>NC_079391.1:12137126-14537126 GCF_029220125.1 Pseudoliparis swirei | reverse complement strand
AGTAGACTCCATCTTGTCATTGCGCTGTCAGTTCTGAACATTGACAGAAGTCACTCTGATGAAGGCACATCTTGTTCATCTGAGAGGATTCTTCCTATCAGACATGTGTCACCAACTGGTGAGAAACAACAGTGTGCACTGTTCTGATGCAGGCTCAGATGTTAAAATATAGCTTGAGGGGACAGTATCACAATGAGCATTTCTACAGACAGAAAGCATGAATGACAGGACCACATAGGCCAGCCTTGCAAGAATGCAATTACGAGACAAGCATTTTGCCCGATTATAAACGGGGAATTTGGAAATAAAACGTCGTAACTTACAGAAAATTTGTGCCAAAATGTTCGGAGCCTTTAAAATAAAATTAAAAAAAGACAACTGAAACATATGCACACATGCTTGAGAGTGCTTAACTTATAACAACCATTCTTTAATTTAAAAACCTGGAACAATTTGCCCTCTTTTCCTGGTAAGGCATTTTATCCATGAGTAACTTTTAATGAGAGTGGTAGCTTTAAGCCTTAAGACTTAGACGCTTCTTTAGAGCAATTTGTCCTCTCTTGCTGCTGAGAAATTATGTCCATGAGTAATCTTTAATATGAGAATGTTAGCTGTTGGCCTTAATAGTTAACATTTCTAGGTCACCAAAACCTCACGCATCCTCTGTCTGAGTCGGTACAACCCGATCCAGTTTCTATTTACTTCCATGATAGCGGGTTCATAGTAAATGTAGAAGCTCTTGGTTGGGAAAAATAAAATTGGTGTAAATTACACTCATGACATGAGCAACAACCGCACACTGAATGGCTACAACTGTGTACATAATCAAAGCCCCTTTGAAAGGCTTGAAAACGCAGATTTGTCCCAAGGTTATTTATATAATACTGTCTGAAGAAAATGACAAGTGCTTCATTACCTTGAAACGTCAATGAAAACTTCATTTTCATTCGTTCACTTCACAGCCTGCTCGGTTTCTGTGGTCTCTTATAGAGATAGAGATAGTTCTTCTTTGTGTCAGCGATGGTCATGAGACAAAAGAAGCTTTATTATAGTCAAGAAATGACGAACATCAGACATCCGAAGTCCTTGTAGAAGAAGGTGATCATTGTGACCACTGACACTCCTCCAAGGACAGACTGAGAGCGTCATCTGGCGTTCCGGTCACACTATCCCTTACTTGCTAATAACTAATCTGACCTCAGCATCAAATTGTCCCTCAGGCCTTGCCTTTCTTATTGAGCAGCAGAGCTAAAAGGAACAGCCTGGCAGAGAGACAAAAAGTGACAATCACGTACATTTTTCACAGCATGCAGTGGAGCTACGTTTCTTGTATGATAACAGGACAAAGAAGTCCAACTCGACCTAAGGAGAGGAGGATCGGCATGTGTGAAAGCCACGGTGGTGTTCTGCATTACAGGGAACCAGAGCTGTATGAAAGACTCTGTTAGTCATGTGGAAACTATTACATGTTAGTGATGGGAGTGGAGGCTACATTCCTCTTATTCACCTCTCTTTTTACATCGTGATTTGATGTATCACTAATATAAAACAAAATATTGATTTTATATAGATTGAATGTCAAAATGTTGCTGCGTGGTCGAGGTTGGGTTAATATACTGCCGGCCTGGGAGACTAATCTATAGCAATTTCTGTAAAGGTACAATACCTCACATTTGTACTTAAGTACAGTACTTTATATCACTTTATTCAGTTATTGCAGTTATTCCATTAACTTGTTATTGTATTTAATATTTATTTTGGATGTCTGCTGTTCAGTGAATTCTTTCTTTTCCTCTTGATATTTTTCTTCTGTTTCAGTCTCGAGCCTTTCTGACTACAGACATGACATTTTTTACACATGGTACAATAATGAAAGTCAGGTTTTCCAGTTCTTCTGTCATGTGGAATATATTAAAATACAGTTTGGTTTCTGCGTCAATATAATGTTATACTCCTTAGGCAACGTTCATTCACGCCATTGATTGTGAATGGAAAATAGTTTGGAGCACTGAGAAAATCTAACCACTGTGGGGTAGTGTTTCTCTTCATAAGAACCTGGCTTCACTCACAACTGTGTTGAGAAAGAAACTATTTTAAAGAAATAAATGTACACTTTCAGCATTGTACTCTGTGCTTTGGCTGAAACATGAAGGTGGACATATTAAATAGCAGTGGACCTTGAGAAGCGCTTGTTGGCATACCGGCTTAAAAGATCAAGACAAACTTTTACAATCCGCTTTATTATCACGGACATATACCTATACTAACAGTGTTTAAACAATGGAAATAATAAAGCATAGCCTGTTTTCAAGAATTATGCTTTCAGATATATGTCTGGGTCTTGGTGAGTGGAAGTAGAAGAATTTATCGAAATTAGGGAATACTATCAATCTTGACAAAAATCTGTTTTGGATCTCATATTGTTTTTGGATTTTATTATTTTATGTCTGCAATTTATTACACCTTGACACACGTTTGTCTCTTTCACGAACATACATACAAAATAGAAGGGAAAAATACTGGTATTCACTGAGATTACTTAAAGAAACACTGTCCTTCAGTGCACATTTTGATCCCAGTCAATAGACACATAGATTACTTTAGTCATAGTAATATAATAACACAAGAAAGAACTGCAGATCTTTTTGAATATATTTCAGGAAACTGACTCATTGAAGTAAGATGGAAGTTATCTACATGATGACCTCCGTGTGGGTTAATTGTATTCTATATAGCACAATGTACTGCAGGTAGTACTACCTAGATTCAAGACTTCACTCTCGTAAATATGTTATTGTGCTTTGAATTTTCACCTCTTGTCTCACTCAACTAGCTCACAGGAATCAGAAGCGTCAGATATTAAATAATATCTTTTCATTTATTTGCGATATTTTGTATTACGTCTGATGCTCAAAGAAAATAGCTTGGTCATTTAAGTATTGCTTTAAGAAATAATATATGTTTCCAAAAGAAGGACAGGCGTTAGTGTAGAAACCTGACTTCATTCAGTTCGGTCAAAGGTCAATTATTGCTGGTTATTCTCACCACTCACTGCAATGTCTTGAGATTGTTTGACACTAGGGGTCCAGTACAGAGGTTCAGGATGCCTTCCGCCTTGATTAACATCAAGGAAGAGAAATTTAATTACCAGTGAAAAACCATGCATTCCTGCTCCAAATGTGTCATTGCTAGCTTGCAATACATTCAAAAGTCACTATTACAGCACACCAGTGTGTAAAGCTTTTAGGAGTTGTGTGCGGTTACAGTTAAATGGGTTTTACTGGAATAAATGTTGGCTTTCAAAGTGTAAAAGCATTATTCCCCTCCTTTCAACATGAGCCAATGAGTCATTTAATTAACTTGTAATATTTTTCAGAAATGTGAGTCTAACTCACCTTCTGAACAAGACATTAGTACATTCTTGGGAGAAGCAGCTCTGAGTGACTTCCTTCCACATCCTGCCACAGTGGGTGGATTTGAATGGCCATGATTGATGGCATACTGTAAACCATCCCACTGATAATGTATCGCTTGTAAACCAATCCCAGTTTCCTTACATGCTGCAGGTGTGCCAATGCCTCTGGCTGCAAGAATACCAATCATAGTCACCACACCCTGTGCACCTTGTGCCCTGTCTGGTCAACTGCCCTTTCCCCCATGCATCATTGATTATCCCATGATGTCAAGGGTGGAGGTGCTTGGGGTGTCAGGTGCCATAAAAGTGAATGTGTAAGTGGTGTGTTAAGAAGAGCTTTTTTATTCATGATGAAAATAATCATGTGGGAAAAAAAGCAGAAGCAAGATTATTGATAGAAAAGAGGTATAAGAGGAGAAATGATTTTGATTGTCATGACATGCACTGGATGTAGAGGTCTAGGTGGTGGATAAATACAAGGGCCTTCCCGACTGGCTTTGTGGTTTTGTGTCCTATTTGTCATCAGCATGATCACAATGTTTTCAAATGTATCTGCAAGTGTGCATGTAATGTAATGTGCATGCCATTTAAAGTCACTGCTATTATTTCCTCTGGCACAACAAGAGAACATATTGATGCATAGGATCAGGAGCCAAACAAGAGACAATCTTTTTAGCAAATGCAAGCATCATGTCAGGATCTACTAATCATTTGCAAGAAGGTCATGTCTGTCAAAAGACCTCTTGCCTATTTATTAATTTAGTTGTAACACCCTCATCTTGGTGTGGATGGAGAGAAACTAGATTATTTTACACGCATGGAAGATTTTAAACACAGCATTAAGAACTATTTGACCACTGGATGTAGCCTCCATGTCCTTTTACTGAACAACACTGCTTATTTATAACCTCAAATGAGCTGTTTGTTTCAGGTCTGTTGTGTTTGCTTTTATGTTAATTTCTTCTTCAATTCAACCGTGGGCAGGACTGTTAAAGAGATTGTAACTGTCAATGGGAAACATCCTGGTTTAATGTCTTGCTAAAAGGCCTTTCATGGTAGCTGTTGATTCATCCACCTCTTAATTGTTATACTTTCCTATGTATTGTGCTTTAAACAAAGGAGGTAATAGGTAACCCTAAAAACAACAATATGCAATCCCCTTTGAGGCAGGAAGTGTTAGTCCCTGCATGGGAATCAACCTCGCGCATTCCACCAAGTCAATTATCCACCTCATCAGATCCATGAGCTACACAACTGGTTTTCAATTGTAGCATTAGAGGTGTACAGTTCTGTAAGTAAAATCACTTGTAATTTACTTTACAGTATGTTGAACTTTATGCTTTTGTTTCATTCAAAATAACTCATTTTATTCCACTTTGTGTATTGTATTGTATTGCCTGTTACTCCTCAGATTGTGTTTTTGCCTAAATATTCTGGTAATATCCTACACTGATGGAAGCTATTGCATGCTGCGTCAACAGTATGCACACCTGTAGGAGCGAGGCTTGGTTACCAGCAGGAGAAGCAGCAAGTTGCTTGAAGGCCACAGAACACAGACAGCCCAAAAGCCCCACATACACTGTGATGTAATCAATTTCTAATTTAATTTACAAATATGCACTCCTCCTCTCTACCTCCATCTGCCTGATGGATCATAGAGGTCTCGATTTTGGAATATGCCTACTACCAACTATGCCATTGCCCTGTTGAGACTCCGCCCACTGCTCCTCTCTACCTCCATCTGCCTGATCATAGAGGTCTCGAGCGTGGAATATGCCTACTACCAACTATTCATACACTGTGCCATATTGTTGTTACTGTGTTTTAATTTGTGTAAAATGATTCCTTCTGTACACATGACATCTATTACACCTGTCCATCTTGGAGAGGGATCCTCCTTTGTTGTTCTCCTGAAGGTTTCTTCCCTTTGTTGCCTGTGAAGGGTTGTTTGGGAGTTTTTCCTGATCCGATGTGAGGTTTTGGGACAGGGATGTCTATATGTACAGATTGTAAAGCACTCTGAGACAAATTTGTAATTTGTGAGAATGGGCTATACAAATAAACTGAACTAAACTATTTAAGGAGTTACATAGAAATTGAAGTACTTAAGTACAGTACATGACTGAATGCACGTAGTCAGTGGTCTAAATGAGTCATTTAAATCAGTACAATACATTAGTGCTACTAAGGCTTAGATACATAACTAAATACTTCTTTCACCACAGGTATCTCCACAGTGTGGTATTGATACTTAAGTAAAGTATCTGAACTTTACTTCTTCATCCAGCTTCATACTAAGTTACTCACCACCACTGCTTTCAAAAACCTGGTAAGTACGTGTGTGTTTTTGTACATAAGTGCACTTCGCCAAGACCCAATCGGGACCGCCATACTTCGTGTGCACAGTTGTTACCTGCCTTCTCCCCCCGAGCCGCTCGTGAGGGAGCAGCGGTTGTCCCCGTGACGCGGCTGTGCAGGTCTGAGTGTTGCACAGGCCGGGCCCAGTGCTGCAGGTTGTCCGGTAGGGTGCCTGCGGAGCTACGAGCATGCTGTTGATGTCAGGAGCAGAGGAGGGGAACGTGAGCACTAGCTGAAAACTGTCGGTGCTCTTGTGGAAGCAAACAACCCGCGGTTCGTCCGGCATGTTTTAACTGCAGGTTTCACCGCCGCTGGACCAGCCTGTTAGCGACGCATTAGCAGGCACCGCTCGTGTTGGTGTGTGTGTGCGTGTTTTTTTAATGGGACAACGAAAACGCAAGGTAGGCTACCGCTCCTGTCGCCAGCGCTGCTACTTTATTTCCATGGACTCATACGACACACGCACGGGGGGCTGAGACATGTTTCGCTTGAGGTAAACCGCTCCTCTCCGGAGACACCGTCTGCTCGTTACCGCTAGCTGGACCCCGGTAACGTGGATAATTTGGGGTTCGGGCTCGTGAATGTATGAAGTGCTCGGACGTTACATGTTGTTGTTGTTGCTTCATCTCTTCATGCCTCAACCGACCGACCACATGAAAAGTCGACGTCCGGAATAAATTCAACCACAAAGAAAGGCCTCCCTTTTTCACCGCGTCCACCTGAACCGACGAGGAGACGATGCGTGTGGATTTGTTTTGGATGTGTTTGTGGTGTTGCCTTCGCCCCGGAGCCGCCGGTCAAGGGCAGGCGACGGCCGTTTGTTCGCCCTCATGCAGCTGCGATGAAGATGGGGGCGCAGACTGCTCCGGGAGAGGGCTGACCACCGTCCCGACCGGGCTCAGTGCCTTCACCTACTACCTGTGAGTACCGACCCGCTGTGCGACCTCCGCACACGTCTGTGCGCTGCAACGTGCCTCGCGGTAAAGGCCTGTGTTTACATCGCAAGTGAGGAATGAGCATGCAACACCATGCGGGAAACTCTACGGATGGTCCAACATGGTTGATCAAGCTGCTGAGAAGAGTCTGAGGCGTGTGGCTCATCATGACTAGAAACTCTTAGTTCAGTTACATTAAGCATAGTTACAACCACCAACTTTCTGTTGCAGCCACACAGAGAATCCTTCTCTGGAACAACATTAAAACAGCTTAGTGTTTCTACTGTTATGGTAGACATGTCTAATGTAAGACTGCAACTAATGATTATATACATGTTCAGTTATTCAATCAATGATTTTATAGTTTAATACATCTCCATAAAATGTATCTGCAGCTCCTTTGATAATCAATTCATCATTCCAAGTCATTTTTTAAGCAAAAGTGAGTAACGTCTTCTGATTCCAGCATCAGATATGATGATATGCTAAACTGAATATTTTGAGGTTGTGGATCATCTTTGACTCCTACAATGGACATGCCACACTAGTTTTTGATGATTTTTAGTGAACATTCAATCGAGAAAACAATTGCCACAACTGTCAGAATAGTAACTACTCCACCACACTATCTGATTGATGGAGCCTGTCACAAATAAGAAAATATATGAAATGTACAATTCCATTAACAGTCGAGCCGCTGGAACTAGTGTATGTTGAACATTTTTGCTTGATTAAAGACTACATGATGAATCGATAACTATAATGGTTGATTCATTTTCTATTAATCAACAACTTGTTCCAGCTCTAGGCAGTCCCCCCCCCCACACACTTTTAGGATCAACATTGTTTGAATTAGCCCTATTTGTGCTGGCTGCCCTCCATATGTTTCCTCAAAGGGATATTTTGTATCTGTTGTGCAGCAGCAGGTTGCATCCTCACGGTATTTTAGTGAGCACTATGGTTTGGTGAGTAAATGTTATGTGACTGAACCACAAAAATAAAGTGCTGAGTTTAAAATCAGGGGGTTGAGTAATGTGTGGCTCATAGCCAGCATTGGGTTTATTACTAAATAATTGTGAGGGCCATTAATATATTCTCGCCATACGTCTGAAGAGTTTACTACGGTTTCATGGAAGGGCACACATTTGTTTTTTATAAAAAGTGAAGCACATCTGCTCCAGGTATGTGGGATCTTTACAGGGTGGTGCAGATACAGTTGATTGCCCCATGACCAAACTCCTCAGTTGGTTTCACAACCTCTGGGTTAATCATAAGCCAAAGTAACCACCTTGGCAACGTCATTCAAAACAGCAATCCATTGTTGCATGTTGTTATTACTATGCTCCCTCAAAAACAAATAGAAGTTATGACTTCACGATTACATAGGCACTCATCCATTTGAAATGGACCTGTATTTCACAGTCACCTTGCCTTGAAGTTTTAAGGTTAGTTCTTGTTTGTCCTCTGTACTATTTTGCCACTTTTTTTTAAGAATAGTGGGCCAAACCTCGCTACCCCAGCACTAATATATTGTGCAATTTGAAATCACTATTGGTTAAAAAGTGTTGGTTTTAGTAAACGAGGTAGTGGATTCATATTCCATGCTCTCAAGCAATTGCACACTGCTTACAGCTGAGACTCTCACCATACTTTGTCCTTATTATTGGCAGTCTGACATCTCAACCACAACAAAATGATATCATAGCCCTTACTGATAGGCTCTGTAGGCTTATTGTATGCCAAATTGGAAAACAATTAGTTGTTTTCAAGATTGTGCTATCTTTTTACACGGGTATCTAAATGCTCTGTGACAAATGCTCAGCACCACACTGCCTCATCCATTCGCTTCCCCCACTCTGTCCTGCTCTCATTTGTTCTCCTGGTCTCTTGAACTTAAGTTGTCCTCTCCCACTCCCTCCGCCTTTTGTATGTGGAGCACTGGGGTTAGGGATCACCATGGATTAGTGAGACATATTGCAGCTGCAAGGGCTCCTTCTCTCGGGGCTAATGGACCCACAATGGTCTGCTGATGTGTCTCGGAAAAAACCCATAGGAGTGTTTTGGCATGACAATATTTGAACTGAACTTGTATAAGTTTGTTTGCAGTCCTCATATCTTCACAATCAGTTTGATGGGTAAGAGTAGGGATGCACCGATCTGATCGGCGCCGATATTCCCATTATCGGTTTTGATCGGCGTTCTCAAAACGGCCGATCAGATGACGTAACATCTGCGAGAAAAACTATCAGACGTTTCAATCCCGGCGCACCGCAACGGAGACGATGCGCCCGGCGAGGGCCGCAGAGTGAGAGGTCCACGAGGGGATCCTCACCACCGAGCGGCGTCCCCGTCCCCCGAGTTGAATCACTGGGTCGACTCAGCCGACTCTCACATGTCTGCCCCTAGAGACTGATGCTCACGGTAAACGCATTCGATCGGGAGCAAAGAGGGTTTTGATAAAGTTAGCGGAAGGATTTAAGTGACAACATCCGGTTTTACAAAGTTAGCAGAAAGAACCACGTGAAACAACATCCGTTTGTCAAAATAAGATGTCGACAAATCATACGCTACTAGCATATAAAAGTAGACAATTAACTGATTTTGTATCTTTATAGATCGTTTCTGAGATTTAGCTTAAATTATGCTAACATTAAAACATTTTTACTGTACCGAGGAAGAGTTTATAAAAATAAGTCAGACTTTTGTATGTTAAAAAAAGTCCTGTAAATGGATTTCCCCAAGAGTTCCAGGAAATGAATAATGCAGATGTGTTCCATACATATCTGAAATCCCCTACAATAGCAATCAAACAATTTTAATGTATCAATTAGGAAATTTTTCAAAGTAAAATTCCTAAATGTTTAACCCTTGTGTTGCCTTCGGTTCATTTTGACCCGAATCAATATTACACCCTCCCCCCGCCTTTGGGTCATTTTGACCCGATTCAATGTTTCACCCTCCTGTTACCTTTATATTTACTAACATATTTTACCCTTTGGGTTCAATTTGATGCCAGCAATTAAAACCTCCAGAAAATTATTAGAATTAATATTGTTTTCCAAGTTTAAGTGTGAGGCACTTTATGTTTGTTTGTTGACTACTGAAAGAACACCGACATTAAACATTGAATGGGGTCAAATTAATCCTAGAGGGTGGGGATTGATTCAGTCAAAATGACCAAAACAACATAGGTTTAAAAATCGGTAATTTCTTTAATGTTTGAGTTGCTTTATATATGTATTTCCTCATAGTCCTAGGTAATAATGCTACACAATAAATAGAATGCTTCAATCGACACCGTGATCGGTGATCGGTATTATCGGTGATCGGCAGATACTGATTTCAGTGATCGGTGATCGGCACCAAAAACCTGATCGGTGCATCTCGAGGTAAGAGACACTGAGGAAAAACGAAACATAGCCTAGTTAGTGCCAACAACCAGAAGGGCGCACTGGTCAGAGGTCAAGAAGGCCTCAATACAAGGATACGTATTTTAGGCTATTTCTATTGTTGCCTCTCTACTGTTTATTTGTCCCTTTTTGCTTTAGTTAAATCTCATGGCAATAGAAAACCACAAATTGTACAATAAATCCTATGACGAGGTTGGAGTGGACTCACCTACAGCCCACAGGGGCTTGAGTTTTGGCATCTGTAATGGAAACGGGTCTGTCACAGAAAAGCAGATGAGAAAATGGAGGCCCCTCAGCCAGTAACAAAGCAAACACTCCTTTTGAAGGTATGTAGCTACCTGCCACCGAGTCTCTGCACACTATTTCGATACAGTGTTTGCATGAACTCTTGTGCATTTTTAGAAAGTAAGACCGGGTTATGACAGCTTGCTTCCCAGTTGTTGGGTCCTTTCATACCCTGAACAAGGTTGAGTCTTAGAGGAAAAAGGAGGTGTGGCGTCAGGGGTCTTGCACTCTTGCCGGCTTCACCATTGGTGCCCTCAATCCATTTTTAACTGAATGATGCTTTTCTTCTTGGTCAGCAGAGGTGAAAGGAGCCAGTCAGTGGTTCCCATTCCCAAACAGGATGACCCGTGGATGATGGAATATTAGCGCTCTCCCCCCAACACTGTCCTCCCCTTGTCGACCTATCCCCATCCCCCCATCACAGTTTCTAACTGCTAATTGCTGCTGGTTTTCTGAATCCCATGCCAGTATTCAAAACTACAAATATTAACCAAAGATGAGTTGATTAGACATGTATTATCGGTTTTCAACTTAAATGGTCTGTATTGTAAATATGTTTCATGTTTAGTAGTATTAGTGACCAAAATCTTTGGACATGGTAGTTTGTTTTTGACTGATTTCTTCAAAGTAAAGACAGGCCTTTCTTGTGGGTCTCCAAAGACGCTTAAGTGGGTGAGGATCTGAGCGTTTTGGCCAGATGGTTGAAAGCAGTTGAAACAGAAAATAATCTTTGTGATGCAACATTTGTAACAACCATCCTCCAGGTAATCCGAGGTAGCTGACAATTATTCAGGTCGAATATGAAAACACTTAATGCAGTATTGTCTGAAATTGAGCAGAAGGTAGAGCTGCTGATTTTAAATCCCACCATTCATTCTTAAAATAACTGCGTTAAACTTTATTAATGTGATATAATATAGATAAGCTAATTTCTAATTGTACTAATTTACTATGTGTTGTAATAACTTGATCTATCACACACACTATATTTGATAATGCGGAGTAGATTTTGACATAACTTTGCATAGTAATGCTCGTTATGGCGTTGTTCCTGTTCTTACGGTGGATCATGGAAAGGCCTGGGAGTGTGCTGCAACAACAGTTTAATTATTGGTTACACACGGCATCGTTGATTGTATGTTTTGAGGAAATTCTGATGCATTGCACCACTGGTCTAATGAGATGTGTTATTTGTGAGGGTGATGCAGCTCCTTGTCTTGTGAAAAAAGTCTAATGCCAGAAGTCACATGATTTCTATAACATTTTAGAAAACTTAAATTAAAGAGAACTTGGTAAGATCTTGTTTTTTGCAAGAATTTACTTTCAAACAATTTTGAAATTGCTTGGAGAAAGGAGGAAAGCTGGAAATCAAGTTTCACTTGTTTCAAAAAAAATGTAAATGGGAAGAGAATTTGAGAATAAGGATTTGGGGTTTTCTACGAAGTAAAAAAAAACAGAAGGTTTTAGTACACATTTTAGCTGCAGCTTCTTTGGGAGAAAACATGCTTTGAAAACAAACCTTTGCCAGTTGATAACAACTAATTACAAATCTGTTGTAATTTCCTGAACATTTGTACAGTATGATGTTATGATTTAGTGTTGGATGGAAGAACCATACAGGAGCTGCATCTGGTTTTACTGATGCATTCAAGTTTGCATTATGGCCAACATGTTGGATTGTAGTTGATTCAGACCACAGGGTCTTTGTTCAAGAGCCTTTTTCATGAGTGTGTTTGGTTTTCTTCCACTCTGTCACACAGGCTTGATTTGTAAAGTGCTGCACGGATTGTTGTCCTTCTGGTGAAACCTCCAGCAGGAGTCAATGAACTCTGAAGTTGTGTCACTGCAGTTTCTTCCTTCCTGGCTAAGACCTCATAGAACTCCTTTCCTGGTTGTTTGGTTTGGTCAGGTGTCGAGATGGTGTGGGCCGGAGGCATGACATTGTCTGGTGGTCAGTCCGGAGGTCAACCATGGCTCAGTCACCCCAAAGGTAGTTTCTTTAAATGTAGCACTGACCTCCCCCTGAATGCAAGGATGCCACTGATTTTAGATTGGTGGTCAAACATCAAGGTCATTGTGACCTCACGTCTGTCCATCCCATTCTCATTAAAACAAGATCTCAGGAATGCCTTGCGGAAATTTCTTCAACTATGGTACATATTTTCACTTCATGAACTGATTAGAATGTTGTGCTCACAAAACAAACGTTTGGCCATAACATACAAATGTATCTGCTAATTATGACAAATTCACACAAATGTCTCGCAAGATTAAAATGCTGAAGTGGTTACAATTTGGACAGATATGGATGTAAACTGCAAATTGGCTGGTTGGCGAGGCATACAACGGCAAGGCGGTAATTCTCGTTTTCAATTATGAAGCTTATTGTGCTCATTGAAATATTTTTACACAACCCCAGCAAGCACATTTAGTCAAATGAGCAGCACACGACTTACCAAGTAATTATTAGCTGCAAATATTGATTAAGAAATAGGCTATTTTGAAGAGTTTGTGTGGTCATTTAGTAGGGATGCACCGATCTGATCGGCCGATATTCCAATTATCGGTTTTGATCGGCGTTATCAAAACGGCCGATCAGATGACGTAACATGTGCGAGAACTATCAGACGTTTCAATCACGGCGCATCGCAACGGAGACGATGCGCCCGGCGAGGGCCGCAGAGTGAGAGGTCCACGAGGGGATCCTCACGCACCGAGCGGCGTCCCCGTCCCCCGAGTTGAATCTCTGGGTCAACTCAGCCGACTCTCACATGTCTGCCCCTATAGACTGATGCTCACGGTAAACACATTCGATCGGGAGCGAGCGAGGGTTTTGATAAAGTTAGCGGAATGATTTAAGTGGCAACATCCGGTTTTGCAAAGTTAGCGGAAAGAACCACGTGAAACCACATCCGTTTATCAAAATAAGATGTCGACAAATCAAACACTAACATATAAAAGCAAACAATTAACTGATTTTGTATCTTTATAGATCGTTTCTGAGATTTAGCTTAAATTATGCTAACATTAAAACATTTTTACTGTACCAAGAAAGAGTTTATAAAAATAAGTCAGAGTTTTGTATGTTAAAAAAAGTCCTGTAAATAGATTTCCCCAAGAGTTCCAGGAAATGAATAATGCAGATGTGTGCCATACATATCTGAAATCCCCTACAATAGCAATCAAACAATTTTAATGTATCAATTAGGAAATTTTTCAAAGTAAAAGTCCTAAATGTTTAAAGAAATCGGTAATTTCTTTAATGTTTGAGTTGCTTTATATATGTATTTCCTCATAGTCCTAGGCAATAATGCTACACAAGAAATAGAATGCTTCAATCGACACCGTGATCGGTATTATCGGATCGGCAGATACTGATTTCAGTGATCGGTGATCGGCACCAAAAACCTGATCGGTGCATCTCTATCATTTAGTGTTTCTGTACTTAGAAACAGCAGGCGTAACTGGCTTCAGATATGTGCTTAATTTGTGGACAGTTATATTTATATGTATGGTCGGACATGCTTCATATTCATTCATATTAATTTTGTCCAATGAGTAGGTTTGGCCACATGTCAGACCTTTCAAGTTGCACAATCATCTTAAAAATGATTCGGGAAAACTTTTAGTTTATTTTCTGCACATATTTTAAATCCTGCGTTGTGTTGGAGGGAGTGTCGACAGTAACAACAGAGATCAACATACACAGTTACTGCCGTTAAACACAACAGATTAGATGCATTACACTCGTAGACTCGTGACGAAAACCTCTTTATGCTTAAAAGCAGACATACGTTAGCTGGTCACAAAGACCAAAGTACTAAACCCAGTGTGTGTACTGTTCATCTCATTCACTTTTATTATACATTGATAGTCTAATTAAAACACATAATTTTAGTACATGATGACTATGTAGTGTTTTAAAAATGTCTTTGTGCATTTAAATTAAGCCCATCACACATAGTGTTCTGAAACGTTTGATATGTAGTTTTTCTGTGTTAACTGACTGGCAGAGAAATTTATTTTGACTTTACAATATGTTCATCCTTCACATTAGCAGCCTTGTTTTCCTTTTCTCAAAGCATATCTGCTACCTCTGAGATTCTTTCTGTGCTTCCTCTCTCCTAAAATGAAGCCAAAAGGCACATGGGATAGAAATGAACTGATACCTGTTTGTAGAAGCATTTCGGCTCGAAACCATTTATCACAGCTGCATTTTTAGTGTCCCCTTCAATCTATCTTAGCAGGGACATGCCAGGGCCTTGATGAGTAAAGCAGCCAGACACAGAGGGAGGGAGGAAGTGTGATAGAGTCATGCAGGCCTCCTGTTTTCCCCAGCCCTGCATGTGGTTCAGACCAAACCAGTCAACAGTCTGCGGAAGATTTAGTTAAACGGTTTAACATGTGGTTAGAGATGTATCCATCTTCCCACCAGTGGTGGCAGGTCTGCAGCAGTGGTTGCAAAGCACCACCAGAGATGTAGTCCGGGTTGAAAAGAACGATAAGGAGTGGGTGGATGTTGATGGAAGTTTTGTTGTAGCTGCAAATTCTGTGTGGTAATTGGATAACCAGGTAAGTGGAGATGGGACAGGTCGCGGGGATGATGAGGGTTCTGTCAGGGCCCGCCTTTTAAGGTGTGTATGTGAGTGTGTGGGATTGCAGCGGAAGGGCAATATGATCCTTGTAGGATTCAGGGGCCCACACACAAGGTCCTAGAGAGATCTGGCAGTGAAATTCAAGATGGCCAGTTGGAGAGTGAAAGGGGGGCAGGGGTTGCTTAATTTGTGAATCTCATATGTTTTTTCAGTCTTTATATGTCCCATGTCTTCACATATGGAGGCGTGGGGGCAAAGGGGGTGGGGGGGCTGTTTAATGGATTCCTAATCAGATTAGGGATCCAAAGTTGTCTTTGCTCTCACTGGTCTCCTCCAGTTGACTTGAAACAAACTGTTTGTCCTCTCTTTTAATGTGACAGTCCCGTACTTAAACATATATTTTCAGTAGCAAATACCTACGGTCTTTAAAAAAAAAAAATAGTATAAAAATAAAAGTCTCATATTAGCTTTGTGGGGAAGCAAATCAAGTCCTGTGTGCATATCTTTCATGCTGCTACATGCCTATCTTTACTTGAAAGTTAGTTTGAAAAAATGAAGCTCCCCGGGGCGAGAGAGGAGGGATTCTTCAAGGAACTCATGCAAGCACAGTTGAGACTTAAAACTGCCATAAAGGATGGGTGACACAACTACCCTGCTGGTTGTATGTATTATGTTATGCAGCCAAAAACCTTGTTGCATCATATATGTAATAGTTAAATGGATAGAGGAAAGCCTCATTCACATATGACTGTCAATAAGTAAGACTTTATACATCGCTCATTTAAAACTCAGTTTTAAATGAGCTTCGCAGTTGCAAAAGCAAAGCGATACAAATAAATGAAATGACAAAAGTTTAAACTGTAAACGGTCTAACGTTTTCATCAAACTGATTGAAATGTATGTGTGAATTCAGAGATTGAGCTGTCTTTCTAAGTGATTGCTTGTTTCCACAGGGACCTGAGCATGAACAACATCACTGAGCTTCCAGCATTTGTATTCAAGACCTTCCCCTATCTCGAAGAACTGTGAGTACATGCCCCGGTTTTTTTCTTCTCTTTCTTCCTGCTAATGACGTATTTACTCTGTACAATGTTGACACGAGGGCTTATGATATGCACCTGGGTATTTGAGTGTGTGCTGCTAAACACACACGGTGTAGGTGCACCACATGCCGTTCTTCTCAGCTGGAGAAGATAAGCGCAGCAACACGTGAGGTTACGAATCACTCAACCATTCATGAATTGAGCGAGGGCGGTTACAAAAGGTGCAGTACAGCTCAATTAAAAATGTGAGGTGAGACGACATGTATTGAAGCTACGGTCACATGACATCCTGTGTGGATTTTTTGCTTTTAAGGGATTATCAGGGTGGCAACAGCACATCTGTGCTCTGGGGCTTTTGTTGAGCGGCGTACTCCTAATCTTAGTGGGTGCTTGTTTTTTTTCTTTACTCTTTAAACACTCTGTTGTCTGGCTCGCTGTTGCTGGGAGTCCGAGATAACAATCTGTCTACCTGATATCAGGTATCATGCAGCCCTGAGAAAGCAAAATGACCAGTGAGTGAACAAACTCTCGCGGTTCCAACTCCACCTTTTGTGTTTCTTCAGCTCTGCTGCATCTTTCAGCCTGCACCCTCTTCTTTTCCAAACACCACTCCAATCTGCTTTGTCGAAAGGCAATTTACTTTTCATCACATTGTGCGGAGGAATGCAAGGCAGGAAGGAAGGAAGAGGACAAAACAATTGTTTCCATGGCAACGAAGCAAACCTCCCCCCCAAAACACCCAGTCTAACTACTACTTCTGTCTCATCTGAGGTCATCATAATGGATGGACTGTCATCGGGGTGTCATTGATTGACATATAGCCTCTGTTTATGTGTGTTTGTATAACCTTTTTTCTGGGAACAAATCTGCAGGCTTGTTTCGGTGAACTTCAGTAGATGACGTTCTCGCTCCAGGGCTGCAGCAATGTCAGTGAACCGGAGCATGGGCCCTGAGGCCAAAGACGAGGAGAGAAAGAGTTGACATAGACAGAGATCAGGAAGGGAAAAGAGAGTGGGACGTCCTCATACAGGACAGGAGCGGAGGCCAGGGAGGAGTATATGCACCTTCGTAGTCACGCAAGCTCCTCGCTCTCGTTCTTCCGTGCCAAAGGCATCACAAAGCTCCGCAGACGTGATGACAGATATTCTCTGTCTACTTTGCAGTTTGTTTATAGTCTTGAAATAACCTGTGACTGATAAGCTCTCTCTGTCCTCAGTACATTTCGGCAATGCCATCTTGGTCTAGATATGCTGCATTTTGTTGAAGTGTATTGTTATTTGATTAATTTATATACAAAAATCTTACAATAATTTGAAAAAATAACTGTTTATGTCTGGCAGGGCATGACATCCTATTTATCTGATATGTTAGTTCTGATCAGTCTTAGTATGATCATTTGAAGAGGAACTGTACTCTGATGTTTTTGTCAGTCCACATAATGTGTCATAGCTGTTTTTTATTTTCTCCAAATGAGCTTGTATGTGTCTGCTCGGGTTTTAAAGTTTAGTTCTTGCCGGCTTTCCCTAACGCGACGTAAAGAGCAAGACTCTGAGGTCTATTTCATACATTGATCTGTCGTGCATGAAAGAGGTTTATTCCTCTGCAATGGCAGTAGACGCAGCACAAGGGGCCCCAATACTGTGATGTATCGGATCATAACAAGATATTTAGGGTCGGTACAAACTACAAACCATAATGTTAACATGATAAACAGCAGGGCCACAGCCATGTTCTAACAATCCCCCACAGTAACACCGTAGAGTGTCCTGTAGTGGGGCCCCTAGCTCGGCTACAACACGGCTCACTCGCATTAACTCTCTCAAAGGAACCCAAATGTGCTTCAAGTGGTCGTCAAAACTCCACCAGACTCCTGAACCTACCAGCAAAGAAACAAAGCAATATTGTCTTAGAAATTTAAAGCGGCTTGCTGCTGCAATTGGGGGGAAAAACATCACACCTGCTGATTTGATCCCAAATTAACCCAGAATACAGCAGAAGCTCTGTGGTCGGCTTACTCCACGGGGGTACCTTGTTGATTCGATGTTTCCATTTGAAATGCACCTTTGAGGAGTGGTGGTTAACTACCCAGAATGTTTAATGTACACAGACTTGTACCTTCTTTTTTTTTTTTTTTAACTATAAGATACTTTATCTTACACATGGCTTCATATTTTGTGCTGTCGATTCAACCAGGGAAGTGTAATGCTGATCCAAGCTGGAGAAGGGCGCCAACTGTGAGTCACATTGACTCGTGGGAAAATGGATGCGACTTCTCCTCCTGAAACCAGAGACGCTTGAAATAGCTCCTCCAACTTAACAACTCTGTTACATGGTTATTGGAAATTGCAAGAAGAATATCTACTTTGCCAACAAACATAGGAAATTAATTGTCACGACTACCTGTCCCAACAATGGTACAAGAAGGTGTGTACGACATGTGGGAGCCTGTCGTGGGGGAGCTGCGCTTATTTGCCCCAGTAGTTTCCTGAAAAGAAAACAAATTTCTATCGTATCGGCAAACTGTAAATCCTGTATGCCTTTTTAATATATGTGTTGGTCGTAAATTGTGTTTGT
Source organism: Pseudoliparis swirei (assembly GCF_029220125.1). Classification (NCBI taxonomy): domain Eukaryota; kingdom Metazoa; phylum Chordata; class Actinopteri; order Perciformes; family Liparidae; genus Pseudoliparis; species Pseudoliparis swirei. Next base: position 14,518,511 of record NC_079391.1, on the reverse strand, counting down.
TGCCCTTTCCTGCCAGGGTTCAGTGTAGGGCTCTTTCTGAATTTGCTGTTGACCAAGGTAGACCTGTAGGAGTGGTGGTGTTGCACAAGGAGAAGATTTAGCCTTTTCACATCTAGAGTTTACACATTCTTCTTTCCTTGTCAAAGCCTAGGGGGACATGTACTGCATTGGTTGAAAGAAGCAAGAGGAGGAGAAGTTCTTTAAGTTGTGAAACCTGATGGATATCTGAATGATTTGCATGTGGTAGTTCGCGGCTTGTGACGATGATTGCATGTTCTGTGTTGCGAGTTCTTATGGCATGAAGTCATATTGATATATTAGGCACATTGGCCATAGTATATTTGAAATCATCACGAATGACAGGCAAGATGTGTGTCGTTTAAAATTGGTAGGCATCTGTCTGCGTGTGACGACTTGTCTTATACACATGACTTTACGTGCAGATTACGGTCTTGGAATTAAACGCTGTGGATGTTTCAGTGAGAAACATCTGGTGGTGCTGATTTTCTGGTGAAGGGATTGCATTTCATGGCGATTACAGTCTCTAGATTGCTTCACACAGATCTGATGACTTTATTTGCTGCCGTTTTCCATACCATCTGTGGACCAGAAGCCAAAGTGGACGTTAAGTCACGTGCCGCATGTTGGACGTCTGCCGACAGTTGACTTTTAAAGGCAGATATATTAACGATGGTTCGTAGCAGAACAAACGGATTGGCGATTTAATTGGCCAATATCGGGAAGAAATCCCATTCACACCGATATATTCAGCACAAATGACCTTGAAATGGACAGATATGGCCCACAGGTGTATCTAGGCTATCTTAGTTTGTGAAAACGTTTGTAAGAATTAGGGTTGGGTACCGGAAACCGGTGACAATGTGGGCACCGGTTCCAATACAACCGGTGCTACCCGGACCGAAACGCAACGCACATTCCGGTGCTTCCTTCCGGTGCCTGAGCCGATTGAAATTGAAAAGAACTATTGTTGTGAACTTCTCTGGTGACTCCGCCCTGTCAGCAGGTTACGATAGCCTCTCATATTTAACTTTTGACAGCGGAGGCATTTGTCACATGTCATCTTCAGTACCTCTGATTGGTTGTTCTCTTTACCCATCAAAACAGTGACAGGATTAACCCTATAAGGTCTGCACATGACTATATATATCATATAATGGAGAACATATATTGTGTTTGTTTAGTCTGATATCCGTTGTGTGTCGGTGCTCCATGATAACGGCTTCTACAGGGAATATGGCCAAAGAGGTTTTTAATGTCCTCATTGTGCGTCTAAAATTTTTTTTATCGGTTTAGGCACCGGTATCGTTTTAAAAGTACCGGTTTAGCACCGGTATTGGAAAAAACCCAAACGATACCCATCCCTAGTCAGAATTATGAAATGCAAAACTTTGGTTGGGGGCTCAACAGATTGTAGAGCTATTTGCCGACCACTCATAAAGTATGCTCATGGAACAGGTAATTCACTGGTTATGTCTCATCAGGGACTCGCAGCTATTCACACTTGTCAACCCACAGCTCTGCTTCATAAATGCCTTGAAGTAGCTCTCTAATTCATTTGATGAAGCGTACGTGGTCTTCTTGCCTTGATTCTCAGGCTCACACCAACAGCAGCTCTTGTTGCTGGGAATTCGGTCTGGTCTAACTCACGTTGCAGTGCATTTGTTGCTAATCTCTAAGGCCAGTATACTTAGGCTACGTGTCAGCCAGTCAGCCAGTCCCATACTTATTTACACCCTTGCTTCCCATAGACTTCCTGTTCCCAACAGGAAACGGAGGTGTCCCCTCGGTCCAGAGTAATTCATGTAGGGACTGAAGAAGCGGTTACAAAGCTGGACTGCTTGTGTCGGCCTCAGAGGGGTGAATCTGTTTTTCATGCGCTGAATCTTTATGGTTTGGAGGCTGAGAAAGGGATCTAAAGAGGGGATATCCAGGAACGGCTCTAATCTCTTGTGAGTGACGGACTAAGTGACAACAGGCAATGGCACAGGCACATGTCTTTGACACCCCAGGCCCCATGTTCAGCCTGCGAGCTGGAACCTAATCTACTGAGGCTCAGGATGTGGAAGGGTTCTTGAAACACTATGCATGGCTTTATTCAGAAATGTATCTTGTAGATTTTTCAAACATTTTGAGAAAACTCTCAAATATATACGTGTGACTCTTTCTCTCATGACAGACGACTTGCAGGGAATGACCTGTCATTCATCCACCCTGAAGCCCTGTCTGGACTGCATCAGCTCAAAGTCCTGTAAGCATGCACCCTCCCTGTCACCACCACCGCTGCCCTCAACACACACACACACACACACACACACACACACACACTCATGGCTGTGACGGTGTGAATTATTTCACACATTGGGGGAGAGAGTAAATATTGCAGTTTGTGGTGATGTCTGTTATTTCCTCCCTAAACATAGTCATACAATTAATATCCACCCTGGGATAGACTAAGTGCCCTTTTCCGTCGCTTCCCCAACACTGTCTGTAGCTGTGAAATGCCTAACGCAGAATTACATACAATTCCTGTGTAAAAATGTGTTCAGCAGAATTAATATTGGGACAGACTCGAACACATTGAACAACACACAGTGCAACAGGCCACATGTTCAAAGTCCTGTTGATCTCCAGGTGAGGTCTTGGTGACATGACTGAAAACTAGGGCTGTGAAACGATTACAATTCTTAATCAGGTTAATCACAGGTTTCTGTGGATTAATCATGATTAATCACATATATACATTTACAGGGCTCTCAAGACAGGCAAGAGCTCCGAGAAGAGTTGTTGACGGGGGGGGGGGGTGCAAGTGACTTTTTTTCATCCCGATGTGCGCGCACACGCCGGCATCCGAGCTCTGCGGCGCGCGAGACGGAGATCGGAGTCGTGTTAACGCGACACGTAGAGACAGAATGACGTGCTGCTGGTTCGAGACGACCAACAACAGACGGATTGGAATCTCATTCTGCGCATGCGTTAAATGCGTAAAAAAACAACAACTAATTAATCCTGTAATTTAATTAACTGAGTTAACGTGTTATTTTTCACAGCACTACTGAAAACACAAACACACGGAGGTATTTTATATGCTTATCATATCAAGTGATTCATTCACATCGTTACTTGACAAAAACACAGGTGAAAACAAACAAGTATTTAGACTATGCAGCTCAAACAAACTCCATTTTTACAAAATGCTTGAACCATGTAAACGTATACAGTTTTAAAGGTTCTTAAAAGGACATGATGAAGATGGCTTCCTTCATAACTCAGTGTGTGTTTAAAGTTAAGTGATCAGCCTGGCAACAGTATCAGGAGTCAGGAAAACCCCACGAAGACGGTGTCGCTCAGTGTGGCGCCACATAATCAACAATAAAACCGCACACAGGAGGCCTTCGCAAAGCTCCCGTACATAGTTAGCATCAGCAGTATCTGTGGATACACATTGTTTTAAATATATAGTGCAGGAGAGTGTTGCGAGTCATAATTTTGCCCTTTTACCTGCAGAATGCTCCAGAATAATCAGCTGAAGACTGTGCCCGGAGCAGCCCTGAAGACTCTTCTTTCTCTCCAGTCTCTGTAAGTCATATGACCCACGCACGCACACGACATTGTCTGCTCAGAGAACCTTGAGTTTCGAGTGGACCTTTCCGTCCTGCATTTACTATATTAGGGAGACTCACACACACAACTCGGGGCCATGATGTCACACCAGCTCTGCTTGTGAGTTTTATGAATGCCTGTGTTTTCTCAAGAAGTTGCAATTCATGATTAAAGTTATTGTGTCCACAATTTCAGACTAGAAGATATGCTTCAGTCATCAGTCTATTTGTCATAGAAAGCAGTTCCACCATCTTACAGTTCACATTTGTCATTTTAAGTGAAATAGTTTAACAACTATCCGATGGATTGTTATTTAGCACGCTGGAAAATCACACTTTAAAGTCTGGTATTTTGGTTGCTCCAGAAAAAACAAATTGCATTGTGTTACAATTACAGTTTGTCAAACTTTACTATCCACTAAGAGCCCCATCATCTTACACCACAGTCCCCAAAGGGTTTTTTGGGAGTTTTTCCTGATCTTGTGTACAGATTGTAAAGCCCTTTGAGGCAAATTTGTAATTTGTGAAAATGGGCTATACAAAATAAACTGAATTGAAAAGTTCCCAGTGGAGTCCTGGTCAAGTTGAGCATCGGATTGCTTCAACTGACCTAAATCTGGCAGATAAGTCGTTCAGCAAGGTAGTTTAAACATACAGTATGTTCCCCCACTGTAAGATAGCCATAGTATGAAAGTAAAGACTTTACTCGTCCTCCAAGTCGAGAATAACTGTTGAAATCTCAATTATTTACTCAGGACTTTGTTGATGTCATCCAGGGGCGGGTCCACTTGTATCACATACTTTATTTACTCTTGCTGCAGTGCTTGTTGTTTACTAAGCGCCGCCATAGCCCTGTGCAAATGTAGGTCGGTCTTATTCAGCAAATCTCTTGCTAACTTTTCTCTTCTTGTCTTGGATTGTTGAGTTTTCTGGGAACTTATGTTATTCCATGTGTTAACTCTCTTCCCTCTCACAATTTCCTGCTCCACTAGTCTTCAGTTTTTGTATCGGTTTTCTGTGACCTCTGAATGTCCGTTTCATTGAGACCATGATGTGTACATGTTTCTATATTTGCCACCTCCAGGAAGCAATGGAGGAATTAATCCGGCTTGAGAAATTTGCTGAAAGTCTAGCTTTCTTCTATTATCACCCCTCGATAAACCTCCCCTTGTCCCTTGCTTCCCCTCTTCTTTTTTTCACTCGCTCTTCTTTCTTTTTAACAGATGTCTTTTCTCTGTGAGGGTTTTAAGGTCTGTAGCTGAAGTAATATGCTTTGACAGAGCCAGTGCTCAGTTTGTATAAAGTTTTAGAGTGCTGAATGTCAATCGAGACGGTTTTCCTTCCAGCCCGAACACTTGAGGAATTTTGAGGGAGGGCGAGACACTCGGAGAGGGAGGACAGCAGGGGAAAACAGGGTGGTGATGGTGAAAAGAACACTTGTGCATTCATAATACTGCTTGCTTATGAATGTCCTTTTATACCACCAAGCTATTGGCTCCGGATCAGAATTTAATCTGTTTGCACAGCACTATAGTACATCACATCATGAAACCTGAGTATAATGCTCTTATTATATTCACATTTTCTTACAAAATGTGAAGTCAATGTACCAAATGTGCCTTCTGAGCTTCTGCTTCTCTGCGTTGAGGAACCACTTTAGGTACTTTTGGTAGAAACCAAAGTTCAAACCCAGGAGACTCTGACCTTAAGAGATGGATTTGACTAACTTTCTTGTACATGCTAGAAAAGTGACAATAAAATGAAAGTAACAATTTGAATAAAATAAATAAATAATTGTATGATGAATATAAAATGGCCTTTGTTGTTTGATTGCTGTTTGTAAGGCATTCCTAGCAGCGTCATATGCCTGAGGTAATGTCAATATCGTAGGCATTCAATGAATAGATACCTTTTCCTCTGTTCTGCAGACGGCTGGATGCAAACCACATCACGACAGTTCCAGACGACAGTTTTGAAGGCCTTCAGCAGCTGCGCCACCTCTGGTTGGATGACAACAACCTAACCGAAGTCCCGGTCGGTTCTCTGAGACACCAGGCGAACCTTCAGGCTCTGACATTGGCACTCAACCGCATCTCGTACATACCAGACAATGCCTTCGCCAACCTCACCAGTCTGGTTGTCCTGTAAGTTATTTTAACCTCTGTTCTAATTGTGGTTGAAATAAAGATATACTCAGTTGGGTTAAAATACAAATATTTACGAGATGCACTACCGTTCAAAAGTTTGGGGTTGGTCACCCAGACAATTTTATGTTCTCCATGAAAACTCACACTTTTATATATCAAATGAATAGAAAATATAGTCAAGACATTGACAAGGTTAGAAATAATGATTTTTATTTGAAATATAAATGTTATTCTTCAAACCTCTAGCTCAAATGAAGGCCAGTTTTATAGCTTCTCTCAGAATAACTGTTTTCAGCTGTTCTAACATAATGTTGCAAGGGTTTTCAGGGTCTTTATAATCCTCCATTAGTCTTCTAAGGCGATTAGCAAATACAATGTACCATTAGAACACTGGAGTGCTGGAAATGGGACTCTATACACCTATGTAGATATTTATATTATATGTAGATAAAAACCTGACGTTTCCACTTAAAATAGTCATTTACCACATTTATAACAATGTCTTGACTATTTTCTATTAATTTTGCAATTTATTTGATGAATAAAAGTGAGTTTTCATGGAAAACACAAAATTGTCTGGGTGACCCCAAACTTTTAAGCGGTACCGTATATGTTTCACTAATGTTGCTGACCAGTCGGCCTTTGCCACAATGTGCAGGCATGAGAAAAAAAACACCCAATCCAGTCAATTGTATTTTAAGTCATCACTAAACCAAGCTACAAAAATACTCAGAAGGATGACGTTTGTAAAGTAGCCATTTCATGAAACCAGCAGTGACTTGATTAAAAGATTGACAATTACATATCATGGCATTTTGATGAGTTTTTGCTGGGACGTAATTTAGTAATAAACGGTTTCAGTCCTTAAAATAAGCGTCCCCCGGACAGCCAGAAGGGCTTTGCTCACAGTCTTCATAGACCTGAACACTAAAGAACTCGACAGGAACAACCTGCTGGACTACTTTAAAAAAAAAAAAACCCGTAATTAACCAAGTTCACGAGCTGAGAACCTTCTTGTGTTGACTGAAATAACCTGAGGGAGTAGCTGAATAACTGAAAGTCATTAGGTGTTCTCATCTCTCTGTCTGACTGTGTTAGTGAAGCATGACTGTGTTGCTACTTCTCTGCTCTAAATTAATGAGGCTGTAATTCCTATTTAGTTTTTCATGCATCATATGCATTATTCTGTCGCCACAAATCAATGCAAAGTACCTCTCCTCGTTTCCTGCTCTTGCTCTGAAAGTATCCTCTGAGCGACTGCAAATCAGAAACACAAACATACTGTAGTATTTATTTCCACGGCTTACAGTTAATAAGTCAACAAAACGGGCAGCTGCTCGTACCCTGCTGTGTTTTTGCATACACTTTTGCAGTGAAATATGCCATTGGGGTTTGAATGCGAACAACACTTAGAAAAAGTTGCTTGACTCAGCATTAATGTAAAATCAAGATTATCTTGATGGTTTATGCATGGAGGAAAGCTAAAAACTTCCATTAGAGGAACTGATACAAATATGTGGCACATTTTGAATCTCGGGGATTGTTCCAAACTGTTTGACGCACGCATGCACGGACAGCCGCTACTGCTGCAGGGTTAGCATAAACATGTCCGGGTAAACAGGAAGAAAATACCGTGAACCTATGAGGCAAGGATAGCCTTCTGCATACACACACATGCAGTAGAGACATCTGATTCACAAATCACACTCAATAATTCAGAGATTAATTGTGGAACCTCTAACAAAAGCTGCAAAACAAGATTTATATACAACCCATAATGAATGTGATGGATTATTTCAAATCTGCCATAGTTGTGTGTGTAAAACTGCTTTTGCTTTTATAGACATCTTCATAACAACAGAATTAAGGAGATAGGGGACACCTGTTTTTCTGGACTCGTGAACCTGGAGACGCTGTGAGTGCAGTCACACAGTAGTTAATGTGTGTGTCAGTCTGAGTGTGTTTACGCTTGTGTTTATGTGTGCTAACAGCTCCCCCACCCACCTCTGCTCCGGTCCTTCAGACATCATTGTGTCCACTTCCTCCTTTAATTGCTCTAAGATAAATAGAGCAAAGTACATGATGCTTATCACATATGCCCTCCCACTGTTCACTTCCTCCTGCCACACAATCATGAGTAATATTTGTGTGACGGCTTTACCTCATGACAAACGGCTACTGTACAACACTCAGGTCTATACAGGAACATTTTCATTTTTAATACTGGGTTATTATTTCTGGCATTTATTACCAAAAATACCAAACAATTGACCTTGCCGCATTCTCAAATTTGAGGATTTTCTGTCTTTCTATCATTACATATCTTTGCAAATGGATTTATCTTCTGGTGTTGGCCAAAACAAGCAGTGTGTAGATGGACTCTCTGAACCTTTTCACAATTTATGACATTTTATAATCTATACAAAATCAACACATTTCCATAAAACTTTGAGTCATTGGAAATATGCATCTTCTTTAAGATTTTCTTTTTTACTGGTTAGTTGTTCATTGGTTATTGCTGCTTAAAAATGTAATAATTCAGCTCTGCTGGCAAGTCATTTATTTTATTAGATAACAATGCTACTTATCCTAGTTATTTATAATACATACTTGACTTTGTGCTGACAGCAGTCACAGAGAGAACCAGATAAGGTGGCACCCCTGTTATCAATGGCTAGTTATATAATCTTTTGTTTTAATGTTCTATTGATTTTTATTACATGTTGCGTCAAAATGCAAGAAAATAGTGCTGACCTCTTGAATCTCTCCGTCTCATCCCAGAGATCTGAACTTCAACAACATGATGGTTTTTCCCAAAGCAATAGAGGCCCTGCCCAAACTCAAGGAACTGTGAGTATATCGTTCTGTTTTTCCTTTTTTATGTACCGACACTAAAGTCAGGCACCAGTTAACTCATCAGATAAAAAGAATGAACTTTTGATCCGTTTTAGTTTTTATGTGATTAAAAATACACACATCTGAGAAAGTAGCTCTGAACTAGATAAGGGGAAACTAGAGCACACATGAAATTAAGCAAAACAGTTATAACCTGCCCTCTGTTTAAGTGACTTAAAATCACAGATATTGTCCTGTTCACATTCAGATCGGGCCAACAATGACTGTAATATTATTACTTCTTTACTAATTAAAAAGAACATCTGAACTCTTCTGTTTCAACATCTGTGCTTTTATTGTTGAAGGCAAACCCACTCGAGTCTTATTTCCTGGTTTTGATGAGCACATTATATAGTTAATGATTCAATTGACTGACCTTAGTTCCTGAGGCAGACAGTGATGGTTATTCCACTCCTTTTTGTTTGTGCTTTCTTTAGTTGAACTGTGCAGTTTGCCTTTTGCAGCATTACTGTTGGTATTTATTTTAAGCACAGGTCAACTTAACTTATGTCATGATGTAATGGTTTTATATTGAGCAAAGTGTCCTCGCTGTGTCCTTATTATTCTTCCTGCAGTGGATTTCACAGCAACGATATTACCTCCATACCTGAAGGGGCCTTCCATAACAACCCCCTGCTGCGAACCATGTAAGGTCAAACTCAGTGTCCCTTTCTCACACCATGGACCGTGTTCAGTATGCCTTCCTGTCAGCACACATACAGTAGCAGCTGACCGTGTGAGGCTTCAGGAGATGAATGTCCAGAAGATGGTGCCATTCTTGCATAGTAAATGATTTTGGTTTGAACTCTTCCCCCTCTGCTCTCGCTGCCCTCCCAGACATCTGTATGACAACCCGCTGTCCTTCGTGGGCACCTCGGCTTTCCAGAATCTGTCCGACCTGCACTCTCTGTAAGTCCCGCTGTTTGGCACAAAGTGTTGTCTGAACTTGGTGACTTATATACAACTTATGAGTGTTTTAAAATCCACTCCACGACTCATGCTTTGACTGTGATTTTACTCTTCGCCACCATGTGTGTTTTCAGGATGCTGCGTGGGGCCAGCATGATGCAGGACTTCCCCATCCTGACGTGGACTAATAATCTTGAGAGTCTGTGAGTGAATTTGTATGCAGCATCGTTTCACGCTTTGTGCTTTTGTTCCGTCTCAGGAGTGACTCATTAGACTTTTCATTTCCAGGACCCTGTCGGGAACCCAGATATCGTTCATCCCCGCTGATCTGTGTGAGAACCTCAAGTTGCTTCGGACGCTGTAAGAGACGTTTCCTTACCTGTCCGGCAGTCGTGCTCAAAATATATCTTCGCCGAAGATTTAAGATCATTAGGAATTTAGCGGGACAGTAGAAATGGTCCCGCTATAGTTGGATGGTTAAACTATAGTTTGAACACTGCTCCAGACAGGCTTTTGGTCACCATTTTAATTTTTTTTGTAAATGGGGTACTCTTAAGGTATCGAGATGTAGACCGATTGTATCTTTCAAAGTGGAGCATGGCTAACAATCCAACTTTTTTTCTTCATTCTTCCATTGGAAATGGTCCCATTCATCTAATTGTCGAGGCGGTTTGTTTTCCTCCATCAGAGACCTGTCCTACAACCAGATCAGGGAGCTGCCGTCCCTCCAGGGCTGCAGCCGACTGCAGGAGATGTGAGTGCTGAACATGCAGCCTTCAGTTTACTGATCTAAATCTCTTAAAATCTTAAACGGATTATAATTTGAGATTACAAAATTATAATGTACTCGCAAACAATTTAATTATTCAGGGTAATTGTGCTAGTTGATAATAACCCTAAATGAATGTTTTCAATCTACAGAAGCTTTCAACATAACCATGTTCAACAAATTGAGAGGGACACGCTCCACGGTCTCTCTGCTCTCCGTTTGCTGTAAGTTCACTCACTCGGTCACACACATTGATGCTGTAAAAACACATATTTCTGCGTGGATTGTGAGTTCACTGCATTATTGTCTTGCACAGAGACCTGAGCAGAAATGAGATCCGAGTTATCCACAGAGATGCTTTCCTCTCCCTCACTGCGCTCACCAACCTGTGAGTATGACTGATGAGCTTGATCGTGATGTATTATTTAACCCCTCTGATCGTGATGAGTACAGAACTCTCCACGTACCATCGCTCAATTGTACTCTAAATTGCTCTTGTCTTTTCTTTTGCAGAGATCTGAGTATGAACTCTCTGGCTGTGATTCCAACAACTGGACTGAGCGCACTCAGTCAGTTGAAACTCTCGGGGAACCCGCAGATGAAAAATGTCTTGACTGCAAAAAATCTTCCCAAGCTCCGGTAGGCAAGAGCTTCTGTGATTATGTGATTTGTAAATTACTGAATTGAACAAGGTTTGGAATAAATCACTGAAATCTAATGAATCCAATCAAATAACGATCACATCACCACAGTAAGTAGCCCATACACAGTTTTGTTTGGCTCTTTTCCCTCAAGTTATCTCAAATTATTGATATATAAATATCACAATACAAAAATAAAGACATTATTTTATACATTTACAGATTATTTATATTTCTCCAACTCTGGAGGTCTGTCTAAATATATTAGCAATTGTTCGCGATGAGGTATTAATATCCACTCCGTCCTGCTTCAACGACTATCGTCCAGTGGCACTGACCCCCATAATCATGAAGTGCTTTGAACGACTAGTCATGTCGCATATCAAATCCATTCTCCCCCCCACTCTGGACCCTTTCCAGTTTGCATACCGGGCCAAACGGTCCACGGAGGATGCAATCTGCTCTGCTCTCCACCCAGCCCTCACCCACCTGGACAAAAAAGACTCCTATGTAAGAATGCTGTTCATAGACTTTAGCTCAGCATTCAACACAATCATCCCACAACAACTAATCTGCAAACTTGACCAGCTGGGGCTCAACACCTCGCTGTGTAACTGGCTGCTGGACTTCCTGAGTGAGAGGCCACAAGCAGTTCGTGTTGGCAACAACACCTCGAGCAGCATCACACTCAGCACAGGGGCCCCTCAGGGCTGTGTGCTCAGTCCTCTGCTCTTCACCTTGCTGACTCACGACTGCAAAACCAGCTACAGCACCAATCACATGGTCAAGTTTGCAGACGACACAACATTGATAGGTCTCATCACCAAGGATGACGAGACCCTCTACAGGAGGGAGGTCAACCTTCTGACCACGTGGTGCGGAGTCAACAACCTCCTGCTCAACAACAGCAAGACCAAAGAGATCGTTGTTGACTTCCGGAAAGGCCACACCCATCACCCACCACTGACCATCAACGGTGCGGACATTGAGCAGGTCAGCAGCGCCAAATTCCTGGGGGTGGAAATCAGTGAGGACCTCTCGTGGACAGCAAACACTACATCGCTGGCAAAGAAAGCACAGAGGCGCCTCTACTTCCTCCGGAAACTGAGGAAAGCAGGGAGCCCCCCATCCATCATGTGCACCTTCTACCGCGGCACCATCGAGAGTATCCTGACCAATTGCATCACTGTGTGGGGCGGAAGCTGCACAGACCACAGCAGGAACGCCCTGCAGCGCATAGTGAAGGCAGCTGGAAGGATCATGGGTGCCTCACTCCCCCCCCTCCCATCCCTGCAGGACATATACAACACCCGCCTCACCCGCAAAGCGACCTCGATTGTGAGTGACCCCTGCCACCCCTCACACGGTCTCTTCAGCCTCCTGCCCTCTGGGAGGAGGTACCGGAGCCTCCGGGCTCACACCGCCAGGCTGTCCAACAGCTTCATCCACCAGGCGGTCAGGAAGCTGAACTCTCTCCCCATCCTCCCACTCCGTCCTCTTTCAGACTCACATGTCTGAATGCTGCTAGCACAATTTATGTTGTCTATATGTTTACATGTTTTTTACTATTTTTGCACTCTATGTTGTCTATATGTTGCACAATTCACTTTATGTTGGACAGAAGAGAAACGCAATTTCGATCTTCTGTATGCTTGCACATATGGAAAATTGACAAATAAAACTGACTTTGACTTTGATACTGGACAATCTGTATTTTCGACACTGGAACTCAGCAGGATGCTCACAGCCTCTGAATGCTCATTGTTTATGTTTAGGTCCATCTCCGTCCCTTATGCCTACCAATGCTGTGCTTTCGTTGGCTGTGACTCATTGATGGGTTCCTCTGAGGAAAACGACATCAAGAAATCTACAGGTGGGAACGCTGCAGTCCGTCTTTTCCTCAAAACGCTTCACATGTTGTCTCAACCATCTTTGTTTTATTTACATCGAAGCAATGATGCATATCAAAGAGTGTTTTACACGAGACTCCGGGTACATGAGCTTTCTTTCTTGCCAAATCCTTGTTTTGTATCTTTTAATTTTGACCTGCTCCAGCCAGGACCTTGTTTTACTGTTCACAGATTATGTCCTTCAGTATTTCTGTGTCAGTTACAATGTGTTTTATTGCATGAAATAACCTAAACTCTACAACATTCAAGACTGTTCTACATTTCCTTTTTTACTTTTCACACAAGTTTGAAAAATCAACAAAGTGCTAACTCTATTATATTTTTAGTCTTTATGTGTTATCATATTTCAGTTCACCTTGGTAACATAACAGAACATTGTTATATAGTAAGTACAAAAATAATTTTATTAACATACTTCCTGCTTTATACACCTGACTACAACTTTTGGCACAGCAACTTACTTATTTAAGATAAACTTTTTAACATTTCTTACATTACATTTTCTTTTTTTAAGGAGGGGAGGCTGTGGAAAGAATTCCTATGATTATGCATTGCTCTCCTTCACCGGGTAAGCCATAAACAGCTTTTAATATCTTTTGTTGTGTGTTTTGAAGATCTTTGAAATAAAAAAAATTGCGAAATGAAGTATTATTAACTCTTGAGCAACCACATTGTTTCTGTCTTCAGGAGCCTTCAAGCCTTGTGAGCACCTGCTGGGCAACTGGATGATCCGCCTGACCGTCTGGTTCATCTGTCTGGTGTCGTTGGTCTTTAACAGCCTGGTGCTGGTGGCCACCTTCTCCTCCAGAGCCGCAGCCCATTCCCACCACTCCCTAACTCCGTCTCTTTCCCCTGCCCGGCTGCTGATGGGACTACTGGCCCTGGCCAACCTGCTCACGGGCCTGTATGTCGGCGTGCTGACCGCGCTCGACGTTGCCACCTGGGGCTCGTTTGCCGAGTTCGGCGTGTGGTGGGAGATGGGCCCCGGCTGTCAGGTCACAGGAGCGCTGGCCGTCTTCTCGTCCGAGTGGGCGGTGTTGTTACTCTCACTGGCGGCTGTCGAGCGCAGCGTGGCCGTGCGTACGATACTCGGGAAGGTAATGATGTCGTCCAGGAGGAACCTCGGCAGCCGTCGCGGGTGCTGGAGAGGAGATCGCCGCTTCGGCCTTGCTGCAGGACTACTGGGGCTGCTGGCTGCTGCTGGAGCCTGCCTGCCCCTCCTGAGTTTAAGTGACCAATCGGCCTCTCCTCTCTGCCTGCCCTTTGCCGGTGGAGAGAGTCCAGCTCTGAGTGTTACAGTTGTTCTGGTGCTGCTCAATGCGCTGGCTTACTTGTTCACTGCAGCTGTGTACACCCAGCTGTACTGCCACCTGGGCAGGGTGGAGCTGGCCGACCCGGAGCAGACGGGTGCCCTGCGACATGTGGCCTGGCTCATCTTCACCAACTGCATCTTCTTCTGCCCCGTGGCAGCGTTCTCCTTCGCCCCTCTCTTAACCGGCTCCACAGTCGGAGGCCCAGAGATCGCCAAGTCTGTCACCCTCATTTTCTTCCCGCTGCCTGCATGCCTGAACCCAGTGCTGTACGTGTTCTTCAGCCCGGCCTTCAGGGAGGACTGGCTGAGACTGCGGGGCCGCGGAGGCTCGACGAGAGAGCTGAAGGCCGGTGCTGAAAGTCACGGAGATGCTGGTGGTGGAGGGTCAGAGCTCACAGACAGTGGCTCCTCCACCCACCTGGGCTTTGACTGTGGGATGTACTCCCAGCTTTGCGGGGAGACGGTTGTGTGCGAGCAGTGTGAGGCTGCGCTGCATGCCAGGACCTGCTCGTCTCCCTCGTCCTCCACAGTCTGTAGACACTTGATGAAGTCTCACAGCTGTCCCGCCCTCCTGGCAGGAGCAGCCGTCTGCCAGCGTGCTGAGGGGTTCTGGGCAGACGGCAGCACACCCTCTGCTCAGTCGGAGTACGCAGACGAGGGCGACTCTTTTGTGTCTGATAGTTCAGACCAGGTTCAGGCCTGCGGCAGAGCCTGCTTCTGTCAGACCAGAGGCCTTCCTCTGGTACACTACTCGTACAACATACCTCGAGTCAAGGACTGAGGTGTGCACAGATCTCTGTCATGTGAATTTAGATTCTACAAGAAAATATAAACACTTTTATATCAAACAAGAACATGTGCCAACTACCCTGCTAAAGGGCTTGTCAGCAAGCACTTATGTTTGTAATTACAGTGTAAACTGATGCAACCAATCATTTAAAGGTAACCTGGTGTGCTTTTTGAACTTCATGAGACCGTTTCTACTCGCGTGTTACGTTTCCACTGAATGGAGGACATCGGGTTACAAACTGGTCAACAACGGGTCTTGCAAAGAAAGATCTCGCCACCAGTGCCTGCATCCTGCTTTCGATTGGATCTCACGTTGCGAGCCTCAATGTACGTGTCGAAAGATATTGTGATTTCTTTATTTTACCTGTGTTTATAAGCTTTTTACATTATAATTATTAAACATCTTGTCAATTGTTAGGGTTTCTTCACAGCAACTGTTGATTTTATACTTTGATTATTAGAATTTTTTACATAAATGTAGCAAATTTAATAATCATCCTAGAATTTTCTGTTTGAATATAACTTTCAGGTCATCTTTACCTACCAGCGGGGTTTAATGTAACGTCAGCAATAACCTCGACCCTCCCAGCCTGTGATCGTAATCCATCAGCGTGAGAAGGGTATAAGTAAACACCAGTCTATAATAAATATGTCTTTGCTTTAATTTACTAAGACTAAGAATGTGATAAAAGTAGCAGATATCACTGATGGCAACAGCTATGCTTGGTGGCGGTGAACAATGTTATTTATTGTTGAGCAGCGGGAGGGTTGAGATGATTTCAGGTGGCCTTTGAATGATGAATATACAATATAACCCTCGTCTTCACCAAAACGACAGCACTTCTCTTTGTTAAGTTCTTAACCAAAAACTATTACACACGTGAAGTGTGAGGTAGTTGTCCGTGTTCCCCATCGTGCTGTTTGATTATCAATCTTTTACATTTTTCGTAACTGCAGAGCTTCGAAAAACCCAACAAACATTTTACAACGGTAGGGTTTCAATAATTAAATAAGACCTGCTTTTATCAGTTGGTCAGATTATTTTGTATCGTAATATGATGGGAAATACATTTGCTCTTTCGCTGACAGTAAGGTGAGAAGATTAATACCAATCATCGCATATCTGTATGAGAAATATGCATCGACAGCCAGCTGCTCGTTAGCTTAGCATAAAAAACGGACGCAGAGGGAAACATCTCTTTTCATCCGTTCAAAAACGGAAGGATTAAACCAACACGATACAAATAATGAACGAGAGGCCTTTAAATGTGCTAGCGTGTAACCTTTGGACAGATTAAGGCTAGCAATCAAACTTTATGCGAAGCTAAGCTGCGGCGAGCTCTACCGCTATGTTTCATGTCCAGATAAAAGAGGGAAAGCTCACATGCATTTCTTGTTGCTTAAAAACGTGTCCTTAAATTTAATTTGGCTTGCGAGTGCCAAGTTAAACACGTGAATATAATCCCACTCTTCCACTTCCAACGTCGTGTGAAAGCAGCACAAGACTGGCAGCCAGCTGAGTCAACAAGGACGGGTTTTTCAGCAGTGCCAAAATAAATATAAAATGGACTTATAATTTAAATGTGTGTAATTATATCCAACCACAGATATTTAGAGACGAGTATCTGCAGTGTGGATCTTTTTTTTCCCCCTTTTTAGGTACTTTACAGCTCGACAGTGCAGTAATTTAGACCAGAGAAAAAGTGGCATATTGGTCTAAAAGTATGAAAATAAGTCTTTCCAATCCAGTTAATATTATAGACTTTTTTTCTGTATGTACATATCACGCTGTATTATTGTACAGGTAATCAGAACAACATTATGATGTAGTAAAGTATATTAACATGGA
This sequence comes from Pseudoliparis swirei, assembly GCF_029220125.1. Lineage (NCBI taxonomy): Eukaryota > Metazoa > Chordata > Actinopteri > Perciformes > Liparidae > Pseudoliparis > Pseudoliparis swirei. Next base: position 14,501,670 of record NC_079391.1, on the reverse strand, counting down.
CCTCTTTTGACCTTGAGAGTTGACCCGAGTGAAACCGCGTGTGACGAGGGATTCACTGACGTCTGGTGTGCTGGAGCGAGACGACACAGTCGAGGTGGATACACCCTCTGAGCGTGTATCCACAGGTCATGTCATGTGACTACTCAGGAATTTAGGCAATGTAGGGAAACGTTTTCTTCCACCAACAAAGCATTCTTGTGTACTTCTAATGCACCATTTCATTTTGATCTTTCGAATTTGAATTCCCATGTAGGTATTTTTCTTGACCGGGTGTTTACATTTTTACACCACCCAAAATGTCCGTTTGTTTGTTTGAGATTTCCCATCTAGTGAAACTACAATTTGTTTTGTGAGGCTGGTTATTGTTTTTTGTATTTTTATGTAAATTATTGGAAACAAAAACAAGTAATCAAGAATGGGATGCTAACGAAGGAAGCTACCTCCTCGACTGTCGTGGCTACCAGCAGTGCTTTGTAAAAGAAATGTCTGTTTTCTGTTCTTCTCTTTGTTTGCATTCTTAGCTTTGAGTTGTACATCATAATTTTTAGATACGTGCAAATTGTGGGAGGATCTATGTACTGTATACTGTGATTTATTTTTAACCAAAAATATAAACTGATATTTTTTGTTTTATCTTTTATAGATACAAACTTTCAGAATAATACAGATCATAAAAATAATCTCCCCTAATTTCAGTTCAAAATAAAATCTCATTGTTGCTTTTCATCTGAGATCTTCCACAGTTATTTTTATTCTGTTCAAGTAGAATAATGATTCTATACAATTTTGAATGAATAAAATTTGAAAAAAATGACTCATTTCTACCTTTTGTGTTCGTATTGACATTAAAGCAACCATTATCTTCAAGTATTTTATCATATCTGACATTATTGTACTTTGTACCTGCACAGTTTGGTTTTGGGACTGGAGATCATTTCGAAAATGTTAATTGCAATATGTCACAGAAAGGACAGCTCTCCTGCAGATGACTCATTGTGTATATTTTTCTCCCAGCAGAGCTGCATAATAGCCTCATGAGGAGGCAGGTCATTCCTCCACCACCGCTGGACGTGTCTGAAGCCAGCTGTCCAATCAAAGATAACAAAGAGTCTCATCTCTGCTCAGAAAAATGTCCACAGACGGTCCATTCCTTTGGTCTGGACTGGAATTCTTGACGATTATTGGATGGATACCCATGACATTCAGTTTACAGAGAATATTATAGGATTTAAATTCTTCTGTAAATTGTATTTACAGAAGATAATCAACAAATAAGTCTAGCTGTATTTATCCGCTGCAATAATAAACTGTTGCCATGAATGCATACTTTTGGTTTTGCTACTTAAGTATATGATGATGTGGACACGTTTTCTCCAGAAACATTTTGACTGCATGACTAAATAGTTGTATAACTTGTCGAGTGTTCCTGCACTTCTACGCCATTGAGCTCAAAGCCCCACTTAGAGCTGCTGGCAGGAGACTTGCTCAACTGTTTTCAGCTGAACTTGGCCACAAAGATGTCATTGTAGGGGAAATGTTTGCTATTTTTTCTAAACGTGACCTTTCCAAGCCTCTTTGTATGTATAAGACTGTCTGTGCCATTCAGTGGAGTTTCCTTTCACCTCCAGCCATGTTGTCCACCACGTCTGGCTCCCGTCACTCATGAAGAGAGCTGTAACCTGGGGATAAGTGAAAAATAACCTCAGGGATTGTGCAAAGAAACAGACATGCCATTTAAGATGTCTTGTTTAGCTTTGAAGCGTGTGGACTTTTCACTTGTAATGTCAAAACACCTGGCGAAAGTAGAGGCCCTGTAAGGCATTCGCCGCGCATGTTAATAGTGGCCCGGTGATGTGTGCGAAGGCTCACTGGATCTTTTGCAGCTGCACGTTGAGAGATCACAGGGAACATTTACATTGAAGGGCATCAAAGGAATAACTGTCCAGTGATGTCACAGCAGCGCCCGCTCGTCCAACGCCGACATGTGTTCGTCTTCATTTACACGTCCTCAGCAGTAAAACGACGATCGTTGCTATGCCAGCCCTTCACACACGTGTTTGTGGCGTGCTCGTTAGGCACATTGCTCACACCGCCGGCTTTAGCGAGGCTTTGTGATAATAAAACCAAGGCCTCGACAACTCTCATCCAGGCTTCTGAGTTTCCGTGCATCCGTGGCATGCTCTTCATGGAATTGGTTTTCACGTGTACACCATTATTTAATACACTTACATAATGACCTAACTTCCTAACATGACATGTTTATGATGTAGTATACAATAGCATTTCATGACATACTGTACCATGACTTTACAGGGCATATATATACTACACTGACGTTTATAGAATACTATACTATTACTTTTTATGGCATACTTAACTATAAGTTTGTTTAGGACATACTATACTATAGCCTTTTTGCAATATACAACACTATGACTTGTGATTGGTATAGTAGACTATCAGATTATGTCTTTTAACGGTATACTATATTATGACTATTTTACGGTCTTGTAGACAGCGTTCGTGATATGAAATGTTATGACAAACCCTTGTGGCTGTTCTTCACATTACACAATAGTATGGATATTTATGACTTTTCTTATGGCATATTCATCTCTGATTTTATACAAAATATTATATTATGAAATGACTTTTTGTCATGCTGTACTATGATTTTTAATCACCTTTTTGATTACTTTTACTATTTCTATATGCTATAAAAATGTGCAGGCCCTACTAGTTTTCAATGATTTCTTTTGCACACTTTTTATGGCATATAATACAATGACTTTTGTCATGACTTTACTTTTAATTGTATATAGCAAACAATACCTCGACTGTTTTATTGCATATGACTGACTTTTTGCTATACTACACCTTGGCTGATGTAGCTATCATGATGGCAGATTCCAGAACTGGTCTCCACTTTCACCATTACTTACTATACCCCAGATGATGTCATCTCAACACTTGATAGTATAACGGAATTAAATCACTCACGTTTGTGTTTTTAATGCATTTATATTGACCTTTCCAAGCACACAAACAAATCCAAACACCGCTGTAAATTTCTTTAGACCAGCTGATATAAAATAAACACAAGATGGGAAATTATAAATTAATTTCATCAATATTTCCACGGTCCTTGACTATTACACTTGTACTTAGAAGTGAGTGGTACAATTTAGTAATGGAGTTACACATGATACTAAAACAACTGCAGGTATGGTGGTATGCTGGATGATTGAGATGCAGGAGGAACGTGTGCCAAATATAAAGGATATATGAGATATCACAGTTTGTAATGCAGGTGAAGGGTTTGTCGTGACACAAATCAAACAACGTGGAGACACGTTTATAATCTCTTGAGTCAGCCAAACATCTTTAATCAATTTCTTCTTTTGTGATTTGAGCTGCAAGAAAGAAACAAAACAGAAGTCAAGATACAGAAGCCTCGATAAGTGGCACAAAGGGAAATTGATACCAACATTTTCAAAAGCAAATACAAGTTAGACATTTTTTTTAATTATTATTATTTTGGCCTCATTATTTGTGTATTTTGTTTGTGAAAATATTTTAAATATTATGACATTCAAACTTATTAAATTATGTGATATTTCGTAACATAAACAAGGTGTAACTCATGATGACGTTATCATTTAGTGAAACTTATTAAATCATATGATATTTCATACCCTATTGGGTGTAACATAAACAAGGTGTAAAACCATAATGACATCATCGTTTATTGATTATTATTCATAACAACTTGCTGACAGACAGTGGTTTGGTGCTGAGGAGTTAGTGTACCGCAGGTTTATAGAGATTTTGAGTTTAGAGTTATGGCAGAGACCCAAAACAATAATGTTGTGGGCCCCAAAAAACTAACAATGAACTGAAAGACAAAAAAACTTGTAGTTGTAACGGAAAGAACAGTGGTTTACTTAACTTTTTTTTAATGAAATAATAAATAACAGCTCACAGACACTTTTCCAAGGGTTTCAGTGGGAAGCACATAAAGTGATACAAAGATTCCGGTCAACAACCCAAACTATCTAATTAAAGAGTCAACATAACTAGGAAATGCTTCAACATGCACATCTGACTTGAAACAAGCTACTTTATTTTCTCGTATTATTATTACTTCTCAACGAAAGTTATGTAGTTACCCGAATATTGTGCCTAATTGACGGACTAGAATGTTGACTTTTAATTTCATCTTTCTCCCGCTAATTTATGGCTGTAAAAGGGAATATTTTTAGTTTTTTTATTTGTTTGGATTTGCTGTATATTCTTCAGTTATTTTGGGGAAATTTCTAGAATCTACTTAGGCTATAATATATCATGTTGATAATTTTTCTGAGCTATCAGATTAACACTAAACATGTTTTTGGGGGGGGGGGGTTTTGTAAGAAAAAGAAAGGGATGAGATGCGAGTGTGAAGTCAGTCCATAAAGTTGATCGATGCGTTGCTGTCTTTGTCGCTCCCAGCAGGATACTTACGGCGGACCTCCAGTTTACACTCCACGATGTCTTCCCCGTTGTTGTTGACTGCTTTGCACATATACATTCCTCCATCAAAAGTACACGGCTTACGGATCTCCAGTGTCAGAACCCCTTGTTTACTGAGCATCCGATACTTGGCTTCACTTGAGATGTCCATCTTGTTTTTGTACCAGGTCACTTTGGGCTTACAAGGTAGGACAAAGTGTTAAACTGTCAAGTGCTACTTTTTACAATCTGCGATACTGCACAAGTATTAGTGTCAGAGCAATATAGGTGTCACGGGTAGCGAGGGGCAAGAGCTCATGCACAGAGGAAAAGGACAGGAGTCAAGGTGAATAATAAAAACTCTTTACTGAGGCAAAAGGTTCCAAACAAAAACTCAGGTCGGCAATAGTTACAAAGACAGGTTAGGTACAGCGACAAGGCACACGGAGAACAAGGAAGACAGAACTACAGAAAACAAACCAGCAGAAGACAAGGGAAAGACTGGCATAATATATGAGGGGGAAACAGGTGTACGGCATGAGACACTAACGAGAGGAGAGTGGCTGAGGGCAGGTGAAGGGAATGAAACAATCAAGGAGACAGGTCATTCTCTGTCAGTTCAGGAGTAGTTTTCTCTTGCTTTTATTCCAGATGTAAGTTACTCAGTTATTTTGGTAAAAACTGGTGAGTGGAACAACAGTTTCAAGTGTTTCATGCTTAAATATTTGTATTTAGCTTTCCAAAAAGTGCTTCTAACAGCTTCAGTGTTCGGGTTGAACGCTTTGGAAAGAGCTAGAAAGTGGACCATCGATAGGAATTGTTTTGCCAGAATTCAATTTAAATTGTCTTCCTTTTTCAATACAATAATAGACCTCAAGCATCTTTTACATAACATGTGATGGCCCCACTGACCTTTGGTATGCCGCTGACTGAGCAGCTGAGGGTTGTGGTGTATCCGGCTACGATAGAGCGGTTCACCAACGGATGTGTGAACTTGGGAGCCTGTGAGAAGTCATGGTCCTTATAGGTGGGCGGCTTGTACTCCATACCTGGGAAGAGAGACAGACAGACAATTGGGTAATTGGGTATTGTTCTCTTTATGACATAAAAACAGAACCATAACCACCTTGTAGGCTACCAGCTATTTATGTGCACAGCCCACCTATTTTCTGGATGTAAGCGCTGTCTGCTGAGGTGCAGGGCTCTTGGCTGGGGCCCACCTGGTTGATGGCGAAGACTCGAAAGACATAGTCATTCCCCATGATGAGGTCAGATGCGATGCAGTTGGTTCGTCTGTAGTGGTCATAGACTGTAAACCACTCCTGCACATAAATCACAAAAACATGGTTCAAAAATCAGTATTTTCCTATTCAGAGTGTTTCTGTTTATTCATATGCTTTTGCCTCTACAGTCACCAGATCTCAACCCAAGGAAACACTGCATGTTCGAAACACGGGCGTTCGCAGCCCTTTACAACACCGTCTCTCTGTGCATTAGTCATCTATACAACAACATTTTACAGCACCTTTAGGCATCTATGTAGCTTTAGGGCTGGATTAACACCCCTAAATATACACCTGATGATGTAACTAAAATGTGAAAACTGTAAAACTAAAATATCACTTTTACGGCAGTCACTTTAAATCCAAATCTTCAAGCAAATAAAGTTTGCAGTACAATGACACATACAAATGGAATGAGATTTATGGTAAACTGAGTGTGGTGTTGTATATGCAAACAAATATTTCTCAATTATATATTGTTAAAAAAACATCAGATTTCCTTATGTTGCATACATTTTAGTCACAAGGACTTCAATAAATGTAGTTTGTTTTCTGTGACTGATAATATTTGCCAATTGAAATATAGTAAATAATATCAGACAATAATTTTCAAGAATAAAATACCTTCATAATCTACATGAAACTTAAAGAGTTGTGTAACTGGGTACAGTTTAGATGTATGTGTGTAGCTACACGAATGAAAGAGGATATGGGCAGATTTAAATTGATATAAATTTAAATTACATCCAATATGTCCACAGTTCATTGTTACTAATAACATGATAAGCAGCACCTACAACCAAGTGTAATTCAATTGATCTAATAATGACTACAGTGAAACATGAACCATCAGCCCAGCCATGCAGGAGAACAAGGGCCCTGCATCACATACAGACAATCCGGAGCAGGTCAAGGCTACTAGGATAAGATTAGGACATTCCTGGCCGACATCGTTCCTGGCAGCTCGAGGTGGAGGACGGTGCTAGTTGGAGGTCTTGCCAACAGGCCCATAATGCATCACTCCTAGCCCACAGAGGCTCAGCATTTGCTGATTACAGTTTATGAGTCATGAGGGGAGGCTAAAATATCCCTCTGTGTCCATGCAGCATTCATCCTCACACGTACATGCACACTCATGCATGTCAATAGAAAGGCCAAATGTGGCAGGTGAAACTAAAGGCCTTCAATGTACCTGTTTTAGTGAGCAAGAAAGACAACCATTGGTGTCCTCTGAGAAGAGCTTCAGTTGTTATGTTTTTCCACTTGTTTGCTAGTGACCTGAGTGAGGCCAGATCCAAATTACTTTCAATAATTGGGTCAATTATTGTCAATATGTGTAATACCCAAATGGATCACATTGTTAAACATTTGCATTTTGAAAAAAATGTATGTATTGCTACCTATTTTGACTGAAGCTGCTGATTATTTCGAGCGCAACTTGACAGCAACAACAGTTGATTGTTGTTTCTTTAAAAAAATAGAAAAACAAAAAAAGATGAATTGGGTTCAAGTTTTCTTTCCAACCTTTTCCACTCGTGAAGATTTCTAAAACCATATGCACATATATTCTTGAGGGTTTATTCTGTCTTTTAATGAGCAGAATTACTGCCTACCATCAACATCAGAAGCTTGTATTCAGTTTCATTAAATGTTATATACATGTAAGCGCTGCTGCTAGTACCTAAAGGGGTAGAGTCTCACCATGGTCTTTTTCTCCGCTTTCTGAATGGTGTAACCAGTTATTTCACAGTTACCGTCGTCCTTTGGGGCCTTCCACTCAAGCGCCACATTAAAGCCCCAGATTTCCATGATCTTCAGTGTTTCAGGGGGCCCTGGGAGATCTACAGAGGAGAGATATGGATTGTGAGTAACTGCCCACAACAGACATTGTATGTATTCCTAATGGTAATACTCTAGTTATCATACCCTCAACCAGCTGTGTGTTCAGTCCTGCTTACCAACAACCTGCAGTGTGATAGTTGCTTTGTCTTCGATATTCTCAATCTGCAATTGGAGATCATACTTCCCCGAGTGTTTTCTCTCTGTGTTGCGAATGAAGAAAATGGTATCCACATCGCTGTTCCTCACACTAGCGAATGTCTGGCTCAGAGGCTCCCCGTCTTTGAGCCATGTGATCTTCGGCCTGGGCTTACCCTGCACCATAAAAAAGACAATGGAAAGGTTTCACTTTAAGATAATATGTGTCAGGTCAAAAATTACAGAAGATTTCAGATGTGATTTTTCTAAGAAACACAGCTGTAGTGTTGGTGTTGGCTCTATTGGTCCTCAGTGAGACCTCGACACTTTGGGACATATTGGCCATGAAAACTGGTACAAACATAATGACTTACCTTCCATATTGTGCCACCAACAGGTCAGAATTTCACTTGGCCACACTCCAATTAATCATTGACAGATATATATCGATATGAAAGGAAGCCTGACTATGTTAGCATGTTAGCATGCGTGGTAAAAACATGGCCTTTTCTGTCACCTTCAGAACAAACTGTACATTTCCCACTTCTGGGAAGGATCTAACAACACTGAAGGTGCCTTTTGATTGTGTAGAAACCTGTCAGCCAGTTGATTAAGCAAAATAAAATAAAAATGAAACATGTTATCCGAATCTACAACCCCAACAGGTACTCACGCTGCATCTCTCTTCAACAGCGTAAAACACGTCACATGGCGAAGACAATCTTACCGTCTTCTTTTGAACATTTACATGCAAAGCCAATTTAAATACACACGTCACACATTAATCAGCATCATTTCAGTTCATATATTAATGAAACACTTAGCTATGATCACAAATGTTTTATCATGATGACTTATCATGTTAATCAAATTACTGGTTAATTTAGATGTGTACCTGAATAGTAATTCAGTCTTTGTGCCTCGTTTATGTTTCATTCTATAAAGACATGAGTAACAACCCCTGGTGTTTGAATGCTGATTTAAGAAGGTAAACATATTGCACCTGGAATTTGATCACAAGGTTGACACTTTCTCCAACTGTCTTGATGAGAGTCTGGCGGAGATTTCTAGGGATCCAAATTTTAGGGCGTTCTATGAAAGAAAAAGCACAACAAGAGGAATGAAGGGAAACTCGAGAATTAAGGGTGAAACCAAAGGACATATTTTGGTATATTAGATGTATTGGTTGAAACTAAAGAAGCAGAGAGTCCACAAAAGTAATCATATCTATAAATACTCACGCATTATCTCTCTGATGGTGACAGGTTGAGCCAGGGTGGTGGGAGCACTGGGTCCTGCCATGTTGTAGGCCCGCACACGGAACTGCAGCTTGTCTCCGGTGGTGAGATTTTTGATGACCATTGATGTCCGGTCAGTCAGACCCTGAGGGGCTGGTATCCATTCATCCGCTGCAACCAGGAAACACCCAAGAAGGGAAACAACAGTTCATGACAGCAAGTAACAGATATAAATGTAATTTATACTATGACACAAACTGAGAGAGAGGAATGATCTATACAACTGAGAATGTTGCAATTTCATCGCATTTCACTGTGATTAACTGATTGATGATATAAACTCTGTTGATATATGCTATTAAAAACGCTCCTCATCAAAAGCATGCCGGCGGTTAAGTTCAGCACTTACTGCCCTCCTTGCAGTACTCCACCCCGTAACCCTCGAGTTCAGCTGAGCCAATCCTCTCAGGCGGCCGCCACTTCAGCGAGATGGAAGTGTCACTGACGTCGTCGAGGCAGAGTCCGATGGGCTGACTTGTGGGGGCTGAGAGTGAGGAAGAGGGCAGAACAAGGGCTCTGTTAGTCAGTTAGCGCATTAAAGAAATAAATACAGCATTAATTACTGAACAAGTGGATGAATCAGAATCAGAAAGTGGTTTCAAGGGGGAATGAAGCATGAACGTACATTTTTGGTGGATCCCCAATTTAAATAAAACTTTGACTTACCTTTGGGCAGCAGAATGATACCAAGGGAGCACGTTACGTTCATTGATATGTTTGATCTTTGAGTTACTTAAAGAGGAATGAGTTGTCAAATGTTTCTTTCCCTGTATTCTTACATTTGCAATAAATGTACTGTAGCTGTTTGTCATATATCATGATGGAAATCTTTGGCATAGTTAAAGTATATGTTATGCTCAGACTAAAACATCTAAACATTTAATTCACTACCATTGGAACCTGTCCACAGATAAACAAAAGAAAATAGATGGATGTATTTAATTTAGTAAAATTTACCATGAGTGCAATTGTAATCTAACAACAGACTGCCTGCTCCCGGCAATGATCCGAATTCATATAACAGCTAAAACAATATCCATTTCAATATTAGATACTTGTGGTTATGTTGTCAGTTACCAAAATCTATAAGCCTGGAAGCTTTTGTACGTCAGTGCGGGAAAGATGAGCCGTCTGGCTGACCTGGAGTTCACAGCAGGGCTGAAGTCTGAGTGCCTGCTGCACTTTATGTCCCGCAGGGATGAAATGATAATTGCAATTTGCATTAAAAGACTTTGGTTCATCAGATACATCCCACGCATTGCTTTCGCCACAAAAGAGCCACAACATGTTTTAGATGCTGACATTAAATCGCTCTTTTGTTTTCAAGAAAAAAAAGACGGAGCAATATTGTTTGTACAGTGAGTTGTAGGGTCTAGTCTCTCATCTACAAGAATACTTTTGTCTTTTGTTGAACTGTAGAGGTCAGGAGGATTTACGGAATGGCAATAAGGATGAATAATTGACTCCTCATAGAGATAAATAATGATCATCGAATAATAAATCCCCATTTAATTTTTGTGTGAGACTGAAGTGAAACTAAACCAGAAAAAATTTAATTACAAGCCTGAAACCCCGAATTTATGACTACTGATTCTTCAAGTCATCTGGTGCAGTGACCTCCACCGACAGGTAGACTCACACACTTTCAAGACATACTAAATATGCAATATCAGCAACTTATATTGAGTAATGAGTAAAAAATCCTCCAAATAACTGGACTTGTTTTTTATCGTTCAGAGGTCATATTTAGTCCACCATGTATTTCGATGTTGTTGCAACATCTTGTTGACAACTTGATTTGACTGAAAGGTGATGAATGTTATTTGTGGTCTCGTCGTCACTCGGGCCAGGACTCCATGTCAAAGGGCAGAGGCTGAGTATTCAGCACTAGAATGATGGCAGCCTCAGATGTCAAGGGCTTCCTTGTGTATAGAAAGTCACAGCAGCAGCCATTGTTTGAAAAGTAGCTCAGGGTTGTCTGGTCAAAAGGTGTGCGGAGTATCTCATTCAGATGTGTTTTTAAAGCAAATCATCAACAGCATGATGTCTTAAACTGTGTTTCACACTTTAACACATGTACTCCAATAAAAAAAACATAGAGCTGCTGGAATATTCAACACATTCTCCCCCTGCTGTCATACACATTTAAACACAATTAAGTTTAATTTCTAGTCCTAAAAACAGTGCATGACACCTGCATAAAATAAATAATGCCCACTACCAACAGGTTGCGGCTCTGGCTCTGGTTCAGCAGCAGGAACGAGCTCCACGGGGGTCACCTCTGCCGGAGGACTACTTTCTGTTGGGGTTACACCCTCTGCTGGTGCTGTCTCATTCTCAGCCGGAGCTGCATCTTCCCTACTGGGGGCTGCCTCTGCAGGGGAGACTGGTGGTGGTGGTGGTGGTGGTGGTTCGCTGCTGCCTTCTGGTTCCTGTGCTACCACATCAGGTGGAGGTTTCTCTGTCTCAGGTGTGTTGTCTTCCACCTCTTCTGGTGCCTCCACTGGAGCATGTATTTCTTCTTCTACAGGTTTCTCTTGTTTCACTGGCTTCTTCTCAGCTGTCTTTGGGAGTTTAGTTTTGTTCATCCTTTCTCAGTGTTTAGTCGTCCTGCAGCCGCTTCAAGCTGATGGTGGTGCGTGTCCGCCTCCTCTGCCAGATGCCCTGCTCCAATCTGTGTTCCCATTCTCTTCGCTGTAGTGACAACAATGCTTTCTCTGGAGCAGCAGCCTCCACAGTAGCGTGGACCCCTCAGTGTTAAGCAGCTGGTCCAGGGAGAGACACTCACTGCCTGGCCATTATTTATAGAGAGGAATGCCATGGATAGTTTCCTAATCGTTTGTCTTACACACAAGTGGCCATCTGGATACAATGGTGTTCCCTCTTAAATCAACAAGTGGAGAACTAGATAATAATAATAATAATAATACATTCAATTTATAAGGTGCCTTTCAAGGCACTCAAGGTCGCCGTACAACATATTTAAAAAATGGACACAATTAAAAAGCTGAACAGTTAAAAAGCAAAACAGTTAAAAGAAACAGAACAGTCTGCAGCAGAGCAACCAAGAGGGGAACAGGTCAGGCATAGGCCTGCCTGAAAAGGTGAGTTTTGAGGTGAGTTTTGAATAAATTGAGAGAGTCAATGTTTCTGATGTCAGGGGGGAGGGCGTTCCAGAGGCAAGGGGCAGAGCGGCTGAAGGCTCTTGACCCCATGGTGGACAGACGAGCTGGGGGGACAGTCAGGTTGATGGAGGAGGCAGACCTGAGAGACCGGGTGGGGATGTTGATTTGGAGGAGGTGAGACAGGTATGGAGGGGCGAGGTTGTGGATGGCCTTGAATGCATGGAGGAGGATCTTAAAGTCAATGCAGTGTTTGATGGGAAGCCAGTGGAGTTGTTGTAGAACAGGGGTGATGTGACAGATCGAGGGGGTTTTGGTGATGATGCGGGCAGCAGCGTTCTGGACCAGTTGGAGCTTATGGAGGAGTTTCTGGGGGAGACCAAAGAGGAGGGAATTGCAATAATCCAAGCGGGAGGTAACAAGAGAGTGGACCAGGATTGCGGCGCTGTTGGGTGTGAGTGAAGGGCGGAGGCGGTTGATATTTCGGAGGTGGAAGTAGGCAGACCGGATGGTGGTGTTGATGTGAGTGTGGAATGACAGTGTGCTGTCGAGGACGACACCCAGACTCTTAGCCTGAGGGGAGGGGGAGACCGAGGAGTTGTCTATTGTAAGTGTGAAACTGGGATGCTTGGTGAGAGTGGACTTGGAGCCAATGAGGACAACCTCGGTTTTATTGCTGTTCAATTTGAGGAAGTTTGAGGTGAACCAGTCTTTGATTTCCTGTAAACAGGCACAGAGGGAGGGGGGCAGGAAAGTGGAAGAGGGTTTGGAGGAAACATAGAGTTGGGTGTCGTCCGCGTAACAGTGGAATTGAATGTTATGTTTGCGGAAAATGAGTCCAAGTGGGAGGAGGTAGATGATAAACAGGATAGGACCAAGGACAGAGCCCTGGGGAACACCGGAGGAGAGGGGGGAGGGATGTGATGTGAATGATTTTATCTGAATGAACTGAGTACGGCCAGAGAGATATGAGTGAAACCATGAAAGGGGTGTGTCTGAAATTCCAATGGAGGCTAGTCGATCAAGGAGGATGGAGTGGGAGATGGTGTCGAAGGCGGCGCTCAGATCGAGGAGGATGAGGATTGATAATAGACCAGAGTCCGCTGCCATGAGGAGGTCATTTGAGATTTTGATGAGGGCTGTTTCTGTGCTGTGACGGGGGCGAAAACCGGACTGGAACTGTTCATAGAGGTTATTGTTGGAGAGGTGAGTCTGAATCTGAGATGCCACTGTTTTTTCTAGGATTTTAGAGAGAAATGGTAGGTTGGAAATGGGATGGAGGTTATTGAAAATGTTGGGGTCTAAACCAGGTTTCTTGAGTATTGGAGTAACAGCAGCAGATTTGAGAGGTGATTGGACAGAACCAGAGGTGAGGGAGGAGTGGATGATGGCTGTTATCAGGGGGAGCAGAGAGGGGAGGGAGGTTATGACCAGGGAGGACGGGAGGGGGTCGAGTTGGCAGGTTGATGGCTTGGAAGTCTGAATGAGTTTTGATATAACGATGGCAGAGGGGAGTTGGAAGCAGGATAGAGGTACAGAGAGGGGGGGGGGAATAAAATTCGAAGGACAACAGGACGTATGAGGGGTCAGTTGCTGATGGATGGCAGCTATTTTAGTGTTAAAAAATGACATTAGGGAGTTACAGTGTTTAGTGGAGTAGAAGTGAGGGGGAAGGGAATCAGGGGGGCGGAATGAATTGACCACAGAGAAAAGGGTCCTGGTGTTCCCAGCACCAGCAGTGATTTTGTTTGTAAGGTATTGTGATTTGGCTGAGGAGAGGGCATCTTGTATAGGAGGATGTGGGCATGGTGCATCTGTTTATGAATAGTGAGTCCGGTTTTGGTGGAAAGCCTCTCTAACTGACGTCCTTTGGCTTTCAACTGGCGGAGGTGAGGGGAGAACCAGGGGGCTGAGTGGGGGAACGAGACAGTCCGGGTTTTGAGGGGAGCAAGTGAGTTCAGCAGAGTATGGAGACTATCATTGTAAAGATTAACCAGATGGTCCGAGGTGTGTGGGGGGGTGATGATGGGGAAACTGTCAATGCCTGTTGTGAGGTCAGCTAGATTAATGTTTGAGATGTTGCGAAAGGATATGACACGTAACTGTTTGAATTTGGATAATGTTAAACTTAAATTAAATTAAATAAGCATTTGGTAGTTAAAGAATCAGTGGAAGACTGGGAGACGATTGAAAGCTGAGCCTCCGCATGACAAGATACTGTCAGAATAGTCAGGAAGTAAATCTTATTAGACTCTTTTCAGACCTCTGGATCATTACACTCGTCTATGATTTATTTGACAATTGATATCCAAGGAAGTAAAACCGCCAGTCGGACTTTTGCAGCCTACTTTGTTTACCTTGTGTTTGTATGTTTAGTATCAACATGACAAATGTCCACGTTGTTGTAGGTTACTGTTGCCTGCTGCACAGCATCGTGTTTTGGATTCACACAAGCTAAATACATGAGAGAAGCATAAACAAGAACGCCATTTCCTCAGAACTCAGGTAATCTGCTTCTTCAAGACTGCGGCTGTGCTTTGATTTCATTAAGAATTTGATCACCTTTCAGAATAATTATTTGCAAATGGTCATGTGATATGGGTAAAACTATACTTATTCCGGGAGGTTCAGCCTTTACATGGATGTAATGCAGTGGATGCCGTGGTGGAGAGGAAATGTTCTTTTAGCTGCTTGCGCTGCGTTATGCACACAGTTATCTCCCTCTGTCGCTCTGCTCTTCATCTCTGCATGAGCTGCCACTACTGAAACAAACCTGCATCTCTGTCTCAACTCTAGAAGTGTCATCTTGGATAATGTAGGTTTCGATAACAAAGAATGATGCATTGAATTAAAAAACAACAATATTTTTAGTTATGCTGCATCGATTTCCTTTTTAAAAACTGTTATTTGAGAGTCCAACAATGTTATGCTGTTTAAGTGCAATGGTGCATACATTGTTGGTCTTTTAACCATTAGAACTGATAGAGGATCAGTATCTAGCTCAAGGACACTTTGCAGGAGCCAAGGATCAAATCTTCAACCCGGCCCAACTGAGCCACGCCAGCCCTTAAAACAAGCGACACTGTAAGACTCGGATGTAATATGTCCTCCTCATCTTGTCCGTGTGGTGATGTAACAGACATACACACCGTCATGACATTACTCAGAAAGGACCTGTGGGGTCCTTGCTTTACACACACGACCTCGTCCTGTCTTGACCACCTATCATGCCTGAGTCTGAGCAAATCATGCATGAAACAACCCCTCACTCATCAAACGACTGACACCTTCATCTCCCTCTACCATCACTTTTCATCACCCTCATGTTACTGTGGTGTGGCAGGTCTACCAAAATGTACATTTGTTTTGTTGTAATTTGATCTATAAATGTATGACCTCCAGTATAATTAAGGTTCAACAATTAAAAGTTATTTTTGTTTGATAAACAGTGGAGAAAGTATTCATTTAATGCACTAATTGGGATAGCAGCTGGTATAAACATGTCGGTAAAGACTCACCGACAGGCACAAAAGGCTGTGAGGCTGGACTGTGACGAGACATGCCGATGGCGTTGACAGCATAGACTCGCATCTCGTACTCCATTCCTTCAATCATCCGCTTGGCTTCATAGGTTGTTTCGGAATAAGTGTCAAAGTTCAGTCTCATCCACCTGTAGCTCTTCTTCTTCTTTCTCTCCATCACGTAGCCTGAGAATTAAATGTTGTCATCAACTCGGCGAGTCAGAACCATAACGGAGGAGAATACTTCCAAATCATTTTCACAAATGAAGCATTTTGATATGTTCTTACCAATAACTGGCTGTCCACCATCAAACAGAGGGGGGTCCCACTGGACCACACAGGAGTCCTCTCCCACGCTGAGGATTCTGGGAGCCTGGGGAGGATCTGGAACATCTGTGGGAAACATGACTTATGTTCAGTATATTTACACAGACAGGTGACAACAGATTGTTCAAAGTCATTTAGAGTTTATTTGTCGACACTGTGATGATAATGAAATGTTTTTTTTTTTAAATGCATGTGGGAGCTCAGTCTTACCAACAACTTTCACGTTGATATCTGCAGTGTCCTCCCCAGCGGGGTTTCGAACCACAACAGAATACATCCCCTCGTCCTGCCGCTCAGCCCCCTCGATGGTGAAAATACAGTGGCCCTTGGTGGTTTCAACATGGACCCTGCTGTCTCCCTCTGTGACAACCTTCAGGACACAATGAGAACCAGAGCAGAACTGGATAGAGTCTCACTCTAAACCGATTGAGAACAAAAGATGCAGCATCGCACGATGCATGTACACAAACAGCATGTCAAAATGTAAACACTTTCCATCTCAAAGTTCATTGAAGTATTTGGCTAAGCCATGCTTTTAAAAGCCAACAACATGACAGGAACACACAATTCCAGACGTCACCATGCAGGACCAGCTTCTGAAAAGAAATCAATGAGTTGCTCAAAAGGGAAGTTGTCTCTATATACTGATTTCTTGTAATTTAAACTAAATATTGTTGACTCAATGTCCTCTTCCGGGCTTTCATTGAGTCAGTAAGGAATGTTAGAAGTGGACTTTTTCAATTTCACTTTATTTAATTATATATATGTAATTCAGTATATAATCTGGGGATTATTTCACAAAGTTACTTTATCAAGTTGCCATACAAACCCATACTTACTGCCCAGTTTCAGCCGACCTGTGTCTGTCTTTAGGAAGATTCTGGACGTGCTCTTACCTGATTGACGTGGACTGATGCTGACCACATGCAGTCTTTATTTTTACCATGCTCTTAATGCAAAGTGAGACATAAAAGTGAAACACACATCAATAGCAACTGGAGAAGCTGTTTTTCATGTATTTGTCTACATCTGACTGATTGTTACTGCTGCAGCCGTTTCAGTATCCAGGGTTGTAAAGCAGTAAATCAATAACAATGCAACGTGCTCACGTAGCAGCACAATCAATATCTTGTCATCTTGAATTGGGAGTGGTCATTTATTTACATGCTATTTACATCGAGTAAAATGTCTAGACTGCAACTTCCCTTCAGGCTGTATTTGTACATCCAGTACACGACAGGTGAGCTATTGTTTTCTTTAGAGGCAAGGACAAAGGTTGTAAGCGTATTATCGAGCCACACATGGGTTAAAGACGCTATCGACAAACTTGGGCTTCAATCTACTCCAAACAGTCGTATCCTGGCCGGGCATGCATGCTTACTTCCCCATCCTTCATGGTCCAAGAGGATGGCGGCCCTTCTTTCTCTTCTCCATCGGGTTTTAGAGAACTAGTCTACATTTGAGCAAAGCACAAGTCGAAGAGAACAGAGAGGGCATGTTCGCCTCTCTTTCTCCTCAACTCAATGAAACAGCAAGCAGGGTGTCATCATTAAACTAAGCTTGTATTAGCGTTGCTCTACTTCAGCCTGGTTAAAACAGCTCAGTAGTCCAGACACATGTATTAGCAGTGAGGAATGAGAGACTCAGTGAGACTGATTCAATACCTGGATCGGGTATCGGTGAAAATGGGGCCAATACGTTTCATTCAATTCTTTGTTATCTACGATAAACATTATATACTGGAGTTTTCATTTAAATCTCCTTAACAATGCATTAACAATGTTACAATTGATTTGCAATTCCTCTACATTCTGAATATGTTTTACTCTCTAGTGTACGATTTATTATTTTAATGACAAATAATAATTCAGTGGATACACACTTTATTTCTTCCATTTGGTTTTAAGCTAGGAATGTAGTGTTTCAGTGAAACATGTTGTTGCCTGTCACATAAAAGGTGCATTTCTTCCACCCAGTGAGGCATAAAGCTTATGAATCAATCACTGGAATTAAACCGGTACTCAGTATCCGTCGATGCCCAGAGCCTCAGGTATCGGTGAGAATAGTGCATCGCTAATCTAGAGCTAACCTGTGCGACTCAGAATAGTAAAAAGAGAGTAAACTCCACTGCATGTTGTTTAAATGCCGACATTTCATCTGATATTCATATTGCAGCATTAGTAACGCTTCCAAGTTTAATATCAATTGTAAAATGAGGCTTTGCTTACACAGCAATCCTCAGATTTTAGATCGTACCTACGGTGCTCTGGACAGACATGAGATGTCAGAGTGATGATTAATAACACAAGTCTTTTGTACCTTCTCTCCTTTGGTCCAGATCACTGTGGGAGCAGGGTCTCCAGTGATGGGGACATCCAAACGCAGCTTGTTGCCAGCCACCACCACGATGGTTGACTCAGCGGTGCGACCCGTACAGTCCAGGTGGATCTTCGGAGGATCTTGTAGAGGGAGAGGGTAACGATTAAAATAAACAAACCCATATATTTCATCTGGTTTTCAACTAGACAATACGTTTGTGGTACCTTGGCGTGGCACGTAATCAATCTTCACCTCTAGGACACAAAGGAAAAAAGGGTGTTAGAATGGGTTGGAGTAAAATTGAGCTTGTGAAACTATGAATAATGTTAATAGTTCAAGTGTAACGGAAATAAAAGCATCAATATTACCAATGAAATTGAGTTTAGCCGAGAGGTTGAAAGCATGGCCATCTGGCACAAAAGTGTAATCTCCCTCATCCTCTGGTTTGACTTCATCTATGGTCAGTTTGTGGTTCCTTCAATGGTAAAAAAAGGATTAATTTCAGTTCATGCATGTGATACGTGCAGCATATTTAACGCATGTGCAAAAGCGTCCTCACCTGCCAATATGTGTGATGTTGATTCTGGCGTCCTGCTTGACTTCTGCACCGTTCTTGTACCAGGTTCCTCTCACAGTCTCGTCCGACACCTCACACTTGAACACCGCCTGGTCCTTCGCCTTCACTGTGAGGTCGGCAATGCTCTGGTAGACCTCCAGGTCTTTTTCTGCCCAATCGGAGAACACAAAAACTCAGTTCAGATGATGAAAACTGTCGAGGCCTTCAGAGTCTAGAGGAGGTGCTACTGTACGAGACAATGACATAAGATACAATAAGATGATGATGAGAAAACAAATAGATGCAGCTATTCTACGTGAGGATAGTATAGTAGGATAATAATGTGTTCAAGCGTGGCCTGTTCGTTATGTGTGCAGCCTTTGTGTGTTGTATCTTAGCAACAGGCACAAGGAGAATAGTTAATTGGATTTCGGGCACACAATGAAGTGTGGGGATATGAAGACCAGATGAAGGAGCTTCAGGCTATTTACCACAAGAAATAATGTACATGGAAGTGATGGTATCCTGAGGGTATCAAGAAGAAATTGTTATCTGGGCGAGATAACGCACACCACGCTCCTTGTAAATAAGGTCGTTATTTAATGGGAGTTCTGCCGAGGACTGAGGTATTGAGCGCGCACACACACACCTACACACACACCCACACACGCACACACATCTACACACAAACACACCTACACACACATACACACACACACACATATATATCACACATGAATACATATGCAAGTGAGATATACATTATAGCTTCTACAAGAAAAGGTCAAATTGTAGTGAAATGTTGATGGCTGTCACATGATGGTTTTGGGAGGGGGGGGGTGGTATGAATGTACCTTCTGTACTGTGTGTTAATGATACTAAGATTGGTTACCGGGTGATTATAAAAAAGGAGGAACTAGTCGGGGTTTATATTTTGCCTCCGTCCGTGTACGGATGAGTTTGAACCGTCCCCATCCATCATTTTTAGATCATCTGTTGATTGGAAATTAAGCAGATTTATCCACCTTAAACCTTTACCTGCAAAACACACAATGTCTTAGACACACTAAAAGTAATCATGTTTTTGTTTTTTAAACCATCAAAATGGTGCTGAGAATCAGACATCTGAGGGGCCACGTGAAGATCTTTCATCAGCATCGCCAGGCGGTGATAACTTGCTACTAGAGGAAAATCTATCATCTAGCAATAAAATATACTTAATTGTGATATACAATAAACACGATACATATTTCCCACCGTGATACTGAAGATTTTGTTAAGCAAATGAAAGATGACGTTGCTGCAACTGAGAAACTTTAAAAGTGTTGCATTACAAAGTTCAACATATATTTTGAGTATTTTTGCTGTTGAAGTGGGACATTAAATCCCCCCCCTCCCCCCCACCAAAAAACAAAGACCGGAGAGAGAAACCAGGACAAGTGATTTATGTCATCTAACTTTAGCTTGCATGTGGACTTCCTGGTAGCAACCTTGGCAGAATATTGTGTGCAAATGGCGAGAGCCACTGACACCCCAAAGATAGACGGCATGCCAGGAGTGGCGTGCCTGAAGGTAGGGTATGAGAATGTCCACTCGGAGCGCTCATCACTGACTAAAGTGGCTCCCACTGTACGCAGCTCACATGACTGACACTCACCCTGCACCAGGAGTTCAGCCATAGACATGCCTCCGTTGGTTTTGACACTGTAGTGACCGCAGTCTTCTTTCGTGGCCTCGTTAATGATCAGGACGTGTTTGCAGCCGTCTTTCTTGAAGCGATATTTGAAAGACTCGTCTCTTGTCAATTCCACACCGTCTTTCTCCCTGCATGGGAATTCGCGGCAACAAAACATCGTAATTATTCGTCGTGTCTGAAAGTATCAGAAGTATCGTTAAAGATAACAAAACTTATCTTTATGAACTGACACTTTTAATATTGTTTTTGTTTTCAACCACATCTCATCTCTTGCCCATACAATAAGACATTCTACTTATTTTGATATGGTGACAGTTAACGTGGCAACATCCATTTATCAATCAAACCACGACTCACGGAGTCCATATCTGTCTGTCAGCAGCAACAGGTTGACCTTTATAGAATTTATGATCCAACGGCGTGCACATGTGACTCAAAAATGACAGCTGATTTGTGTGTGTGACGTAGAATATCTGACCATTTAACATTGGCTCCTTCCTCTGAGACTTCACACTCTAACTCCACCCTCCCACCCTTCATGACCATCTGATCCTCCAGATTCTTCACAATCTCAATGGGAGGCTCTGCAGGAAACAGAGAAGAATGAGAGGTTCAACTGCAAATCCCAAACATGTTATGGATTCATTGTGTTGTAAAGTTCCCCTAAACCTTGAATACCTTTAACAAAGAGCTCAGTGGTGCTTTTCTCCTCTCCCACCACGCAGCAATATGCAGCGTCATCTGCCAAGGAGCAGTGGTTGATGGTGAGGTAGCGCATGTTGCCCACACTCTCAAAGATGTACCTTTATAAAGACCAGGAAGACATTTAAACATTACTTTAAAGCTGTAACTTGAAACAAGAACTCGATGTAATGGCAAACATGTTGGCAGAAAGAGCTCATGTGCAGTTGTTGTTGTTTTTAATCCAAAAGAACATTGTAACATTTCCTTTTGCCCTTTGACACTTACTTGCTATGGATATCATGAAGGAGGAGTTCATCCAAGTATTGAGGAAAGCAGAAGCAAAAGAGAGAAAGAGATTATTCAATTTAAAAAAAGGTTTTCTACTGAATGTTTCATTATGTGATTTTGATTTAAGGTGACTAGTCTCTCTAAATATTAACCTTGCAGATGGTTGAATTTCTTGTCCGTTCTTCAGCCATTTCACCTGAGCATCTGCATTGGTGACCTCAATGGCCAGTTTTATTTTATTTCCCTTAGCTACTTGGTAAGCTGGATCCAACTTTTTGAGGAATGCTAAGTTTCAGAGAAGATAAACATACAATTCTAAAGTTACAATTAGGTCCTAACTTTGCAGTGTGATAAGTACAGTATATAAGACCTCTGCACAAACCTTCACTTTTCTTCTCTTCCTTCTTCATCTTCTTCAATCTCTTGAGCATCCCTCTCAGGTCGGTAAGGCCGTGCTGAAAAGCAATCTTCTCATATTCTGAAGGAGGAGCTTGGCTGAGAACATCCCAGACATCCTTGTCCGGCTCTGCGTTCACCTGCACGGCTCTAATACACGTACACCAACCACAGTTTAATCTTAATATAATGACTGAAATAGGCAACAGAGGCAAAGTAATACTGACATGATGGCAATACCTCAGCAACAGACTCACGATATCATACCTTATTCATGATTAATTCACTATAAACTATTGATGAGAAACTTACAAATAACTGACGATTAGTCAACTTCAGAAATTGTTTACTTCCTCATACAATATAAAATAAAGATAACATGTTTTCTAGATACAAATGATACATTATTGTATTGCCAAATACATTACTGCACACAAAATAAAAAACTAATATCAAATCCATGCAATTGTAATATGCTTGGATTCAGGTTTAAGATATTTAAAACCCTCCTGATAATAAATTAGAGCAATTTTCTATTAATGATTTCTGAGTGGCCCAGATGAAAGCTGCCTATCTTCCTCCTTCATGAGAGTAGCACTGCTAATACTTGTGATACATTTGCAAAACGATAAGGTGTTTAAATGTGAATCACAAGTAAATCTCCATTTAGTTTAAAATATGTTCAGAAAGAAAGAATAACTAATGAAAGCAGGAATATAACCTGTGCTGTCCTGCCCTTCCTCCCTCTCCTCATGACCTCTCCTTAGTCTGTGTGTCTTTACCTCACCTGTCCACTAGATGCCCTCAGCAACTTTTTTAGCTCAACCAATCACCGGACAGCCTTTGTGAGTATCCATGTGCCTGCAGCTTCTGTCCTTCCTCATGTTCAAGCTGTGTGTGTTTCTTTCTGTATATATGTTGTTGTTGTTGTTGTTGTTGTTGTTGTTGTTGTGTATCTATTGCTGATATTTAGCTTGCTGGCTTTTGTCCTGATTGGCCAAGTAAGTAAAATGCTGTTTATAACTATTGTGAGGACTTTGTTGCACCTCATGATCAAAGATTACAAATATGGTTAAAAAAATGATGTGTACTATTTAATCAACATTCAGGCTATACATTAGTAAATAAATACATAACTTTAAATAACTGAATCCTGACAGATGTATGCAAAACAACGATACTCAGGAGTTTCTTACCGATATGAAGGTTTTAAGAAACTGCTGCTCATTCAAAGGACGAACCCAAGATGGCAAAACAAACCAGACACGTTAAAACACAGCACATCAAAAGTAACACTATCAGCATATTAGAAACATGCATTCAATAATGTCATATCATATGAGTTGTTAAACTGCAGGGAAGCATGCACGGATAAATGAGGACTAACTACTTGTGTGCTTGGGGTTTGATACGATGTCCAATGTTTTTGTGCACAAAGGACAATGAGTGTTTTGAGATTTTTGACATGTTGGGAAGGTGACTTGTGTTTCTGAGTGAAGACTCAAATTGTGAGAAAACGAGTTCTCATTATGTCAGAAAAACACATCACAACATATACAGGAAAGAGAAACAAGTGTGGAAACGCTGTCGGATCTGTACAAAGTGTTGAGTTATTGAAGTATGAGTAAGAAAGGAAAAGATGAAGAGCGCAATATTAGCGATCAGGATTAATCTAGAATGGGATGAGTGCGATAATAAGAGTGAGAGGAGGGACTAGATAATCTGATGGTGGATTTATATTGATGCATGTGTATGTTTGGTTATTATTTTCACTGCAGATCATTTAAAGTATTTCAAGAAGCTTTTGCAACTTCAAATTAAATTACATTTCAATTCTCCCTAACTTATATCATTGTCCTCAGGCATTTCTGCATGCAGGTAATTTATCAGGTTATTATTCAAACTTTTAGTATCAATACAGAAGTATCTTACTCTCTGAAGATGCAGAACGATCCAGAAAGAATGAGACAGAAACAGATCATAAAAAGATGAATAAATATTGGTACCTTTTTCTGAAAGTCGGCAAAATGCTGTCACCATTTTGTTATTGTTTACCTCTTTTTTAATAAGGTACTGAAGTCCAGCTCTCCCGAGTCTTGATTTCCATCATGACTACTGCAAACATATCAGCCACCGGCAGCAAAATATCAACAGCACAGAATACAACAAAACCACATTTCTAGACTTTTATACAATATGAATAGTTTCCTGTTACTCATGCTCCAATATGTAAAAGAGATACAGAACAATACTGTACAATGTAAATATTCACATACAGAAAATAAGCTTGGATTAAAAAAGACAATTTGGATTGGTCATTCAGTGGTCTGAAAAGAAAAATCAGTGCATTGAAGGATAAAACCAGGCAGATGTTTTGCAGCAGAGACAACCTGTTGCCATGTTTAAAGGAACTGCATTAGGCACTTTGGGAAATACACATTTATTTCTGACACTCTTATGCTTGTTTGTTAACTATCGAACCAGAGCTGAGAGAGAAACTCACATACAGACTGGAAGAGGGTGAAACAGCCAGCTTGGCCTTCCTCTGTGGCAGCTTTACACTCCCATCGCTAACGTCACTTCAGGCTAAATAGCAGCGATAGTATGATGTTGTACGAATGTTATTTTGATATTTTTATGCAAATCTTATTACAAATGTTCAAAATCACGAGCAAGCAGTGTGCCTGTGCAAGCCCCTGCTGTATTTACGCAAAACAAAATACTTGGGTAGGTTTAGGTGGTTTGGGCTGAAATAGGAACTGAAGTGACGTTTATAAAGTATGAAAATTACACTACAAATAAGTCAGCGTTGAATTTGGGTTTTTGCATAACACACAAACAGCGCTCTCTTTGGTGAAAGTCTGGTGTTTCTAGACCAACCCATCCACTCTGACCCCCCACTACATAGACTTTGTGGCACCCGTTGTGATTTAAGGATTACACATGAGGATTACTTAAGAATTGATTAAATGGGTCACATATGAATTATAGTGCATTTCCTTTCGTATATCTACGAACAGCCTGTCTATTTAAATGTCACCAACAGGCCCTTCCAGTCGCTAAGTGGAAAAGAAGCATTTATGATTATTCTTCTTGCTTTCAATAATAATAATACAATAAATGTAAGAAATATATTATTTTGACTTAAGGGTGACTAAATGTGATTTCCGTTGGCCACTAAGCTCATTTTATTTACTTTACATTGAAGAGGCAGACCAGAAACAAGGGGGAAGAGATAGAAAGGGGGATGATGTGGTTATGTGCTTTGCACCTTTGCAACCGTTACCATGGGTTACCGTTACCGAGCCAGGCTAGTTGTTCACCCCAGCCTCTGATGCCTTAAATGAATCACCTCCTGGCTCAAGCTTCAAACTTAACAAACACGTTTGACATTGGTCTCAATTTTCTGATCGAACTCTCACAGAGAAAATATTGGCAAGCAAATTCACATTTCCCAAAATGTCCGATCATTCCCTTAAGCCATGAGCAGCAGCAGCCATCCAAGCAAGAACATTACAAACACTCCAGGTTAAAGAAAACAACGGCCTCCATAGGATCTGCTCGACTCTAATCAGCGGGATGAAAGATAAAGACGAGTGCATCGTCTGTGTGCCTGTCTCTTGTCTCTGATCCGACGGCAGGATTAGAAGCCGAGTCTCTGGTTCATGTGGTGAAGTTACAACACACCAGAGCTGCACTTCCTCTATGTGGCAACCCTGTGGAAGAGCTCATTTACTGAACAGCCTGTGTGTCTTAGCACATCCTGCCCTTTCAGGACGATCACACCACCGTCAAAGCTCACTCTTCCGGGTCGCTGTTTTTGCAGCTGTTTTGATCGAGGCCCAGGAGTAGATCAGAGAGAGCTGATGGCTGCAACCAGTGCAACTCGCTGGTCTAATAACCAAATCCCAACGTACGGTATCAAGATCTGACTCAGTCCAAGGCTAACACAATGACAGCTACTATAGTTGGCGACTACATCAAATATTTTTTTCGTTTCAGTCCTCTCAGCTCTCTCCGGTCTGTACTCTGTGGTCCATCTCTCAAAATGCAGCCGATTGGAGGCTGCACCATCCACAACACTGGTTCTGTTTGACTTGATTCAGAGAAGAAACAGGCCACAGAAGAGAGAGAGAGCCTCTCATCCTGGTCCTGCTTTCTCTGGCTTTGACAATCAGAATCCTCAGGGTTTGAATACGAGCCAACATTGTTGCAAGAAATCCCCTTTACTACCTTGATTGTGGTCCACTTCTCTTCTTACCGGCTTCGTTCCTAATTGGTTAGCATTTCCACAGTTACTCACACAAAACATGGTAATATTTCACCGAGGGTCACTGAACTGAAGTTTGGCAATTCTATTAGTCTCGTACAGTATTAGGTATAATAGAAAATGTTGCTGCTCTGTTTTACAGGACATTCATTTGGGTTGTTTTTTATCACATGATCACTCATTCATTTGAAAAATATAGTTCATATTAAATCAATTTCAGATCACCAGATATTAATTGAGCACTGGAGCAGAATAAGGTCACATTTTATAATCTTCATATATTGTGATAGATTCATCAGAGTTTGTGATATGAATGCCTTTTATCCTAAGAAAACAAGTTGGATCTTAAAACATTAAATATGACTCAATATGACCTTTTTTATTTTTTATAAAAAATAAATACATTGAACTTTTATATTGAACTGATCATTTTTTAGTACCAATACAATGGTTTTATTAAGACCTGTATGGTCAAGAAATAATCTGGTTGACCCTATTAATGAATGTTGTCCAGCGGCCAAAAAAGTAAACGAATCAATCCACATATAATCAATTTCAATGTGACCAAACATATCAAACTTACGTGCGTCTAAAAGCTGTTCTGATGTCAAAATCTTCAGTAGCACAAGCGTCTGAAACACAAGATAACTATGTTAGTGACTGCATTGCTATGAGAGACAATACTGATGAGTAACAGCAGGCCCGCTCACCATGTACAGTCAAGTCAAAATTACAGCTGTCAAACTTGTCCCTGGTTGCAACCTCACATCTGTAAGCTCCAGCAAAGTTGGGCTTGGCCTCGATGACTTGCATCTCAAAGGTGTAGAACTGCAACGACATGCATGAGGAGACACGTGAGAAGGATTACCCGACCATCTTTGGTTCAAAAGCTTGCTGTACGTATGCTTCATGTGTAATAACATCAATGAGTTTCAGATTTAGAATTTTTATAGCGTAAGCCACTTATTTTCCCTGCTGACTTTCCTTGCAAAAGTTTGTTGTGGCGTCTTGTTCTAAAATTCTAAAACAAAATGTGGAGGGTTACCACGTCTTACAGTTGCCCCATAAGATCTGAGGTAACGTGCGTGCTGTTCATCGTGAGGATGAGTGACTGAGGCAAGAGCATTGCAACACCGAGGGTGACGAGGGCAATACTTGCAAAACAGCTTTGTTGCCTGAAAGAAAAACTTTACACATTGTTGAAATACGTATCATAATAGATATTTCTTCAATGGCATATCATAGGACATCTACTATGTGTCTCAAGATACGATATCTATGTTCCTGTTTTAGTGTCTGCAGTATTGGTCTACAGTACCTTACTGCTGCGGTCATACGTCTCCTTAAGCTGCAGGTGTTTTCCACACTTGCTGGCGAGGTCCATCCACTTCCCTTTGAACCATTTAATGGTGGGCTTCTTCAGCAACGAGTCAGAATTCACTTTGGCCACAAACGTGATGTTTCCACCTGCACAAAAGATACGTTTACCATGTGGCGTAGAATCCTTCTGATTCATATGTCCAATGCAGCATGTCATGTTATCTCTATGCACAAAAATTCCTCTAAATGCTCTCACTTGAATCTAAGATGTACACACTGTATGTGTTTAGGAAATCAACAATTTGAGACAAATGGTAGTTTTGAATAAAAATCAGAATTAACATTGATAGCACATTAACTTTCTTTCCATCAAGTTTCCTTCTTTTCACATTCCACAAACAATGTAATAATGAAGGTGTACAAACTCATGTTAAACCTTGTTAAGACAGTTTATTCAACAACATTTGACACATACTTACAAACATATTGTATCCTGTATTTGAAGCCACTCACCTACAGTGACCTCCCCACTCTGGGGTTTCTCTGTGAAAAGTCCAGTCAGGTCCTGTCTGGTGTCCGGAGGCTGTCCCTCTAAATAAAGACCAATAACAAGGTCAGAGCAGAATACCACAACATGAGTTATGGGATTAAAATCAAACAATGTAAAATTAAAATGCACAAATGTGTTGCATGAAATTACTTTCCTTTTAATTTGCATTATTTTTCTATATTATTCAGGGTAAAAACATTGTGTGTATGACACTTGAATAAAAGTATTAATAAGTACAGGGTTTAAATACTTTCCTTCAACACACAAGGGTTCTCAGGCTTACACATGCTCATGAGACTCTATTAAAAAAAACCAAGCAAATGTCTGGTACTGTATGGACATGTGTCCAAACATAGAATACGAGACATACACTTGATGGCAGCTAAGCACAATGCCAAAGTAAACATGGCCTTTAATGTATTTAGACTGAAATTGTTTGTCATGTTTAACAATTCCAGGAAACGCTTAAGTCAGTGATTATGATATTATGATGAGCAGTATGGTATCCATCAGTGACTGAAAGAGGGAAAAGGGTTAAGTCACCACCGTCAGCTGGAGGAGCATCATGTGCTGGGGTGGCGGTCTGGTCCTCAGGGGGTGCTGCTGCAGGCGGAGCAGGAGCATCAGCAGGGGCCTCAACGGGAGCGTCTGTGTTACCACAGAGAGCAGAGGTCACATGTAAGAGGTACAACCAAACACATTGCAACCCTATCAACAAGTAGTCAGCTCCAAAAACACTAGAATGTCAAACTTAATTTATAATCCTAGAAAACGTGTGGAACCAGCAGAACTTCTCTTTATTTTCACTTTGAGAATCACTTAATATGACAATATTTGTTGTACCAAGGCCACTGATCAGTCTACACTTGAATCTAGTTGATACTTGTAAACTCTTTTATGACGTGTGAAAAAAACTCTCTGGTGAACATCTATCGGCGAAATATTTCTGCTGTCTTATCATCTTTGAATGGCTGAACGATTTTCCATGTGTTATCAGCCGCCTCTTGTGCCTATCCTGAGCACCAGTCAAGTAGTGGTTACTCATGAGGAAATAATGTGCTGGTGTGAGGGTCAAGGTCTCCGTGCAGACAGAGTCAGGGCGGCTATGATGTGGGCCACGGACAGCAGTGGGACGTCTGGCCCATTAGTCTGCTGCCTTTCTTCAAGATTTGTTTCCACCTTATCAAATCCAAACAAACGACCTCAGCGGGTCGCAATGACAGACTAATGGCACACACGTTGATGTTTGACACACTTAGCACACAGTCACTACACAGTGCCACGTAGATGGGATACAGTGCTGGGCAAAATGATTGTGATTAAAATGTGATTACAATGTGAGTTTGTATGCCGAAACATTAAGTGCATGCAGTGCGTCAAGTATTTACGGCCTCAGTGCTTTTGTGCATTGAGTGCTGTAGTTTTCTTTGTGCTCTGTGACGACACAACCTGCAGGTGAGCGAGCGAGGACCTCAAACACACAGCTGCAGCATCAAAGACTCCCACCTGGCTTTGATATGACCTTCAGGTCAAACTTGACCTTTGACCCCCCGGCGATCACTGCATAGACGTTGGCATCTTCCTTGGTAATAGCTTTTAGAGCGAGAGAGTGCTTCTTTCCGTCAGCTGTGATCGAATATTTTTCGCTACTGGCAATGTCGTTTGAGTTGCACTGCCATTTCACTTTAGCATCAGGCTTCTCGGTCTCTGCTTCAAAGAGCACAGAGGACCCCTCCTGCGCCTCCTGAGTCTTTGGTTTCTTGGCAAAAGCTGAAACTGACGAGGGAATGTGGGTTCAAAATGAATGGTGTGCCTTTTTAAGTGTGACTTTGTTTTAATATATCTGCTATACGGGTGTAATCGAATAATGTAAGGATAAAACACACATACAATAATTGATGAGAAACATTGAAACATTGAACATTATTTGATAGGAGTGATGATACTCTTTGCACCTTGAATAAATTGTCAATAAAATAAAAGGTTTTGTTATTTCCATCGATGAACAAACGTCATCACTGAAAAAAGAACAACACATACAACAAATTGCTATAAACCAGAGAGTGAACAGGTAAGAGAGAGAAGGAAGGAGGACGAGCAAAAAGTGCAAAAGAACAGTTATTAAAAGGGCGGAAAACCTCCAAGGTTATTCAGCATACCAATAAATCAGGTTGCTGAAAATGTAAAGGTGGTTCCTCGAATGCCAACTCAGAAGTGTTGTCCTTGTCGAGTGTCCTTGTGTTTGTAATGTGACCTCAGGAGCCCATTCACATTGTTATTGTATATTCATATTTAAAAGTTTTTTAAAAAATGTTCAAAGTAAAAGTCTTTCATTTATAATTTTACATTAGTAAGTTTAAGAGTGTCATCAGCTAGAAGTACTTTAAGTTGCAACAATAAAGTATTTTTTTATTGTGTTTAAAATATATTTGTACTGCTGATACTTGAGCAGCATTTTTGTGACCAGTGTGGAACTCATTTTAAGTAATCTTTATATTTGATGGTAGTTTAATCAATACCATATCAACTGATGTTGTACTCATGAGTTTAGTAGGTCAAATATTAATCTGCAAAGTAACTACAGCTGTCAGAAAAAAAAATACAATTTCTTCCCATACAATGTAGTAGAATTTGCATAAAACAAAGTTAAGTACAATCACCTTAAAATTGTAGAATACCTTTGTATAAGGCGTCAGTAAATGTACACAATTTTAAAAAGACCTGTACTTATCAGTAACAGGCATGGGTCGTGATCCTTAATGAGGGGAAATGGTGTCTAGGGTCAATCTATTAATAGTAAGTTACACACTCATTGTGTAAAACACCAGCTGTTGCCTTTCCTGGGTGTAGGGAGCTCTTTTCTATCTTTTGAAACGTTTTCAAACATGCTTAGCAACGTCATTTTTCAACAATTGTCATCTTTAAAAAGGACATAAAAATAGTGACTGCCATCCCTGAGAATGGACATGTGTCTAACAGTGACGCCAGGTGTTTGGAATCATGAAAGTATGTCGGTTTAATTCAGATATACAGAACAAAAAACATGTGTTACATGGTGACCTTATGCGTTTATATATAGGATACATATGTACTGGACTAATAAATTAGGCTGGCAACAGCGGCGCAGGTATCAAAGTCGCGGGATTAACTGGACTCTATTTTAGTGCCAGAATGAACGGCGTCTGTCTGCAGCCAGCGACCTCTTGTCACGCCGTCAGTCACTCACGCTGGCCGCGGTACCTTTCACACATTCTTACCATTTAAAGAAAAAGGAATCTCCTAATTGCATCAATATAAAAATGGTAATATGAAATGGTAACTTACGGTTCAGACATATTTAGTGGGGTATACTTTAAACACTTTGTTTCGAGAAAAAACATTTTGTTTAGTTAAAATAAGAGTTGATTGTAGCCATTAGGTGAGCATAATATCTGAAGTCTGATGATTTAAGTCTGTTTGTCTAAATACAAGATACTGTTGTACAGAGCTCTATCTAAGCTCTTTATTCATTTACAATCAAAAGTGTTATGTTAATAACTAGCGAGGTTAAACATATTATGACCAATTTAGGGATGACTTTTAGATTGGTTGGCACTAATACCTGCAAAAGAAAAGAAAGATTTACCGTTTTCAAGAGTTTATTTTGTGAAATCATGTTTTTATTTCCATTTATTTGATTGTATTATTTATTCATGTACTGTATGTATTATTTGTCACAAGTTTTATCTGTGTAAAATAATGTATTAGTGGGATTGCTTAATTAGTTGCTTGTTTTTTAATTACAGTACAGTCAGCAATTAAAGAGCAACATTATCTTGAACCTGGAGTCTCTCTCTTCGAGGTCCTCCTTTGGGCTCCGGAGGGAAGCACCTGCCTCTTTAGCTGCTAGATGAACTATGATACAGGTGATAATCATCTCTAGCTTCATCATTACAAGTAACCCCTTTTTCATTGTCACATTGTCATTTAATACACTGTTATTTTAGAAATATGAATTATAGATGGTACAACATACATGTTGTTGTACTTTAAAGTTGACAAAGCAAACCATGTTTATTCAAATAATTCAAAACTCTGAGTTCAAAACACTGAAAAGCATCCTGTTTATTTCCGTGTGAATATGATTGCATGTTGATAATGCTTGTTAATAATGTCAAAGGCGCAAGACGATCCTAACGGTTATTTTCAACAAATCCACGACACTAAAAGTCTTAGCACACACAAGCTGGCCTTTTGGAAACTAGGAACAAAGTGTCATCTGATATGTCGTCACTCAACAAACGACAAGTGGTGGAAAAAACTGTGGAAACTCAAGTTGGAATCTTGTTGGACATTCTTGTGAACGCAATGATGCGACACAAATGTGACGGTGTCGATTTCACGTGACACAATGTTTCCACCTGGATTGATGCCTGAGATCCTGACACGCCCAAACGGGACTGAGAGTATCATGCCACTGGCAAACACTTTGAACTACGCATGGATACTTAATGGTGCATAGTATGTTAGGATTTTATCTACTGGCTACATTATTATTCGTACTAAGCTACTTTACTAAGCCGTGGTATTATGTGTTGGAGGTGTTGACAGTTTCTTGACCGGATCTACTCTACAGGTGTTACATTCACGACTATCTGCAGGACATTTGAACAACCACCTTATTTCATTGTTGTCACAATACACATAGGCTCATGCCTCATTTCGCAGTGTTTTAAAGTTACATATAAACAAATGCATTACTTAATCTATTGTCTGCTACTGTTACTCCAGAGGGAGTCAAATAAGTTACTTTTATTCTATCTTGTAATAAAAATGTAATTTTAATTCCTCTTTTTTAGAGGTTGTATTGTCTGTGTTTACACCAATGTATAATATATACTTGTAAGTGGCAGCAAATAGCTTTTTAATTGTGACAAAATGGCACAAATAGTGTAATACAATTAAAAACCTTGATAAAAACAGGATATTGTTTGTGTGAAATGTAATAATCTCATTATTCCGTGAACAGTCAACCAGTATATCTCCGTTTCTCATGAAAACAATGTGCAGATCTCAAGTGATCTTGAGTTTGCTTGTGGTTTACAGTTGCTTAATAGAGGCCCAACACAGCACAATATGTTCTCACCCATAATGTCATATCACATAGTTAGCTTCTTAGAAGAAGTGTGTGTTTCAGGAGAATATTGCACAGAGGAAGTAAAACATACAACTAGACATTCAGTTGCAGCATGTTGATAAATTCACAGTTTTTTAAAACAGTTCATATGTATTGTAGACGTTCTTAGACAACAGGATTATCCTAATACTTAACAATGTACTGTAAGTGGTTTCCATTTCTAACGGAAACATTATGACAACACTTTCAAATGTAGCTGAATGAGCACATTTACCTGTTTTTTTGACTGGCTCAGGCATCCTGAATGATCTTCTCTCCTCTCGAGTGTGACTCCCTGTTCCTAAAGTCGGCCGTCTATCTCGACCCTGTGCCTTTAATAGTGGTGCCGCTCACAAAAAAAAACCCCCATTCTACTTTCATGAACCATCCCACCTCTTCTGCCATGTTTTTTCTCCGAGGCCCAACACAATGCCCAAAGGAACAACCCCCCCCCCCCCCCCCGTACTCCCCATCCCATCGCAGCAGCAACCTGGCTCCCAGCCCATCCCCCGCTCACGTCTGACCTCGGGATATATTTCAACCATCCTTTCCTCCAACACCTCGGCTGAGTGATAGGGCTTGAGAGGGAGGGGGAGGGATGTATGTCAGTGGTTAAATTTAGAGCCTTGTATCCACAAAAAGTTTACCCACATCTGTGATGCACCAAGTCACCCTGTGAATATGAGAGGGTGCTTGAGAATATGTGATCTATAGGTTTGTTTGATCTGTTGGCAGAGATGAGTGTGCATCCCTTTAAGTCTCACAGATGCAGAGTCCAGATTAATTTAGGTTTTATTTGCATGAATTTGAGTCTTTGGTGAGCACCTTTACACACAACATTTATACTCTTTTTCAGACAATCTCAGGAACAAGTGGGACTTTTTGTTTTGTCCATTTGAAGAATATTCAGCTGCCGAGAACACAAAATACAAGAAATGTGACACAGCTAGAAAAAGTATTGCTGATAATTAATTTCATATGCTTTCCTGTTCTATGTCATACTAGTGTTTGTTATACTATACATTACACTATGTTTTATTGCCCTGTACTGTACTGTACTATCTTACATGGTGTTTTACTGTATTGTTGTGTAATATTATATACAGCACTTCACGATAACACAATATAACATATTTATACTTGACTATATTGTTTGACAATTTAATGCTATATTTTGTTAAGAAATACAATACAGTATGCAGTATACCGACAGTATATAAATCTACTATAAACATAGATATGTAAATATAATATAAACACTTAAATGACCATAAATGAGGCATGGGGAAGAAGAGGTCTTTCAGTGTTGCAGACTCTTTCCAATCTTAATCTGAAGGACTGTGTGGCAACTGAACCCTGCAGATGGCAGCTGGTCATTCACGTGAGATGTGTTTTAAGTTGACCACAGAAATGATCAGTGCTGTATTTCAACTGAGAGCTGTTGCTTAAGTTGGTTCATCCTGGAGACCCTTACTTCTGTTAATGTGTTTTTCTTTTCTGACTTAGTTTCCAAACACACTCAGAATTCATCTGATCCTGCCACAATAACACTGATTATCCACCACTGGTTGAGTTATCTTGCACTGCATTGTATTGTTTTCTATTCTATTCTATCTCTTTTCATCTTCACCTATGACTTCAATTACAACTTGACCATTGAGGGGAGCTGTTGGCCCTTGGGACACCAGGTGCTGGAGTACTTTTATATGTACATGCTGCACATTACATTTTAGAAAATTACTCCTTTGTATTTCACTGTGTTTGTCTTGTGTTATATATTGTTAATTTTTTTCTTTGATGTTTATAGAGCTGTTATATTATTCTTTATTGAACTAAATATAATCTTCAAAAGTGGTTTGCAAATGTGGTGAATAAATATAGTTACGTTCCTATTTTTCTGTTCAACGGGAGGTGTGGGGTTGTGGCTTTGATAAGCATCGCTGTAGTATTTAGAGTCTGAACACGAAACTTTAGACAGTTTGCTAAAAACTGCTTTGACTGAAACTTTAATAACCACAATAAACAAGATATTATTCCATGGCATTCAAGAAAGACTACAACATTCAATGCAGGGGGAAACAACTGGACGCACAGCTGCATCGCATACTGATGCAATCCATTAACCTCACAGTCACCAGTGATCTGTAGCTGTAGTGAAACGTGAGAGCTCATCTTCTTCTTCTTTGTGTTTTACCTTATCACTTACAGTAAAACCACCAGACACATGTTCATGAAGAATTTATTTTTTTACAAGCACTTCCATATTAGAGCATACAAAGTTGTATGTACAAAACTGTTGTCATATAAGTATAACAAGGTCTTATAATTGTTCTAATGGTCTTAACCTTAAGGTTGTTCGATCCCATTAATGCCTTATTTGTGTCTTCTTGTTTTAAATATTAATTTGCAATTATATATACATGGAATAATACACACAATATACACACAAGAGAAATCAAGCCTGTTCAACACACAAAGAGTCAAACACATTAGAAAGAAGGCTCAAGCCTACTGGGATATGTAACTCTCACTAGTTGTCAAACAAAAGATGTATCCCGTATTTTACAAACAGAAGTTACCAAAGAAAAATATCACAGAAACGTCAGCATCACATTTAAAAATGCATACCGAGCGTCAAAGTGACTTGTGGGTCTGGATGCATGAAGTGAAACTGTAACGCCCTCCTCTCTCTTTCCACTTTTTGCCTTTTGACTGTACACTATCAGTTATTGGTCCACAGCAGTAACGGTGCTATTCACACTATTACATTTACAAAACGGCAAGTTTGATTAAGCATCTAAGCATCTAACTTTTAATGCGTGCATTTTGACATTTCAGGATTCCTCCTGCCTACATGTATTTTCTCTCCAGATGAGTCTTCCCCAGCACCTCATCACTGAACTGGTACGTCAGCTTCTTCTTTATTTTTTTCACCTCTCCAGTTTTGCCATAGTTGCGTAAGGCACGAGCCATCTTCTGATAGGTCATTTTTTTGCGGTTTCCCTTCTGGATTCCCCAGCGGTGTGCGAGAGCCTCCTTGTGTTTGGATGAAAACTGGAATGACCCTTTGTCTCTGTCCACCCACCAGATACTGTCTTTCATATCGCTGTTCCTTAAAAGGTCCAACAGGAACTGGTACAGTCGGATCTTCTTTTTATTGCCTGTTGGAAACATTAGTGTTGCACCGTTACTAACTCATATTTACTGAAGAAGAAAATAAAAAATCAACCATGAGATTCTTAAAAACAACATGAAGCCCAATGTTGTTGCTGTGGCATAGTGACACCGTAGATGGGTGAGTTGTCAACATAAGTTAACTGGGACATTGGGCTAACATAACAAAGAGGAAGCGGAGCACACACAGACTATATGTCTATTTCTTAATCTTTAATACAAACTAACTTAACAAGACAACAATAACTGCATACTGACAAATGTAATCCTCCTTGATTGACTGTTTTAGTATTGTCCGCATTGTCATGGTGCTGCGTGAAAAACCTCGTTGATGAAATATTATGTTTTTTTTAAATTGGTTAGATATTAAGATAAAACATGTTGTAGTGTAGAACCAGAACATAAGAAATCATAAAACTCAATGTTTGGGTACTGAACTTCAAAATGAAACCCTGGAACAAAATGAATGCCACTGTATGTTTCCCATAACATATAATCGTATTTGTATATTTATTATTTTAATGTTGGCACTTACAGATTTCTTTTCAGGAAGAAATAATCAACTATTATCTAACTGTCCTCTTTAAATACAATCCTGTCTCCAGTTTGTAAAGAGGCTATATGACAATGTCTGATTCCAGTTATCAGAAAAGTTCCTTGACAGTCAAACACTCAACGACCGCTCTGAGTAAGGAAACTGTCCATGCTAATTGTTCCATGTGTGTGGTGGACAGACGCTCTCTACACTCTGAGAACCATGTTCATTTATCTACAGGGAATCTGTGAGGCCGTGGTTAGATCTAACATAGCACTGCATCGACACCAATACAAAGGGCTGCCTTCATGTGGCCAAGGTACAATAATTAACCCTGGAGCTGATGACATAATATCACTGTGGCCAAAGTGCTCACCAGGGTACTTGAATAAAAACAAACCTCATTTCCCAAAACCCTTTCAGCTACAGGCAGTGCAGATACTGCCAGACATGACCAGCGCTCAGCTGGTCATAAACTGGCCAAAAGAGGAAGTGGAGAACAAGCATGTCATTTGAGAGGGACACATCCCCTCCGATTTCTGACAAATGGAAACTGCCCCCCCCCCCCCCCCCCCATATTTGTAATGAGCAGTCATCAAGTGCCTCCAAAAACTAAAAGGAAGCTCATTTTCCACCCTCAATCTTCAGACACACACTGGATGCTCACTGAACTCCTCCTGCTTCATGTTCCTGTTCATGACAAACTGAAATATTGAACACAACAGCTGTGCTCATGAAGATGCACAGCTGATTACTCTCACTACACAAGTAAAACATGCTCAATACAAACCAGTACTTTTTACTGCTCTTGTTGATGAACACATGCGGGTGTTTGTCAGTGAAACAGAGGGATGACTCACGTTTATCGTGCGCATATTTATATACAAACTGGAGCTGGTACAGACACAGACTCATGTCCCAGACCAGCAACTGATGAGATGTTAGTGCTTTATGTTCATGTGCACATTTCTGCAGAAGGACCAAAAGAACATCTGACAAGGGGGTTCCTCACCAGAAGGCCAAGTCCAGCAGTACACCTGAAGGATTATTTATACAATCCATGATACAAATCCAGCCTTGGAGACCAATAACATTCAAGTTTATAACAAACCAACAACCACATGTCCTTTTTGGAGCTAACTTCCGTTAAAGATGCATGACCAGCAATGTAAAAAGCCGTTATGCAACATGTAGCTCATCCTAAAAGTGCATCTGAAATTGTTAGCAGAATACAGAGCTGACATGACTGCCAGACCTCCACCATCACAATGTGAGGAACACAACACTGGCCGGCTGCAACACCGATTTAGATTCTTGAGACTGAAGAATCTGAAGCAGGAGTCTCATTTTAGTTCATAGGCCAAACCATCGCATACTAACCTATACATTACAACATCCCTCTCTTTAGGTGTAGAGAAGTACAAGCACATTCTGAAAATGTTCACCATTAATGATCAATCCATTTACTAAACAGATGATGAACAGCCTCCGATGTTTCACGGATCTCTTGGCTACCACTAAAGTAGACGAGTGTTTCCCCAGATCTGAACACAAGTCATTCATCTCCTCTGCTCTTCGTTGTCCTAAAAGAAAAAGCAACTTGTGCAAACCATGACACTCTGTTGTGTCACGTAGCCTTTCTTACGTAAGCACGCGGGATCTATAATATCGTATCAGCAATTTCCACACTTTGCAAAGTCATCCAGTGAGCTGGATTGAACCCTATGGCATGTCGGTTCTGGCCCTCGGGCCGTATGTTTGACACCCCTGATCTGAAGCATGTCAAGTGACTTAGCACTTCTAGATATATCATGACCTGGATGGTTGAGAATCTTTACATGGTTCATCGTAAAGTATCTGTGTAAACAGCTCAGCAGAGAGCCGGAGTGCTCACGAACTGCTCACATGAAAGAGATCGTAAATCAATCCACTAACCCAGTTCTCCTGTTGTGACATAAGGGACGCGCTCTCGCAGACACTCCTCATCAGACACCTCCAGTGGGGGACTCCGTGCTCCGTGCTCCTCGTCATCGGAGCTGCGCTGGGACACAAGTGGTGGTGGGTACACTGCCCGAGGGAAGAACGCCACCTACAACACAGGGGTCAAAGTGAATTAGTCTTAAATTAACTTATTGA
Organism: Pseudoliparis swirei; assembly: GCF_029220125.1. Lineage (NCBI taxonomy): Eukaryota > Metazoa > Chordata > Actinopteri > Perciformes > Liparidae > Pseudoliparis > Pseudoliparis swirei. The sequence goes on along the minus strand of NC_079391.1, from coordinate 14,462,572 downwards.
TCATATGCTAACTGGCTTAATTTTGATCTCAGGTTATGAAATGGAATGATTTTATAGAGTATAAAATAATGCAAACAATGTACAGCGCTAAAGCAAAGTCACTGTACAAAAGTTGTTTTCAAGACATGAGTGTGAATATGATTTGAGAGATGTTTTGCCTGTAATGATTGACTGAATAAAACACACACTCATACTCAAGAATAAACAAGTAATATTTTTATTTTAAAATATTTAAAAGTTTAAAATATACACTTGTGAGTATGGGTGCACAGGTAAGTCTGGGACTGAATGGATATGTTTCAATTCATTTCAAAGTGATATCTTTGTCCGTTTCCTCGGCACAGAGTCACACATGTTTCCAGTGGGTGTTGGCCAAAAATAAATATATTTTTATTGAGATTATCCCAAAACAACCATGTCGGACACTTTAACTGAGTTGGGATCTCTCTGCATGACCATCACGTGGCCTACACATGCTTTGAGGCTTCTTTGTAATGAATACAAACAGCAACAACACAAATTGTGTAGCTGAAATAAACATGTGTTGTGTTTGGGTCTGTATGTTATATATCTGTGCCCCATGTGCTTAATTTAAGAAATACTGGCAACTGGAATAAAAATACTTCCAGTGTTTTCATTATCCTATTTGATTGTGAGTACCTTTCACTTGTTATAAATATATGATGTATTATTTATCAGTATAATCCTATCCATTCAATCAAATTCAGGTTCACCTATGAGCAGGTTTTTTTGTCTTATGGAAAAAACTTTCTATTTTAATTTTTTACTGAGTTATTGAGCTTCACCAAACAGTGGGACATATTTCAATCTGTGCCATCTTTGGCCCTCACAGTGACCTCAAGTAGAACAGTTGTATGTGCGATATGTTTTGCTTAATCGTGCCATATAAATACATTTTAAAACTTTTATTTCTGCACAACAAGGTTCATGATGAACCCAACCAATGGTCTGTGGAAGTGACGAGTCAGTGCTACTGGAGGTTTAAGCTGCTACCTCTGTTCTGGTCCACTGGTTCACAACTGGAGTGTGTTGTTGTGATACTGACTGAGTTTAACTAAGCGTTTAGACACTGAAGAAATCCTTCTTTTTAAACTGAAAAAAAAAAAAGAAAACCCCCAGAATTTAAGTTTTTCTTGGAATTTAAAGATTCACTTCCTGATTTTCGTCACCGGACTCTAAAAGGCCTCCAGCTCCCTGCATGTTGTCTTTGATTTTAATCCCAACTGTGGATTATGTTGAGTTTAAAGACGGAGTGAGCTAGAAGGATATTTTAAGATTTAGAGGTGTGTGTGAAGGTCATCGGGCCTCATAAAGTCTTTTCCGAACAATTAACAGTTGTCTGTTCCTTGGAATCATATTTTATTGGCATTAGTATTAAGGAAAGCCTCTGCCATTATTACTCTCATCCCTTCAAACCATCAGATCACAGCTTTTACACGGAACATCACAAAACAGCCATTTTTAGTTTTCTTCATTTAAATAAGATTAAAATGTATTTTTATTGTGTGCAACATGCGCCCATGTGTTGATGTGCCGTTCATCCCTTCAATGTATGGTTTTGCTGCTGATGGACTTACTGGTTGCTGTAACACGTGAGGATGTGCCCCGAGATTTGGATCTAGCAGGTTGTCGGCGTCGTAGCGTACGACGTCGTGACGTAACAGGCTGGGCGCGTGCAGAGTCTGCACACTCTGCAGCTCAGTGAAGTTAGCCTCCTGGAGGTTCTCAAACTCTACAGGGTGTACGTGAGAGTGAGGGTGGTAGTCCCAGTGATCTGAGGAGAGAGAGAGAAACAGCATAATGGCCACAGCATTTTATTTTGTTTCAACAAAGGACTGTATGAACGAGACAGCAATGAACTGGAAGACACGGCTTAATATGAAAGTCCTAAACATGCATTTAAATTGAAGCAGAAATACATGTTTAAACTGTTTGAGATGACTCAGACTGCATGTCTAAGAAAATCAATCTTTCTAAAAACACAAAGTTTTAGATATTGATGGCGAGCTACTCACTCATTAAACTTGAGTTTGCATGAATCAAATGAAATGAGGGGAATAATAGATAATTCAGCATGAAGCCCTTTCCTGTTTTTTGCCACAGTCGTTGAATGTGCACTCTTTTTAATTTTTCCTCTTTTTCAGAATGGATTCAACAATGAGGGAATTAAAGATTTGAAGTTCAAGTATAACTACTGAAATAGAGGAGAGAATGTATTTATTTGCATGCAAACTATTGCAACTACCACCACTATACTAGTGAATCAAGCAAGACAATAAAGCCATATCACACATCCACTGTCAGATTACTCTTTTCTATAGTATTATTATTCATAAGTATTTGAGGTGAAAATATGAAATATTTACATCACAATGACAACTTTCTCTTTGTCGGTTGGGGCGTATTTTCCAATACGTTCTGGAAAAGTCCCCCCACCCCCCAAATTAGATTGTTTTGGTGCAATATGCAAAACTGTTGATTACAAGAGAAAGTAAAGCGCCTCTCTTGGATCAACAAAACCCCCTGGGGCGAAAGTTTGTTCTATGTCTGTAAATTGTAGCGGCCGAAAGAAATGGCATCTGTTTCCTGTGTTCCATACACCCTGATGTGGTGCGCTCCAGCTGCACACAGCAGGCGCTTTACGTACAGTGCACCAGAAAAAGCCAGTGTTACCACAACAAAGTTATGGTGAGAAGTTTGAAGATTAGCAGACTAAAATTACAGCATTTTGATAAAAGATGTAAAGAACATTCATGTTGTTTTATGTTTCCCTCCACCATCATCTTCACCATCATCATCATCATCATCATCATCATCATCATCATTTATTTTTCATTTAAAAAAGTTTCAATTCAAACTGTGTTTGTATGAGACAAAAAAACACATGGAGTAAAACTCACCTGCCTGGATATCTGGATCTAGGACATATGGATTATAATATTCTGCAATTTGATGTCTGTAGATCTCAGGATCGTACATTTCTTCTGAGTGCTGCGAGAGCAAAACAAAACATATTCAGACACAAGAACTCATGAAAGTAAAGTATTTAACTGGATGTTGACGCATATAACACACATTCAATAATAATACACACTATATGTCTTTTATAAAACATTCATTTTATATCTAAATTTTCATTTGTAAGTCAGATGAAGCATTTGTAATAGCCGTGTTATCATTATGACTTTTTTTCTTGCCACCACTGTTCTGAAACTCAGAAGAAGTGTTGAGTTTCATTTTCATGTCGCCCATGGCATAAAAGACTCTCACAGTTTGTGTGCTGTATTCAAATTGAAGTAGACTCACATAAAGTCATTAATTTAAAATAACACATGTTGTCCATCCTCCTCACTATCAATTGTCTTTCTATTTAATGCAGCATTTAAAAAAACTTCTCAGAGCTTTAAAATCTCCTCAGAGTTTAGATGATGTCTTTAAAAAAAATGTTTTAAAGATACTTACAGGCGGGATGAGGTAGCTCTCCATTCTGTATGGATGCAACATGGAGACCTCTTCTTCAACGGACCGAGTCTGAAATGCTTTGCGGGATAAAAAGCTCTCACAACCTTTCAAAACTTTTGCGGTGTCATTGCACAATGTTTCAAAATTTCCTCTCACTCAACGAAAAACCTAAAAATGTCTCTCCCTCTCTCTGAACGTATAACCTGGGCTACTCTGGAAGGCCTTCAGCTTTGTCAAATGGCCCGCTGTTTGACTGTAAATTGAAAAAGGAATATTTGACTTCTGCAAAATGTGTGTGGGTGGGAGCACTAGTGTGTGTCTGTTGAAGGTTCCTGGCCATTGATGATTTGTCAGGAGAAACCATGAAACTTCTCATTTATCAGGGTCCACATGCTGTCCCCTCCCTCAGCAGCCAATCATCATCAAGTGTTTTCCTCACTGTCAATTTCTCCTGACAGTGAGTCTCTCAACATTTTAAGTTTGCTTGACTTTATTTGTTTTCATTTAATTTGCGGCACACATTGGTGTCAACAGCAGTGGAGTCGTACTTTAATAGCGGGTTATTGTACACTTATATAGTTATACGCCGATATAAGGACACGTGTTTATTGATATGATGATGCAGATAATGATAGTATATGTAATAGTATAAATATGTCTTTGTTGGAGGAAGTTATCATATATTTTGACCAGTACTGTACATTAATAAAAACATATATGTACTTGTAATTGTGAAAAATTACATTACTGGCTCAAAAATGTTGAATTGGGGAATTTCAAGAAAAGTGTTACTAAATTCAAGACTATTCAAACTTATTATGTTAACCCTTATACTTCACTGTACATTGAAGTAGAATTAATCACTATTAAGCTTTAAGCTGAACACTGTCTGTGATGTGCAATAGCTTTCAACTTACTTTCAAACAGTGTCAATGAAAACACCATCAAGCAATAAGATGATTCTAGAAAATCTTATTAAAAAAAATAAAATAATTTGAAAGATATGCTAGAATGTACAGCTCACATGCACAACAGAGACAGGCTTTCTATGACAATGGATATTATTTTTAGTTGAAAGTGTCACACTAACAGTCATATGTTCTGACTGCAGACCTGAAACCGACGGACAGAAAGTTTATCGTGTCGCGAAAGGACCAAAACATGTTGTATAGTGATGTAAACAGGAGTTTGTTGAGGGAGAATGTCGACACACACACACACACACACACACACACACTCACACACCTACACACACAGCTGGAAGATAAGATGAAGGTACAGTATCTGTGTTGTAACCACAATGGAGGTAAATGGAGATTATCATTATGACAGAGGAGATACTGCAACAACTCGGGGTGGGAACTGAGTCCCTCTGCTCCTAATCTGCAGAAGTCTGTTGGTTGGGTTCAGAGATACATTGGTCTGCATTATATCATGTTTAAGGTGAGAACCTCCAGGTGAATTGGATAAAGAAATGTAATAATAAATACCGCCATTGAACTTTCCAAGTATATTACTCACACTAAGGCAATTCTTTTTTGTATTACTCTGAAAATGTATGTTAAAGTATGTCAATGGCGCATTATCTGATCAAATAATTACAAAGCTGAAAACATTTCCAGAACAGAAATCTGAAATAAATTTCATTTGTTGACATATTTACAGAAGGCACTTCCAAAAATGAGAAAATACTGTCTCAGCCATAACATTTAAATAAAAAAAGTAATAAAATGGAAACGATTTTCTGAAACTTTACTGTTTAAATATGCAAACTACTTTACAAATTACAGTTACTTTTGGTAAGAAGTGTAAATAATTAAACACAACTAATTGTATATTTTTTTATGTTTTCTTTCCACTTGTGTGTAAAAAGAAAGAAATATAGCACAAAATCTTAAAATTGACCAGTGATTGAAAAACAATGTTTTGTTCGGGGTGTCTGTCCCCATTTGGTCAAAATGTTCACAAGGCCAAAATTAAAATAAAACTGTAAAATCTATAGATACTGCTTATACCCAAGATGCAGAGAATGACAGTTAAAGAGAACAGAAACAGTGCAGCACAAATCTGTGTTTATATTGTTTGCGCTGCCTGTTTAAATATTGAATCGGGTCAAAATGACCCGAAGGCAACACAAGGGTTAAGAGGAAGACTGCAGCCTTGTGATAAGGCAATGCGCTGAAAATTGAACATTCTCTGAAATTAAAATACTGAGCTTATGTTTATCTTCTTACCGAGGTCAGTGTATTTATCCCCATGAGTACGGCGATCTCCACTACACATTAAAAACACGGTCAAATGGTCTTTCAAATACTGCTTTCATACTTAGTCAGGTGCATTAATCACACAGGAAGGACATATCAAAAGCAACAAAAGATAGTGATTGTCATTGGTCATAATATTCACAATAGTTGAACCGCGTGCAGATCTATTGACTACATTAATCTTTTTATGCACATTCAATAGTACATGCAGTTTGAAAAAACTGTAAAACAATTGCTTTAGATATTTCTGTCTTCTTGTCGGTTGTGTTTTCCTGGTTGACTGATGGAAGACCTTCATGGAAGAGTCGCAGTTTGAGGAGCTGTTGAAACCACACAGACTGTGGGCAACCTCGACAGGCCCCATTTAATCACAGCTGGCTGAGCAAAACTGATGACATGTAGCTACAGTAGCATTTTCCGAGAGTATTAATACACAGAGTGAGCTGAAGCACGCCACGCACTATTTCCATCACAGCTATTTTCAGTAAGACCAAAGGATAATTCTTTTTCTAGTGACTTTTTGTTCATGTCGTGCAAGAAAATGGCATCTAGTTTAAACACAACCTAAGTTATGTTCAAGTTTTAGTGAGTAAAATCCACCTTAATTACAGAAAATACTAATTCAAGTTTATAATAATAAGTTATGTTTTAACATTGATTGAAATTTAAAACTAAAGCATTGTATATACATTATACATGTAGTGGAGTTAAACATGGTGGAGAAATATAAAGTTGCATAGAACTGAAAAACTCAAGTTACGTACAAGTACTTCAAAACTGTATAGCCCAAAATCTTAAATGACAAATTTGCCTCAGATGGCTTAACAATCTGTACACATACGACATCCCTGTCCCAGGACCTCACATCGGATCAGGAAAAACTCCCAGAAATAAATAGAAAAAAACTTTTACAGGTAAAAAAGGGAACAAACCATCAGGCGAGCAACAGAGTAGAATCCCTCTCCCAGGATGGACAGAAACAATAGATGTCATGTGTACAGATGATCGAGGTATTGACTAAAGAGATGGTCAGAATAAAATATTGATTTATTCATTGATGCATTTGTTGGCTTGTAATTAAACTGTATTTAATTCAAGAGATGTAAAGTTCAGATGTAGTTTAGTATTAACGTTATCTCCTAGACATTGCCTAAACATTCATATTTTAATCTAAAAAAGGTATTTTTGAAATAGTATTTCTGGTTGTGTCCTCTTCTTTGTTTCAGGTCAGGTTTTAAACACAGATCTAAACTAGTTGCAGTGTGTTTGTCTTCCTTGTGGCCTGAGAGATGTGGTACGCAATGACATATTATTAAAAGAGGAACTGGAAACTTGTCTTTCAGATTCAGTTCCTTGAATGTTGCCTTTAAATGCATCCATTTATGTATCACATGGTCAGGATTCTCCAGACCTCCATACGGCCGGTTGCCTTGTCTCTTTTGTAGGAAGAGCAACTGGTTTTAATTAAAGTGTTAAATGTGTCACTGAATGGTGACAAGAAGAAGATAAAGAGACATTGTTAAAGATCGTCAGTGTCAGTTTAAAACACTGTTGCATGTATCTGACATAATTGATGACTGAATATTTGTAACATATTTGACGTTATTGTGGAAAACATTAGAAACTACAGGAAACAGAAGAAGGAGGATAACACGTTTTACTTTATTACATCCAAATTTAAAAAATTCGACAACAAGTACTGTCACAAACTGACTTTTAAAATTTATTTCTAACAATTAAAAGTAAGTGATCCATGTTACGCTCAGAGTATGTTTTGACACGCCTTTAACTGCTCTCTTTCACTTTCTGTAAATAGATTACAACATAATATAAAAACGTAATCCCAGACAGATCACATGCAGATAATTATTTTCCAAAATGTTTCCTTTGGTCACGTGCATAGGATTTTACACCGACGGTGGTGGAGTCTAACTTTGTATATTTATTCTAGTACTGTACGGTTTAGGTACTTTATTTGGGTATTTCCATGTGAGGCCTCTGTACACTTCCATTTTGTTTGGCTCTGTTTAAAGTTAAAGTTAAAAGTTACCAAAATATGTCAATCAGAACCTATAAAGCTAACTTACAAACATCTAAATGGGTCATCATTTGTAAAATAATCAAATTGTAAACAGCATGTTGTGGGCGATGTCTTGGCCTGTATCAAATAATGTAAAGCCTGTTTGTGAGCTTTAAAGGTTTTTGAAGACACATTTGAACAGAGCAAAGTTAGCTGTTTCCCCTATTTCCAATGTGTGTGCTAAGCTAAGCTAACCAAATACCAATACAAAACAAAAAAAACCTAGCTATGGTTGGAAAAACTATAAAAAGTCTCAGACAATGGATTCCCTCACGCTGAGCAGGTGTCCATGTTATTATGTCCACGAGCAGTTACTGTATGGATCACACTCAAAAACAACATCTCACGAGATACGCAGTAGAATTACATGAGGCAGGGTTGTTATATTTGTTTTTAATTGTGACACACTGTGAAGTTACATACATGTGTCCTGCATTAGCGCTGGCCGAGTGTGGCTTTCTGCTTCGGTAGCATCTCAGGCTGTAACTGAGCGCTTCACAGTTTCTCCCTCTGAGTGCACTCACGAGAAGCCATCAACAGTTAGATTGGCCCCTCTTACTGCACTGTCACATACCGTGGCCCCTCAAGTCTGTGGGCCTGCTGTGTGGAGGTGTCAATGTTCTCATCACTATCAATGTTCTCATCACTATCTTTGTGTGCACTTATTTTAAGAGGCTACTAATATTCTGAAGGAAGTACTGTTGCAGCTTACTTACATTTCAAAAACAAAGGGATTATAAAATTAAAAATGACTTTTACTGAGGTCTTTCTTGTTAACTGTGAGCAAGACAGACCAACGTCTGAGTCATTTCTCAACAGTCCTGGATACATTTATTGTGCTGTTATACATATTTTTCTGCTGACATTCAGACTTTTTCTCAGACATGTGGAGTCTCCTTAGATTCAGTATCATAAGATTCACAGCGCAGGGTCACGAGATTGTGCCAGCACAGCCCCGCAGAGGGGAATGACGCGCATGACCACTGACTGTGGAAAACAGGATACAGGCTACGTCGCAACAGGATGTGTTGCACTCCTCCTCGGCAGAACATCAGTTTGACCAGAATGACTGCAGGTTGATGTCCACACTCTGTAACTCCTTTGGCAGTATCAACATTTTGTAATCGTCTTCGCTCACCATTTCTTCTGAGTTAGTAGAGTAATTCAGTTATAAAATAAAGGTTATGTCTGAAAGAAACACATGTAGGAGGTACTACAATATTAATATTAGATGCAGAGCTATAGATGATTACTTAATTTAATTGTGCATAGCAAAAAATAATCAACATTGAACCATTCAAGACTATGAAGTTTATATCATTTTTAAAACATCAATCACCAAACAAAAAATAACAGAAACAAACATTAAGTGTTGTCTGTGCATTTCAAGTAAACACAAGATGTTTCAGCCTGGCTTGCATGCATATGGAAACAAATTCAAAGATTTAAACTGTAAGATAAATCTTTATGTAAGATTTGAGAACCAAATTTAGATCTGCATAAGCTCTATCTATCTATCCATCCATCCATCTATCTATCTATCTATCTATCCATCCATCTATCTATCTATCTATATGTATATATGTATATATATATATATATAAACATATATATATACTTTATATATATCTGACCAAATACACTGAACTCATGTATATATATATATGTATACTATATGTCTATCTATATATTTATTAATATATATATATATATATATATATATATATATATATATATTTGAGTGAGACATGATATTATTAATGAACTAATTTAAGACTTGCCTGAATTCTTTTAAAAAAAAATTAACAATAGCAAACAAACAAAAACATTTTTGGAAATAAATTCAAGTAAATACTTCAAGGAAACTGTTTCCCGGATTTATCAGCACAAACGCTCGACACTGTATACCTACAATACACAAAGTAACACTAAAACACCATCTCGTTACCGTGTGCTTGTAAAAGGAAACGCCCACAATCTCCATCAACAAGGTCTTACCGTCGTCGCCTGTACAACGTCCAGCGATGAGCAGTAAAGATGTCCACGGGGGAGTTGTTGAACTACTGGAAGCAAATTGCCAAAGGTGGTTGAAAAATCCAGGCTTTCTATATATCTGTGAATTAGCAGGGGAACTAAAAACTTCCTTAATTCTACCAATTTAGGTTGGTACCATGAGCTTCTTCTTCTTCTTCTCCTTCTTCCTTATTAAAAGAAGAAGGTGACAAACGTTTCCGACAAACCGAGTTTTTAAGGCTGTGATCTCCTGATGCCGATGAGTTCAGTGCATTTAGTCACATCTTGACATCTTCAGTGAATAATATGCTTTACAACAATAACCATCACACATTTTAACACATTTTATTGTGACGTGTAAGCTAGCAAGTAGCATAACACTTCACAGACATTCATGTTACTAGACATTGTAATATTGTACAACCACTGTTAGACAGCATTATGCATTGAGCGCTTTAGGTGACATAAAGGTATGCGTGGATTATGCAGATTATAATGCATTACGAGCTTTTAAAGTCTCTACAATGTAGTCATTGTTTGTCTAAGTACAATTGTAAACAACATCATTACATCTAAAATGTCAGTGAGTGACCAGAAATCATTAAGTATTAATATAATTACCGTATAAGTCATTATATAATGTCTTATAACGCGTTGTGCTTGTTGTTATAAAGAATTATGAATATTTGAGTCCTTATAATTATACAGTGGAAAAAAGCATAATACAATGCATTGTAAGTATGTGTATAATGTATTTTAGACATGGACATCATAGAATGTGTTACAATACTGTCTTAATTTTGTGAAAGAGTATACTGTATCATGCTTTTTGCAACAACTTGCAATGCCGGGTGCCTAAAATATATTCAAAATTCTAAGTGATTGCAAGTAAACATATTTCAACAGAAGTTTCGCCGCACTTTGAATTCATGGCTACTTGAACTTCTTTCAGCCAAACAGCCCCATGTATCCCTTTTATCTCACGTATATCAACAGAAGGTGCTTGCTATAATTTATTAATTTTATTGACAAAAACAATGTGATCGTACATAATATATTTCATCACGTATTTACAGAATTGTGAACTGAGATATGCATTTGGGTGTGACTAACAGATTCTATTTTGATAATTTTATCATGAGAAGTGTCACAGCAGATGTGGCCCCCTTGTGCTATACAAAGCTAGAAATAAATAACATGCATTTAGATCCACTTGTTCCTTTTCATTGGATGTCACTGAATGCCGCTTCAGTACCACGGTACTATTTAGTGTCCAGAGCAGCTTCTACAAAATGAAAACCACCTTTCATCTGCAGGAGCTGCAGGGGGACAATATGCAAATAGACTTCAACTTAAATATACAGTATGTTATTAAAGCTCCTGAAATGTTTGCTCAAACAAAATGCATTGCAACAAGGTTTTAGAAGAATACACTACAACTCATCATTATAACAAATCATGTAAACAAATAAGCTTTAAAACAATTTAAATGTGGATGTTATAGGTTTGTTTTGTTCATTAAAATGACTGAAAAATAAACTGTTAAGAACTAAAGTGAGCTTGGTAAACATTCTCTTTTGTCAATGTGATACGGCTTGCCGTATATTAATGTGAAATTGCCCAGCTAATAATGAAAACAGCTGAAATCCAGTATAGAAAGAAATGCAAATGTAATCTAATTAAAAAATTAGAAACACACGAGTCAGATGAATTATTGTATATTGGCACTTCTGCATGGCCTCACTGCAGTGTGAGCCTTAAATTACCAGAAGACGGAATAAATTATCATTTGAATACGCAATGCAATTTTGCACCGCATGATCTGAGCCATCAACAGGCACAACATCATCAGTGAGCCTGACAAGCAATCCAACAAACATCCACAGGGTTGTATCAGGCAGAAGTTGGATCCACAACTGGGCTTTTAACTACCGGTAAATGCATTCTGTTTGATGTCCGATTCTTATGAAGTTTACGAACATGCGAGACATTTACGTTGAATATTTCAATTTTGTGCATGGGCTGTCCACAGAGTGGGCCCATGCTTCCTGGCTGATAGTCACCAGAGGTTTCAGTGGCCGTACTGTGTTTCACAATGACGAGTCATGGTCGCTTGACATGCCTGCAAGGGGACATCCAGCCTCTCACTTCTTATTCCTGATTCCTCATTTTCTCTGGACTCTACAAGATTCAACTATCAGACAAGGCTGTGGGTATTATTAGGGTGAATCACAAGGCACATGGACACACGCACACAGACACACACACACATGCACAGCAACACACACACAAAAGCAGCACAGTAGTAGCCCTAATTTGTTGTCTCAATCTATTTTAATAACATTTGAGTTTTCGAATATCTTTATTCACAAACAACATACACATAAACACACAAATGTACCCATGGACACCCATAAAAGGCGCTGGGTCCCCATCCCACCAAACAACCAAGTTCCTCTTTCTTTTTGTATTGCTCAAGTCAAACAAGGATGACTCAGTGCAGATAATAATCATGTTTTTTTTGTTATCTGACAGCTAAATTTGCATGTCAGAAGCGCAGTTCCCATGTCTATTTTAAAGAATGCGAGAACTTAAAGATTGGGTCGACTTCTTAAATGTCAAAAACAACATGCCTCAAGAACATTTGCCGACGATGTCGTTGAAGGGAGTTAAGAGTGTACATTTCCATACATTTGTACATTTAAACCATTTATGTTATCTTTATAAAATGGCTTTCCAGATGATCTAGAATGTGTCATGTAGTCTTACTTTAGTTACTTTAGCTCAGAAGAGACTGCTGATCTACAACAAGTTTAAAAAACAGATGTAATTGATGTGGTCATAGAATTATATTTGTTGTCTTTGCTGTTGTCAGGGCAGATTTCACACGATAATGTATGCAGTGAACTCAAGTCAGATGCACCACCTGCTGGTCAGGCTGTTAATTAAGTAAATGTATTGTACTGTTGGACCTACAGGTTAGGAGGGGATACGGTGCTGACCGCCTCTGGACCCAAACATGGGTGCAAAATGCTTGTTGCGGACATTGACAGAATGTGCATTCAAAAACAGATCAATTATTTTGAATGATTAACCATTTTCAAACTCTTTTTGTAAGAAAGACGGGTTGAGAGAAGATGAAAGAAGAAGTACAACTACCAATACGTAATTCATAAAACTACTGCACGAGAAGTAAATGTCATTCAACAGCTGACCGAAGTAAAAGTAAAACAGTAATGTCAAATCTAATCAGTTTGCAAACAAATGACATTCATATATTGTGATCTGTGATATTGTTTTTTTAGTTTTTTTTGGAACTGCTCAAGATAGAGCTAGTTTTGACGACTTTATATACAGTTTGGTAGATTAGCCTTATTTTACTAGATTAATCTGATTGGGTTGTGAGATTAATAATGGGGTAGGATGGAAGACCAACGTTATAATAAACACATATATATTCACTTGTTGGACTGTTCTCAGATCCTCACACACATTGGATAAGTTGGATCAGGTATTTAAAGTAACTTGATTGAACTCTCATTCTGTGTTGATTTTGGCGGTCCCTGTGGACAAAAGAGGCGTTTCTGAGTATCAGAGTCCCTTTATAAAACCTCTCACTCCACAGCAGCAGTCTGACAGTCAGGTCTGCTCAGAGGATTTCTCTTTGCTGGAACTCCTAGCAACGTATCGACATGTGAAACATGACCAGGAGCACCCATAGGTGTTTCACAACCCGTAAAAGGTTGCACACCAGGGGTTCAATCTTTGACAATGCATTGATTTGTAAACTCATCATGTTTCTTTATGTAACATCTTAATCTGCTTCGTAATTAACAACTCCAGTTGTCAAATATGTGCAATGGAGTAAAAAACACAATATGTTTTACTTTAGTAAGTACAAGTATGAACGGTAAACACCTTCACATATTGTGTTTTTACAGACTAATGATTATTTGTGGGTTTTTGGTATCAAACAAAACAGAAATACAGTTCATCACTGAAACTCATTTATATATTTAAAAAGGTTCAGTTAAGTTTTCAAACACTTGGCTAATCCCAGGGTCTATCTAACTATTTGTGTCTATACATGAAACAGCAGCTTTGAGGGGGGAAAGAAATAGTCATGTCAGTGGTTCCCAAAACTGAACTTCAATTATTTTATTTTACGTCCTCCAAGTTAGTGCACTCTCTGCCGTTTTTTAATGCCACAAGCTACAATAACACACACGTTGAGTAATCCTGTCAAAGGTCATATCCAATAACAGCAGTGTGTTCTAGTGAGGCCATTGAGGACAACAATGGTGATATGCCTCTCCTATTGTCAATATGAGGGGGGGGGGGGGGGTTCTCACTTGATAGGCTGGTCTTGTGATGTACGCAAAGTCACTAACTATGTTATATACATTTTACATCCAACCAATTCTCTGAGGCAAAGTAGATTCCACATAGATGTGACAGTGACGTTTATTATATGAAATATATATAATCGGACGACAAGAAGTCTTTAATGAAGTCCAACATAGATGCATTTTAAGGTAAACTAGATGTGCCACTGACTGCGTCTACTGTGGCTAATGATTAATTGTTGGGAATTATTAACACAATTAGTGCTAGGCTACTAATACAAATTACAAGCGAGCATGAATGAACTAAATGAATAAATCACACACACATTTGGAACAGAAACTGTAATATATTGACACTTTTATGGTTTAAATATGGTTTAAATTCCACGCATGTGGGACTCATAAGTGGTCTTTTCCCATGAAACTTTCTTTTGAATTGCCTTAAATAAAAAATTAGTTGTGCTGCTCTTTCCAATCAACTAAACTGGCCTTAACATCCCTGGATCATGTCTGTGTGCCTCAATGTGAACTTCGACTACTTCATGTCAGCGAGTGTGTACGAATACATTTTGGGTTGATCAAGTTTTTTAATTAAAAAAAGAAGAAGCTTTTTTCATGAAATATAACTAAACTCTCCCCCTGGGGTCTTCTCCTGAATGTGGAGTTATTGCGGCAAAATGTGACGTTAATGTTACTTCCTGAAATCTTTGGTGGGGCGGGATCCACGTCCCCGTCTCCCCTCTCCTATTGACTCTGACCCCCCCACCCCCCCTCCAGCATCCTGACACGTGGCTGTTCGGGAGAGCGGCGGATCCCTGCGCTGCGCATCTGGGAGACTCAGCGGCGCAAGTCTGCCTTCATCACGCTGGATGGCAGGGACACACTGGTGCGAAGCCTGCAGAAATCACAAGGTATTCATAACACGGTATAATGTCGCATTCACGTCGTTGTAATGTAATGCGTGGAAACATTCACACTGAACGCGAACTTTCTCAAACTGTTGCTAGTTTTCGCAGTTGTGACCCTTTTTTGGGGGGATTTGCCGTGATTGCTCCTGCGAGCTAACGCCTGTAGCTGTGAACGGACGATAACTTCCGCGGACTGTTCGCCAGCTAACGTTACCTCGCTAACTTTAGTTCAGTTAGCTTCGTTGTCCAAAACGGTGAGGCGTTCACTGACCGCAGTGTGTATGTGTGTGTCTGTGTGTCACTTTATCGCCGTGCGGCTGTATAGTTTGTGTTTTCCGTCTGTAGCTTGACGTGAGTTGACGTAACTGTTTGTGAGTGAACTGATTTATCACCTGTGCTCACCGACGGGGACACGATGAGCAGCAGATGCTTTTAAACGCTTAATAAAAACCTGAGTTACCTTATGGCGCACCGGACGACGCACGGTTGCAGTGAAGTTGCGACTCCATGAAACGTTCCGCTCTGTCGCAGATATCCGAGGCAGCGGCCGACCAGAAGTTCGCACACTGAACTCCGTTACTTGTGAATGCTTCCTTCCCTGGCGCAACTTTACTTTTAACACGACTTCTTCAGCATGTGTCTTCAGCTGGTCAACATAACAACAAGTTACATCTGGTTGGAGTTTAAAAAAAGAAGAAGAGTTGGGGTCAAGCAAACATTAAAGGAGGCCTATTCCAGCTTCTCAATGGCGAAGATGTGCAATGTTGCTTTGCATAACTTTGTGTAGTGTGCTACTGCTGCTGTCTTGGCCAGGACACTCTTGTAAAGGAGATTTTAAATCTCAATGAGGCATTTCCTGGTTAAATAAATTTTAAATTAAAATAACCTGATCATCAGAAAATTGGATGCTTATGATTTATATTTTAAGTCAGACTATTTACCAAAATCGATATGAAATAATTGAGGATAGCAGGCTTAATGTAATGCTTATGTCAAATGTTCCTACATGTTTTGATTGTGCAATAGGGTCCTGTTGGTCTGAAAGTGTGCCTCTCTTACAGCATTACTGGTTGCAAGTGCTTTTTGGACCGTGGGACAGATGAAAGGTGGAAGCTGTAGGAAGCCCAGCCGGGCTGTAGCTGCTTTGTTTATCCCAGTTACCCTGCTGATGCTGAGCTGCAGGGGGGCATCAGGCAGCCACAAGATGACACAAACGTCTATGAACCATGCGACAGCCTCTGCTGCAGGACCGGGCCACAGCCTGACTGAGTACCTCCGAGTGAACATCTTATACAGTGAACATTTTCATGTCTGGCTCTTGTCCTTGGTGGGCTCGGTTGCTGTGGGCCTCAGTGGGATTTTCCCCCTCCTTGTCATTCCAATTGAAGCTGGAGCGGCCCTCAAAACAGAAGGTAAGAGATGGCAACATGTACCAAAAACTTGCATCTGAGTCACTTGCAGTACTATACTATCAAAATATTTTCCGTATAACAATATTCATAATACAAACATAATTCTGTTAATGTATGGCAATGTATCAATGACGCATAATGATATCTCTGTATTTTAAGGGAAAAGATGCCGTTACAAAAAAAAAAGTGTTGTATACTTGTTTTAGAGAAGCAGGAATTAGTCAGTACATGGCAACATATACACAAATGGTGCCATGTAAAGGCCAAACAGCTGTAACATGACAAAATACTTCAGTGTTGAAAGCACAAGAGGTCAGAGTTCAAATTTCTGCAGTAAAATAAATATTTCTGCCTCATTAAACTATTATGTATGTACATAAAAAATGCCAGCTCTTTAGTGGCTTTGTAATAAATCTCAGCTCTCCACACTCTCTAAAAGAGGGAAACAGAACCCCAGTAAGTTCAAGAAGTAGTTCTGCTGGGTCTTAGTCAGCCAGTCCTGAACCCAGCTGGACCTGCTTTGTGTTTACACAGGTCCAGCATTGCCTCAAAGATTCCAAAGAACTTCCTGGAAAAAGCTATGACCACTATTGCAGATTTGTCTACATAACCATGCCTTGAAGTTTAGATGATTCACATTTATAGGAACATTTTACCTCATTTTTCTTTTTTTCTGCTGTAAAGTTACTTATCAATATTTTAAGAGCCGAGTGTTGTACTGAATGGGAACAATGGCAGACCCGGTTGAAAAGTCAACCTGTACCAAACCGGTTGAAGATTAGATATACAAAAAATAAAAATGTAAAAGGCAGGTTGCTCTGTAATGAAAGTAATTTAGTTGTGTTGTCGGTCAGGTAATCATAAGAGAATGATGTGGTAAACCATATGGTCACGGTTGAGATATCACAGGATACTTGGAACACTTTCACCTGCTGGTCGCACTGGATGTTGTGGGATTCTTCCATTAGGGACCGTGAATGTCTGTACAACATTTCATGGAAGTCTATCAAATATTTGCTATTTCGTCTGGATTAAAATGGTCGACCGACACTGTAGCAGGCAGTAATGCACATTGAGGATGCCCAGTACAACAATTATATTATCTTCTAACTATTCTATGTTGGATGGCATTTTCACGAGTTTTTTTTTTTTTTTTTTTTAAACCAATGAACCGAGTGCATCTCAATCCACCTGCTTTAATGTGAATGTTTTGTTAGTGCACACAATAAATTGAGCACTTTAGCAACCAGACCAGGCAGGTCAGCCTGTGGCCTGTAGCCTCCTGATATGCCCCGCTCACAGGAACGTGGCATTCCAGATTTATTTTAGGCTGTGGGGTTTTCAAGTGCAGTCCTGACCGGAGGTTAGTCGTTACTGAGAAAACTCCCAAAGTAAAGAAAACGATCTGTTGAGCACATCATCACTGTGTGTATTAGTAGACTGAGCCAGAGACACTTTTTTTGTGGATTTGTGTGCATCATGCTTTACTTAAACAAATATAATTGTATCAGTTGAAGCCATGCCATTTTATTTATTTAGAGAAAAAGTAACCTTGGTGCAAAAAAAAGAAAGCTCATGTCACAAACTGGCTTACAGGCGGCAACACATGTAAATCACACATGAGATAAGGTCAAATATAAATATTTAATAATCAGGCAGATTAGTAATGAATATGGATGAGGGCGGGTTTGGGGGGTGGGGTGCAAACAAAGCACAAAACCGTAACCAAAGTGGAGGCCTGGGAGGAGGTGACGAGAGAGGTCAGAGATGAAGCTACTTAAATACTCTGGGGCCCGATTTCGTCAGGTGTATACAGTTTACTGATGTACGTTCCCACTCTGCCCATTGGCTCTTATCCAGCCAAATCAGCCACACAAGCAACAGGCAGAGGGAGGCATGTCAGTCGCATGACATCCATTTTGAGTTTTTAATGAAACACGGGTGATTTCTGCCCTTTTGTTCCTCTCTCTTCCCCGGTGTTCTTCAGCTGGTGGCCAGAGGCTGAAGCAGCTCCTGAGCTTTGCTATCGGTGGTCTTCTTGGGGATGTTTTCCTTCACCTCCTCCCTGAGGCGTGGGAGCGCTCTCGCTCTTCAGGTGAGTCTCCTTCTCTGACCCCTCTTAAACATATATAAGAACACAATATTTATATTTGTATACTAGTCGAATGCTTGAGACCTTTTTACAAAGACTATGTCGTTAAACCTTATTTGAGAGCATTGATTCCTCGGATATCATTTCATATTGAATAAATTAATCATGCTTTACATTTCTTTCAAATGTAAATGTCATTTCATTCATGTTTAATTAAACTCTTGGTTTAAGTTGTTGCGTGTAGCCCTCACCCATGTTGTAGCTCAGTTTTCACTTACTACATTAGCTCCTTCAGTCTTGTTTGAATCTTTCTGCTTCCATCCTAGCTGGTAAACACAACCACTACATGACCCAGGGCTTGTGGGTAATCCTCGGCCTGTTGGTCTTCCTCCTCTTGGAGAAGATGTTCCCAGACCGAGACAGCAACGAGGATCTCCCGTCAAATTCAGATCTGAATTCTAACTCTGCTGTAAGTGTTTCAGCTGAAATGTCATTAGAGGAAACGTCAATACCCGCCTTCAGATTACTTCTTTTCATAGGTATGCTTGGTCTGTTAGAGCTAGGTCTGCGTATTTAGAACAGTGTGTTGTTGATTTTAGCATCAGATGAGCTACTGTCCAGCCAGCCAATCAGTGATCTCCTTGAGCAGGGAAGAATTTAAAATGAGTCTGATGTGAAAATCAATACGACTCTCAGTGAGGTGCCAGACAGCTGGGAACTCCAGGAAGTTACGGTGCCAGTCCAACAAATAATTCAGCACATGAAACCTCAAGGAGTTGTTTTTACACTAATGTTTTTGTTCAGATTGAACACATTAGTGTAATTTTAATTTGTAAGATTTAGATTCTGTTAAGCATTAACAGAGCCAGGCTAGCTGTTTCAAGTCGTTGTGCTAAGCTAACCAGACAGAATGGTATTGATCTTTCATCGAAAATCTTGTTTCCCAAAATGTCAAACTGTTCCTTTAACGTCCTGCATATGAATACTTATAAAATGGATCTTGATCATTAAACAAACTAGTATTTTATGTTTATATTATTCCGTGTCAAAAATAGATTATTGTCTCGAGCATCAAAGTTGTCGTTTACTGTTTAGAAATGATATGAAAATAGTGAAATATGAAATATGATGCTGCACGATTGACAATAACCTTTTAACGCATGGCTTTGTTTCCGACAATGAATAGCTGGTTGCAGTACGTTTGTAAAGGCGGTCTCATCCTCTCTTGTCTTTGTATTGCCAGCGAGGGGGAACAGGGGGGGGGGGATTGGAATCCACGGCTCAGCTCCTCCACTAGTCTATTTATAGTGCAGGGGTGAAGCAGCTGCTTTAGCCATTTCAGTGTCCAGCGAAGAGCACTCTGCTTGTAGACAGAGGCAACAATAGAGTGTGACAGTGTGCGCGAGAGACAGAGGTGGTACGTATGTTCCCTTTTACAACACTGGGTTTAGGCACATTTTACCAAAATGGGCAAGGACTGTCACAAACTGAACTTCTTTTTAACCCAATTGGGTAATTGTTTTTGTGTCTAGAGCTACAATGTTTAATTTAAGAGATTCAATCGCTGCTGTATTTTTAAATTATTTTAAATTAGGTTGCAGTGGTAATTTAACAGAAATCTCGCCCCCCAAAAAATCATCAGGCTTCATTACTTTCTCATGCTTCAATCATAGACATGGAGCAAATATTTCCCTGCTGCAACCAGAAGACTGCAGGCTATTTCCCCCTCACTTAATTTGACTATCAGTCTAAATGGCAACATAAGTGGTTTCTGAATGAGGGAAGAAGGAAGTTAGCTGAAAATGGAGGCTATAGCCTGAAATGTCTCTTTTATATTCAAATTAGAAACATGTTGAGCAGTGTTGGAATTAAAAGGTCATCTGTAATATCTGGAAACAAATGAAGTAAAAGTACAAATGGCTGCTTATTCCTGCATATGTAGGAAGTTAGAGCAATAATTCAACATAACAGCTGTCCTGCTGGCAGGAGGTGAAAGCCATTGACACACAGTGGGAGCAGCAATAAAATGCATGTTCATTGCACTGTTGAATCCACACGACTATTAACTTAGTGTTTTTGGTAAGACTGGTGTGGTTTCCTTAAGGGAGAAGAGCCCTGCCACATGCTTTTGTACTGATGGGTAATGGAAAATGTATTAAAATGGATTTTCTTTTTAGGTCTAGGGGATATGATTCACATGGGGACATGTTCATTTTCCCTTGTTTTTCTTCCCTTTTTCCTCCACAGTCGGAGTCTATTTCAGTTTTCAGTGGAAAGGCATCAGCATCACTCAAAAATGGGCATCATGCTGAGTCATGGAAATCCTCCAAGCAGAGTCTGCAGGAAAGATCGGAGAAGATCAAGGTAATTCTGACAACTAGGACATTTCCCAGTTAACAAGACGGATGAAAAAAAGACACCACTGGGGGTAAATGCTTGTCATGGGTTGGTTATGTAAGAGATGCATTCAACTATCCAAACTAAATAATGTAGTTTAGTTGATAACCAGAAACTTGTCTCAATTAAACAAAAATTGCAGTGATAAACTTATCTTTTATAAATTGTATCATTCATCCACATCTAACACAGTTTCATCCTCTACACTAACTTAAACATTGCATATTTTTTGCAAACATTGGGTGAGAGGCAGATTAAAACTGCTTAATTCAACAGTTTGTTACAACGACAATAAAATTGCCCCGGCAGCTGCCTTTTCTTCCCAGAGAGGAAGGGATCATTTACTGCCTCATTTTAAAGAGATCAGACCACAAAGCAGGGAGTAACTTTAGCTGACACCAAAAACAACCAGGATTGTGTCCTGAAAGCGAAGTCTGCGACTGATAAATGATACGATTCCTGTTGTCGTCTGGACTCGTCAAGGGTAACCTGAGTAACGGTGGTATTGTGTTTGCGGTCACAGACATGTGGATACCTAAACCTACTGGCCAACTGCATTGACAACTTCACCCATGGACTGGCTGTAGCAGGAAGTTTCCTGGTTAGCAAAAAAGTAAGAACTCTCATCACTACAAACACGGTTATCTTCGAATGTTTGTGTTTCTCATTCGAATGTGGTTCACACCCAAAAAATACATTTGTTTTTATCGATGAATGAGAGCTCCTACATTTCTGTTTGTTGCTCATATGCTTTTTCTTTCTTAAAGATCATTTGAGTTTCAGGCCTATAATAACTCTTGGGAATGTTGACACACTATCCTTCCTTGGAAGTGTTTCGCAGCATATTGAGGCTCGATGGCGGAGCAGCAGACCTGTTGTGTCCCACAGACTTAAAAGTGGACCGCTCAGTGGAGATTAATTGGAACGAATGTTTTCAGTTTGCTACTTTATTCTAGCGGCATCATCTGACAGGCTTGATCAAAAAGGTGCAGTAAGATGTATTTGCGTCGCTTCAGTAGCTTAGTGTATATTTGTAGCTCTGGGGAAAGAGTCCAGCTGGAGAGACATAAGGCGAGCAGCGTGAACTCTGGCTCAATGTGCCAGAGAGGAAGTTCTCAAACATACACATACAAGACATCTCACCGGTGTGTTTTGTTTACTCCTTTGCGCATTTATCACAACATGACTTTGCCATGTTGGAATACTGTATGAAAATGATCTGTATCAATGCAGTGTTAAATAAAGATTCATTTTAAAATACTAATACTTGTAGGCAAGTTTCACTCTAATTAAGTCTTCGACTAGTGTCTCCTAAATCGTTTTACTATTGTTAAATAAAATGTACAATTATGTCTTATTTTAACTAATTGGTTTGAGCTTTGAGTTCAGTGACGTGTAGATATCCAATAGCCTCATGTACGTATCGTGTGTGTATAATAACTACGCTTAGTACACACTTGATAGGTCTCACCATGCTCTTCATGAGGGATTATAAACACTTTAAAATACTTTAAGCTGTGCTACATAGCCCTTCAAGCTGCTCAAAGTTTCTACTTTTGTCTTTTACATGTTTCCTCTTTGCACTGCAAACTTAACATAATGAGCTTATCACTCAACTCAGGTGCTGTGAAGGATGAATGTGTCGTATGTTTGCCCTTTTTAAGACTACAGAACTCATTTCTTCACCAAGTGAGACAAAGCCGTGTAAATGAAACTTCTCTTGCAGGTCGGCTTCCTCACCACTTTTGCTATCCTGCTCCATGAAATCCCCCACGAGGTGAGATACAGAGTCCTCTGTGAAATAGTATATACCATTTGTAAATATTAAAGGTTTTATGTTTACATAGCAGAAAGTACCGAGGAAGAATCCGACTGCTGGAGAGCTTGTAAACCCAGTGAATGTTGATCCTCTGCTGTGGGATATGTCCCCGTCTGCAGGTGGGAGACTTTGCCATTCTCCTGAGGGCCGGTTTTGACCGCTGCAGCGCCGCCCGCATGCAGCTGTCCACGGCGCTGGTCGGTGTGTTGGGAGCTTGCTTCGCTCTGTGCGCTCAGTCGCCAAAAGGAACGGGTAAGACTCTCCATATTCTGCACAAACAATCAACCCGTTTCACAGTTGCCAGAATGACACGCAAGTCTTTCCTGCCGTTTGTAGAAAATGCCACTGCCTGGATATTGCCGTTCACCTCTGGAGGCTTCCTCTACATTGCCTTGGTGAATGTGGTGCCCGACCTGCTGGAAGAGTCCAGTTTAAGGTATGCATCTTTTGTGCTTGTTCACATTACAAACACAATGGAGAGCCACTTATTAAAGCGTGGCCTTTTTAACCTGGTCTGTAGAGTTGGAGTTGAGACCGCGGTGACGATGTCAGGCATTGTTTTTACCGACGGAACGTTGCATGTCTTGTTCTGTGGTGTGGAAATGGGCAGATGGCATTTTTCTTGTAAGTCCTTGACTCTGTGCCCTTTGTTGTTGTTCCTCTACCAGGCAGTCTTTTCTGCAGATCCTGCTCATTTTCTGTGGCGTGGCTGTCATGGCTGTGCTCTCTGCCATCGTTGATTGAATATGAACAAATATCTGACCGACTTTATGGATGGAAGACCTTCTTGATCTGCCAACAAGACTTTGTGCAGCTACTTAAAAAATGTGCCAAACTAAAACATCAATGGAAATAAGAGTGTTTGTATGGATCTTTGTTACCAAATTGTCTTGTATGGTTAATCAGACAATCATGTTGTTTTGCACACGCATTAACACAGGTACACCTGATGCACCAGCTCAACAGAGCCGGTATTGTTAGACTCTACCAGAACATACTCCTCTAAAATGTATTCAACAAACACGAAATTGTTTTAACATTGTATATATTTTTCTGATGTAGCTGCTTTATATTTATTGAAAATTAGACAAGCAACCTATTATTAGACGTGCACCACCACCACTCAATCTTTGTCTTGTTGAGAGATAGCGCCAAGAAGTCAGGATGGTCTGTTACAACAGGGTCAGGTCTACGCCAAAGTACAGTTCGTGTTGTTTGTCTTGTATCTTCATTCACTTCAGTCTGCACCTTTTTTTTTTTATCTCTGCTTGAATGAATAATTGTAATAAAGTTCAAGTTAATTGAAAAAAAACATACTGTTTGTTAATATTCAGCTTTAATGTATATTGTTGCCTGTAGTTCAGTGAGACTCGAGACAGATGACTATTAGAATTGTCACCATGCAGAACTTTTCATAGCATTAAGTGTCAACACCCTGAAATAAATGCCTATACATGTGAGACTGCCGTAAAAATAAAAAATAAACTGCTTTTTATGAACTTAACAAGACGACCACAGCTGTCAATTAGTATGAGAACTGGAACACAGGTGTGATCATGATCTCATGAGGATATCCGGGTATTGACTGGCAGTGCTGAGGCAGCACAGTGCTGTGACCTCACAACAAGCTGTCCACCATGAGCATATTTTTACTGCAGAGATCCTATGCCTAAAATGTCATATGGGAGTGCAGGGAGGGGGGTATTGATTGTGTTCACACTTGTCCAATTTCAACACAGTCTGTTTGGCAAGCTTCTGTTGCCATAACGACTCCGCCACGGGTTGCCTTCCTTAGTCGTCAGCCTGTGAGCGGCCGATTGTCGGTGGGAGCCTTCCACAGTCGCAGCGCAGAAGGACCACAAACAACCGCCATGTGCACTGTAGTGCAAACACACCAGTGACACATCTTACATTGATTCTCAGCTGTGTTCCAATAACTTCATTAAGTTCTGAATTGGATTATCTGGTCTCGTTGGTGACCAATATAACTGAGTTGTTTTGTGGTTCTTCTCACACAATCCTGACACTTTCATCGGCCTTTTTGATTGAATGCCCGTGCTGAGGGCAACATGTCGTACACTAAAACTGAACATCTCCAACACAATCCAGACTATGAGCTATACATGTGTAAGAACAATCATATCTATATACATGTTCCGCTATAATGTGGTCCTATTGCTATCAGGAATCGTCTCTTTAACACATGTATCTGCCTGTCGTTGGGACCGGAGCTGTGGGCAGCATTAAAACAGTCCAGACGAAGCCGAGTGTCTTGGCTACCAGGTTCTCACCAGATCTAGATGCTGAAACTTCATCCGTGTCCAAGAGACATTCTTAGCAAAGCAAGACTTGGAAAGACTAAACTCTCACTGATGGCTTTCATGGGGCTGGGGAGTCTACAACTGACCGTGGTATGGGAATAGTCAGGTAGGATATCAGGGGGCGTGGCTATTTTATGGAATAAGAAGCTTGTCTCATTGATAAATGTGGTCAGGCTCTGTGTTGACTGGTGTATTGCAATACAGTTTACTCATGCTGATAAGGAATTAATGATCCTAAATGTCTACACCCATGAGTGTCATCACAATGAGGTTGAATATCTAAATAGGCTTGCCTTCATCAATTCCTATATTCTGGATAATACTTCCTCTATATGTCATTGGGGATATGAATGCAGATATCTCAGACAACTGCTCATTATTTGCCAATTACATGGCTCAATTCTGTCAAGATAATCATTTGATACTGTCAAGCGAAGTGCTTTTGCTATACTCAGATCAGGGAGGCCTGGCCCACGACAACATGGCTGGACCATTAGTACTGATGCACATGCTTCATTAGGATATATGGGCATTCTTTATTGCAGCAACAACTGGTCATATATCTTTTTCTGTGTCGATAAATGTTGAATATCTCCCAGCACTAACTAGCAATTACATAAGTGTAAAATTCCCTGACTTCAAATTGTCTGATAATTACCTCGGTTTCTGTGATGAGGTAAAATATCTTGGACATTTTATTTCAGAACAGATGACCGATGATGAAGATATGTATATGCACAAGCAGACGTTGTCTCATGCAGGTTTAGTGTGTGTAGAGGGAGTGGAGATGTCTCTGTTTAGAGCATGTTGTACACCTCTCTGCACACTTGTGGTCTAATTACAAAAAAAACAAGCTTACAGAGACTTCAAGTAACTTATAATGAGGCCATGAGAATATTACTGAGAAAACCGAGATGGAGTTGTGCCAGTGAAATGTTTGTGGCTGCAGGAATTAATATTTTGCAAGCTGTTTTAAGAAATCTTATGTATAAATGTTTCTGCCGGGTTAATGAATCTGAAAATGAAATAATCATGGATTTATCGAACAAAGTTTAGTTTTACGCACGACCAGTCCCAGCTGTGGAGACATTGGTACAGCTGTCTATTTATAAGGCATTCGTAGGTCCGTGTATTTTACTTGTGATTTTATATGTATTTTATTCTATTTAATGTGTTGTACTATCTGGTCCAACTTGAGTCTGAAATATAAGTTTGATATCATTTCCAGTGGCTGAGTCTAATTTAAGTGCAAGATGAGAAAAAGGAAAATACAGATTAATGTGTATAGGAGTCGTTTTAGTGTAGACATTTGATTACATTCACATTTGTTTATAAAAAATGTTTGTTTAATGATTAAATACTTAATTATATATTGAAAAACCATCTCTAGGATAACGATCTAACTTATTAAAGACCACCTAACTAGATATTCTTTTGGTTGATTACAGGCCTTTGAATGCTTGGCTCCACACTAATGACCTGCAACAGGATCTCAAACTGGATCACAACATTTCTTCAGCCAACTTTAAAGATTTAATTGAAACCCATACTGACTAGACCTGTAACCGATCTGATTGAGTGCAGCTCACTTTTGCATGTATTCCTGGTTTGATGTCCTTCTGTAATGTTTGCCATTCTCCTCTTTTAGTGATAGTCTTTTATGTTTATCTCAATATTTTGGACATAAAATCCCCCAAACAGTGCATTCCTCTCATTGGACTAACCTGTATTCATAAAGGCAGTTTAAATTACCAAGTTGTTGCAGTGAGAACAACAGTTTACTTTTGTTCAGTAAGTGTATATGGTGACACGTCTCTTAGAACTAAGTGTGTGCATGATACTGTATTCATTTCACGGGTTAATTGGCTGAGTCATACATCCACAATAATGTAAACACTATTGAGTCACCAATTACATGCAACTAATCATCTAAAGAAGCCACTGCTGCTGCTTATTTCTAGATAGAAAAAAGGATTCCACTACACCTGTGTTTACCAAAATCCCAAAAGGTGACCATTCAGGCGTCACAAATGACCACTCCCCCATAGCAGAACAGCACTCTCCTGTCCACCCCATCCAGCAACAACCTGGAGGAGAGAGCGCGCAACTACATCCCTGCCCCTGCCTCCTCCTCACAGCGTTGGTCGCCATCCATCCATCCTCTCCTCCTATACCATAACAGATGGTGGGAACAACATTGCATCCACCGGGTACCACAACAATAGACCGCAGCATCCAGTCCAGAAAACGCTGGCTTTGCATCATTATGCTCGTGCAGGACTGCGTGAGGCTGTGAGTGCCGTCGTGATTCATTTCACGCGGTACCACCACCACCACCACGGCCACGGAGGAGCCTTCCTGCGACTGTTTGGGCTCTCCATCGAGCGGGGAAGATGGCCGCTATGAAAATATTAACGGGCACGGGGCTCTTCTTGGCTTTCTGCGCGCTCGGGCTGCTCGCCATGGCGATTTGCACCGATAATTGGTACGAGACCGACGCGAGGAGACATCGAGAGAGGTGTAAAAACTATGGCAACAAGCGAAACGACCCGGGCTACATCTACAATTCAAACATCAACCTCCCCCTCCAGATGCCTCCAAAGAGCCTGGAGAGGAAAGGTAACGGCCCAGATGCTGGAGCTCTCATCCGGGCGAAGCGGCACTTCATGGCCGCTGCGTCTCCCATGGAGTCTCATTGCAGTCGGCAGTTTAACTCCACCATCTCCGGGCTTTGGAGGAAGTGCCACCGGGAGGGATTCGACCTGGAGACCGAGGACCTTATTTACAAAGGTAAACACGAGCCGTCTGGCTTTTCTTGTGTGCACCAGGCCTTGCTGTTCAGCGATGAGCTCACACCTAGCCTGACACGAACAGGATGGCAGCGGCCCACTCTCTCCTCACACACCGACGTGCCTCAGCAATGTGCGTTTTTAATGTGTTATGAAACGAGATTAGGATGTGGTTTGTTTTTGAGAAGCTTAGGTCTCTTCTTTATCTGCAAATGTCGCTGTCCATGGTGCTGAGAGAACCCCCTTTTGCTGAGTCTCTCTCCCAGATAATGACTGCACCTCTATTTTCTGAACCCGGTTTCCATATAAGAGACACAGCATCCCAGGGAGGTTCACGTCTGAAAAATGTGTTTTCTTCTTGCAAACGAAGCTGAATCAGTTACATGTGGTTTGAATTGTAGATCATAGCAGAGAAAACATGATGCACAGCCTTCCTCATTGAGCAACAATAAAAAGCCGTCATTCAGACATCACTCATTTTGCAACACCTGATCCAGACCAAGATCTTAGAACTGAGCAGATATATAAGACTGGACCCACTCTGTGTACAATAAACATGGGTTTCCATCCGAAGTCTTTGCAAAGCAAAGTAGACAGGACAGTATGCATTGCTTAGTGCTCCCCCCCCTCTCTCTTTCAAGCATTGTCTCTGGATATTTACCTACATCATGTTTTTTCTTCTTCTCATAATTCATAGATGTCTGAGCAAGCACCATAATCGACCTATATAATGATTAAGGGCATTTAGTAAAGTGTAACCATTGTAATCTTATTTACATTAATAACACTTTATTGAATCAATGATTTTCGATTTAAATAATCTACAGTGCACAATCTATGTATATCCACACAAAGTGAACATAATAACCCATGTTTTTGTTTAATTGACTGAACCAGTCAGTGGATTGACATGGTCCAATACCTCTGTCACATATACTATCTTTTGGAAGCTTGTTGTCTCGAAAAGTTGTTAATTTAGTTGTGTTTTAAGTGAATTGTACATGTGTTCATGGAATTATGACCACACCTTGTACGGTTTGTGTTGACACTACTACTCAAAAATGACTGGTCACATGAATAAAATGTCATGATTACTATTATTGCTAGCAGCCCCAGACACAGATACTACACATAACCTATGTAAGTGAAAACACAATATTAAATCAGTTTATTTAATCTTGTCTGACTCTTAAAACCATATTTGTTCCTTTTCAATAATTATGTCTAGGCCCAATATTTCCGTTAATATATTAAGCAATTTGAAGTAATTTATTAATACAGGGTTCACAGATTATTTAACATGGCAAATTACAAATACATTTTACATTTACACATTATATAAACTGGTCCATATGTCCAAGCCATGCCATTTCAAATAAACATAATGACCCTAACGGAACACACCATTTGAAAGCATGACAGACAAGTTTGAACACAAAGGAGAGATTTGTGGGACTGTCATACTTTAAATTATGTCAGTGCACTTATGGGTGAACAAGTGAGGCAATTTACAAAGATCACAGAGAGATGACAGAAAGATATCTCTACTGTTGTCGACTCAGACTATATGCAGTGATAATGTTACATTAATGCCACATGCTCCAGATGTACACAACAATGGTTCACTAGGTGTAGAGTGTCAGTGAGTGTTGATCTTTGTGTGGCATTGTATTCGGCCATTCCCACCCACACATGTGTTTTCACTTGTTTTGGCAGATTAAAAGGTGATGTGATGGGAATTGAATTAAGTCACCAAGATCAATGTACCAATAAGAATTATAAAGGTGCACTCTGTCCCACTTCAATAGACAAAGCTAACGGGTGAGTCAGGGAGATGTCAATCAAGCACAGCATGCAGATTACCACAGTATCCTGAGAAGACGTGTGATTAGGCAAAATGGCTCGACACGGATCTGCAAATGGTGTGCAAAGCATTGCACAATTTGCCAGGTAGCCCCCATTGTGTCTGTTTTTGTCATTGAAATACAGTTTTGGCTTGTAGAAGATGGGTCTTAACTGAGCTACAATTTGTAACTTCTTAACATGGGATGTGGGGTATTGAAACCACATTCAAACCAACATGGTATGGAAAGCTGAAGTCCCAACTAAAGTGCCCATGTTTTATAGATGATGATGATATCAGTCGATGTGTTCTGCATACAATAGTACAGAAATGCCTTGAATAGGTAGCACGTTGTACTTTGGTATCACATGTTAACTTTTCTTTATATATATAGCTCACCAATTTCTCTCGGAAACATATGAACAAATATTTGGACTAAATGCTGCCCTGATAATATAAACGTTTTTCTGTAATAGTAGCCATTGGTGCCTCAACAAAGAATATTCAGACAAAACCCAACTATCGGAAGGAAAGTCTAAAAATCAGAGATGAATAAAGTGTGCTAAAAGTTCTGGGAATGTTATATATGTATTATTACACTTTATACATTATTGAAAGCAAATATTTGCACTTACCAAAGCAGGAAAGGCACAGGTGGAATTAATACAACTGATGATGGTGCATTGCACTCAGCGGGCCAGTTTCAGGGCTCTTATTGTGCATGCTCAGTCACTGACGTGCCTTGCTAGGACACTTAATGGAATGGAGCCATCGTTAATGTAATTATTTACACCTGTGATTTTCCTGCTTTGTAGAGCCAAAACTTCTGCTGTGAAAAAGGTATATTGAGCTCCCTATACGAAAATAAAGATGTCTGCCATAGTTCTAACTTGAGAGATATGCAAAGTACTTTAGAAATATCCCAGTTCTTCTCAAATGTGATAGGAAAGTGACGATTTGCTGGGAAATCGAAATATAAAGCTGTTGTGTCGCTTGACATATGGAGTAGGAGTTGGACGAGAAATGTCTTTAAATTCTGAATGTATCGGACTCTGAAGGCCTATTTTGAATGCACTTTACTGCAGTGACTATCTAGTCATTATGAGGGGATTCACTTTAAATGAGAACAATGAAGGTTCTTTATGGGGCCTTCGGTAGAATAATCCATATTGCTCATTGTTTCCTAATCCTCCCTTAATATTGTTATTAAGGGAGGATTAGGAAACAATGAGCAATATGGATTATTAGGAGTAGGAGTGGTTGGGAATACGAGGTTAATAAGGCCAGCTCAGTAAATTAAAACTCAGTGAGGGTGTACAATAAATATGAAGCTTTTCCACCATGTGTTTATATTATTTGATAATCCCAAAGGCTCAGAATGAGATTTTTACTTAATTTTATTTTGTTGTCACTTTGCTCTACTTACTACTAAAATATTTGTGCTCCAGTTACTATTGTCCCCACCATTTTTATTTTATTTTTTCAGGAATAATTCAAAGATGTACCTCAGTCAAGTATCACTACTCTTCGTCCATCCTACCACGAAATCTACCCGTCAACATCACAAAGACCATACGACAGGATGAGTGGCATGCACTTCGTAAGTATCAACGTGTTAAGTCTGTCTTCATGGAGTTGGTTGGACTAGTTGGTCACTGAATAAAAATAATGATAATACAATCTTCCTACCTGTTATTTGTAGTGTTTGTGTAGGTTTATGCTTAATGGCTCGACTGTATTAAATTAATAGACTAATTCATTAATGAAATGAATAAATTCAAAAACAGATAAAGGTTGAGAAAATCCAGGATTGACCTCCTTGATGTAGGTAATTAAAAAATGTCCTCCTCGACAGGCTTCACCTTCAGGGGTTTTAGTTTTTGGCGGAACTCAAGGCACACTATTTTCATTCTTTCTCCTTGATCACATTATTCGCAAACATAAATATTTTTGAGATATATTAGAATTTTTAGGAATTTAATTAAAACAGTTTTTGTCATCAGTTATCATTTCAAAGACATTTATGAATTACAGTATTTGTTAGCCAAACTAATACAATAAATGAATGCAATGTTCTTCCTTTGCTTTCATGCTCGCTCCTGAATATATCACTGACCTCATAAGACCTTTTCTCCCACGTCGAGAGTCATGACCAGAGGTTATCAGGTCATCACTATTAGGAAGCCATTAGCTTTCAAGTGGCTTATCTGAGGACATTAGGTCTGACGGATCAATATATTCTTGAATATCTCCCCTTAATACGCTTTTATTCCTCACTTGAAATCCTTGCTCAAAGAGAGAGAGTGAAGGAGTTGTTCGACTTTAGATTGCATCAGTATTATTTTCAGTTTTAAACCCCTTTCATCAATTTGTTTTCAGTATTATTGGGAATCTGCTATGATATGTTCTGTTATAAACACTGGAAAGAATTATTTAAGATATCATTTTTACATAAGATAAAATGAGTGCCTGATAAGAATGAAACATGTTCTGATTTACAATGCAATTAAAGTAATATTACATTAATTTTGAAATGATCTAGTTGGTCAAAAACATTTCAATGTGGTTTATTGATGGAGTAATAAAGGCGTCACCATCCACTCTGCAGTTGGAGAGCAACAGATTCACCATACAATGAGTTATTCTAAGTATACACAATAGCCTATAGTTTCACTGTTGAGTTTCAGAGGAGACGTTTTTTCACTTCTGCCTGCAGATCTGAGAAGAATGACGGCTGGCTTTGTGGGCATGGCCGTGTCCATCATTCTCTTTGGCTGGATCATTGGAGTGCTGGGATGCTGCCAGCAGCATGACCTCATGCAATATGTAGCTGGGCTACTCTTTCTCATGGGAGGTACTGTGAGAGCACATATGTCCACATGTACACACAAACATCCAACATCCAATTTCATTCAATTAACTATTTATTTGATGACAGCTTGATAGCATTGTTGGGTTATCATGAGAGAGTAGATCAATGTCCTGCACTAAGATGCACAGTACATGTAGGAATTCAATCATCAAGCTGGAACCGTTTTGAATCACTGCTTGTCTCCTTTGCTCACACAGGAACATGCTGCATCATCTCCTTGTGCACATGCGTGGCAGGAATCAACTTTGAGTTGTCCCGCTACCCCCGCTACATGTACGGCCTCCCCGAGGACATTAGCCATGGCTATGGCTGGTCCATGTTCTGTGCCTGGGGGGGCCTCGGTCTCACATTGTTGGCTGGCTTCCTCTGCACCTTGGCCCCCTCCCTGAGCACGCCCACTCGCACAACATCCCACAAGCCGAGGCAGGAGAATGGAACCGTGTGACGGAGGCGTCGTGAAGCGACTGACCCACCGAACGCACAAACCACACCCTTCCAACCTTGATGTTTAACTCTGAAACAGTTTTTGTCTGATCACCATCACACCACCCTCGACATCGCCATCTCCCCCTCAGTGTTCAGTGTGCCTGAGCTGTGACAGAAGAAGCAAAGTGATGACAAACTTCACACACCTAATCTCGAAAAGAAATCCCAGAGGGACCTCCAGGAACACCAAGACGAACACCTACAGTCACGTATGTCTGAGGCATGGCTCTCATAGCACAAATAAGACATTGTATTGGCTCAGATGTTTGACATGTTGACTTTATGGCGATCTAAAGGTGACTGTTTTCTCTGATGAGAATTTGTCTTAAAATGGTGCTCTCCTAAATACATAAAGCCACACACACACGCACACACGCACACACACACACACACACACACCAAAACATGCTTTCCCACACATACTTTGGATAAATCATGGGGAAAATCCGTTAAAAGAAAAGAAGAAGAAAAAACCACACAAACATCAGGCCAGAGCATCTTGTCAGCATTCCTCTTTCAGTCGAGTGATGTGAGCTGTGTTATTGTTCGTAATGAGAAAAAAATATATGAAAAAAACTGCCGTTGACTGCCCATTGCTTATCTTTAGTGTAGCACACTACTTGATATGACACATGAGCCCCGGGGGTCAAGTCTGCATCCTCTGCAGAGCACAAGGTGGATCTAGCAGCGTGGTCAGTGCGATAAAATACACTTAAGTAAATCTGCATTGAAAAGAAAATCGTTTGATGCTTCTTTAAAGACTATATATGTACAAATGCATCTCCACGTAGATCCAGATCATTGTTTGTGTAAATTAGATTTTGAATAAGAATGTTTGCTTTCTGTTTGTTTAGAGGTGATGATGGCTAAGGAGTGGATTAGGAGTTACAGGGTGGTGCTTGGAGCATTAATCCATTATTGGATTCAGCGAGGTAAAGATATTTTGTGGATGTGATGCGGTTGTTTGCTGTCAATAGACAAACATGAAACCCAACTGAGGAGGGAGTATTTGATTTCTCCATTGTTTACCCTCAATATTGGACAGACTTTTTGTGTAATACAAGAAAAGAAAAAATGCAACTTCAGTGATAACAATAAAAGCACAAGCTGCGTTCCAAATCATCATCTCCACTAAATACAGTAACGTAGTGACATCACATATTGGTGGAGGGCCGAAGTGTCATCATGTCTTTACTCAAATCGGACTCAGTAACAACTGAGGCAAGCAGAATTCGGAAGATGTGACGAACATTATTCTTCTCACAATGCAATGCACACTGGAAATGGAGGAGCTGTTTTTTTTAAAACACATGGATGTCATGAATACATCAGAAATATTTGATTTTAATTTCAAGATTGGCATTACAAATTTCCAGTTTGATTGATGTGTAGAACACATTTCTTGAGCAGTAAAATATGTATTCATTGTGTACTAATTTACAAGATTTCTCAATTTATATTTTGAAGTATGAATACTTTTCTGAATCAATGGTTGGATTAAAAATACCTCCAAATCTGGCGGAATAAATAAACTCAAATAGTAATTTAGAAAGGACTGCAGTGCTGCACAGCAGCCTCGGTTAAAAACTGTACTTGAAATGCAGACTTTTATTTGAGGTGCACACATTGAAAATGACAAAATGAAGTATACCTTTAATCGCAAGTATCCATACTAAAATGTGTTTAAGTGTTGTGGTAATGGACAACATTTAAAACAATCAAAACATAATAAAGTCATTTTTATTTAAATTAGGAAATGACATTGCAAATTAACAGTTGAATTGTATTGTATGTGGTGCAACCTTTTGAATTGTGTACACATTCAGTTAAATGTGCCAGTTGTGTACTAACTTACAAAATTGTACACTTCATAGTATACACTGTGGCATGGAGCCCATGAAAGGTTTTGAAAAAGGAGTGTAGCAGGTAGGACTGCAGTTTATTCAGTGGAAAAGGTATCAACGATTCTCTCTGTGACACCTGTGGGTGATCATAACTCACAGAAGCCAGTTTTCTCTTACTGTATTTTTTTCCCCCATAGTCATTAGAAATAATTTATTTTGAAATGTTCAAGCTCACTTCATAACACAAGAATATTACAGCCATGTGTGATGACATTTTTATAAACTGCTGGAGATGAGTCATGAGATAATCTATCAGCTATGTCAATTAACTTTCTTAGAAAAAAAGGTGTTATAATGTGTGTTGACGACACTGTGTGTGATGTTCAGTCCTTTCACCATCACCATTTACCTCCTCATGAGGCTACCACTTTTCAGAAGTCGAGGGAATTAACTGAGGCATGATTGAAAACTGTATCTTCAGTGTCTTGTTGAATCTTTGCACTTTGCTGGGTCTCATAAAAGTCTGTGAACTTGAATTCTGAGCAGGTGGAGTTATACATTATATGTTTGCAGGGTCGGAGCAAACGATGACCAGAGCATGTAATAAGCACCCTGTTGTGTCTTTTACAAACATCTTGGGTTTAAAACCATGTCGTGTAGGGTCAGTCGGTTTTAGGCTCTTATTGTGAAAATATTTATGCCAGAAACATGAAAGACTTACCATAAATATGAGCATATTTATATCTATGGTCATTACACTAACAACTGAGTCAGTAAATTCCCTGACGTCCTCACAGAATGCAATGCTGTTTGGTGTTTTGGTTTTCTAAAGTTTTAAGTTCACACCCAAACTAATGTGCAGTAATATAAGTATTACTGTAAGCAGTAAACTGTAATGTATAAGTACATGGTGCAAGTATAATGTGTTGTTAGGACTGAAGCACAATTGCACACAAAGTTTGTTTGTGTATTATAGTTGTGAATCTGACTTTTCCAGTACTGATGTGCCACCACTGCATATGTGCAGGACTTTATCAAAAAGTATTACGAGCAAACCTTCTAAAGCACATATTAGGCCCCATATCTCAAACAGTACATTTAAAAAGTAACACCAACAAAATAACAATGTCTGTATCTTACAACAAAGATGTTGTCTAAGATTGGATTGAGTTTCCACACAAAAGAACAGTAGCACACAGTAGCAAGGTTGACAAAACATTACGAATGATGTGCTTTGGAGAACAAGTGGGGTCAACACAGTGTAACAATGTATTTGGAATTATTGTAAAATCCCTCTCAAGTAACAACTTCCTGTGTTTCACGAGGAGCTTAGAGATGTGCAATGAGAGATGCTCTGTGAAAACGCCGCTGTTTCGAGTGGCACTTGTTTCAGTAGCACAGCTATTATTTTCTACAAGTCATTTATACTGGTTCAAACCACTGCAGATGTTATGTGGGGACTAAAGAGACATTACAGTCTTGCATGATCTCATTACAGTTCGTTTCTTTCAAAATATAAAACTTGTGTCCATTTTTAATTGATTTATTTTACTGAAATAAAACATGTAATTACTAAAGTGTTGTGCCATTCTGTGTTTGGATTCGACAGTTTTGCTTTCTATAGTTACACACTTGGTTTTCCCATTAATGTTCCTATTTTTGTAGCACATTTATCTTGAAAAGATCTGACTCCAAATCTTGCTGATGAGGCAGCAATGTGTTTTATACTATCTGTGGGCATGAGGTAGTTTATAGAACTGAAAGCATATTTCCAGTGCCACTCAGAAGTGAATGTCCTGGAGAGGCAACAGGATCAGAAGAGCAGACAGCTTTCTCTTCCAGATAAGCGTGCGTGGCCTTCAGTGGCTGAGGACATGGTGCCATCTAGAGGCAGGACGCGATGTTTTGTGTCTGCCTCTTCAAGGCTGAGATTATCCACTCTTTGCTACAGGCAATGTACAACTAAATGAGAAGTGTTTTTTTGGATCCCTCTTGTGTTACACAATATGAAATAAATTATAAATTATGAGACGTACTATTAAAACAAAATGTTATAAGATGTGATTTAGGATGTGCAATATGTTCTGCCTTTGAAAAGAAGTTTATTGTTTTCTAAAGGAAACCAATTCAGTTCTAATTTCCATACATTAAAATGACTAAGAGTATGCTTTAAACGTCTCCTGGAACAAAATACAAAAGCGCAAACACATAAATTCAATCTTTCCGTACCATGATATAACACAAAGCTGTATGTTAAAAAACTAAACTACACTATAATTTAACGCATCATGACATTATTGCATACAGTTCTACACAAAATCAAAGGGAAGTTATCACATACAGTACATAACTACTGCTATTGCTGAAACTAACAATTACTCTCATAATTGATTAATATGCTGAACCGGCGAATGTTTGACTATTAGTTGATTATTAAAATCTCTGCCAGTTAATTGTCGTCTAAGTGACCGATTTCTGCATGTATGTAATATAGTTATGTAGCTACGCTGCCAAGTTGTTACAGTGATTTTTTTTAAACTCATACAAAACACAATCAGTGAAGAACCAGTCCTCTCCACCTTTGAATAGAAACAGTTGGGTTTGCTTTTCAACTTGAGGTACAAACTAAATGTTAAATCCTTAACCGTGTACAGTTTTTCAGAGCCAGAAGCACAAGTGAACCGTTTGAGAGTCTACTTCTTGCCCCGGTAGTGGGCCCCGACCACCAAATAGCTGTCAGAGGAGATGCTCAAACTCCGTGGCTTCGCTTTGTCCCTGTAGACCCTGACCTCAGATCTGCTGACCGGACCTCCCCCTCTGCAGGGGTCATGTTTCTGCAGGTAACTTATGAAGGTCTCCCAGCCGCCGCCTACACGTACCATCACATGACGCTCATTCAGCATCTGCAAAGGTGAAACGAGAGAGCACAGTCAATGAGGGAATGCTGGGAAAGAAGTCAGCATATATCTTCTCCCGGGATGTGTTTCTGAATAGAATTCTCAATTATATGATAAACAGACCACCCACCCCCACCCACCCCTGTCTCTCTTCATAGCAGCAGACACACACCAATTTAATATTTACAAGCTTGTGTAGCTCTGGCTCTGAGAGGCAAATGATCTCTCGCTTCAGATAGCATTGTCAAAATCTCATTAAACCAAATGAAACAACACCTCATGGCACCAGCTGAGCACACACGCGGGACTAATCCACATATGAACATGCAGACACACCCACACACACACACACAGAGGCACACCCTCACAGAACAGCAACACAAACCACCCCATAAACACTGCTTCTATTTAATAAAAATAACTACTGTGTAGCCGATCTATTTGTCAGTAATCGTTGCAGGGAAGTCAGTTTCATCTGAATCTACACATCCTTCAAAGACCGTCGTCCTTAAAGCTGGAAAACCAACCGCTGCCATGGCAACTCCAGCCACAATATAAAGGCTAGAGAGAAGAACAAAATGAAAGGAGAGATTGAGATGAGTTCAGCGCAGACCGTCAACTCCCCGTAGACGTTGACATTCCCAGGAGGCCTTGGGAAGCCATCCGTTGCCCTGTCAGCAAAGGCCCACCCCCCTCTTGCCTTATCGCCAATAAAGCCTTCATTATGGAGCCATTAAGGGTGTGATAATACAAGCAGATATACTCTCCTTATGTGGGAGGTGTGTGTCACGTGTAAGGGATGAACAAATCGATGGTGCAAGCACGGACACACGCGACACAGGCAGCTCGAGAGGAAACCCCAGACATGGTCTGTCTCAGCTGTCATCCTGCAGATTAAAATGTTGAGGTTGACAGAGGTCAAGTCTGACATCACGAATAAACCACTTTGCTGTTAATGTCATTCTGACTTGGCTTAATTCTCAAAAATTCACTCATCAGCAAACGTTTATTTTCAAGAAATAAAAAAAAATATTAATCCAGCATTAATTATCAGGTCCAAATAATGTTTTGTATTAGTATTTATTATGGACTGCTGTCCCGTAATGTTTAAAATATGTTACTTATCTTTAAAACAGCTCAGCAAATGTTATCTTATGTTGTTTTGTTATAGCTCATATAATTCTTTGTAATAATCCTGTTTCAACTGTATATTTGGATCTATATTTGATCGCTGTGTGATTGTTTCTTGTTCTCAGTTCCCAGTTATCTGATTAAATATGAACTGTTTTTAAAATAGGATTTGTATAATATTTCTATATAAAGTAGATTGTATATTATACATCAAAGCTACAGTAAAACAGGGAAATGAGCTGCCAACCAAACTACCAACCTGATCATGTAATAAAAACCAGCATCAGCCCCTTTCTGTACTGTAATATTCAACACAAGCCCTCTTTGTCAGGCAGACTCCTTTATTTCTGTCTCTACTACTCCCCCCTCCCCCCACCGGGTCTCCAAAGTGTGCTACGTCTGCAGCCCATAAACTACCGTCTGGATTCCCCTGTGCCCTCCCTCCCTCCCTCCCTGACAGCTCCATTGATTCCCTCTCTCCTCTTCTCCTGAAAGATGCATGAGTGTTCTCAGAGACTTCCACCAGTAGGAGGCAGGTTTTAGCCACATCCACCGCTTTTTATGCTGTTTTTCGACACAGTGGAGAGACAAACTAAGCAGCGTTTAACAGATATGAGTTGATTCAGGCACATTTGTGTCTTATTGCTCATGTACATTTATATGTTTCCTGTTGTACTTGATTTCTATGAGAATAATAATTAAAATGTGTTCTGTAGATATTGTCTGCATATATATGTTAGCAAGCCCCTTGGACAGAACATTAAAAAAGACATGTAGACAAACCTTTGCAGTTTTTAAAAGTTCCAATGATAAATTGTGAAAGATATCCGACGTTTTCGTTCCTGTTAACGCTAATAATACAGGGTGCTGTATGTTGTGCACGTTGTAAATACCTGTTCCAAGCTTTTTTAATTATAAAATGTCATCAAATTGTGTCCAAGACCTGAGACAGGAGGTGTTAGGATCTGGAGTTTG
Organism: Pseudoliparis swirei; assembly: GCF_029220125.1. Lineage (NCBI taxonomy): Eukaryota > Metazoa > Chordata > Actinopteri > Perciformes > Liparidae > Pseudoliparis > Pseudoliparis swirei. The sequence goes on along the minus strand of NC_079391.1, from coordinate 14,422,600 downwards.
TGTCTCGTTTTGTGTCTTGTTTTGAAGTCCTTGTGTCATCTGTCTCCCTGTGATTGTCTGCCCTGGCCCTGATTGTTTCCTTCTGTGTGATTGCTGGCCCCGCCCTCATTGTGTCCACCTGTGTCTCGTTCCCCGTTGTCCAATCCTCTCACCTTGCCTGTGTATTTAAACCCTGTTTGTCTCATTCCCAGTGTGGCTTCGTACTGTTTGGTCCGCATTTTTTGTCGTCCGTTCTGGTTTGTTGGATTAAAGATTGTTTTTTGCAGTAATGTCGGCATTTGGGTCCTCTCTCGCTGCGACAATTGTGACTAGTCATGACAGAACGGACGACAAAAAACGTGGACCAAACAGTACGAAGCCACACTGGGAATGAGACAAACAGGGTTTAAATACACAGGCAAGGTGAGAGGATTGGACAACGGGGAACGAGACACAGGTGGACACAATGAGGGCGGGGCCAGCAATCACACAGAAGGAAACAATCAAAACCAGGGCGGACAATCACAGGGAGACAGACGACACAAGGACTTCAAAACAAGATACAAAACGAGACACAAACTCCAGATCCTAACAGGAGGAGGATGAAGGGTTGATCTACCAAAATGCTGAGCTGAAGGCGAGAAAAACAAATTCATCGTTCTCATTTCTGTCCTGAATCTGCATCCAGTCTTAAAAAAAGAGATATTTTCATTGAATTTTTAAGGTTTATGTCTAATACAGATAGCTTAATAAACAAATAATTGGTGCAGCATGATATTGTGAGTTGTTTGAATGTCTTTTCCATCCATTGACGCAGTCAGACAGTGTGGCTGCTACAAAGCCGAAGGAGAGCCTAATTGGGCGCAGAGAAGAAAGAAAAGCCTTCCTCTTTTAACACCAAAGAATGGTGGAGTACTTTAGGGCCAGCGTGATTGAATAGACTCCTGAGGGAATGGAAAAGGGGGGAAGAGGTGGGGTAGAAAGTTTACACGTGAGGAGGGGCGGTCATGCTCAGCCGCTCATTAACAAGCTGTCTGATTAAACCCCTCACTAATGACTCTGTCTCATTAATCAATAGTATCTGCTCTTTGAAAATATCTGTTCACAGCGAATGGCACGCGCTCCTGTAGGAGCTGCATAGGGTGTATCGTGGTATATGGAAATTGAGGTTTATGGCGTGTTTCCCTGCACACCCTAGACAGCTAAAGGTAATGGATGGAGTCAAGGTCGATGGGCTGCAGCGCTCTATTCACACAGCTGAGGTGTGTTTGTGAAACGGGAAGGCAGCCGGGCAAGTAGCATCCACAAACTAGTAATTAAAGCTTGAAGCTGACAGACGGACACAGAGTTATGGTGAGACGTTGTATCTTCAAGGCTGTGTCGGGAAAGTGAGCACAAAAGGTTGGGATAAGATAAAAAAAGAAAAAAGAAATAGAGACATTTATATATGAAATATCTAAAATTCTGCTTGACCTGACCATAAACTAATAAAATTAACAGCCTTTCTTTCATGTTTGATTTTGATGTCCTTTGATGTGTGCCCGTGTTGCTGACAGGTCGGCTCTGGAGAAACAGGTGTTCTGTAACTTGAAGGTAGGCCAGGAAAAATGTCAGAAATGTCGCTGTAACTGTCCAACGCAAACTAACACTGACATTATTGATTACCAGTTCAGGGAGTGTTAGCTCAATATAGTTAAACCCCCATTAAATACATTTAAACTAGTGACCAATTAGCCTTCAGAGCTGTGATACACTTCCTTGTAACTATATTAGCTGAAGATGACTTATCCACTGTGATAAGACTATTTTTAAATGGACAGCATGCGCTTTTTTAATGGATGCCTTACTTAGACAGTGTACATTCAATATACACTGAAGCTGTTATATTTTCTCTTTGTATGGCTGGATGGTTGTGTACAGATGGTGATGTCAAACCTTCCTCTTATATTCAAAACCCCCCACACCCCGGTGGACTTAGACTCCCGGGTGGGCTGCCATTTGCGCCGCACACCGAGGTCGTATCTTCGCCAAATCCTCATCCTGAAAGAGACGTGTTTGTTTTTCCTTCAGGTTTGAACTCTTTGCCGAAGGTCTATGTACTGAATAAAATCATTGTCAGCCCAGTCTTATCCTGACCATTGGTTGCCAAGCAACCCTGCATCCCCGAAGGCCATTCCTCGAGCCTTTGTACAGACGCACACGGGTGGTGCACGACTCGGGAGGCTCAAAAGCACGTCTCCATCCAAAGTGATTGCAAATGAGTCACTCTGACACACTACACTTGTAACTGACTCAGCTGTTGATTAATAACTCGAAGGCATTAGCGCCTCACATCTCATTATGCTTTATACATCGCATTTGATTTCACATTCATGTGGAATCAAATGTAACATAACTGTAGCTTTAAAACATTAATATAACCATAAAAAACAACATATCAGTATTACCATTTATCTGGGGGAGCAAGTGGGCCTGAACAAACCTTGTCTTCTAAAATATATATTTTATATGCTGCTGATTTGTTTTGACTCTTGTGTTTTAACGGGAAACATAATTGCAGAATTTATTACGCTCAGTGGCAATATTTTCTTAGGTGGAGTGCTGTGTATGGTTAGATTCAGGAAACAGAAGAATTGTGGTTATGGAGTTGAACGAATTGCCCCCATACCATCCTATTTCCCTAACCATTCCTCATGATGTTGATACAAATGTAATCGGGCATGTTGTGTCTCTCGAAACACAAAAACCCAAGCTTAGTGTGAACAGACTTACTCGTATGTACAGAACCTTCTCCCCAACTCGGTAGCAGCCTTTAGGTTGCTTCTCAACAAGGAACCTGGTTGTACAGCTGCAGGCGGGATTTTCAATAATGTTTCTCACCTGGAACAGGTTAGCAGAGAGAAATCATATTAACCCATTACATCCATAAGCTCAAATAACATGACTTTTAATTGAAAGAAAATACGTACAATGTCATCCAAAATGTCCGTGGTGCCTGTGCTCCTCCGGCTTGTGGATCTGCCAGAGGAACGAGCCGCTGCAGGCGGCGAGGCGATGGGAGGTGTAGCGGTGGGAGTGTGGTTGTTCTTTGTGGTAGAGGAGACTTTGGAAGTGGATACAAGAGTTTGGCCTGGCGAGGGTGCTGAAGATGATGTGTTAGTGGTGCAGGATGAAGAGAACAAAGGTGTTTGTGTTGAGGCTGTGGTGGTGCAAGGGTTAGAGGCTGAGAGGGAGGACTGAGGGGGCGATACACATGTAGGTACTGGGCTTGTTGTGGCTGATGGAAGATCAGAGGCGAGGGAGACAGTGAGGGGTTCAGACAGACAGGTTGTGCTTGGAGTGAGAGGCGCAGGTGGGGGAGAAGGAGGAGGCGAGGGGGCTAGGGGTTGGGATGATTGTGATTGGGAATACAATGATATGGGAGGAAAAAAGGAGAGGGGCCGAGGGGATGACGGAGATAAGCAGCCCGCCTCCTGCCTTTCAATCTCTCTCTCCAACTTCACCAGCCCCGGAGGCTCCACTCCGTACCTGAGAGAGAGGTTTCACAAAGATATTAGCAATCAACAGGATACATCAACACAACATCACAGAGACGAGGCCTCTTGAACAACATGTGATACTTCAGCAGCCACGTGGAGAGACTGAGAGCAGAGAAGCTCAACACATAGAAGAAGAAAAAAAAGATCGACTATTTTATTTTGAAATATATTTAAATAGAGTCATCTATAATTGAGCACAGCGAGTTGGAATTAAAAGTATGATAAAATATTTCAAAGATGGAATACAAAAAATGTAAGAAGTAATAGGTACCTAAAAGTGATGTATAACATTAAAAATAATTGGAAAGTAATGGATGGCCAGTTGAAATAGAGAGGCTAAAAGGAGGATAAACTGTTGAAATGTCAAACAATGTATAAGCATTCAAAAGCGTTTTATATTTCTCAGCAGATGAAGGACACTTCTGTTGACATCACGATCATTGAAAAAAAAAGTTCAGTTCAGTTCCCGATTCGGTTGTGATTTACTTTTCAGGAATTCGGGCAGTTACCTGGCTGCAATCCTCCCGAGCTCCATCAGGCACAGGCACACCTCTCGAGGTTGTTTGTGGAGGACTTCGCAGTAGAAGCACAAACAAAGAGGGAGGAGGGGTTGAAACAGAAAATAGTCACTCTTCTGAAAGGATAGATGTTTCCGGTGATAAACGTGTGTCTGTGTCAAAAGATAACAGGAGCCGCAATCTGAACATCGAGGACACATTTCAGGCGGTGCTCTGTCTCTATTGTGCGTCTCAATCTTTGAAGCCGAGCAGGAATTTTTGTAGATGCGCAGCTGAGGGCATGAGGGCATGAAAGCTTCATAAACAAGTCAGCCTCTCCAATCAGCTCTCCATAAATCAAAAAGGGGCTCTGTGTACCAGACAAAGGCCACACTAGTTCACTTGTTAAAATTATTTGGTTATGCATGCACTGAAGTATTATAATATCTAAATCTGTCCTTCTGTACACATTACATCTATTGCATCTGTCCATCCTGGAGAGGGATCCTCCTCTGTTGCTCTCCTCCAGGTTTCTTCCCTTTTTTTCCCCCTGAAGGGTTATTTGGGAGTTTTTCCTGGTCCGATGTGAGGTTTTGGGGCAGGGATGTCTATGTGTACAGATTGTAAAGCACTCCGAGACAAATTTGTAATTTGTGAAATTGGGCTATACAAATAAACTGAATTGAATTGAATAATGCTACATGTGGGACACAATCTCTAAAAGTCCACAACATTCACGACTAAACAAAACACAAAAAAAATCTAAATAGTTACATCGTGATGTCACTTTCATTGCATTGGTATTTTATTTCCATTCACCTGTATTTGATATCCACCATTACCATCATCATGGCTGCAGCAAGAAAAAGAGACGAGAGAAAAGAGAAGAAAGTAATCATCTGCGTCCTCACAGTCAAAGTGCAGTAAGTTTCCTCTCCCCGTCACTTAATTAGTTAAGTGAAGTCGGTTAGTCTGCCTGCAGGGGGCGGAGACTTATTGTTGGTGGAGATTAATCTTCACATTATCATTCTCACGCATGTGCCGCCCTGTGTAGACATGCCTAAGTAAGACGTACATAAAGAAGAGTACGTTTGATAATAAAGAACCACGTTAGCCTGTGAACTGCATTATCTCCTCAGGAGCATCCTACATACAAAGGATGTAGATGTATAATCTGTTGATAAAATAAGTCTATAACATTAGACACAAAAAAGAGAAGACAAGATTTGTCAATGAGCAAAAAAGCTCTGGAAAGAGGGAGAAGGAGCACTGCATTCTCACTCATCACATAGATTGACTAAAATGCAAACATGCCAAGGAACATCCTTTGTGAGGTCAACTCAAAGTTTTTAGTCCGATTAATATATCATTCTGAGTGCTGCATGACATGATTCACTTCAGAGCTCTTTGATTGCGTAATGTTGGGCATAATCTCTGGTCTTAACTCACCCAAATCCTCGGACTCAAAAAGGTAAGCTTCCTCCAAGCCAATCTTTCGACACCAGTAGAGGAAGTTAGCGGTGTTGTCTCGGGCGAAGAATGATCCGGAAGACGCATCAGGACGCCAGTGGATCACTCTCCTTACTAAAAGCTGAACACACACACAGAGGAAGTAGAAACATGTTTACCGTAGTCACACGAAAATGGATGAATGTGTGTGTTGTGGGTAACGGTGTGCGTTGTGTGTTGAGTTGTGTTGTTGCAGCACCTTGCCGTTGTTGGGGTGCATCATCTTGTCCTGGAGCAGCTGTGCAAGCTGACACAGTACAACGCCGTTGTCCAAGCTTTCCATCAGACTGTCTGCTGTGAGGTCCCCACCTGTGGATACACACACACACACACACTCATGTGAAGTAAAAGTAACAACTCAAAGGTCATCATTTTTCACAGAAAAATACACAGATTATTTCCAAGAAGTACTTTAACCCTTGTGTTGCCTTCGGGTCAATTTGACCCGATTCAATGTTTCACCCTCCTGTCGCCTTCGGGTCAATATGACCCGATTCAATGTTTAACCCTCCTGTTACCTTTATATTTACTAACATATTTTAGCCTTGAGGTCAATATGACCCCAGCTAATTAAAATCTCCAGAAAATTATTAGAATTAATATTGTTTCCCAAGTTTAAGTGTGAGGTACTTTATGTTTGTTTGTTAACTCCCGAAAGAACACTGACATTAAACATTGAATCGGGTCAAATTGACCCGAAGGCGACAGGAGGGTTCAATATTGAATCGGGTCAAAATGACCCGAAGGCAACACAAGGGTTAAACAACATTTAACAGAAAAATATTCAGATGCCTAAAATCAATTGAAATATAAATGAACGAACATGTATGTAGCACCTCTGATACACGAAATGCAGCTCAAAGTGTTAGAAAAAAAGGTAAAGGACAGAAACAAAAGGTTATTCATATTTCCTGCAGGAGGAGACACGTGTCCACACCAGTTTTCAGTAAGCAGGGTTTTCTAAAGGCGAGGACAGAACTGGAAAATGCAAAGAATAAGTGAAGAACATATTAGGTAATAACATTAGGCCCAAAACGAGATGAGATGGCAAACCTTCTGCAAAAATATGTTTCTCTCCTCCAATTACACACGCTATAATCTATTTTTGCAGTTCTCACATATCCGTTACAATATTATCCTGTCGCATAGAAAAGCTTGATATCAAAAGAAAGACAACATTGTAAACTGATTCAATCTTTCTCTGATTTAGGGATTTACAAAAAAACAAATTTAGCCACAGGAATGTTTTGTCTCGGAGAAGAAAAACACTTGACTGATTATGAACCGATAAAACTCTTTGGCCCAGACACTTTTCTGTATGGCATCATAGAAACTCATCCTGTTGGAGTCTGTCACCTTCCAGACACCTTCCAACAGGTTGTGGCATGTGCGGACCCTTTATGTTTCCCCCCACAATGCAGTAAAGTGGTAAGAAACATCCTTTACCCTGGAGTCACAGCCACAGTTTCCCCCATGGAGAGGTATTTCAAGGATTTGGGACTTTAACTAGGTTATTGTAGCGCTGTGTTCATGTGGCTGCAGCTTGTTCACCTATTGCTCAAAATGAAAGCCTGTCAAGAGTTATTCGTCTGCTGGACATAAATACAATTATTCAATTGGGAATCCTTCCACTGGAGCTGCTGTCCAGATAGTGTAGTTAACATGAGTTTGGTATGAAGATCAATGGAGGAAGAATGTCTCACCCATGATGGTGTTGAGCCAGAAGGCCAGGTCTTCTTTCATGGGCAGCAGGCTGGCATCGTGGCGATAAGGCAGCCACTGGTTGAACTCCAGAGGACTGGCGAGGCCGGGCCCAGGGGGTCGGACCTTTTGGCCAAAAAGACAGTTCATCCCCAACCCGGTCAGGGCCCTCGGGCTCAGAGGACCGTCAAGGCTGGTGTTCATCGCTTCCACTTCACTGTCCATCGCTCTTTGACGGACCCTGGTGGGTCAGAGAACAGACGTTTTCATGCTCGTTGGCTTTGTATTTGTACATCTTGCCTAAAGTTAGTATGCTCTTATTTGTAGTTTAATTAGTCTACATTTTAGTCACAATTTGGTTTTTGGCTCGAATTCAAGAAGTGAACTTGACTGAGCTGTACTCTGACATAAAACTGATCCATAAGACTGATCATTTGACTGAGTTTCTTGAGTCTCTTTGGTGAACTTACCAAGATGAGGGTTAAACTCCTGACCGGGACACATTGCCAGTTTGACGACACCTTACAAATTCAAGGCGCATTAAAAATGACAACATGCAACAGTGTCAGCTAATACAAGTCAGAGCAAGTGAATCAAATCCTATTACATTGCAATTAAATTTTTCTTTCACATTTTGTAAATATTCTAATCCTGTAAACATGTAACCTAAACTAATGAGCCAGCCTTTTTAAGTCCATCTCTAAAGTTAATATAGCGCTGTAATCATTTTCTTGTCTGTAGATTCCTTCCTCAAAGGTAAGCTATGAGGGAAGAAATGCACAGTCCCTTTTTTCATGCACAAATATAAGGCTTCAGCAGTCTGAGCTCAGACCATTTTAAGTGGGTATTTTCCAAAACTATTTATAGCAGAATCCCTCTTTATGACATGTTTTCTTGCTGAGTTGAGACTAAAGAAAAGCAAACCAAAAGGGAGTTTTGACTGCTGTCATCCGAAAAAGCAAAAATAATTCAAACATAATGGTTTTTGAGAGTAATAATGGTTGGTTATTTATAGTGAAAACCACATAACTGTCTCACACATGTACATGAACAACACAACATGTTGAAACAAATGTTATACACTATGCTCCATGCACATACCTTGCACTCACAGTCACACAATACACACAGTCATTAATCAAAGGGATTAAACTGACTGACTGCAGGTTTAATACGATGTACAGCTACAGCTCTCAGCCAGTCTCCTGGTGCCGCTATATGGCTCATTTATCCTGTTCCCAGAGCAGCCTCAGTCATAAAGCTCAGCCCCATGCAGGGACATGCTCTGACTGCCAGTAATACTCGCTGCTAATCAGCTGGAATAAAGACAACAACACATGCTTTGGGTCACTGGGGTTGCTGAGTAATATACAGTAGAGACCGAGGCCCGCTTTGTGCCAGATGACGGAGTTTAAAGGTTCCTTGTAGAGTAACATTACCAAGACTGAAAACAGACCTGTGAAACAACAATGCAAGGAGCTGCGATGGTGAGGATGTGTTGTTTAGACTTTAAGGGCACTGGTGAGACATGAAATATAACCTAAGTCCAGTTGAGATCTGTGGATGTCAAGGCCTCTCAGATTCCAAAACACAGAGGATGCACAGAAGTTTATAACACTGTGAGTCTTTATGGTAAGTTGCCATGGCAGCAACTACTTTATCATACATGCAGATGTTGTTTTTTGCCCACACAGTGTGTTTGCAAGAAGGCTAACATGAATTAATTAGCGTCAGCCCAATGTACAACTCAAGCTGATGAGTGTAATCAGCTGTGCAGGTCATTAATAAACAATTTTTTGACACATTAACAGCATTAAATGGAACGTGAATAAATCACCAGAGCTATTACAATTCATCTTGAAGGGAACAAGTATTTCTGTAACACCATTTCATTGAAAACCCAATAATATATATATTATATATATATTATATTATATATATACATATATATATATAATACAATATATTGGATAAATATATATGGGTATATATAGGGGTATATATATATATATATTGGGTAATCAAACATTTTATTATGTTGTGTATATATATATATATATATATATACAGTATCAAAAAAATTAGAACAAAAATAAATATATATATATAAAATAATCACATTGTTGAGACCCAACATTTCATGGCATCCATCCAGAAGGTGTTGAGATATTTCCTTCAGGACCAAAGAGGTGAACCGACCGACTGATGGACAGAGCCGCTCGCATGTCTAGTAAAGATCTTATCTCTAACAAAGACGTTAACCTTGTTAGAATATGAGCACCCCTGGAGGGCAGATGTTTGTGACACAGACCCGCAGCATCACAGCTGGCTTCCATCCTCCATTTATCTGAGTAGCACCTGTGTTTTGCTCTGTGTCTGTAGCTCACTGTTGCAGATCGTCATTACAAGTTCAACTCTGTCGTAATGTTAGTAGGGCAAAGACGTTCATGCAGTAATGTATGTCAAGTGGATTCTGGGCTTAGTTTGTGGGAGATAAATGAGAATGTGTTGTGGACACAGAGTTCTGACTGGATGTAGTGAAAAGAGTTTCTTGTAAACACATCATGCAGACGTGGGACAGAGACAAGGTGTAGAGGGGGCTGCCTTCCAAGTTTGAGTCAGGTTTACAGTTTGACCAGCAGGGCATGAGAGCGCCTGTCTCTAACAAAACATCCACGTGCAATATTCACACCTCTGCTACAGAATGGCTCTGTAGGGAAGGCAAGGCAAAGGTCAGCCAGTGGCCGAGCTCTCATACACTAGCAGCCTTTGTCCTCCAACAGAGCTGAGGGTCTGTAAACACACCACACATATACACACTGGTGAAACGCACACAGGCCCATACATGTATGCGTTTTTCTATTCTACTTTCTACTTTGCACAACCTTTAAGTAAGATGTGCTTTCGTGGAATTTCACAGCCAGTAATTGTGTTTCCGCAATCAAACAAAACATCTCTGCAGTCAAACCAGCAGTTAGGGGGAAACTGCTCAAATTACACGGCAGCCTACACAAAAAAAATGTGTGCAAAATAATGGATCTAAGCCGAAGCTCCGGCTTAAATACCTGAACGTGTACTGGTCGTATGTAATATGACACAGTGATTGATGATTCTGTTGCATATGGCCTTAAGCAGACACTGCTTTCTCCAGATAATTAAACAAAAGCTCATTTTGTTGTGTGGTAAACAACTAACTTCACAACTAGTTCACAACAATTCAGTTTCCTTACATTACAGGTGCAGCTCTCATGTTTACGCTGGTAAAGCAACACATCTGTAACTGGACCACAAATATATTTCAGTGAAGATGCTATTACTGCATCACCTGCAGGCTTGTGCATTCTGCTTCTTACTTCAAGGTCTGTTCAGTAGCTACTCTCTGTGGCAATAGTTTGAGGAAAAACAAACTATTCATAGACCATTATTAATAACTTTAAGCTTTGAATCAATGATTCGGTGTCTCCGGTGTCTGTTTGCAGGATTTTAACAGCTTAAAAGTGGTAATGTAAAACTATTGGATGAATAAAAGGTATTGAATAGATACAGCCGCAGAGTTGAGGTATACGTTTCAGCTATAGTGGTGCTCTCCCCCTGTGGCTTTCCTTCAGCTGCTTCCAGACTAAATAAACCTCATATCAACACAGGATGGAAAGGTCTGTAGCCCGCTGCACCCTGAGCAGTGGAGACTTATTGTACTCCAGCTCAAGTAAAACTCAATAAAATACAATTCTGGCAGCAAAGACGTTTTTCTGATTGACTGTTTTAGTGTGTGGAAAATTAAATAAACAATGTTCTCCTCTGAACAGTCAGTTCATTGAGGGAGTTCTGACTCAATGTTTTTGTGTGCTACCGAGACCATGTTCAGACATCATGAGCATGTTGGAGTCATTTCTCTGTCAAACACACGTTCTCTGCTGACTACATGGCAACTTTTTCTATTCTAGAAAATGTGGACTGCAAAACAAAATGTAATAAAAAGAAAATATTCAGTGCACTTTAAAGTGTATAGTTATGACATTAATTTACACAAAATCTACTAGAACTAACTTTTTGTGACATCATTTTGAACCAAGTGTATTTAAATCTGAAACGCATGTGTTATGCACACATAAATACATTTGACACTAGCCTATAAACAAAACCGTTAAATCGGAGCTACTGGCCTACTTTCAAACACTATCATTATAACGAGTAATTCACGTTGAATCATTCAGTATTAGTGAGGGAGAAACAGTTTCATAATAGTTGTTACCATTATCATCTGTACAATCTTCAACATATGCAACAATCATAACTTTACTTTCTTTACTGTAAAAAAAACCAGTTTGCGAAACATATACTTACTAATCGCTAAAAGTAACAGCCGGAATGTTCAGGTTTCCTTTTTCGTCAGTTTCCTCGCAGTCCCTCGTCCGCTGCAGTTTTCCTCTCACACACACGCGCACACATCACTTTCAGCCAGATGTTCACCTCCCTCAGGTTCGCTACATGGAAGCAGCGCCGCCGTAACAAGGTGGAGGCTGACGTCACTTCTCAAACTCACGCTACGGCTCGTCTGCAAGTGCGTGGTGTCCACTTACTATCACGTCGTTTGTTTGCTTTGAACGTGTTTGTAGAAAACTTTATAAGCAACCTATGAGTCTGATACAAGTCACACTAATTATTTAAAAAATAAAATGTGTCGCAAGTTGATTTTTATTAGAATGTTTTTTTTGCTGATGTCTAACGACAGCAAACAGGAAGTGAACTTGATTTCCGTTGCGCCGCAGTTCCAATTAAGCGGTGCACGTGATGAGAATTACAAGACATCCACACTGGAATGTGCCTTTAAAAAATGGTTTAAAGAAGTTGACAGAAGAAATGTATCTTAATCTGCCAAGTAACTATTTATCTGTATAGTTTAGTCAAAAGTGCAATAAATACTAACAATAAGTGTGCAATAACAATACAATTTCCTCTGAAATACTGACACTGAGATACTAGATACTAATATATAAACAACAATAACTATATACTATGTAGAATATAACCGTATTCATAGAAAGTAGTGTGACACTGTTTATAGTAAGCTACTAAAAGGCTCATTACCAAGGTAATTGATCATTTATTATTTGCAATAATATAAGGTAAAACATAAAAACCCTGGCTTGAAAGCATCTACAAAAAAACATTAACAATCGCAGGAGATGTGTAGAATGAGGTAACAATTAGTGGAGAGGAATACACTGTTATTTGGGTTTGAGGGCATCAAACCTTCCAGATTTAACATTACAATTCCAGAAAAAAAGATGGCGCCTGAACCCTTTTTATAGTAAACTAAAATATATAAGTACATTTTGCACCATGGAAACCATTATAGAACGATTAGGGGCGTTCAGATAGAGTCCAGCGGTCACCTGACCTGCAGGTGACCCTGAGTTGGTTTGTTTTGACTGTTGAAACGTGACTTACTGTACAACAAATCAGCTCCTTTTACTTTATCATACAAAATAAATGATTTAGTTCACATTTAACATTGAAATGCACTTTTTCGTTGTTGCGTTACTTTGTTTTCAGGGGACAAGAGAGCGATCTGTTAAGTAACTGCATGGGACTGCATGTGTGCATGCTGCCTCCAGCATCTCCTCCACGTGCTCTGATATGCACCTCATAAACTGGAGAATAATGAGTTATAAACACAAGAGGTTACTGTGGTTATGTTGTATAAATAACCAGTGTTTTGTTCACACAAACACTGAAGTCAAATAGTTTGGTTCAAAATAAATGTCTTTGCAGAGACCTCACGAGAAGTCAACTGTGGTTTAATTGACCACAAACAAAACTAACAGAGGCAGAACTGCACTATGTTTGACATAAATGTTAAAAGTTAAAAGGCACATCCTCTCGTGTCTGGTCGGGCTCGGTGTTGGGAGTCAAGGTGAGTTGCTTCCCCAGATCCTCTCTCACGAAGACGAGGGAGAGGCCGAGGATACGGCTCCATGTGGGACTTATGACTTATGACCTTTCACAAGTACAGACAAGAACGCACATTAAGAAATGGCCATGGTCTCCACCCTCCATTTCAGGCCTCAGCTTCTCCACAAAGAAGAGCAGGGAAGAGGACTAAAAAAGGGCAGTTTTGGGGGGGATTGCTGTGTTGGTTTGATCACTGACACCACTCTCTCTCTCTCTCTCGCTCTTTCTCTCTGTTTCTTTCTCCCCTTTTCTCTGTCTGACTAGCTGTATGTTCTCTATCTGTCTGTCTGTCTCATTCTGTCTGTCTCTCTGTCTCTTTGTCTGACTGTCTCCCTATCTCTCTCTGAATGTCTGTCTCTTTCTCTCTGTTTGTCTCTTTCACTCTATATGTCTCTCTCTCTCTCATTCTGTCTCCCTATCACACTGTCTGTCTGCATTTTATGCTCTGCAAAAAAAAATTTGCAAAAAATGCAAACTTATGTACAGGGCTCATAAGGTTTCCCTCCTCTGCTTTGAATGAGGAGGAGAGTTTGCAATTAAAATTTATATTTTTGTATTGTTTGCTGGTTAAATGTTAGTGTGCATTAAAAGTTGAAAAATTGCTTTAAAAAAAACAATGAATGCAAAGATGAATGATCCATCAGTTTCATCAACTCATCATTCTATCGGCCTCATCCGCCACTACCAGTGTCTGGACTCCACAGGGGAACTTTATTACTTGTTGCATTACTTTTGTAGTTTTTATTACTTTTTACATATTTATTACCTTTTTACTGTTTATTACTTTTGTACTTCTTTATTACTTTTGTCCTTTCATTACTTTTGTATTACTTGTATCCTTTTCATTACTTTTTTACTTTTGTTTAACTTTTTTACTATTGAATACTTTTTTATTACTTTTGTCCTTTCTTATTACTTTTGTACTTTTTCCTTACTTTTAATTACTTTTTTACTTAAAATTACTTTTACATTTTGTATTACTTTTAATTTACTTTATATAACTTTTTTTCTTCTTTTTCTTTTTCCTTTATTAATTTGTTTTACTTTACAGTGATATTGATCCAATAACAGTGATATTGTTCCAGTTACAGCACTCAAAAAACAATTCAAGCCCTTCTTAGTGGTGACCCATTTAATAATAAACAATTATCTTTTCTTTTTCTGACTTGTCTCTCCTGATTGAAATAATTCAAAAGTTTGAGTTTGAGAAAAATGTTTCTTAACAACAAGTGTTTTCACCAGGAGTATGCAGGGAGGTACATGAGCAGTCTCATCACCAAAGCCTACGCAGAGCAAGTACCTCAGCAACAACTGCATTGTGGGAAAGGGAAGGTGTGGTCCATCCCTCACTATGGTGTCCATCATCCAAGAAAGGGATTCCTTCATGCGGTGTTCGACTTTGGGCCACATTTCAAAGAGCATCGTTGAACAGCGAACTCCTCCAGAGTTCTAACCTACAAGCTCACTCTCTTTCTCATACTCATACTTCATACTTCAGACAGGAACTTGTGAAAATGGCTCAGGAGGAAAGAGATTTTCTTCGTTTTCTCTTTTGGCCAGATGGACACGTCACCACGGACCTTGTGATCTATAGAATGACCAGCAACCCAGATCACATGGATGACCTATGAGTGCACCCTCTGTGCAGAAGTGACCCGGCTGCCCACACCTCCAACACTTCTACCCAGAAGCCTGAGGAGCGCCCTGTGGTTTGTGAACCGTACCTGTAGCAACTGGAACAGATGGAGAGTAAGGGCGTGGTTGAAATGGGTGAGCAGGGGAGGGGTGCTGGAACGAGGCTGGAGTGAATAACTTTCTGCGGGGATCCAGAGTCAGTTCGGCACTGGTGTCGACTGAAGTGTTGGGTTGTGAACGCAGCCCTTAGGCTGGCCCCTCCTCTAACCAATTCGGTGTCAGCATAAAAATGGCACCTGTTGGCCTCATTCATTTTGTGGTCCCTGTTCTGGCCCTGTGGTGGCTCCTAGTGGTCTCCCTGTTTCCGAAGGTTCTTCATTGTCCCGCCGTCTGAGTGACTTGTGTCGGTACCCCACATATGAAGCGGTTCACCTGCTGCTGTTCTGTCTGCTGCATTGCTTTTGTTTTGTTTCTGTTCTAAATGTGTTGGCTCTTTATTTGTCTTCATTATGTCTCTTTGATTTCTTTAATAAAACCATTTGTTAATTTTTCCGAAAAATATCAGTAATGGACATATGCTCCATAAAGTTATGATGTGAAAAAAAAGATCTTAGGATCTCTGAAATTCCTACGATCGCAAAGTTAATCGATACGCTTTATTATTATTAACCACACAATATATGTGAGATTAAACCTGATACTAATAGCCAATTCAATTCAATTCAATTCAATTCAGTTTATTTGTATAGCATATTTTCACAAATTAGAAATTTGTGCTTTACAGTCTGTACATATAGACATCCCTGTCCCAAAACCTCACAACGGATCAGGAAAAACTCCCAAACAACGCTTCACGGGGAAAAAAAGGGAAGAAACCTTCAGGAGAGCAACAGAGGAGGATCCCTCTCCAAGATGGACAGGTGCATAGATGTAATGTGTACATAAGGAATCATGATACACAAATTAAAACACAGTAACAACACAATCACTGAATATGACAGAGTGTATGAATAGTTGGTAGTCGGCATATTCCACGATCCAGACCTCCACGATCCATCAGGCAGATGGAGGTAGAGAGGAGTGCAGGGCGGAGTCTCAGCAGGGCCATGGCATAGTTGGTAGTAGGAATATTCCACGATCCAGACCTCGATGATCCATCAGGCAGACAGGATCTATGACGTCTCATAGGGTCCGATGTCAAAGAGGAAAGTCTTAAGTCTACTCTTAAAGGAGGTGACTGTGTCTGCCTCCCGGACTGAAGGTGGAAGCTGGTTCCATAAAAGAGGAGCTTGATAAAACTGAAGGCTCTGGCTCCCATCCTACTTTTTAAGACTCTATAGGAACTACAAGTAGCCCCACATTTAGTGAGGCAGCTCTCTAGTGGGGCAATATGGTACTACAAGCTCCTTAAGATATGATGGTGCATCACCAATCAAGGCTTTGTAGGTTAAGAGAAGAATTTTAAAAGTGATTCTTGTTTTTACGGGGAGCCAGTGCAGAGCAGCTAGTGCAGGAGTGATGTGATCTCTTTTCTTAGTTTTAGTGAGAACACGAGCTGCAGCATTCTGGATCAACTGGAGGGACCTAAGAGACTTATTAGAGCAGCCTGATAATAAGGAGTCGCAGTAATCCAGACTAGAAGTAACGAACGCGTGAACCAATTTTTCTGCATATTTTTGAGACAAGATGCGCCTGATTTTTGAAATATTGAAATATTCAAGTCAACAATCAAGCATTAAGTATTACAACTACACATTAAATAAAGATTTTCTACAACATGTGGTGTTTGCCCCTGAGGGACTCAGTTACACCTTTCTTTCAGATTCAGAAAACTACAGTATTAGATTGTTTCTGACATATATCTTCAAACATGTTTATTTGTTGACTAATGTACATAAACAGGCTGCATTCCTTTGTTTTGAGATAAAATGGCTCAATATCAGTATTGAAAACTAATATCTCTTGAGCTCATTAACATTTTGATAACTAAATTACACTTCCACAAAAGCAGAATAATGCATCACTGTGTGTGTGTGTGTGTGTGTGTGTGTGTGTTTAGTCCCATGTGTGGCTGCAGGTTCATTTGCAGCTCTCTCCCCAGGGACTACGCCTTCGTGTCACTACATCTATCAGACCCTCCCCTCTTCCTCCATCAGTACACTTCACTGCTGCCCTCATGCTTATTTGCACTGGTTAGCATTCATCTGACCTATGCTATTGTGCATATTAATCTGTGTGTGTGTGTTTGTGTGTGTGATGGTGCATTAGTCTTGTTTCATGCTACATGCATACAGGATACGACCAAAACCTTTTCCAATCCCCTAAAACACAAAGGAGCCATTTGAGTGTGAACTGAGTGAATCACATCCTGTCTCTGTTATAGAGGCACAGTGCCTTTGAGCAGGTATATAGCGGACATACTGATGATGTTTTAAAGACCCGTTAAACCAATTTACTCATGACTCAGAAGCACCCACAGAGTTAATAAATAGTCGCTCAGCATCTGGAGCACAGCCCGAAGGATCCCAGACTGAACACATGTCAGTCAGGTACACAGTTCATGCATTTTATTTTGGAACTCTGTAATATTAATATTTTGAATTGCAGTAATTTATTGTCACAGGCTATTTCTCTGTGATTTTTAAGTCCAAAATATATTTAAAACGCAGCACTCATTTTGAAAATAGTCCCCAACCAACACACAAACTAAGCACGTCAAGAGCGCATACCTCTATCAACACCGACAGTGGTGACCCCTGTTTGACTAATTGGGGCACGGTTGACATTTTGGGAAATATGCTTATTTAAGTGAAATATTTTATCTTGAGCCAAAGCCAGGCCAGCTGTTTCTGCCTGTTTCTATTCATTTAGCTATAGGCTACACTGATCAGCTCCTGGCTGTAGCTTCATATTGAATGCACAGGCATGACCGTGACATCAATCTCCTTCTCTAACTCTCAGCAGGAACGTGATTGAGTGCTCTTAGCAAAATGTCAAATATTTCCTTGAAGGAATCACCAGTCTTTGGTTTGTGTGTTTTAAAGCCCTTCATGTTGCTCCTCAGTTGTATTTCCAACAAAAAACAATCGTATAACTTTGCTTGGTAGAAACATGCTGACATGAGTACCATGCATTTTAGCAGGAGGTCTGTCTGGCATTGAGAAAATGATTAAATTAAATCAATGTCTCAGCTACACGATGTGCATCAGCACACACATGACAGATGGCATCTCAGGTTGCCAAGACAACTAAACCCTAATCCGCCTCCCTCTTGTTCCCTCTGCAATGGTGGTGATGGTGGGGGTCGATAATTCAGCACAGGGCACCATGTGCTGTGTACCACTCAAATTGGTCCCCTGGGTCAAGAGGACCCGAGGCCCATCAGATGGGGACACACTTATTAGAGACTCACAAGTGTTTTATCATTCTGTCAGATTAAAGCAGATCTCATTGTAAATTGGAATGAGCTGCGTTCATGTAATTGATTATTTCTATTTTGTTTGCCTGATATGTGCATGCATCCATTATTATGTTCAGGTTTCATATACTTTGTTGTTGCTTCGTGGAAAAAAGTGTAAGCTAAGTCATAAAATACAAGTTAATTTTCACACATTCAAGTGGACTTTCAGCTAAAATGGGAACATTTTAAAGAGTTTTTCATCCGACAATACTTGTTTGTATTTGAATTTAAGGTGGAATTCAACCAGTTTTACAAACATCAGGTTACTAATCATTGAGGACTACCCAGCCAGTGAAAACCGCTGTATAATATCATCTGTAGCAGTGGATGAATAATTTCCAGAGTTTCTTAAGCACAGGCTTTGAGATGTCAAATGCATCAGAGAAGCCCTTTGTTACAAATGAAGGGGATGACATTTAAAAGATTCGTTTTTTTACATTGCAGAGTATGAAACAAAAAAAGAGGCTATTGGTTCCATCATGGATAATATAAGATCACGTGATTTTGGAGACTTTTACGAGGGCCTAAAATGTCGAGGCTATTGAGAAATGCTTCTTAAATGCATTCAAAGCTGCAAAGTGAGTTTATTGAAATGTCTTGTAATTTATATCTTATTAAATATTCTCCCATCGTCATATTATGAATTGTGAGGAAATACTCCACTCTGCCTCTTTTCATCTCCAAGGAATTTATTATGATTTATATAATGCCATCACATCATCTTAATTACCACTGATTATCCCTACAGAGCATCAGAACCCTTTCTTCCTGTCGGTGGGTGTGTGGCTGTGAGGCATTCATATAAATGACTAATAAATAATATGTCAGCCAGTCGTGCACATGACAAACGCATACTGGTTACCTCGACTGAGGCTGGCAGGCCAGGGGGTCAGTAGCTGCAGGGCAGACCTTTACTTTAATTAAACTACCTGTCACACTGAGCATCTGGATATGGAGCCAGGAAATGACTGCACTCTACCTTCAAGTTTACAGCAGCACCGTGGGAATAAATACACCTACAAATTGATATATGTATACAAATGTTTTACATTTTTTGAAGTTCTCCACACTACATAAAACACAACAACATGCAATAAGATAAAGCAGAATGGTTCAAGGGAGTGTGAAGACATGGCCACCAGAGGGCAGCATGGCAACTTAATCAAAAGCCCAGGATGATCGACTAAAAAAGGAAAAAGGGAGCCATCTTTACTTTTAATGGAGTGGGGCACATCCATCATGAATATTCTTTTTAAGTTTTTATAGAAGAAAAAGAGGAAGAAAGGAAAAAATCACTCCAACATTGTTCAGGTCCTTCACTTCATCCTAAAACTCCAAACAGCAAATGGACCAAAGAGTGAATACCTGCATTTAAAAGTGCATTTCAGTACCTGTATGCCTATGCAGCGCCATGGTTACTCAACAAAAGCGAAATGCACTTTAAAATCTTCAGTCAGACGTGGACAGGGCTCGGCTCCACGGCTGCTGCCTGGCTGTCATCCATCTCTCTGTCACTGCGATTCCAATCACCGGGATTTTAACAAGATTACCGGGAGCGAGTGGAAGCAAAGGAGTACCAGTGTAATGTAATTATCAGGTGATGGAGTGCCTGAAATATCTGTATTATCACTGGCCAGTCGCTTAACCCCTGTCAACACGTGAAGGATCACACCTCACTCCCTGTGTGGTTATGAACAAAGGTTTATCAGCATATTTGAGCATAATTGTGGTAATTTCTTCATTCATTAGCAACACGGACAGGAGAAAGATGGTGGCTGAAAGTCTTTTTTTGTGTCTGTATCTTTGTGTAAAAAGAAGAAATGCTAAAAGAAGAAAAATGAATATACTGCACTGTGGAGAAAACCCGAACACGTAGACATGCACCTGAACACACTCTCCCAGCATCAAAGTCATCGAACGAGAGTGTGTGGGGTTGCTTCTGTCTAACACCCGCGAGTGTGACGCACCTGAACTCGTGCTCCCCACATTTCTCTCTTGTGCCACTTCCTTTTTACACAAGTATCCTAGTCTCCATAGCAACTCATCTCAGTTTTAGAAACATGGACAAAAGACACAGTGGCAGAAAAAAAGAAAAGAAAATAGGCAAGGACATACACAAATACATATTGACACACAATAACAAACCGAACAGACACAAAACCTGAGTACACACAGATGCAGAGGCACACATATTACGATCACACCTTTCACCAATGGGAAAGGAATAAAAAAGACAGGAATAATGTTTTAGATTGGAATATACATTGAATGTTATAATTCTTATAATTGTATTTCCTTCGTCACAGATTGCTCTATTATAAACATCACAGAGCCACTGCAGCTCTGTATTCTGAAAAGATCTGTCATCAGACATGTGAACAAACTATGAACTTTGTGGATCTCTTCCCCCTTCGCTCTGTTTATTCAGGTGTACTTGAAGACAGTGATGGGGAAAGTATTAAGATCATTTACTCCACTGATTCAGCATTGCATTGCGAGACATTGCCGTCAGAAAAACATTGATGCAGCACAACAAGATATGTTCTCTTTTTTATTCTGTGCATTCTTCTTCCTCGTTGAAACGTGGCAAAAGATTTGGTAACGTCATGCTCCAAGCGGCTAATGTTGCCTCGAGCTGTTTGAGACAGGTTGGGACAGAGGTCTGAAAAGCTCTCTTCTTTCTAACTACTACTTTCTAACTTGTAGACTTCAGACTCAAATGAAGCTGACACAAGTGTCAACACTTACTGGCAACACCACTACTTAATACTTAAAGAATGAAAGTATTTACTATGCAGAATGCTTCCTGTCGGTGTTATCATTGGATCATTGTTACTCCCCTTTTGAGTGTGTGTGTTGGTCATCATGGCAACATGTGGTTCTGGAGAGAAGAAGAAGACAAGAAGACAAGATTAAAGTGCGTTAAACCAATTATTCCATGTGTTGAAGTTGATTGCTCATTTTATCTGCTTTATAAACTGTTCTGTAGACCACCCAAGTATTTTAATGTGTACCTACTTCCCTCTGAAATTAGTCAAGACAAAGTAACATCAAATGTAAATATACTCTAAAGCTCTACAGTGCTTGAGTAAATCTACTTGACTGACTTGTTGAAACCCCTGAAACAAAGACCTTGCATGTGTTGATGTTTGTGTGAATGTGCGTGTGTGTGCATGTTCATGTGTGTGTGTGTGTGTCTGTGTTTAAACTCTCCATTCGAGCAGAAGGGAGAAAGACTGACAGATGGACAGACAGAGCGAGGGAATGAAGAGAAACCTTGGCCCTCTGCGGAGCAGCTGATTGACAGATCTACCGTGTGTGTACACGTTTGTTGTCGCGGTCAGGGCGGTGTGAAGGGAACACCACGAGAATCAGCTTGTTTGTTAAGTCAGGAGGGCAGGTGCGGAGGAGAGTATGAAAATAAGCTATGATTGAAGCGTCGATCATGGCAGCTCGCTGGCCGAAGAGACACATCTGCTCGGGTTTGATTGGATATAAAGTATCTTAGAGGTTACAGCGTTGTGTAGCTCCTGTGCACTTGTGTGTGTAGAAGAAAAACATAACTTTTCAGTGATGGACAGCAGCAGGTCGGTGTGTGACTCATCCGGTATACCATTCAGTTGTAGCATCTCTGCAGTGTCTGAGTCACCATGCAGCAGTGGCAGAGGGAGGAAGAGGGAGGTAGAGAGAGCAAAGAGAAAAGACTAGATAACAAAGGAAGCTGATATGAAAGAAAGATCATGGCATTATCTTATCCTTTTCATCTGACTCTTTTCTGTAGCCTTCACTTGGCTTACTTCAGTCTGTCAGAGGCGTTATCTGGTGGTACGAGGGATATTGTCTCAATCTAGAGCTCACAGGAGGTGCAGCCTGGTGATTGTCTGGCTGAACACTGACAATGCTGCCAATACAGTCAATATTATATGACTTTGGGAAGTGTGACAATTTAGCATTTATTTTAAATATTTACAGAGCTCGGAAAATATGTTTTACTCTGTGGAGAAAATGAGACACATTTAAATATTGAAGTGCATTGCCAATAATGCAAAGGAAAACCAATTAAACTGGATTCTTTAATTTTGCAGTACTACCAAACTCAATAATAAACACAGTCCAAATAAGCAATAACATATAGATGTCTTCGTAACTTTACCAGTTATGATATATAGGAGTTGTAGCGTGAGCGCTCTTTTTTCATGTAGAGCTTTCAAGCTGGAATTTGTTCTTTCCTTTTTCCAAAGCAAATGTCAGAGACAGAGTCTCCTGTGTGTTGTATGCTCTTTGTTTATTGTCTGTCCACTCTCTCTCTCACACACACTCATCCCAAGGTGTCTCCTCTCTCAGGCTCGGCTCTTAAAGGCACCGCACATCAATATTTTATCACTGCAACGACACAAACCAAAATCCATTAGCTCAATGCAAACATTAAGTTATCGTTACAAATGGCTGCAGGAAGACACTAACAACAGGGTTAAATGACCGACTGCTTGGATTCAGCTTCTTTCTTTTTTTCAATTGAGGAGCTTTAGTGTGTGGTTGCTGCAGTGAATGGGGAGTAATTGCTCACAATTGCAAAGCAATTTCCAACCCTAATAGGTAAATTGGAAGGTGTAAAAATGGCTTGTTGTTCGGCCATTCACACTGTCAATTAGGACAAAAGGTGATTGAGATGATAAAAGGACTGTTTTGAAGCTTGTTTAACAAGTGTTTTTGTAAGGGTTGCTTTTATCTAACACAAAGTTGTCCAAGATTGATTCATCTAGTTCAGCTCCGGCAGAGAGGAGTGTGTGTTGAGCCGTTGCTCTGAGAGCAGAACAAAGGGGCAGACGGTGATAGCATCGCCCTCGTGTTATCCCTCCGCTTTGAGGACCTCTATCTGATGTGTCACATCACTATACCGAATGAAATCAGATGGACAATTATTATCCATCAAATCAATGAAGCATCAACGGTGTGTTTGTGAGCGTGCACGTTTTAGGCTACCCATAGTCTCAGCCTGAGGAGATTGTTTTGCAATAACAAAAGATGAATGTAAGGATAACTGGTCATTTCAAGATGCTCATAAAACACAACATTGCTTGCACCGAGATGGATATATTGCTAATAAATGTTTTCTCCTGTTCTATTAGACGTGAAAGCCCTCCCCCCATTTCTCACTTTTTAATGAGATTTGGAGTGTGTGTGTCACCCCACTGTGAAGCCATCGGTGACAGGGAAGAGGACAAAGGGAGGCCTGATCCTTGGGTTTAGGGAAGTACCCCCCTCCTAACCGAACACACACACGCACAAAAACACACGTACACAAGCACACGCACACACACCGCTAGCTCCCATCTGGTGATGGGCATAAAGAGGCAAGGCTGAATAAGGAGCTATTGGCATACACATATGCATGTTCATGCACACACACACACACACACACACACACTTCAATCCAGGTGCCTTAGCTGCATTAAATGCCTCCCCTTCCCTTCCTCCTCCTAATGTTCTTATCATCTAGTATCGACGTGTGCTGCAAAACTCTGCTTTATGGTTTTTATCTTTTATCCAAATATCTACAGGAGTAGCAGAAGGAAGACATTTTTTGCTTCAAAGGGTAAAAAAAATGTTTTGTTTGTGTACAAAACCCAAGCAAAATACCCAAGAAATGAGTCATGAAAAGGTCAATTTAAAATGTTCTGTTTGAGCTTCACTGAAAGCCAGACCTGTGACTGGACTAAACAAGTGCCTTGTTACCTCATGTCTTCCCTGCACCCCTTCCAAGATATCGCATGGATGTTTTACTCAGAATAACGCAGAAATGTGTGATCAAATCCTTGAACACACAGTGTGCTGGGAATTTCTCTTGAAAGAAAAATATTATTTTTCTTTCTCTGTCTGTCTGTCAATTTCCAATTGGAATCACTTCCTTTTAAAACCGGTCCAGCATTGAAGGTGGAAAAAGAGAAGATAAAGAAGTAAAGAAGATTATTATTGTGTCTGCATGTGACTTTACACAATTCTATCTGCAGACGTCTCCGCTCACGTAATCACATAATCTTGTATCATACAGAGACGCATGTGTCTTCTAAGTGTCTAAGTGTGTGTTCTTGAAGTAGCTCTGATGAAGGAGAGTTTCTGACTTTGTTATGGAGTGCCTCGCCCCAGACAAGCCAATGACGCACTTCCTGTCAAGAAGGTGGTGGGAGGATGTGTGTTAGGGGCAGAGATTGGGGGGGGGGGGGGTGATGGTGAGGACCAGCTAAATATATACCAGCTGTGGTGATGCTGCTAAAGGCTTCCATGTGCAACCAATCATGCTTGCTGAGTCTTGCAGGAGGAGGGTCCTGCTGCTGTATTCCGAGCCAACCGGCAGCGATCCAGAGCCTGTTGTGTGGGGGTCGTTACCCAGCATTCTTGTAGAAGTGCGAGGTATAGATCAGGATCTCGAATACCATGATACCATGCTGCACTCTACATATCTATGTATGGCTCAGTGGACACTCCCCCGGTTGTGATAGCAGCGATCCTTCATGAGAGCGCCATGGACAGCTCACGTGTTGGATGTATGTGACTGCAGAAAACAGGAGAGGCTGCATGAAGTTATACCTTATTTATTTTTCTCCCAAAACAAAGACATTTCTCTGTTTGTAAGCTATTTTAATGAAGCAACTCCTAAAAATGCTAATGAGGGGAAATGTTCAATAATGTATGAGGTTTGGAAAAAGAAAGAGTATTGCAGCAGTAAATTCTTTGTTCATGATTCTATGAGGAGAATAAGTCCTAGTATTAAATCAGTCATAACTGATGTTATGTCTCCTGCTTGATCTTAAGTCGATATTCTATCTAAAGACATATACTTTCTCATCACCCTGTGACTCGCTCAGAGGTGCTGGAGGCACAATGTGCAAATCAGGACCTTATTTATGAGCAGCATATAGCTCTCAGGGGCCCAAGTACAACGTGAGCACAGCCCCCAAGTCATTAAAGAGTGATTTTGGCATCCACTTCCACTCCTCTCACTCACACCCCCTCTGCTCCCTTGAGACTGTAGCAGCACCTGCCCCCCTCCCACATTTGAACAGCCATTTGAGATGCTGAACATATGCGCACGCATTCTCTCAATTTAGAATCCATGCTGTCAGACGCACCCGCCCACAAGCTATATTTATATACATGATGCAGATGAAAAGTTTAAACCCAACAGAATGTTTTAAAGAGTTGCCGGATGACGTGTTTCTGCACGTAGACTTCAATAACCTAGACACCGAGGCTGATATTTCCTTGTTTTCTCTTTTTTCTGACCTTTTTCTGTGAGGAAGTGGCAGGTTTTTGCCAAATAGACAGATTGATTGTCACAAAGGGTTATGGGTCACCTCCCTCACTTGCACCGGGACGGGATGACGGTTCTGGCTGGTTGACTCTGAGAAAACACCAGTTAGGGGTGACTGGTGACGCATTTATTGAGCCTGTCAAATTAACAAAAGCAATGGGCTGAGTCGGGACAAGAGTCACACACACACACACACACACACACACACACACACACACAATCACAGGGACAGAGAGCATGCTTTTAATATCCCCTGTTCCAGAAGTTGTGCATCAATCACACACTGATCTCTGTGTCACCTTGGGCTTTTCACAGATTCTCTTGCAGAGGTGTTTGACGTCAGTGACGTTAGGAGAGAGAATGTGGTCTGAATTTCATTTCACTAAAGCGGCTCTTCACGGTGCAGGACCCAACACAAAATGACTTTAAAGACAGACGTGAAGGTTAAACTCCAGGTGCACATATACTCTATAAACTTTAAATGGGATAGTTTAGCAGTGTTGGACTATTTCTTGTGTGACATCTAAAATAAGTATTATGATTCATTTGATATGATTATCAATATTTGATTCATCGGTTTTTACATTTTTTATTTTTCTCAGGTTTTACATCTTTCTCTTGTCACAATAAATATGTGTATAGCAATGTATTCGCCTTCACTGGGGAATACAGATGATGTATCCCTACTCAGGTGTACATTTTTTGTTGTACAGTATCTCCTCTTATGGTCATCTGTGAAAGTTGTGTGCTGAAGCTGTGTTGGTGGAGGTGGGTGGGGATCAGCGCCTAAATCTAAATAACACCTCCAAATAGCTCGATGAGTGCTCCTCCTCCCTCTCGTCTCCATTAAGAGGTTAGAACAGTCGATAGGTGAAGCAGAACACTGGGGACCGACCCTATTGATTTCACCGATGGGGAAGGAGGGCAGCCATTAACTGAGCACTTCCTGTGGCCTTGGTGGAGCAGCTAAACTACTGAAAACACCAAAATCAGGCTTTCACCCACTCAAGTTTTAGCTAAGATCATTCCTTCGACATCACTATATTAATGTTCCTGTGTCTTGCAGTGAGTAATAATAATGTGTATAATATGTGGGGAATTTCTGGCTTGTCACAGTATATAATTGTCACAATGTCGGCCTCAGTTGTGTGATTTATTGCCCATTTGGCCTCACTGTCCCTCCTTTCAGCCACATTTCCACATCCTCAGGTCCCTTTATTGCCTTTTAATCTGCTTGTAGATCAGAATGTTACACCAACCCCAGTCACCCGACTAACCCCGCCCACCTGCTCCCCATTTACCAGTCTGGCAGTATATACATCAGCCTGTTTAGTCTAGTTTGGGTCCACTCGTTTTTCAGTATTTGTTTCCACCTGAGCCACAATTTGATCACGTTCTGTCCTCTGGTGAAATGTTTATGTTTTTATGTTCTGACCTCCAACTGTTGTTTTCAGCCCCTAGTAGCAGTTTTAGTTTTAGGTCTGCTTGTTTTGTCTTTCTAACACAAGCTCTAACCTAATATGGGCTTTGGTAGTCATGTCTGAAGGATGGAATTGTTACATCCTCCATAAAAGTGGCCCATCACCCTCATTTATTTGTG
Source organism: Pseudoliparis swirei (assembly GCF_029220125.1). Classification (NCBI taxonomy): domain Eukaryota; kingdom Metazoa; phylum Chordata; class Actinopteri; order Perciformes; family Liparidae; genus Pseudoliparis; species Pseudoliparis swirei. The sequence continues at coordinate 14,395,413 of NC_079391.1, read as the reverse complement.
ATGTTTACTACACAATGCAGGGCAACACAGTGTTTATCTGAACTTTCTCTAAACACAGAAACCTATGATGAGAATTAACATGTTCATGTGATAATGAATGTCACAGAAGTTAAAATAAAAACCTAAAACATTTAGCTTCTTATTCAGTGTGAACAGTCCTTTAGTTTTATGGTTGACTTCTTACTTTCACCTACAATCAACCCACTGATTACCAACAACTGCCCCAAGTGACGACAGTCAGAGGTGTCCTCAGACCTGCCTCGCTGAAAACCTCACAGAGCCCTTTCCCAACATGAACACCATTATAATAAGCATATTACATTCACTTTGGATTTGAACACTGTTGAACTGGTGGGTCTGTGTCCGCATTTGTAGGAACAGTTGTCTTTTTCAGTTATTGTGCAATATTGCAGTTTTAACAACCTGAGTTATTAACAACGTGTGAATACGAAATGGAAAATGTTGCAATCATCAAGCAAAGAAATTGCAAATGTACCCTTGTTTGTGTGTTTCAACACTTTTTCATTACTTGTTCTCCTATGTTGCCAACACAAATACAAAAGACACGCATTGTTATTTTTTGTTATTTTTTATAAAAAATGATATAGAGTATTTCATTTTGACACCAACAAACCTCTCAATTTACACAGGAACAGAAGGCATAGAATCACACTATAACTTCAGAGGCACAGAAACAGGAAACGTTTGAACTACTTCAGGTTGCACATTTGTCATTTAAAAAAAAAGTAGAATCTGTTTAGATTTCATCCTTACTGTCGATGAATATTGGGACAATGAGAACAATGTTGAACAGCTGGAGAGAAGAGGTGCACATGGCTAAGTAGGGCAAAAAGGGTCCACTGAATGAAGAACATTAATGGAGAGAGAGAGAGAGAGAGAGAGAAACCACAGCACACACCAAAACAATAACATAAACATGAAGAAAAAGAGTGTCCGCCTCTCAGACGGACCTCTTTTTATCATTCTCATCTGGTGAGCAGCCCCGTCACAAACTCTTCCCTGTTTCAGAGACGTTTGTGTTGGACTCTATTACTATATTTGTCATACATATATTTCTATGTTATTTTCTCTTTAGTTCTATATTGACTCTTACACAAATGCATAAAAAACGGTTACATAATGACTGTTCATGACGTTTTTACCAGAACTGTTAATATGGATTTATTGCTTTGTACACTGAGTAATGTTTTGGTGCCACCTGCACGCTGTGGGTCCAAACGCTGGAACCTCGCTGCTGATGGTTGGTACTTCCTCAAAACATATTTGACTTCCAGCTAAAACCCAGCTCTGCTTTTCACCTTTGGTTGATTGTGCAAAGAAATTGAAGCATCAGTAACAGTTTCTGTGAGAAATACAAATAAGTTTGAAATAAAAGGAAACATAGAAAAGGACACACCACAAATTGCACTTTGTTCCATGCATAAATACACATCCACACACATCTATATTGTGAAGTGCTGACTTAAGGTCTCCACAGACAAATGAAACATAAGTGTTCCCCGTCACTTTGTCTGCGTGAGGGCAGAATGAAGGCAGAACTGATTCTGGACTGTGTGTGCGCTTGTTCTTTCTCTTCAGGAGCCTAAAACACTTTTCATTACCAGACTCAACATAAAGACTTGTCATTATTACATTATTCATCTCAATTCTATCCTGTGAAAGAAATCTCCTTTTATGGTGAACTCTATGCAAAGTACAGATTCATGTAAACATGTTCATACTTGTTTACTTCTATAATGTCATTTGACATTTCAAACTCTTCTCCTTTCAGTTTCAAAGGCTTCAAAGAAGAGATGTAGGATCACATCGCGTTCCCCTAAAAATGATGGGATCATACATGCACTCTCAACTTTCTGCTAAAGTTCCAACAGTTGTGATTCTTTCACATGATAGATTTATTTCTCTGTACTTTGATTGTTGCTTTTTTACTCATAATATGTGATGTCATAGCTAAAATACTTGGTTTTAACATTTAAATGACTCTCTTATCCATTTGATCATATACATATATTTCAAACCCTTTCAACTATTATTTTTTGTCTTGTACTCATTTAAGATTCTTAGGTTTGCTGCTCTAATAAAGTAAGACCCTCATACTGATTTTGATTCATCTGTACTTTCCTAAACTCTTTGCATTGCACAACTCCTTTCGACAGTCAAATATTAGTGTGAATCTCCGAAAGTAATCGATAAACTCTTATACATCTTTTACTCACTAGTTATCTCTGTCATTTATGTTTTCATTGAGACAACTCTTTCAACAATGCTTCGGTGCAACTAGACTTTTGACAGTTATGGTGAGTATAATAATGAGGATGGCTTTACTCCTGCACTACACTGCTGAGATGTGATGGATTAAAATTGATAAAATCTAAATGTTTATCTGCAGAGATACCGTGTCACCAAATGGATCACATGTAACACACATGAGACAGACATTTTCTTTTTTTTAACCTTACATGAAAGTGTAACCAAACGGTCATCACGAGTCATTATACCACTCAAATCTCTAAACAAGCTCACTTACATATTAAGGACTGTTACACACACATAAGCCAGTGATAAGAAAACAAAAAAACATAATATTGTGCATTAAAAGAACACACTACTCTGAGTGCAGAGAGATACAGTACAATCTATTTCAACAGAGGGTTTAGTTTCTGTTCACCACGCTGTGGAGGGACAGATCTATACATTGTAATGGCTGGCTTGTACAACGTTGTACTGTTACAGTTAAATTGATAAATAAGGGGTTGGCACGCTGATGGGCAGCCCCTATGTAACCCTACTGGCTTCAGTGTGATCATGAAGCCTCGGCTGATGGGATAGAAACGTTGACATTTAGACACAATTTCACTCCGAATGAATATATCTATTATCAGTATGCATAATAATACATTTACAGACTGCCAATTTGATATGTGTTACATCTCTAGTAATCCAATATCTTTGAATTGTGTACACACTTTAGAAATTTGAACATTAAGTTGAAACTTAAAAAATATATATATATATTTTTGAATGTGTGCAAACGATACAATGACAGATTGTAATTTTTCTTGTTACTCATTGGTTGATATTTTTTGGACTAAACTGATGCACATTCAAGGAAATAAGTCTACTCGTTTGTGAATGTGTGTTTGGGTCTAGGAGTATCCCTCATCCTTCCTGTATCCATAGCCTCCTGCCTGTGCGTTTTCCTGGACATACTCCTCTGTCTTCTCCCAGCCTGAAGCCCAGCCTCCATTCACCTGCGTGGTTGCACCGTATGACTTAGCCTGACCGCCGAAGGCCCCGTGACTTTGGGTGATGTCGCCCGTCTCTTCTGCCAGCTCGTCCTCGTCTATGAAGCCACACTTCTCCTCGCTGGTCAGTTCTGGGTCGGCCCACGGTTGTTTTTCTCCCGACGCAAAGATCCCATAGAAGATCACCCCCCCATAATGCACCATGGAGGCAATCAGGAACACCGACTGCCACTCCTCTCGAGTCTGAAGAGGGACGCAAACACAAAAGTTGATATGAACAGCATGGACATTTTCTTATGTTCATCTTATTTTAAAATAACTCAAGCCGACAATGAAAAGATCTGACTTCCAAGTAGTGTCTGTGTGCAAAACACATTGTTGTTGAATATTAAAAATACATTGTTCTTTCATTACCACTAACATAGTGAATATGACCCTGTTGCTGCAAGTTCTCACCAGCTGTCAAATGTGTGTTGATTTGCAGCTGAAATTGCACAATCTACCTCTGAGAAATGTGAAATGTGTGTTTTGTGAATCTGTAGTATTTCCCTGTAATAAGGTGGTGCAGACATAAATTAAACATTGAGTCTTGAATATTTCACTTTCAATATTTGACTCCATATGAACATCATATAATGTACATACTTTCATACATTTACTTTCCAGGTACCACTAATCAAAGAGTGTTGTGTGGGGCTCTGAGTCAAGTAGTCCAAACTGTGACTGTATGTCAGAAAACCATTATGTCTTCAGTAGAAAGCAATCTTAATTTATCGTACGAAGACATGTTTTAAATAGAGTCTCGACAGTATTAATGTCATTGCAACTATATTTTACAATACATTATAAGCATTCATACATCCATGCTTGCAGCTGCAATATAGTTTGTTACAGACAGTTAATTAAATGTTCACTGTATTTACTGCTGTGTAATGCTAAATAGGAAGACTTTGAGTGTCTCGGACTAATCTAGGTCATTAACACCGTTAAGATGACCTGCATGCATAAAATGAGTGGATCTAAATTTGTGCCATTTTGGTGGCTGAATGGAGAAGCTCTTACCTTGTTCTTTGTCATAGTACCAACTATCATTGGGCACACCATCCCAGACAGAGTACCCACACCATTAGAGATTCCCATTAGAATACTGGCGTAGCGCGGAGCAATGTCCAGATGATTGACATTAAAGCCTGATGCAGCAACAACAAAAAAGCAACACATTCATTTGAGATACATGTTTATCTTTTTACATTATGACATGACCAGACAACCAGATTAAAATGCCTCATTTAGGAAAACCACTGTGACTGTATCAAAGCCGAAGCTGGACACGATGGTAGATGGTAGATAAGTAGCCCAAATGGTGACCACCTTATTGCAGAAATAGACAGTAACCCGCCACACGTTCTGCTCCTCCCCCACTGTGACTGGCTGAATGAGTAAGTGTCCTCGCGATCTGCCTCACGCTGCCTGCCTGGCAAACCCCCCGAGACAGCTAGCTAGCACTGAATTATTAAACACTCCAAGAGAAAGCTCAAGAACAACGGGCAAGAAACTGATTTTGCACACAGTCACAGACCGGAGCATCAACATGAAAAGATCTGTTGAATCAGTCGCTGAAGAATGCTGAAAGGTCCTTTTTGCTCTTCAGTTAAAATGTGTTCTACTCTATCATGTGAAAATATCAATCTTCTATTTAATGCTCAGCAAGAACAAAATATTTTCATTTATCGAGACTTTTGAATTCCATTGTTACCTTTTGTTACAAAGCACTGACCTATCTTAAAAATCATAATGTCAAGAAACAGAACAGTAATACCAAACAGAAATTGTTGTGAACGGAATTATTTTCCCATGTGTTTCACATTTTGTCACTTCAAATGTGGCTTCTAGCCTCATTGGCCCTTCTTTTGTGAATGCTACACACATTATAATAGTCCCAGTAAAACATCCCACATATTGTATATGTAGTATACCGTACACTAAATTGTACATAAAGGACATTCTGATTGAGCAGAAAGTGTGTTTGACGTACTAACCTGATATAGCAAATCCACTGAAGCCCACTGCCAGTACCAGGAAGGAGATGGCCACCCCTTTGCTCTGGGAATATCCCACCACCAGCAGCAATGTGGCCTCCATGCCAAATCCTAACAGAGATACACAGCAGGTCACACACACACACACACACAAACACACACACACAAACACACACACAGACAGAAACACACAAAGCCCTCAGGCTGTTGGACATTGTGGTGCCAATTGAATTAATCATGATATATGGCCTGCACTCAATTACCCAAGTGACAGATATGAAATCAATGCACAGCACCAATCAACGAGTCAACTAAGTATTGAACAGAAAAATATATAAACACAACTATCTCTTCTCTGGCAGTGAAGAGCAACACAAAAAAGAGCAGTATGGATCTAACACCGTGAAGTGACACCCGGTATCTGAGCAGAGAGGTGTGGAAAATGATATTTCATCCTCAGTTCCGACTTCTCACCTCCACAGTTCATGATTTTCCTGACAGTGGTAGTCGTCAAAATGTTGTTGCTGCGTAGGTAGTCGGCCAGCTGGCCGCCGATGGGCACAATGATGGTCATTACCAAATGTGGCAGCGCGGACAGCATGCCGACCTGCAAGCACAAGCAGAAAATCCACCAATTCAGGCAACGCGATCGATACATTCATGATGCCTTTTTGAGTAAATACATCAGCATTTAGTTTCATCCCCGGCCGGCACAGTCACCACACAAGAGAAACAGAATGTGGTCCCGAATAATCATGGCTCATGAGCTTTTTCAAATCTTCAAAAGAAAAATTGTGGCAAATAGCATCGTAAGATTGTTGCCTTGGACACTACTTCCACTACTTTTTTTTCTCCACTGTCTGAATTTTGAGGGCATTATAGTGAACACATTTCATTTGTTTGGTCGAACATATAAAGTGGGTAAATGTAGTGCACTTTATGGTCAACAGCAGCGTGGGATTACAGGTTGTTAATTACTTACAACTAGAGATGTTTTCCACAAACCTTCAACTTTGAATGTTGCTTCATGAAATGATTTGTGATAGCAGTTACTTTGTATGTTTTTATCTCATTGAACCAAAGCTGCCTTGTTATGTAATGTGTCAGTTACAAAGGACCACAGGCCACCAGTTCAGTTGGTGACATTGATTTTGATAACGAATCATTCCAAGAGCATCGTGTCACATGCTCAACGTTTGGCACGAGTGTTGAGGGATTATTTCCAGTGTGAATCCGTCATTCATCGATCACTCAATACATGCTCCAACGTGTCCACTGACTCGTATCGTCAACTCACCTTGCTTATCTCAAATCCAAAGACTTCCTCAAAGTATGCAGGCTGGCTGATCAGCAGCAGGTAAAACGTCCAGCTCCTGCAGAAGTTGGCCACAATGATTGCATAGACGGGCATAGAGGTGAAGAACTTCTTCCAGGGGGTCTTGAATTTCTGCAATAGATCATCACAAAGGATTGTGTTTGATACTGTCTCCACGACAAAAGACAAAGGGTGATGGAAATGGAATAACTGTACTTCTAGTTCCCCGTACAACAAGAAGGGTTGAGAACAAAGAGGGCTGGGTGGATGAAATGATATTCATTGTCTCGGCCGTTACCTCGGCAGGGCCGGATAGCTGGACGCTCTCTCCAATGCTCTCCTCGATGTAGGTGCGTTCCTCCTCAGTGATGGTAGGATGTTCAGCAGGGCTCTCGTAAGATACAAGGACCCAGAACACATACCAAAAGATGCCAAAGCATCCTGCACATCACAGATAGAAAACATGTCAGAAATTCAGACCATTACAGACAAAGTGCTGCAGACAATTTTGACCTCAGCAATAGGTACACACATAGAGTCTGATCTTTCCAGAGAGAATAAAACCCAGGGAGGAGAGATAACTGTGTCCAGTCCAGTGAGAAACAGAACAGGGGGTGTGGGTGGGGGGGGGGGATTTATTGACACACCAAAACATTATGGGGGGGGGAATCAATATGCATGCAGTCGGCCTGGATAAATCCATTTGACATTCACTGAGTGTCAAACTCTCAAGGTTTCAATCAGCCACACACTTTCCACATACCCACATATTTATATCTATTTAATTACATTAATGAATGAATTTGACTTCATCTCGTATTTTTTTGTGGAATGAGACACACACACACTCTTACACACACACACACACACACACACACACACACACACACACACACACACACACACACACACATCACATGCATTGATCCATCTTACCATAGATGTAGAACACAGAGTACCAGCCTGAATACTGAACCAGGATCCCAGCCAGGGGCATGGCTATCACAGCACCAGCATAAGATCCTGGGAGTCAAGTCAGACTTCTTAACCACCATACGGCAATATGCAACACATCATTTAGTCATCCAATGTCTTAATGTCAATAGGAGAAGCTGAGAAATGAGTATTTACCACAGAATGAGAGGGTGGCCAGTCGACTCCTCTCCAGCGGAGGCGCCCACTTACTCCAGATGCCATGACATGCCGGGTAGGTCACTCCCTAAACACGCCACACACAGACAGTGTGTGTTCATGGAGAAACAGCAGACTGCAACTCCAGATTCTTCAGTTTATCATTTCAGCACTCCTGATACTCAGTTTGTTTTGGAAATGTATTTATTCAGTGAGAGTGATCAATTGTCCATGTAGGACATTTTTCGGCATTTGGTTAAAATAGATGTACGTTTTTTTTATAATAAACTAATTACAGGAATTAGTTAGCATCCATTTGGGATGGATTCCATACGATATTGCACCAGTAAATAGGGATCTTAAAATAAATAGAAACATAAGTATGATGTCCTTTTCAAACATAAACACATTGTCATGCTTCACAGAAATTGTATTTCTGGATTATTTGAGTTCAGGAATTACCAACAATCTAAGAGGCAGCTTCTATTTCAATATGAACATTAATCAACAGATTCTGATGTATTAACTCGAATAATTTAATATTGTCACCCTTTAATTAACATGAACACATTGATGAGCTGTGCATGGAGCGAAGCAGCTCTGCATATTAAATGTTCATCAGGCACTAATCTGAACAAACGTAAAATACAAAACATACTTCCTAAAGAGAGCAGTGCAGTGCGTTATAATATTACATTTCTGTATAATTACGTATTCTCCACAAAACCTTTAAAATCTATAAGTTAGCCTTCAACAAAGATGTGCTGTAACAGGCTGTATGATGCAAGGCTACAATCCACCATCATGACTCAGCATTTAATACGTTTTGTCTAAAAACACTGTCATGGAATGGAAAATATCCCATTTTTACAAACAACTTAATTTTTACATGTGATTACGTGTGTGTAATGTTTGTGTATTTAAGACCCGTGGCATCAGCTGCCAATGTTTAGCATTCTAACTTATTCACAACATCAACTGTAGGACAGCATGCCGATATCTGGGTGTCATATTTCACGATAGAAGCCAGGGGACCGATGTACTTTTGCCGATAAGCATTTTAATTTGCATAGCAGCACTTTGCTGTTGTGTTTCCACGATACAATGTGTGACAGCTAAATAAGAAGCTGGACTAAACACTCGGCTGTGAACTGGATCAATACAGCTCTCACATTACGTCTGGTTTCAAATCCAGTCTTTCCTGCTTTCTCCTGGAGTAACGTCTGCAGGGAGCCCCTTTGTGTTGTGTATTATTGCAAATCCTCAGTATAGCCACAATAACAGTAAATCAACCCGACATGTGAAACCTCTGTGTTCTATGAGAATCGTTTTAGGGCTGAATTTTATTTGTAAATCTATCCACGATTTGTATTAAATGTAAGACATAATTAAACTGTTGTAATGCACCTTTAGATATAAACTCTTACCTCCACCAGCCCTTGTAATATCCTGACAAAGATGACACACCCATAGTGGACTCGGGCAGCCGAGGGAATGAACATGTTGAGGATCGAGGTTAGCACAATGGCTAAACCAAACACCCTGCAAAGTATAAGATGTATTTTAAATGTAGCATTTCATAAATATAATAATTATTTATATTAAACTCAATGAATGGCATTGAACTCTGTACCATGAGCAGAGTATTGAAATGTTGCATGATGAAATATACCTTTATCTTTTTTAGGATAATATTACCACTCTTATCATATCGTATATAATAAACAGCCATAGCAAATGCATAACTTATATATTCTACCTGAAAGGTCATTAAAAGTATCGGTGTTTATTGTGGACACATATCTGTCGCATGTAAACGCCTCTATAGCTCAAAGCCGCATCATTCATCACCAATCGATGTTCGTCGTGTCCTCGTCTCTGAATGGCTCGCGCTCCTCTGACGTCCGAAAAAAATAATATTTTAAGCAGCAACGCCCCGTTAACGGTCACCTCAATGCGCACATGTCGCCTAGCAACCCTTTTTACATCGGTAGGCCGACTGTTTCAAGAAATTTATTTTTTATTTGAAATGTCATTTAATTTTACTTTTACATCGCCATAGATGCAAACAGAATATGTATTGAGCACTGAACATTTGCGGATAATGACTCTCCTAATTATCGAACAAGATGAGGCTGTCTGCAGTCAGTTGTTAAATTAACATGCACCTACGGAGCTATTTCTCATTTCTGTCACGTTTCCCCGCCCCTCTCATCTGCCCGGGGGGCCAATCCTAATCCGGTGGAGACGACTGTTGGGCACGAGACAAATTGATTCGATTACATCCTCGTGTCAATCAACAGGACGAGGAGCGGAATGAAAACGTAAAACACAAGCGAGCGATGGGGCAACTTATTCCATATCATAGTATTTGTTATATACATACTGGACCCTTTAAAAAAAAATAGTGTCTGTCAATATTAGGCTATTTTTTGCCTTTTAATTTATAGACCTAAACGTTAATTTAGCGCGTTCTAGATTTGTAAAACATATATTTAGAACCATGCCTTCATGGTGTTACCAATTGACAAGAGTGTAGGCCTATATCAATATTAAAATGCTAAAAACGTTGTATTGCTGTTATGGCCTATAGTGTTTGTAATAATATGATGACGCATGAATTAAAGCCTTTGGCAACAAGACAGGGGCTGGTCTCGGTGCCCTGAGAGAGCCCCCCCTCCCCCCCCCCCTTGGGATTTCATTAACAGGTGGCAGGGCGCCCTGACACCAGGAGCTGCGGGCCTGCCAGCCCGGTGCCTCGCTGCAGCTCTTCATCGCTTCAGAGCAGCTGACCGTCTGCTGCCTGCTGCCTGTATGCTGTGAGACAGTCTGGAGTGAATTCTTTAACCAATTCATAGTTCAGGCAAGACGCCATTTTTTGTCCTCACGTCTAGCCTTGGTTGTCTTCTTTTTTTGTATTGTCTGGATTTATTCCAGTCCCCACATGTGTTCATTTTCGTTTCCTCTTTATTTTCGAGATAATAGACAATAAATAATGAGAGTGAGACGAAGGAAGAGTGCCACCAACTGTTCAGCCTTTTTGATTAATTGGCAACAAAATGGTAATAATAAAAATATATACAATCTGAAAAATGACTGTCACTGTGTTGTAATTATGGTATTTCCCCAGGAGGACTGCCCTACCTGTTTGCTGCCAGCCTGGAGCATATATATCCTCCCGGGATTTGCGTCACAATATAGCCCCAGAAAAAGGATCCGTGAATCAGTCCCACCGTCTCTGGATCCCAGTTGAACTTGGCTTTCTGGAAGATAATATGAAACAAAAACTCGTGAAAAAAAGCAATGACGCTGCATTTTCTTGAATTGGCTCTGTTGATGAATAAGGGGTCAAGAAAGAAACGAACCATGTTCTCAGAATGGATTGATCTCAATCCAGGCCTGTTTATTAAAGGCCTGCAAAGGGTTATTTCGATCATATTAAAATTATCTTGGCATCAGACCATGCATGCGTCCTGCATTGTGAAAGAGAAATTATGGAGAATATATGTGGACGTGGCTGGGTGTCAGATGTAATTAGGCAGCGATGTTTCGGTTAATATTTGTCTAAAACGCAAAAACAACAAAATAATATTTAAATATACCTAAATATCTATATGTTCTTGTGAATTTGGTTTTTCAAACTTATTTCGATATATGTATAGCTAATATATGTCTTTGAACTTATTTATGTAAATAAATACTGTCAAGAGTTCAGAATAACGTCATGGGTTGTTAACATACTCGGTTTCATGAGATGGACTTTCCACACACATTTGATACTTTAAATGTTGCATCCCAAAATGTATTATACAGAAACATAGAAAGTCAACTTTCAAGGCTAGTTGAAATTATAAAAAATGGGAAGCATCTTTAACCTGTTAGTCTTGTATTAAAATATCGTTCGAAAGGTTTTCCACATATATCCACTGTGCTCATCAGCCGTGATTATTGGGGATTCTTGGCTATTAAAGGGAATTTATGGCGGAATATGCCCCTATAGGCGGAACATATTTAGTAAATCATGTGTGGAGGAATTATTATTTCCTTTTCTGTCCTTTAGTTTCTTGATTAAATAAGAGGCAGGTGTCTTGTGTCTTGAGGCGCGCGGTCACGTTGCCTGTACGTCATGAGTGCGCGCAGCCGTTGCCACACCTCTGTGATGATGATCTTGTCTTTCAGGTGGATGGTGCTGTTGTTGACCATGCCCACTATGGCCACGCCCAGGTTACACCGGATGCCGAAGGAGATGCAGAAGCCCAGGCCGCTCATCATGGCGATGATGTAGCGGCGGGGCAGACCGAAGCAGCGGCAGTCGCACAGCGGGGGCTTCTTCTGCGCGGCCTCCCGGGGCCGCCCATCCTCCGTGAGCTCGATCACCTCCCCGGTTTTCTGTTTCTTCTCCATCACCCTGCAACAGCCAGGCAGGACAGTGTGTTAGTGTGGGAGTGCCCCCTGATCGTACGACGTGATGCACCCTAGAACACATATCCCGTAATGGGAAATATTTCTCGGGAGGCCTTGTTCCTTCTTCCACTTGTGAGAATAATACTTGATTATAGACATGGGTTGTCAGTGGTTTGGGTGCCTGTCTGAGATTAATTGTGTCATGTCAGTGAAGATATCCATATTGTATTTTATTCTGTCACACAATAATCAGCGTCAAATGTGTGAGCTTCAAGTCAGAGGACTCATCAGACACGAACAGCCAATTGAAAGCACAACACGTTTCCTCTATTTGCACATAGGAAAACATAACGAAGAGGAAAACAAAACAGACTTGGCCTGCAGATCTGCGACCAGGTGAACATGTCCCTGACTGTACCGCATTGCAGCAGCCCACTCACTTCCACACTCATTAGCATGCACAGGACCGAGCAGCAGCGCCAGCCTCCAGACACGTCTGGGGGCATTCCTCAAAGTCCCCTTTTTTTTCTCCGTGAAAGTCACATTTAACACGTTGTTCGTCCACAAGCATGCCGCAAAACGATACAAAAAATTAAATAAAAACAAAACCGAAAGCTTTAAATGCGTGTGCCTGCAAACGGATGAAAAGCAACAGAACTAATTAATGAAAAGGAATCGAATAAAATGCAAATCGATGGAGTCTGCAGACTCCATCGATTTGCATTTTATTCGATTCCTTGCGACTTGCAGTGAAATCAAAGGCCTTGGAAATGAAGAACTGAGCTTTTCTAAACGGACATTGAAACCATAATTTATTTACATGCGACTTTACTGTATTTCTACTTTAGATTGTAAAACATAAGAATATATGAATACTCCAGATTGATATTAAAAAGAAGAGCACACTATTTTAAATAAACCCCATGTAACCCTTTTATTTATTCATTTCAGACACATTCCAAAGGTGTATCATTATGCGTCACTGGTTTTAAAATATGATAAGAAATGCATTACAAATTATTCATGAATCCCCTAAAATGTGCGCGTCGCCTTCACGTTGTGTAACCGATAATGCTCGTACCCGCCTGTATCAAGGCGAACTGGCTGCGTGCACGCTCTCTATCAGTGGCTTCTATAGGTACACCCAAACCCCCTGTCATCAGTGCGCGCGCACACACACACACACACACACACACACACACACACATTTGATTGCATCATGTTCCCCACACTTCTAGAGGCGTGACTAGAGATCCCTGTAAGTTGTAAAACAGTTAGGGTGACCTGCACATCAACACACCATCGTGTCTGGTTAAAAACACGTATGCAAATAATCAGACTTCACCTCGAGGAAATTGGCGCGTGCCAATACAAAAAACAAACAACGCCTGTCCTTACCTGTACATATGACCCAGGGTCTTCCCTGCAAATTCCTTCACCCCCGCCGTAGCTCTCGTCTTTACTGACTCCATATCCAGTTTTTATGTCTCGGCCTATATATTTCTCACTATTTTTTCTTTAATGCTTAATCGTCATGTTACGGCGCAGGATGGCCGACTGCAGCGGCTACTCGGAAATCAACAAACGAAGTTGTGATAAATCTGAGTCCAGGGAGGTGACTATTTAAACGACGAGTCTAATTTTCACAATGAAAGCGCCAAAGCGAGCAGAGAGGAGGAATCAAACGACCTGTGCGCCTCCATCCACCACCACACCCCCTCCTGCCTGGCGTACAGTAGCCGCGCCAGCTGCCATCACGACGGAGCACGAATAGGAGAGAAACTGTTAGCCAGCGTCGTTGATCGGCTTTGGATTTGTCCAGAATAAAAATAAGAGAGAGTGAAAGAGAGAGAGAGAGAATGAACGGCAAACTAAAAGAGCTCAAAGTTTAGAAAGCAGAAGTGGGTGTTTGGAGTAGCTTCAATAAATCAAAGAGGGAGTGAGGCTGCATCGTGTCTCCTGTGGTGCGCGCAGGTTCATCTGACGTCGTGTTCAGCACCGAGGTCAGCGACAGCAGCTCCGCGTCCAACATCTGGCCAGTTGCTCAGCACACGTTAAGGCCAGAATCGAGAAATAACATGCTAATATTATTACTATTATAATATATATACATATATATATATATATGTATATATACATATATAAGTTTGTTTCTATCTGCCATTTCATAAATTAACGGAGGGAAAGAGGAGGAAATGTTTTCAATCGTTCACTATAGCTGCGCCTAAATTATGACATTTACAGTAAAAAGCTAACATTTTAGATATTTGGATTCTATATCGTCATTTTGCGTTTTTGTATGCGTAAAAGTATGAATATATAAAACAAATTTAAAAAACAAGGACACCCCATTTATGAAAGCTGCAGCTTTCCCGAGGGCGGTGCTATGGAAACCAAATTGGATTTCCCCCCCCAACATGCTCCTCTTCTCAACGTGCTAGGAATTCATCAATAATTCATCCCTCCGACAACCACATTTTCCCACCAAAGCATGCACACAATTTTGGAAGCATTTATATATATATATATAATGAGATTTTTAAGCTTATGTCATCTCTGCAGACCAAATTGCTAATGCACAATAATGATAATAATTAATATAATAATGATTATATTCATACAAATAACAATACAACTTAAAACAATAGTCATAATAACAATAATGATTATAATACAAAAAATACTTCTAAGATATAAATGTGCGATCAGAGGGGGAAAAAAGAGAAAAGCGATTCTTCCTTCTTGCCATTTGTTGGTATTGGACACCATCATGTGGTCACACGCGACACAGCAGCTTTCTCTCATAATCCTGCAGATTATGTGCGTTGCTCAATCTATTAATATATATTATAATTTAGTTTTTCATAAGGTCACTCTCTGTGTTTTTGGTTATAGTTGCTTCTCTGGGATGTTTGAGCTTCACTGTGCAGAACGGCGTGTGAAGCAGTGTTCGACTGGAATAATGATTTCATGTCCATATATTGAAGGGAGGAAGTGTGTGATGTGTGCTCAGTGATACTATAAGTTTAACACTTCAAATGAGATGATTTGGTGACATAAAAACTCATTGGGAATTCAATCATGGTCCAAGATGCAATTTACACAAGTGGTTTTGGAAATACTAAGAATGGACGTTTCAGTGACCATGGAGACATCTGGTGTCCAGTAGTGAAATTAACAATATTTAGTCTGAATTTGTAACAATCGTTATAATTCGCAATATTGTGTTTTATGCATCTTAAAAAATTGGGGGAAGCTCCACAGTATAAACCTTTTCTCTTGACCTCGCCAGTCACAACAGTCATATTAAATTTAGTCTCTGCTTTTATGTTGTGTGCACACACAAAAACACACTCACACTATAACTTGTTATTTCTTTATTATATCTGCATTTATGTACAATCGTCTGCAGTGAACTTAGAATATAACTGACCATTTTTACACCAATTCACGCAATAAAAAGACACTACTTTGCAATGACTAGCAGCAGCAACATGTTTTATGCAACATGTTTTGAATTCAGATAGGAAACTTTGTTGTTACAAAATCATACAAAAACAGATAAACACAGAGGTTTAAGGCATTTGTTTGTTGAGAAATACATCATGCATGCTGCAGGAAGACGCTCTACACCAACTGACATCTGCTTACTTTATCAACAAGAGACGCTCAGCAAACATGAGCAGATGTCTAATCCTGAGATGGCTTAGTTCAGGCTTAGTTCAGGCTTAGTTTTTGATTGTGAAATATAATTAGCTGATATCTGAAATCACAACTGCATCATTTACAGTAAAACATATTCTGTTATATATACACGTTAAGCTGAAGATGATACAAAGTGATCCTGTATGGCTTTAAATAAGACAGATCTACTGTGAAGAAATAAAACCTTCTTTTTTCTTCACCACACTGGTCGCTTAACAAAGTAGCAATTTATTGAATATAATGTGCTTGAATAATTGTCTGAATTAACGCTACTCAATGTTTATAAGGCAATAGAAGTACTAAATAAGATATCAGGTCTTGCAAATATTGATGAATAACTCTAAATACACAAGCTTCAGGCGACCGAGCAGAAGCAGATTAATTAGCTAATTGTATGGCAACCATTTAAATAGATGATATATTATTTATATTTACAGGAACTCATTGGTAACCACAGAGTATGAACCAGTTACGAAAAGTCCCTCACGGAAATCCTCACTCACATGTCTCCCAACGGGGAGAAGAAGTTCTTCTCCTTTCTGTTTATCATGAAACGACGGTTATAATAGTTTATGCCTACGGTATGTAGACACCAATAATGGGAACATCTAAAAACAGAAATATAGGCTGTTTATTATCTATGTGTAACAAGAGGAGCAGTAAGGTCCCCACATGATCGACCTCAACTCAGACACATAAACTGATTGTATTGAAATAGAAAATCTGTCGTCTTTTCTCCTGGTAGAAATCTTCTAATGAGTCATGCAGCAAGTTGGAAATACATTTAAAAGGTGAGATGCACAAGTTTGCAACTGCTGTCTCACCTTGTTACGAACACAGGTTGATACCCACACTTCTCTTTGTTATGATGGAGGCTCTTGGTTTTAAAATGCAGACTTTAAGAGACTTTCCCTAAAATTCCTCCAATAACAAAACTGACAATCTTCATAGACCAGCTATAGATTAGAGGAGTTTAACATTCTGTAGCTACCAATTTAAAAAGGCAGTGTTGTAAGTTTAAATTAATAGTTACATGACAGAAAAAGCTTATGATATAAGATATCTTTAAAATGATATGATTTTTTTTAACAACAAATATTTTTTTAACTGCCACATATTTTCTTTTCTAAACAGTCAAGTCCTTCTTCTTGAATTCTAATTAGAAGAATCACATGCAGAACATTTTATTAATGATATCATAGCCAACTCTTGAAATGGTAATTACATATAATGTCACATGTTCAACACCACAAACTTTACACACAGAGAATACATTACATGGGGAATGATGAAGACTGAACGTTCAATCTTTTTGCTCTTTGCTGTTCCCACTTTCTTTTTTTTGGCACAGGAATGTTTTATCCACTCAAAAAGCAGATTTAAGCAAAGTAAAGTGTTGCATCCTAATATAGGAGTCCATTCAACAAAAAAAGATAACAGCGTTATTTAGCCCAAAGACAGAAACCCTCGTACACGGACGCTCTCCGTCCGTCTGTGGCTCAAAGCTCAAGGCGACAGGCACTCAGACAACACTTCATGCTCGTCTGTCATCAAGGACAGCTCTGACTGCGGCTCTGTGATGAAACTGGCACTCAGCTGGAGTTTGACGCTCTCCACCTCGTAGTTATGCAGGTACTCTTGAATCAAGTAGCGTTCTCGTTTAAACCGAGCCTTCACGTCTGAAGGGATGTCTGGGATCATCCACGCCACGAAGAACTTGACCACAAACACAACGTGCTGCAGAGGGACAATAATCACGTGGTCAAGATATGATCCTTTCATTCTGAGCATTTATTCTTTGAGCAAGGAGTGGGAAGAAGCGCTGTTGCCTTACCTCCATGATGATAATGAAGGCCATTTTAGCTGCCAGGATGTGCCAGAACTGCATGGTGTGAGTGTACTCCTTCTGGTGGCCTGGAGGGTAGCGGTAGTCGCGGTATCTGGATAAAACAACGTCATTAATGTTTAATCAATGTAATCATGAAAGAAAATGTGTTGACACCAGCACACATTAGTTGATGCGATAGAAACTTTTCAAATAGCGTGTACAAAATAAATACATCTTGAACTAGAACGGGCACTCGGTAGAGCGCATACCTTCGCATATCACAAGATTGGGCATTGAATTATGAACATTTTGGCATTAGTTGCATGCCAATTGGATACAAATTGGTAAAAAGAAGATTTTGACCTTTTCATGACCTTGACCTTTGACCCGATCGATCCTAAAATCTAATCAAATGGTCCCCGGATAATAACCAATCATCCCACCAAATTTCATGCGATTCGGTTTAATACTTTTTTTGTTATGCGAGTAACACGCATACAAATAAATAAATACACGGCGATCAAAACATAACCTTCCGCATTTTCAATGCGAAGGTAATTAAAGCATAATGTTTGTAATGTACACACCACTGACATATCATAAGCCTATATTATTGATATGGCTAACTATTTTCTTTGTTCTCCACTAACTCCTGAGGCAAATATCTGGCCTCTAGTCTCTGTTTAGGGTTTAGCAGATACTGGACCCTCTGGAAACAGCTGCCTGTTGCTGTTAGAAGAAAAACTATTAGATTTGAACATCAAAAATAGTGATTAGTGCAGT
Organism: Pseudoliparis swirei; assembly: GCF_029220125.1. NCBI lineage: Eukaryota > Metazoa > Chordata > Actinopteri > Perciformes > Liparidae > Pseudoliparis > Pseudoliparis swirei. The sequence goes on along the minus strand of NC_079391.1, from coordinate 14,376,942 downwards.
TTTAACGCTCTTCAGAAATGTCGAAATAAGCTCAACAAGCTCTTTAAGCTTCAGTACCTGCAGGTAGTGGTGGAGTTCTGAAACCAGTCGCCTCGTTCCTCGGGCATGTTGTACAGAGGTATCTGGGAGATGTTGTATATTGACAGGCTGTTGTTAACGTATCCCCTCATGCCGGCATCGTCATTGTAGGCATACAGGAACACCATCCGGGGGATCATGTCGGAGGTGAACGCTATTATGAAAGCCTGAGACAGAAGAAAGCACAAAAGGCATTTCATGAAATGTTTGAGTCTGCAGTGAAATTGTTGAAAATAAATGTTATTTTGACACACAGTGTCATTCTGACAGCCTGTTCAAACGTTTAACATCCGTGAAAAGAAAGACAAACAAACATATTCCTGCACTAGACTCACGTTGGTCACGACAGACAAAATGGCCACCGCATTGAGGATTTCCTGCCACGCTCCGATGTTTCGGGCCTTAGACGCTACCGGTCTCCTGAACTGGGTGGTGAACTTCCAGGCGTCCACCCTGATCTCCAGGATGTTGTTGAACAGAGCCAGCACCGGAGCCAAAGGGAAGGAGGCCACAAACAATGTGATGAAACCAAACTGGACCACTGAAAAGAAAGGGAGAGCAGGCAGAGAGTTAGTGAGAGCGGAAAGCAGTAAACGGAATACAGGGATGGAAAACAAGACAGTCTCCATATAGCGTACAGCACAGCATCTCGCTCTCCTCCCCAGATATGATCTCTGTGTTGTAAACAAGACAAGTGAAGCATCTCACCCATCTCCAGGTACTCATAAAACAATCCCAGCTGGCTGAAGTTCAGCAGGACGTGGTCCTGCTCCCACCGGCTGTTATGGTACTCAGTATGGCGCCGCCCCTTTCTGCTCGTCCACCAGTTACGCATCAACCTGTCAAGACCAAGAAACAGATGTCAAACAACGGAGATCTGTTGTCGAGATTTACCGAGACCCTCCTTGATCACCACAGTGGCAACACTACGTATAGCTGCCGTCCGATAATCTGAAATAAAGTTTACCATTTTTTTTGCTGTGAACAAGTTGTTTAACGGTATGCGTAAAAGTTTGCAACAACAATGCTCAAACCAACATATTCTTAAATTGTCATTCATGTACTTACTGTAATGTGTCGCTTTCTGGACTGAGTTTGGCTGCTAATGTCTTCTACTTCTAAACTCTGAACCTCTTTTATGGCAATAGTTTAACGGAAATCTTTCCTGTAACTGAGTCGTGATCTAAATCTACGCACCTTTGCCTTCTGTCCGCATATTCTTGATAAATATTGTGTTTGTGGGTGGTGAAGCCAAACTTTCATTGCGTGACCACCAAGAGGTAGAAAATGAAATGCTGTTCATGAGTTCTCTCCATTTTGAAGAGTGTGAGCATCTGCAGGAAGCTGCAGAGCAGGAAATTATATGTATTGAGGGAAAATCTACTTGTCGATAACTTGTGCACCCAACATATTAATCTGTTAAAAACAATTACACAAATTTGTAAGAAATCCACAAAAGGGAAAATTGTAATTGAAAACCTTAATTGAACATTATTCTCTTGTTACATTGGCTAATTGAGATGAATAAGTAAGAGTGTGTGGACTCACGGCAGCAGCGCTTCCTGAATGTTCCCCCAGATTTGTTTTCCTGACATCACGATCACCAGCTGTGTGGTCAGCTCAATCAGGCAGCCTCCAGGGTCACACTACGACAGCAAGACGTGCTAAGTTTACAGAACTAATAACTAAAACTTTCGTTTGATGCACTTCCTGTTGGCAGCACCAGTTTATGATCCTCGTTGGTAGAAAAACATTTCAAAATGTTACGTTATGAACCTTCCCTCTTCTATAAGGATGTTTACTTACAATAAATAAATTTCTTCAATCATTATTGTATAAAGAGAAAGAAAACGCACCTCCTCATTCCTCAGTTTGCTTCTTCTGCCAAACATATATGTGTACTCGCCAGGAAAACCAACAAATTTCCCCTTGAAGAAGGCCACGTAGAAGCACGATGAGTAGTAGTTGACGAACTGGAAGAGGAACATCTTCATGGTCAGCCTGTTCTCATACTCAAGGTGGGTCTTTGGGATTTCTGCAGGAAGCAAACACCAGATAGTAATTCAGTGTAAAATGTTTTTTAGCGTCAAAGATGACTATTGTGTCATGTGTGTTTATTATTATTCTCTCTATATAAAAGGGACCATGTACAGTTCAAACATAAATGTCACCATTTGATGCACTGTACCAGATTATCGCTTCAGCTGATTTGCATCTGTAGTCCCTTGAGAGGTCATAACAAACATAACACAATAGCAAACAGTACAGGATGAAAGACATGATATAACATGATACGTGGTGAGAAGAACACACACGACACACAACACAAAGCTACAGAGCAGCACATTAAAAGTAGGTCGTAAAAACAATAATAATGCTGCTCAATGAGGACAGCGCTGAGCAGCTTTTAACTGATTTTAAAACTATTTTTTTAAAGTGCTGATAGAGCTGCAACTGATTTATGGCTTTCCCAGAAAAGGATATCAGATACCAAATATCAGATTACATCTCTTTACCCATATTAGTGATCCACACAGCCACCCTCTCATAGAAGAAGTTGAGGATCATGATGATGACAAAGTTGATGCAGGAGGCGGTGACGGACGTCGCTAGCTGTGGAGTGATGAATCTGCCCACCAACTGGATCTTGCGCATGGGGTCTTTAATGATACTTGCAAAGGCAGCGTGCACAGCCAGCCTGTATGCTATGACCCCGATGATACAGGCCACGATCAGAGAAATCTGTGGGAGCACACACACGTAAAGCTGAGCGTGTGACTACGCTGGGGGGAATACTCACTATGTATTGTTGTGAATAGCACACACAGGAAAGAGATACATATTCAGTTACCCAAAATATGACAGTGGCAGCCGAGAGGCAGAAGCGAGCACACTTGCTGGTGGCAGGGAGATACGGCTCCATTTCCTGAAACATTGTTATTTATTCTTTATGAAGTATAGCCACGATGCAATTTTTTTGCAAACCACAGAGCACATAACAATCATTGTGTTCATGGTCATGTTTCGAAGCACCTGAGTGATCTTGTTGAGTCTCTTGTTAGTGCATCGGATCTCAAACTCGGGCCGGATTTGAAGCTGCTGCTGTTCCTCCTCAAAGTCCACCAAGTCCCACTCGTACTCCAGCCGGGCTTGACGCCGCTTCCAGATCTCCAAAAACAGAGTTACTGCCAAGTAGATTTGAAGAAAGGAAGCAAAAAGTTGTCAAATCATGTCCACAAATGTTGTTGTAAAGTGAGAAATCTGATGCTGTGCTGTGTGCATCCATATCTCATCACCCGAATACTGTTACACTGGTTGAAAACAATGCCTGTGTTGGGTTTGAGGAGTGTAATGTGTTTCAGCTGAGCAACAACACTTGGCGTGCTGCTCATGAGCCCAGTTTTTTAATTGGTACCATCAGCCTTCATTGTGCTGTGCGAGCTTTCTGACTGCTGCGTACCAACATAACTGTGCTGGCATCTTGTTTTGGGCCCAAGCAGTACCGATGAAGGTTCAGTGTGAAAAGGCTTTAATTGTGAAAATCTGTCTCGCACGAGGGGGACTAAACTGGGTCTCCAACACAGGTCAAACGCAGCTAGAGCAGCATTGACTGACACTTACCCCAAATGCCCATAAATATGGCAAAGAAAACCGTTCCCTCGTTGTCAAACAGATGGGATTGCTGAAAGAGAGATTATGGAAAAATGAGTTGGAAGGAACATGGTGACATACTGCTGACTCGGCAGGATCCAATTAACCGCCGATATTTAAGTTTCGCACACTTATGTAGCACAATTATAGTATGTAGTATGTGCTTTTAGGTTTTACAATGGTGTCAAATGAACATATGAAGTGTGATGTTTTACCCAGGATGAGAGACACGTAGAGTTGAGCTTCCAGAATGAACACTTTTTATCACAAAGCGGACACATCACAATACTTCCTCCAATATCAACGTTACATATTTCTTTACTAAAAGGAGAAAACAAAGAGAACAATTTACAAAGCGATCATCCCATTCTGATCAGACCATCATAGATCCCCATGTTCACATACTTTTCTGTACTTTTAGTTTGAGGCTGCTTTTCCAAGTTGGTTCTGGACACTTTAGTTCCAATACATCTCAATGCAACAGCACAGTGTAGCCAAAACAAAATGGCCGTTTATATAAATAAATAATTGTCCCGTGTTTCCTTTTATTCTTAAGGAAAACTTAGTTTTTCCCGCATGCCGTAATAGGGAAAAGAGAATTAAAAAACTGAAAATAATGTACATGTGATCTGTGTTTAACAACAACAAAACTATATCAAAACACCAGTTAATCCACATCATATGTATCCAATCGTATGCTCAGTACTTCCCAAACACATGCATCTTTGCTAAAACCTTTCGATCTAAAACACTGCATGTGTTTGGGATCTGGTGAGCGAATGCCTGGATAAATGAGACATGGATTATACTGCACAAGTCTTGATATACGTTTGATGGAGTGTATGTACATGTACTTACAGAATCAGTGACTTCTTTTAAATCACTTCTTAAAACCCATTTTATAGAACAGCTTTTAAGTGATCTCGTCCTTTTATGCAGAACTTTGGTTCCCCTAAATTAGTTTGTCTGTTTTTTACATTTTAAATTTGAATACAGTATATAGATATTTTTTTTAAAATGTTATATTTGTTTCTTACTATTCTATTTGTTTTGCTTTGACTCTCTGTAGAGCACTTTGTAAACTTTGTTTTTAAAGGTGCAATATAAATAAAGTTATTATTATTATTATTAAATGTATCACGGATTGTCTCTGTTTTTGAATCATCAAACAAAGTTTTCTCCCAGATTCAAGGCAACACAAGAGCTCATAAAGACGAGGTTTTCCTAAATTTGATTAGATTAGATTAGAAATTCCTTTATTGGTCCCACAGTGGGAACATTTCATGATCACAGCAGAGCACATTAGAGCATTAATAAAAATAAAAGATACAAATAAAAACACAAAACACAATAACAATACTAAATACTAATAATAAAATACTAAATATACAGAGGAAACACAATATATACACAGGGCATTGATGTGAAAGAACATGACTGGCCTGCACAGAGCCCTGACCCCCTCCCCGTCAAACACCTTCGGGATGAACTAGAATGCAGACTGTGAGTCAGGCCTTAGTGTCTAACATCAGTGGACCTCATTAAAGCGCTTGGGGACCAAACTCTATGCAGCCAGCTTCCACCGTCAAGTGGAAAGACTTCCCAGAAGAGAGGAGGCGGTTATAGCAGCAGATAAAGGTTTGTTAAATGGTCAACATTGATATTTGGGTTTATTTGGATGTCCATATATTTTGGGCCAGTTGACCCTGTCACCCTCTGGTGCTACTCACCTTGAAATGTTGTCATCATAACTCAGCAATCCATAGATGAAACATATAAGGCCCATGACGGCTGCAAAGAACAGCATCTCAGTGTAGAAGCCCAGCCAGGCAAAGTAGATCCCAATCTTCTCCCCATAGTACTTCCTACAACCAAAAACAGCACGTTTAACGACCTAATTTAGAGAAAGTTTTCACGAAACATGCTTCAGTAATACGTATTCCCCCGTGACAGCATTGAGATGTTGCCTGTTTACCTGATGAGGTTGAGAGGCTGCTCTTTGTAAAAGCAGAGAAACCCGGCCCAGTGCTTGTACAGGTTGTAGCGCTCACTCTCACACTCAGCGTTTCTGGCTCTTTTCCAGTATCGACACTGAAAGGAAAAGAAACAACGCAACACGGAGCTGTTGAGCAAAAGATATTTTGGGAAATTAAAGGAAAACGTTCTCTGCAAAAAGAGAATGAGCATGTTTCTGATAATGTTGTATAATTATTTATTCCTTTATCCCATTTTCCTTTAAGTAAAAAAAAAAGGAATCCCTTTATTTATATATGTATATATATATTTATATATATATATATAATATGCTGAGACATGCTCATTTGAATAATACTGCTCTGAAACTGGAAACGAGACAAAGAATACCTGACACTAATACAAATATGCTTGAAATGAAAATCCTGCATTCAATGTTTTGCAACCTAATTTACTACTCCCACATTTCTTTTAAATAAAAGTCACAGTAATAGTAGTCGTACTGTGACAGTGGTAATATTAATAAAAGTAGCATTACTCTTTCAACAGAACCGCTCCTGTCTTTGTGTTTATTTATACATGAGGCAATTTATGTTGTTTGTGGTTCAGGAAGCATTACTTTGTTGAGTCTTAACCTAGATTAATATCGTAGCTGATCACATTTTTCCCCCAGTGTAATGAAGTAGAAGGTAAAAACGGAGCCGCTCAAGTAGACGACTGTCGAAATGTTCGACCTCGACATGTTCATGTCTTGTCTTCCACGTGTCTTACGTCATGTAGAGGAAAGGCTGCTGAATACGTCCCATTGCTGAGCAGTCGCTTGATTCCCGTCTTGTCTCTTTCTTTCTGACCCTCTTTGTAGTACGGGCAGCGGGCCAGGATGTAGAACACCTTTACAACAAGGACAGGGTTTACCAAGAGATGAAAGGATTTGGATTTTTAGGAACTTCTTAGCTATATGCATTTAGCATGTTGCTTCATTGTTGCACACGCCTGTATCAACACTGTGGGGTAACTGTAAACAACAATCCTCCAAGGGTCAGCCTGTCCAGAAGAACTGTGAGCGTTGTACTGATTTATCATTCATAAATACTAATCAGAATATCCTATACTATCACACACAGGAGATATTTACGATGTACAAAAAAAGTGTATTCTGATTTTAGAAGAGAAATGCTCACAATTCTGTTTCTTGTGGAAGGCGGGAAGAAAGTATCTTTGTCAGTGATCAGGAAGAAGTCGGTCTTGCTCTTGTCGAAGGGGTAGGTGAAGTAGTCAGGTTGGGGACGCATTATGTGATCAGGCAAGCGTAAAGGACGAGAGAGCCACTCCAGTGGGACATCCTGGCCGTGCGGGATATCACTGGTTTTGAAGGGAACTTTGATCTTTAAGACGTCGGCGTAGGTGGCCAGTACATTCCACGGAGCATGAATCTTTAAGAAATATGTCTTTTGGTCTTTGGAGTCCTGATCCAAGGAGAGATGGAGGAGAGGAACACATACTAATTATTAGATATATTATTTAAGTTGAGTACTTGGATGGCAGTATAATATGAGCAATCCCTTTAAGACTTTTCCTGGAGAATGTGGTGCGCCTCAGCAAACTATCCACTAGGTGGTGTAGGTACTCTGTGGTTGGATCTCTTACCGATTTGTCCTCGGTCTCCAGCTCCAGTCCTTCCTTCTCAAGGTTGGCCTCAAACTCCCTCCTTCTGTCCTGTGGATAAATACACACACACACACCGCAAGCATGATAGCCACGCACACTCTTACAGTCTTTGCATGTTGTCTCCCTACAAAATGTCTGCAATAGTACCTTAAATTAGGGATCTCTCAATCAAGTTATTTTAATCCCAATTCAAGTTCTTTTATATTGGGCATCTGCAAATACTGATACCATCATTTTATTGACCTACATAATGTACCCGGGACATTAAAATAACAGGTGTAGGCCCACCTTATTGTTCACAAGCTAATTGAACCAAATACTGAAGGCCACAAATGTTGTCTGTCTCTGCAAAATAACCTGAATCCCATTTCCTCTTAGCAGTACCACGTATTCCTGTTCTGGATATGTATGAGTTGTGTAACGTCAACAGCATCACAGTTAGTCACCCTGTGAAATGCTGACTAACCGACGACAACTTTTCACTTTTTAGGACTCTTACCTGCTTCTTCTCTCCATCCTTGTCATCTACATAGGACAGCACAAAGTCTATCCTCCGGACTCCATCCCTGAAGAACACGGTGTCTGTGTTTGGTTGCAGCTTGTCAGTCTGAAGGAGAAACAAACAAACTCAATGCAACGCTCAGCTTTGACACAGAGTAGGAAGAGAAAGCTAAAAGACATGCAATACTCGAACAACAGATACTGACAGCAAGAAATGAAGTCTGAATCTTGAAGGCTCAGACTTTAACACTTATAGATATACAGTAGTATGTATGTATATAAATAAATATATATATATAAATATATATATATATGGAGAAGCACATTTTGTCCCAGAAATACACATGTAATTTAGTGCTGCTGACTCAAGGGAACAGTGGTATTGAAAAGTATTTAAAGAGAACGTGGTTTCCTTTATCCCAAGGCCATATGGACTGCAGAAGACACACATAAAACAAAACATTTTGGACACAGTACAATCACAGTTTGTCATTATACAAACGTATAATCTACTTTTTTATTTTACTCATTGTCCCACTACAAATTTGTTTTCTTGACACTAAAAACATTATTGTTCATCCTCACTGTCTACAATATACAGTGTGTGTCCTTATTTGTACTGCTGTTAATATGTATTTAATAATAGTTTCACAACCTGAAGATATGATTTTAAATCATCAGTCAAACAGTTGAATGGCCTGATTTTGATGAACCCCGGCATGGAGTAACCAGTGTGTTCAGTCGTTTTATGGACCCCACCCAGCTGGTTTATCAGACCCTTACATCCACTAACACCTACAGGGTGTGGATGCTGCTCGTTACTGTGTTATATAATCATGCTTGAACCTAATGAGAACATTGGAAACAGAAGTGTTTGATAGATTACCACTGATCCGACCATGAACTGAAGTCGTACATCCCGGAAACATATTATATGAATTATGAATTAAGATTGATAAACCATCTGCGTGTTGTCCTCACTGTGGCACTGACAACACAACAGACTGACTGCTGTGGGAGCAGCGACAGTTTATTTATTTCTCTCGCCGAGAAGAAAACAGAGGAGCGATTAGAGACCCAGAGGTCTCGTGACTCAGGAAAGCAAGTGGGGAGCTGACCAGAGGGTCAGTCATGAATCAAAGGACACAAACATAAACATTGATATAAATAATTTTGAAGAAAAACAACTTACACAGAGATATAACTAAAGCCACCTTCACATCCATAACTGTTGTTGGACATCTTGGTAGCTTTAACGTGGAGGTTATGTGTTAATCTATGCTAAACTAAACTAGCCAGCTTCATACAATACAGATTGTAATGGCAAACGTCTTCTTTCCCATTTGTCTGTGGAAACACGCGTAGAGACGATGAAGCTTACCTCTGTATGTCCAGGCAGTGCTGATTTTTCAGATAATGAATTTACACTAGCTCCACCATTTTCATCTGCAAAATAAAGAAAACATTTAGAAAAAATATATGTCAAAGTTAAACGGGTAGTAGGGGCCTAAAGGTTAATGAAATAGGCTTGTGACAAGATGATTATTGATTCAACCCCAGTCCAGCAAAAACTCTGTCAGTTTATTAGTGTTTAAGTTAGTCATTCGATAATGTGTTATGATGAAACTTGATAATTACTAAAGATACATAGCAAACAGTCCAACAACAACTTAAAGATGTCAGTGTTATGTTTAGTAAGTTTTAATTGTCATATATTTTTTTTCTAAACACCTGCTGTACGTCATATAAAGTGATAGGTCAGGTTTTTTTTCTTCTTTTTTATTGTGTATGTATATCTGGGCCTTCAGTTTGAACATGTGCTGATGAGCCATGACAATGTAGCATCTAAACTTAGAAAGGGAAAATACTGGAGAACCAGTGACTGCTGGCTGGTCAAACTAAACGACGTGTCACGATGTGTTTTCTTTAAAGAGAAAATTGTGTCTTTTCAGTCATCCGTTGCACCTTCCTGCTTATATGTGCCCAAACCCAACAACAGAAAACAATTGTTCAAAAAATAATGTCATTGTTAGAATTTCCTCATGTGCTCGTTTAAACTGTTGATGAAAAAGTAGACAGTGCCAACCCTTTAGCAAAGGAGAGGGTATTCTTCTCTACTGGCACACCAACATCCAGTAATTAAGCTAAGCTATGTTTGTGTCCATGCAGGATACGTGGTATGTAGGATAATACTAAGGTTCACTCAAAACTAAACCAAACCTCCTTTTAGAGAAATGAGCCGGCCAATAATCATTATGGTGGCACAAGCATCTCAAACAAACTCAAATTACAAATACAAAGCCTACAGTCTCTTGGCAACATCAAGCAGAGGAGCTGAGATGAAAACCACAGAGGCAGCACACGCACACGCACACACACACACACACACACACACACACACACACACACACACACACACACACACACACACACACACACACACACACACACACACACACACACACACACACACACACACACACACACACACACACACACACACACACACACACACATCTTCTTCCTCTCTCATGCAATGACACACAGCATTCCTGCAGTGCCTCCCTCTCCCTCCACACTGGCAGAGAGAATGTGCTCATGTTGCTCTGCTGCGCTCGCTGCCTGCTCCCCTGTTATTCCTGGTTGGTGGGGAAATGGCACTTCCTGTGGGGGAGGCTGGAACTTACATGAAGACATCAGCGAGGGGGAGGGGCCAGAGGTGGGCGTTGCTGCTGTGCCAAAAGTCTTACCTCCCCTTACATGAAACACAAAGAAGCCTTCTTTGATTAGACCAAGTGATATTACAGGCAGCAGTGTGAGCCAATAAGAGAGGGGCTGTGGTGGCTCCATGTGGAAGCTCAATATCTTTCAGTGGGCTCGTGGGAAGCATCGTTGAATGTGCAGCCAATATTATATTTAATCTGAGCAGCTTTCTTTTTTTTCCTTTTCTTTTTTTGGTCTCACTCCAACTGTGCACCGACAGTTATCAGAGCCTGACTTGAACAAACAGAAGCAAGGGGCCAGCAGTGTGTCACACTAGGTCATACGGAGTAGGCTGCATTTTGTTGAACGAAGCAACAGTGTCAGACTTAGATTCACAAATGAGCATGCATGTTTAAATAACTATTGTATACTCAAATCACAGACATTCCTTGATGGAAAAATACCATGGTAACTGTGGCTTTTGAGGGCACACATGAACCAAATAACAACTCATTTAAAGGTAATGCTCATGCACTGTTTTCTAACACACCCCAAAAAACCCTCAGCTGATGTATATTCATAGAATAGCTGAGATAATCTTCTATCAACATTCCCACCAGCAGAATGCCAATTTAGTGAAAGATATGGCCCTAACCTCTTGTGAGCTCAAAATCAAGTGGGAACAAAAGGGAACTCGAATCAAATGGTCAGCTGCTGCTGGTCAGCTGCTCACTGATATGAAAGCAATGAGCTAATGCCAACGCCAAATAAGATGTACTGTAACTCTTTTACATCATTTTATACAGATTCCAACTCATACAATATTTTGAATGTGATAGACAGTGCTTTCTTTTAAAACTTCTGTAAAGATGGCGGACTGAAGAGACAGGTTATAAAAGAATCGTCAAAAAGGAGTAAGGGCTGAGAAATGCTGACAGGTGTCGATTAGTCAGTGGCCTCCAGTATATAAGAATAGGAGGTCACGCGTATCAATATATTAGTTTTTAGGGCTTTATATTCTCTCCCGAAACAAGTAAATGAACTATTCCCAAGCTGAATAATTACAAATCCTAATTCACTACAACCTGATGAAGTCTCCATTCCCGTTGACAGTGATTGCCTTTGAATAAGAAATCCGTTTAGTGCACCACGGTTTCATTTGACGTGGCAGCATGTGTAACTGGCAGGAGAGAGCGGCCTCCCTTCGGTGAATCCCAAAGTGAGTCAGCAAAACAAATGTTAAGAAAGGGAACCTGCATCTCTAAATGTGAACCGACAAACAGGGTCTAGTATTTGTCTGACGGCTGGGAGATGATATCTCAGCCACCCACACAGACATAGACACACAAATGCACGCGCACCCACCCACACACACACACACACACACCCACGCACAATAATAATGTATATTAGTCTATATCAAGAAACTATCATGAACTTACAATCTACTTCCGACACTTGGTGGGCTGAAAGCACATGTTCAACAGCAGTGGTAGAAGATAATAAAGTAGTTAACTGAAGAACTCATAAGATAAGATAAGTTAGTACTCCTGTATTAGTCCTACAGAGGGGACATTTGCAGGATTAAAGCAGCATAGTGGATAGTGCAAAATAAAAAAACAGGCATAAGTAGAAAAACAAGACCAAACAAGTATAATAAATATGTGATCACACAGGTACGGTATAATAATTAAGTTAAAACCAACTAAAATATGATATAGTAGATATACTGAGTGGTTGTTAATGTTTCACAGTGGATTGAACACATGTATTTATATTGCACAGTGTATACATTGGATTTATATTGCATTGAATGAATACATGAATGAAGACTTGTGAGTGTGTGGTATGTGTGGTCTACTGGGAGCAGTGTTGGTTGTGCTCTGGGATGTACTTCCTTGAGTACTTCCATTTTTTTCTATACTTCTACTCCACTCCATTGTGTATATGACATATAGTATAATGCTAATTGTATTAAACTAGCCTTTAGTACATCAATAATACAAATCAAACAATATGGCCTGATAAAGCACTCTGACAGGGTCCATGATGTTGCCTAATGAGTGTTTTTACTTCAAATACATTATGATAATATTTGTTTGCAAATATTGTTATACTCCTACTGAAGCTAGCTTGAAGCTCGACTTTGTTATGGTGTATTTGTATTGTGGGGTTTTGTTATCTTTGAGTTAAAGAACATCAATACATCTTCCAGTTTGACTGTAAGACTGACAGAGTGAGCGATACAGCTCTCTGTAATGGTGTAACCTTATATTGTGATATATAAATATATACAGTGTTCTTTTTATGGGAAGTCAATAACTATAAGTAACTGTTTATAGATTAAAATAACCAGGAATGTTATTATATATATGCATATATGTATATATATATATATATATAGCAAGAGAGAGAGAGAGAGAGAGCTGAATGATATATATATATATATATATATAGCAAGAGAGAGAGAGAGCTGAAAGAGCAGACAGACACACAGACATCTGGGTGTGATCAGCAGAAACAGAAAGATTCTCCATTATTGAGGAAAGTTCAGCATGATGAAAGAGCGAGTGGATTAAAAGAGAAATAGCGGAAGTGGTGATGAGAGGACGGACAGACAGGCGTCACATAAAGCCTCCGATCTGCCCGTACCTGAGTGCAGGGTTATGCTGAATGCGGTCAACACTGCAGGACCATCTTTAAAGGACAGACAGATAGACACAGGTTAGTGTTGAACTCCAGGTCGGGAGAGGTGAATATGCACACTTGCAGAGTGCAGAGACGGTCTGATTGACGGCAGATCCATCAGAAAGCCTCACAGTATGAAACAGTGCTCACGCTTACTCTAAGCACCGCAGGGACAATAAACAACAATTAATCTCTTGTGGCGATCAGGCCGGGTCTTCCATCTGTGGCACAGCATCTGAATAAACAATGATGATGAAGACCTGTAATGTAAGTTTGGCTCAATAACAAAACAATAGTTTTTTCACGATGACTCAAGCAAGCTGTGTGGGTGTCTCCTCTCTGAAAGAGGAGCCCCATTAACAGCTCTTGTGTTGCTCTCCCACCAGGGTGGCACTCAGCTTTCAAACAGATGCTCCTCAGATCATTGTTTTGCTTTGCACGTCCACGAGTTCAGACCAACTAACCACAACTCCACATTGTGACGACATGAACCTTTTCTAAAGGGAAGTGATTCAAACATGTCACAGATTCCCTCTAAGCATTCGGTGTGTTAGTGCCAGGTGGATTGCGTATGGATGAATATGAAATATTAATGTGATGCAGGTTAATACTCTGGTTTATAGGTCACAGTCAAAGTCAACCACTATCCAGTCTCAGACAAGCTGAGTGCTGGTCTTGATGATTAGTAATGAGGCAAATGGGCATATGAAATGGTAAAGCACAAGACTGAAATATTACATTTCATACCAAAACATATGAGTGATAGTCCTGACGATCGAGCAGGCGTGGTGTGTACGATACAGTGAACCACAATATCCTGAGCTCAAACCGGGTCTAGGGCTGCTATGACAAGACATCCTCTCTATCTCTCTCGCTCCACATTTCCTGTCGAGTCAGCTAAAATACAAAAGGAAAGATCCATAAACTATGAGAAGAAATTAGAATTTTGTTGTTAGATTAAGACCAAAGAATACCAACTAATGGCTCATGTAATTCTTGTGAATCGTGACACTATGGAGTGAAAATATCGACAAACTAACAAAACTATCCTCTGTTCTATTTTCGTATTGTGTGTTTGATGGGAGAGTTGTGTCTTTGTGTTTTCATCAGACACAAACTTCCTTTCTTATCGTCAGGATATTATCGTCCCAAAGGGGAGGTTTCCTGACAATTCCCGGAAAGTGCAACAAAACCACAAACTCATGTGCAGGAATAACGTATTATCTTCATAAGGCATAACATCACATAAACATATTTGATGAAGGCATAATTATGGAAAAAAATGCCAAGGAGCACTTGTATGGAAAATTGTTTTCTCTTGCTTGCATGGCATGCAACCTGTGGCTTGATTATGTGGTTTTGATATGATGATAATGATGAAGAGTGCGATGGCAACAGGGCAAATATGTATGTGGTTTCTGTACTAGCATTTGCCTTCTGATCATATTATTTTTTTATTATTCGTTTTATTTAAGAAATATTGTACTAACTAAATGACAATTATAGTTCCCACAGGTGCAGCTGTTCTATGAACAGCTCATAGAGTCATTCCTTATTGTGAGGTCCTGGGACAGGGATGTCTATGCGTACAGATTGTAAGGCCCTTTGAGGCAAATTTGTAATTTGTGATATTGGGCTATAAAAAATAAACTAAATTGAAAACAAATGTTGTGATGTCCCACATGAGTGTTAGTATTCCCACCTCTAAGTGTTTCAGGTGCATGTACCCAAAGGCCAGGCAAGTGGGAACAATTTTATTTTGAATGTAAAAAAAACAAAGTTTTAAAAAGATCATTTTGATCCAAAACAAAGAAACCAAAGCAAGTCTACACTAGTTTATTGAGAGTATATCGTGGTACTTTTCCGTATCTTGTTTATTACCCGGCCTCCATCAAAGGAGCTAATTCAATTAAAGGCCTGTTTCCATAGTAACTCTTTGGCTCGGTTTCCCCTCTGACTGGAGAATGACTTCATGTGCCATGACTGCAGAGAGCAGAGTGAGATCAACTTAAAGATCTCCTTTAAATATGAGCATCTACTATTAGGGATGAATTCCTGACTAGCTGTCCCTGATAGATGACAAATAAATTGTCCACCCGCTACTGAAAGCTTCGAGGCCAATTCTGAATAAAGATAACACCAAGTACCTGCCGTGCCATTGTACCGCGACAGTACATCATCCAGTAGTGTTCAGTGGTGGATCTATAAATCAGTGTTTGGCCAGCTGTGAACGAGGTCATGCACTCCAAGCACACATGTGTATATACGGAGGTGAGGACAGAATCCTTCTTCTCTCCCATGTGGCAGAAGGGCGGCCATGATAAGAACAAAGCCTTTTCAGAGCAAGAGGAGACTATTAACCCGCTACTAACCCTTGATAAACAGGCACGTGTCTTCATTAACAACTTGCTGATTAACACAGTATAGAGTGTGGGATTGATGAATGGGAAAGGTCTCATTGTGATTTTATTATATTAAATGTGAATGCTGGGGAATAAATTATATTTGTTGTTCACTTCCCTTGATGATCTCTCGGGGACGCAGCGTTATAAATGCTACTGATTTCATTTAGCTGTTAGCTAGACGGTTATCATTCAAGTGAGACACAGGTTGTTGTTTTTTACTAAAAATATATTTTGAAAATAACTCTGAATTAAATACTGAGTTGCATTTCTTTTAATTGTTTAAAGTTGTAACTGTTACATTCAAGGCTGATAATAAAACATGTCAGGAGCTTGACATTACTTGAATTCTTAAAATCCAAATAATCTGATCACTTTCACAACAGTGCTGAAACTACATCTTCATGTATCAATTGCTTATAAAGTTATACAGGTGCACTTTTAATAATGCTTCAATGGGCATTTGCAATTAGTCACAAATTGATCGTCCATTGAGACAAGTGATTATTATTAAAAGCAAACTTTATTCTCTCATTCTCTGAGGCGTCTTCAGTGCAACGCTGTACTGCTCTTATTGCGAGAGCACCAGACTTTTCCAATCAAGGGTCAAGCAGAGTCAAAAGACATGATCAGTCACTAAATACTGTGCATGTGTCTTGACTCCTGACATGACTTCAGCGACTGAGCTCTTGACTATGATGGAAGTTTACTTCTGTAAATTTAAATATGCAGTTATAAATGTCAATGAGAGGATACGACAGGTTTGAAATAGAAATGTTAGTCCCTGAGAGAAGAGACATGGATGATATAAACAGGGATTCATCGAATAAAGGTGTTGGCACGTGATATCAAAGCCACTATTTATTACTGTGCATAAGACAAATATATTCATGTATGGTTAATTTTAACTTTTAAGTGGGCCTCACATTATGGAACATTAATGTATGTATCAGTCGTTAAACACAAGGAGTCTTTTCTGTTTGTCAACACTCAGTTATTTTTCCATTTAACTGTATGTGTAACGTTTCAAATAGTAGGGAGAACCCAACCACTATTCACTAACAGACAGAATAGTCATATATCTTATGTATGATTCCTTTCCTTGTTTTGACAGAGTTGTTGCTTCAAAACAAAACCACGGCAATGTCATCTTCACAAACTGTCATGCTGTGGGAGCTATGGGAGAGATAATGCAGCACTCAGCAGACCACAGCCCTTCAAGTCAGGACAAATGGAGCTTCATGGAAGTACGAACCTGAAGTCATGTTCTGTCCTCAGAGGTTACTGCACAGTACATTTGTCAGAGTAAATTGTAATCAAATTGAAAAAATGTGTTCTCTAAACAATATAACATTTGGTCCCAGTCCAAATAGAGTAAAATCTATCCTAGCCTCAGAGTTA
Source organism: Pseudoliparis swirei (assembly GCF_029220125.1). NCBI lineage: Eukaryota > Metazoa > Chordata > Actinopteri > Perciformes > Liparidae > Pseudoliparis > Pseudoliparis swirei. The sequence continues at coordinate 14,359,876 of NC_079391.1, read as the reverse complement.
ATAATTCAGAGTAATTTTTACTCTATTGAGTGTTTATATTAAACTCTACATGGTGATAATTAACTCTATGTAGCATCAAATTAAAACAACTCTACAGCCGTTTCGCTCAATTCAGAGTATAATCCCACTCTATACAGAATTGGATCTCATATATTTTAATGACTATTTAAACCTGTGAGAAATGACTCTGGAAGGTCATCTTTAAAACGCAACAAGTTAAGATATCAGTATATTATTTATTTAGAAAAAAAACAAGTGTAAAATATATCAACATATATTTTCCAGATTACTTCAAGAAAATATAATTGGACCTCTGCTAAATGAATTCAATCACATTTCAGAAAGTGGCTTTCTGTTTTGAAAAGAGTCAGTTAAGCCTGACTATCTCAGAGGAGTCAATCCAACTAAATATAGAAATGCATACTCAGCTTGACAGATAGAAATTAGGAACATTTGACTTGTTTACGCACATGCTTTATTGCCTCTGATCATTTTGCCCATTTGTCAACTTCAATTAATTTACGATGAAAAAACATGGGAATGAAGATGCTTCTTGGGCTGGGATATTGCCTGAAATCTGCCTTTGAGAAAGACTTAAAGTCATTTAAAATGAAAGATGAAAAACAGATTAAATACCCACACATGTCTATTTTCCTCCTGGCTTGTCATGGGATATCGCTGTGAAATGCATCACATAATAAACTATTTTGTGTGCAGAAGTGGGTTTAATAGTTTGTTTATCTTTCTGCTATACTTCAGTCCTGACCTCCTGACTGAGATAACTCTAATTAATCCAAATCCTTCCCAAGCACTCCCTTTTTCTGTTCATGATGTCATTGTGCACAGCCTCTGTGTTCAGAACAGCAGTCACACACACCACTTTTAGAAATATAAATAGCATCTCTTCAAAAACTAATCTGAGCTGGTTCTAACACACACCCAAGTAAACACAAGTAACTGAGTGCCACTCAAATGGTAAACTGCCATGCTTTACTACATGACACGAGGGCAGCCTACATTCTCCAAGGGTTTACTTTAATTACACACCAGTTCTTTCGGATAAGGATCATCCCAGTCAAGGATAATGTCGGGATAAAGATGATTTCTTCTAACACCATACAGGCCAGCGTGTTTCTTTGCCACAGTAGGCTATGGCTATAGCTACTCCAGCACAAGCAGTAGTAAGGCAGCCTTTTGGACCAATATTAAACATGTGACATACGATAGAAACCTCCTCGTGGCCAGCTGTTGAATGTTAATGAATGCATATGTGTTTAATTACCTCCAGTCTGTGAATCCGTCGCGCTCTGCAGCTCGATCAAAGTTTCATCCTTCCCCTTTCCTGTTATTCGTCTCATCGCGGCCAGCGGTGTTATTCTGAAGGCTCTCGCCTCCTCAGGAAAGAAGTGGGGGAAGGAGAGAGAGGATGAGCCTCGATGAACTCACGCGGCAATCAATGAGTACGATTCAGATTATTGGATGGATTATTAATCATAGCTACATTATGACCGATCCTCACAGAAACTGTACCCTGCTGGGCTCCCAGGCGCTACCCGAGAAGACCAGGCACTCGGCAAGATCGTAATCGTAAAGGGGAGTGGCACGAGCGCTTTTCCGTCGGCCAAATGTTTGTTGCGCAAGGACGTGTGTACATGTGTACGCGTGTGAGAGAGAGAGAGAGAGAGAGAGAGAGAGAGAGAGAGAGAGAGAGAGAGAGAGAGAGAGAGAGAGAGAGAGAGAGAGAGAGAGAGAGAGAGAGAGAGAGAGAGAGAGAGAGAGAGAGAGAGAGAGAGAGAGAGAGAGAGAGAGAGAGAGAGAGAGAGAGAGAGAGAGAGAGAGAGAGAGAGCCTTCTATAGAAGGAGGACATCGCGTGGCGATCTTCAATACTGCACACTTGTATTTAATATCATTGGCCATTACTAGATTATAAATGGGTTGCCAGGTTTTAAAAAATCTCTCTGGATGGTATTTATCTTTTCCTCTACCAGTTGTAGTCGTTTTGTCTTAGCTAATACAACAGTTCACTTTAAAGACACATTACCACAGGTATAAACGCCAAAGCAAAATGAAGTTTATGACCCTTTATGATGACGTTTTAATATTTATATACAGACGTGATGCATTATTAAATTGGGCCCGGTGTCTTATAGACCTAAGTGATAACAAATAAATAAAATAAAACCAAATGATGTATCAAACAATACAGAAATTAGTAACAAACCCCTTTAGGAATGATGGCCTTTTGAGAAAGTGGAACAGATAATGAAATAGTGTTTATAATATTGACTTTTAACGTTTTAATTATTATTTTCCATTTATTCCAAGCGTGTTGCTCAAAGCTAACTTATTCTTAGCTGGGGGGCAATATACACTCCAAATACGAATGTAAAGCGAAACTATTTTTTCGCGCGACCGAATCCCATGAAAAGTCAACGTACAGATGCGTGTGGCTGCGATAGAAGCGATATTTTCCCGAGCGGCACGTTTGGGGCGTTTGGGGCGACGCGATGTGGGCGACGCATTTACAGCGGCGCAATTTTCAAATATTTCAACTTTGAGGCGGTAATCTCGCAACTCGGGCCAATCAGCTCTTGAGTTCCGCCTCGTAGCGCTGGAAGCGGAAGTCTTTCAGGCGTAACAGTAACTTCATCGGTGAAAGTGACCGAGCTGTGTGAGCCTACGGGTGATGTCATGAACCCAAACACGAGGGCGTTAGTGTGTGGGATGTCCACAACAAATATAAAGCAGAACTAGTTGTGAGTTATTCTGGTGGATGAAGGAAATGATAACGGTCTTTACGGAGACGAGACACGGAGAAAAGCCCCGCCCCTCGCGAAGCGTCTCGACGCTCATGATGCCTATCTGACACCTATTGCTTCACTAAGAACACAGCTGATGTCTGAGCACTACAATCAAACAGCAGGAACAAACATCAATGATAAACAATCTGAGCCAACCTAGTAAATCACATAATACTAAACACCATTTTGACCTCAGCTTGTAGCAGGTATAAAGCTTCAGTGGAAGCTCAGTCAGGACGGTTCATACATCTGACATTCACTTTTCATTTGGAACAGCTCTTGGAAGGCAAAACTTTGATGATGTAAATCATGCGAGCAGATTAACTGCAGATGGAAGAATCAGAGGAATTGAGATCCAGCAATACAATTCAAATACAGGAATGTAATCCTAATGCAATGCTACCACTAATTCTGAAGGCTTCCTCTTTTAGGGGAGTAGTTAACTTGTGCTTGACATAAAGAATTAGAAAATACCAAAGATTGTCTTACTTTACTAATCTAGAAGTGTGTAGATGTCATTGGATCAGATATAAGTACATGTGAGCTGCTGCTCTGAGCTAAAGAAGGCCACAACCTGCTGCTCTGAGCTAGACCTGTTGCTCTGAGCTAAAGAAGGCCACGACCTGCTGCTCTGAGCTAAAGAAGGCCATGACCTGTTAGGCTACTCTGAGCTAAAGAAGGTCATGACCTGTTGCTCTAAGCTAAAGAAGGCTCTGAGCTGAATATGGCTTCTCTAAATGTACATGCAGAGATATAGCCATACGGCTAAACACAGACAACAACGCCTAACAATCACTCCTATAAACTATGTGAGACATCTTAGAGATGTGAGAGGAGCTTTGCTCTCCATGTTTCAGTCTGATACAATAACTCATGGAGTCAACTCCTCAAAACATGTTCACACACAACACAGAGCTCCATCCTTCTGGAGACCAGAGGACTACATGATGATGATGTGATGTAGTCAGAGGGCTAAAACTGCAGAGTAACAACAGGACAGGTTACATGTTGATGATGATGTGATGTAGTCAGAGGAGTAAGACACTGACAGCAGAGTAACAACAGAACAGGTTACATGTTGATGATGATTTAGTTTATTTCGATCAGCAAAATATACAACAATCATAATTCAACAAAAGAAGAAAGTGGCTGACCGAAAGGGTCGAGGCTGAAGCTAACGAGCTTATAAGTGCCCTAACCTATGATTTCTCGAAAAAACGTATTTCAAAGAATCATATATATATATATATATATATATATATATATACATACATACATATATATACACATACATATACGTATACATACATACACATACACACACACATACATACACACACACATACATACACACACACACACACACACACACACACACACACACACACACACACACACACACACACACACACATATAAACATAAAACTTGTCCCCATTAACTGTTGATGTAATGATGATGTAGTAATGAAGGTTACAGGTGAAGCACAGGTAGTGCTGTGACTGGGTGCTAACTGAAGGCTGCTTAATAAGAAAAAATCAACTACTGTCTCTTTATTTTTCAATTGTCAATATGTATTGCCTCGTGGTCATCATATCCTCACTCTTCCATGTGGGAATGTTTAGTTCCAAAATGACCCAAATAAAACAAGTAATAAATACATGATGTATACAACTATGCTGGAAATTAACCATGAACATAAATATCAGAGGAAATAAACGGCATTAAATACATATGTATCAATAACAGGTATACTGCCATCTAGCGGTGGAAATATAAATATAATAACATCAACAACTCTGCACAGAAACATTACTTTGATTAATCTATATTAGGAACTGTGTTGCATCAAACAATGCAACGATTAAGTGAGAAGGTGATTCTTGCTGTGTACTTGAATATTAAACTTCCCGTCGTCACCACTGTCGCTAACATATCCAGGTTTAATTCTTTATTCTTTATATTGACTAATTAATATTCTTCTAACGTTACCCTGCTATGTGTTTGCATCGTTAAAATATCCCCGTTTAATTCTTTATTCTTTATATTGATTAATTAATATTCTTCTAAGGTTAATACGAATATGTATCACTGGCTTTTATTTTGACTTTCATTTTAAGCACTTCCGTTCTGTCGTTTTTGGTTTCAGACAGCAGAAACGAAATACGGGGTTTCCGTATTCCGTATTTGGAATTAAACGAAAAAACAAACTAACATTACGTACACGGACCCTCACGCGTTTTGGGCGACGCGAAAAATAGTTTCGCTTTTGGTGTGAACGCACCTTTACACATAATATGTTTTCGTTAAGAGTCCAAATACATGCTTCGTCCACCAGGGAGAGCTCGAGTACAGCTCATCAACCGCTGCTTTGTTGCAACTGAGTGCTCGAGGTCCCCCTTGTTCATTTATCATATCAGACTCACGTGTCGAACCATACAAAACAAAACAAGTCCAAGTCACCGAATTGTATTCTATTTTTTTTATTGGCATGATAAATATTTAAAAAACTAAGCCTGCTTTTCGAAAAAACGGCTGCCATGTGGTCACTGTGATCAACATGGTTTAATCATTTGTTTTATCATATATGTTGTGTGCAACCAATGACAGGGGAAAGATGTGTGCGGCCATAGTTTGATCATGTATCCGGTTTATTGTTAGAAACATGGTCAGTACCATAATATTATTATTATTATTATGGTCATCATGCATATCACATCCCCCGTGTGTAGAAATAGTCTGCGACCTGTTTCATTGACAGGTTGTGCAGGTTTCTCATGCGTTTTGGAGAAAAGCATTATTTCTAAGTGTGATTCATTATTAGCCTACTATTGTTAGTAATATTGTAATTTCTACCCCGTGTGTAGAAATAGTCAGCTACCACTAGTACATCGTATCATTGGCCGTGTTTGTAGGTTTCTCATGCGTTTTGGATAAACGCAACCAGCTCTTTTGTTCGAGAGAGAGAGAGAGAGAGAGAGAGAGAGAGAGAGAGAGAGAGAGAGAGAGAGAGAGAGAGAGAGAGAGAGAGAGAGAGAGAGAGAGAGAGAGAGAGAGAGAGAGAGAGAGAGAGAGAGAGAGAGAGAGAGAGAGGCTGTTTTGGGGATACAGCAGATTGATTGAGTGAGGAGGAGAGAGAGCGGGATGCTGACATATTGCTGATAGATGGCTAAAATGGCGAAAGCGTGTTCCACCTCAGCGAGCCACCACACTGTCGTACTGTAGGTCGGAACATGTAATAGCTGGAGCTGGATATCCGTCTTGTTGTGTGATTTTTTTTTTAACCGTCCCGTCTGTTCACCTGCACGCTGTCTTCTGCAAGTGCTGGGATATCTTTCGATAAGTGATCAAATGGCATCCACAAGGCGCCGCCGCCTAGTTCCGTGCTTTTGGGGAATACTCCTAAACGCTTTAATCGGTAAGTGGCACTGTCTCGTTGCGGGAGTGGAGAGTCTCGCGCCGCGGGGCGCGCGGTCGGTCTCGTTGTGGAGGATAACCGCTGTGAGTGCGCTGCTCCCCGGAGCCCGCTGCACGCTGCAAGCAGCGATGCGTGCGCGCCTGGCCAGTCACCCTGAACTTGGCCCCTCTCCGGTGTCCGTTAGTATTGTGGACTGAATACTTCGAAGTGTATTTAAAGTTGCATGTGGTGTGCGGAACTTTACATGTTAGAGCAGACTATTGTGTGTTGTTTCAAAGGCATCACTTTACACGGGCAATGTATCAGGTCTATCTTGCTTATGAGCACCATAATAACACACGGTAGCCACGTGCTACTTGCTCTCGAGAGTGTTTCGTTTGTTTTCAAATGTATGTGGATGGGAGCACGGAGGAATGGAAAGACTTCTGTATTGTACTTTTTTTTCTTTTTTTTTTACTCTGCAGAAAGTGCTTCCTTTTCTGCTTAAGTTGTTCTCATGACTGTCTTTTAATCAGGTGTCCCAATATGTCAAATAATGGCTTGTAGATTTAGAGCTCTTTCAGTGTTATTGTTCAGTACATGTTCTCAATTACACTATTAAAAGCACTATGACTGATGCTTCAGTGAAACTGAAATAAACCAGTGTAGTGTTGTGCTTTTAGGTGGTTAAATGACAATATACCCTTTCATCTTTAATTAAAAGTTAATGTTATCAAAATTGACTACCATACCTAAATCTTTAAAAAAAAACTTTAAAAAGTGATTTACTTTAAGAAGTAGACAGAAGTTATTTTTTCATATCAGGAGACTTTCAAAGTGCTGGTGTTCTTGATTGATGAGTCCTTACAGCACACCACCCTGTGGCTGGGGGGAATGAAAGTGGGCATGTCACAGAGGATAGATTAAATGACTGTGGTTATTTCCTGCTGGGGAGAATATTTGTACAGATTAAATGTCAAGGCTGTCCCTCTCCTCCTTTACATTTTTTTTATTTTTTGGCCCCTTTGTTCACTATGATAGACAGTTTCTCTCTCTCTTTGTGAGGCCCCTTAATTCAAAGGCAGGAGAGACTATTGAGTATTTGCAAAGCATACCACACAGGGACCCACAATGGCCCCGACTGGAATCATAAAGACTAGTATACAGTGGTTGATAACATGAACTTCAGTCAGAGGACTGGGAACATACACTTTAGAAACACAGCCCTGTAATGGATGTGGTTCCAATCTAAGGATCCCATTAAAGAAACAAAGCGTCAGAGATTAGATTCAGTTCAGATGAAGGCACTTTTTATGACATGTCACGAAGAGTTGATAAGAAGTAATCCGAGACATATTTGCATTATAGCTCTTTCATGCCACGAGGAGCTAAAACTAAAGCAAAAAGATGTCATTCAGAGGATCTCATGATATGAAAGTTTAAGAGCTTGTCTTTCAGACTTCAGAAAAAAAGACCATATCGGTGGTAAATCAGAGCATGTGAGAGAAAGATATGGAGAACTTTCACTTCATAAACAAAGCTACCAGTATGTAGTTTATTCGCCCATAGAAATATATGAAGATGAATACTGTGAGACAAGATTGTACAACATTGAGATGTGAATTGTGCAACAGCTGCACTCCATCTACCACCATGCCAACACATGGACTATTTCTAAGCATTCATGTGCTGCATTTTAATACCAGTATGACTGTAATGTCTGTTTAATCATCGCTGAACTTCTGTTATTATAACAAACAAGCGAATAACAGCCCTCTTGAAACTACATGCTCATGAGTATTAAGGAAGCTAGAAAGCAAGGGTATTGATTAATACTTTGTCATGCAGAAGCCTATAGGTGAGAATACAATCAATGCTGCATGCATATATTTACTCTGCTGTTTCAGCCATGCATATACATATACTTGATCTAAATGCAAATATTTGACTTCTACCGTGCATGGTTGAAGGCACCTCTATTGTGATATTTGATAATTGTGTAAGTCTATTTCTGTTTAATATTCTCCACTTGTAAAATCTAGTTGGCATGCATCATTTTCTTCCAAATGGAGCATCATATTTCCATTTACAGTTCAGTGAGATTAATGGAGGTTAAATGGAGTGTAGAATACATTTATCCACATTTCAAACATACCTAACATGATGGAATTTGCAGCAGTCCGTCAAAATAAAATTCTATTGGTTATTGAGAAATGCAGTATGTTGTATTTGTTAATATGGTGAAGAGTGAGCTGCAACATATGGATGCTGAAAGAGCAAGGGGGAAAGCAAAGCAGGTCATTTAGCAACACAAACTACCCACGGGTACTATTCTGATATGTTGTGTAGCATTTATAAGATATGCCTACTAAATCTAAACATTTAAAAAACTTACATACAATACAATATGATGCCATCAAGCTGTTTTCTTGCCAGAAGCCTGTGGCGTGTCCTAAGCTCTCTGAGCTCTATCGGTGGTACTCGTGCACTAACTCCATCTGTCTGGCAGTAGCTGGTGTGTGATCCTCACGTTACTGTTGCAGCAGTAAAACTTTGTGCCAGCCAGCCACACTTATCTGTCAATAGTAAGCCAGAGAATGAGCCACAGTCGGCCAACACTTGTCTCTGGTCTCACCCAGTAATCCGACATTAGTGTCTCTTTCCTCTGCATTAGGATGTGTGTGTGTGTGTGTGTGTGTGTCTCCTTATCTAACCATGAAAATCCATGGCTGTGTGGTCTTATGTCTGTGAACATGTGTTTCTGTGGATAGGCCGCGTTCTTGCCACTGGTTTCCACAGCTGTGCTCTCCTCTGCTCACCCTCTGGATGCTCAGCATTCACAGGTGGCTTTAACCTAAACCGCACGGAGCAACATGCCGAGCCCTTGTTTCTTTTGGCCTCTCTTATCTGCTTTCTCTCATTTGGATTCAGCACCGTATCCAAACTGCTTTTCTCTAATCTTGTTCACACTGTTGATTGTAACCCTCTCCCCACCCGGAGCTCAGCTTTACACGAGCCAGTTACTCTAGCGACAAGCTTTTGTAGTGGAAGATTATATGTTTTATTCCTTGCAAGGAGGAAAGTTCTGACACCGTTTCTCAGGGAACTCTGTGACACAAGATTCAACGAAGGAACAGTCACAGTCTTCTTTATACAACATTAGGTTACGCCTCTTAGCCCCGGTCAAACACACACAAGTGTTAATTCTGATTTATACGACAACTTCAAAGAAGAAGTCCCCTCTCCTTCGTCCCGGAAGGGTCAACTCCTTATTTTGATCAAGACCCTGAAACCTTGTATCTGCTTCCCCTAATCCCCCGTTGTGGAAAGCCATTAGTTTTACGACAGCAGGGGTCCAACCCTTATTTTCCCACTATACTAAATCACTCTAAAACTTTTGATCACCGTAGCTCCATTTTCACATAACATGACAGTACTATATTTTACCATTACACTTTATTCAGGAAAGCCAGGGCCCAATAACTTTGACATTGTTTGAGCTAATGGAAGAAACGTATTGTCCTAATTAAAGTAACGAGGATGTATATACAACATCAATAAAGTTATTTAATCAACTCAGAATCAATGCCATTTTAACCCATTGCACACTCAACTGTGAACCTTGTTTGCTGCAAGGCGTGATAGCATTGACTAATGTCATTTGACAGCATTGAAAGCTGCAAATGCAAAGCCTCCAATATATCCGTCAATCTGATCTATGGAAAACACTCATCTGTGTTACACCCTCAAATGTCTCCAGAAGCATTTTGCTCAGTGTATAATACTTTATGAGATAATTATCCATAAAGTGTGTCTGACTGCACGTGTGGCTGCAAGCTCATTACTTTGAAAGCTATTTTCTTCTCTGCTGGCTGCTTCTCATGTGAAAACATCTGATCTTTGTTGGACCAAAAGAGATGTAGCTCATGTGGCCAGCATCAGGTTTTGGAGAGTGGGATCACTGCCTGCCAGCTAAGGGTTAAATATTTCTCCACCACTACCCCCTTGTTTTTCTCAAGTGGCAGGACTGATGTCTCTCTGCTCCCATGGCCATTTACTTTCCGTACTTGTTGAGTGAAAAAGAAAAAGGAGGGCGGTCACATAAAGAGAGGAGAGCAAGAAGAGAGGTAGAGTTAATGTTTATTTGCATTATACTCTATATGTGATCTTCATGGAGGAGTGTGTCAATGAATTCCTTGTCTGCACCTAAGGGGAAGTGTTTTTCGGCTGGAATTTGAGGGATGAAGCCGGAGGTTCTCTGTTTTGACCCTTGTGCTTGCCCCCCCCCCCCCCCTCGCCCCAGTCCTACCAGATTCCAGGGCCTGGGGCAGAGGCTGGTAGTGCTTAGTCCATCAGCAGCTGAAACATGATACCAAGAGAGCCCGCTAAGCTCCTCTTTTATAGTACCAAGTCAGGTCAGGCTGTTTACATCCTTTATTTATTGTTCTCCTGTTCCCCCTTTTTTACCCTGAAACTGCAAATAAAAATAAAAAAAGGTTCTCCTCACGTTTCTATAAAGTGGGAAGCATCACTACAAATACATCTAATCACATATTATTTGGTGTTGAGTAGTGAAAAAGAACACTGCTATCACGGTGACAAAGTTGTTGCCATGAGCATCACATACAAGGCTGTGTGCGTGTGTGTGTGTGTGTGTGTGTGTGTGTGTGTGTGTAGTACCAGAGTATGTACTGTATGCTGATATGTCCAAATGTTGCACCTTCCGCCAAAAAAAATTCCTCGTTTGTGTAAACATTCCTGGCAATAAAACTGTTTCTGATTCTGATTCTGATTCTGATATGGTGCATTCAATCCTATAAATTCCTTTGTAACTCTAGCCTGGAGGTAGTTCCGTCAAGGCTTTACAGCCGACAAAGCTTGTGAGCTGTTATCAGTGATATAACATACAGAGCATTCTTCATGTTTGTTGAGTGTGAGGGTTAATGTTATAAATGTTCAAGGCACAACTGTTGCTGTCCTTCGTGACCGTGGATAGGTATGATCTGGAAGTAAGGAATAGAAAAGGAATGAATGAGTGAGTAAATACAGCTTCAGTGTTGAGGCTTGTGGCTGAATATTAACTCAGTGTCCACTAATTATCTTTTTCTCAAACATGAATGTAGTTTTACTATGACAACAGTGAAAAAACTAAGACATGAACAATACCTTGTTTGGCACCTCCTTTGTACAAGGTGTTACCACCAGGCTCACGGCTGGTAACAAAAAGGGAGGCCACACATCGATCTTTATAACAAACTATTTATTGTAGCAACCAAATCTTAACAGAAGCACATGCCGAGGCTGGTGCAGTAGGCCCAGCTGAGTAAAAGCATCATGTGTGCAGGAGCGAGAGAGAGAGAGAGAGCCTCCCCTTGGTGCTTCCTTTTATCCTCTCTGGTAGCTCCTCCCACCAGGAAGCCCTTTTAGGCCAGGTACCCAGCTGCAGCGGGGGAGGGTCGTCACAAAGGTTAAAAATGAACCTTCATGCTCAACGATATAGTTATCATATATGTTTGTGTGTGTGTGTCTCTCTCCAGGTGTGATGTGTGAAGCAGAGCTCTCCTTCAAGTTGGAGCCCAGTGACATTATTGCTGTACAGGATCAGCCCCTCATGCTCCACTGTCAGGTGGACGGCATCCCCCCAATTACGACCCAGTGGAGACACAACGGTCTGCCTTTAACTCAGGATGAGCAGCACGTCGCCTTCATCAATGGCTCACTCCTTATCGCTCACTTCCAGAAGACCAAATCCCATGGCTCATCTGACGAGGGTGACTACGAGTGTGTGGCACAGAATTTGTTTGGGCTGGTGGTGAGCCGCAAGGCTCGTATTCAGGCAGCCAGTAAGTCTCTTCTTTTTTCTTTCAGTAATGTAAGATGTATGACACTTGTAAGGACGGTATGCTATGTTTAGTTTGATTGCCTACATTCACACATGAGAGTATAGTATCCATCTTTCATCCAACTTTCTTTAATGGAAATACTACAAAATGTAATCAGCTTTTGAACCTGTGTGTTAGTGGTTGTTATCCTTAAATTCCGACTTAAATTCATCTTAAATTATCTTTTTATCTTGAGATACTACCAACTCAATAGTTAGTCTGGGGTTAATCTGTTTGTCAATTTGTCCTCCCAAGTGTAAAAAAGATAAATTATAATTGAGCAATGCAGGTACGACACAAGCGGACTCTGCAAACACTTGCATACGTTTGATTAAGTTGTGATCTGTGTCCTCGACTAATTTAAACAATGTAATTCAAAACATTAAATAATCACATTTCCCTCCAGTGCCATTAATCAGAGTAATGATGCGCTGAAAATGTTCTTATTTTTCCCGACCGTGGAGTCATTTGAATATTTGAACACCATTCTTTAAGCGTAATGAACTTTCCGATGCTCATCTACAGTGCCGCTTAGAAGTTCAAGCTTTTGAGTTTAGCGTTAACAAGCTCTCATGCTGAAAGTCTCCAAGCTGCTTTGTAAAAGTGCAATAAGCTGGAATCAACTGAGCAGCCCACCCGCTGGTGGAGGCATCTGGATAAATCTTCTCTCGCTTGACCACCAAATCTCTTATTTGAAGTCACTCTAGTTCAGCATGACTTTCTCATTATTGTTGCCATGGTTTATTTCCATGTTCATCATATCACAGTCATTCTGAATGTGTGTACTCCTCTCTTCTCTTTGCTCTCACACATACACAGTGCATGTCTCCTCTTTAAATCAAAGGCATAAAGGATGTGCACATTCCTCTGACTCACAGAGCTTCACACAACTTTAGTGATACTGTACTGTTAGATGCTGTGTTGAGTTAAGGCTTTTTGGAGGCTCTGTTAGATATACTCCGTAAAACAGAGATGGACAAAGGCTCGCAGAAGCCTGTTGATTCCCAGGCTGTGTGTAGACAGCTCACTGCTGTGCTGTTGTGGCCAATACAACTTTTTCACTCAGCGGGATAGGGAGGTTAGCATGGATGTCTCACTGGCCAAAGGGAAAAGTCACTTCAGCTCAGTGGCTGGCTCTGTCAAACACATGCTGCCTTTTAAGGCCTCCCCTTCCTTTTCAAAGGTCAGATTTAAGCAGCTATTTAATTGCTTTTTTTGTGCTTCTGGAAAAAGTCTTCAGTATTGTCCGGAAATAGCCTTAGATTTATGAACACAGAGTTCATCACCTGAAAAAGCTACAGAGAAAACAATCAACGTATCCTTATGATCCCCACTATCAATGTAGTGTAATGTGTATGATATAATATCTGTTAGCATACACATTTGACATTTGGCTTGTATTTCCTTGATATTAACATAATATTTTAAGCTGTTTCAAGGTTATCTCAAATGTTGCCTCACAAATTGTGTGTATGTAATATTCCCCAAATGCATCTTTTTAATTCAAGGGATCAATCCTCTATGAGCATGAACACTTTTAAATTATGCGAGCATGGAGCAATCCTGCGCTACTACTCATCTGTTGCTTAAAGACTGTGATGTGAATACAGATTCAATCTCTGTGAATGAACCTGACACAGAGAACTCCTTGGACTTGGTGGCTAAAGTTCAAAATCATTCATGGTGAAAGTATTTTGTTTTGGCGGGGCTTTGCAGATCCTTTTCTGCTCTTCCTGTAGTCTTGTATTAACTGGGCAGGCACTGAAGGATTACTAAAAGTCACATTCTGACCCCTGACCTTTTGGCTGGTATTGAGCAGTTTGAGGGCGAGGCATGGAATGAGTAGAGGTGTTGCTGTACTGTCAGTCTTTCCCTCCTTAATGGAGTCTCACTTTTTTCAAGGAAGCGAGAAACCATCACTGTGGGAATAATCCTCCTGGGACCCTTCAAAGGGACTCACAAGATACAAATTGGTGTTCGCAATCATTACTCACGAATACATTTTTGTATTTTGGAAGATTTTCCATAAAACAGTAACATTTCTCTGTAAATTACACTGTCTTTTTGTTTTTTTGCATTGATTTTTTTATTGCGTAGAGAAATGTCCCACTTCTTTTTTATGTCCTATTGATGAGGCTTTCTTTGCACTATTAGTTGTGGTAGTTGATTGCCAGTCAAACCTAGTGATATTGTACCTTACCTTTTATGTCACACCAAAGTCACATACAGTATTTTCACCATTCAAGTTGGCAAGATGTATTTCCTACCTGCAGACTCTGAAAGGCTTTATGGATGTACATTCAGAAGAAAAGTAAGCAGTAATTTTCCTTCGATTCTCAGCTTCTTTCACACCTCAGCCTCTAGGTTCCTGCAGGCGATAGTTCAGTAAGTGTTCGCCTGTTGATCAAGCCTTTAATTAGTTTTTAGTCTTCAATAATAGGTCTTAAACTATATTCTACAGGGATTTGGATAATCACCGGTCTGTGTCATCTTCTTCTGGCCCACCAGATTTCTTTACTGGGCATACATTATTTTCGACAGTGTTTTCATTTTGTTCACGAAGAGAAATGGCCCAAAACTAGTTAATGCTCTCCTTACAAAGATCACTAACTAGTGTTTGTTTCTTTATCTGTACCAAGTGTTTGTTCATGTTGATGCTTTCTTTGTGTTTTTTAGGTAATTTGCTGTGTTATAGTCCCTCTTACAACAGCTCTGACTTGTACCACTGTGATGCAATGGGTGGTGTGATTACTGAAGCCTCTTTATGGCCCTCCCAGTGGATAAAGCTTCCATCTTACCCTCCACACTACCTCCCTCCATAAATTTCACTTTTTATTTGCTTGACAACCGTTTGTGTGAGCTCACTGTCGGGGGCTGGTATAGGACGGACTCCCCGTTGCCCCTCTAAATTGGCGTTCAGTCCAGGAAACTCTTTTTTCTTCTAAATGTTATCTCTTTGATGGTCGGTTTCTTTCTCTTTCTCTCTCTCCTTCCTCAGTTTCTCTAGGACCTCCTCATTAGCTTACGTTCAGGAAGCTTTTCATCATTTGGATGAATGACAAGCCCCTGCCCCTCCCCCACAGCACACCCGCGTCACCAGGCAACACACCACAAAAGCCCCCCTGTTACAAAATAGCTTTTAGGATCAATTGAAATGACTTGCTTTTGTCTGTTTGTCTAGAAATTAATTGGAAAGAGTTGAAGCTTTGTTCTGAATCCCCCCCCCCCCAGTCCTTATCCATATACATGGAGATGACAATTGACTTCAGGAAACATTCCAGGAAAGAGATAAAGTGTGCTAATAAAAGGCAGTGCCAACAGCAGGATAGTGAAAACACAAATAGTAAAAGAAAAATGGAATAAATTCAAGTTCAATAACTCTGCATTATCCGTGTTATTTATTTTATTGACTACTTCGGTAATAGATATAAAGCGCTGCTGAATTTAACTGCCGTTATAATGGTAGGCTCTTGAATGAGACTTTCATGAAAACAGAAAAACCCAGGGGGCTCTGTAAAGGATGAAATAGGAGAAGACACAGGATGCCTGTAAAAGTGTCTCAGTTGCCTCCCACTTGTGTAAATGTAACTCCTTTCAGCGATTTAAATGTACACATATATATATATATATAAATAAAGTGTGACATCGACGGGGCAGAGTCCGATAGAAACCTCATATGTGGCTGTGGCAGAAGGTGACACGTTGCAATATGCTACATTTAAAAGGTGCGTGGATGGATTGCCACGAGCAGCTACTCAGATTCAGGCAGCAGTTGGTGAAAGTGATTCATGTGGTGCTCCTGTCAGTGTATGTCGTGTGCATGTGTTTGGAGGGTCGACGGTGGCTCTCCATCACCCTCCGACCTTCCTGTCCCTTACCCCTTTCATGGCTTCCTGCCTGGTTGAATTGTGTAGCGCTATCCCCACGTCTTCTTGTAGCTCCCTTTGTCTGCCAAACCCCGCCCTCGATATCCCCACCCACCCGCCCCCACCCTTGCTCTTCTCTGCTCGCTTGCCACGAAGCGAGTCAACTCTCTGTCGTATAGATTAGCTAACTAAATGCCATATACGCTTGTTTTGACATTTAAACATGAAGCCACGTCGTGCTTTATTTAATCCTTGCAAAATCAAGATGAGTTCATGCATCAGACCTGCTGCAATGTCAATATTGCAGCAGGTCTAAAAACTTCATTTATTGCAATGTGGAGCATTTCAGGCAAAACCAATATAGAATAGTCATCTCCCTGATTTCCTCTGAATGATCTCCCTGTCTAGAAAACATTACGTTAGTCGTAGTGCATACGGACATGGCCTGTGACTGCCCTGTTCCTTCCTTTCTGCAGGTGTGTGGCTGATGTTAAACCAAAGTGTTCCCTCCTGCTGTGTGGGCAGTGCCCCTCCATCTGTCCGCCAATGTGTCAGAAGGATTGAGGAATAAAGAGATCTTCTCTTCTTTTTTTACTGCACTGATTAGGTGGGCAGAAGGGATGAGAGCTCTGACCTCTGCTGTGTACTTACAGCCAAAATTGGTTAATTACTGTACGCCTGCAGACTTAATACTCAGATCTCAGATATGCATGCTCTATTTGAGTTGATTAAGAATTTGCTACCGCATGGAAGAGATTGTATTACTTGTAATAGAGTAGTAACCAGCCTTCCAGTGGTTCAAAGCGGGTCTCTTTCCTCTACTCTGTTACAGGGTAAACAATTGCTGGTGTCATTGTCTCTTTCTCTCTCTCCCTCTCTCCCTCCCTTTCTCTCCCATTAACAAGATGTTTGTCCTCTATTTTCCCATGGAGCTGTTTAAGCACAGCAATACATCCCTAATGTCAGCTCTGGATATTTGCATTGACAAATGCTTAGGCAGAACAAGCCTCCTGTGGAGAAGGGGCAGGACGAATCCCTATTATATCTGAAGATGACACATCATTGACCTTGAAGCTGTGAAAATAGGATCCCATACTGCTTTTAGTACGCCTTATTGTCTTAGTGTCCTGTACGTCTTTTACGGTGGGGAACAGTGCGATGAAATGTGAGATTCTCATTGAATTTTCAAACCATTCCAGACAGTTGTTATTACCAAACCACTTTTTATACAATGCATTCATTGCTATTTACATAATATAACAATATGGATAATGCGTGGTTGGAAACAAAAAAGGCGCAATTTACCTGCTTTTTTTCTCTTTCATCCTCCATCTCTAAATGTCACGAATGAATCCCAAATACAACGACGTCAAGAGCAAAATGGTTAATATTTTGAGCGATGCTGACAAGACTCAGAGCCCAGACATACATGGAGAGCTATAAACATCTCTTGTTAGAGGGAGCTGCCTCCTTATATGAGCGATGAGCTGCTGTGTGAAGAGGGCACCCTGAAGCACTAAAAATATCTCACTGTGAAAACGACATAACTTGGAAAATAAAGACATTAAACAGGTGAAGGAAGACTGAATATTGATGCAACTACTAGGTGATGGAAATATTGAGCTGCTCAAAATAGCATTTTGCTTATTCCTCTAGGTGCACTGTCTTCATGATTGACATGGCTTTAATCCTGCTCATGTCTTTCTCAGAGTGATATAATAGCAACTGTAATCGTATCTTATGTTTTTTTATAGAGCGCTTGAAAAATACATATAGAATACACATTCAAGTCAGGGCATAATAAATAGGTTGATGGGCTACATTTACAAACCAACTACACATGTATTTTAGTTGCATTAAACCCACAGAATCATGAAGAAAAGAAAGTAAAGATTATAACATGACGACCAACTTAATCACTTCTCACATGTCATGTCATGATAAAAAAGACAGACATTGAGTGAGTAAACGTGAGTATCGTCCTTCAATCGTCAACATCCTGAATGGCAATCAATCATAGAATGACTTAAATAATTCAAAATGTTTTCCGACATTTGATTTGTCTTTTTAGTGGCGCTTTTTGAGATTTAGGAATCACATTTAGCTCCTGTCCAGAACAACTTCAAATGCCTTTTATGTCATTATATGCTGCACCCTCCAGCAGCTGCTCTCATCAGATGGGTACACTGCAGCTGATCATCCAGATAATTCCCATTCAGATGATGCCTTTTCATATATTTCATTGCCATACTGAGCAGTGTTCACTTTGAGAAACACTCTTTCAATGCTATACAAGTGTTTAAGTGCACATGTGGTTTTCAAACATTAAACAGAACATTTACCTTTTGAAATAAAATCAGGTCTCAGTTCAAGTTCAGTGAAGGGATTTCGCCCTTTTGTTGAAGTGTGTGTAGCATGTGTATGTTTGTCTGTGTGTCTGTCAATGGATGTGTGGATCTGACCTCAGCTGTGCTTGTGCATTAAGCAAAGTAATACAGTCTGTGGTGGTCTCCGGATATGTCCTGACCACCCTTTACTCAAACAAACAAATCAAAAGGGGGCCTAAAGTTCCTTCTGCCTGCTTTTAAGGCTCATGGGAGGAATTCCTGAGTAATAGAGGGGAAAGGTGAACGAGAGAGCTGAGGCTGGGCCAAAGGTTGGAAGGGTCGGGCCAGTCCCTGAATGCTGGAGTCTGGCTTTACAATCTATACACGGCGATCTTGCATTGACTTGGATTGAGTTTGGTCTCGACTAAGTATGTGTTTGTTTTCATGCCAGCATCATGACAGTTTCGTTATCTTAAGGTCACCTGGCCCCTTGGAGGAGTGTGTTCAAAGATCTGTCCTCCAGAGTGAAGACAAGAGCATGGTTTTGTTCGTCCCAACTTCGTTAAGGTCCTATTTTAAAGTTTGAACTGTCATTGAGTGTTGCTCAAAATGAAGATATAGTTTAGGTTTAGCTTGGGCAACACCATATAATTCATTTTGTCAACAGGGGGTTCTCCTCAGGATGGAAGCACAAGGATATGTTGATGTCTATTGAGTGTGTATGTTGTTCCTATGATTCCAGGCTTCACCAGGGGCCTGGCTAGTACTCGCTACTGCCCCTCACCGCGCTTCACTACACTTAACAGCGCCTTTATGGCCAGATTGGGCCGTTAAAAGCCTTTACAGGGTCTGCACCATCCACCAATAAAAACACGAAAACTCCCTCTTCCTGTCTTCTCCTTTGGCCGACATTTTGTTTAGCATGTGTAAAATGTGTAATAAGGACAAAGACAGACAAGAGGTGGAGGTATTAAAAGTAGAGATAATAGTAAGCAAAATAGTGTATCATTATTTCTTCCTCAGTTGTTCACACACACACACACACACACACACACACACACAAATAGGGCCCCTCAATCCAGTTTTCCACTTTGTTTAAGCAGGGATCAGGAAATCTTTCTATGGTGGCAAATAAGCAGACGAGCGGGAGACAAAGGCCAGTCAGTGATGGGCAGGCAGCGGCTCTCCTTTGGGCATCGGCCATCTCTCCCCTCTCGAGCCTGTGTGTTTGTGTGTGTTGGGGTACCTCTCTGAGCGTATTGTTCGTTGTGAAATGCGAGGCATTGGAGTGGCTGGGAACAGGCAGAGGCTGTGGAGATGTGCAGCCTCTGGTGGCTCTGCTTTGTGTTGGTGGCCTGGGCGTTTGTTCTCCTGACCGCCTCAGCTAGCTGTGGCTGAGGCCCCCTTTTGTCACTGCTGACTCTGGGTGGGTGTGTTTTCCCTTGCACCCTCCCTTCTCCTTCTTCTCCCTCTGTTTCAGCATTGACTCAGAAATAGAGGGGTCGGAGGTCATGAGGGGCTGGACAACAGGGAGGGGGGTTTATCTGGGAAACGGTGACCTTTTTGTGTGCACTAAGGCAGAATACCCCTCCCCTTTTTTTTAAATTCTCCTCCGAGTACGTTTCCCCTCCTCCACAACTCAGCCTCCTGCTCATTCCCCAGTGGGAACCCATCCCCCTGTCTGCTGGCCCCGGGGGCAGTGGCAGTGACCTTGGCTTTGGCTGTAAAATAAGGTGGCCCAAACCTGCCACAGCACCAGAGCTCTAACTCTGCAACGCAGCAGCCTCAAAGAACAAGCACAACATAAGCACATTTTCTCTCGCTCAGAGAGGACATTTATTTGTCTCTCATGTTTTTCATCAAAGACGTACGAGCTTGTCGCTCCATACAACAATTACATTCTTAACGTCTAGTACTTCTGTTATTTTTTGAGTGTTGCACTTGACTTGATGAAATGTGTGGAATTATTTCAATAGTTTCCTCACACACTTCTAATTCTACAGTTCTGCATTGAACCTATTAATTTAGCAGCATTGTGTTGGAAGAATTGTTCTTCACTCTCACTGCAGACTAACTGGTATTTGAAAAGGGAATACTGAGGAAGGGATTACTGTAATAAATTGTAGGAGAAATTATTGAATGCATTCATGATCTCTTTGTTTTATGATGTTTTGTAATCATCTTTACAAACAAATTCTGAAATAAGGGATTTTTGCAAGAGACACAAACTCACTGGAATGGACAAAAAAAATCTTTACTCTTGTTTCTCCACAGTTGTCACATCGCAACAAAGCACCTAAAGTGTTTGGGGTTAAAAGCCTGTCAGGCTCCAATGTGTGTGGAGTCGGTCAGCGGGGATGAAATGAATTCCATTTAAAACCAATTAAAAGAGGTTGTTGCTGGCTTAGGATGAAATATTTCTGCAATGGTCAATTTCATCCTGCAAACAACCTGTGTGAAATGGCTGTAGTTTTGTTGTCAGCATGTATCACTTTTGGGAATCTAATGATCAAGCAGCTTACTGTATATTTCCATCTTTTATTTCAAATTATTAGAACATTCAGTTCTCTAAATAGCTGATTTTGGTGAAATAAGAATGATGTAAAGAGTGGTTTCTCATCAGCATATAACAGACAAAAGCAGCACTTAAACATATTAAAGGAACAACCATGTTGCCCAGCAACCCATGTCCATGAAGAAAGCCTGCAGTGACTATCAATTATTTTGATAGTCAAGTTGAGGTCTAAACAATCACTTATTCCAGCTACTCCACTTGTCTTGTATCATAGTAAACATATTGTCTTTCGTTTTGGACCGTTGTTCGGACAAAACAAGACATTTAAAGATGTCATCTTGGGCTTCAGCAAATTGTAATCTGTATTTTTTAAGCAAAAGGGTAATTTATTAATTAATAAAATAATCACCAGATTACTTGATAATAACTACAAAATTATTGCAGCATGAAGTACCATGTGCATTGATTACCGTGTGGAACAATATGATTTAACATATATTTACACCTCATTTGACTTTTCTATAATGGAGGAGTTAATTCAATCATCATCAATCATGTAGTGTGAGTGACTTAGCCGCATTCATTTGAGTGATTGGATCGGCAGAGCAAGTAGACCACAGCAAAGTAAGCGTCCATCAGTAATCCACGTAGGAGAGATGAAAGTGGAGCGAGGTGGGGAGTAAATAGATGGAGCATGTGTCGGTAGTCTCAAATGGTCTGCGGGCCCCTCTGGCTCTGGAGGCTGAACCTTGAACCAGGAAGGAACATTCCATTCTGATGCTGTGCTGTGACCTCCTGACCCCGGCAGCTTTGTTTCTAGGGCAGCTTTCGACAGGCATCAAGATGCAAAGCAACAGTGGCGGGCTCGCTTAGCTTGAGGAAGCACGCCTTTGCCGATGGAACATGCCAGAAAGTTGCCCCCCTGACCTCCCCACCCGTAATTCCTCACTGTAACTTGCACATTACCTTCCCTTAACGTCAAATACATGCACGGACATGTGCACACTCTTGCATGGGTTCATGGTCAGCAACTGTTCATAGCTGATGGTAGTAAAAAACAGAATCTAATGTGAAGTGTGCATTCCCTCAACACAGACATGTGACTGAGGCCCATTTTTCTCCCTGAATGCACCGTGAAAGGTTTTATTTAATTCCCACCTGAAGTGATGTAGTAGCAATTTAAGGATCCATCATAACAGATGTTTCAACCCTCTCAGTAGCCGCTCGGAGGATGAGATGTGTTTATTTTATCATCGCATAAAGAATTTGTATCATCTGTCCAACTGAAGCCTTTAATCATATTTATGAATGTATTTTCTTTAAAGAAGTGGGTTCATGTCATGTAAGGCGGACCAGTTCATTGCATCAGAGTGAAAAGATGAAACATAATGCTAGTAGTGTAATAGCCCTTTCCATTTGCCAGCACAGGCATTATTTGTGAGTGGGAAGACAGTTTTAGAGGGTTCGCTGGCTGATGGCAATTTGAAGGAGCCCGGTGATATGTGACAGATTCTGCTCGTGCTCCTCCCATCCACTGCAGGCAATAGACAACAGGAGAGCACGGCCGTCAGAGAGCCACCTCTGCAAGCTGCTTGTGTGTTCTGTGTCAGCCTCTGTGTCTTCAGGACATTATTTTACATCATATCTGATAGCAGAGTACAGACACATTGATATGCAAGTCAGGGACAGCCAAGAAATATCCTGTCTTTATTTCATTTAGGAAAATGCTTATTTGAAAAAATATATATCATTTAATATCAGTAGAAAAAATAACATTAACTGATGTGATGTCTGAAGTAAAACAAGTGTTTCACAGAAAATGAATACTGTTTTGGTCGTAAATTAATTATTTAATTGTTTTTTAAGCCAAAATGTCAAACATTTCCTGCCTTCATTTGAGGATTTTCTACTTTATTTTGTTTTAGAAAAGAATATTCAACATGAAAATAATTGGCAATGAGGTCAATTGTTAGTTGTAGCTCTAAGGTGGTTGTGGTAGAAATAAGTGTTCCCCCGACAGTGGTCTATACAAACTATAACACCAAATACAAAATATCTTAAGAATGAACCCCAAATACATGTTTTGAGCTACTTGGAATCACAATTAGTCTGTTTAATTAAGCACAAATTGATAATTCTGAGTAATTGAATTGCATTTACAGTAGAAATACAGAGACAAAGTCTGTATTTCATTCAGTTGTATAAGTCTTGGTATTTCTTTTTCCGTAGAAAAAAAAAATGAACGCAATTTATGTAAATCCGTAGCAGCTCTTTGTTTACTCAAGTCCTGAAAATGGTATTTCATTATCCGATAGAATAGATATTCCCTTGTTACGAATACAGTAGCCGCACAGTCTTTGTTTGCACACCCTGTAGGTAGAGGCAGAGGCAGAGACAAAGGGCTTTCATTTGTCACCCACTGTCTTGTAACACAAAGTGGTTAAGACAGGGCCTGCACTTGCCTTTCCTCTTTCTCCTCATCTGCTCCTCTTCCTCTCTGGTTATTTTTCCTGCTGAATTGATGTGAACTAGGTTCTGTGCAGTGGGCGTGTCAGCGGAGTTGCACATGTGCCTACAAAACGAACTTGAGGTTACTGACTGCATATTAGCGTGAATTCATCGGGATTAGCCAGTTTAGCCAGTCACAAAGCGAGGCGATGCAAATTCCCCATTACATTAACGGCTGCTGCTCTCTTTGTCATGATCCTAAATGGTCCATGCTCTTAAAGGACTGCTGTCATTATAGCGTTGTTTTTTTACCCATCCTCTTTCTTTGTTCTATGTTATGCATTTAAGTTTGAGCCTTCAGCACGCACAACATTGCTTTCACGTGTGCACGGATGTGGTCCTGTGATGCTACAAGTTCCTAAAGGCATGCAGTGGTTGGCAGAAGGATGTCCCACCTATCTCGTTTATCATGATTGATGTCACAGCATCTCTCCTCCCAATAATTGAGCTCATATTACAAGAATTGAGCATCTGGGGTTTTTCTACGTCCTGTGTTTGTCATCCATTTAGCGCAGCGTGAGCCAAAGCACAGACACAAGAGCAAGACGATTTACCCAAACGATTTGTTTACGAAACACTATTGTGTTTTCTGATCTTTCTCATTCCTTCGTCATCAGTCCACCCATGTCTTTGTCACAGCTGCAAGCTCCTCTTTTCCTGTGTTTTTGTCCCATTGCACCCCCCACCCCACCCCCCACACACGCATCTCTGTTTGCCGCCACACGTGATGGCAGTGTGTTGCTCGGGATTGTGATTAATGGCCGCAATTCAGCCTGAAAAATTCCCTTGAGTGGGTGCCAGTTGGCTTACGCAGAGAAGAAACTCATTACTGCTGTCAGTTGAGCTGACGAAGCAGGGAGGGTTGTGAGTGATTGTGTGTGTGTGTGTGTGTGTGTGTGTGTGTGTGTTCATAAGAGGGAGAGAGAGAAACACATTTTTGCCCATGTCCGTAAGTGCATGAGTGTCGTTCCACCTTTGCCATGTATAAGCAATCATGCGTGAATAAGTGTATCCACGTGTTTGAAGCTGAGCGTAAAGGTGACAGTGTGTCCCAGGGCTGGTATCCAAGTAACAAGGGTTCACTTCTGAGCCTGGTATCGTCAGGACCCTGCACACACAAACACTCCAACTTGAGGTTTTAAATGGATAACCTGTGGGAACCATGCTGGTTTATGACCACAGTCTTTCCCCTCTACTGCACGTCACACATGTTTGGAACATATGGATCTTTTGTCTATTTCTACACACTCCCAACTCTCAGAACTTTTATATGTGGTATGATAAATATGGCAGATATTACTTCTATTTGTGAGTCCTATGTTAAAGCTAATTTGTATTAAATTATTGGAATAGTTTTTGTTGTAATTACCATAATTACCTATCCACTCGTATTAAAAGTTAGAAAGTAAAGTAAGAAGTTGAAAAAACAGAAGAATAGAAAAGGCATCAATCTAAAATAAGGGAAGGATTGCTTAATATGGATAAGCAGAGAAGTGTGCAGCTCAAAGAGAGATTGCTATCTTTATTAACTGACATCTGAAACACTGCGAAACAAAGATTTGAGGATATGCACATACATTGCACATATAAATACTGACCCTATTGATTTTCCAGTTAGTCTAGGAGTATAAAGTGATCTATGGTATCAAAAGCCACATTGAGATCCAGTAATATAAGCATGTAGGTGGAATTTGAATCAATAACAAGCAGAATATTATTTCCCACTTTATTTAGTGCAGTTTCAGAGGAGTGAGGGACACGCCATGGAAGGATACAAAGATTACTGTTAAATATGTGAGACAAAAGTTACTGAGAAACAACTGAGATCCTGGATGAAGGTATGGTTTCTAAAGTTGAGGCTAACATGCGTCTCAAAGCTAGTGGGGATGGCCCCAGTCATAAGTGATAAATTAACAATATTTAGCATTGTAGGTTGAGAAGGCAGAAGAATTTATATTAACCAAGACTATTTGGTAGTCATCATATGGAGTCAGATGAGTAAACTAAGCTAATGCTTCTTGATACAACATCGCCATTGTCATCTCAGCATTGCATTTACAGAAACCCAGCCGTTCGTGCTGTCAGTTCATCCCAGTATCCAATATAATTTGTATATAGTATCCTCTTCTTCTGGAGTGATGCAGCATAACTTTACCTGAGGAAGTTTGTCCTGAGATGTGGAAGTGGAAAAATACTGTTGGGTAGTTATATGTGTAGCTTTAGGTCTAATCATTTCCACTACCAACTATATAATAAGTGGAAAGACATATTCAGCAAAGAATATACAGAAGAAACTAAAAACATTGAGAGTAGATGAGGATGTCTTGTGTTTGCTTGCAGTGACTTCTTGTGTCACTGTGTTGTGTTTATTGCTCAGACAGGAGATTTATATTAAATGGACAACTGGAGATTTCGGACATGCAGTTGTCACTCTGTTGTCCAAGGTTTGTGTGAATTTTGCAATTTTGGAAACTGTCTAACGGAAACCAACAGGGACACTGAAACCCAGATAAACGCCCAATGGGGACCACGCAGCTGAGGCACTGTGGTCTTACAACTGCCAGAGGCTTCTCTTGAGCTGCGTGTGGGGGTAGGGGGTGAGATTTACAAAGCCGTTTTCATTTGGGGAGCCCAGTTTTCAGGGTGCTGTGAGATGCAGTGGAGCGCATGGGCCGGTCCCGCCCTGCGTCTTTCAGATGTCCCGTGGGAGTGCCAGATGTGGGGTCATCCATCTACCCCTGGTTCAGGCCAGCCCCCCTCAAAATCACTGTCATATGCATAGTTAAAACTGTGGGCTACACTCTCAGAAAGCAACACACTCACACATTGCGGTAAATTAGTCATAGAAGATTTATGTTTCTTCCACAGGCAATATAGGATCACGGAACAGCACAAAGGAAGACTTTTCTGCAGAGATTCATCTTGGCCTCTTCAGACTGGCCTCACTAACCAATAGTTGTTCTCTAATGAGGGGGAAGTAATGTATGTTGGACTGGGGAGAATTGTGATGCCAAATGTTCATCCAGGTTATTATTCAGAGCCACTGCTGTCTCACTTATTTCTTGCTTCACAAAACAAGAGGCGGAGACGAGGCAAAGAAGAATTAAATGGCATTTCCATTTGAATATAAATGTTACCTTACCCCAGATGTCTCTAAAACGTTTTGGAATATTTCAAACTCTCCAACACCAAGAAGCAACGAGACCAGACAAAGATAAAGCAGTTGCAGGGTTTTGCTTTTGTGCAGAAGGCATACAGTAAATGAGCTGAAGAAAAGACAGCACATAATTCATATGGATATGGGCTCACATAATCCTGGTTGGATGATGGGGGGGGGGCGGTGGCATCTCATTTTAATTCTAAAGCAAGCAGTTGAATGCTGAGGTATTTGGCGATATTAATTAGATATGTGGCCTCTGGGCAAGTAGAGAATGGCACTTTGAAGGCATATCCTCTTTCCTGCAACAATCAGGTGGGAAAAAGAGGATTGACAGAATTTATATTTTTAAGAAGCATTAGTCTTTGTAATATACACATGGAGAGTGGTGTTTTTTGTGAAAGCCTGATTTTAAAATTGAAAAAGGAAGAGGTGCGGTCCATGCCTTCTGTTGTCCTGCCTTGTTGTGCTTAGGCTGTTGTTCTGAGTGTGAGGGAGTGTCAGAGAGTGAATGTGCTTGTAAAGTAGATGCATTTGTTCTACTACCAATTGATTTTAATCACAGACCCTTAAGGAGAGATTAATGCGCCCTGAAATGTTCAAGGGAAAATAATTTCATCATCAGAAAAGAGTTATCTTCCAATACCAATTTGACAAGTAGAAGAAAGACACTTACAAATTGGCTTCTGGGATACTTTCAGTAATTGTTATATTTTCCAATAGAGCTTTTCTTTTAGAAATCTTTCTAAAAATACGTTTTCTGCCGAGATGAGTCCATGAGCCACACAGTGTACGAGCAAAGTTCATGACAGTAAGACAGGGTTCAGATTTGACAGGCCAGAACAGAACTCCAGTATCATTATGAAGCTATTTAAACCTTTTTCAAGACAAACATATTGTCTGGCTGATGGGACTTCAACTCTTGGAGCTATCACACATGCAATGTCCTCAAAGAGCTGGTAATTTGCTGAGGGACAGACTTAAAAGAGGAAAGTTAAGAGGAGATTGAATTTATTCGAGTAGAGGATCCCAGGCAGCATTAATGGGAGTACGATCATCCACTTAGCTGCCGGTCCTCAGACCGCCTTTATCTCTCTGCTTTACTATAGCAGAAGTGTAATTGTGTTTCCAATGTACAATCAGGAAACAGAAATGAAACACTTTTATGCTACACGTTGTTTGAAGAGAGGTATTTCTGAAAGGTCACAGATCCGAGAATGTGAGCATTTCGATTCCCTCTCGCTGGCTCTCAACGCGCCGATGGCGACAGCGCTCACGGTGGCAAAGTGCTCCCCATGAGACACAACATGGTGAGGAGACTGGACGGCCTCGGCCTACCTGCATGTGAGAAAGGAACATTGTGATAGACAGTGGGGAAAATGTGCCACCAGAGGAGTGAAGTCTGAAGAAAGAGGAAAAGATTGCCCTTTTGAGCCGCGTCACTGATTATCACAAGTTAATGTTTGATGTATTTTTATGAGTATGCAGTTTTACGCCCAGTTAGACCTTAAATGTTACAAAAGGACTGCTCTTTTTGTTCTCACACTTCAAACTACTTATTTGTTGCTTGTGAATCTCCGCATGAAGAAATACTTCTCATATCCCTTTCTATTAAAAAGGAGACAATACCAACAATGTTGATGCCAAAAAGCAGAAATGCTGGCAGTTTCAAATCAAACTTGTTTGTCTGTTATTTTAATCCTCCTTTTTTATGCCCCAGCTCTCTCACTCTCTCACTTGTTTCTTATCTTACCCAAGCTGCGACTGGGAATCATTTAAATAATCCCTTAATTTACAGCATCTGTTGTGCTTTAATGGGTCTCTTTAATTAGGGCCAGCGTGCTGAAGTAACTGGAGGAGGCTTAGTGTGGAGATTTGGGGCCACAGGGGCCGAGCAGGAGTGCAGGGGCTGGGATGCTGGGGTGGGAGGAGCAGAGGCTTGAGAGACGATGCTTTGAGGAGGATGGAGGGGGCTTGAGGTGGGGCAGGAGTAAGGGTTGTGATGGAGGCACATGCACGGGGAGGCCCAGGCTTTGTCCATGGAGTGGAAAGGTTAGGATGGACGGGGGGACAACGAGACAGTGAGAAATGGGCCTTCCCATCATACTCTTTGCATGACAACACACACTGTTATTGTCTTACCATAATTACTTTGCAAATATTAGCTAATGCAGAGCAAGTGATAGATAACTTAGCATTTTCAATGAAGAAGTTTAAAATGTCTAAATATGCTGTTTCAGTTTTTGATCAACATTGGCCATCTTGGCAGACCGTCAAATAAAGTTTGGCTTCTTTAGAAGCCAAACTTTATTTTTATTTTTTGTCTATATTCATATCGATTGTCTATATTCATATATGAATTTAGACAATCCTTGAGTTGTTATTGAACCACCAAATGGTTTACTAAAGCAGTACTATATAATACTGCTATATGTAATTAATGCCTGCCAGATGACCTAATTGATTTTCTATATAGACTGTATGGAGGAGCTAAATGTATGAAAACCCGTATAATGAAAAACAATCCAAAATAGGTTTACAATTCTTGATAATATTCATTATCGATTAATCTTGCACCCATCATAATTTCTCAAAAGCCCAATTTAACATAATCAAATAGCTTTTTTTTTGTCCAACCAACAGATTTAGATTAATGAATAACTGAATATGTAATGGCCTAATTAATTCAGATCATATTCAGTAAAACTTTAAGATTATAATCCCAGAAATAAGCCCATAGGATCAATTGTACATATGCAGTTAACAAAACAGTTTCAACTTGCTCGTTCTGGATCTTTCGACTGCATTACACCGCCATCCTCAGCAGACTGACTTCTCTCAACTGTCATGGAAGTGCAGATAATCAAAGGGTGATGATTTTGAGCAGCTTTACTTATAGTTATTATTAATTACAGACCATTTCTGTTGGATTGCATTATAATGAACATGGGCTTCTATTTTGTTTTACAGGTCATTGCCTCTCATTAATTTCCTTGGTTAAAGAGAGAACATATTAATGTGACTGGTAACTGTTAGCAATGCTGCTCCCTTTACCTCCTACTGGGAGCCTTACAAGCAGCCATCAATCTTACTATATTTAACGTATTGCTCACAAGCTCCCCGGTATTGATCAACACAACAGACTAAGGAAAATCACGCCACAGGAAAGCCTCATGCAAACAAGCGTTCGACACGAGCCGAAAGGACAACTCAATTCCAGTCTAAATGATTTTAAAATGTGAGATATGAAAGTAAGAGAGCTATGAGTTTAGGAAATCAAATAGGAGGAAATCACTTCAGTGAAATAAAGGCTGCA
The DNA here is from genome assembly GCF_029220125.1 of Pseudoliparis swirei. Classification (NCBI taxonomy): domain Eukaryota; kingdom Metazoa; phylum Chordata; class Actinopteri; order Perciformes; family Liparidae; genus Pseudoliparis; species Pseudoliparis swirei. Next base: position 14,330,107 of record NC_079391.1, on the reverse strand, counting down.
AAATAATGAAATTAAAAACTAGGTTGGTGTTTGAAGTGGACTAGATATACAATATATGTGTGTCATTCCCAACAGCCATAACAGACACAAAAATTCAATGCATCACATTGTGTGGTTCCGATACAGCTGCCTGTGATTATACACTTGACCAGTAGGTGGTTTCGAGAAATGAACCCTTTCTCGAACAAATTGGCTGAAGTGGTTCGATGCCTCATGAGGCTTCATCTCACCATCACTAGTGATTATGCAAGTAGTCTTTAGTCACACTTGTGCTGTGTGTCGTGAGGTGTCACAGATGTCGCAGCGAGAGAGAGGACCCAAATGACGACATAACTTCTGCAAAACCAATATATTTAATTTCAACAAACTAGACAGGACGACAAAACGCGGACCAAACGGTACGAAGCCACACTGGGAATAATACGAAAAGGGTTGACATACACAGGCAGGCGGAGGTGATTGGACAAAGGGGAACGAGACACAGGTGGACACAATGAGGGCGGGACCAGCAATCACACAGAAGGAAACAATCAGGACCAGGGCAGACAATCACAGGGAGACAGACGACACAAGGACTTCAAAATAAGACACAAAACGAGACACAAACTCCAGATCCTAACACTGTGAGTCTGGGGACCGCATTGTGGGTCTGTGGCTCACTCGGTCACTTGTTCCACCACTCTGGTCCAGAATGAAATGTGTCAACACCTATTGGATGTACTAAACTTCTATTTTGTAAAGACATTCATGTTCTCCAGAAGATGGATCCTTATGACTTTACCACTAGCACCACCATGAAAAAGACATTTCCAATTTTTACTGCAGTATCTCAACAGCTATTTAAATGAATTTTGCTATCCAGATTCCTGCCCTCATGAGGATGTTGTAATAACTTTGATGATCACCTGACAAGCACCTGAACACTTAGGGTGAACAAATCCATGTCTGCAACATGTAAAGGCAAAGTTTGCATTGGACCAGAAACATGTGCCTGTTGAGTAAAGACTGATCAAATGACACAAGTAGCAGAACACATAAGGTTGAACTCAGATAGCTGAACTGCTCGACGAAATAGCAATAAAGCATGCTTGTAACCTCCTGTTGTATAATATATATTACATGTAAATTGACTGGAGAGCTTTTAATATATACTTCATGATCAATAGGTCTGGTTCCTCAGTCTTACTGTCTTCATGTACATCCTTACATCTCCCAGCTGAAAACGGCAGATATGCAGCTTAAGTGATGCTTTGGCTCATGCAGGTACTGACAGGGGAAAGTGTTGATGTGCAAAAGCATTCAAAAAAGAATTAATGTGTGTCAGAGGAAGACAGAGTACAACCCATGCACGTGCAGCCCTTCCTTTCATAGGTGATAAGCGTCACGCACCACGAACCAGCAGATTGATCACATAGTGCCCAGGCGTGGGTGCAGCATGGGGGTGGGGGTAGAGAGGGGCCTATTGGGGCAGGGAGCCAATAAAATATCACATCTGCATTAAAATGCCATCTTTAGGGTCCCAGCACAGGGATCTGCTATTTCAGAGAAGCCTATTTAAAGGATGTTGAAGTGTGGGTTCTCCATGCTGGAATAGCACCATACACCATCTCCATTATTTATGGTCCTCATCTCTGTTTAACTGGTTTACCGAAGGGGGTGGGGTAGTTACGGCAGTCATCACCACTGCTTGAACAACATGTGCTTAATGATATCACAGGCCTGAGAGGGCTTATGGGGGTGGGTGGGTCGAGGGGTGTGATGAAGAGCCGAGCAAGCGGTTGAAATGAACGGTAGAGTGGGTGGCTTGGAGGCAAGAGGACATGTGAGGGAGGGATATGACATTATAACATCACTGAAGCTTTACACCATGGCTGCAGGTTTGAATGGTACTGTAGGATGCATGTCCCGAGCATCATTACCTCTGTCATGTCAATGAATCCTCCACACTCCAGGAAAAAAAACTCAACATGTGACCACATGTCTGCACTGGAAATGTCTCATCAGATGTGGTCACGGAAGCAGGAGTCTTAACAGAAAACAGCAGTTTGGGCTTTTAATCACCTTGTTAATTATGTTCTGTTGCATATTTGTGTGTGTGTTTGTGTTTAACTGAACAATAAAGATATGGATCATTACATTTGCGCTATTAGGCAAAACAAATAAATCAGCTGGGGGTCATTCAAAAACTCTCCATTTGATCGACATTTCTTCTGTAGATAGATTTGAGTTGATCATGGAAAACACAGAAAATCTCAAATATCTGTTATATTAGTGCTAGTTTAGTTTACTGCGGTCAATTTAAAAAATAAATACACATACAAAAATAACAGAAACAATAATAAGTAATTATTTTGGAAATAGTGAAAAACTAAAGCAAATGCACACTGAAAAGGTGTAGGCTGAAGCACTAGTTCATTATACATACCATATTTACTGACATTATTTTGTATGATTCTCATAAAATGTATACACATAAAATTAAAGAGAGATACCTAAATAAAATATTGGTATGTTAATTATACTTCTAAAAAAAATTATCCTATACACACATACCCCATTTTTGAAATGTGTTAATCATCTTATATTTAAATAATGTTATTTTTAAAGCTTTGAAGTGTTTGTATTTCCTTTTTAAAATGATTCCACAAATTAACTCCTCTCATTGTTACTTGTATTTTATGTCTTGCATTTGTTCTGATCTTTGTTTTTGTTAACATGCACATTATTTTTAGTTCTTTCTGACTCACATTAAGTCTGAGCAACTTCTGGATATTGTCTGACAGGATGTTATTTTTCACTTTATACATTAATTGGACATGACCAGTAGTGTGTAATTGAAGGGTGGGTAATTGACTGTCCCTTTCGCTCTTCATTGGCCCTCAAACCCCAATAATCAGTGGATCAGCACTTGGAGTGCATCCTTTGTCTGTCTTGGTGAGATATCCGTTTTCAATTTTGACGTTTAAAACAAATGTTTCTGTTTATTTCTGCCTGTTTATGACGCCTTATGGAAAAATGTTGACATAAATTCTGGAAGAAGCATTCAGGCAGTGCCACTCGCTTGTTGGCTATCATTAGATGACCAGTGTTTTGACAAGACCTGATTTACAGCACAGCTACCCTTCTAAATCACCACGCTTCAAATTCCCTGTTTGTCACTTTCCTTCATATTACTCCCTCACTCCTTCTCCTTCTATGGTTGTCAGAGAGGACCTGTCAGACACATGTTAAAGAGGCAATGTCCTGCATGTGCACATGTGTATGGATTTTATTTGAGTATGCACCCCAACCATTGTCTGCGTCATTGCAGTAATTAGACCTACTCCATTAAAGCCAACAGCATCATGCTGGTCGTGGACAGTCTTTAATCATGTGTGAGTGTCTATCAACACTTAGCAAAGGAAGAGTGAAAAACAATCGAGGAACATGTCTGTTAGGGCTGGGTGTTGGGAGTGCCACATGTGTGTCTGTCTTTTCCTGCAGCATCGAGGGGAGATTGCTTGAGTTGCTTGTTTCTGTTGAAGCAGCTCTTTGCATTTGTTTATACGTGTGTGTGCTGTCTCTGAGCTCCATCCCTTTAGATTGACTCTGCAACCTCTCACACAATAAAAGGCAAATGCATAATGCAGATCTCTCCTTCTGCATATGTTTATCTGCATATCCAACCTATTATTTCTCTGATTGTGTCTGATCCTACGAGTGTGCTGATGGTCGCAGGGGTGTGGGCCTCTTAGAGAAACCATGTTTTATGCATGAGGGCCAAGGGTGGGGCCCGTTATGGGGGTTGAGTAGGTGGACACACAGAAGCGCCAGATCAGCGGATACCATGACTACTTGGCAAAGATGGACAAAAAAAGCTCCAATCGGCTCTGGTCCTCCGATTAAACTCCTTTGTTCCTCTCCATTCAAATGCAATTTTGTTTCCCTCTTCATGTCCCCAGTGTTCCCAGTACACATGGACAGCACAACCAGCAGTGTTCCTGCATGCACGTATCTTACATTGAGACTGTATTTCCAGTCAGAAAGTGCCTTTTGATCACATCAGTCAGTGAGCTGCTTGTTTTTTGTGTGTATTAGGTTCTGAGGGATTCCTCGTTTTCTCCCCACTCCTAAACTTTTGCAGTGACAGTTTTGTTTAGGCTTGAATTTAGTAATACACTCTGCCAGCCTCTGCCCAGGCTCCGTATTACAGCAGGCCAAGACAGAAAGTATTGCTCATTGAGAACCTATGAAAATGTTCTTGATGGCCAATATTCTGTCATGTGAATTGGGAAATATCCAATAATAGATGTAACAGTTGTTATTTAATGGACATGCAAAGAGTTGTATGCGTGGTTTGGTGGTAAAATAATTCTGTTCTCTGAGACAGTCAAGACTTGTATGCTTCCCCGTGAGGACTAAAATGTAAGTTGTGGGTCTCAGATAAAGACATTGCACTTGGGCCACTTACTTCGGCCAAATTACCCCAGTAAGATATATAGCTGTCTACGTGTGGCTTCATAGGAGGGAGACGAAGCAAACATATGATCCCAAGAAATATGTAAGGTTGAGTCACAGTCAGATTCGTCTTGAGACAAAACAATGGAAACCGTATATGTGCTATCTCTTCTCACAGAGAACTTGCAGTGTAGGACGAGTGAGCTGTCACTACTGGAAGAATAGTCAATTTGCATGTTTAAGTTTTCATCAGAGCTCCATACATCTATTCAGAGATCTAAGGTCAAGTCGTGTTGGAGAATGCCACGCTTCTCATTAAGCTCTGAAGTGGAATACTCTGGACCACTGACGCAGCCACATCGGTCTGAAGTACCGCCACAAATGAATTACCCCTCTCTCTCTCAGCGTCTTGTCCATTAAAACGAATGTGTGCCATTTGGGTATGTAACAGTCCTTTTAAACTGTACTATCAACCCTTTCCAAATAACAATGGCATGACAAAGACTGAAATTTCTATCTGTATTCGATGAGGAAACACAAACAGGCAGGAAAAAAGGAATTCAGTGGAAAGACAAGCAGACAAGAACCGTGCATGTTTCCTTTATAAATAAGCATAATGAGAAATTAGTAGTTCCGCTTACTTCCTGCTCGTCCTCTCAGTAATTAATAAACGCAGGCTACAGGTTGTGAGGAGCAGGAGGTTATAAAATAATAAGGGATCCGTCCCTCTTCTTATGCTAACAGTGTTCAGATAAGTCCTCCTGTGTCCAAGTTAATTATGGCTGACATTTAAATGAGTACACTTGTGTTGAAGAAGGTGGGAGAACTGTGGAAGAAGAGGCCCTCCCTCTAATTGAGTTTGTTGCTGGCTCCACTTTCGATGGCGCTTTTGTTCTGCTGGCACCGGCAGTAGACTAGATATGTGAATACAGCTCAGTGAGGCTCTCTGTAGAGTTATTGATACTGGTTCTGCTATATGTGACATGTGTGTTAGCATGAATTGATAGATAGGTGGTTCATTTTTATGATATAAAAGAGGGAGGTCATCTGACATAAATAGTTATTTCCTGGAAGCAGCCAGGTGTTTTGTGATTATATGGCCTAATATCCCCCTCTCACTCCCTTCCTCTACAGCTATGGCAGACTTCCATGTCCAACCAGAGTCAGTGCATGCTGAGGAGTCCGGCGTTGCTAGATTCCAGTGCCAGATCCATGGTCTGCCACTGCCGGTCATCAGCTGGGAAAAAGACAGCCGTCCTGTGGACACCCAGGACGACAGGTTGGCCCACACCAAATTGCAAAATGGCACTTGTTAGTGATGGCAGCACTTTTACCAAGTCTCATTGTATTTGACTCCTTCTGTCTTCTGTCTTTGTTTCTCTCTCGCAGGTACACTCTTCTGCCTACAGGTGTTCTACAGATTACAGGCGTGCGTGAGGAGGACAGTGGAAAGTTCTGCTGTGTGGCCCATAACAGTGCTGGAGTGAAACACAGCACTGAAGCACTCCTCACTGTTTCAGGTTGTTATATTTAATCAGTTTTACATCTACACCTCATGAGCGGGCTATCTGCCCCGCATAATTCCAAGATTTTCTGAACCTATTGTTCTTGTACATGATTCAAGAGATAGCCGCATATTGAGCTCATGCATTCCGGAGAAATACAATTAAAGGATGCCATCCATCATGCTCGTTCCCATCTTATTGTCCCCTCTCCGCTGCTTTCCCCCCAGTCTCTCAATCATCTGTTTACAAAGAGCCTATGATAGTGGTCGGTCCAGAAAACCTCACCCTCACTGTTCACCAAACCGCCATCTTGGAGTGTGTTGCTACCGGATACCCTCGGCCCATTGTGTCTTGGAGCAGACTAGGTGAGAACAATTTGTGTTCATATCAAAGGAAAAGCCCTAGAAAGTGCATTTTTGGAGTTTAAATTTTTCTTTCTTTTTTTGCGTGCTATGTGTTTGCAATTGAGGAATTAAGTGTCACTTAGTCGAAGTACAATCTCAGTGGGAATCCATGCATGTAAAATCTGAGTGTTTTGAATGGGTCATCTGTGCTTTTTGTCCTTGTGTGTTTGTATGTTCTTCGCAGCACAGCTTTGATCTGTCCGGCATTGTGTAATAATGTGCATGTGTGCACAGAATACATTCGACACAGTGGAGCATCTTTTGGATATACAATATAGGCAATGGGATTCATCACTAGGCCTCGAGGCCTTGAGGCTAAACATGGTGTTTGACTCTGTGTTTATAAATGCATGCTTCTCCTTATGAAGTTGAATAACCCTCGAAGCATCGGCGAGCCTCTGAGTAATTGCTATGAGGTGGTGAAACAGACACGATTAGTTTTCCCCTTCCAGCCAGGCTTGTGTGTTTTTTCTTTACGATCAGTCAAAATCTGTCAGAACCTTGTTTTTCAATCTGGTATTTGTTTTCTTTATATTATACAATACCATTTGCTGTTCCAAATGTAAATTGCTGCTCCTCCCAAGCACTTGGGCATAATCTGATTGAGGGTATTGCCTTACACAATGTCGCTAGAATGAAATGCTAACACTATAGGATTTGTGTGTATTAGATTACAGCAGGCTGGGCTAAAATGCATAATTAATCTGATAGTTTCACATCAGTCATTCCTTTTTGCCAGAGTCTGTTTACTGCTATTCATTCAACAGCCGGCTAGCTGCTGTGCTCTTTCTTTTCTGACATTAAGTTAATTAGAGCCTGATGGAGAGAAACTGATTGTGGCGGGATGGGGGGGGGGGGGGGGGGCAATAGAGAAATAACTAAATATAGTAGAAAAGGAAAGACTGCTTTTGTTTACACAAAAGCTCACTATACTGATTAGTTGGTTAATGATAATAGAAAAATACAGAAGAACAATAAGACGTGTCTCACGCACAGCAAAACCAGCTGGCAGGGAAATTGGAGCAATTTATTTAATCTCAATTACTTGTCATTATTCATTACAAATATTGTCCTCTTCTTTACACAGCTTTACACAGTTTTATAACAATATTATATTCTCTTTGTTGTTCACTTTGTGTTTCATTGCTATTCCCTTTATATTTTTGTTTTATATTGCTATGCTTTTATCAGACTCATGCAGTAGTACAAGCCGTTTAACGAAAGATAGTTTGAACTTAGACAAAAGCTCACTTTTAAACTAAAAATATTTGCATTAAAGCTACGAAAGTACACCTAAGGAAACACTGATAACCAGGGATCATATGGTTTGTTTCTCCTGCCACTGCATGGGTCCATCGGGCTGCCCATCTCCCGGCCTCTCTGGTTTTTGGGTTTTAAAACTTAAAATCTGGAACATACAAGCTTGCAGGCTGCAGATGGAAATTAAAATGCCCACTTGGCCCCGTAGCTAATATCAGAGGCAAACTGGAGTCATTGTTGGAGCAGAGACTCCACATAATGAGCACAGGAAAGAGTGAGCTTATCATGTAAGTACAGCGAGAGCCGAGACTAGGCAGCCATGGATCGTGTAAGGAGATAGAAGATTAGAAGTTGCAGTTAGAGTTTCTGGTCCCTCAGTGGCGGCTGGAACATCTCCTGTCACGGTTTAAAAGCAGCTGTACTTCAACGCTTTGTCAGACAAAAGCATGAAGAAAGGAGTTAAAGTGTGAAAGCTTTAATTAACCGAACATCCATTAGAAAAGCTGCACTTACAATAAAAAACATATGATGAATGTACTCTTTAGGTAGCCACTCTGACAACTAGCTCCCAGTTAAGACAACTCATTTCAGCTTGAACACCGCACACGCAGCAATCACAAACTGTGACCTTCCTGTCTTTATTACCCTTTTGTCCGTTTTACTGGCAGCTTTGTCAGAAGACATCGCACACAGTTCATTGTGAAAGCTGTATGCTTGACTTGACTAGAAATAGCACACACTTTGTCAAATTGAGTCTGTAAAAGTGTATCTATTTATTGAGTCTTTCAGGCCTCCTCTGACGTCAACTCGAGAACATGCACCACATTCATTCCCCACGTAACATGAATTAATGCTGTGCATGGGCACACCTGGTCCTTTTTTGTGCTGCCTTACTTGCATTATTTTCCATCCTTCTTAACTGCTCTCTCTCTCTCCTTCTCTCGCTCTCTCTTTCCTCTCTGAGTAGACGGACGTCCCATTGGTGTGGAGGGAATTCAGGTACTCGGCACAGGAAACCTGATGATCTCAGATGTGGGTGTGCGGCACTCAGGGGTCTATGTTTGTGCTGCTAACAAACCGGGGACCCGTGTTCGTAGAACGGCTCAGGGACGTCTGGTGGTCCAAGGTGAGTTCTGGAGAAAATAAATGTGCTATTTACAAAAGGTAGGTAGGAGTCGTGGAGGGACACTCAAAGCATATAAATACAGCTGTGGTCAGGTGATAAGGTAAAGCGTGTGAATTCTGTGGGTGGCCATCTGTGCAGGCACCTGAATTCCATATGATAACTTCTCCGCCTTCACATCAAGCGTAGAAAATACACTACGTGCACAGGAGAAAGAGTGATCCCCTCATAGGGAGGACAAACTGTCAAAAATAGTACAGAACTAACCAATCTATAACATTACATTAGGAGTTATGGTTTCAGTAAAATAAATGCTATTTAATTAAAAAGAGTTTTTACCATTGTTGGTCTGTATACACGGACAAGAAATCATGTACAATATAGTATATTTGCAGAGGCAACAAGTGATTACATCTTTTATGGCAAATTGCTTTTTAGAGATAGGGCCAACAAAGGATGTGTTTCATTTTGAGGCACTGAGCACAGCGTCCACAGAGACACTTCTCTTTCATTCCTCCAACTTTTTAAAATCCAATTCTGTCATATCATATAGGGTTGGGTACCGAAACCCGGTGCCAATATGGTACCGGTTCCAATACAACCGGTATTACCCGGACCGAAACGCAACGCACATTTCGGTGCTTCTTTCCGGTGCCTGAGCCGATTAAAATTGAAAAAAACTATTGTTGTGAACTTCTCTGGTGACTCCGCCCTGTCAGCAGGTTACGATAGCCTATCATTTAACTTTGACAGCGGAGGCTGCGCCGTGTGCAGTGTTGCCAGGTCCGCGGTTTTCCCGCGGAATTGGGCTACTTTTGAAGTGTTGCCGCGGGTTGAATTTTTTGTCCGCTGGTTCGGGTAGACCTATTTTGCATGCAAATTACATGAATATCTTTAAATAAAAATCCATATTTTAAATGAAATAATTTATTTATACCCAAATCCTACCAAACTGACTCCAGATCAGCACGTACACGCCGACACATCCGCACAGTGCCTTCGATCTCCGCGACCTTGTCCGTCACCATGGAAACATTGTCACGTGACATCTAAGCACTTTGGTGCTAGTGACGTCACGGAGCCCCGAACCAGAGTCTGGAAGTAGAAGTGATTTCCAGCAAAGCAGCAGGGATTTGTGAATCTCACAGGAGCGGTGGGCGATAGGCGGTTCAGAATCGCCTACACGGGAGGAGCGATTCATAGGCGAGTATGATTATGAATCGCCGACCTCCCCAACGGGGTGGGACGGTTTGGCGAGAATCACCTCGTGTGATTACTCCTACACCCCATCCCGGGGTGGGTTTGGTTCTGTGGGATTCACAAATGGGGCCCTTTTAACCCCTTAGTTTAGTTTAGTTTATTTTAGTTTAGTTTATTTTATTTTAGTTTAGTTTATTTCGATCAGCAAAATATACAACAATCAGAATTCAACAAAAGAAGAAAGTGGCTGACCGAAAGGGTCGAGGCTGAAGCTATCTAGCTTATAAGTGCCCTAACCTATGATTTCTCAAAAAAACTTATTTCAACGAACCATATATATATATATATATATTAGTGCTGTGAAAAATAACGCGTGAACGCCTTATGATTAAATTACAGGATTAATTAGTTACTTTTTTTTAACGCATTTAACGCATGTGCAGAATGAGCTTCCAATACGTCTGTTGTTGGTCGTCTCTACAGCAGCATGTCATTCTGTCTCTACGTGTCGCGTTAACACTACTCCGATCTCCGTCTCGCGTGCGCCGCAGAGCTCCTGCGCCTGACGAAAAAAAGTCACTTGCGCCCTCCTGCCCCCCCATCATGAAGGAGTTATGGTTAGGGCACCAACATGGTTAGCAGCGGTACTGGACATGGACTTTAAAAGCAGTGTATATGGTTTGGCACGGGCATATTTTGAGTTCTGATATTGGGCTGGTTTTAATTGGCCATTGGGCTGGTTTTGTCACACAGACCTGGCAACCCTGGCCGTGTGTGACTACGTGAGCCCGTGTCGAGCACACCAGCGTCAGGCTGGGCGCGATGGGGAGACCGTCACCGGTCCCCCTGAACACGTGGAGACCGATTATGACGAGCAGCCTGAACTTAGATTAGTACCGTAACGTTGACTGCAAGTCTTGCATTCATAAAAGTAGGCCAAGAAATAATAAATTAGCCATTATAACCATGTTTAAGCTAGCAAAGCGTACTCTGGCGTGACAGTCTGCTAGCAGATGTGTTGGTGTCCAGCGGTCCCGGCTGTATACCCGGTGTTACCGGGAATATAGTGACGGAGGAATAAAGACCGTGGGGCGTCACTTTGTTTCAGTGGAACTCTCGCTGTCAGAAGCAAAACTGTACTTGTCACGTGTCATCTTCAGTACCTCTGATTGGTTGTTCTCTTTGCCCATCAAAACAGTGACAGGATTAACCCTATAAAGTCTGCACATGACAATACATATCACATCATATAATGGAGAACATATATTGTGTATGTTAACAGTCTGATATCCGTTGTGTGTCAGTGCTCCATGATAACGGCTTCTACAGGGAATATGGCCAAGGAGGTTTTTAATGTCCTCATTGTGCGTTTAAAAAAAAAAGTATCGGTTCAGGCACCGTTTAGGCACAGGTATCGTTTTAAAAGTACCGGTTTAGCACCGGTATCGGAAGAAGAAAAAAACGACACCCATCCCTAATCATGATAGTATCGAGGAGAGTATTTGTATTGGCTTCATTAGCGTTGTGCTGTTTTCCCGCATCTATGGACGGGCACATCCATTTAAAAAAAATTTAAAACAGTTTTATCCTTCAAACTTAACATTTAATGGCACTATAACACAAACAAATACAAACAACATCATCGATAAAATGTATCAGGCAGAAAGTCAAATACATATTTGTATTTTTACAGCAATGTAACATGCACAACTGGTATTTCCCTTTAAAGTTGCTCTCTGAAAATGGTGTTTAATCTGTTATTTAGTTCTTTTATATTATTCTCTTTGTCCATGCTGTGTTGTAACCAGTAAAGTGTTTGATGGTAGATCAGAGAGATTCATGGTTTTGACCAATGAGATGCAGCCGGGTGTGGGTGGCCCCCGGTGGATTAGTTGTCGCAGGAAACATCCAGCATCTGCCTCACTCACATATTGATCAGATATACCACACTTTGCTTCAGCCCATAGTAGTATTGATCCTAATCAATATTTCATTTTTTTCCCTGCCTGTCAAGTTTGAGACAAGGCCCCATACCCTAGCAGGAACAAAGAGGAAAAGCTACGGATGTAATTATGTGTCAATGTCTTTGGGTTTTGTCATTGATTTTTGGAAACAAAGGTGTGCTCTGGTGAGAAAAACACTAAACTTCTGTATGTCCTTATGAGAGGATGTCAGTGGCTCTTAATTCAGAAAAGGATTACAGAGGTCACAAAATGCCAATCATAATGAATGCAGACCAGAGGTCTTATGAAACCATTACAAATGCATCTGATACAGCGAATCAAATAGCTTCAGAAACAAAGAACGGAGGAGGAGTCAATTGTGACTGCCCAAATGTGATAGATGGTGTTGATGATCTAACTCACAAATATACAGGTGCAAATCAATATCTTCTCCAGCTCCCTCTGACCTTCACCTTTAAGAAAGCCTTCAAAGAGCACATTGAGTGAGAGGGAAAGAGAGAATGAAGCTGGGAATAAGGGAGAAATAAATGAAAGGACCATCACACGCTGTCAGCCACCTCCTTTCAAGTGCCGATGGGTCCCTTAGCTTTGGAAAATGAAAATGTTCCCATTGGAAAAGTGTCAGGCAACATTTTGTCATTTAGGTTGGGAACACGAGGGAGGACAGAACAATGCGGGAAAGATATTAAACTGGTATCGCAAAAGCAATAAGCAATGATATTTGAAGTGCTAGACACTGGGCCATTTCATTAAATGACAAGGATGGTTTGAGTCAATCATTTTATCATTGTTAAAAAATCCTTTTAAAAGATCATCAATAAATCGATCTTAGTAACAATTATTTTCTGTGTATCCAAATTCTAATTCTGCAATAGACCTTCATTGTTGTCCAAAAGCCATTGATTCTGCTGTTTGTTTTGAGTCAATCGCATCCACAGTAAATACTCACAAATGCTGAAAATAGTCCTCAACAAATGCATTATTTTGTCCTGATTGAATAACTTTTGCAAACAACTACTGTGCCAATGAAATTAGGGACATTATTTATTCTTTTTTTTTTATCAATCAATGTCCTTAAACTGTATATTTCTGGACGGTTTTTATGATTCAAGTCTTTCCAGAAATGTTTGAAACTGAGAAACACTCAATTATTGTTTTAGTCTCTCACCGGTGCTCAATCATTGGTGTAGTCTCTCACTGATACCTGTTACCTCTGTTAAAACTCACTCAACATAATTCAATGTTGTTTTATTCTATCCAGCATCTGTGTTAAAGGTGTAATTTCACATTTTGACTCCAGTTGCTCAGGTTCACCAGGTAATGATGAAGGATCGGCACAGAACGAATGTAGGAAAGCTGAAGTTTTTAATTTTTTATTAATACCCAATATGATACGCCCAGTGTTCCAGATTTCTACCCTCTAGTGATGTCTCTCAGATATTATAATTACCACATTTTATCTTAGTTAATATGGGCATAAATAATTCAGGTTATTAATTCACTGATAACCGCTGGGACAATGAGTGCAGAGGATACGGTACAATACCTCTCTGTCTGTCAGATCAAATGAAAACACCAAGCCAGAAATTAAACTCCGGCAGAGTAATTACTCTGTGATTATAAAAAAAGTACCTTTTCTGCTGAAAGAATAATTTCATATGAATAAGTCATGACCACAAATTGACCACGCCTGTAGCATGGGATGAGACAAGATGTTATGAAACTACAAACTGCATCATTTAATTTCAATTTAAATGTGTTTGTTTTAAAGCACATTAGTCCCCAAGTAACATTGTTGTTGTTGTTGATTGTCTTGCTCTCTTCCTTCCACTTTTATGCTTCTCCCCTGAGTTTCCCCTGAGTAAATCTGGAGTCTCTTTTAATTCCACGAATTTACTCTAATTGCTAGATTTTCAACAGTATGTATACAATAGACCTATAATGCAGTACACTACTTATTTTTAGTAAAATACAGCTGCCTGTATACCTTGTGGGATCTTCTTTATCCCCTTCCTCATTCATCCTTGCGCTGTCTCGCTTTTCTCTCTGTGTTTTCGTTACGCTCATTCTTCTCAATGTTTCTGTGATTCTCTTTTTCATTTTGCACCTTTGGATTCTGCTCTAATCTTCTTGTTTTCCTCTCTGGCACTGATTTATCTCGCGTCGCGTCCATTTGTTTGTAAATCGAGGTCATCTTATCTGACTCGCTGTCTCCCTCCTCTTTCAGCTCCAGCTGAGTTTGTTCAAGCTCCGCAGTCCATCTCTCGGCCCGTCGGCACCAACGCGGTCTTCACCTGCCAGGCTGAGGGCGAGCCGGAGCCCCAGCTCACCTGGCTGAAGAACGGGCAGATTCTGGAGCCCTGGGGACACGTCAAACTCAGGAACAACAACAGGTGAACAATAACTTTTCCTTTTTATCTTAAGGAAATGTATTCATATATACGAGGGTACCCACTGATTTGTCAGGTTGTGGAAAAAAGTCACAAAGCAAAACAATATATATATAGCAAAACAATAGCCCTGCACGACATGTATGGTGAAGCTTTTTCGGAGGTTGTTGAAACTGTCAGAAGTATTGTTTCTCCAAGCAACTCGCCATAATCTGTCATGTTGTTTAGCTGAGGAGAGGTCTGCTTTTTCCATACTTTTTTTGGGACTAATAATAATAATATATGAATATCCTATATATGAAATTCTTCTCTGCATTTGACCAATCCTTAGTAATTACAGGCAGTGGGCTCCCCACTGAGCTACAGCCAACCCAAAACCCAAGACCCAAAACCCAAGACTAATGCAGTGCTTACATCTGATGCACCAATCTATTGTCCATGTATATATTTTACATGTACACGTGCAACACTATGGAGACTTCCTACTTGGAGGGATGTTGGTACAACTTTCTAATGAGCCACACTTTATATGAAATCATTGTAAGTCTTTATTCATGGATAATAAATAATGCATGTACACATAAGACATCAATAAGAGTAGCTTTTAGGCTGCCAGGTTGTGAAAATATCTTTTGGCTGGTGTTTATCCTCAAACAAGACACTTGTCTTTTTAGCTCTTAAATTCATCAGCAAGACCCTCTAATGGACCAATTTATCTGGATCAAAATCTGTCTTAAAGGCATATGAACATGTGTAACTGTAGACTTGATGGCTTGTGTGAAACCCACATGTGTTGACTAAAGGATTATCAACATTTATAATTGTATTTTAACCAAAGAATAAACATAGCCTGGCAACAAGTTTAGAAAATAATCAGAAAAAGGGCCACTGTGGCCAGCACATTATGCAAACTGTGAGTAACACAGCCCAGATTTCCCTCCCAAACCTGACTCCCACACACTCACTGTGTCCTGACAAAATTGGACCTAAATCACAGAAGAAATATGGATTTCAGGATTAAACGACTGCCTTAATCAGATCATTGGCATCATCAAATGCTCAATTTTGCTGCGTTCCCATCACTCCTAACGCGGCAGCTGCTGGAATTCACGCCTGCCAACTCGTGAGCCTCAATTTATTTGTGCCTTTGTATGCGAGCAGCGTATTGACTGGATGTTGGAGGCTTTCCCATGGCAGTCTCCAGGAATGTACCCGGCAACCAGCTCTGTTAGTTACCATCCTCAGCTCCTCACAGTGGAAAGGTTGCATGTTACAGTGCCTGTTGTCTGTGTCAGAGGAGGGCTATCTTAGAGATAATATAGAGCAGAACATACACGGTGGACCTACTTTTTTTGTGAATTATACCAAATAACGGCTGATAATGTCTGGTGTTTGTGTGTGTGTGTGTGTGTGTGTGTGTGAACTGCTATACTCTATCCTTCCAGCAAATAAAGTTACATGTTGGCAGCCAGCCATGCGTGCATATTGTAGTTTTTATGAAAGAGAAATATGAAGTGAATTTATTAAATTTGCACAAAGAAAAGCCATACTCTACAGTGAGTGACGGGAGCAGACCTCTCCATCGTTCACACACACACCGCTCCACTCCTACTTGCCTGAAGAAATATATGAGTGGCCGCACTTGGACGTATACAAAAATATGAGCGGGTGTTCAAAAGTGAAATGCTGAGTTGGCAGAAAGAGCAAATGAAGAGAGAGAGGCCGAAAGATAGAGCGGGTAGTCAGAGAATCACAGCGTCTTTCACTTGCCACCATTCGTGTATGCTATAGACCTGCTATAATGGGTCGCTCATGCATCACAAATCCTGCTCTGTGATTGGTTCAGGAGGCAGGCCTCAGCTGGAGATCTACCATTAGCTAATTATCTCATAAACTCTGCTAGTTGACCAGGAAATGCAGCCAGCCATTTAGAGCACAGAGCAGCTCAATGGGCCTCTTTTTACACTCTGTAGATAAACTCTGAGGCGAGTAAGAACACATAACAGTACGATTCATTATCACAGTTTCTTATTTATTATTACTTTATTATCTAACTCTGTGTACTACAACATATATACACAGACTAGTTTAGCCGAATACTGCTCTCTGGACTGTGTGTGCTTGAAACAAGTGCTAACATTAATTTGTATTGTTGATTAATCTATATGTCTCTTATTTTCTTACAAATAGATTTGTATGTTTGGTATTTAAATAGTATAAAATGTGCATTAGAACATCCTAAAGCTTGAGTTGATGTGTTTTTCCGACCAAAAGTCCATAACCTAAATTTATGTAATTTACTGCAATTGAAGTACAGTAAAAAACATCAAACTTGGTTTTGATATTAAAAAGGTCAATTTCAAGCACAAGATGCATTGAACATGCACTTTACCGAAGCAGAACCGAGTGTTTATCCATTACATGCAAACATCTAATGCACAAATATTGGAGGAGCTGAGGATAGAAATACCAACCCCTGTGATGAGGCCAACATGCTCTCCCACCGAGCTACAGCCATCCCATACATGTCAGTTGCACATGACATTTTGCAGAGGGATGTTTGGAGACCTTATAGTTTTACCTGAAGCTGAAAAAAACCAATTGTGTTGTTGTAGTGGAGGTCCCGAAAAAGTGGGAACATAATGAGGCATAGGGCACAATGTACCTCTTAAACCAAGCCAAGACACAATAATGATGAGCAAATGATATTCAAATGTCAGCTCTGGGCAGCACAACAATTGTATTATGTTATATATTATAAACACATATACATACTCTGTTGGATACCGGAAGTTTCTATATGCAGTGTTTATATACAGTGTAAATTGTGTTTGTGGTGGGAAAGTCTGTATGTGTGTGTGTGTGTGTGTGTGTGTGTGTGTGTGTGTGTGTGTGTGTTTGTGTAAAAATATACATACACTGTTTGTCCCTTCAGCATCCCTCATGACGCTGACCTTCAAAAGCAAATCGGACAAGGGAAGGAAGGGAATCGATTGTACATTTCATTCACACACACGCATGCACATACATTAATCAAAAAGCAAGTGAGCCTCGTATGTGCACAAGTAGCCCTGTGGTCCATGCCATCATTCATGTTGTGCAAATGTATAGTCAAACATGACTATTCACAAAATGTGGTGCGCCCTTGTCACGCAAGTGTTACACACAAACAAACACAAGGAAGACACGTGAAACGCTGCATGAGACGCGATGATGTTAAAGAGCAGCTGATTAGCTGCTTCTATAAACAGACTGATGCTCAGTGTGAAGTTGTGTGCCTCAACAGGCTTTCCTACACACACATGCTCACATGATGGAACAAGAACACACACACTATTGCTACCCCATTCATTATTGGCCCTCGCTGGCAAGGTAAAGCATGTTATTGTGGCTTTTTGAAGCTGATGGATAATTATCAGAATTATGTATGAAGACTCGCCTCACTCTCTAAAGTTGACACATGTAAACATCCAACATGTACAACCTGTGATCTTAAAGCAGGCAGTCTAATAAACATTGAAATACAACCTTTTTTATTTTAAAAGTGATATTGTAACTGATGTTGACGAACAAATTAGATCTTTTTCATGTGATGAATGAAGATAGGAGAGAGAGATCCCTCTTTTTCTCAATCATTTAGATCTTTTTCACATTGATGTAGAGAGAATTTAAGTTGTATAGTAAAGAAACAAACATTCTTCAAGTGTGTGTGTGTGAGTACCGTGGTGTGTTTTATAATTAATGAGCAACATCTGAAGGAGCAGGCCACTACACAAACCTAGACATTTCTTTGCGGAATCCTTTCAAAGGGTTTTCTTTTTTCTTCTCTTTCTTTCCCCCAGACCTGCCTTTCTTGTTTGCGGCCCCTCTCTGTGCCCCACGTCCCCCTTCTGCCCCCATGACAGAGAGCTGGGGCCTGGGCATTGGCCTTGAACTCTGACCCTGCCTGTAATCAGTCATATCCCTTGGCCCTTCCCTCCTCTCAGGCCACAGACACATTGCTCCTCCCCTCCCCTCCCCCTTCCCCACCTCTTCCTCCTGTTTTCTCTTTGTCCCCATATTTTTTTCCCCCATTCTCTCTTCCCGGATCTAGAATGGCCACACTGGCTTTTGGTGGGGTGCTGCTCAGAGACAACGGAGAGTAAACAGAGCCGAACAACAGATCCAGAGCTCCACTGTCAATCACGTATCCATAAATCTGTGAAATGACCTTGAACTAATGGGTAAATGATGGGGTCAACCTGTCAGGACCTGACAGCATGGCTTTGGAGCTCATGTAAGACAAAACAAGCAAAAATTTAGGCCAAACCCCTCTCAAAATGCTGTGTGACGGGTTTCCATCCTTATATTCTTTCTCACACACTTTATGTATTTTTGATGGCCAAGCTCTACTGTTGCATGTGAATGTATTCTAAAACAGAATGTCCAAACTATTTATTTGAAAAAATGGTTTAAAAGTAGAACCGTGTCTCATTTTGTGACCTCCTCTCTAGGAATATAATGGTTGTATAATAACTAAGGACAATATATTGATGAAAAGTATTGACAATCCAAAAGATTTTAATGCATAAATGTATGCTTTGTTTTCTTCTGTCTTTCATCAATTCATCCTAATTGTGATGCAACCTAAAACAAATTATTTTAAAACATTCGGCATCGATCAGGTCTTCCCTGAGAAATATCCTGGTACAGGAAGAAATGTGGTTTACATTTCCAGCTTCCGCAGCAGAAAAAAAGTAACACCTACTTCAAACAGAGACACTCTGCTCCTTATTTGCCCAATTATTTTTAGAAAGTCTCCAAAAGCACCACGGTATCTGCTCACCGAAGTGAAACCAAAACACAGAATTGTGTGGAGAACAATTCTATATTAAGTTATATCTAAAAAGTTAAAATAATCATATATTCTGATACTCTAAAATGTTTAAACCTCTGAGCTTTTATTCTTGAATTTGGAAAGGACGTTTTGACAGCAGGTGTGGAATTTCACAAGTTCAGCAGGATCGGTCTGCGTGTAATTGGCTTGGCATCACACACGTGTGTGTGTTCATGCATGTGTATGTGGTTGAGCACACATGCGCTCGGATGCTACTGTACCTTTTGAAGCAAGCAACGTCTTGTGAAATGTCCCTGCATTCCCCTCACACACTCAGGAGGCCCATCCAGGCCCGGTGGTATCCGGGTAGGGCGTCCCCGGGGGCCTCTACGCTACTTCTGTGGCGTCTGGTCGGGGGTGCCCATCTACAAACACTCCATCCATCGCTGATATGAAAGGCTGTCACAAATGTGATGGTTGAGTAGCGAGCTGAGGGCTGGCGACTGCTGCCACTTCCGGGGTCAGAGGTGGGATTGGGCCTCTTTGACCTGATAATTATCCAGATTGAATCCACCTGGCAGACAAGAGAGAATAATAACTCCTTTACCTCGCAGCCAATTCTGACCACGATTAGAAAAGTATACTGTAATTGTAGGAAATGGAATAATTCCCCTCTCCATCCTGCCCGCTGACCCAGAAGAGCACCCCCGATTCTTACAAATCCATCCTCACAAACCACGCTGAGGCTGGTATGACTTCTGTCCCCAGAAGAAAGGCAACTTTCCTCATGTCCCATTTCAAAGGTCCAGAAGGTCGCCAGTGACGGACCACAAGCACCGCATATGGCTGACATGTTGTTCTTTCTATGAATGGCATGCAATACATTTAGATTTAATACACAGAGGATACAACCTGTCAATCAAAGAAAGATGACAATCAGTTCGACATGTTTTTACAAACTTCAAGTGACAAATTAGTCGGGATGCGATGGGGTCAGATCAGTTTCAATGATTGCAAATACACACAGAGAGACTCACAAATGAAAACACGATGATTCACAAATGCGCACAGAACATTCACAAATACATTCCAATGCACATGTAAATATATTACGATTTATATAAATGGAAAAGAAAAATCACCAATATGTTTACGCATTTCTATGTGGATTTGTCTATTTGTTTGTGTATTTATATGTATTTATTTGTGGATAACGCTGCATTTGTTTGTGGATCGCTACACATTTGTGCACGGATTTATGAGACTCCCCATGCCGACTCAACTCGGAAATGCGTTTTTTTCAACATAGACCCATCTCTAGCCAATCAGATGTCGCCCTCACGTTTAACCAATCACATGAGCGTCATTCACTTCGTTCCTACCTTAGAGGGGCGGGGCTTATCTCGGTGGTTTGACCGCTGCCAGTCTAATCGCGTTGGAAGCGGCAGTCGTGAAAATTACCGAGCTGTGTGAGCCTATGGGGGATATTATGAACCCAAACACGAGGGCGTTAGATGTTCCGATGTGTGGGGGATGTCCTCAACAAGCATAAAGCAGAACTAGTGGTTATTTCTTTCATGGTGGATGGCGCGGAAAACTTTACTTTTTCCACAGAGTCAAGCCACGGAGGCGGGATGACATCTGATTGGCTTCAGGTAGGTCCATGTTAAAAAACCGCATTTACGGATGAGCCACAGCAGGGGAGTCTCATGAATCTGTGCACAAATGTGTAGCGATGCACAAACAAATGCAGTGCAATCCACACTTATATACATATAAATCCACAAACAAATAGACAAATCCACATAGAAATGCATAAATATATTTGTGATTTTTCTTTTCCATGTATATAAATCGTAATATATTCACGTGTGCATTGGAAAGTATTTGTGAATCATTCTGCGTGCATTTGTAAATTGAATATATTTGTGAATTGTTCTGTGCGTATTTGTGAATCTTCATGTTTGCATTTTTGAGTCTCTGTGTGCATTTCGTTTTTGTGAATGATCTGACCCCATAGGATGCTGCAGGATAAGTTGAACTCCTGTGGCATTACATTTTTGTTTTTATATTAAAGCATAAGAACTTGAGGCCAGAGGCTTTTTTTCCTTTATTAGAAAGATGCTTTAAATCTGTAAAATGCCACGAGCTGGGGCTTTACAGTAAGTAGCAGGACAAAGTTACAAAGTCAAGCCCTTCCAGATTTCCAAGGTATTCATTATGTGTGTTTTCACTTTTCTCCCACACATATTATACATTACACCAAAAATGGCATTGGTATGAAAATGGCAAGGAGTAATGTTTTACACCACAGGGGGTCTTTTATATAGTTAAATTATTTATTTTTGCCTTCAGACAAATGAGAGTGGATTACTTATTCTCGTCTAATAACACCTACTCAGCATATACACACAAACACACACAATGCTTATATTTATTCTATAACAGAAGACTGGTTCGGAGGGAAGGAGGAAGAAGCAGATATACAGTAGATAGACAAAGAGCAGAGTGGTGAAGGAACAACAGTGATGAGCGATGGTTGAAAAAATATAGAGAGAAGGCAGTGATTGTGTGTGTGTGTGTGTGTGTGTGTGTGTGTGTGTGTGTGTGTGTGTGTGTGTGTGTGTGTGTGTGTGTGTGTGTGTGTGTGTGTGTGTGTGTGTGTGTGTGTGTGTGTGTGTGTGTGTGTGTGTTTCTAAATTATATGTTTTCCTTGCTGGTAAGCACTTGGCGCTTTATAGCTAAAATAAGCAGATTTGAAACAATTATTATTATAATAATGTAACACTATGACACAATAAGTACTTCTTACTACTTTGCTAATGGAAATGTTAAAGTACTTTAAATAGTGAACTATTAAATAACATAATTAACCTTGTGGATATGCAAAATGTCCTTTAGATTTCTTACATATAGTCAGATACAGTCAACTGAATATATATATGTGTCAGAGAAACTAAACTTCCCAATTTCTTATTTTCTTTCCTTCCTTTCTTTCTGTTGCACCTCTCCTCTTCTTCTCTTCTCACAGCACACTGACGATATATGGTGTCAGCCAGGATGACGAGGCGATCTACCAGTGTATCGCTGAGAACAGCGCTGGCTCCACACAGGCCAGTGCCCGCCTCACCGTGCTCTGGGCTGATGGCCTGCCCGGTGAGCCCACCCATGTGCAGGCCGAGGCCCTCTCACCCACCAACATCCAGGTGTCCTGGAGGAAGCCCAATCAAAACACGCAGGACATCATCGGTTATGTGCTCCACATCCGCAGGATTTCAGGTGGGTTGCACTCAAGATCGAAATCGTTCTATGCAATAGATGACATCAAAATAAGTCACCAGACGAAAAGCTGATGAAGATAGATGGCAGTGACATTGACAGCGAGGGCCCCAAATCACAGAAACAATGTGCGCCCACTGCTTACATGCGGATCACAAATGGCCCTTTTCATCAATGATTGTCACGCTCCTCTTTCATGCTTCATGTGGTGGTCCTTGTGATTGATTGCATGTGTCAAAATATTCCACAAGGAAATTATCTATTTTTGCAGTTTGAATCACAAACGAATATACTGTACACATACATGTCTCTGTTGCAGATCATGGAAACTATGATAAATGCACTGCGTTTTTAGTGTTTCCCATCTCATTTTCATGACTTTCATTTGGAAGATGCTTTTGTCCATAACTGCTTACAATATGAGGAAAAAGCAGAAAGAAAATGCATTCCTGCCAACAAACAACTAAAAGTGTTCAGTGCTATGTAAGTCCCCACACTCCACTATCCAGATGGATATAATATAAGAACTACAATTTAAGGACCAATTTTACCTTGGGATCCATATGTTTTTACTCTTGGTATGATGCTTCCTCTGTGTGTCCATACATGCATATGTGCATGCTTGTTTATGAGCATGCAGTGTAGTTGTTTACAGCTTTTGGCAAGCGTATGAGTGTGTGCATGTGATTGTTTTTTTTGTGCGTGCCGAGGTTCTTGGAGTGCCTGCTGCTGTTCTCTTTAGTAGTTCTATAAGACGGATAATTAAGGGCCCCGGGCGCCAACCAATAGAATCTGCTGTTATTGCCCTTCCAAGATGGTATGGCCCAATAGGTTGAGGGCTGGAGGTGCATATTGGTTATGGTTGGTTGTCTCCGGCTTGAGAGCAATAAAAATGCTTTAACACGTCCTTTGCGACTCCACTTTTTACCACCTCCATCTCCTAACTCCACCCCTGCAATTCAGCCAACCTTCCCCATTTAGTTCAAACAAGATTAGCTATTATCTAACAGAGCGCCTCTGATAAAACCAGTGAAATGTGCAATAATCATAAAATAACGACCGAAACCGATTATATTTATTTTTTTCTTTTCCTGTTAATTTCATTTTATATCCTCCTTTACCTCCCCATGTTTCCTCCTTCAGACCCAGTGGAGATGGAGTATGAGGAGGCCGTCAGTAAGGTGACACTGCAGCAAATCATCAGGGACCTGGAGCCCTCCACCTGTTACACCTTCTACATCAAGGCCTACACATCCCACGGGGCCAGCAAACCATCAGACAGTGTCACCGAGAGCACTCATGGGGAGGGTGAGCTGGAAGCAGAGCACACACAAAACACACTCACCCACACAACCTATATGTTTGCCAATAATATACATTAATATGAAGTGTTTACAATGTAAAAAAAGACTTTTGTTGACTGTATTTTATGTTTCAGTGCCAGCACCTCCATCCCTCTACACTAAGGTGGTGAACAGGAGTGTTATACAAGCAAGGTGGGAACCTTCCTCCAAGATGGGCCAACATCAGGGCTTCAGGCTGTATTACAGAAGAGCCCACACACTGATGTTCACTGGTCCCATCTCATTCCCTCGCAACGTCACCCAGTACAACATCACTCAGCTCGGTGAGATGTGTAGTTTCTTAGAACTACAACTTTTGGTCATAGCAAACTTCTATTTTTAACTGACTTAAGTGTTTCTCTGATCTTAATTGCCATTGTAATCTTAATTAAATGAGCCACATTGATAGTGGTTTCTGGTCTTGAAAACATGCATTTCAGAATCTCTCTGTGTAACTGTGCTGAAGATGGACCGAGGACTAAAACACACTCCTACCTCAAGAGATGTGTGCTTCTTTCATTAGCTTACCATCTGTTCCTGTCTTTTTTGTCCAGATTCTTCACTTCTTTATGAGATAAAGCTTCTCGCATTCAACGAACACGGAGATGGCAACGCCACCTTGCGATTGGTTTCACTTCGGGAGGCGGTGGAGAAATCTGGTGATTGTCTTAACGAACCAAACAGAGCAACGTGCAGCTACACCACCAGTGCATCCCAGTTTAATCTTTTCAAGCTGACCATCACAGACACATCCACACATGCACAGCGCCCTGACGTAGTCTTGGAGTTTGATTTATCACAAAAATTGGCATATTAAAACTAGCATTAATATAGTATGATTTGAGTGATTTAACATGGTTAACTCAATGAATAATGAAAAAATATGTTTGATACACTTTGAAAACAAAAAATATTGGTATCATGTTTGAGTGGGAATGTTTGGGACTTCCCGAGACACAAATAGAAAGATGAAACTTTGTGTCACTAAAATAAATATATACTATTGTCTCCAAAACAAACTTAAATAGAAAGGAGTGTCTTCGGCCTCAGATGTAGAAATGCATAAGACAGCGGTCGGATGAGAATGTTCAACTGGTCTCCGGAGGTTTCCTCCAGCTGGTTCTTTGCTTGAAGAATAAACTCTATTGCATCGAACTCTGACCGTTTCCAGGGCTTACTTCAAACATGTTTCGGACACCAATAGTTATGAGAGAATAGATAAAGTGTTGGAGCAGTAGTTTAGACTTCTTCAACTGGCCCAGCCTGAGCTTTTGTTCTCCAATACTTCTTTTCACAAACGTTTGTGGTGGTTTGACTGTGAGGTTTTCTGTATCATGTCAGTGTTGGACGCCCCATGCGATTGTGTGAAAGATGAACAGAGCGAAACATCCACTACAGGCATCATAATCGGCATTCACATCGGAGTCACCTGCATCATCTTCTGTGTGCTCTTCCTCGTGTTCAGCTACCGCGGCAGGTCAGTACCAACACGGCATGTAAATGCTTCAATAACAAAACGTCCCAATGGAATAACTTGCCAATCATTTTTTATGGAGATAATTGTCATGTTGTTATCATGTGTGTGCGGCTGACAAGAGTTTTCTGTGTGTGTGTTTATGTAATCCATAGGTTAGTGATGTGTAAGACGGTTCAGGCCACCCCCCAGGCGGGGCACAGCGCTGTGCTGGAATCCTCTTCCTCTTCCCAAGGGGCCTCTGGGCAGAATGGGGCTGCCAGGAGAAAGATGGAGGTCAATGGCAGCGCTGCGGGGAAGAAAGTGTCCGAGAGCAACGAGCTGGAGAGACTTTTCACTCAACCCACACAAAAGACATGCATGGTGAGGCCTGATAAGACATTAAGTGAACTGGAAGCCATTATGAGTGATAGATAAAGATATTTGAAAGGTAAAAGAAGGCTTCTATTTCAACTTGGGTTATACATTTTTTGTATCTTCGGCTGCCTCCGGTAAAATTAGAACCAAATTACAGTATAACCCCAACTGACTTTCAGCCGAATTTCCTGGTTTGTTTATCTTAACATACTTGTCGTAGTTATGCACATTCATGGTTTTCCTTTTGAGAGATTATTAACAACATCACAGGTGAGCTCACTTGCTAGTCCGGGCTTTTAGAATTTTTTTATTTAGGGTCTTCTGATCACTCGTGTTTCTTACCCCACTGGACCTATTCTCAGAAGTTACTTTTGTGAGTGCAGTGTTATTGTTACTGATATAATTGAAGCCCGGAGTGCAAACATAAAACCCATGCTAGAATAAAGGTGAAGAGTTATGCTTAAATTCTCATTAATACCCAATTTATTTTAGCTTATTTATTCCATCATGCAAATTAGAAGCTGAAACTGCATTTAGCAGCAGGGAAAACATTCGGCTTTATATCTTACCATTTGTCAAATAAATTGCTGTCACTTATTTAGCAATAGTAGAATTTTTGTTTCTTCTTCCTGCCTTGTTTTCTTTGGATGCAACTTCTAAATGTCTCTCCTTCTTTTGTTCATTACAACCCAAACAGTTGGGCAAAAAAGGAGAGAGGAAATTATTCACAACATAAACACATTTCAATCAGGAGAGACGGGTATTTAGAGTTGAACAATCATTTATTACAATAGAATATTGCAATAGTGCAAAGTCTTTTTTGGCGATTGGACTCCATCCTGAAGTAGGATAAACCAGGGGTAGAGATGCTGATATCTGCGCAGGCAGAATCCCCCCATGGAGTCACATACACACAGGTGTGTGCAGAAATGAAAGTGGCAATGCTCAGCAGGAATGTGCAGGGCAACAAGTACACGTGTGTGTGTGTGTGTGTGTGTGTGTGCCTAGAGGGGCAGTTGTGCCTGCCTGACCGCAGCAGCTGAAACAGTCTGTTGTGGTGAGGATCCTCATGATCCTGCCGGCCAAGTCCTGCAGGGTGGGAGTAGTGTAGTTAGTGCTGCAGCCGAACGCACTACTCTCTGCAGAGCCTTCCTGTCCTGCGCGAGAGAGTTGCCAAACCAGGCTGGGTAGAGGCGCTGCCTTGCCTTTCTCACCAGAGTGTCTGTGTTTGACAGTAGTCCATTAATCCCAGTGGTGAGTACGTCCCTTCGTCCGTTGTCGGAGATCAGCCACCACCACTGTGTCATCCGCAAACTTGATGATGGTGTTGGTGTTACAGGGAGTACAGAGGGGGGGAGGGAGCGCAACCCCTGGGGATCCTGTGTTCAGGGTGAGGGATTTGAGTGGTCTGCCCACCCTGACCACCTGTGGCCTGATGACCACGGTGAGGGCCCACGGTCGGTAGTCCCTCTCACACTGTGCTCGGTCACACAGGTGTGTGTGTGCCATCCCCAGAGAACTCACTGCCACGCTTAACGGTGTTGTTTGTGTTAGCGCTAGCTGGCTGTTCAGAGCCCTCCTCACACTGTGCTCGGTCTGAGTGTGTGTCATCCCCAAGGTGGTGAACTCACCCGCTAACGCTTACAGTGTTGTTGTGTCAAGCAGCTAAGCGCTGTTGTTGTCCGCTAGGATGCGTCGGCACTCACCATTGCAGTAGTCGTAGTGGCCCCCTATGCAGCGCCTGGTGTCCGCGCTGCTCCATCTGTGATTCCTCTCCTCCTCTTCTCCTTCTTCTTCTCTTCCTCTCCTCCTCTCAGACACTGCCTTGCCGCCTTGTACGCCCATGGATGGATACAAGACCCGAGCAGGCAGCAGCACGGGCGCTCACAGCTTCACGGATGGATCTATCAACCCACGGCTTTTGGGACCTAACTTACCCTAACTTTGGGGCGATATGGTGTCCCGCGTTGCTATATGAGGCTCATTGCTACTTCAGAAACTCGCTGACGTCACTGAGACCACGCATTACGTTTCCTCACTCGCCGCTTCCGCGCGATCCTTTGTTTATTTTCCGGGGAGAGGAGAGAGACAGTAGCCTCTCTTGAATGGCGTAGCAGTGGTCCACGTTCTTTCCCCTCTGGTAGCACACGTAATGTGCTCGGGATACTTGTTCTGATGCCGACATAACACATCATGTAGGTCGATAGTGTGCTACGGTGTCCGCTGTTGTGGTGGGAATGTGGCGGCTGTGGTGATGACGAGCGAGATACTTCTGATTGATGCGATAACATCATGTAGGTGTCCGATAGTGCCTGCCCGCCGGTCGCCGTGGAAATGATGTAGACTGTGTGGTGATGACCAGCTGAACTCCCGGGAAGGTTTCAGCAGGAACGACAAGAAAGAGTCTGTTCTTTGGGGTCGCACCACATGTTGTTCGCGTCGAAAGCAGACCTCCACCGATGTTACAATCCGCATGTCCCGCTTGGATCTGATCCTTGCCCTAAATTCAATTCCTCCGTTTCCCTCGATGTTTTTTCGTCTCTCCGTGCCAGCGGCTCCACTGTTGTTGTGTTGTTTTCGCGTTACACTCCCGCCGCCACGCTGCAAAAAAAAGAGCGCACAATCTCCGCGGAGCTGCCGCGACGGCGACTGGACACTGCCGCGCCATCTCTGTGGAGTCCAGACACTGGTGATGGTGTCGAAGAAGAGTTGCCACAACTCCAACTGGAGGAGCCTGGGGTGGCGGAGGGTCGAAATGACGCGAGCTGAAACGACAACTGACAGCAGCAGAGAACACAACTTTAAAGTGTTACCAACGACTCTGTGATAGGCTTATCCAACTGGGCTGGCTCTAAATGGTTGGTTCATTCATCGGGCCCGCCCCCAATCAGCTAATGGAGTAATCGCTGCAAGACTTGTGAATGAACCAGCTGTACCCAATGTCTTCCTGTCTGAATTTTCGCTAAACTACATTAATACAGGGTAATATACGTTCTACATAACTCAAAGGTGTGAGCTACAGTTTATAATGCCTTCATAATAGTCTGGTAAAAGCAGGAAAACAACTATTTTGAAGATAACTCAGACAATAAACAAAAGCTTTAACTGCACTAACGTTGTTGATTACACAACAAAGAAATGGGGCATCCTGCACTCAAAAAAACGATTCACGCACTTCTTAGAGGTGACACATTTAAATATTGTTTGATACATTTAAATAAATCAATTACAAAACGAAGATATTTATTTTGAATGGGTGTAACACAAAATGTATGAATACTTTCATTTATTAGATTTATTTAGGTTACACTCACAAAAACGATTCAAGCCCTTCTTCGAGGTGACACATTTAAATATTGTTTGATACATTTAAATAAATCAATTACAAAAATAGATATTTATATTTAATGGGTGGAACACAAAATGTATGAATTCTTTCATTTATTAGATTTATTTAGGTTAGATGGTGTGCATATCAACTCAAAATAAATGTGTTTCATTGAGGACTACCCTTTGCGCATGCGCCAGCTGAACATCAGTTTTCTTTGAGTGTGATGGCTAGGAGTCCTGCCATGCATATGCAGCAGGACTCCTAACAGATTTCTGGCCAGGGACCTTTATTGTTTGTCATATGTTTCAGGTCTATTTATTCATCTGTGGGCCAACATGTCCAATAAATGATTTTAATGCACTTTGTAACCCTATTTAATTATGCATGTGCTTTCAGTCCGACTCCTACGTGCTGAACGCCGGCCAACTGTCTACGATACCGCTGGACACGTTTTCGGTGGAGCGAGAGACGCATTTCCAGCAGCCTCCATCAGCGGGAGCAAGTCGGCATGACCATGGCTAATCTTATGAAGGCCACTTCACAGGACAGTGTCCACAGAGACTCTTCTCTCACTCAGGTTGACAAGTGTTTCCTTTCAAAGTAGTTTTTCCTTTTGTGCAAAGATTTTATCTTCGGTAAGTTAAGAAGTTCTAGAGAATCTAGGTATGTACATCAGAGTGGTTTTGGCTTGAGGTTTGGGAGAGCTCTCTTCTGACGGACGGTTGTTTCTACTAGCCAAGCAGGCCAGTTAAAAAAAAATATTTTTTTATTTTGAAATTTGGACTTTTGTTAATGTGGTGTTGGGCAGCATACATAATAAATTCCCCAAAATGTTCTTCTACAATGATGATTTTATATATATATATATATATACATACTTATATGTTAAAGAGTTTATAAGTTATTATATATATACATATATATCACTTATATGTTAAAGTGTTTATAAGTTATTGGTCTGATCTCTACTTTTCTGTGGATGTCAAAGACTCCTGCTGCCTGCTCTCACCTATCAAGGATTCCACCTTCTCGCACACCGAAAGACCTCAGCCTTCATCCAGGGATTCGATGTGTTCTGTCTCAGGACTTTTTTTCAGTGATATCGACATTTTCTAATGCGTTCTCTGCCTTCATACGGGCAATAGACTTGGCTGTTTGAACCTTACTATTCAACAAAAACCTACCTCAGCCGGAATGAATGTCTTGAGGGAAGCTTTTCGGACTCTACCTTCCCCTGTGTTCACAATTACTTTACATGCAGAGGAACTGATTGGTTTGAAAATTACAGGATCAGGTGCCGCCCTACCTCAGATGTCAGGAATCGTCTCTCTTCTTCTTGTCGAAGCAAAATGAACAAAAAACGAGTATCCAACATAAAGCACTTCCAAATGCTGATGTTAATGTTCTACCTCAAAATAACAATGTTAATGTTGCTGTTGTTTGTCTGTTTATTGCTAAATGAAAATTCCTCTTTTCCCCTCTCTGAAATCGTGGCGTTCCCTCTCTTGTTGAATATGGTATTTGAAGATACAATGTCAGTACCTCATGCAAGATGACAGACTGATAACACGTTGTATGAATTACAGTATGTTAGTTAGGACGATGAATTATGCTGTTACATTGTAAGCCTTTTTTTACATTCAAAAGATCATTATCTTTTTTCTCTTCAGTTGTATGAATGTGTTAGAGATACACTGCATTTCTACTGACATTTTCAGGACTATTCACTATTCAATGAGACGTGATTCATAATGTTCAATTGGACAAGAGGAATTCAAATATGTCTATAATTAGCCATGATTTAATTGTGTGTATGTTTGTCTGTGCAGATGTGTTTTATTGATTGAATGAATGTTTTCATACATATGTGATATTTGTAAAAAAGAAGAAAATTAAGCACAAATCTTACCAATATGTTCGAATAGTTGGACATTTTGGGACAAACGATTTTTTACTTTCTAGCTGTCAGTTAGATGATGCCACTCTGGTGTCTCTGTGTTTATCTGTAAAGCTTCATTATAGCTAAAAGGCAGTAAGCCGAACTTAGCATATTCAGAACAGGACATAACTTTCCCTGAAATCACAAATTGCTATATTCACATCACTGTTTCAGCACATTATTATTACTGAGTGTACATAATTAGTGAGCTGTTAAAGTGCTGGTTTTGTGAACTTTGGTAAACTGTTTCTCCCCGCTTCACGTATTTGTGCTAAGCTAAGTTAATTGTCTCCCAGCTCAATCATACTTAGTTTGACATGTGCATGTGTAGGGGAAATGTGTATATCTTCTTGGTTAGATGAGAAGATTGACATTACTATCATTTTAGCAGGCAGTTAGCCTAGCTTAGCATAAAAACTGGGAACAGTGGGGTTGATCTTCTCAAAAAGCAAGACCGTGTGTTTCTGAAGATGTTCAACTTTGATTTGAATTGGCTGCAGTGTATTTCTAACCTCATTCTGGATAGTTCTTGCTGCACTGCTCTTAGTGATTTTGATTTCACGTCACATTATCCGTCTCCTTTTTAAAACAAATTAGTAGCCTTTCAGACATACGGTGCCCAGGAGACATTACAGTTGCTGATCATGCTTTACTATTGTTAATCCCTTCCCAAAACCACAACTGCCGCTCTGCATTCTCCCTCCTGTCAACAATGACAAGTTAAAGTGCTTCAGGAACACCGCGTTTATAATATCGCTGGATGTTGACGACCACAGAAAGAGAGCTGGCGGAGGGAGATGGATGTTGTTGGTTGTCTCCTATCCCTGGGCTTCTCTCTGTGTTGTCACATACTGTACAGGACTTGCTCTGATGCAATATGGTTACCTACCTCAATCCGATTTTTGGCCTTGATCTCAGATCGATGAAGGAAACATACAGAGTATGAACAATGGAGGAGTGTGATACACCCACATATATAGATGTATACATTGCAATGGCGCTACTTGCTGGACAGACATAAAGAGACGGTACACAAACAATGGAGGGAGAACTTTTTAGGATATTTATCTTGTGCACTAACTATTAAAACCGTTCAAGTTCATACTTACTTTTTAGTGGATGTGAATGTGTAACTTTGGTTATCAGATGTTTTATTTTTAATATGACAAGCTTTCAACATTTTCTCACTGGTGTTTGACTGTCCTCTTTTAACCCTTGTGTTGCCTTAGGGTCATTTTGACCCGAATCAATATTACACCCTCCCCCCGCCTTAGGATTAATTTGACCCCATTCAATGTTTAATGTCGGTGTTCTTTCGGTAGTCAACAAACAAACATAAAGTGCCTCACACTTAAACTTGGAAAACAATATTAATTCTAATAATTTTCTGGAGGTTTTAATTGCTGGCGTCAAATTGAACCCAAAGGGTAAAATATGTTAGTAAATATAAAGGTAACAGGAGGGTGAAACATTGAATCGGGTCAAAATGACCCAAAGGCGGGGGGAGGGTGTAATATTGATTCGGGTCAAAATGACCCTAAGGCAACACAAGGGTTAAAGGTATATTCATGAACTATGCTACATTCACGTGATATCGTAAAATGGGTTTTTATCAGAGGTCCGACATCTTCTACTTAGCAAAAAAGGGTAAGCCTACAGAAGAACTAACAAACTAGAGCTCTCAGATTTTCAGAAAATCAAGTTCAGATGAACTAGTGAGTCATTTATACAAAATGTTTTAGGGGTTACTTTGTCCCATCCGTTCACCTTTGCTGAAAAATGTTACTTTACACTCTGCAAAATCAGCAAATGACTTTGCTTTTACACCGTAGTTGTTTACATGCAGCCAAAATTCCTCACATTTCCTCTCAGATAGCCCGATTTACCTGATGTCGACTGTGGGTATAAGTCTGCCGTTGCCTGCCAATTATAGCCAGCATTCTCTTCGTCTCCCACTATCTGCGCTTTATATTTTTCAAGAGCAACGTCGCTGTTTCGTGTGCTTAAAGAAATACAAACAAGCCAGATCATATTCATTTTCCCCTGTAGAAATTTGAGAATGTGTGGAGCCAGATCTTCCTTTAGCGCTGACGCGTCTCTGTGGAGATAGGTCTGGCCGGCTATGCAAGACAACCCGTCAGATCGTTTGGTATGTTTGTTTAGCACACCAAACAGCTTTCTCCATTTTGGTGTAGCAAAGATAACAAATCTCCAGTTTACTGAGAGACAACAGAGCATGTATTGAGTTAATTGGGCATTTTTTCTTTAAATTGATTCTTTTAATTTATAAGTAGCTATACCCTACTTATTTGTATCTGGTTTCACACAACAAAACTGATCCTGGATATCTAAATAGTGTGACTACACGGCTAGCATTGGGGCTAACACGAGAACACTACGGAGACCGAATTCACTGTAGGTTTTTCAGTTTTCCCATTGTGCTGACATTGCGTGAATGCAGCATAACAATTTGTGAAAAAATAAGAAATAGTTTTCAAAATACATATTTCAATAAATGTGGCTCTATTCACAGTATTGTATCTTCTGATTGTCCAAACCATTCCATGTGAGTGTTGTTTCTGTCCCTGCAGCAGAGGATCACCTGCCATCTTTGTTAGTTCTGCAAACCTGCATTATACACAGTTTCCATGCTAGTGATCATCTTAGGTAATGTCATGTTATGCCTTTTACATTTATTTGTTCATGTTGATTTGGTTGCAGACTTTCTCCTTGCATCCATGTATTGTATTTAATTGTACGCTGTGTTAATATGTTACAATAATGGTACTTGTCAAAATAGCAGAACAAATGCTTGAACCTAAATGTCTCCTGCTTGTATATTTATTAACTACCAGTGGGATATTCTCTCTCCAGGCTGCTTCAGCCTTAATCAGTGTTTAATTTTCAGAGTAATTTCACAAGGGAAACAAGTTGTGTTTTCCTCCTTCCTTCCTTCCTTCCTTCCATTTCCTTCCTTCCTCTTTTCCCTCGGTGTAATTTAGGGTTAATCTCCTGCAGGTAATTTTCCACATCTCACCCGTGGATTTGACAGGTTTTAGTGCCATGCTGTTTAACCTGATTCACTGGTAATGTGGTGCAGTGACGATCATGTTTACGTGATTAGACTGTGATTGGTCAAGTTGGTCATTTTGCTGTATAATATCTGTATAATATCTGTGTGATTTAACAGAGCCCTCAAAGCTCTTCTCGCTGACTGACTAGTGCTGTAACTCCATCAGCAGACGAGATCAGATAATTCCTTCACTAGCAGTTATTGGAAAAAAGGGCCTTCATGTGATATATTTTGCAGCTTTGGTGTTAGTGCTATGTCACCAAACTCTGCTCCTGTCAGTTAGCTAGTCTCCTTTTTTATTTGTTCAAGAGTCTTGACCTCTGGACAGAGAAAGTTTGTGCTCAGGGACTCTCTGATCCTCTTAAATGTGCATCAGCAGGCCATGCTTGGAAAAAAATTTGAATTCTGCTCTGTGCCCAGTTCAGACACATTTGCTGTTCAGAGATGCCTTCTTTGTTGGCCATTTACTAAATAAGAGAATGTGTTAGTAGGATGATGAGAATTTAACATTGTGTCCTCTGTTTTGCTACTTTGCTAGAAACAGAAAGGAGCAATTTCTCAGAAAATAGTTTAACAGCTTTTATTGTGTCCTAAAAGTTGATGAAACCAAGGATATAGAGAGTATGCATTAACATGAGGTTACGACTTCTGTGGGGAAATAATCCGTGACAACTTCACGGAAATCACACTTTAGTTTTTTCTCGGAAGATTACTGTTAAAGCCTCGAAATCCTTCACAAGTCTGCCTGGATTGCCTTAGAAGTGATCGACTTCTATGGTAATGTGTCTCGATAACTAAAAGGCTTATGTAGTTCTGTTCAGGCTGAAACAATTATTCAATCAATCAGTACAAACAAATAATTTACATTTAAGTCATTTTTCAAGCACAAAAGCCAAAAATGTTTCAAACTTACAAATTGTGAAAATTTGCTAATGTTCCTATATATTTCTATATAATATGTGATGGTAAACTGAATATTTGGGTGATTGTAGACAAAACAAACGTTTAGTTATGTTGAGCGTCATAAAATCATTATTTCTCACTTTTTTCTGACATTTTCTAGACTAAACTAATAATCGACTAACTAAGAAAATAATAGGCTGATAACAAATACCAAATGTAAATAATCATTGTTTGCAGCTATGATCTATTCATTCTCCTCAAGTTCTTACAAAGAAGGCATCCTGACTGGGCATGTGCAGGATTTACTTTCATTGCCAGTACATGGCTCTAACGGTCTTATGCATTAACTTAACACAGGTGTCCAGATTGGACAGGCTAGATGGACATTGTCTCTGTATAGTGTTTGTTTGGTTGTACAATGCTGGAATTTAACGGCTGATCTCAATGGTCAGGATGTTTTCGGTTAACTGGAATACTCTCACTCTGCTTTCTCCAAAAATCCAAAGCCAGATGCCGTTAGCCTCTGCCTGAAATATCCTCCCATTACGCGGTCCTGATCGTTGTGGCACAAATGATTAATATGATTGTGAATTGATCACATTTTCAATGCATTTATCTCTAGGGTGTTCTGCTCTGAGACCTCGATGACTGTACATGTAATGCTGAGTTTTCCAAGTGGTTTATACTCTTGTCAAATGGTGATTTGTGATTTATTGTAAATGTATGTTAATGTTTGAGATCAGTATATTTTATATACCTCTATCAAGAAAGCAGACGGATTCTGATGTGTTCAAAGGTAGTCGGCAGAGAGAAACCTACATTAGATCTGCATGAGAAACAAAAAGCTAACCTGTTATTTAAAATGATTCGAAAAGTGTTAGTTGGACTTGTGATGGAAGCACTGTGATATTTAGCCAAATAATGGAACAAATTATGTTGTGATCTCAATATGGTGCTATTGATGGTCCCGTCTCACATTGTCGGTCAATCGGTTTTGATGGTGTGTTTTGATGAAAATACATTGATATACATTTTTTTGGTGACAAATCTCTCTTGCCCTCACTGATGCGTGATGATCACTTCATCCTCATCCTGTTTCCACCCGTCATCCTCACATGAGTGACTCGGGGTGAGGTCATGTCAGTCTCGTTACCTTTTAAAAGTGACGAGTTGTTTTCATTTTCCTTCACAGACCACCTTTGCCAGAGGAGAATGTGTTTTCTGTATTGATGTTGCCATTGTGCTGTGAAGCTGTTTGCCACATGAGTATATTCTAAAGGCAGGTGATCGACCCTCCACACCTGTCCTGGGACGTTAGCGTCAAATATAAAAATCAATAACGGCTTGTCAGTAAAAGCATCATTGTTAAAGCAAACATGCATTGTAAAAATCTTCCTCTATAGAGCACCACATTTATGTTTGTGAGTCACAGCCACAGCGCCACTCTTGCAGCACTATAGGCAAGAGTGTGTAGTTTTAAAGGGAAGATTATGCCAATATATTGTTGCCAGATGAAAGCATGTGGGCGTAATACTATTTGACCTTCTTTTGCCCAGTGTTGCTGGCTTTGATCAGGAACTGTACTCATGCATAAAACAGGAACTGATGTAAGATTAGTTTTAATCGTGAAAGCTGACGGTTGAACGTGGTTTAATTGGCCAAGCTACGGTTTGAATCTGTTCACCATCTCCAGTTTGTAGGAGGTGATTACAAATGTGGTACAAGGCTGTGTAGATGTTTTTT
The DNA here is from genome assembly GCF_029220125.1 of Pseudoliparis swirei. Lineage (NCBI taxonomy): Eukaryota > Metazoa > Chordata > Actinopteri > Perciformes > Liparidae > Pseudoliparis > Pseudoliparis swirei. The sequence continues at coordinate 14,293,566 of NC_079391.1, read as the reverse complement.
TCTCAGTCTACATCTGCCGACTTCAAACCAATGAGAAGAGCGAAAACTCAAATGATTAGATCTCCAATGTGAAACCGCCAAAACCTGAAATATAACTTCGGCAGGAAATTGTGTCTTCTTGTAGAGTCTGTTCTGTTCCTGAGACACATTCACTTGATTTCAGACTGAAATCACAGTCTTCTTTTCCAGTAGTATATGTGACCGCAACAAAGGGCAAGGCAAGGGAAAGGCTGTTAGCCAATTTATTCTTAGTAGAGTTGCTTTTACTGGTACTACGGAGTTTTATTTTCATTTTAAAATCCTACAGGGTTCAAATGTGGTGACAGCCTGAAACCAAAAACCATATGCATCATCTGTGTGTAGACGACTTGTTATCGCCAAAACAAGCCTCATTTGTAGTGTTGCCTGCGTTGAATTCACTGATCGACCAGTTGGATGGAACCAAGGGAGCAGACATCTGAACAGCAAAACCATGATCACACATCTGCCTGTCAGTCACTGTGTCTGTCTGTCTGACTCTCTTTGAGGTCTGTCTGTCTGACCTTTGAGGTCTGCCTCTGTCTGCTGTTACTGTTTCTCTCACAGTTTAATTCAGTTCCACGTATATCTCAAGACTATTGTCAGGGATCACTGCTGTATGTTTCCACAAGCTTGTGTTTTTACACTCTCTAGACCAAGGTTTTGAAGTTATACATCTGTATACATATCCACATATCTTCAGTGTGTACTGTGTGTGTGTAAAAAGGCAAAATAGACAATTTTAGTGGTTTCTATTGTTTTAGGGTTCATTGTGCAAAACTGAAGACAAAAAACAATAACAGTGATAATAAACTAGCTCTAGAAATAATAAATCCAAAGACTGTCTTTATTGTGTGTGTGTGTGTGTGTGTGTGTGTGTGTGTGTGTGTGTGTGTGTGTGTGTGTGTGTGTGTGTGTGTGTGTGTGTGTGTGTGTGTGTGTGTGTGTGTGTGTGTGTGTGTGTGTGTGTGTCTTCCTGGGACTTGGTGGATAAAGAAGCGTTATTTACAGCACAGATGTGTTTGCTTGCTTCCTGCCTGCAGTCCACTGAGATGCAGCAGATCAATCGGATGCAGGCTTCTTGCTCTCCCTCCCGACTTTACCGTCCTGCTCTCTGTTCGGCACATTAATTCTTGGCCTGCTGGACAGACGATAAGTATTGAGCTTGAAACCCAGAGCTCCCGGTCGATGAAGGTGTGTGCCGGACTTCTAATCACTGTGAATCCCAATGCATGTTTGAACTTCAAGACAAAGGGGGAGTCCAATATGGATCCACCTCCTCCTTGGCTTTTTTTTCCTCTCTTTTGGTTGAGGCATTTGAGGATAATTCCAGTTTACTTTTATTGTTGTGCAGATCGTTCCTCTGGGTAAGGATTTGACAGGGTTTACACAGACCAAACCAAACGGGTCAGCCAAACTTATTTCAATCAAAAATGTCTATTTAAATAAAGAAAGGATCATTATTTATTGTTAATAGATGATATGATAAAGTCTCAGAGTCTTTGGCACTTGGACTCTACAGGAAGATTTGTAATGAGGGCCTTCTCTCCCGATCAGCAACAAGATAAATCCGACCTGGTGGTGGTGGTGATGATGAGGCTGATAGAATGATGAGTTGATGAAGCTGATGCATCTGCAAAGACTGGGTGGAGATGGGGAGATGGAGGGGTGCGTAACAGCAACATGAATGAACTGAAGATAGAGAGACAGTCATATTTAAATGAGACAGCAGCAAGATGATTGGCTAACGATGTCCTTGTGTCGTGCTTATTGGAAGGAGGAGACCAGCTGATCTAAACAAGTGAATAATGAGTGAGAAGTGATTGGCAGATGTATGAGAAATAAACAACGTGCTTTAAGAGTCTTCTGACTGAACTTAGTCTATATAACTGCATTAGGTAGAGGAAATTAAGGTTAATTGTCACGTTATTTTTTTAAAACTAATTCACAACAAGTTCAATTTATTAGCTCTTCTGAAGCTTCAGATCCTATCACAGGGTCCTTCAGATGTTTTGCAGATGTGGAAATGTAAATTATTCTGAATACTTATCATTCATTTTGGCTTCAAAGCTAAGATTAAAAGATTGTTCATAATCTTAATTAAATTATTGCAAAAACATCCATCTCTGATGTTCAGTTGCCTAGTAGTCCTTTGACCTTTTGGATTAATAGTATTGGTGTAAAGTGGTTTACACCACCTGACCATCTGAATACTTGTTTTTCTTTGTGTCTTGGGAGATGCTTAGGATTCGTAGTGTTGGGCATTGTTTCTATTGGTTAAGATAACAGAGCACTTTGCAAGATCATTTGCTGAGATCTATGATCAGTGAATGCAGCAACGTCTGAAAAGAACATATTTCAAAGCTGATCTCTGTCTCTCAGTTCAGGACTGTGTTTCTGTTTTGATATAAAGAAAGCTCTTTCACTACAGCTTTTTATATTTGTGGTCTTAATAAAGAGACAACAGCAGCTCCCTTCTCTTTCCCACTCACAGAAACACAACAGTCCAGACTGGCCGTATAATGCAGTGAAACTCTATCCCTGGCTGGACCACCTCAACTGGGCCCCGGCTCCTCCTGACCCCACAGCATTTAAAGTGAGTTGAGAAAGGGGACCTCAGTTTCCCAGAGAGAGCACAGAGGAGGAGAAAGGGGGCTGCAGCTGTCTTCTGGCTTCTCACACCGCACGCCTTTTAACGGCTCTGAGGGAGTAGCTAAGAGGGAGGGAGGCCAGAGGTCACACCAGCCAACTTTCATACCGCCTACCTCTGATGTTTTATGGGTTTTTTTCCTCTTCTTTTTTTACTGTTTCCAGATTTCTCAGCCGTAACATACTTCCCAGGTGACATCACTGCACTCACATTGCAAATAATCAAACCGTCTTGTCAGCTACTGTCTCTAGTTCTATCCTCCGTGGTTTTGTGTGTGTGTGTGTGTGTGTGTGCGCGTGTGTCTGTGTGTGAGAGAGACAATTAAATATGTATGTTCTTTCAGCAATTGCTGTTCATATATTTACATTCTATAATTGGTGGTCCATATCGTCGATGCTGACGTCTGAAGTCTGCGCGGGATTCAGCTGCGTTCTCACACACAATATTACAATGTTAGACTTTATCGTTGATGGTCACCATTCGTCTTCTCTGATAAAACAACATGGCACGAGGATTCCTTTCAGCCCTCAGTTCTTCAAAGTATCCACTGTGTGTTTTCTTCTCCCGGTGATGGATACAGGTATAATTTTAAATAATTTAAAAACTATTAATTAGTGCTGTGAAAAATAACGCGTTATGATTAAATTACAGGATTAATTAGTTGTTTTTTTTAACGCATTTAACGCATGCGCAGAATGAGCTTCCAATACGTCTGTTGTTGGTCGTCTCTAACCAGCAGCATGTCATTTTGTCTCTACGTGTCGTGTTAACACTACTCCGATCTCCGTCTCGCGCGCAGCAGAGCTCCGATCCAGCGTGTGCGCGCACATCGGGACGAAAAAAAAGTCACTTGCACCCCCCCCCCCCCTTCTCGGCTCGCGCGCGGCAGAGCTCAGCCGCGATGCGCGCACACTGGTGAGCAAGTTATGAGCACGCCTGTGTATAAATGTATATATCCGTTTTTTGTCATAAATCTTTATGTTCTCACAAAAATATACCGAGAATATCGGTAATATGTGATTAATCATGATTAATCCACAGAAACCTGTGATTAACCTGATTAACATTTTTAATCGTTTCACAGCCCTAATATATATACAATCCACTGCTGTTCAACAGGTGCAATCAAGTAGGTCTGAAATTAAACCTGCATTAACAGATTTTTGTTGGCCACTTGGGGGCAGCAGAAACAAGTTGTGAATACAACACTGACCTATTATTATTTATTTTGGTTAATTTGAAACACTTGTGAGAAAAGAATAGCTTATTTACACATCCAGCTGTTAATGAGCAACATTATCAATTGGAGTCATCAATTGGATCAATATTCACTCTTATTAATCTCTGCCTTTCTTCTTTCGGACTACGGGAACAAAGACATGAGCTGTCGAGTCTCTCCTCCCGTCTGTCTAATGCGAAGGCTGATTAGCATCATAGCTATACCGTTGGGTAGGTAGGGTCTTCCTGCAAAGCATAGTGGGTCGACTCTCCTGCACATTTACAGGACGGATCGGGAAACTGTGGAAGGATCGGGTTCTGACAGTCTCCATCAACTCCTCTGGGAAATGTGTGTCTCTTTAGCAGCTAAATGCTCCACTGTGTTCACCAGCAAGTCGCTAACTGTCTCTGTCTGCCGTCTGATGCGGACAGGTAGTGTACAGTGGATGGATTTTTTTGGTGAGCGCTTCCTACTGGGATTTAAAACAATGTGAATGAGAACAGTGAGAGTGAACCGAAAAAGAACAAGTTGTCCGCTGAAAAAAACTAAACAGTCAGCTGAGAGTTGCTGAACATCCCTATAAAGCCGAGGGAAACGGCAAAGTCTTGTGATAATTCTCTGTGGGTTTGTCACTGCAAGCTTTTACATTACACAATGAATTTTGTTTGATTCATGAGAGAGAGAGAGTCTCTGACCCTTACCCAGAGACTATAAAACAGGGAGCTTTAATCAAGCAATGTGATTGGTTCATAGCGGTGGTACGTGGTTACAACCACTTGTGTGACGGCATGGTTGAAAATATCATTTCTGCCACTTCTCTCGTCTCTGTGGCTCCGGTTTAAAATGGAGTGTCATGTGTTGGAGGGTGACTGATGGAGAATGGGGGCATTAACATGCTGAGGCCACCGGAGACGTGGCACTGAAAGCATTAATGGAGGGACTGTTTCTGAAAAAAGGAGGGCTGATGTGATTGCAATGGGTGCCAGGGGAATCGTTCTGCAGGAGCCGACCATGCATGCTGTATGGCATGCCCATATAACACATGTATATGTATTTGAGAGCTAAATTGGTGAGCCCTTTCAGTTGCAGAGTGTACGCCTCACACTCACATGCAAAGATTTTTTTTTTTCATCTACGACACAGCAATCCCACCCATCAAGTTTCTTTTCATTTGTCACTCAAACACCACCGGTTAACACGTACAACGCACCCACGCGCCCTCAAGAAAGAAGTGTGGGAGCGGGGGGGAGTGTTGTAGAGCATGGAGGAAGGAGGAGCTTTAGAGATATGCATCCCCTGTGCGCACAACGGCAGTGATGTGTGGAGCAGGACAAAGAAAGGACGGAGGGTGGGACCAAGGGAGTGAGGGATGGAGATGTTGAGTGGCTTTGAGGAAAGAGAGGATTGAAGGGTGCTGGAAATAGCAAAAAATGGCAATATGTGAGGATGAAAAATAAAAAAGGGGGAAACATGGTGCATGCTGCTTTGAAGTAAAACAACAACAACAACAACAACCTCGAGTGGTCATGCAGATACAAGCGTAGGGATTTCTGCTGAGTGAATGGAATTTCGTTTGTGGTGCTCGCAGGACTGAATGCAATATTTTCATTTCCCCTGCCAGCATTTTTTACATTGGAGCACCATTAATTGTGGGATATTCCCCAAAGAAAGTCTGCTGAATTGCAGTCTCAATGAACGAGTGCAGAAATGGCTCAAAAAGGGCCTCAGGCACTTTGTGATTCCACATCAGCCTTAAACATTGTGTCAACAGTTTAGCAAACAAATATGTATTTGTAGAAAGTAGTAACCATGAAAAATGATCTGTGACCAGTTGATGTTTAATTAAATGTCCCAACTACTATGAGATGGATTGATGTGAAATGTGGTTGAGACGTTCCTCAGGATGAATTGTAAAAACTTTGAACACAATCGGGACAAAATATACAATTATTTTTGGTCTATGACCAAATAACTGGAAAACTACATTTCTATCCGCCTCAGCGGTTCATATTTAGAGCTAATTGGTAAATGTTACATACTGGAGTGGAGGGAGATTCATTTTCTTGAGTGAAAAAGAAAAGGATGGTGGAAGGTGAGGTAGAGTTTTATATTACTGCTTTTTCTTACTCTCCTGCACGGTCTCCACTTTATCTTGCTGCTTGTTGCCCCAGGCCTGTCCCTGTCCATTACCCCCAGCCCTCACCTATCTCTAATCCATACTCAGGAGGAACACCACTGGGGGATTGTGGGCTGCAAACAAGGCTTTGTTCCAACAAAGGGGTCACGGCTTTCTTACAACACTTGTCTTTGGCCTTGAGGAAGCGTTGTTTCATAACAAGTGACATGAAACAAATATGGTATTAATTGTCTTTGATTGACTCAAACATTTTCCACATTGATTTTTCAGGGTTTAATCTCGCTGCTTTGTGCCAAGGCCGGCTTCCTGTTTCATTGCCCTGAACAGTTGTTGCAGGCAGAGGGAAACAGCTGATGCTGCAATATATTCTTATCCATCAATGAAGGAAACATGGTAGTGTGGACCCCCCCGCCTGCACCCTCAACACATCCTGTGCCGTCTTTCTCCCCCTTTATCTCCCCTCCCCTCTCTATCTGTTTAATCACACAAAGCCATATGGATGAACAGTGTGTTGTATTAATTAGACCCCAGGGTGTGGCCACACACCATAGGGGACTGGAGTGACTCTAGCAGTTGCTGAGATGAGAGCGAAAATCTACCTCCCAGCATAAACTGTGAGGATGGAGATACAGAAGGTGAGCTGAAGATGGGTCACAGGCAGCTAAATATTTCTCTGGTAGTAGCGCTGCGACAATGGAGATACAGTTTGTGTTAATAAAGAGCAACAGTTCTGGCCTCAGATCAGCTGGTGTTGGCATGCTGGTGGTGGCTGACTGCTGGCAGGGCGTCAGAGCAGAACGTCTCACAAGGGAGGAATGAAGCTTGTGTTGAACTGAACGTAAAATGATTCAAGGAAGTCACGAGGAATATCATTTGGAAGAAAATCAAGTCAACAAACTGAATATGTAGATTTATCAATTTGGAAAGTTTACCATATTTAGTCCAGATCAAATTCTTTATTCAGTTGAATGGTTGCCACAAAAATAAATATATATCACGTTCAGCTACTCAAATTAATCTCAGTGCAAATATTCTATTTGTTTTGTGTTATTTGTCTCTCCGGCTACAAGATTGGACCGTTGTATTGATTGTGACATCATGTTTTGTTTTCATTTGCTTATCTGTGTGTGTGTGTGTGTGTGTGTGTGTGTGTGGGTGGGGTGTGTGTGTGTTTGAGACAGATAGAGAGATATAGCGAGAAAGTTTTAAAAAAGAGACGAGAAAAAGAAGATGACTAACGGCGCGGAGAAAAAAACAATAAACAAAGGAATAAAAGTGTACATATGCAGCAATGTGCATCTAGGAAAGAAAACAAGAAAGATGTTGACCCTGCTGTGTGTGAAAGCAAACTTCTGTATTTGTCTAAACTCTTAAGTGTTGTGAATTCCTAAGTCCTCAGCGTCTCATCCACTGAGGGGCCGCAGACCTGGGTGGGCATCAGGTCCAGCTGCTGGTGCAGCCAGCGCAGGGAGCAGGAACCACGGAGGTCTAAATGGGAGGCTGTTGAGGGTGAGGTCAGCTTAAGGGGTCATGGAGAAAGGGGCGGATACGGGTCAGTGTTTGCCCATCCGTTCCCTGGGCAGTTGAAAAGGAAGTAACTGGATGGAGATGGGTAGGAGTGGGTGTGATGCTCTTATTCAGGAAAAGTGTTAATGATGTCCAAAGGTGTCTGAACACAGAAAGGAAGTGATTTAAATTCAGTGTATTATAGCTACCGGTATGTCTCCTCCTAACATGTCTTGTCCACATCCAACGAATGCAAATCCCTCGAGCTCTACTGAGTGTTTTAACATCTTTCATCTTAATGTGGTTTTAATGTTTTTATCAATGACTTTTCCAGAAGAAAAAAAGCTCTAAAACCCCAATAAATGCTACGAGCAGACAGACACAGGTATCAGGTATCATCTAGCTGGTAAACATAGCTCGATATTTCCCTCAGGAGTTGCTGGAGACCAACACAGATCTAGAAGAGTGTGAATCCTGGTCAAGTGGACTTAAACATAACTTGATAATGATGCTCCGTAACAGCAAGGGATGCAGTTAGGCAACCGATTGCTAACAATATGCTACTAGAGGTCATTTTACTAGTTGTTGGTTGTAGTTGTAAGCTTTCAATGAAGACCGTTAGATATGTTTGAAATCTCCAAAAGCTAAGAAGTGGATCTTTGCGCTTAGTTTGTTTTGTTACCTACAATTCAAATTAGCCTCAACGTGATCAGCAGGAAGATTAAAACACTCACGTAGAAAGCGATGTTAAATACAAAATACATTAACGATTGAAAGGTTGAAGTTGCAGTGTCTGCAGTGTGTCTCATTTGAACTCTCTTCCATTTAGGTCACAATGAAGCTGAAGTTCATGTATGTAAGATTAATTGTCTGAAAGTGTGTGTATCAACAGTTTATGGATGTTTAGCTTGTGGTTATACAATCTGAAGGAGCCAGCGTTGCTTATTCCTTGGCTCAATATGTGGTGACTAATGTTCACTGCTTTGATCTTCTTCTAGCTCCAAACCTCTGCGGTCACTATAATCCTCTCAAATTTACCCTCCATTATTCTCCTGCCCTCTCAGGAGTCCCAGAAGAATTCATCTGCTTTACATAATCCAGTGTAACAAGCATCCGACATACAGATCCTTAATCCTCTATCAAACGTGGCCACATGTATAACATGTTTAAGGTTTATATTTAGATATTACCCGTATTTCAAAGTTAAGACAATTGAGCAAACGGCGTAAGTGTATGCACTCCATTAATAACTTCAAATTTCTATTTTTCACATCTACTTGTGAGGTATCTGCTCTTAAAGCAAGATCACATGTGTAAGCCTCTCTTGTCAAACAACAGAAGACATCATTCTGTTCATGTATACAAGGTCTTTGAAGCTTTAGGACTACAAACATACAAATATGAAGCTGCTGAGCTTGTTTTCATTGACAACAGAAACAAATACAGATGAGGGCCGGCCTGAGGGTCCACTTTAACGCTGTTGTTTTACTCTAAGATTGGATCATGTGGAATGATTGCATTGTTCTCAAATTGCATCATCACCCGCAGGATGAAGGCTATAGTTGGCCTAATGGATGGACTGACTTCTGTGCTGAAACACAAGGACAAATTTACAAATGTCATGTGATGAAGAGTCGAGAGGGTGGAGAGATGAGTGGATGTTGGGGTCACAGGTGGAGGTCGCCATGGTTGCTGGTTCGTCTTATCAAATCAGTGGGCTTGTGTGGAGGTGAGTTGAAGGTCAATGTGGTCACCGCTGCTACCCTCTCCCACCTCCACCATGTTGCTCTGGTCCTTCTTAACCATTGACAGCTCACTCAATAACCATTACTCTAACCGGACATGAAGTGTGTGGACCCCGCTGGGCTGCTAATCGCACGATCAATAGTTGACCATAAAATACCATGAGCTCACCATAGGGATCTATTAGTATAAAGAGTGTAACCCTAACTTAATCACAGCTGATAATGACATTAAGAGGGCAGAGGGTACAAGTATAACACACACTATAATAGTATTATATGCTGTATACTTTATGGTCATTTCTATAAAAGATTTAACAACTTTAAAATTGTATTTTTTGCCAAAAAATCATTTTTCAGACTCCTTCTTGTTATGAATCTTTGCACCTGACTGGCTTTTGTCTCATCTTTGCAGATATTCCAGGGACTCTTTGGGTGGCCTTTTCCTTTGTTGTGGCTACATTGCACAGTGCTATTGGTTTCATTGCTTGGTAATGTTTGGATGATGAAACACACACATAGTCTCACACACATGCGCACATGCACACCTACACACACAGACAGACACACGCACACACACACACACACACACACAATGTGGAAACACCAAGATTATCTCAGCCCACGGGAAAGAAAAGCATTGCCACCTGATGGTCATTTGTAGTAACTGCAGCCTTCAGAGTTCACCTCAAATCTTCCACATGATGTAACCTACACTTTTTTCAATTTTTACAAAAGATAAATTAAAATAGAAAATAAAAAATGCTCTTATTCCTGTGTCCATAGAAGTTTCCTACTTGTTGGGAACTGATGACATATTACAGAAGATACATGCAATGTTGCTTTATTTCTGTTTGAAACTAAATGAAAATATAATTATCCATACCTAAAAACTAGTGCTGTGAAAAATAACGCGTTAACTCAGTTAATTAAATTACAGGTTTAACTAGTTTTTTTTAAAAACGCATTTAACGCATGCGCAGAATGAGCTTCCAATCCGTCTGTTGTTGGTCGTCTCGAACCAGCAGCATGTCATTCTGTCTCTAGTGTCGCGTTAACACGACTCCGATCTCCGTCTCGCGCGCCGCAGAGCTCGGATGCCGGCGTGTGCGCGCACATCGGGACGAAAAAAAGTCACTTGCAAAATGAGCTTCCAATACACCACTTCAATCTGAACTCTGTCCGCTCTCATGCAGACGGTCTGTTCATCGGTAATGATCCTTCCGCAGGTTCACCTCCGGAAACCTTGTTACGACTTTTACTTCCTGTAGATCAGGGTCTCAACACGTCGATCGCGACCTGCCAGTCGATCGCGGCGTAGTGTTGGTAGATCGCATGACATTAAAAAGATTGGCCCGCCCCCTGACATGTTCTCTAGTCTATAGCACGTCTTTGTTCTTTTATTAAACTAAACGTCTGTTGTTGATCGTATCTCCACAGCAGCATGTCATCTCTCTTCGCGTTGCGTTAACACTTATCGATCTCCGTCTCGCGCGCCGCAGAGCTCCGTGCGCGCGCATCGGGACCGAGCAAAAAAAAAGTCACTTGTCAATCTGTCCACCTGTCCGTGTCCGGGCCGGTGAGGTTTCAGCTTTGCAGCGGTGTCCCCGCCGTCCCTTTCATCACGGCCCAGTTCATGAAGAAAACCCACACAGTCAGTTTGCCTCAGCAGCTGCTAGAGGAAGACTAGAGGCCTTTAGATTGTATCATGGTGGAGTTAATGGTTGACAAACAAGAGAAAAATGTTCTGTTTAACCCTCCTGTTACCTTTACATTTACTAACATATTTTACCCTCGGGGTCAATTTGACCCCAGCAATTAAAACCTGCAGAAAATTATTAGAATTAATATTGCTTCCCAAGTTTAAGTGAGAGGTACTTTATGTTTGTTTGTTGACTACCTAAATAGCCCTTTAAATAAATAAAAAAGTTGATATTTCTTATATGTTTGACAGTGAAAAACAGCCTGGGGTCAAATTGACCCCAAAGAACACCGACATTAAACATTGAATGGGGTCAAATTGACCCGAAAGGTAACAGGAGGGTTAAACATTCTGTTTAGGATGAAGATGTATAAATGTTCCATATGGAAGAAAACTGCTAAATAACTGCTGAGTTGCAGCACCATTGTATAGAAGAATGTATAAATGTATATATCCGTCTTTTGTCATAAATCTCTATGTTCTCACAAAATATACCGAGAATATCGGTAATATGTGATTAATCATGATTAATCCACAAAAACCTGTGATTAACCCGATTAAAATTTTTTATTGTTTCACAGCCCTACTAAAAACACTTTATATTTCACTATATAACAACGAGTATTCATGCTCATGCATTTATATAGTCAGTAGTAGGTTAACATTTAAATGTAAATTTTGTCAGATGAAAAAAAAAGAAAAGAAAGTAAACCGGCGGTAACTTATTTATTTGACCTCTTGAAGTCAGCAGAAACAAATTGTGAATACAACATTACACCTTCTAAGTTTATTTGATGAACTTGTTAACCCACAGTTGCTTATTTACAAATCTAGCAGGCGCGGAGCAACATTATCGTTAGTTTGCAGTTTACGGTAATGTTCACTCTGTTAACTCCTCGGGGAAATATCTGTCTCTAACAAAATAGTCCTTTCTGCTCACCCAGCTATAGCTAACTGTGCCTGTCAGATACTGTGTCTGTGTGTGTGTGTGTGTGTGTGTGGGGGTGTGTGTGTGTGGGTGTGTGGGTGTGTACTGAATCCCAGAGGAAGTGAGCATGTACGTAAGTTGTCGAAACAGTGATTGACTATCTTGGTGAGTATTGCTGACAAGGGTGCAGTCTCTTTACCATGTCGATACAAACATACCTGTATCTTACTAACTAGATGCACACACACACACACACACACACACACTTTCTTTGCAGTAGATATGTCTTTGTCATAACACCCCTCCAGCTTCTTCTTTAGCAGTTTGCAGTGTCTCAGCAGACTTTGAGGGATCAGTTTGGACGTATCTGTCCAGACGCTCCTGCATCCAATCAATATTTGGGGATTTGTCCACACTCCTCGGGGGAAAACGCTCCGAGTCCCCCTGCCTCCATTCAGCATCCACTGACTTAACCTCCCATACCTGTTACCTGTAGACGTCTCTTCCAAGCTGCAACATAAACCGCCCCTGTGTTGTTATTGATTTGGTGCTAATGTGGTTTAGAGCAATACGGTAACATTGGTTTGGTCTGCTGGTTTTCTGATGGTGCAGTTACCTAAAAGTTCAGCGTCAGAGATTTTAATTCAGGTTTCATCATCATGGTTTATGACATCTTACATTGAATGTGAATTAAGCAGCTGCTGGTGATTTAGATGTCATCCAAATGTGAAGTGAATGAAACAAACACTTATATCTCCTTTTTATGGTGGTAATTTGACCAAATAAAGATAAAAGGGTGAGTGGAGGACCATAGAGATTCACCTGCTCTCTCTCTCTGCTTCTCAGTCACACACATCTGTTTGGCAACACACATGATATATCAGCTGATGTGAGTATTTAAACAATGGCATATTCAAACATGTTAGCACGAATGCAGCTAAACAGAGTAACTTACAGCTGCCTGTGTTTGTATGTGTGTATGCGTGAGTTTAGGACGGGTCATGCGTGCATTAAAAAATGTGGATTGATTTTCAATAATGAGTATTATGAATATGTTTAGTTGTGCTACAAAGAGCAATTTCCCCTCACCTCACATCAATTACAATCATACTGAAGTCCTCCACCTTTATTCAAATCAAATAATCTTGAATAATTCATGATGCATAACACTGGCAGAACTGTTCATATGGAGTGGGATTTCAAAGCTTTCTCATTCAACTCTACTTGTTAATTCTCAGCGTGCATAATTGCATACAGCGCAGAGCAGAGAGCAGCGAGTCCTGCATCCACATTCTAATAAATGCCAGAAGCAATTATATTTTCCATCGAAATGTTGAATTAATAACGTGTTTCCAGGACAAATAATGTGACAGCGAACTGTACAGGTAGTTATTGTTTTCCTCGTTTAGCACTATGATAAAATGTGTTGCCGGCACACAATTTAAGAAGAGATTAATTAATATCTGGAGGACAGTATGTCCGTTAAATCTCACACTCTCAATGTGAACTCATCATCTTGATGGACGCTCACAGTTCCTCCCCTTCCCTTCGTGTCCTGCTGCTTCTTGTTTCTCCATCCCTCTCTCTTCCTCTCAGCCAATGCAATTATGGAAATATGTTTTGGTGAAATTGAATTGGACGTACTGGAGAGGTGAATTTGTTGTCCGCCAATTTAGATCACATCGCTGTTCCTCAGGTCTGTGCACAGTTGGATACCGACAATATCACAGTCCTTCAGCTTCCCAGCTTTAATATGAGAAATATGCTGATGTTTTCTACCCCTGTAGTGTTTTTCAAATTAGCATTTCAATAGCTGAAGGTGCCACATGTAGTTTCCGGAAAGATAATGCCTATCAAGCACATGGCAATAACGCTGAATGAGGGAATCTTTCCTCTTCTTTTCACTCAGGTTTTGAATGGAGACACTTAACTGTTAGTCAATTCCACGGCTGGAGACACATCCAGGGACTGTCTGCTGCTGCTCTGTATGTATGAGCAATCATAATTACCCAGTCTTCAATTAGTCTCTCTTGCTTCACGGTCGAGCTGAGCATTGATTTAGTATGCTTAAGGAATAAAACAAGTGTATCTCTCTCTCTACCTCTCTTTCCCTCTCTCTCTCTCTCCCCCTCTCTCTCTCTCTTGGAAAATATGTATTCATCCCTCTCTCCTCAACACCACCAATAGTGACAGTCTCCTACAAATTAAGTTTATACACCACAACTTTGTTTTATCTTTGGGAAATGCTGCCAAGTTGATGTTCAGTGGCAGTGTTTTGAGTTTTGTTGTACAGGGAGTGTGACCTATTTTTACTACATGCATGTTGTGATAAGCCCCGTGTGTGGACATGTTGGCTCAACAAAAATAATTCAGTCATGATTAGTTCAAGATGGAGGTTTTGAAATAATTTTAAGAAAACGTGTTGTGCTTCATGTCCCTGTTCAATCTTTAAACATATAGTTGCTCCTAGTGCAGTGCCCGTTACCCAGGGTCTGGACATTCGGCATGTACGCTCATTTGGAACAGGCCGATTGCTTGGCTCCTGGTGTCGCTGCTTGTTGTATTAATGGTGGTGTGTCCGTGTGGAGCGCATATGTGATTGGAACAATTGCTTGGCCCTTGGTAATCTCTACAAACAGACTTTGGATGCACATGTGACGTCTGTTGGCAACGAGGCAAGATTTTCGGATAAGAAGCGTTCTGGTTTCTCGTTTGTAGTCCAAGTAGCATTGACCAATCGTGTTCGAGCAGTCTTTGATGGAATGCATATAAACAGTGGAAAGGATTGGCCAATATGCAATCTCCCAACGATTTGTATTGGTTTATAATTTGCTTTGTAAACTGGCTTGTGAAACAATCCAGTGCCAATTGTCGTCTTTCAACTCCGACTTTATCTCAAATCTCAAGTTGCTAATTAAGCTAAATGAGCAGCTAACGGAGGAGCACACCATGGTGTTGATATCTGCTGCTCGACCGATACCTCCAAAATACGGCCCTATGAGGTTTATCTATAAGAGGAGAGCTGCTTGCAGGTTTATTGACATCACTTCCAGTTATTTGAATTGAATAACAGTTTGGTTGTTATGTTAGTTTATCCAGCATCCAGTTGCAGACTCAACTCAGTCCACATAAACCTGAAGCCCCGCCTCCGCGTCTGTTTATTAGTTTGTTTATTAAAAGTATTTGTGAGTCCGTGCTGCACTTTGATGCTGCATTTCCTTGAGACGACATCAGTACGCCCATCAAGTATGAAGTAGATCAGATGAGCGGTTCTCAAGATATGCGAAAGAAAAGACAGCTGTAGCGTTAGAGGTCAAATGAAAATGATTGAGTTATGTTATTATTCTAAATCATTGTACCCTAAAATAACTTCAAAAAGGCCCCAAAAGAAATGGTTTACTGCATATTAAAATTGACAGAGAAGATTTGACTCACAAAATATATAATTATTACAATATGATGAATAATTTATAATGTAACTGAAAAGAATTGAAAGCTTCATCTTAAACAGAATGAAGTAAATGTAAGTACATTGTGGTTAAAGAGCCCTGAGCCCTGGAGTTCCGCTACAATTGCAATTATGTGTGCATGTTTATTCAAAGGTTATTAATAGTGAATGTGTCACGAGTCCAAATTGCAACAAATTCAAGAATGCATGTCCTTGGAACGCCAGCAATACACCCACCAAATGTGAAATAGATAGATCAGATGAGTGGTTCTCAAGATGTGCAAAGAACAGACAGACAGACAAATGTACTGCTGTTGACATTTTTGTTAAAATGTTCTGAATAGACATTTTAGGAAATTAGCAGTTCATGGAATTATCCAAATCATGTGTCATTAATAATTCTTTAAAATCAACTTTTGTTTTTATGTTCAGGGAAAGTAGGTGAAAAGGGTGTTGTCACAATTGTGAGCAGTGGGATAATGTGTCGACATTTAATGACTGAATTAACATATTTCTCCAAGTATGCAGTCATCAAAATTATTCTACTCCGCAGCCCAATTATTAACACATGTACACTTTGAACATGGAATGGTTGTTGTTGCCAGATGGGCTGTTATTTAAAAAACTGCTAATGTATTGGGGTTTTCACACACACCCATCTCTAGAAAATGAAAAAAAATATAGAAAATATCCAAAGAAAGGAATTATTTAAAAAGCTTTATTAATAGCAGAGTTCAGAGAAGAATGACCAGTCGTGTCGCTCTACGCCAGGCACAGGAAACTAAGGCAACAATTGGCACAATATTTCCAAAGTTGGACATTGCCTCGTCTGATGAGTCTTTCTGCAGTGACAGTCAGATATAGGGTCAGAATGTGTAGCAGCATGAAATCCATCGACTCATTCATCATATTTCTTCACACATTTTGTGACATTTTTTATCAATTGAGCCATGCATTCATGTTGTTTAAGCCTAATTCTGACCATACTGCTTTTTACGTTTACTACGACCGCACCGAACGAAGTTGAGTAATTGCAAATGTATATATATCAATACACCTTTAAGATGATGCGTACCATCTTTGTCATATATCTTCATGTTTATATGCGTTAGTATCCTTTTGTTTGGGAGCTATGCAGCCATCCCCTTGTCATGCTGCAGCAAGGAAGTAAACAGATCGGGTCACTTAGGCTACACCCTTATGATGTCAATATTTTCCTGGAAATGCATTGATACATCACACAGTAAAATCTTTAGAGTCTGATAACTTATAACACTTTTGTACGGTCACGATTGTGACCAATGAGAACATTACTCTGGTGTATGAAGCTGTAGCTAGCTCCCGGAAAATTTATTTTAGCGTAAAGATTGGAGACTAAACAAGCCCTACAGGGGGATTATGTGACTGTCTCTAGGCAAGTCACTTTCTGAAACCCAGCAACAACTCAGTCAACCCCCTGTAATACCATAACCTGTTTATTTTTTAAGGAATGCTTATAGTGTTAATTAATGGTCTTTTTAGTTGCTGGTGGGTTTTGTTATGGTTTGACAGAGCCAGGCTCACTGTTTCCCACAGTTTCCAGTTCTTATGCAAAACTAAACTTATGTAACTTGCAGCTGAGCTTCACATTTACCAACCAGACATGAGAGTGATCTGCAAAAATGAAATAAAAATAATGAATGAGCATGTTTCCAAAGATGTCAACCTTTTCCTTACAAGAAAGAATAATAATGTTCCTGTAAAAATCCATTTCCCAGAACCTATTTGCTGCCGAAGTGTAGTATAATAAAAATGTTATTTCTAGGGTAACGGCTTCCCATACAAGGCCATTAAATGCAGAAACAGGGATTTCGATGTACTCCTCACTCTCACATGGTCACAAGCACCATAACCAAAAACGATACGTGCCTGTGTGAGGAGAACACACAGCATCGGAGGAGCAAAGGGAGGCGTGGCAGTCAAGTTGTTATTGTCTGTAGAAGGTCTGCTGAAGGTCAAAGCATGGCTGAGCAACAGCTCTATTTTCCCCTTTCACTCCCTCTTCTCTCCCCTCCCCCACTCCAGAGTAATGTCGTTCAGTCTGATTGCGTCTCTGCCGACTGGCTGTCCCCTTTTGACTTCCATCAAATGGCTAAGGCTGCTGCTTATGAACAGTACACCGCTCGGATCAATTCACCTTCTGCCCTTCATCTGAACCACTCAGGCGCTAATCAAAGAAGAGGAGGAGCCTTGTCATCAAGCACCTCACGGAGTCGGGTATATTTTACGAGACGAGAATTTAGTTTGACTTCCCTGAGAATATGAAACACAAATGTATTGGTGTCTCTTTTAATGAGGTGTCAAGAGTATTCTTCAATGTAAGCTGTTTTAATGGCACGCCGGGTACCAATTACACTGTCACTGTCACAGCCGATCATTCACGCATTTTCTTTTCAGTCACATCAAATTCACTCTTACTCTCAGAGGATCTTGATGAAAACGACTTTTAGTGGCAATTTACAAGCTCATTCTTTTTCCAACAGGATTGTGTGTGTGTACATCTTTATTCCTGATGCTAAGGCCAACAAAGGTCATTATATCAGTCTCTAAGGTAATAAAGGAGGTTCTTACAAACTGTGGCATCTGACAATTGGAAATCCATCATGATTAATTCATCAATACGGTCCAGGGAATATAACCTTGTCGGAGAATCAATTGGCCTCGACCACAGACCGACCAGAACTAATTTTGGCCCCTTCGACTCCTTTTAAAATCTATGAGAAAAATTAAAAGCTAACAACAAATATGTCAAGAAGCCATAAAGATAAATGTATCATCTTCCTTAACTGTCTGTAATGGCCGGGCAGTGAGGATCCTCGTTAAGTAGTCACGGTACATGATTACCTGAAATATAGACCTGATGATAGACCTGACGATGGACCTGATGATGGACCTGACGATGGACCTGACGATGGACCTGACGATGGACCTGACGATGGACCTGACGATGGAACTGACGATGGACCTGATGGTAGACCTGACGATGGACCTGATGATAGACCTGACGATGGACCTGACGATGGACCTGACGATGGACCTGATGATAGACCTGACGATGGACCTGACGATGGACCTGATGATGGACCTGATGATAGACCTGACGATGGACCTGATGATAGACCTGACGATGGACCTGATGATAGACCTGACGATGGACCTGACGATGGACCTGATGATAGACCTGACGATGGACCTGATGATGGACCTGATGATGGACCTGATGATGGACCTGATGATAGACCTGATGATGGACTTGAAGATGGACCTGATGATAGACCTGATGATGGATGGACCTGATGATGGACCTGAAGATGGACCTGACGATGGACCTGATGATAGACCTGACGATGGACCTGATGATAGACCTGACGATGGACCTGACGATGGACCTGATGATAGACCTGACGATGGACCTGACGATGGACCTGATGATGGACCTGATGATAGACCTGACCATGGACCTGATGATGGACCTGATGATGGACCTGATGATAGACCTGATGATGGACTTGAAGATGGACCTGATGATAGACCTGATGATGGATGGACCTGATGATGGACCTGAAGATGGACCTGATGATGGACCTGACGATGGACCTGACGATGGACCTTACGCATGATCCGGATGATAGACTCGATGATGGAACTTACGATGTAACTGATGATGTACCTGACGATAGACCTGATGATGGACCTGATGATGGACCTTACGATGGACCTGACACATGCACCATCCATCCTTGCCATGCAACAGAGAGAGTGTGCATTAGAGAATAAGCGAGTGAGAGCAAGAGAGAAAGATCACCTACACAGCCGTGAGTAATGGTCTTCTAATGTTTTTCCTGAGGAGGATCTGTCCGAGGTGCTATGCTGATGGATAGACAGGTAGCCTGAACAACTGGGGCAACAGATTGGAGGAGAGGAATGTGTTAAAGGAAATGTAATGAAAGAAAATGAAATGAGAAGGAAAGGAATGGAGAAAAGGGATGAAGGAAAATAATCAGAAGGAAATGTAAGAGAAAAAGAAATGATACACTTTAAAGAAAGGGGAAAGGAACAGAGAGACAATGAAGGGAAAGGGGAAGGAAATCAGAGATAAGAAAGAAAAGGGAAACGAAAGACAAGAACGGGGAAGAAGTATAATTGAATCATTTGAGTTGTTTCAGAAGAAAAGAAAACTGCAGGTGTTGAAAATATATTGACAAAACAGTTTGTGTTGCTCTGCGAACAGTTTACAAGCAATTTAGTAAAGAAAGATTGTGTTTGTTAATGCTGATGGTTGACAGCCATAAGACCTTTAAAACAAGGTGAGGTTGAGGTGGGAAATAATAACAGTGAACAGTTAATGTATGCAGAGTGATGCATATTTCACGATCGGCAAAATGTCATTCACATTCAAATTCATACCGTTTAAAAATGTGAAAAAACATAACATAAACTGTGTTCAACCACGATGGAAAAATATGCTTTGTCTGTTGTGAAAGCATAAGAAAATAACTCTAAACACTGCATAATTAAGTGGCTGACTGAAACAATTTTGCATTTTGTTTTGTTTTGGCCTCTCCTGAAAGCTATTTGATCAAATAGTCAAACTTATCTGATGATGCGAAGATCTGCTTCAATAAAAAGAGTGATCAGACGTAGAAGACGAGACGAAGAAGGGCAGTGGCCGTGTGAGGGGCTGAACTCGGGGATGAATGAGCTTCTATGAAAGAGATCAAATAGAGGAGTGAATGGAGGTGAGAGAGGTCAGAGTGAGTGAGAATAAAAGGATGTGGATGGTTGAGGCCGACGTCGACCCCACATTCAGGTCAGACTTGTGGTTGCACGGCTGCAGGCCACGTAATCAGTCCTTGTAGTGCGTGGCTGATCCACAGGCACAGGGACAAAATGAAAAGCTTTGAAAGTAATCTCCAAGATAATAAACTCTTGCTCGATCCAGAGGTGGATCAATGTCGAGCTGGATGGGGCAGGCCCAAAAAAGAGTTCATCTGCTAGAGATGGGGCCATTTGTGTCTTAATCTCATCCATTATCAAGACGAAAGCAGAGCAGCACAGTCAAGTCCAAAGGCTTCAATCTCTGTTTATATCCATAATATTCCTGAGAATCTTTACTTAATTATCTCTCTCGCTCTCTCTCGCTCTTTCTCTACTGCACGCTGTGTCTCTCTGTTGTATGGCAAGGATGGATGGAAAGTGTCCAAAAGAGGGTCACTTAATCTGTTATGAGAGTTCATTATCTTACACACTGAGGGAGGAAGGGACACAGCGAGGTGTTCACGGGGGATCGCGTCCACTGTGCGGAATTACTCCAAGCACTGAAAGAGGGGCAGGAGGGATGCTGATCCAAAAAATGCAGGTCAAGAGTGTCAAACTCAAAACACAACACAGCATTCACAGCAGCCAGACACCACCACAATGCCGGAGTGGGGAAAAAAGTGTACTTTATTGTACCAGCAACTGTTCCACTGTTATGGAAATGCATGTGTAAAAAGGTGAATTGTAGGTTTGGTGTCGCTACTGGTGACGCTTTGTTGTCCTCGCTGACAGACACTTAAAAACTAAGCAGGAGCAAAGTTGATCTCTCCCTCTGTCTGTGTGTGTGTGTGTGTGTGTGTGTGTGTGTGTGTCTGCTCTGATATTGTGTGTTAGTGAATGTGCACAGACTGCTGTTTGTCCCCTATCGGTATGCTGCCAATTGTCAGCCTGGAAGCTGTCTCTTTCACATCAGCAACAAAAGACTCCTTCCAAATGTTCGCGCTCTGCAGATACACTGCTTTCCTCTTGAATGAAGCAAAGCCAGTAGTGCAAAGACAAAGCGTGAATAAACGGCTGAACACAAAAAAAGGATTTATCAACTCATGTAAGCATAGCTATCTCAAGAGGTGTGAAGAAAGAGTGAGATCCGGAGAGAAGTGGGGGTGGAGGGGGTGTGTGGGTTGTACAGAAAGAAAGAGCGCCAGTGTAAGTAGAGAGGGGAAACGTTCCCATAGCCGCTGACGTTATTTCTTCCCACCCGGACGGTTATTATGGTCTGGAGAGGAGTTCTGGCTGCGTCTGGTGTGATCGCTGATACAGTGAGACCCGGTCCAGATGGCCTCTTCTCTTTCTGCTGGGACTGTGGCAGACGCACAGCAGAGCTAAGGGCCCACAGGGAGGACAGACAGACAGGCAGACAGAAATACAGACAGGCAAGAGTTTTTTTTAAATCAGCATGTAGAAACTGACACATTTTCAGAGGAGTGAGAATTTAGAGGAGAAACCGGAATAATAAATGTATGGACAAACCATAACAAATGCATGTTGCCACTTAAAAGTCATCATCCCCATTCAAATGCACTTCAGTCGGTACATTACCGCTCATATACCGCCACAGTGTTCGCTACTGATTCTGAGTCAGTGAGGTTCAGTCAGGTGCGCTGTTCAATAGCTCTGCAGATGATTATGACATCATGATACTGTATGGGGCTTTGTTTGCGTCTCTCTCTCTCGCTCTCTCTCTCTCCAATAAAAAGCAAATCAAAGGTAGAATTTGGAGAACTTCCTCATAAATAAATTACTGAAATGATGGGAAGTACATCATTTGTGACCCAAAATAATCATCTTTAAAAGACAAACAGATTTTCTTTTAAAAGACAACCTGAATTGCTGAGTAGAGAAAGGCATTAGCCTTTGATGAATAACACATTTTAATAATCTGCAATTGTTTTTATTTACCTGAACACAGCCTAAAACATAACTGAAGCTGATTTGGCTTACTGTAACAGTGTGTGTTGGATTACCATTGAATTTGCAACCGCATCTCCTTTAGATACTGTATATCTGTGTTCACTGTTCTTTGAGATAGTGCCACCCACATTCAATACAATTCAGTTTATTTTGTACAATCCAAAATCACAAATTAGAAATTTGCCTCAGATGGCTTCTGTACACATACGACATCCCTGTCCCAGGACCTCACAATGGATCAGGAAAAACTCCCTAAAAAATAGAAATAACTCTTTCAAAGGAAAAAAAGGGAAGAAACCTTCAGGAGAGCCACAGAGGAGGACCCCTCTCCCGGGATGGACAGAAGCAATAGATGTCATGTGTACAGAAGGAATCATTACAGAGTTACAACACCTTCACATCTTATCAAGCCTGAACTGATCAGACTGACATGGAGCTCCATCATCACAGCCTCTGACCGTATACACTGTTGTCTGCCAGCTGCTCCTCTCCTCACACTTCTCTCAGCTGCGCAGGTGCATCCCTCCAGTCTATCTAACCCATGAGCACCTTGGCCCTCCTGCAGACCAGCCCCGGCCCTGCAAGTCCCAGCTCATCTATTATCATTGACAGACAGGGAGCTCACTTCACTTCACAGCTTGTAAGGAGCTGCCAACAACATGTGGGATCTCCTCAGTCCCTCAGACACTCCTGTGCTCTGTTATTAACTTTATAAGCCATGCTGCACCACTTATACTTTTTATTTGACCAAACAGATCTTTCAATATATATAAATATATAATATATAATATAAATATATATCCATATTTGTTTATTTATTTAACCAAACAGAGCTTCCTATATATATATATTCCATTTACTTTATGAGTCATGCTGCACTGTTTGCTCTCCATTTAGTTCATTCAGCTGAGGAAGCTCATCCACGTCTTCTTTCTCGGAATATTTCTCGGATATGTTGAAGTTTCCAACGTAACTCCCCGCACATTGCACATTAAATATTGTAATCTGCCGCATGAGCTTTAATTGGGTAATTAAGAAAAGCAAGATGAGGTTTTAAGTGTCCTTGCTGGGAGGAGAATTGCCCATTACCCAGTGATTTTCTCAAACATGACTATCCTTTATGGTATGTAAAGACTTTATGCTACAGTGACTAGTTAATTATATCCATTATTAAGAGTGGGTGGCAAGTTCACACCTGGAGAAACACACACGGATAACATACAGTCACATTTGTTCTCAAAAAAATGCACACATGCTGGGTAAACAGTCTACATGTGTATTACAGCAGGTAGTGACTGTTCACAGGTTTTTTTTATATTTACCGAAGCCGCATATAAACTGATTATTGCAGCCAATATTGGAAAATAATGCATGATTCTATAAACTGACAAAGTAAACCGGTCTTGTTGAATGTTTCAAGAAACAAAGACATCTCTTTCTCTGAAAACATTTGCATTCATAGGTTATGCCAGATTTGACCTTTAAAGTTGGGCATAATAACCTTTAAAACATAATGTTTAAATATGGATCTGGTCTCTTGACAAAACAGCTGGCTGGCTGTGTGGGTTCACTTCGTGCAACCTTTTGTTTCCCCCACAGCTCTGTGCCTGCGCTCTGCTGGGAGAGATCTTTTATCTGGACTAATGTATCTCATATTAACTCTTATTTGTCATTCAGTCGGTGTTGGTGAGTCGTTGTCAGTTTGTGTTGGGGGACATCTACTGCCAAGCAGTGACACCTACTGGTCAAATATGATCGGCTTAATGTAGCAATTTGTAGTATTTTTTTTTTCTTCCAGGAATCCCATTTGAAAAATACTCATAATTTGCAGGAAGATTAAAGTTAATTGATTTCGTATTAACAGTGAATACAGAAAACACTGACACTTTTCTTACTGCATAAAGTGTCAGTTTTAATAAACAGAAAGCACTATGACTTCTACTCTTAACTCTTCTTAAGATAATAGTAGACAATATGTTTCCAATCAAAAAGTATGATGCTGAATCAAACACAGTTTTTCTGTCCATTCACAAGCATGAAAGACAAAACTCACGAAAAAATAATCCCACCTATGCTATGCGATATTATTTCAGATTATTTTTGGTGTTTGGAAATCTAAACAGGCCGCCACTAGAGAGCAGCAGTGCTATTTGTGACCTCGGTGGAACTCAACAAAACATGGTGTTATATATGTTAAACAATCGATAAATTCCATTACAGAAGTTGTGCTGCAGATTACAACGTGGATAAAGGCAGAAAAAGAAAGAAATACAGCAAGATTAGCGAAAAAAAGTGTTACTTTCTGAGGAAAAGAACCTGCCTTAATACAGCTGCACAAAGCGATGTCAAGTTTGACATCTTCTTCTCATTTGTTAACGAGGATCAGAAGTATGGGTTGGTCACACATGCTGTCTAAAGTTGCTGATGTGGATAGACGAGGATGTGTGAGTGCTCGGTGGAGCCTTTGGACCTGAAAGACGACCCAGTCTCAGGAGTTCCTGCTTGCAGAGTATAAATGGCTGCAAAGAAACGGGTTTAATGCTTGGCTCTATCAGAAAGGTCTCAAACGTTTGATTAAATTCTAAACAAAGAGACATAGATACATTAGTTTTTATTATAACCACACAGTGGACTCAGATCAATCTTCATTACACACTGACAATTATACAAACAATAGTGACTGTATGAATGATATTAAAAACACAGATTGAACTGGATGATTAACAAATAGCAGATACCATAGACTTATTGTAATGTTGATCAGAAGATAGGTTATGGCTAAATAACCAAAAGGGCTCAATGACTAAAGGAGGACCGGATGTTTTTGGGACTGGGTTTTTCTTTTGGCTCAGGGATTTACAGTTGGAGGAAAGATTATGTGGAAAAAAGAGACAGGAATGAGGCCACATCCTCTCATATCAGAGTTCATAGCTTTCTCGCATGCCAAACTACTACAACTGGTAGTATTACATCTTTATCAAACACACAGTTACAATATATTTGAGTGTAAATTTTATGAAGCACGTTTTTTTTTTTTATTACCTTTTCTTCCATAAAATTATAAAACGGTGTTTTTATTCCCCAGCAGATCAGCTTTTGTTAGAACATTGTCTCCATCCAGTAGCCAACCTTTTTTTCAGATTGCAAGCAGATGTTGATTCAAAATGGACAAGCACGAGTCTCAATCTCCACAGCCTGTATGTAACACTCACGCAGACCAGCGTGCCAATAGTATAGCCTCCCATTTCCAAAAAGACCCCTAATCCAAAGCAGGTTTCACACAGTAATTACAAGCAGGACATTGTGTAACGTTTCATCATTGAATAAATATGTCCTCACATCCACAGATGAAAGCCGAGCAACAGACTAAAACATTACCAGGTCCAAAACATTTCAAACTACTTTTGACAAAGTCAAGCACTCGATAATACATTTTTGTTTGTGTTGTGAGAGTAAATAATAATCAGTGTCTGACCGGATTAAGTTTCCACTGCAATTGTGGCTGGTTTGATAAGTGTGAGTGTGATGAGGGAAGGAGCTCCTCGACAGTGACGTCATACATCTCAGAAAAACATGGACGCGCTCGAGGCGATTGCACAACCTCTTTCCCTCTGAGCTCGCTGAAAGGTTTTGTGGGGCAACTTTCTCTGCTTATGAGGTTTAGATGTGACAAATGGTGTTTGATAAAAACATAAATATTGCAAAATTGTTTGGTTATTAAACATGTTTCTAATCCAACAAGTAAGATATCGAATTATTGTTTGAAGCAATTTAACACAACAGCATTTGCATTGTGAAACATTTTAGCCAACTACACAATTACCCTTTTATATTGCTGTTTTGGCATAAAAGTAGAAGAAGCCATGTTTAGTTTCTGGAAAGGTTTGCTGGGTTACTCTGTACTTCCTTACAGAGATCTGTCTTCTGTTGCTCTGGACTAGTTCGTTTTTTCTCTGTTTTACAACCTGCAACCGTTTTCCTCATTATGCAACGCTGCATTCCTCTGGAGTGTAATTACTGTTCTGATGCTGGCGAGCTGTGTGATTTGCTGACTGACACAGTTACAGATATAAACAAGGACGTGAACACGAGGAATGAACATTTCTTACGTTTTAATTATCTGGATGACGCAATGTTTACAGGACCATACCAGTGTAGTTTTTTATTTACACCATCTTTGATCAGTTTAATGTGCATATGTAAAAACACACTGTGTACACTTGTGACATGCCCAACCAGAGTCCACCGCTATGCCCCTGCTTTGAGATAAATATACTAACATGTTAAAAAGGACAATGTACATATAGACAAAGGACATATTTGACAATTATTACGAACACAAAGCTGCTGCTATGGCTGCTAGTTTAGAAGATTTGGTCTTAAAGCAACTAGTTAGACAAGTTGAAAATGTAACGTGATAGAAGAAAATTACTTCTTTCTCTCTCTGTCAATACGAAGTTACAGGAAAATTCATCTATTAGACATTGAATATTTTACTAAATAAGTTTTAAACGTGTTACGTGTTTATGGCACTAAATTAAAATGAAGGGGATTGCATAAGATATTCGGATTCATTGCCTGGACCTCTTGCATGTCATGATAAAGTTGCAAAGCAATCCATGTCAGTCAGCTATTCTTCCTCCAAAAAGAAAACTGATATTTTATTTCACTAACAGTGATTTAGTTTAGACGTATACACTCATAGAGAGAGAGAGAAATGAAGCAGCACAGTTTGATCATGCACAGAGTTTCGAGTCAGGTTTTTTAGATTCTCACAGTATTTTCCTGTCTTTCTCTATCTGAATCTCACAATAATATTCTGTCTGAGTGAGTCATTTGATTGGGGAACAGTTCCTTGTGCAGCACTTCTTCCTCTCTTCTCTTGTAAAGCTACAGCTGAATCAGGCCAGGTTTTAAACGACTCATGGAAACTCTTTATCTTTCCAGCTGTCGAGTTTCCTGTATTTTATCGTGGGACCAAAAGCACGAAAAACTGATTATCTCCACATAAATGTTCTCCTTCATGATCTGGATCATAGTCTGCCATTCTCCATGTTGTTCTTCCACATGAACGTTTTCTCCTCTGTAAAGAACATACACATATTCTCTTCATTCATACCAGAGGTATTTTGAGAGCATTTAGCATTATGTAACAATAAAGAGAACAGGAAAATATATTTTAAGAATACATCTGAACGATATTCTATGTTATTGCTCATGTCAACTATTCTAAAGAAAAGAAACCCGATCAATACTTCATGACAGCAGTACTCCCCAGTCACATGACCTCTACCAGCCAGCACTCCCTCATCCCCGTAATCAGCCGACATTAACCTGCCCACCAACACTGTCAGTCTGCCAGGTACTCTTTATGCCTGCATGCTCACGTTTTGGACTTGTTGCCATGTTGCAGACTTCTTCCTAAAATTAAGTAAAAGCTTGTTTAATTTCTTCTCGTCCTGTCATTGAGTCTTGAATTAAAACATCAACCTGAAACTGGTACAAAAACAGTCGAGAGCTGAAAAACAAGCAGATACAACATTCCTGTGTTAGTCTGTGGAGGGGATGAGGAAACTTTTCAGCAGATCACAAGATTTACTGAACTATATATTTTTATTTTTTGTGCAACTGAGTTGTGATTTAAGACAATTTTTAAGAATGCAATAATTACATTTAGTGTTAAAATAATATGAAGACGAAAAGTTTTGAGGTAAAATATCCTGCTTTTTCTCCACTAAATCAGATTTCATCGTCCTCCTCCAGACCTTTAAAACAGAGGTCTCCAAACAACTGTCCAAGAGGAAAATGGATGACCTCGTTGAGCACATATCATCCGTCTTCAAGGTCAGCCCCATATGTTTCTCATCTAGCCCATAATTCTGCATGTCTTCATGCTTTACTGAGCTGGGAACATAACGGAGGTGCTAAACCTTCACATGTGCCTTCTATGGTGTGTCAGCAGAAAAACACGTTGCCAGGTTAACATAAAGCATCTTTGCATTAGTGAAGTGGAAACAGGTTTGGTATAATGATAATAGAGTTGGTATTGCATCATGGCGATTTTTTATCTCTCCTGCTTTTCTTTTGGACTATGAATCTTCAAGTTGATCAGAGATTTGTTTATATTAGCAGTGTGTAGTTTGTGCATAAATGCCAGATTAGTTACGAGTAAGGTGAACCTGATTTTACAATCCCAAAGCATTACCATATGTTATTTATGGAGATTTCATGATCATCTAATTGTGATTCATCATCATTATCAACTCAACTTCATACAGTTAGTGACTTTCTATTCAACATAATGGAAAATTTAACAGCTGAAGAGCCAGATATTTCCCTCTGGAGTTGGTTGTGACCAAAACAGAGTTAAGAGAGGACTTGGACACAAACTTAACTGTTTATGATTCTATGAAGTAATGAAGATCCGTAAATGCTGAAGATGTAGATAAGCATGTTTGCTGAATTCACTTACAAATTAAGGCGATGATTCAAATGTCCAAAAAAGATTGTAAAAAATGCAGGTTTAAGGGTACAATGATTTCTGTACCTCAAGGAGATGTGTCATCAGAATGTTGCACCGCCATGTTTCAGTAGCCCAGAACGGAAAATACTTAACACGAGCGCTCGGATGGAGAGAGCCTTGACTTTACCTGAAGGACTCCGTCGTTCTCCAGTGACGCGCCTACGAGCTACAGAGAATAAAACCGTGGTACTGTTGCTCATGAAGTAGTGTTGTTATGCTGAGCGAGGCCTCTGAGCAAGGCGGACGGTGTTACTATGGTTTTGTACTTGATGGCTCACGTTAGCAAAGTCTCGGAAAGGAATGAGTGAGTTCACTTCATCCTCAACCTCTCTGCCAGATGCTACCAAATCCTACACCCTGTCCCTGTAACTTCCTCTCCTGATGTTTATCGGGATGATGGACACCACTGAAGGAACGCTAAGCAATAAGCATACTATAAATTACTGAAAGTCATTATTTTTGTGTTTAGATTGGGATTAAATAACACTTTGCACTCTGTATCTGATGGTCAGAGCGTGAAGAGAGTTAAAGTGACGTATTACATTGTCAGTGTCTCGTTGAAGAAAAAGCTATCCTTTTACTTTTACACTCTAAAATTAATTTTAAGGCCCTTATTAGATAAAGATTACATTACATTTCGCTGACGCTTTTATACAAAGCGACTTATAATTAGGGTTGGGTACCGAAACCCGGTGCCAATATGGTACCGGTTCCAATACAACCGGTATTACCCGGACCGAAACGCAACGCACATTTCGGTGCTTCTTTCCGGTGCCTGAGCCGATTAAAATTGAAAAAAACTATTGTTCAATTCAATTCAATTCAGTTTATTTGTATAGCCCAATTTCACAAATTACTAATTTGTCTCGGAGTGCTTTACAATCTGTACACATAGACATCCCTGCCCCAAAACCTCACATCGGACCAGGAAAAACTCCCAAATAACCCTTCAGGGGAAAAAAGGGAAGAAACCTGCAGGAGAGCAACAGAGGAGGATCCCTCTCCAGGATGGACAGATGCAATAGATGTAATGTGTACAGAAGGACAGATTTAGAGTTTAAATACATTCAATGAATGTGACAGAGTATGAATAGTTCATAGTAGGCATATTCCACGATGGAGACCTCCACGATCCATCAGGCAGATAGCGGTGGGGAGGAGGAGTGGGCGGAGTCTCAACAGTGGGCGGAGTCTCAACAGGACAGTGGCGTAGTCAGGAGCAGGAATTCCACAACCCAGACCTCGATGATCCATCAGGCAGATAGGATCTATGCCGTCTCATAGGGTCCGATGACTCTATGAGACGTGAAGTCAAAAGGACTCCGGGGAGAAAGCAGAGTTAGTAACGTGTGATTGAGAGATGAAAATTCATCCTTAAGGAGAGAAAAAAGAGGAGATAGGTACTCAGTGCATCCTAAAACGTCCCCCGGCAGCTATAAGCCTATAGCAGCATATCAAGGGGCTGGACCAGGTGAACCTGATTCAGCCCTAACTATAAGCTCTGTCAAAGAGGAAAGTCTTAAACGAGGTGACTGTGTCTGCCTCCCGGACTGAAATTGGAAGCTGGTTCCATAAAAGAGGAGCTTGATAACTAAAGGCTCTGGCTCCCATTCTACTTTTTAAGACTCTAGGAACTACAAGTAGTCCCGCATTTAGTGAGCGTAGCTCTCTAGTGGGGCAATATGGTACTACAAGCTCCTTAAGATATGATGGTGCATCACCAATCAAGGCTTTGTAGGTTAAGAGAAGAATTTTAAAAGTGATTCTTGATTTTACTGGGAGCCAGTGCAGAGCAGCTAGTGCAGGAGTGATGTGATCTCTTTTCTTGGTTTTAGTGAGAACACGAGCTGCAGCATTCTGGATCAACTGGAGGGACCTAAGAGATTTATTAGAGCAGCCTGATAATAAGGAGTTGCAGTCATCCAGTCTCGAAGTAACGAACGTGAACCAATTTTTCTGCATGAAGTAGTGTTGTTATGCTGAGCGAGGCCTCTGAGCAAGTTACTATGGTTTTGTACTTGATGGCTCACGTTAGCAAAGTCTCGGAAAGGAATGAGTGAGTTCATTTCATCCTCAACCTCTCTGCCAGATGCTACCAAATCCTACACCCTGTCCCTGTAACTTCCTCTCCTGATGTTTGGGCCTGGGGCCTCGGCCTTCAGTGAGTCCTACACAGTCCCACGAATTAATCCACCTCTTATTACTATCATTATGATGCCATGGCTCTAGACCAGGGCTGCTCAATGTCTTTGTTCATTTATTAAACTAAACAGCCGTCTGATGTTGATCGTATCTACACAGTTTGTTCACTAAACAGGGCATTGTCGCACCAAAGCAGATTTCAAGTATATGCTCGACCAAATCGACATCTTCTCCTCCTTCCGCCATTGTGGGTTGAAAAACAGCTTTGTAGTCCGAATTAATTCCTTTATCAAATTCAGTTTCCTAGTTCTGAGGTTCTGCATATACCTGCCCATAGACCCCGCCTCTCAATATTGGTAATCCAATCAAAGACGTGCACGCCCTCCGCCTGCTAGCTGCTCCTGTGCGGTTCGGGGCCAGCTAGAAGGCCTCCAACTCTAAAGCTGATTGGTTGACACAACATTTTCATTCCCATTCACTTGAAGCTACCAGCGCGATTCTGAAGGCGATGGCTGAATATGATTGGATAAAAGATCTAACATAAAGACCAGCCCTCCAAATCTCAACTATGAAATTAAGAGAATAACTCTTACTCTGAAATAATTGAATACATATTTGTGGGAAAATATATTTAGAAAAATATATATATTCTGATGATGTTTAGGCCAGCAGAGAAGGCCTTGCTGGCCCTGACGGCCCGCCACTGGTTTATCGGGATGATGGACACCACTGAAGGAACGCTAAGCAATAAGCATACTATAAATTACTGAAAGTCATTATTTTTGTGTTTAGATTGGGATTAAATAACACTTTGCACTCTGTATCTGATGGTCAGAGCGTGAAGAGAGTTAAAGTGACGTATTACATTGTCAGTGTCTCATTGAAGAAAAAGCTGTCCTTTTACTTTTACACTCTAAAATTAATTTTTATTAGATAAAGATTACATTACATTCTTTTATATAATTAGGGTTGGGGTGCCAATAGGTTCCAATACAAATTTCGGTGCTTCTTTCCGGTGCCTGAGCCGATTAAAATTGAAAAAAACTATTGTTATGAACTTCTCTGGTGACTCCGCCCTGTCAGCAGATTACGATAGCCTATCATTTAACTCAGCGTTGCCAGGTCGAAGTGTTGCATGGGTTGAATTTGTTGTCCGCTGGTTGACCTATTTTGCATGCAAATTACATGAATATCTTTAAATGAAAATCCATATTTTAAATGAAATAATATATTGAAACCCAAATCCTACCAAACTGACTCCAGATCGTGCCTTGATACCTTGTCCGTCACCATAGAAACATTGTCACGTGACATCTAAGCGCTTTGGTGCTAGTGACGTCAACCAGAGTCTGTAAGTAGAAGTGATTTCCAGCAAAGCAGCAGGGATTTGTGAATCTCACAGGAGCGGTGGGCGATGGCGGTTCAGAATCGCCTAAGTTTAGTTTAGTTTATTTTATTTTAGTTTATTTCGATCAGCAAAATATACAACAATCAGAATTCAACAAGCTTATAAGTGCCCTATGATTTCTCAAAAAAACTTATTTCAAAGAACCATATATATATATATATATTGGTGCTGTTAAAAATAACGCGTTAACGTTATGATTAAATTACAGGATTAATTATTTAATTTTTTAACGCATTAAGCATGTGTAGAATGAGCTTCAATCGTCTGTTGTTGGTCGTCTCTACAGCAGCATGTCATTCTGTCTCGTGTCGTATCCACAGACACCTGTGGTTGTTTTCTCAGGACCTTTCAAGGCTATCTCCATGGCGACCATCTTGCGGACTGAGAACTCTGTCTGTTGTGGCCTAGATCACCCAGTTGTTGGATTACCTCCCTCCCAAGTCATGTCTAAAATGTATGTGCTGTCTAAGGTGTTTTCTTCCCTCATGTTATGCTGTAATCTTTCATCCACCCTTTCTTGTAATTTCGATGCTTTTGTACCTGTACTCTGGCAAACGACAAATAAATATATCTATCTATCTATCTATCTACTGGACATGGACTTTAAAAGCAGTGTATATGGTTTCACACCAGCGTCAGGCTGGGCGCGATGGGGAGGCACGGTCCCCTGAACACGTGGAGACCGATTATGACGAGCAGCCTGAACTTAGATTAGTACCGTAACGTTGACTGCAAGTCTTGCATTCATAAAAGTAGGCCAAGAAATAATAAATTAGCCATTATAACCATGCTTAAGCTAGCTCGTAGCTAGCGCCGTGACAGTCTGCTAGCAGATGTGTTGGTGTCCAGCGGTCAATATAGTGACGGAGGAATAAAGACCGTGGGGCGTCACTTTGTTTCAGTGGAACTCTCGCTGTCAGAAGCAACACTTTATTTGTCACGTGTCATCTTCAGTACCTCTGATTGGTTGTTCTCTTTGGCCATCAAAACAGTGACAGGATTAACCCTATAACGTCTGCACATGACAATACATATCACATCATATAATGGAGATCATATATTGTGTATGTTAACAGTCTGATATCCGTTGTTTGTCAGTGCTCCATAATAACAGCTTCTACAGGGAATATGGCCAAAGAGGTTTTTAATGTCCTCATTGTGCGTTAAAAAAAAAGAAGTATCGATTCAGGCACCGGTATCGTTTTAGAAGTACCGGTTTAGCACCGGTATCGGAAAAAACCCAAACGATACCCTTCCCTACTTATAATCATACAACGAATTAATTATCTCTGCATATTATACTGTAACAGGATGGCACGGAAGACACCGCAGTTAGGGCAGTGCAGCAATCACAGGCAGAGTCAGGTCGGTAGAGTTTAAGAGTTGTAATCAAATAAACAAAAAAGAACTGAAAGAGTAGCTCAGACTCGAGCTCTATCTATTCCTTGCAGAATCTATCTCAGCCGGGCCGCTAGCCGACTTACCGGCTTAATCGTCTTCAAGCAGAGGAGCAGGCACTCTTCTCCTCCCGTCGTGTTTTACCCTCTTTGGTCTTTTATTTGTCTCCCTGAAGAGGAGATCACGATCAGGTGTGTCTCTTCCCACACCTGATCCCCATGCTCTCCTGAACGAGTTAGTGGAACCTTCCGGAATGTAGACTCCAGCCACCACATTTCCCCTCAGGCCCTTACAATACTCAAGTGAATTGAAAGAGTGTTTTGTCGCTGTAATCATCAATCATAATCCACAGTCATACTTCTTTGCAAAAACATTCAACACGGTTTATTTGAAGCCAATATTATTTGAAGTCCTTCGAATAGGAAAAACAAGAACTGCGGATATTGTTCCACAAATAACTTTTCAATGTTCAAAATGTCCATGTGAGGATATTGTTTTTAAAATAGACTTGAAAACAATGTAGACCTATCCTTTAACCTAAGGCTCTTTGGAGTATCTCAGTGTACTGTAGGTTTAACAGAGAGGAGGCAGAGGTTGCTGCTGGACCCTTTAATGACTCCACCAGTGAAACTATGCAGAGCAACTTCTGCTTCTGTCATTAGGGGCCCGGCCTCACACAGAGGGAGAGAAAGTTACTCTACTTCCTTTAGGTAACTTTAGGGGGGGGGGGGGGGGGACAACAACAACATCATTCAGATTTAAGTATATTGCCAAGACCTTAAGAAGTCTGCACGTTTGACTTTTGGGGAAGGACATCATTTTTCATTGTACAAGAAGTACATTGATGATGAAAAGAAACGGCTTCTATTATCAAGAGAGGTTTTCTCATTGAGGATGAAATTGGTTTGGACCACAGAAAGTCCCATGAGAACAACATCTCAAGAGCTGCATCCCAACGCTTACAGATTGTGGTTAAGATTGGACTGAGAGAGCTGAGAGAGCTTCGTTGGTCATGCTAAATGCACTAATTTGTCACTGTCAGATGTAAAGCTATTAACAATCAGATACTGGTAATCTCCACTTGAATGTATTGGAACAAGTATTCAGATATTGTACTAAAGTAAAAGAAGAAATACTACAGTGAAATATTCTGTTTTAAGTCCTGCATTCCAGCTTTTACTCAAGTAAAAGTACTAAAGTAATGGCAAATTATGGCATCAAGAAATACCAAAAAGGCCCCTTTTCAGAATAATGTAAATAATTGCAGGATAACCCTTGTCAGTGTTATATTATCAGATATTGTATGACCTTGAATTATTCTTGATTTTCTTGAAAATGAAGATAGTCAAATAGTTATTTATCCGACGAATACTATTACTATGCCAAACATGTTTTTGTGCAGTGTAATCTATGATAATGTAATCAGAATGTAAATGATGATCATGTCTTATCATCAATAGCTGTCACATAAATGTAACATTACAATAATTATAGTGGATAAGGAGCATAAAGAAACAGCAAATGGAAATATAATCAAGTAAAGCACAATTATCTCAAATATATATGTGGTTAAGTTTCATCACTGCACAGCACTGCTCCAGATGAGGGTCCAATGACTCAATAAAATGAGACATATGGCCAAACTAAACAAACCAATGAAAGATCTTTCTGTTTGTTCTTTTAAAATATTACTGTAAAGTTGTGAAGTATTTACTGTGAATACCAGCCTGATGATGGACAAAACTACAGCGTGTTTAATCAAAGCATACCAAAATGAGTCTTATTCGATGTAATTCCACTGAGATGTCTTGAAAGCAGACAGTTATCTCCTCCTGTTGCTTTCCTGCTGTCTCACGTCCTTGTCCTCACATCATCCCCCACCCCATCGTTCCCCCTCGTTTAAAGAAATAAATAAAGTCCTTTGAGGAGCTAAAATGTCCCATAAAGTTGTCCTCACTGCACTGCTTATGAATGTTAGAAATATACTCTGTTGTAATTCACGACAAGTGAAAATAACGTGACATCTCAAGTATATGCAACATAGGCCAAAGGATACTTGCATATCAATATTGATATTAGCAATATTGCTAAATTTCACAAAGAATCCACGACGAAAATAAATTTGTTTTGAGGATGATGAAACGCTGCTGTGCAATTAAAGCATCATGACCAAAGTCAACTAAACTCACTTAACCCTGTCAGTGAAAACATTTATACTTGCATGCCGTCTCGACAGGCATGTGAATACAGCCGTATACGTCAATCAGTTGTTCTCCTGACAAATAATGACTGCAGGGATATCCCAGGAGCATAGCTTTGAGCCTCTGTTAACTCCCTCCTGATTTTAGATACAGACATATTTCCGCACACCTTACCAAAGCAGATATGGCTGACACTAGTGTATTTTTAGAAACTGGTGCTCCACATCCTGGTCATTAACGCACCACTAATAACAACTAATAACCAGTAATATAATGTATATTATTCTGCAATGGGCCATTCTGCAAAATGGGTACTTTTGATACTTGAAATGTATTTTGAGGCTCATATTTCTGTTCTTAAGGGACAGTGTTTAGGATTTGGTGGCATCTAGCAGTGATGTTTGGGTATTCAACCCCTCCTCTTCATCCTCCCCTTCCAAGGCTACGGCAACGTGAGAAGCCAAGTGCAAAACTGTGTTTACTCTGATTGGTTCGCTCAGAGGCCGTCCTTCTAAGAGTCACAGGGAAACAAATATGTATTGTATTAAAAAAAGATGTTTCATGTCATACAAAGAAATTGGACATTTTTTATGATATCTTCACGTTATTCTACAATACAACATGTTGTGGGAAAAAATGGCAAACATTATATTCTGAGTCTTTGTGGTATACTGTACGTTGACATTTTACAAAGATTCTTTTGCTGATGATTTTATGGCATTTTTTTGACACTTTCTTTTATCATACTGGGGGAGGAGGGAGTTGATTTATTAAACACCATCATTTGTTACTCAACCCTGTGACTCTCCTTCTTTAATACAAAGCACTCTAATAACTATTGGGTGTCATGGTTGTACAATGAGAGAGATCAGATCTAAGGATAACAGTGTAATCAAAAGACACTGTGGATCTCTGTCAAAAGAGGAGGGAGGGGTGGTGGCGGCAGAGAGGTATATATGAGACGGTGAAGGAGTGAGCAGAGCTAGAGAGAAGAGGAGGAGGAGAGAGATGTGTGAAACATAAATATAGGGAAAGCATAAAGGACATTTCTACACAGAACTCTGAAGCCAGGAGTTTAGTGCACTCAACAAGAAGGTAAGAAAGAAACAGATTAATAAATAAGTTAATGTGTCCATATTGATCTAACAAACATGATGAAATGATATCGGCAGATTGATATCTAAATCTTGAATGCTTATTTATATGATTTGAAATGAAGAAAATAGTCCTTGTAATAGCTGTTTGAGTTTAAAATACATTACAAGTGAAGACTTATTACAAACATGTGCTTTAAAAATTACAGACAAATTGCAGAGCCTGTCATTTGAATAGTTTCGTAATGTGAATGATTATGTAAAATGCATCTATCTTTACTTCAGATTGGTAATTTACACATCTAATAAATTATAGACTTTGTTGTAATTACTTTTGTTTTTAACCCAGACTGACCAATCCTAGTATTATCAATATCCTTTCTGTTCGATCAATTTAAAAGCAGAAGTGACAAATTAGTCTGTTATCTGGAATTTAATTTACATTTTTTTGTTTAAACTGTACAAAAGCAAACCATGTGTGTGTGGGGGGGATTTGGAGTGTGAAGCCAGTGTGTTGTTAGTGGATGCAGAAATGTTTCAGTATCCAGTGACAAATGGTGATGGCTAACACAGATGTGTAATCTGAGTGTTTTTTTTATGTCCAACAGAATTGCGTTTATCAATTCACTTAAATTAAGTTAAACATTAAAACTATCTAAGAAATTAGCTTTGTATGAGATAACACTGTTTAATTGTCTCATTGTGTTACTTAAAGAAAATGTAAATGCAACATTAAACCTTGTTTAAA
The DNA here is from genome assembly GCF_029220125.1 of Pseudoliparis swirei. NCBI lineage: Eukaryota > Metazoa > Chordata > Actinopteri > Perciformes > Liparidae > Pseudoliparis > Pseudoliparis swirei. The sequence continues at coordinate 14,255,934 of NC_079391.1, read as the reverse complement.
AAAAAAATTGTTTCACAATATTTAATCCAAAATAATTTCCCCCAGTGACGCTCTGCCGCTGGACTATCTTCTTTTGGGTTCCCGGTGTGAAAATCCCTTTGAGAGGTGAAAGTTCATGGGTCGGACAGAGCGGCGAGTGAGAATGTCAGTGAGGCCTCTTCTTCTTCTTCTTCTCACCCTCGGAATCACGACCGCCTTTGATGTTACAGCTAAAGGTGGGTCAGTCACCAACATGCACACATTTTATTTTTATTCATCAACTTACTTAAAGGTGTCCACAACTAGAACTCTAAGATGCATAAGCATACGTTTAGATTTTGAATAGTTTGATCTGTTTGAGTTAAATGCAACACACTCATTTTGGAGGGGGGAGAACAAATTGCTTTGTCAGATGTTCCTGTAGTGCACAGTACAAAAATCATCTGAGATACAGGAAAGAAATCAGTCTCACGATTGGATGTGTCTCTTGCAGAGTCATGGAGAAGAGACCACAAAGATTCATCTCCTTCTGTGTCCCACTCTGATGATAACTTGTATTCCCGATGTACTAAAATACATTAAATATAGTAAAGCATTTCATTCTGGTGTTGAGTCAGGTTCCTAACAGGTTTTCTGTCTAGACAACTATGAGTGGACCACATGGTTCAACGTCGACCACCCTGGAGGCCTGGGAGACTATGAGCAGCTGGAGGCCATCCGCTTCTACTACCGTGCCCGAGTGTGTAAGACTCCCAGGGCAATCGAAGCCAGAACCTCTGAATGGGTCCCAGCCCGTGAAACTGGGGAGACGGTCCATGCCGATCCCGCCATCGGCTTCTGGTGCCTTAACGAGGAGCAGGGTCCTGAACGCAACTGCTCCAACTATGCAGTCCGTTTCCTCTGTTCCAAAGGTTTGCTCTCATAACACCTTTAATATGCATTCAGTCACCAAAACATGGTCTCAATGTAAGCCCAAGGCCCTACACTTTGAGGAAAATTAATTAAAGGATTGAGCGACTTTTGTGCCGATAAGACAAAAAGGCTCAAATCCCACTAAAAAACTCAGTGGACGGGTTTGCGCTGTCATATCATGAGCACACTATCTTTTGTAAATTAGATGGGGTTGATAGCTATTCCGAATGATTTGCAATTCATGGTAATATCAGAGGCCACAATCTTTGTGAATTTCCCCTCTGTGTCTTGCCCCTCAAATTCCTGACAATATAGGTGCAAATAAGAAGAATTCTCAGTTGCCTATTTGACTGTCATTTGCACTTTTCCAACAGATAATATGAATACTGAGGGTAACTGGGATCCATGGTCGGACTGGAACCCATGCTCTGCCCTCTGTGGTCAGGTGGGGGTCCAAGTGCGCTCCAGAAACTGTCAGTCACACTGGATGCCTTGCAGTGGACCTAAAGTGGAAGCGAAAGCATGCAGTGGACCAGAATGCCACAAAACAGGTGAGCTAGCCCTATATTACTCAGACAGAACCATCTTCTGCATTTCCTTATATATTCATCTTAAAATCTGGGAGACTGAGCATTTATAAAATGGCTAACTTGTTTAATTCTACTCTTTAGATTGCTCCCGGCAGTGTGTGATGGGGAAGGTAAATGCAGAATGTGACGCATGCATGTGTGAGGAACACATCCTTCTGGGTTCTGTTCGTGGTGCGGGGGGTCTCACTGCTGAAGGGGCTACTCTCCTACGCTCTGGCAAGCTCCTTACCCTTACCGACCACAACGGGCATTTCCGCATCCCCGGTGTCTGCCCTGATGGCAACACGACCCTGACAGTCACCCTGAAGGGCCACGCCCCCCTTAGTGTTGTTGTGCCCCACAGTGCTGAACGTACCTCTGTCGTCAGCGTCCAGTTGAAAAGAACAGGTACGGTGCATATATGTAGATTTACAACAACATATTTCATTATAGTGAAGCAAAAAGTTTGTTTTTAAGTGCATTTCATTCACAAGTTTGTCAAACATGTAAGGAGATTAATAGTTCATGTTATTTTTGTATCTCCGATTGTGATTTTTCAGAGAAGCTCCATGTGCTGGGACACCCTGAGAGCAAGGTCAGGAGGAAAGGACACACTGCTGCCTTCTGCTGCAAAGTGGCTGGAACACCTCAACCAGACAAGTACCAATGGTAGGACAACAGGGAATGTTTAGACCACACATGTTTGAATCACACAGACGCAAGACTGTAGACAAGTCAGTCTAGACCAAGTCAACACCAAGTCCAGAGCTTATCGAGTCCTGTTCAGGACCATAATCGGCAATCGTGTCTGTCCAACGCTAACATAGCGATTAAGGATTTAGATTGGATAGAAATAATGTATCTATAAACAATATTCACATCTTCTCACATCAAACTAATCAATGCATATAACATTAAGTTTGAAGACCATGTTGTCTACAGTTCAATTACGTATTTATTTTCTTCTTGCAAGCCCAAGACAAGTACTGGACTTCAACAATGTGGTCTTGAGACCGGACTTGTGGACTACAGACCTTCATGGATGCATTCAATATATTATTAATACATAATATTATAACAACTTTGCTTCCCGTTTCTGCCGTGTGAACCGACAGGTTTCATAACAACAGTCTCCTTGAGAAGCAGTCCGAGAGCACCTTGGTCCTAAAGAATCTGCACCCTGAGCAGAGTGGGCAGTACTACTGCAGAGCGAGTGGTCCTTCTGGGGCTATTAAGACCAAGCCAGCTACACTCAAAGTCTTAGGTGTGTTCTCAGTAAATGTATATTAAATACACAGGAATAGGAAAGCCAACTTTGTAAGCATTGTGTGTAGAGTAATATAAATGAGATTCCTACTGTATTTTACATCTAAAAGTTGGTAGCATGATCAAACTAAATTCAACACTTCATCTCTTACACAGGTAGAGATGAGCATTCATGTAACCCGAAGCCTGAATCCCACCTCATCCGTCTTCCACGTGACTGCCACCAAAACAGCACAGACTCCTTTTACTACGATGTGGGCAAGTGCCCCTCAATTGCATGTGCTGGACAGCTGGACAAAGGCATCAGGTGCAAAGACAAAGTGGCTTACTGCTGTGGTGTCAAAAAGATGGAGAAGAAGCAGCTAACATGCCAGGGCTACCAACTGCCCACCATGGTGGTGACTGAGTGCGGCTGCCAGAAACGTGTGGAGACCAAGGCCATTGTGCACGGTAGGGCCATTGCTGCAGACAATGGTGAGCCAATGAGGTTTGGCCATGTCTTTATGAATGGAGTCCGAATCAGCCGCACAGGCTACAAAGGTACATTCTCCATCCAGGTTCCTCCAGACACAGAGAGGCTAGTCCTGACTTTTGTCGACAACATGCATAAATTTGTCAACACCACAAAAGTACTTCCATTTAACACCAAAGGAGGGGCTGTCTACCATGAGATCAAACTTCTAAGAAAGAAACTTCCTGTGACCATCAGCCCAAGAGAAACCAACACTCTGGAGCTTGGGGAGGTAGAGGGCCAGGAGGCAATGGTTCAAATCCAGATTCCTCCCAATGCCTTCTATACAGAGAAAGGAGAAGTCTTCACTGGTAATGTGAATGCGAGCGTCACGTTTCTAGACCCCAGAGACGTCTCCACCGCTGCCGCAGCTCAAAGTGATCTCAACTTTGTCGGCGACGAAGGAGATACCATGCCGCTGAGAACCTACGGGATGTTCTCAGTTGACTTTAGGGGTGAAGAAAACAACGAGCCGCTAAACGTGGGAGAAGTGAAGGTGTTCCTAGATTCTGCCCAGGTGAAGATGTCTGCGCACCTTAACACCATGAAGCTGTGGTCACTGAACCCTGATACGGGCCTGTGGGAGGAAGAAGGAAGTCTGCAGGTGGAGAAGAAAAGAAGAGGAAAAAGGGAGGAGAGAACCTTTCTGATTGGTAACATGGAGATCAGAGAGAGGCGTCTTTTTAACCTGGACGTCCCAGAGAACCGCAGGTGTTACGTGAAAGTGAGGACCTTCCGCAGTGAACGCTTCATGCCCAGTGAACAGGTGGAGGGAGTTGTGGTGAGCCTTATAAACATGGAGCCCACAGCTGGCTACTCCTCGAACCCACGTGCCTGGGGCCGTTTCGATAGTGTCGTCACTGGCTCCAGCGGTGCCTGTCTTCCTGCTTTTTGCGACGAACAAAAAGCGGATGCCTACTCTGCGTACGTCATGGCCAACCTCGGAGGAGAGGAGCTGGAGGCCGTCTCTTCTGCTCACAAACTCAATCCCAACTTAATTGGAGTGCCCCAGCCTTACCTGAGTAAGCTGAACTACAGGCGGACGGACCACGAGGACCCGAGATTGAAGACCACTGCGTTCAGCATCAACGTGGCGAAACCAAGTGCCAACACGGCAGAGGAAAGCAACGGGCCAGTGTACACATTTGAGAACTTGAAGGAATGCGAGGAGGCCCCGTTCAGTGCAGCCCACTTCCGCTTCTCGAGAGTAGAAGGAGACGGCTACGATTACAACACGGTCCCGTTCAATGAAGATGACCCAATGAGCTGGACACAGGACTATCTGACGTGGTGGCCCAAGCCCATGGAATACCGGGCCTGTTACATCAAAGTGAAAATGAACAGCCCACACGAGATCAACGTGCGCTCCCGTAACATGGGCGGAACCCACCCGAAGACGGTAGGCCAGCTGTACGGCCTCCGAGACACTCGCAGCATCCGCGACATGGCCCAGGCGACCCTTTCAGCCGTGTGCCTGGAGTTCAAGTGCAGCGGCATGCTGTATGATCAGCAACGTGTCGACCGCACCCTGGTGAGGGTGATTCCACAAGGAAGCTGTAGACGAGATCAGGTCAACACAATCCTCCAGGAGTATCTGGTCAACCATCTGCCCCTCGCCGTCAACAACGACACCAACGAGTTCACCATGCTCGCACCTCTCGACCCCCTGGGCCACAACTACGGAATTTATACAGTGACCGACCAGGATCCCCGCACGGCCAAAGAGATGGCCCTGGGACGCTGCTTCGATGGCACTTCCGACAGTACATCTCGTGTCATGAAGAGCAATGAGGGCGTCGCGCTGACGTTCACCTGTGGAGATCGCGAGTCAACAAGCCAGACGAGTGTCTTCCAGGCCCGACAGGGTTCTCAAGGTCAAGCAGTAACAAGCGTGGTGAGAGGAGAAGGGAGGCAGAACCGGCGCCGCCAGAGGGCCAACGCACCGCGCAGCAGCAGCAGCAGGCGCAGCACAAGAAATCCTGCAGGAAGGCGCACAAAGGCCAGAAGCTGAATAACACGGACGGGGAAGGCTGTGTGGAAACCAGTCAGACCAGCAATGGAGAGGACAGGGTTGAGCTGGTTTTGATGAACATTTTACATTTACTTTGCTTTCAAATTAAGGGAATATTTAACAAAACAAAGCTAGACCTATTTCTTGTATTTTTGTTTACCTTAGATCAACTATACTGTGGCAAATATTTACTTGAAACTGTAAATAGAGTATTTATGACACATGCTATAAAAATGTATAATCAGGTAGCTGTGTTATTGCATTTATGTTTCTTTCATTGATGTTGTAAACAAGAACAGAAACAAGTTTTTTTTGACCAGTGATTTATTAAATTAGATGCTTATAAAACACTGCAGATGCTGTATCTTCCACATTGTGTATCCAATTGTCCATGTAACATTGAAACAGATCAATTGCTTTGGAAAAAAAGGAGAACTACACCTTTCTTCAATTAACAATAGCCCATATGAAGACATGGTGGGTGACGCCTATAAGCCCCCGCTCCTTCATCACACTTGATACAAGCCTGCAGAAGCAATGATTAGGAGACCAGTCGAAGAAAGTTAGTCCACTTGAACAATCCATTCCTTTTCTGCATTAGTAGAAATCGAATTAGTTAATTAAATTTTTTTTTTTTTTTTATGGACAAAAAAATACCTTTCGGTAATCTTTGCTCCATACGTTCAAGGATAGTCCAGACGCATCAAGAGAATGGCTCTGAGGTTTTAAAGTCACATTTATTATAGCCGACTCGTCTATTCCTTTTACCTTACAGTGAATGTCATGTGCTCTCTGTAAAATTACTACTTACACGTTGCATCAGTCTCAAAAAAATCACCCACAGCGCAACCCTTCCCGAGATAAGGATGAATAATTGTTCTGAATTTGGCAACCAAAGTTATAGATACTATATACTTTCCTGTAAGAGAACCATCCACAGGTAAGCACGACCAATAATATATCCATGACATTCTGGTTAAGGAATTTGCATAGAACCTTGTGTTTCTATGTCACTTTACTTACAACTGCAATACTGTATCTGCCGTTTTAAAAGAAGCAACATTTAATAAGAAATGAGGCCTGCAAAACCCAGCAAACAGCAGTTATAATGTATTCTCCATTGAAGCTGGGTCACCCAACAGACGATGTATGATGTGTGAGAATTGAGGCTGAATGACAGGAAAAGGCCATTCCATTTGTATGACCGGACAGAGTTGGTGAGACTGGACTCTCCATGGTATGATCCCTCTGGTCATTGAAGCAAAATTAAGGGGGCAACACATAGTTCAGATTTTCCAGGATGGCACTGGACAGCATGAAAAAGGTACAGCTGCATTTCTGAGGAGGGTTAGGAGGGGAACAGGGCGGGAGTGATGAGCCAATGTCACATGAAGTCCTCATAGTCCTGGGCGTAGCCACCATCAAACTCTGCATAGTCAAGGTCATCTCTCATCTGTGCTTTCAATCCGCCTCCAGCTACAACCCCTTTCTTCTTCTTCTTGCCTTTGTTTTGCTGTAAAGACAAATCAAATTCCCATTTAAAGAAATTACTCCATTTGACAACAGCAAAAACATTTTCTTATTTGATCTGAGAGTTCTCTGGTTCAACTATGCAACAAACTGAATATTAATTTGTTCTGCTGGTAAATGAGTCGGTTGATATTACAATTGAATGAACAAATATGACTTTTTGGATTCAGTAGAGAAACCACATGGACGTTTCAGAACAAACACGCAGACTGCATAGAGCAGTTGATTTTGAGTATGAGTGCACATCCTACTGTGCTTGGTGAACAGCACCCCCTTCTGCATATAATCTACAGAGCAGAATTAATATGAAGAACGAAAAGCATGCAGTCACTCACTTTTTCTTGTTTCTGTTTTTCACTAAGTAGGGCCGTCAGGGAATTACTGACTTTCTTCAACTCTTCTACTTCCACTGTAGGAGGGAGAAAGAAAACAAGTGTTGTTGTTGTTATTAGATTGAAATGCAATAGTAAACAATTGTAATTATCTATATTGTAAAAATTACTGTAAAAGATGCTGCTTACATGAAATGCAGAGTTCCCGAAACAATGAATCCAAGAAACTTGAATAATGCACAGATTTTTCGAACTGGGATATCTTTTCTTTCAGCAAGTTTTCAAACTCTGTGAAGTCTTCTTTGGAAGATGGACTCATGGCGTCAATCCCGGCGACACTGTTTGAAGAGCTGCCGACACCTGAACAAATGCATTCAAAATACAGTTTGAAGTCTCTTGAAAGAGGGGCAGACAGACTAACAGATGCAAAGCAAACAACCTACAGATAATTAACAAATGCTGTTAGTTTAAATAATCTTCTTAGAGGTAGTGTAAACGGATCATAACTAACCTCAAATATTTAATGATATTGCAGTGAAAATATCTTCATAGAACTGGATTTATTCTAGTTTTTCACCAAAGCTACATTTTACAAGATTACATGTGAACACATCATGATGAAGTTATAATTTGCCTGAAGGCCTCATAATGGAACCAAACAAAAACTCCTGTCATCGAATCATAGATTAGTCGTTTACAATGTAATATTATCAGAGATTGGCAACTAGAAAAAATCATAAATGCTGATGTTCTGATTGTAAATTTTATTGACTATTGCCGATAGTCAGTAAACATTATTTCCCACTGAGGTGGTTAACATTAAACTAATTAATCCACAGTTCACATGTGTGCCGACATGCAAAGGGTGGGATCCGTACCGATCCAGTGGTAAAATAATAATTCTTCGGGATCCAGATACATTTGTTTATGTTATGGGTTTTATTAAAAAATCGTTGTTATATTGCCCAGGTTTAAATTAGAGTGTAACGGGAACATGGACTTTGTTCACACTTGAATTTAGCTTTAGAGTGATCATGTCTTACCAAAAGCATCTTTTGCTAGCTCCAGGTCAGCGTCTTCCTGTAATTTCTTCACCCTTATCTTCTCTGCAAGTTCTTCTTCAGGTGTGAGCTCTTCCTGGGATAAAAGATGTCAAAGAAGAAATGTGAACATTATGATGAACAGTTTGTGAATAATACAATACTGTAACGGCCATAATGGAAAGACAATAAATGCAGATTTAAATAACTCACATCTTCCTCCAACTCTTTCTTCTTCAGCTCCTCTTGTTTCCTTAACTGGTTCTCTTTCTCTTTGATCTTCTCACTCAGCTTTTTCCTTTCAAAGACCTTAGTCTCCATCGCTTTAAATAATTAAATAAGAAAACATGTGAATTTGCAGTAAAGGCAGACCACTTTGCTCATTGACATACAAAGCATTACGTTCTCCTGAAACAGAAATAAAAAACAAATCTGTACCCTTTTTCTTCAGCGCTGCCTTTTTCTCTTCATCCTCATCATCCCAATTGTCCTGTGAATAAAAAGGTGGGATAGTTGCCATTTTATTGTTACGGTTACACAGGCAACCTGTGGACAAAAATGGTATTGAAACCATGATAAAGAAGTGAATGTAACATAAGACACAAACAGTACAGGACTCCCACAACCACACACTTAAACAAAACCAGATTAATGGCAACAAAATATATAATAATTCTTAGGGATATGGAGACAGTCACATTTGTTCTCAAAAGGATGCACACATGCTGCGTAAACAGTCTACATGTGTATTACAGCAGGAAGTGACTGTAAACAGGCCTTTTTTATATTTACTGGAGCTGCATATAAACAGATTATTCCAGCCAATATTAGAAAATAATGCACGATTCCATAAACTGACAAAGTAAAGCGGTCTTGTTGAAGTTTTCAAGAAAGAAAAGACGTCTCTTCCTCTGAAAACATTTTCACTCATAGGTTTTGATCTTCGAGGTCATTGTTTGCACTTGCCTCTACACACATGTAAAGACCAACTGGTCGGTCATACAAATGAAATGACAATTTTGGGATTTTAAGTTAAGGACAAATTGGGAGTGCAATTGTTGGGTATTTCTGCCGCCTCTAACATACCACCAGTGGTACACACTTTGGGAACATCAGGTTGCTTATTAATTTTGTGAGACTTTTCATTTATCTTTTATATTGTGATATGATATTCCTTTATTCGTCCCACATATAAAACTAAATACTAAAAACCAATACTAAATATACAGGGGGAAAACAAAGTAAAGATATACATATATATATATGGGGAGCATCACTTTGTGTATTGGTATTAAAGTGTTCAGTACAGGACTTTCAGTTTGGTGTGTGCAGTTTCTTTCCAAGCAACACAAACAGCTGTTCAGTTTCCCACACGTTTAATCCAGAAAGTTGACAGCGCACCAGTTGCAGTCTGTGGCAAAGTAACTTAAGGCACAAGAGTATCACTGCGTGGATGGGACCAGACTCTAACCGTAATGCTTTGAATCTGAATCGTCTATGATTGAGTGTTGCAACTATTTGAGTTCACATGTGCATTTTATTTTTCTGTAGATTATGATCTGTATAAACAAGTATCAACTACAGAGCAGCTCAGGAATTGTCAACAGATCAGAATCATGTGATTGGGAGGATAGCCGAATCAGAAATACTTTACATTTATATGACAGAAATGTCTGTTATGTGTCATTTATTTATCCATTATTGTCAATATGCCAGTATTAGAGAGCATTAACTGTAAAAGTAAGAATTGTGGCCAATGAGCAACTGTTTAATGTGAATCATTATCAAATACAATCTTTGTTTTCCATGTTGTACCAAAGAAACCCGAACCGAAAGAACGTACTTATGTTTACTAAGAGATGCACACATTGCTCAATGAGCTGTGAAAAGAAAAAAGGTTGCATTTGAGCATATTGTTATTACAACAATACCGTAAAACAATCCACGTGCACATTACTGTAACACAGACTGGACTATGGACGACATGAACTCATCGGTTTCTTTGGCTTTGAGTAGCATATGTGACAGAAACGGAACAATTGAGGCCTGTACCAGCACTTTCCCCGAGTCAATATGAGAGGTTTCTGGACAGCCGCCATGTCAACATTCAGCCAACCACCACTTGTTCCACACACAGGACAGTTCTAGGCCTCCTCCTCGAGTCATCAACCATCTGATGATCTCACCCGATAGTGGCTAAAGTTGGTTAGCAAGCCAAGGCCGCCTCATGTTGAAGGTTAGCTTCAACCTACGTTGTCCAAAACTAGACCGGATATCCAACAACCACATCGTTGATTTTACGTTTCTAAATGAAAGCAAACCACTCTGGCATCCAGAAGATTACGTTTAATCCACATCTCGCTCGCATTCCCCGCGATCGCGGCACATCGCATCAGCTGCACACGTGAGCTAGCTCTGGTAGAGTTACTCCAGGCTGCCAGTTAGAGCCACATGAGTTAGCTTGTTGCTAGCAGGCGGCGAAAAGGGCCGTTACGATTGACAGGCTCGGATCCCAAAAGGTTAGCGCGACATCAGCCGGGCCCGGCTAACAGCTGGCTCAACGGTCACCCCGGCACACGCAGGCTTCGGCCCGAGCGTTTCGCTCACCTTAACGTCGTCCTCGTCGTCTTCGCCTTCCCATTTGTCCATCGATGCCGCCTTTTTATTCGGCTCCTCAGGCTGGTAGGTTTCAGCGTCTGTAAAATCAACAACATGAAATTCGTTAGGCAGATCCACATCAAATAGCTGAGTTTGAACAAAAACGGAGCGATGGGCTCGTGAAACAATGTCTGTGTGAAGCGGCTGTGTCCAGATAGCGATCCTTCCTAACTTAGATCCTCACCCCAGTCCGCCATGTTGGCTGCGCTGGTTGTGTTTGACAGGCTCGCAGTGGAGCCAGCGCTGCAGCCCGTTGGCTACGTTCAGAAACGGCTCCCACCTTCTGGACGTCACTCTGCGCGCCTGTCTTGTGACATGGCTTCCCGGTGCTGGCGTTACTTCAGGCGACGTGACACCGGTGTGGGAGCCTGGGTACCTTTATTTAATTAAATAGTCGCAAAACATGATATGGTGGGGGATGGATAATGTAACAACCAGTGGGGGGATTTAATTACATTATTTCAACAACAACAAAAATTATAGAAAAATATAGATACGCCAGAATTACATTCACAATTTGTTATACAATGTCCCTAATTGTAATATTTAACTTACTATCTACATCATGTTAACTTTCAACGCCAATAAGAAATAAGTATTTATGTATTCTTATTTTCTATGTTCACATGGTTTATTAGATAACATGTTTATAAAAAATGAACAGTCAATCAGAGGCAGATTGGTTAAGTTTAATACTTTAGATCTATCACACCAGAAAGTGTGCACAACACCACAAAACACACAGCAAAAATAGAGTTGAACACAGGTCTCATTAAAAACTATATACCAGTTATCGAATCAAGATAACTTAAAATAGATAAATAAATGTAGCAAACAATACTACTCTTCCTCTCACAAAAATATGATATATTTGATATAATTTCACAAAAATATATCGATTTTTATATTTGTATCACAACTTTCAATTGCTCAGTATAACTTTGTCTCATACCTACATATAAATATTGTAAGTGTTATGGTTGCCTTTCTGGGTAAGGATTCATACAGATTTATATTATGAACACACACATACATATATGTATATATATGTACACTACCGTTCAAAAGTTTGGGATCACCCAGACAATTTCGTGTCTTCCATGTAAAATCACACTTTTATTCATCAAATGAATATAAAATATAGTCAAGACATTGACAAGGTTAGAAATAATGATTAATATTTGAAGTATTAATTTTGTTCTACAAACTTCAAGCTCAAAGGAAGGCCAGTTGTATCGCTTATATCACCAGCATAACTGTTTTCAGCTGTGCTAACATAATTGCACGGGTTTTCTAATCATCCATTAGTCTTCTAAGGTGATTAGCAAACACAATGTACCATCAGAACACTGGAGTGATAGTTGCTGTAAAAGGGCCTCTATACACCTCTGGAGATATTTCATTAGAAACCAGACAAATCACCTAGAATAGTCATTTACCACATTAACAATGTAGAGAGTGTATTTCTGATTAATTTAATGTTATCTTTATTGAAAAAACAGTGCTTTTCTTTGAAAAATAGTCATTTCGAAGTGATCCCAAACTTTTGAACGGTAGTGTATATATAATATTTATATATTAATGTAAGTGTATGAAAATAATTATGTGAGTGTTGGTTTGACTTGTTTATATTGTATGCTGTAAACATGTTTATTTATTTTTTATTAAACAAGACATTTGGTTGCTTCATTGCTGGAAGTTGATATGTGTTTATAAGTATTAGTTGCACAGAATACATGACAATCTCATTAAATACACTTTATAGACATCCTGAAGTGTTGTATGTTATTGCACAGAGAAATTAGATAATCTTGTTTCATGTGGTTGCGAAGGTGTTGCCCGATCCAGCAGGGGCGAGTGGGGTCATGTGCCGGGGCAGATAAGGGCAGGGCAGGGCAGTAGCAGCATCAGCAGTCCCAGTATGAGACACAGGGAACTGTAGCTCAGTGCCAGCCCCAGTGACTTCCCTACAAGAATACAATACAAATGTATTGCAAAGCAATGTGAGTTATCCGTCTTTTTATGTCACAAGAGAAAACACTTAAACAAATTTCAGAGTATTTCAAAATATCTTCTTTAACTGGTCAGTTGGTATATTCCAATATTACAAGTGCATTTCTTTTATGGCCATGAAATAAATAGAATACTCATCCCCATTGAATCGCTTTCTTTTTATCCCCAAAGAAAATTACATCATCATATAAGATGTTCACAACCTCTCCTACAGTAATCATAACATCACTCAGACCCTGGACACAACTAGTTCCAACTCCTCCCCTCTGGTTGGTGCTACAGAGCACTGTAGATCAAAACAACCAGACACCAGAACAGTTTACAGTGTCAGAAACAAATCTGTGTGCGATAATCCAGGACCTATATATTCTAAATTATACTCAGTACTTATCTCAATTGTATTATCATTTACTTAGTATATATATTTATATGTGTACATAGCAGTTCCAATGATCCCTTTGTTTTATTTGTCTATTTCTGTGTATGGACATTGAGATCAAGGGGGAAAAGAGTCAAATTCCATGTATGTAGAGGCATACATGGTCAATAAAGCCGATACTGAGTCTGATATGCTATTGTTTTTTCATATTATACAATTTTGTCTATAAAACAGATCCATGTACTTGTGAAATATATATATTTTTTAACTGCATAATGTTACCCCATAATGCTTCTTTACTAATTAGTGTTAATTAATACGACATTGTATTCATAATCTTTGTACTTGACATACTGTTATAGTACGAGTATGGAATTGGGACACAGCTTCAGTTTGAGCAATCATAGTCATCAGATAAACAAAAAAATAAGCTTATAAAAATTACCCTTCTTTACAATCATAAGTGGACAATAAGAGTTTCAAAGATTTAAGTGGTTTACCCCTGAAGTCCACAGGCCTGTCCTCCCACGGGGTCAGAACCATAGCCAGAGCTGTCCTCTGAACATCTGACAGAGCAGAGAGCTGCTCATCAGTTACTTCAGCCGCCTGCTCATAGGAGAACATGCTGATCTGTCTCTGGTGAAACACCACCTTTGAGGAAATGACAAGACAGACGGACATAAAGAAACAGAGGAGCACATTGACTTAATAAAAACTATGAAATATTGTGTGAATGTGGTTTTTTTGTTGTTTTATCAAATGTTGACTTACAAAGAACTTAGCAGCTGGTATCATTGAAACAGCAGCAGGTGCGATTCCTTCTATTTGCTCATTCACCAAAGCTGACATAGCCATGTCTGGAAGACCAGCTGTAAAAAGTGCAATATGTTTCAAAGAAAGTGAAGTAGCACAAAGGGCGCCTCAGTCAAAAACACTGGGATCAGACAATAGGAGTGACAGAACACAATATTCCAACTCTGTAAAAGCCAAACAGGGTGACGGTGAATACCTGCCAGAACTCCGATTTCAATGAAGACAGCCGTTCCCCATGAACTTATGGGTCCAAAAGCAAGACGGTGGGTCAGAAGCCCAACGAGAGCCAGAAGCTGCTCCTCTGAACAGGACAGCCTCAGCTGACCCAGCCAGAGCACCGCCTTGCTGCAGCCACCAGGGAGAGACACAGCAGAGGAAGTGGAGGAGTGAGGCGAAATCACTCTAACTAGATCTCTTCAGCAGCAGAGGAGTTCTCAGAAAGCAAGCTTGTGAAAGAACCCGTTTTTATCTGCTCACCTGAACTCTACGGCATTTAAATAGTTCATCTCTGTGGTTTTGGCTCCACACACGATGTATCCCATCGCCACCAGTGTGCTGGAGTCAAGCTGGCTCACACTCTGCTTTGTGGAGTTTAACACGGTGGTAAACAGGACAGAAAGCTGGAATGAAAACAAGAGTTATGATCCAGATATGCTCTTTGAATATACTCAGCTCATTAGGGAGCTAAAACTAATTTAATCTAATACGACAGCCCTAAAACAACAGCATGGCAACAAGTCTACTTTCATGAGGACATTGTTTAGTGTTTTTTAAACTTCTTCAAGAAGAATTGAGTCACTTTATTGCCATTTTGTATAGTTTTTGTCATCCATGAAAATTGTAGTATATGAGTTGTTGGGTTATTATTATTCTAAAAATATAATGGTCTCTTATCAAAATAAATTGCCATATTTAATCAAATTTAAAGTATCAATCATTCATTTACTTATGACATATTTCTGTTTATATCAAACATGTTTGAAACTACATATAAGTTGATATCACTGAGCACCTAGATATTCATATTTATGCATTTATTTAGCAAACAAAAAGGTTTCCAGCCATACTGAATACAAATGAATCGACATCTGCACATTAAAAAGAATCAACACGTGGTCATGGAAAATGCACATTTTACACTCTGCATTCTCAGAGAATTCAAATTGTGAAGGCACAATATATGTTATGTGTGAAAACAAGAAAGGAAAAAAAAGATTCTGGTCCTAACTATTGTGCATATTTGGTCTAATTGAGTTAATGCAGACCGTTTAGTAAATCTATGAGATATATTAAGTGCTGTGGTCCAAGCAGCTACCTGTCTGTTGCTCCAGGCTCTGACAGCACCAAGAGCAGCGATGCTGCTTCGCTCAGCCAGTCGCAGGCTGCTCAGCTCCTCTGGTGACAGCGCTATCGCTATCCCACCCAGCTGCGAGATCACAGACTGGGAGAAGGACGAGACAGGGCCGTATATCTTCTCACGTCCAGTAAAGACAGAGCAGACACACAGTATTAACACCTGGATTTGAGAGGGGACATGCCGCTCTACAGCCTTGAATCAAACACACCTGGTGGTTAATGGACTGAGGTGGTCTGCAGAAGGATCTCACCTGTTTGACTTTCTTGAGCACTTGGCTGCGTTGATAGGACGCAAGGAACGGGTCGTGACCCAACAGCTCCAGACAGTTGGAGAAGGCCGATGGAGACATGCTGAGCAGACTGCTGGAGGTCCAGACAGAGGGAGCTGTTGTATGCAGAATCTCACAAGTAGGGACCATAACAGCCGCTGGTGAAGGACACAAACACCAATGTCTTATCAGGAGATGCTGTTGGCACATAACATATGACTAATTTCGTATATATATATAATATATATACACTTAATTGGAATACAAATGTAATCTGAAACAATAATGTTGAGATGATTGTGATACATTAAAGGAATAGTTTGACATTGGACATAATTGCATAGCAAGACTCCAGGAAGTAACTGTGCACGACCAAGTAATAGTTCTTCATATAACCCCCGTGAAACCACATTGTGTTGTTTCTAAACCAACATATAATGATTTGTTGATTGATGCACTTTAAAAAGGAGCTGAAGGCGTATTTTCTTCCCTTTTAGACAGATTCCCCTGTTTCCAGTCTTTGTGATAGTCTAAGCTAACCAGCTGCCAATTGTAGACTTGTACTAAATGAACAAATAATAAAGTGATATTAGTATTCCCATGTAACTGTCAATCTGTTACTTAATTACCCATCTATTTAGTTAATAGCTCTACGATAACCGCCTTGGTTGGAGAAACGGATATGGCATGAGCCCCCAAATGTTGAACTATTCCTTCAGAGAGTACCATGTGTCTTTTTTATACATTTTAGGAACCATAGTGATGCTCACGTGACAAAGGATATATTTTCAGGAAGCCCAGGAAGAACTGGAGAACAAACTGCTGCTTTTCAAAAAACTTCTGGCGCTCATTCTCGTCTGAACAGTGGATGCCTACATCCCCCCGTTCCCATCGATGCTGGCTCATGAACAGCTTCTCGATACGCCCCACGGTCATCAACGCCTGTGGGAAGACAAACAACGCACATGAACACGTAGAGAAACACACACTGATGCTTTCCGGAAAACAGGAACTTCACCACCTGATCCTGACACCTATTGGAGATTTGACACCTGAGAGATTTATTTACAGCCTTTGTTCGCCAACCTGATCAAGTAACAATCCCAACACCTCGCTGTGGATTTCAGTACAGCCAATTATTCCGGTACAGTTTAAAATGTTCCTAAATCGTTGGCGCAAACTGTCAGTCAATCTCAGGAGCAATTAAGATGTAAATCCAAATGACCAAAAGTATCGCAAAACACTCACAAGAGGTATCTCCTGCAGTTTGTCGACAGGCAGGAAGAAGAGGAAGCGGCCCACCTGACTGAGTGTTGTCCGATTCCAGTTGCTGACTGGGCTGTGAGGAAACAGAAGAATAAGTCATCAGCTTGATACTGAAAGCTTGTGATGTATGATCCCCCATGTTTCTCCTCTTAACTTTACACATACATATCTCTCTGTATAAGTTGAGGAATCCCACAAACACACTTTTAAAAACACCACTAAGAGGCACAAGTTTGCTTAGAAAATGTCAAATTCTAATCAAAGTCAAATTCACACCAGAAATGCCCACTTTTAAAGCATTTTATAACTCATAGAAATGCAAAATCGAGAGCTGCAAAATAATTATTGAGATGCAAGACAATCATAATATTTTATTTTATTCGTTACGTCCGGGGGCGGAGCCGATCCCAGCTGACATTGGCAAGTCACCAGTTTATCACAGTGCACATTTAGAGACACACGACATTCATGCTCACATTCACAGCCCATGTCTGTTTATTATTTTCTTTTTTTATGTATACTAGTGAAAACAAAAATCCGGTTTGAGATTTCATTTTCGTAATTAAATGTTTATGGCTTTCTACACATCAGAGGGTATGTGACGTGGTGGCTGTACTACCTTGTTATTTGTTAATTTGTTGTTAAAAAGAAAATAAGTTTCTTGTCCCAAACAGATAAAAGGTTCAGTTTGAGGTGATGATGTTACCCAAAGGCTGCAGGTTCCGGCAGGATACGTGCCACAATGTCCATCTTGCTGCGGCTGTAGCAGAGGCCCTGGAGGAAGTCCACATTGTCGATGAAGAAGCTACGGTCGAGCTGAAGGAAAACTTCATCCGCCACAAACGGTGCCATGATGCCCAGTGAGCGAAACTCCTCCTCAGTAAACACCCCTGTGTACATTCCCTGCAGAGAAAGAGTCCACACAACTGATCACACAGCAAATACAACACGCTCTCCACTGCTGATCTCCTGCACGTCTTCTTGTATGCAAACTCAAAATCTATCTTCTTGTTGTTTCTTTGCCTTTTAACTGTTTTTAAAGAGGAAACGGATCAGTAGAGCAACACAATGTCGCTATACTGACCATCCTCTGCACCATCTTGTCAACCAGCAGCTCCTGTTTGGTTCGAGACAGCAAGAGAAACTGATGAGGGTCCGAAACAATAGTCTTCCTCAGAGTGTCCATCATATCTGTGGGGAACTTCTTAATGGTGCTCACCCTGCAGGCAAACACACAGGAACACAATTATGAAATAAGATTGTCATTATATAGTGAATAAATACATTTAATCCAGATTGTATGTCTTTCAATATTACTATAATATACAATATGTATATGCTATACTATTGTTTTGTTTTAATAGATAAAATATGATAAGTACACAAGGGTTTACCATGTTTTCTGCCAACATGTAGCAATTTTCTTTTGAAAATGTTTAAGGCTTAATTCTTATCTACTCATAATGAGATAGCTATTTTCCTGCAATCATTTTCCAAGTATCTGAAAAACACCATAACACATTAATAGTGGAGTGATTATTGCCATCTGCTGACTTACGGAATGGACAGGGCAATCTCAGCTCCGAGATCTTTGAGCAGCTCAAAGAAGAACTCAAACTGATACAGCTCGTTGATCACACACCTTTTCTGTCCAGAACAACACAAATACATGACAAAGGAAATATATCACATGCATTACAGACCAAAACAAATAGATATCTAACAAAGAGTCGAATGGCATCAATCAGACAGGCATGTGTACCAGTGAGGTGTGCAGAGGACCAGGCTGCTGTCGGAGGAAGGCCAGGACTCTTCTCACTGAAGAGGGCGAAGAATCGGCCCGGAAGTGTTGCTGTAGAACTGTACAGCTCACGCCCTGACCCACTGTTCCCAGACTCCTGGTGACAGACAGAGGTTAAAGAGACTGAAAGAATACAGAAGGCATCTGCCGCCAACAGTATGGAATACATTTCGGAGAGAGACGTAAGCATAGAGAAAAGAGTGTATGTATATTTATCACAGAAATGTATTGTACTTACAGAAAATGTTGTTCAATGAGGTCTGGATCAGTATCAAGCAGTGCTTTGAAAATTGCTTTAGCCTGGGGAAGAATATGGAAACAATTGTTTTAAGTGTTATGTTGTAACGCGGCCATTCATTTCAGTTGTGAGCTGCTTCCTTTCTCAATTTTCATGATCCGAGTCAAGGGTAATTTGATATAAATAGTGATTGATAGTCTTGTTTGTCTTCACAGGAAAGTCCATACACAGTGTCATGGATGATGACATCTTTGCTTTTTCCTCTCCACTTAATAATTTAGCAGTTAATCAAGATACTGTCATACACACCCCCTCATGATAGACAGACGAAGCATATTTAATCAGAGGAAGCAGGAAGAGGTCATAACACAAAGTAAAAGTCACAAACTCAGGTTCAAGCAATTTGAAGTGAATTGACAACTCGATGGCCATTGAGCGAGTCATTGTAATTGTGTCTGTTAATTCACTGTTATTTTCTATTAATTGGTTGTTGTTTTTTTGGCAAATTCTGACCAATCATGTTATATTACTGTTATTATTATTTGTCAAACAACTGCATTGGTTGCCCCCATCTGAACAAGTAAAGATAAATAAATTTGATACAGCTATTTTTTACAGAATAGTGTTAAATATATTGACACTTTCTAGCTTGTGGGGATTCTCTGATATTTAACCAAACAAAACCACTTGACAAATCAATTTTGGCTCAACTGTTTACCACTCTGCATTTGCATCCTGCGATGACGCCTCATGAGCTGGCGACACATTTATTCAAAGTATGCCGTGTGTTCATGCCTGATACCTGCTGTGTGTTCCAGGGTTTTGTGGATGCAGTGTTGATGTTGTCCACAAGCTGACGAGTCCTGGGCAGGACGCTGAGCAGGGGCGTCCAAAAGAGCAACGGCTCCACATCGTCCAGCCAGTTGACCACTTCTGGGAAGCCCTGGTTAGGAAAGAGGTAAAATAACACAAGGAAGTGTGTTGCAGTCGCCTTCTTCAGATAAAACACACAACTCAAAAAGTATTTAACGGAATGCTTATGATCAAGTATGACATCTACCGAGATAAAGTGGAAAGCTTTATTCTTATAATTGTGTAATATACACTACCTAGTAACTTCTTAATAAGACTATAATGACATTTACAACATTTTCATTTTACTGCATGTGTATTATGACAATTAAATGATTTTGTTCTTTGACTTTAACAAAGCCAACCTGACACCTTAGATTGAATGTAAAAATGGAGATTTCGGTGTGAACGTGTGTCCCTGCCCGTCGAGGGTGTGTGTTGTACCCATAGTTTGGTGGATATAGCATTGACTTGTGGCTGGCTGAGGCCTGCTATTGGTTGGGCCATGGCGGGCAGGGAAGACAGCAGCCTGTCTGAGGTGAGTGCCAGCAAGGTCTCCGTCTTCATTCCCACAATGAGGGAGCCGAGCGTCTGCAGCTGGCCTGAAGCGGTCAGCTGGGCAGAGGGGAGGAAGGTGTGAGGCTCAGAGAGGATCTCTTTACTAAATTCACAATGTGTGGTGCGTTCACAAAATAGCTCACGGTGGTAATTGAAGACATCTTGTCTACAATTATGGAAGCCTGAAAAACAAACAGAACGACAGAAAATGAACAAAAAAGGAATTACCTGTAATAAATAAATACTTCAATAGAAAAACTTGCCCACACAACATTGTTGTTATGATGGGCCTGCCAAACTATCTGTAGGTTTTTAGAGGTTCATCCTCTCAAGACGCCTTATGACATGAGTGAGACAACAGCTGTGAGGCGGAGGTAAAAGTAAAAAGAGGGTACAGCTCAGGTCTTTGCCTCATTAGCCGTCTCACCCCAGGGGTCAGTGTGCTGAAGATCGGCTGCCTGTCAGCTGTTCCTCAAGCATACAAGCCCCACCAGCTGCCAGGAAACCCACCCATGAACAATAAATAGGGGCATATGCAATGAAAGGGACCGACTAAATCCCTGACTTGTTTTTTACACGGGCAGAAACTGTGAATGTTAGATGACAAGCGGATTCAAGCTCCATATCTGCCTCTCGGGGCTACAGATGAAAAATAGCATCTTGGCTGACTGCCGCATTTACAGGAATATTTCTACTAATGTGCACTGTACTGTATCAAATAAACCAGAGTTTAAAAAAAAGAAAAAAAAGATGATGCCTGCTACATCTTCCACTGTGCATTACAGGTTGAGTACGCTCCTCTACCTGCGCAGGGCTGAATGAAACGGAGGCGAGGGCAGGGAGGGCGGCGAGCAGCTGAGACGGTGTGACACCCTGCAGGAAAGTCACACCCAGCGAGGGCAGGAGGTGACTGAGCTCTGCCAGTCGATCAGGACTGAGCGAGGACGGGGTCTTTAGTTCTGTGCTGTTCAGCAACACACTGGAAATCTGACGTGGGGTTCAGAAAAGCACAGCATGTTTATTATACGTTATGCAATTGTGAAATGAAAGCACACATATTACGAAAACAATCGAGGAACCACAAAGGAACTTCTCTGTTCCTACCAGATGGCTGGGCAGACTGAGTCCCGCTCGAGTGCAGTTCATAACAATGTCCTGGATGACACTGAAGACCTCAGTGCTTTTGTACCTGAGGAGGTCCTCTGGGTCTGCCAGGCATGAGAGATTTCCCAGCCTAGAATTACAGACACTGTTTTAGTAATACACACCTGGGAGCAGCTGAGAGGTTACTTGGTTACATGTTGAAAAGTTTATCATTCATTATTGCCCATTTCACATTTGACCGTAATATGTCTTTAAGTTATATTATTGTCGTATTAGTACTTTAGTTTATATAGTAATATATTATCTTTTCTGTCGATGTGTCTGTCTCTATATTAAATATCACTTTATTTAATTTCTAAAAAACAGTGTACATGCACAGAAAGGTTGGAGGTGCATCCAGTCAGTCAATGCCAACCTGGTAAAATCCTGAGCTGTCAAGTTCCTGTCGGTGGCAATGAGACTGTGAGCTATGAACTCCAGCTTTAGAGAAGTGAGGGTGTTTCTCTGCAACACATCCAGCCCGTTCAACAGCTGTGGAGATGCATGATGACCGAAACGCATTAAAACTTTTTTGCATTTGTGAGAAATAAATATTAGACAAGATTCAGCTGATCACACTCAGCAGAATTATGAACTCACTCAAAGTAGAAGACATTTTTATATTTGTGTTTGTATCAGTTTGTGCTAAGTTGAGCTATTTATGATAGCAAGTAAATGCATTTCCCAAAATGTAAAACCTATTCCTCTAAACCTTGCGTGGTTGAGCATTCAAAAGGTCAAAGGTCAGCCCCTCTCTCTTTATCTTCAGGTCATTCTTAATTAATGTCTTCCTATCTTTACACATTACTGGAGACAGAAAGAAGAGTCTGTGCTTTCCTTTCATCGTTCGTGACTAGTAGCTATATGCTATATCTCTGAGGCTCCTCCCACTGAGTCCTGGCTTCTTGGGTTTCCCAGCCAGGTGTCAGAGCTCAGAGGGCTGTTACCTGAGCAGATGAGAGGTGTTGGAAGTTGTTGAAGGGCAGGTAGGCGATCAGGTTTCCTGTGTCCCTGATGAGTGACTGATTACCTCTGATGATGAGGGAGGGGGGCAAAACTTTGCTGTACCAAATGCCAAATGCCCGCCGCTGAGCCAAAGCCAAGCGCTCCAAGTGTCTGTTAATGGTCTCCCTCCTAGAAAAGGCATTTCAAGAAAGAAAATGACAATAATAGGTGAATGAATGAATGGACTGTAGCCTACATGTACAGGGCTGTTCTAGTCTCCCCACCACTTATCATCAATCACTCATTTGTACCCTGATAAGAGGGGCTACCAGGCAAGGTGTTGCACACAACATCGCTTACAACATGCATACGCCGCAGGAACAGCCTGCGTTGGCAAATGGGGGTTAAGTGTCTTGCCCAAGGACACATCAACATGGACTAGCAGAGTCGGACATCAAACCTTTGATCGAAGGACAACCCTGCTCTACCACTGAGCCACAGTTGCCCCCTGTGTCACCCATCTTTGTTTAGTCTGTACACAAATTATAAGGGTGACAATTTGTGGTTTTCGGGTTTGTGTGCTGGAATTTCTGCTGGGAATTTAAATATTTGGTTTAGTTACCGATACACAGTGCGAGGCCAACTGCTTTTCCACATTTGCAGTATTTATGCTAAGCTAAGCTAATTACATTCTGGCATCAGCGACATATTTACCCTACAGATGTCATATTGGTATCATCCAACAAGTGACTCATTCATTCCTACTTCTAACTCTTTATGAGACATGTTTCGTATTTGTGTTTGTTTAATGCTTGCAGACAGAACTTCCCTTCAGTAAATATAAATTTCGACTTGAATTAACAGTAAATATGTACAGTTCTGGTATTGCTCTACACTTAATGTCTCTTTCTCGTAGATACATCTACACACATTATAACAAATTAAATCTAGTCAGTGAACTAGTTCCCTTTACTTTTTATGGACAATACATGTTCCTGGCACCTCGGGGTGCAATGACACATCACTTCTCGCAGACGACACTAGTGCTGTGTGCAGATGGAAACATAATGTGAGTAGGATTGTAAGATGACATAATCGTGTACCATGGAAATAAATCATGGTGTTGACTAAATACTTTAAATTGCAGATGTAACGCAGAGACAAACTCAGTCACTGCTTTGTTTGACATAAATAATACTTAATAAACTTCTTTTGCTGAGAGTATAAACCTACTGACAAGGTACACAGAGAATAAAGGCAAGTTTGAGTTGTTCTAGAAAAACAACACAAATACAACAGTGAAACAATACTAGACAGAATAAGTGACAAAATAATCCTGAATAAATGTGCGTTACACTAACAGCTATTGGGCTCATTACATCATTAGAGATGATTAGGTGGCACCGTGACTCACACATTGATGTTGTTCTGCAGTGAGGGCAGAGCGTAGATGTCAGCCGGGCTCGCTGCAGCCAGCAGCGGAGCCAGCTCAGGGAAGAGACTCACGGCTTTTACCAGGTGGGTCTGGAACAGCACTGACACCATGGTGGACAGGTACTCATCGGGCAACTGGCAAACAGAAAATACCAAACTGTGAAATGTGTAATATACTAAGACTAATCGAATGCCGCAGCAAACTCCGAACTAAAGTTATTTAGTGTAGGGTTCACACGGTGGTGTAACGGAGTGATTATCCACCTTCAGCATGTCTTTGTGCCCGCTATAGTACTGAAGGATCAGTCTGACGGTGGAGATGTGAGCTGCACTGAGCACTGAGCTCAGGCTGCTCAGCGGTATTCTGAAGTACTCCTGGACACACAAAGGAATTAGTCCAAAAAGACATGAAAAAAACCACATAAAGAATACAAAGGGCATCATTGGAAAGAAAGTCAGCGAAGCTACAGCCATGCAAGCAGCTGCAGCGAGTCGCGGTTTTGTTTTTAAGTCTCTTATCTGTGTGTTTACATGTGTTTTATTGATGCTGCCATCTTGACCAGGACGCCCTTGTAAAGGAGGATAAACAGGATGAGTGAAAACTTTGAGGAATAGTCAAGGAATTGCCAAATTCATAAGGATTCATCCTTTGGGAACGATAAATGGAAATCCATCCAATAAGTGTAAATGTGGACCGACAGACTGACTTTGCCATCCCAAGAACCCTGCAGCTCGCAAACCTTCATTTTAATTACAGTATGTACGGTGGTGTGGTAGAAATCACCTTAATGATGAACACGTCATCACTGGTCACATCTCTTGTTGTCTGCATCAGGCTGGTTAAGACTCTCTACAGAAGGGACACACAAACACACACAGAGGGATTTATGTCACAAAATCATCTGGAAATCTGTTTGAACACATTGTTGTAATGGTCAAATCAAGTGTGAGCCAGAAGAGATTACAGCCAGAGGAAGCCATATTGATGACAGGAGTGTAACTGTATAGCAGCTGCTGGAGGTCAGCTGCTACGACGCTACGGGTAACTGATATAGACGAATGATTCGATAAACTATGAAGTCAATGTTTTACACAGAAACTGATTGAGCCAACATGAATAAAAGATGATAATCTCTATTTACACTATGCTCAAATATGCATCATTAGTCACTCAAAGTATAAGTAACAACACATAACAGTACATTTATCAACTGCTGTACTCAAGTAGAATTTTGCTGGAATATTTCCATTTCACAAATCATTTTTCCTAATTATAAATACTTGTAATGTTCATTGTAAAAAGCACATTTTGCTATCAGCACATTTCCGATTCAGGTAAATTAATTATTAAATGCAATCATCTGATAACTTCCACTGCCACAAGATACCTTTCCTTTCAAACATCCAGCCCCTTAAAAATAACTACCTACCCCAAAGCACTGCAGCAACACCCTCTTATTGTCAAAGTTGTTTTCCGTCTGGAAGTAGCGAACTACCGACGCCAACACACTCAGCCGTATGTTCTCGGTGACATGCAGGGAGGTATTCTGGGCCTCCTCCAGGGCCAACAGGATCACCACAGTAGTGCTGACTGCCTGCTCCAGCACTGCGGCCACAGGTGGAGTCAGCAGATCCTCCACCCTGGAACTCAGACTCTCCACCCAGCAGCGCACCATCATCTGCAGGGCCACATTCTGACTGGCCCCGGGCTGGCAGGCTGAGGTGAAGTCAGCTGAGCAGGTCCAGTTGAACCGCCTCACCAGATTTCTGGCCAGGCAAAAGTTGGGCCCTGCAGTGGTGGTGGTGGTGGTGGTGCTGGTGGTGGTAGCGGTGTAGTTGGTGTAGGTTGTACACATGCTGCCAACCCACATGCTAGAGGGCTCCCGGGATAGCAAGGAGAGAAGACCAGCGTTAGGGCAGATGGAGGAGACAAAATTGTTCTGGTCGTGCTCCCAGCAGAGAGTCAGGAGTGCCACATCTGGAAGAGATATGCTCCAGCTGGAGTACTGGCACTGCTCTGCTGGGTGGAATCCAATGGGGCCTGGTCCCTGATCTCCTCCTGGAAATACCCCTGGAGTTGAGTAGTTGGCACAGTGCTTTATTAACCAGGTGTTGTCCTGATTAGCCAACAGGTTCTGGAGGACTGTGTCATTGGCGCAGACTTTGGAGGTGAAGTTATCCGGGTCGATCTCAGCGCAGAGAGCCAGCTCCGTCATGTCCACGATGATGGGACGGGTCCACTCAGAGTACTTGCACACCTAAAGTACAGATGCTTGTCAATACAATATCAGAATACAACTGATGTACCACTGAGTTGCTTAAAATCAATTTGATGTTTACAGCCCAATATCACAAATGTGCCTCACGGGGCTCTACAACCTCTCCAGCATATGGCACTGTGTTCCCCTTTCAACCTTTGAATAAGGGAACACTCTCCAAACAAACCCCTTTTAAAAAGGGAAATAACATTTACACTGTTTTTTGTAACTATTTACTGTCCATCATGAATTAATTAATTGAGTATGTAGTGTGTTTGTATACACGAGTGCACGCGTTGTCCTTGTCGGTCATGTGACCACACACTGCTGATGAGGTCATGTGAAACACCGTTTGCCTCTTTTCTCCCACTCCTGTCTCTGGAGTCACATGGTCTGTAAGGGGTGCAAATGATGGTCCTTTGACATAAAAAAAATAATAAAATTCATACAATTTCAGCTTTTGCACATGCAGTAAAGTTGTTGCTTTTGCATATTAAGAGCCTATTCTAGTTTTTTAGTCAGTCTGCGGGCACTTTTTCGATGAAATGGGACTTAAAATAGCATGTCATTTGTTTCTGTACATGCAAATAAAAGTGTTGGATACACAAGACCCGTGTTCATCCAGGTAAAACACCCACCTGCGGTAACACCAATATTTCCTTGATGTCCTTTATGTCTGTGCAGACCGATTCCACCCATTGGTTCCGAGGGTCTTGCAACAGCTTTTCAAACAGAGATGCCTCGCAGCAGACATTCTGCTGAAAAGCGAGCTGATCGTGCTGCCAGCAGAGGCCGACCACTGAATCGTCCACCCGACGCTCTCCCCACGTCTGGTAGTCGCACCAGTCGGCCATGCTGAAGGCCTCGGTCGGCTCAGGGAGTGCAAAGGCGAGAGAGGAGTTGCAGTGATTCTCGAGCCAGGCGTTTTCTTTATTGCGCAGCAGACCGCTAAGAAACGTCGCGTTGGAGCAAACCGCTTTGGTGAAACCATTCAGATCGAGGCGGATGCACTGGGACAAAACGTCAATGGTAATCTGGGTCACGTCCTGCCACTCTGAGTAACGACAAGAATCCAATATTAATAAATCCACGTTGGGGAACGGTGGTGGAGGAGGCCTGTTGGTGCAGTTAGGCATGAATTGCCCGTTTGCAGGATTGGAGAATAGGAGCATGAAGAACCGGCTCTGCTCACACATGAGTGCGGTCAGTCTGGGACCGTCCAGGCTCAGGCAGAACTCTAGTAAAGAGGGCTCCACCAGGAAAGAGTGCTGGGTGATCCACTCCTCATAGACGCAGAACTGACTCACCATGTAGCCGGGGTCCGTGGAGGAGTTGGCACAGTATCCGTAGAGCCAGCTGTTCATCTGATCCCAGAGCAGCTTTCTCATCAGCCAAGCATTGTGACACACCTGCTTCACAAACTCCTCACGTTGGTTATCGCTGCACAGTGACACCAGGACAGCGTCCACCACCTTGTTCTCCGCCCAGCTGTTGTAGTTACAGGCGAGCAGTTTGAGGTTGGATGCTTCTCGGACGACTCGATAAGGTGCAGAACCAAGCGGGGGAGGGGTCCCAGAGGGGGCGGGGCCGTCAGGGGAAAGCTGCGAGTCCCCGACGCTGCACTCAGACCAACCGCCGAGGAGCGGAGACGCCAGTGTTTGAATCACATGGCACATGTTGCTCCACACCTGCTCCACCTGGGCAGGGCTGAGGGAGCTTAAAGCCTGGCAGAAGGGCAGCACAGATGTAGAGGACCCCGCTCTCGACCCCGCGAGGATGTCGGCACACAGCGTGTCATTGAGCCTGGCCAGGTTTTGCCGATCACATTTGAACAGGATGTCGTGGGTGTTGTCAGCGTCATCTTTGGCCCCCGAGTGGCTGCGCCGGAAGGGGGCACTGGGAGGATTCGGGCACTCGGGCCCTGGATATGTGCAAAGAGTCTCTGCTGGAGCCAGGAAGATTTCCAGGAGGATGTCGGTGATGGAGTTGGTGAAAGACCAGCTCACATTGTGGTTCATCCCCCTACACAAAGCAGATTGTGACTGAACGGGACAGATTCTTTCAAGAACACGATAACATGAAGTAAAATGCCTGCAGATGTAGTGAGACCTGCTCACCGAACAGAGGCTGTGCTCTTAAAAACACAAGATGTCAAAAGCTTTACAGGGCAGCTTTAATATGGACAAAATCATTCCCAAGTGACTTACCACAAAACGAGCTGCTTGAGGTCTCCTGCCGAATGAGTGGAAAAACAATGTTATTAACATCAACAAGTTATAATATGTATTATACAGAGCGGTAGTTATACTGATGAACAGTGATGCCGTACCTTGCTCACATGTCTCTTTTCCATCTAAAGATGGCACTTTAGTTCCTAACTGTAAAGCTATCTGGATGTAGTCCATTGGGATTCGGAACACTGTTGCCAGGAACTTTGAGACGTACATCAGCGCCGCATCCACAACGCCGCTCAGGGTGCTCATCAAGCTCCCAGAAAGAGGGAGACTTGAAAGTATATTCATGAATGTTTGCTGAAAGCCATTCCGTGCTGCCGACGTTGAAGCTCCCATCCTGATGTAGGCACTCAGGAAGCTGCTGGACTCTCCATCGCTGCACGTCTGGGACCTCAGAGACGACACCAGCGCCAGCAGAGGCTTCCCCAACTCCAGAGACACGGCCTTGGCCAGTTCGGCCTCCAGCCCACAGTCCCGCCTCCCGGACAGGATGCACACTAATGTTTGTGGAAGGTCATCAATGAATCGCTCTCTCGTCGGCGGTTGAAAGACGGCATATAAGTTACTCAAAACACCGTAATATGCGTTTAGGTCAAACCCGTCTCCTGGGGAGAAGATGCGCTCGTTTCCATTTTCACCTGACAACGAGTGAATTTGATTAATAACTTTCTGGATGTCTTCCTCTAACTTGATGGCATCGTCAGTGGTCTGGTCGGACCTTCTTTGGATTAATTTGGGTTGTGAAGACACCTGCTTGACATCACATATGATTCCTGTAGTCAGAAAGCAACAACACATGTTTATTTCTGCTTTTAGTGACCATTATGATAACAATTATTATGGTGTCCAAAATGTTATTGCACAACATATCAATAAATGTGACATATTTAACCAGGTATATCCCATTGCAGTTCAAAGCCTTTTGCAGATATGACAATAAATCTATTTTCATATACTTAGTTTTAAGCAAGCTCTTTTTTTTCATAATCAATTCAATACATTGACAGTTTGTATTGATATAGCTTTATTCAAAAATATTGCCATATTTTTTCCTTAGTATTATCGACAATACAGCCTGAAAGCTTTCTAAAACCTTATGGCGTACTTACCGAACATGATGCACACCATGCGTGCAGCTGGTGTCGACCACATTGTAAGGGCCGTCAATCGCTCCAGATATTAATAACAAATCCACTTTGTTTTATCCTGTTGATGTAGAGATATTCATCTGAGGCAGAAGAACACACTTCATGGTGAACAAGCTCATCCTTCAGACTCATGATCCCACTCCGCTCTGAGGCTGCAGCTCCTCTCCGCGCCTCCTACTGCAACTCTACACCTGCTGAGAGCAGCGTAATTAAGGCCGCCAGTTAAGGGGGAAAAGGAGGTGCGAAATGAGGGCTGTGAAACACAGAAGGGATTCAGCAACAGGTCTGGCCATCGGTGTTGAATTATTAATGGGGTGTGTTTCTTAAGTCCTGAGTCTGAAACCCGAATCTGGTCCGAAGAGCCAGAAGGACGCGAGACCGACTGCTGACGATTTATGAGAATTCAACAAAACATGTGCAAAATGTCACCCATAGGAACATTCATCAAGCCGTTTAAATTTAGTGCTCATGTCAGAGGAATATATTTTTCATAGTTTTTTAGAAACCCTACTCAAATTGCCAAAAAAACCCATTCACAAATAATGTATTAGAATAACCAACGTTGTTTTTTTCTCTTCCTCTAAACCAGACAGTCCACTACAACTACAATACATTAAGGTAACATTTAAAAATGTTTAACTCAACTAAATAATTAAAATGAAAAATTTGATGTCTTCAGTTAACAAAAAAACCGTTTCACAAGCATCTAAAGAAGGGATCCAATTTAAGTTATTTGGCAAAAATAAAATACTATTGGTTAAAATTACACTATAAACTGGTAAAAAATAAAAAAAATACTTAAATTTGGACTGTACAATAAAAAAGGTCCTTCATTGTTTTATCTTTTTATGCTACTCAAATCCAAGATTTGTCCCCATTATTGTCGGCGAAGATTGTGCATTAGAATATTGTCGCCAACCATCTCGTCAGCATTAATGTGAGAAACTTTAGCTTTCCTCTTTTCTTCCATGAAGTGGCCCAGAACGTTACAGTTGACAGAAATAAAAACAAAAAAGCATGCAGGGTTTTAACTTTAAAACTTTGTTTCAGAAATTCAATGCAACTGTATATACACACACTTTGAAATATCGTATAGCCTGATGGTTAACAAAGATGTCTTCAAACATTTTGAAATACATCTTAAGCAAAATGAACAATTCTTGCAAGTAAAATGGCGTAGAAGATATTGGGAGAAGAAAAAAAAATCATTAACACGACAGCTCTTTTCTGCAGAAAAAGGGCCATGATTAAAATTTAATTCAGGACTCTCCCACAAAGCAAGCGGTACTCTCTACATGCCAAGTTTAACTGTTCAGTGACATTGCGGTAAACTAAACATACAGATATTTGTAAGAAAAAAACACTCCATCTGATGTCAAGTTAAATCTTCATTAATACATTTAAAAAGTAGATATGACATGCCTTTTGAAATAAAAAATACAAAATAAGATTTTCCTTATTTAAGGATTTTTTAAAACCATGAAGCCACATGTATTGTACAACACTTTGTGTACATAAAATGGTAATACACATAACAATCAGCTGGATTAAAAGTATCAAACGCCTCCCACCGATCGTTTAGAAACAAGCCGTGAGAGGTCATGGATGGGGGGGGGGGGGACGACTTCTAGACACGTTTCCTCTTCCATGCACATCGGTCTTGCCTCCTCCACAACAGAAACGAGTTGCCACAGATCATCTTTGTTAGTTGATGAAGAGAACAAAACAAGGTATTTGGAAAAAAATAAACACGTAAGACTTCACACCCCCCCCCATGTTCAATTTACATTCATAGTCTGGACATGTGACCTTATAAACAGTACGTCTGAGCGATCACCATGATGCCCTGTAACAATTTTTAGTACAAACTAAATTCAAATTTTCTGAGGAGCAATCAACCCTGGGTGACAAAAAAACTCCAGGAACCAGCTGGTAAATTAATGATGGGGGGGGGGGACCTCAATAAAATCACAGTACACAACACGTACAGCACAAGAAAAAAAACGAGGCGATAGCTGTGTCTCCAGGGGTCCACCTGAAGAGCTTTGAGGTCTGATTGTCTCTTTCCATCTAAGCATTTTGGGGGGGCGAGCGCAGGAAATGCCCTGAGGGGGGTTATAAGTTGGAGAAGCGTATGGCACTGTACAGGCAACAGAGACAAATCCAAACTCACATTTGCTTTAGAAAATGCACCTAGCTTAAACTGAACGAGGTTCAACAACACATGCCAAATTGTCACACTGAGTGTTTGGGCGATGACAGAAGATCGTCCGGCATTGAGCTTTCCGTCCCAGGGTTAGGCCCGCTAGGATGCCAACGAAACATCGACATGTCTGCCTCCCGTTTGTCTCACGATCAAATAAATTAAAGTTGAAACAACAGGGTAAAATGTCAGTTTGTCTAAAGTCGAGTGTCCAGGCTGATTTCAGGCAGAAACATATTCTTATAGTTACCATTCTTAAAACACATTGCTTAAAACTGCACGAAACATTGCAAAAAATAAAATAAAATAGCTTAAAAGTACAAAGTAAAAAAACATGAAACACGTAGCGGAGCAGTCAGGAAAGCTGACCGTTACAACCGTATGTGGCTGGTACAGGGTCTGGCCATAGAGGTCTACCACGGGTGGACTTTATGACACACTGGCAGAGATGTGCTACATTAGTCAGAATGCTACCGATATAGCCATCAAATTACACATTACAACTGAAAGAAAATGAGCTCTGATTTTAGCCCAAATACTTGATTAGGAGTTAAAGAGAATACTGATTATACAAATCAAATAGTAATATTAATGAAAGGCCAATGCTGACACGTCACTTTGAAAACGAATGCCCTTAAACCTTTACAATATGTCAGATTTACAGGGAAGACTAAATTAACATTTAAATGAGGAGCCATCTTGTGTCCACAGTGATGCCAACACGTCAACTTAAACCTCAATTTGTTAGAATGAGAACAAACTATACTTTAAGTCTTGGTACAATTAACTTGTTTGACGATGCAGTGGCCTGTCATTAATATGCACCCATGTTCTCCTCGTAGGAAAAAGGCGAACAATAAATACTTACGAGAACCCTTTAAAACATCGTATCTTAGAGAAGTAAAATATTTTGAAAAGCTATCCTTTTTTTAAACAATTAAACACCAGAAAAAAAACAGCAACCAACAATAGAAACTTGACTCAGCTACGGAGGAATGCATATGATTGATTTTAAAGGCTACAGATTGTAGGTTTGTCAAACAACAAATCAGTCAGTGTGTGTGTGTGTTCGCACAGGTAGGAGTCAACATACATGCACAGATTGATTTACAGGCCACTCCTTCCTGCTGAAAGCCAGAGTGTGGCTATTCGTCAACAGCGTGAGCACCAGGGGTCGCTTTGTGTTCAGGGACTCGGTCGGGGAGAGTTCCTCTTCACCAGGTTGCCTTTCATATCCACCAAACCAGCACCAAGACGTCAGAATTTAATGTGGAGGAAACATCCGGCTCCACAGCTGGAGAGTCCGTAAAAAAAAGAAGAAAAAAGGAGTATACCTCGGGCTTGTTCATCGCGTGGGTAATTTCATCTAAACATTAAAAAAAATTCACCCAGATATAAAAAAAGGCTAACATTTTAACAGTAATGGCAATGTTGTAGTTTGTAATCCAAAGAGGGGCTTTTTACACGCATGTTGTTCCCAGTCTTTTCATGTTGTCCCGTTCCGAGAGACTGCGGTCGAGTTCAATCAGGGGGCAACAAGTCGTGAAGCCTGAACCGCTCCCGAACATGCGGCCTTACGTCCTCATTCTGAAGAGATCGACAGCGGGAAAGAACAAGTTAGATTCATTGAAATGGTAAAATATAACTGATGTAGGGATGTCATCGTTAGAATTGTATCGATACTACTCCCATCAGTTTTGTTTATTACGAGAACAGGAATAGAATAAATGTATATTCTAAAAATAACTAAAGGTTGTTTCTAGAGCAGCAACAGGAATATTTAAACTTAAAACAATCTTACTTGAAAATAATCTAAAAAGTCAATAAACTAAATAACATTCTTGAGTAAAATGTATAAAAGAAGAACAGACATCTGTTCCTCTGCGGATGAGACTCACTGCCTGCAGGTGACACCGGTCGAGCTGCTTCTTAAAATGTATAAGAACTTTGGGATACGTGGTAAACTAAGAGAAGCAGTTCAACTAAATACAGACGGCTTTTGTTGTAGCCATCAATGGACGAGAGCGTGTGGACAGAGCAGATTGAAAAATCGCTTTTCTACATGTTAACATTTTTATGCTTGTTGAACATGTGTACTGATATAGTATTGGTTGTTTACTCAAAAAAGTGGTATAGCACTTAAGTAAATGGCACAGTAAGTGCTATGTGTGTGTGTGTGGAACAGAGAAGACTCATTACAGAGCGCAGATGAGATGCAGCCTAATAATAAATTACAAGAAAACAGAAAAAGATAACATTGTAGTTTATCAATCATTTAGTCTTCAGTAATTTAGTACTGCACACGCCCGGGGGTTCGGTCCTCATCCCTCCTCTGACAGTACTGTCCGACAGTAGTTATTAAACATTAGGACATCTCACCATCTTAACCAACTTCTCCAGGAAGGGCACCAGCTTCAGCAGTTCATTGTCGTTCCTGTCCATGAACCAGCTCTCTATGGGAATCCCATTGGACAACTGTGGGGACCACAAACAGGCCAATATTGATCAAATGAGTATGGTCATGGTTTTTCAATGTCTTCAGTGGTTTTCAAGCATTTCATTTCCTTGCCGGCAATTAATCAGAGCAGTACACGCCAATGTCAAAAACAAATAAAAACATTCTGCTAGTCACAATCATCTTGGGATGTGTGAGAAAAGACACAGGCTCAAGCTAGTTTAGTAATCTCCATTACAAATATTTAGAAGAAAAAAAATGCATTAAATTGAGATTAGTCTCAACATTGCTGTGATCAGCTGTATTTGTATAGACGCTCCATATCGTTTGCATCAACTACTTATCAGTCAAGTGTTAAATGGTCCTCTCAATTTCTTTGGTTGTCTACGATGACATTTACTGAAGCTTGAACCAGAAAACACAAAACCCCCAACGTCATATTTTGTTACGGTGTTCATCACCTGATATGCAAAGGCTTGCGGTGAATTGTCAATGATGATGGTCTTTGACAGGTCTCTGCCCAAGATGTTGAGGTCCTTGATGTAGTTTCCCTGGACACAGACACAATGCTCACGAAACAACCTGTGTCTAGTTACAGTGGGGAAGGAAAGGAAAGAGAGAAAAAATGCAATCAGTGACAAGTCACAGCCATCAATAATTCAGACAAACCACAACACCGACACCTCAACCGCCAACGGTGCTGCCATGAATATAGCTTATTGAGCTCGTTTCACTCAGGCTAAAAACAGACCAATACAGAACACATCGTACCTCACGAGCTGCTTTTTAGGATCCAAGATGTTGAGCAGTTTGTCGGCATACACTTTTTTAGAGGCGGTAAAAAGGATGATCTAAGAAAAAGAGAACATTAAAAAGTTAATTTTAGTTTCAAAGCCAATTCATTCATAGGATTTATCAACAGTAGTTGGGTTGTATATTTACCTCATAGATTTGAGACATGCGTTCCAGAAACTCTCTAAAGAACGGCCTCAAGCGCACATACACCTGCACGACAACACACCACAAGGAAGCAAACATTCATGGTCAACACAATGTTTACTGCAGGTCAACATTGGTATTGATCTAAATAGTGCTATTTTTAGTTTGTCTATTGACTTGGACAGTTTTCTTTCTCTGACAAGATGTTCCGTCTTTGAAAGCACACCTTCTTTAATAAAGAAAGGCTTTTTAGAAAGCATACTTTATCCCCCTCTAGTGGCATCATCAAATAAAGCAGTGCAACATTCCTGTAACACGGTACTTGCCTGGTAAATGACATCTTGAAAGAGGACAGGAAAGGTAAGTGCTGCATCCTCCAGCTCATTTAGACTGCAGTGAACCAAGGTTTCATCCTAATAAACACAACAGAGAAAAGTCTCAATCTTATGACCTCGTTCACAGAGATTTTTTTTTTTTTTACATGAACGAATAAAGAAAAACTTTCATGTCATTACTGACCAGGTCAAGCACCAGAGAGAATTCAGGAGTGCTGCGTGTTTTCAGCGGCAAAGCCGGCTTACGAGTGAGCTGCTCGTCTGTCAGTGGAGGGACATGCTTGATGAAGAAATATCTACAAATCAAAAACATCACATTGGTAAAACATCAATGTAAACCACAATAGCCAAACCAAAGCGGACTACTTTGTCAGGTCAAAATGTGTCAGTTCTGCTGCTGGTTCTATTGCATTGTTAGCATTAGGTTAGAGCAGGGCTATTCAACTTCAGTAGCAAGTGGGCCGAATAAGAAAATCACGGGGGGTGTGAGGGCCGCACAGAATATTGATCAAATCATGGCTAAAAATGAAAAACAGTAATGTATATTTCCACAGGTAAACAGTCACACACGCATCTCTTTTCTTCCACTTTATATAATCAGTTACAGACTGTAATTCCATTCCAAAACACAAGAAGGCTATCAAGCTTTGATACAGAAGTGCAAAAGTTACATAAAAAACATTAACAAAAAATGAGACATTGTTTTTCTGACATGTCCATATCCACAAATGTAGAAAACAATTTGAAAATAGTATAATAGTATTCAGATATCAGATTAACAATAAATGAGCCTGTTCAGGAAACTATCAAAAACAATTCCAAGCAGAAATTAGGTAGTTACAGCAGGTCCATATCCCACAATGCATAATGTAAACTGAACATCTTGAAACAGTATCCATCACAATAATAGTAAATAAGCCTTCAACAACATTTCCAAGCAGAAATAAGGTGCTTTGCAGGTTCATATCCATAAACACAAATAGCCAGATAATTCTGGTAAAACAGCATCCACCAGAAAACCAAAAAATGGGCTGACTCATATTATCACAAACAAGCCAAAAATAAGGTGCCTATAGCAGGTTCATGTCCATATTTGTTAAAGGTAAAAACTAAAACTCCAGACAAACCAAAAGGGAGCTTGCTGAACCATAAAACAGATTTGTATTCTGTGCATTTTCAGTTTGATAGCATCACATGCCTCAGTCAGGGTATTTTACTGCTACACAACTACCTTAATTATCAGACCTATGTGGTTTTGAGCCTGTTTGACTCATTGAGAAAAATAGCATTGCCTTGATTTGGCAATTTCAACATAGTTTGGCTCATAAGTAGTAAGGGCAACCCTGAGACACTCGTGTAGCTTTTCATTGGTCATGGAGCAACGTGCCCTTGTTTTGATTGCATTCATGTGAGAAAAGCTACTCACATGTGTAGGTGGATCCAAACATTGTTAGTATTAGCAGCGCCACTTTCCTGATTGTGGGGTACTGGTATTGGCTAACATGGTTACACCAAAAATTCACTGCACCCTCAGACAACAAGTGCTGCTTTAATCCGGGCCAGGCGTGGCG
Source organism: Pseudoliparis swirei (assembly GCF_029220125.1). Lineage (NCBI taxonomy): Eukaryota > Metazoa > Chordata > Actinopteri > Perciformes > Liparidae > Pseudoliparis > Pseudoliparis swirei. Next base: position 14,218,916 of record NC_079391.1, on the reverse strand, counting down.
CGCAAATGTGTTCTCTCAAAAAAAACCCTCGGAGGTCATTATGACCATAAAAAAAAAAAAAAAGAAAATTATTAGAATTATTATGTTTGTTTGTTTCCAAGTGTGAGGTACTATTTTTGTTTGTTGACTCAAGAACACAGAACACCATTCAAAAGGGTCAATGGAATTGACCAAGGAGGGGAGAAAAAATATTGAATCGGGTCAAAATGACACGAAGGCAACACAAGGGTTAAAGCAAATGAGGACTGGACATCAACCATTTCCATCTGAAGAAGGCTCTCATCAATGCAAGACATTACCTCTTTTGCTTTTACACAGAAGTCTGCCTCAGGTTTGATGGAGAATGGGTCACGAGCAAACTGCAGTGCCTCAATAGGAATACTGAAGCCTTGGAATCTCAGTGAAGTTATCAGTCAGATTTCTCATAAAGTTTGTCATGACTGGCGTTACGTGTGCCCCAGGTGCTGCACTCATGAATGCACAGAGTTGTGAGAAGTGCAGCAACCTTCCTGACATTAGGTCTGACGTGAAAATCCTTAACTTTGTTTTGAAGGCGCACAGCCTCTCAACCAAATCAGCGATAGACTTTTCCCGCCCCTGAACTTCCAGATTCAAAGTGTTCAGGTGTCCAAAAATGTCACAAAGAAAGTGGACTTCTGCCATAAACTGTTCATCCAACATGCGCTCCAAGAAGTGTGCTGCCCGTTTGTGTTTACACGTGCAAAGGAAAGACAAAATCTCCTGGCGGAGTTCACAGAAACGTTCCAAAACCTTTCCTTTGCCGAGCCACCTGACATCACGATGAACCAGCGAGTGAGTGTGCTCTGCAGATGCGTCAGCAAGCAACATACGGAAGAGGCGATGCTGGAGGTTGAGCGGATGAAATTCACAATGTTCATAACAGTGTCCATGTTGTTCTTCAGATCGCTGCTGAGCTTTGCGCACAGTACAGCCTGATGAATGATGCAGTGTAAAAACTGCATATGCGGGGCTACGGCTGCCAACCTGGCCACCAGCCCTTTCACTCTACCGGTCATAGCAGGAGCTCCATCCGTAACCAACAAGCAGACTTTTTGTAAATCCAGTTCATGCTCATTAAAAAACGTGACAATCTTTTGAAAAATCACTTCACCTGTAGTGTGTCCCTCCAGCGGAACGAGCCCCAGTAGTTCCTCCCGAACTCCATCATAAAACCTCACATATATGCACAGCTGGGCCATGTCGGTACAGTCAGTCGATTCATCCACAGCGATAGACATAAACTCTGCTTTTCCAAAAGCTTCCCTTCGACATCCGTTGCCAGTAGCTCCAGTCTGCGGAGAGTTGATGTGTCCGAGAGAGGCACTTTTTTAATGGACGAAGTGACGCTTGCCTTCACTTTTCGTCAACAATCATTTCATCAATAACTGCAAGCATGCCGTCTTTAACAGTCTCCGACTCGGTAAAGGGCCTCTTCTGTCTGGCTAGTGTCCAGGATCCGCGTAGAGATGCTATCATGGCTCTCTCTTGTTCCGTGCAAAAGCGAGGGTACACTGCTTATATTCTTTCATCACACAGTCCATTCACTCGGTTTTCACAGTCAACTTTCCGACGCTTCGGCTTTGAGAGACATTTTGCAGCTTAATGGTAGCGTCAGCTAGCGCAGGTGTTTCAGTGGTCAGGCAGACCAGAGCGCAAGTGAGGAGTGGGTTACGGCAACCAACGAGGGTGCGTAACATAAAGATGTAACCATACAGGTTTGGTTGAGGCAACAGTGAAACTCAATGGCTCTGGGTTAGATGTCTCAATGTATAAAAGAGGCGTGTCCGTCAGTTTTATTTTTTCTTACCAAGCTATACTGATTTGCAGGCAGTCTTGCAGGCCGTAGTTAAATTCAAACGGGCCGTATCCGGCCCTCGGGCCGCTAGTTGAATAGGCCTGGGTTAGAGGGTCTGGATATCATTTGCCGTAACTTCAGTTTTGGCCTGGTTGGATCAAATGTCTCACTATGGTACAAACAATGCTCCCATTTGCAGTAACTTGTGTTACATCCCTAATGCTTGGTTAAATGATCTCAATAGCCCATTGAAATCCGGGTCGATGTCGTCTGGCTATCGGACTACCCATTTGATGACTGGTGTTTTACTGGGGATCCCCCAGAATCAGCTGGAAAATGTTGCGGGTGAGAGGGAAGTCTGGGTCAGTCTGCCGGGTCTGCTGACCTCGCGACCCGACCCCGGACTAAGTGGATGAGAATGGAGTGTTTTACTCACGGGTCAAAGACTTCCCAGTCTTCCTCATAGGTTCCCTCTGTTGGTACTGTAGCAGGCGGAGAGTACACATATGCCATATCTGGACTGGAGCCTGGAGCTTGGAACAAAATGTAAAAAAAAAAAAAAGAGAACAAGATGAGAAATGGCAACACAAAATATCAAATTACAACCGCAAAGTTAATTACAAATGTTTCAAAACCACATGGTCTTCTACCTGTGAGGGGCGGAAGGTCAGCATCAGCACAGAGCTCTTTCTCCCTCGCTGTGGGAGAAACCTCGGGGATGTGAGGTCGCATAGGTGGCAACTGCGATACACTAGAGGAGAAGTTAGTGGTGGCGCACAGTTCCTGTGTGGATGTGGCCGTGGTGCTGGGCGTCTCCTCAGCTTGCTCTATGTCCAGCTGCTTGACGACCTCCTCAACCTCCAAGGACTGGTCTGGGGAGTCTGAGCCAGGAGAGGCTGAATAACAAATACAAAGAGGTGTTTTAGTTGTGTACTACCCTGACATCATAGACACAAACGATTAGGACTGGGTATTGGTGGTACTCAATACCTTTAAATGTATCGACCAAAATAAAGCAGTAGTGAGTTGTATTGATCATTCTCCAGTCAAGAGATACCAGTGATAGCGATGACTGGCTGTAGAAGTGCAGTGGCGATTAGCTAACCAGTGGGACACACAGCTTCCATCCAAATGATGGAATCAAATTAAGTACTCTGTAAATTACTATCAATATCACTTGATCCCAGGGTATACCAGTACCAGGGGGCTGGTATCGGTACTGACAATGTCTTTTCTTAAAGCATACCCAGCCCTAGAAAATACATACATCAACACTGATAAAAGTGCATACACACTATTGGTTTGAGCATGATGCTGGCAGCGAGTCAAACGGGCTACCTCAGGTCTACATACCATTTTTAGCTGGTGAGAAAAAGTTGAAAACGGGGGAAAAGATGGTCCCAAGAAGGGAGGATCTGGGAGGGCTTGTGGGCAACTCAACGGCCGTCGTCTCCTCCACACTGCCATTGGGCTTCTCCTTACTTCTGTCATGATTGGTTGCCTCTGCGGGGGAGAAGACATGTGAGGTTTAAGAGAGGCACAAGTGGAAAATGTCAGTGCTTCGTGTTTTTGTTTGAGTACTACTCACGTCCATTCAGGGAGCCTCTCCGGCCAACCCTGCTGATAGACTTGAGGGGTGTATTGGTGTTTGGGGCTGAAGAGATCAGGTTATTGTCCACATCACAGTGGAGGCGTGTCTTCTTGGCAGGGCTCTCCTGCTGCACCTTCAGGAGACAAAAAAACAATTAATAATTTAAAAAAGTCAGGTATGTCTCTGATTGATTTAGTGAAGTGTGGCGATAACTTTGGTTGTCAAAACAAAATAATGGTGGTCCTAGATCACACAATGAGTCACATCCATCAATGGCTGCGAGAATTGAGTTAGAAACAGCCACTTTGGTGTTTTCCAACCAGTGTAACTGCTGCTATGATTTATGTCTATGCATGAAATAGTGCAGACAAATTGGCAGATGCAACTATACAAGTAGCATGTTCCATTAAGTGAAAAAGAATAAAAAATAATAATAATATGGCCAGACCTTTTCAACATGATTGGTGCCTTTTCCTGTTAACATCTCTTATCATAACCCATCTTGTGATGTAGAATTTACCATCTAGATCACAGTTGGCTTATATGGTTTAGAGTCTATGAGATATCATTTAATTGTATTTGAATTTACAAAATAAATAAAAAGCAAACTGAGGAAATATGTTTAAATTGGGACTTAATAAAGAAAAAATGGTCCAGGGAGGACAATTTATTGACCATATAATTGAAAAACATGAACAATGCTTCTGGTCCCTTTCCAAAAGGAAAAGACGTTTTTCGTTGTTGCAGTTGTCTTCAACACTTGTGACTGCCTCCTGTTCCTGCACACCAACTCTGAGCCAGAAGCTAAAGTTAGAACAGCGTCCAAGTTGTCAGATAAGATGCTGCATTCCTTCAGACATTAGGAAACACTCTACACCAAGAAACACTATTTAACTCAGCTACCTGGAGAGCACAGTGCTAAACACAGTATTAAAACTGAGAAGTGCCAAAAACTGTAGACAGGACGGTTGAACCACAATATTTCAATGATCCAAGGAGCACCACTCATATTTATATGATGCAAGTCAATATAAAAAACAGAATAATTTGATGCGATCAATGAAGAAGTTACCTTCACAGCATTTCCTCTGATGAACTTCTTGATGGTGGAGAACAAGCCCCTCCCTCCAGTAGTAGGCGTGTCCTCTTCGACTTCTGAATGCTTCCGCTTGGCATGGGATGGGCGGCTTGCCAGACTGGGGTTCGGCTGCTGAGAAGCCTTACGCATTCTCAGCCTCATTGTTTTAGGAGTCACATGTACGGCTGTTGTTTACATATTAAAAAAGAAAAGAAGACAGATCAGACACATGGTAGATAAGGAGAGGGAATCTATAGAACTGTGCAGTCAAGGAAAATAATTTCAAGCAAATACTCAAGTGTTAAGGTGGACAAACAGGTTTTATTTAAACAGTCTCAACTGTTAACAATGAAACTGTGGGGTGGATCTATCTGTAGAGGGGTAATACTAGTGCATTTTCTGCTAACATCTGGATGCATTCAAGATCCCATTTCACTTGCATCACAGCAGCCACAGCTGACTTTACTTCCATTTGAACAGTAAAGAAATTACGTTGCCAGGATTTGACTAGAAACACATTATTATGATTAGCTAAATACATACAAGATCAAAGTAGAGACGCCGAAATACAATGATCAAAAACTGTAAACCTGTAAAAGGATTTTTAAATGTATCCAATCAGATTGGGTACATCTAAAAATGTGCAATTGCTCAGAGCACTCATAGGGAAACTTTCAAAGCTGTTCAGTGAGGATGAATCGTCTGTTAGTCAAGCATACCCGCCCATTGAGCTTATGTAACAGCAGCTGGCTGAAAATGTGTCTGGACATATCCATAACCCGTCAAGTATCTTAAGCACACAATAGCACCAACTCGACATACTGTAAATCTCCCATACTGTAAATGTTCCTCACTACATCTGTTTCTCATGGACACAGGGGTGTCCTGTGTCCACGAGAAACACCAGAGGTATGCTGTTGCTTCATGCGCGCCGAAAAACTGCAACAGCGTGTTTTAACAGCTTCTAAGTACGGGGTAAGATTAAAGTAACGGGCAGCCAGGGGAAATGGAACACGCCGGAAATGTAATTGACATTAACGTCAATGCACTAGTTTAAGAAAAATAGACTCCCTGTTAATATAGCGTCCAACATGGCCCCCCGGTTTAAACCCTGTGTGATTAAAAACATTGGCTACACAAGAAAATCTATCTCGGACATATTTTATAATACATAAAAGGTGAGAAACCAATAAATATTCATGATTCTCCAGGATAGTTTTAGAAAATACCAAAACACCCCATGTGTACTTTTGATAGTACAATCCTGACCATTAGTTTCTGTGCTTCTGATATCAGACGTGCAAACGTTTGAGTACAACATTGGGCTATTATTACTTTTACAGCTAAAATTCCCAATTGTAAAATATTTGTCAATGATTAATATTCCAAAAACAATAACCACATGTTATTCGGAATTGGCTAACTAGAAGCCGTTTTATGTTCACTGCCCACCACACAACCTCTTTAAATAATATACCGTTAACAAAATGGCTTTTACGCTTTTATTTGGTTACTGAACAGAAAGAAATATCTCCTGATGTCTTTGTGACACTGTCCATCATACATTAATTAATTGTGTCTCTGTATACAGCATCCCCAGCAAGATCACATCATTGCAGTACTACTACTCACAGTACTATTTTACAGACTAGACGGATAGATTTGACTTCTTTGTCCAATCCTGAATGTGTTGTATAAATAACTTGATAAACGCGTGTATCTACTGCTCTAAATATCAACATGCTCCCCTTATAGCGTGTGAAACAAGGGGAAATAAACAATAGTACCACAATGATGCTCGTGTGTTTTTGTATGGCAGAATTCAGTTTTGCCTAACAGTAATAAAGCCGTGACATACTTGTGTTGATGAAACTCATGCGTGTTTGTTTCTGTTGAATGGTTCAGAGCTGCCAATTAAACTGGACTGATATCTCAAGCTGTTGCATTATGTTTTGTTGAGCAGAAATATCCCACAATATCAGTATGGTTGCTGACAGATGAATGGAAATAGGCTCTCTCGCTGATTCATCGCCGTTTGAGATTGCCCAGTGGATTGTGATTATATATAGACGTTTCTGAAAACACTGCAACATTATGCATATCAATAGCACTTAAAGCTAGTCTTTGTATGTTTGCTCGTCTCCATTCTCAATGTTAATATGTACAACAGACGATATGTTGCCGTTTCTGCTGTATCAAAAATAAAAATGAAGTGCCAGTTGCATTTACTGCTTCGCTGAAGCTCGCCACAGCTTGCATGGCAACAACGCCGTGGCTGCTCAACATCCACCTCTCGGAACTCGTCCACTAACCGAGGATCACGCATCGCTCGGTACGAGCGAGTGAGCGGGAAATAAGAACATGCCTGCCACAGGAGACTGTACGAGCGAGCTAGCAAACTCAGCGGAGACTAGCAGGGCCTCGCTTGTTCGACAGCCCGCTCCCTCTGCGCACACCTCTCCGGAGCCAAGCTCACGGGCTTGGTGTAGTTTAAGCATATGTAGGAATACAAAAATACACAGGTGACACATTTGGTCCACTGGCCTGTGAGAAGATGCACAACGCAAAATCAGCTTCGCAGCTAATATAGGAGCTAGCTCAGTTCAGCTAACGTTATAGAGACGTGTTGTGCTCAGAGGAGGTCGCGTATCACGTGTCGGGAGTTATGAAGGTGTGCAACATACACTCGTAGACGTAAAGTGTGTTTCAACGTAGTTAGACTTTACGTTTGGCGCCTACAGTTAATGTCAACATGAACCTTACATTGCACACGTACAGCGGCAACGTTAGCATTTCAACCAGGCGAGCACAAATAGGAGTTAGCGGCATCTCAAACTGAACTAAAGACCGTCTAACGAGTGATGAATGCGAGGAGACTAAATGAGCTACCTCTGCCCAACGGACCGTCACTTCGGATCACGAGGTTAAAATGAGTTATTCGGAAGTGAAACTCGTCAGACATCGTTAATCAAAACAGCTAACGTGACGCTAACATGGTAACATGACCGAAAGGAAACTTAGTTGATGGGACTTAATGTCACCCTTTGTGATAACGTTACACGGACGAGTTTAGCTCGGATATGCCATTAAAATGGATAACGTCGTTGTTGGCGCTTGTTTGTAGAAGTAGCGTTGACCCGACCGTTCGCCAACATAAGTTATGGTACCTCAACGACGTTAGCCTCAACGGAAGCTAACGAACCCTGACGGTCGTTAACATCAACTCGTCAATGGCGCGTTTTCAAAAGACGTAAGATAACGTTAAACGTGTACACGAGCTACATGATGAAGACTCCAGTCGGCATTTATTACAATGTTGGGAGTTAGAATTAACTTAGCAGTCGAATTGACCAAGAGGCCTCGCTTTTGCATATCATAGCCATGTACGGTAACTTAGCTTAGCAACGCTAGTTTAGCGTAAACCCGAATTAGCCTCGTTGAAATACCGCTTCGGGCAAACAGACGGACGCAGACAGAAGGAAAATATGTATCCCGTCGTGAGCCAATATTACAGAAATGACACAAATGAACGAACAAGGTTGGTTAACGTAACCGACTTACTTTACAGCGATCCGCAGTGTCTGGCGATAGCAACTCAAAATCGATTAACCATCACATCCGACTGGTAGTGATTGTTTTCTTGCTCTGATTCGACTTTTGCTGTACAGCTACTCAAGGGCTGTCTCTGAAACCACACATCGTTGTGTTGCCAGGCGCCATTTCCCGCCTCTGCCCAGTCTCTTGAAGGCAGATACCCGTATGGGACACAGACACACCCCCTTACCTCTGAAAACACCAGTCAGGCTGCAGCGAGGACTACCTTCCTCTCAAGGCTTTGATTAAGACAGAGGACTGAATGTTCAAAAGGGCAACAATATATTTATGCAGTTCTGATTGAATAGTCGCCGCATGTTTTATAGCCACCGTAAAGAGAAGCACATTGTAATTGTGAACTAAAGGCATTCAGCTGCTAGACACCGTGTCAACTTTGCTACAACATTAAAAGCTGTCACCCGAGTGATAACTAAAGTGACTGAAGCACCATCACAGCTGACAAACGACATGAAGCATTACCTTTAATCAAATCAAATTACATTCAATGTGCCTTTCCCACGAGAAACCAATGTTGCTGGCTGCACAAACAGAACTGATTTCATGTTTACAGTTTTCTCTAAATAAAAAGGTGGATAATTAAGTTTCCTTGGTACAAATGGTAATGGTTCATTTACATTGTGTAAGGAGAGACCTCATTACTGGAAGCATGTGTACAGTATGTCAGTTCTATATGTGCTTGGTTAATCTTTGCACACTGGAGGATACTAACATAGCTCTAAGTATTGCTTAAGCATCAGTATTTTGCGCAGTAAATTACTAAAAAGTTTCAAATGCATGCAATGGCATCATAGAAAAAACAAACAAAAAGGAGCACTTCTGACTGTGTCACAAAGAAAATGAATTGATTTAATAGGCCAGAAGTGAAGTCCTTGGCATTTGCAATGGATTCCCACTCCAGTAAACAAACAGAAAAGTCTTCCACGTTAAGTCCCAAAACTATGTTAGAAAGGCAGAATGCTGGATTAGTCTATTTGATAAACATCTCAGACAAAGAGTTTGTTTACATCAAGCAACATCAACCTGTAAAGAAAAGTAGCAAAAAAACTAAACACAGTTTGACCTTGAAGTTTAGCTGCGAGTGAACAGGGCTCTTCAGTTCTAGACTGAGGCAGTTATCAAATAACAAAACTCAACAGTCAGTGTCCATGATATCAGACTTACTGCCATAACTTAGAACCAGTAGAAAATCAACGGCAGCTCAGGACAACGCCATGATTTTTTTCCTTTGTATTGTGGTACATTATTAAGAATTAATTCATTAGTTGCAATGTCTGTTTTTCGAAATAGTCCGTGACATTGAGGATGAACCCTATACATTCTTCAACAGAATAATGTTCAAACTATTTTCCCAAGTAAAGACCTCGGCTGTCAAGGAGTCTCAATATTTTGAACTGGTTACGGCTGTACAAGTTCCCATTCAAAGAATGTCAATGGCTTGATGTCTTTTCCCATAATCCACAGCTCGGTCTCCCTGCATGTCTCGATCATCATCATCTGGAAAAAAGAAAGCAATCCAACCATTATACATTTAATAATATACTTAATGAAGTGCTTTTACCATACTCCATTTTCCAATAAGACCACTTGCATGTGTATATAAAGTTAAATGCCATCCCAATCAGTATAATCACATCAACAGTGATTCCAAACTATTACAGTGCATCCATGAAGGCAGGGCAGTCAGGAAATATCAGGACTTATGTTTTTCTTACACAGATGGGCACATGGATTTGAAATGAATCCTTGACTTCAGGTTTTGGTGCTTAACAGTGTTTGAAGATGGTCAGGTCCATCTCGAGTGAACAATGTAGGAATCAAAGCACTTTATGTACATTGTCCTCCTGATTTTGTAACAATGTATTAATCTAGAAGAATTGTATTAGGAGGACACATATCATTTTGGGATTAATGCTTCCGACATTTATCAAGCAAATTATTAGCTTCCTTGTCGGTCATTAAAATAAACATCCTACATTTCTATTGAAATCTGACCATATACAAACTGAACAGTTTAACACAGATACAAATGAAAAATCACAGCTATATACCACAAACACAAATAGTATAGTTAACAATCTGATTAAATATGACAAATCTAATCTAATAGGCAATCAGAAAAATGTATGGAGCAAACAATAATAAATAATAAAAAAAACATTGACGTGCATTTCAATATTTCAAGGAGAACAGACACATTCACAAACACAGTGAGCTATATTTATCTACTCGTCTAGATGTGGGTCAGATGTTTGGTGGGCAGACAGTATAGCTAAAAGAAAGCAGGCAGGAGAGAAATACTAGACACTTACTCACAGAACCGCAAGTTGTCCCCATACACGGGAAAATAGGGTGCCAAGATTGTTACCGTTTTTACACAATAACAATGCACTGACAACATTCAGCTACTCATCCTGAACTGCAGACAAAGCAGTTCTGCTTTGACCCTGAGGGTGTTTGGGTCGTAGTTCTTAATCATCTCTGCTTTATGACGGATTCAAGGACCAAACTCAGGGTACTGTGAGCTTCTCTAACTGTCGAGAAAAATGCAGGGGCGCGGCAGCAGGACAGGGGTGGAAGGAGGGAGGGAGCAAGGGGAGGAATGGTGGATACACATCTGGACAGGCAGTCCAGTGCCCTGGGCCTGGCTCACCTTGAACGTCTTCCTCCCCACCATCACCATCCTCTTCCTCATTGTAGGCCAGCTCAGCCTGCTTGTCGGCCTCGTACTCACCCACGTTCCCATCATCCCCATTGTAGTCCGCTAGCTTAGAGCCGTGTTGCGGATCTACTGGGGACTCGTTCTCATCAAAGAACCGGCCTGCAGGAGGCAGAGAAGGGCCTCATCAGGAAGGGAGGGAAGCGGAGGCAGTTGTAGGAAGACAGGGAGGAACGGGTGAAATACTGCATAATGAATGCATGAAGAAATAAGTGGTCGTATGAAGAGGATGAGAAAAGAGGAAGAGGTGAATGAATACTCAGCGGCAGATTGTAATTAGAAGACAAGGGTTTCTGAAGAGTGAAGGAGAGTCCAGCACAGACTTGAAAGCAGAGAGTCAAGTGGAAACAAATGGCGTTCCTTCTATAATGGGGGATTGTTTGAAGTCGGGACAGAGTCCCAGAGCGCTAATTGAGTTACTGGTTTAATCATCCTTACAATCCAATCAATCAAAAACAATAGCTCTGCTGTAAATCCTATCGTAGATTTTGTTTTTGTTGGTATTGTGTCTGAGAAGTGATCATCAGATATGTACAATGTAGAAATACAACTTTATTAAAATAGCATTTTTACCTCTAATCCATAATGATTGCTCAATTTCAATCACACAGACAGCTAAAGCCGTTTATGTTCCCATCTGATTTCAGACTGTACCGTTCATCAGGAAAAGACTGGGTGGGACTCAACAGTTTGAGCCAGGCGGCGTCTTTGCGCTGCAAGTGACTAATGAGCACCCAACGCTGCCAAAAACAAGACATCTGGTGGGCGTTGGGTGTTAATTTGCCATAATAGGATGCAAGTATGATGAAATCAGTGGCAGATGATATGAAGAAGAGAAAAACAAAATGAAGACGTGAACTGAATGCAGTCTGTGTTTTAAGCAGCAGAAATGCAGACGTGTAAGGGAGATGAAATAAAGAGAACACATAAAAGCAGTGAAGAAGGAGGGAGAAAAGGGAGCAGAGCAAAAGCCAGGCAGCAGGAAAGGATCATCTGGGAGCCAGGTGTGTGTCATTGGTCTCCTCTCCTCTGCAACTCAGCCCTCTCTCTCCTCCCTGACGGTGCTCCTCGCCATGTTCAGACATGACTTATGTTCACTTACTTTCATGAAAATGTGTTATGCAGGAGTGGGGGTGTAACCAGTTAGTAATGGGCAATATTCACACAGATGGCATGACCCGAAATTGGATTTCAGTCTCTGCATTGACACATCACAGAGAGCTGGGAGGCAGCAGCTAAGCTCAAAGGCAGAGCTAAGTATTTGTGCTGTGATTGTACTCGTTCCATGTGCAAAGGATATTTTTCCCACCTTCAAAAGCAATACAATAAATGGAAAACTCCAACCGCAACCGCAACCGCAACCCCCCCCCCTCCCCCTCCTTGCAAATTACAGTATTCCCTCTGTTCAAAGTATTGAGGAGGAACTCACTTTGACGGTGGCGAACTGGCTTTGCTTGAATTTGGTCTTCGGCACGGCGGGGCTGGATGGGGTTGGGCACCTGGGCGGGGTTGGGGGGCAGAGGAATCGCCTTCAAGTGGTCACGGTCACCCTTGACATGATCAGGAGCTGACAATGAGAAAGAAGTTAGGTTCTGTCGTGTGGTACTGCAAGCCACCTTCTCACCTCGACTAAATCTCCTGAGCTGCAACACTTCGCAATGATTATTCATTATTTATTATTCATGAAGCACAGTGTGATAAACCGAGAGAACAGCCCACTGCTCCTGCCTTTCCCTGACTAAGTTTAGTCAGGGTTTAGTCACTAAACATTCTGTGAAATAAACACATTGCCTAAAAGTCTCAAAGGACTCAAAAAGGACAGGCATTATATTTGAGGCCAATGATTAAAAACGTGCTGCATTCTGTACCTTGAATCTGTCTTTGCTGTTCTCCCAGTTCGTCGGCCTTCATCCCGGCCTTGTTGTCTTCTTCAAACACCATGGGTTTGCCTGCCTGTTTGTTGATGCCTGGAGGTGCAACCACGACTGCCTGGCCCTCCACTCTGTCCTGCTGCAGCCCGGGCTGGTCCAGGGACAGGCCCTGGCCCCCGGGGCCATCGGCCGCCCCGACTCCAGGGCCGGGGCCGGGGCCGGCACCAGCTCCGACAACAGCATCAGGGACTTCATTGTGCTTCTGAGTTATGGCTGGTTTCTTCAAGGCTGCGGATGAATTAAGTGGCAACATGAGAAAGCTCGGAAAATAACGCAGGTTGAATGTTTCTGTTTCACTCGCCACAAGGACAGAAATACGGGAGACGTTTGGAGGGGACCCAGTTTTGGTTTCAATTTCACAGTTTTTAAGCAGGTAAACAATCGAGGATTTATTTGTGTGTTTGTCCAGCTTAATTAGCTCACTCCTGGTTGTTTGTAGTCCCCTCAGCAAGTCTCAGATTGTAAATCATAAGGCAGCAAATGAGTTTAAATGTAAAACCTAAATCAATCTCCACATTGGCATTGGGAACATCTTTATTTTTAATTAAACTTGCTCGACCCAAACTGCTTAAAAAAATATATCATGGTACATGCATGTACCCTCTACATAATTTCCCCTCATAACTTCACTGGGTTTGACAGCATAACAATTACTCTTGAAAGCTTGGAGCGCTGCTTACCGAATTGAACTTCCTCAATTTTTCCCACCTCACTGTCTTCAATACCAGGCATGCCAGCATCACTGCCGGGCTTACCCATCTCTTCTGGAACGGAGCAGAAGGAATGTGACTTAGATAGTGGATGTGTTGACATGTTCCCCGTTTCATAGTTACAGAGGCAGTATCAACACACACAGAAAACTCACCAACCAAGTGTGAATATGATGTCAGTTAAATTCTTCGAGCAATAACAAACTACATTAAGCGTGTAAGAACGTAGCAACATGAAGGATTTGGAGGATGCGATCACATCCACTGCACCTTTTGAATCTGGACTGTCGTGCTGGCGAGTGGCCACAGTATGGCGCTCTCCAACCAGATCCACCCCGGCTGCTCCCTCTGCATGTAAACCCGCCACTGCTCCCTTTTGGCCGTCCATCACACTCTGAAGAATAATTTTTTTAAAAGGAACATATGGAAAATTGAAAGAAGAAGAAACTCAGTTGGCTGAAAAGGAGGGATTCAACAGGATCGGAGACACCGAGGAATGAATTTAGTTTGGCTGCGAGAGAGTAATGAATACATACTTCAGTACTGAATAAATGCAACACATAACAAAAGGGAGTTTGGGGGGAGGACAATGATCACCATCTCATTTGTCAAGATTTCATCAATACTAACCTGTCTTAGCTTGGATGCTTCTTCCTCCAGGGTCTTTTTTGTTTCTTCATACTCTTCCTTAAGTTGTGCAATCTGACGGCCACACTGTAAACTAATGAACACATATAACTCATCAATTTCATCCACATACTCGGGGATTCCTTTCACCAGATTGCGAAAATAATTTGTCAAAATACATTTTGAGTCAAAACCTTTATGTCACACAAGACAAGTGACACAAGGTAAAGCCTTATAAAGAGACAAGTAAATAGAGTATTACACACAACCTAAAACTCATTAATCTATTGTGAATATACCAGACAAAAATAAAAATAACAACAGATTATTTAAGAAGCACAAATTCATATGTTGAAAAACGTTTTAGACATCATGGGTAAAACCCAGTGGCTGACAAGAAGTTGTAAAGCTTTAACCTACCTCTCGTACTCCAGTTTTCGATCCAAGGTAGTGCTGTTTTTCTTCACTTCTCTTAGCTGCTCTTCCTGTTTGATAAACTCCTGCTTCATCTCCTTCAGCTGCTCTGTTAATAGCAACACAAACGCATATAAACAATATGTCAGAGGTTTGGTCTTGGTCTGCTTTTGTAATCAGTTTCTATCATTACAAATCCTCTGTTGAGGGCTTTTGAGTTAGAGAGTGCCCTCTGCTGGGCAGACGGGGCTAAGATCCTACCTTTCAGCCGCTGGAATTCTGTCATGTGGGCGGTGACGTCACCCTGTGCCTTCATCTGTACAGGTGAGAGAAAACCGGTTTAAGCATCTCAACATCTGAAGAAGTGAAACACACCTGCCTCTTTTACACCCGTAGCAACAGCATTGCTGCTAAGCCGCCGCTGAATAACCAGTGCAACAGGTTATCTAACGAGAAGACAGTGGCGCCATTAATGAAAGGGAACCCAGGGGAACAGGTGTTCCTGTTTATTCTGCGTCACAAGGCATCATCACAGCACAAACAGATGGCACCCAACGTGACTATGAGCAGTTACTTCCTCATGGCGATACGTTCCTGCCGATCCAAATCCGTGCGTGTTATTTCAGACGTTATAAGTGTGTGCTGGCTGATCTCATGCTGAGCAAGCAACCGTTTAAGTATACAGGTGTCGTCTTTGCTGGTATTTACAACAAATGCCTTTGTAAATACCAGCACAGAAGTTAGTAGCTCAAACATAAATGATTTTTGATCTTTTTCTCAGGCACTTAATTCAAACCCGAGAGACCAGGAAAATAGAAACCATGCAATCCAATAGAACAGCTCTGTAAATAAACAGTCCTGGTGTGAAACTGAAGGGAGGAAGCAAGCAAAGAAGGGAGGCAGAGGGAAGGAAAACCTGGACCCCAAAATCTAATTGTGTCCACCAAATGACGACAGGCCCAATTTCTGGCAGAGTGAGGGTGAAAATAAAAAAAAGAAGGTGCAGTCGTCTATATTTTTAGCAAAACAACGATTGTCCTGCAAAATAATGAATGTTTATATTAACGGACAGTGGTGAAGTCAATTGTGCCGCAGTTCGAGAGACTACATGTCGTCGTTGTCCCCCCCCAAATTCCAAAAAGCATGTCACCTTCGGAGTCCTTTGTGATTGTCTGAGTTCCTGAATAAGTTTTAACTGACAGACAGAAGACAGTGAGGAAAGAGTAGGCAGAAAATACAGCATCAGCATCAAGCCTCATCCTGTCATTAACTCACATGAGGTTAATGGCTTCCCTTTGCAGCCTGCTGCCATTGGTTGTTCTGGCAACATGACTATTGACTGTATAAATAACTATAAGCTGGTCTGGCATGATTCATTCTTTTGCTTAATGTGTACACGACTGTGTATACAACTGTGTATACAACTGTGTATACAACTGTGTATACAGTACTGCGTGGATGGCATTCAAGACTCAACTATCCATATTTTTCTTTTTGCAATGGAGGCCTCTTAATGCATGTAGCATGCTGTTGGAACAGGGTTAGGCTGTGGACAAAAGAAAGGAATGGAACAACCGCTCCTTATCTTAATTACGCAAACAGGGAGCAGGATATAGAATATAAAAAAACAAGGGAGACTGGACTTCTCTTTAACCCACGTCTCTATCTACACTCCTCAAAAAAATGGAACCGCTTGGTTAAATTTGTCTAAAATCTCTTACACAAACAGGGCAACCGTGTCAAATAATTTAGCTGCCAAACAGGGATTTCAGTGCCGCAAATTATGAATGCAAATTTGGAATAAATACATTAAATTGTCAGCGAATCATGTCAGTTTGTAGACGATTCGACAGAGCCAGCATAACGGCAACAGACAGAAGGCCAACTGCTACAGGGCCATTGTTTTGCCATAATCTGGCCACAGAATATGGGATCTGGCTCACCAACACAGCGTGTGGTGGTAAGGGGAAGAGTCGATTCAGAATAACCCGTTTACTACCCATTAGGTTCACCGGTGACTCTTGGGATAGATTTATCCATCAAAAGATAAATATTTCACTCCTGGGTCATAATTATTAAAGAGCAGTTGCTGGTTTAAATTCCAGACCTTGTTTGCTGAGCATCTAGTACATCACCATATGCATGTGTGTGTGGCCCATTATCAGAAGCATTATGTCCCTGGTCCCAAACTAAGACAATGACGCGACACCACAAGTAGGCTTAGTTAAACAAATGTATGCCCCTCAATAAGAAATAAGCATGTCAGACGGAATACAAATTACAGGAAAACCTCCCTCTCCATCTGTTGCCTAATTGTCTCCCAGGGCAGCTGGACACACACTGATGTTCAGAGGGTGCTGGGACACAAAACAGTGAATTGCTGGCTGGGCAACTGTGCAGTACAAGAGGTGGGGAAAGCCTTGTGGAGCAGACAGACGTGCCAAAGTGGCTCAGAGGCACAGTGAAAGAACAACAAAACAATAGACCCGAAATGAATTGATACCAACAGACTTGAGAGCTGTAAGAGCCAAATGCATGATTTCATTTGTTTTAATAATTTAGTTAAAAAAGATTTAAAAAGGTAACTGAAGATAAATCTTTGTATTATGATTTGAAAGAATGTTTATGTTAACATATATAATTTAGTATTGTATTTAAAAGCTGGATAATTTGTCAGAATGTAAGCTTCCAATCAGATGACGTCACGTCAGTATAACAGCTGTGTTGGACTGTCAGTCGTGTTTGAGCTCAGAGTTGTTGGAAGCGACATCGTTTTTTGACCGTGTGAACATCTACGTTTTTTTAGTAAACATCATTTTGTATGAAATAACTACTTGTGTCACTCGCGTGTCAATTAATAGCTTTTAAGACTGATCTCAAAATAGTGGTACAGAAGAACCAGAACTAGACAGAGTGCCACTACAAGAGCTATGAGCTGCAATTTAAAAAATAAATAAAAATACAATGTCGGTGAAGCTGCATGCAGGTTCTGAGGTGAATGAATGAGTTTCCCCAGCCAAGAACAAGTTGATATAGCATCTGCCACTTGGTACCAGATGACGACTCCATTGCCATCACGAGCCTCTTCAAAGTACATCAAAAAACTCCCTCTCTCACGGGTTACCCACGTTTTCATGTATGCTGCGTGTGATATCAAGGGGGGAGATCACAGCAATATAACATAGAAATTGTGATGAGACGAGATGTGATGGAAATATGATCTTTTCCTCTTTCAGTTAAGTAATGCTCTATCTGTACCTGGCTTTCCCCCAGGCTGTGGAAACTTTGGCCACCTGTTTCTGCGTGTATTATGAAGCGTACCCCTCTGATCCTTCCTCCTCCTGTCAGCTCTCAGTAAAACAATAAATACCAAAAAGGACGAGTGAAATGAAACCGGGGTTGGGATCAGACATTGTTGCTCTACCTTTTCGTCACTGCACTTTTTGATGATAGCCTCCCGGGCCTGCAGCTTGCCCTCCATCACAGTGTATTCTCCATCCTTTTGGTCGATCTGTTTCCTGTGCATGTCCACCTGCACCATCAGCTCCGAGTTGCGCTTCTCCAGGCGACTGCGCGCCGCGTCCGTGCGCTTCACCTGCGCCTGCACCTCCGCCAGCTCATCCAGCAAGCGGCCGTGCTTGCTGGTCACCGTCCAGTAGTTAAACGACAGGATGGCGATGATCAACATCAGGAAGATGAGGATGAAGGACGGGATGCGGCCTCCCCGTCGGTTTGCACCGAACCCGACCATTTCCAAAACAAAGTGGGACGTTACTTCAGGTTGTGAGCGCAACCTACAGAGCCCGATGAGAGGAGTCTCCCGCTGTAAAACACATCCGTCTACGTGACATGCCGTGTGTATGCGGCAACCGCTCTGGAAGAAGAAGAAAAAGAGGAAGGAGAAAACCACTACACAGACGGACGGTCATGCACGTTCACGACTTTTCACATCGCAACTGAGCCTTAATCTCCTTCCGCACATCGGGCAGTCTCTGCAATTCGTCCAACGTCAGTGGGTGAGATGAAATCCTCCCGCGGGGACGTGGCCTAGCTCAGCTGGCAACGTTAGACGCAGAGACGAGACGCGACGTGGACAGCGACACCGAGGAGAGCGAACACAGATCTCACAGCTCGCTGAGTAACCTCCGCCTCCTCGTTTTCTCGGGGCCCGGATAAGCCCAGTGGGGCCGCATATGCAGACGGCTGGTGCTCCTGTAATCACAGGATTGCCTTCAAACAAGACCACTGATGGTTTTCTCTCCCGACCTCACGTTGTTAGCTCTTGTTGACGTGCGCGTCGTCCAGCTAACCGCTCCACACTTAGCTAGCAGCAACGGTGGATGCGACGCCACAACTAACGGCTGTCTGGCGGGGAAGTATCGTCTCTTGTTGCGGAGGGCGAATGTAACCCTTGTAATATTAATAACCACAACGCAAATAGTCACTGCAGACCCGGGCTTTGTATCACAATCTCATCCTTTCGCTGCCGACTAGACATGGTGTATGCGCTGTGTGAAGCTAGCTGCAATGCGTCTGCGCAACTTCCGCTCATGCCCACATTTCAAAATAAAGGTCATAATTGAGCTTTCAGCGACACAAAGAACAGCGTGGCACTCATTTCTTGATGGCATTACTTTTCAATGTGGTTGGTTTATGTACACACAGCTTTGTACGTCGTAGGCTTAAGGTCTACTATTGTGTCTTAAAAGTTGAACGAAAACCATCGGCCACACTGAAAGTGATAATCCTTTTTGAAAACCACAGGCTGTATATGAAGGAAACACGGGGACTTGGACATCGCGAGTGGTGCCCAAAGACCGGAAACACAAGGCTGACTTGAAGAACACTTGACACTTAATACGACACAAGGGAAAGGGTTTTTAATTTAAGCGAGTGTTGTGTGTCAGTCTTGAAAACAAACGCACACAAATGCACGACATTATTTCAAATCAATATGTTGAGCCTATAAAAAGTTGGAGCCTCACTTACAAATTGAAGTAGGCTCCAGGTTATACCATATCAGCGGCAGAAAAAAACAAGGATGTACACTCAAACACTTGCCTCTGGTTATCTAATGAAGATACCATTTATTTTCTTTGCAAAAAAATACAATTGTGTCATTTTTATTGAAAACATTAACATCGGGGACTGTAATCTCAATCTAAACCTAACTGTCTTCATGCAGTCTTATGTCATGTATTTAAAGATTACTTATGATTAAAAAACATATTTTGATGGGATCACATCAGGGGCCAATGGCCCCTTCCCCACTTCCATCCCCCCTACTCTCCGCACCCTTGCTCCAACTACGCCCGTCTTCAAACACATCCTTCATTTTGTTCACACAGCTGTAAAGCTTCATGACTGCATCTTGCTATTGCATTGACAAAATATTTCCACAGACATGTAAATGCACAAAAAACAATATCAGCCACCCGCTGTCCTCTCACCACTCTATTGAATAAAAAACATATTATAGTTTCACCAAAATTATATTATGTTGGCCAGTCCTGTTCCATGTGACTAAATGTTCAAAATCTTTACACATACAGTTGACATATGATCCAAAGAAAAGTAAGAACACAAACCACGAGATACAAACTCATATTTTATTGTAACACTAAGAAGAATTGTAACACAATGAGGTAAGTTAAATAATCAACATCTGTGATGTTCTTGAACCAGCGACACCACAAAATATTCACCGTCAGTATACAATTCCACAAAGTCTGCAAACAATGGCGAGTAACGCCCTGTCCGCTCAATTCACAGTTTAATACAAACATATTTCTTAGGAATACTGATGACGCAATCTCCTTTGTCTTTGAGTGACACATCCAAACTTACCTTAGTAGTACTTAGCTGTTTGTTTCTTTTTTTAAGAGATGATACAAAGTAGAAAAGATCCCCTGAGGGAGAAACATTCTTTTGTTTTTCTGATGAGAAACAAGCCACTGGACACAGACACTGGCAGGCTCAGTCTGAGTTTGCTACCATTTCTGCTGATGACTTGGCACAGTCTCACAGGGCACTAGGAGATACAGTAGGATGCCATTTCAGTGCGCCTGTGCTGCAGTCACATATTGAGAATAAATGATCCTTCAATGCTGGAAGAGTTGTCCATTACTCTACAGACATCTGCTGCACAGCAAATGAGGTGGGGGGGGTCTGCAACACCATCATCCTGAAATGCTCTCAGAGTTTTGACTTGAGTCCTTGTTGGGAGAGTGGTCAGAGAATTGTTTCTTTGCACTCAAGGCTTTGTTCAGAGGAGGGGGAGTCCAGTGGGTTGGTGGGGGTGCTGGTGGTTTGTGGGAGGTGTTTTGGACGGCGCATGGAAGGGGAACTCAAAGCACCGCAGCTCTGAAGGTGAAGGTCCTCATGGCCACGCTTTCTGGGACTGCCAATGACACGTTGGGTCATCACCTGGGCAACAAAACATAAACGAGAGACACACGTTGCCAGTTATTATCTTTTTGATTGGTTTTGTTTTACATAACGATGATATGATTGAACCATCCATTTTCATCCATCTCACTTGTTTCTGGTTTTTTTCTGGTGTGTAGTGAGCATTACTGCCTCACAGGGCTGCTCGCCTTATATCTACTCATTGTCTTCAGAAACAGGGCTACGAACTGCTGGTGTACAGTGGACATTATACATTGAGTTTAATTCCGTTACCTGATCTATGACATTGGCACTAAAAATGGCCTCCTCCATGTGTTTCTCATCCAACTTGATGACACACTTGATGTTGTTGACAACCTGCTGGACTTCAGGAGGTAGACTGCAGTTCGAATGCTCCAGAAACTTGGCCACCAGTACTTTGGTGTCTTTGTACATCTTAAAGTCAGCCAGGGGGTGTGGGCGTTCGTGGGAGGAGTGTGTGTGCATGGTGCGGGACTTCAGGTGGATGTCAACTTTCCTGCCCTCCTTTTGCTGCTTCCTGACACTTGTGTGACTGGGTTTAGCTCCGACGACCACCGATGTAATTTCGGTTGGCTCTGAACAGAGAAGAAAAACATGTTCAATCACATAGAAAAAGCAAGGCTAATGGTTGCGGATTTAGTGCATTGGCTAAAGTCACTGATGCATCACATTTTAATTATCAGCTCAGTTACAATTCATTTGGGATTTTTTGTTTCCAACTTAATTGTTAGAATGCATTTTTTGGATGATCCAATGGGACTAATGCGGTTAAAATGGTGTATTCAAGGGATATTAATCCTTTATAAAAATTTAACATAACCAATCATACAACATGGTTTTAATTGGAGTGAGACAAAACCTAACACTTTTTAAAATAAAGGTTGTTGAATTAGCTCTCCACGCTGCCAGTTTGTTGTTCAGGTCTAATTGTAGGGATCGATGTGAATAGATTGTGTTTATGACCTCATGAAATGATTACCCATCAATTATTGGTATGAATGGTATTTCCATCAGTATAAGGCTGGCAGATGACCAACTGTTTTGTGACTATAGTTTGTTGTATTTTAGCGCTTCTTTTGAAAATAAAATATGAAACAGTTTCTATGACTCACCTTGCTCTGGTGATGTATGAGTTGAATCTTCAGCAGCAGGGGTATTTGCTGAGGCGCAGCCACAATTCTCTCCTGAAGAGGGAGACAAGAAACTTAGTTTGGACACAACAGCCGGTTGCTGGTTCCCGATCCACCATTGCATATTAACAATGAAAGGCTGCAGGGCTGGCTCTAATGATTAGACTTAATCTCACTGAATCTGCTGAGTATTTTCTTGTTTAATCAATAAGTGGTTTATTCTCTACAATGTCACTATCTCAGAGTCCAAGGTGATTTCTTTAAAGGCCTTTTGTCTGCTCAACAGCCGAAAACCCGGTGATAATCACTTTACAGTGACATTAAACAGAAAACAGCAGTAATTGCTCACATTGGAGAATCGATCGCTTGATACTGGACTTTGAAACCTGAACAAATTATTTAGATATTATGGTTTAGTTGACTAATCATTTAAGGTCCAGACTGATCGTTCTTGTTATATATAGATGGAGTATGTACGCTGTAGTCTTGTGGAACAATGTTGCACTCACTTCCTGTGGTAGAGGTGCAGGAGATAGGGTCACTGGTCGAACGGACGATGCGTGCCAGTTTGCGGTATCTCCTGGCTGCTCGGAGCACCCGAGGCCTCTCTGATGGCGAGTAGCCACTTTGGGCTGAGGTAGAGGGGGGTTGCGATGCGGAGGAAGGTGACCAAACACTAAAACACAGCCTGGGGCCGCGTGGCCTGCTAGGAGGGGAAGGGGAAGGAGAAGGAGCCATAGGACTGATGCCGGAAGTTCCACCAGAGGAGGCCACGGAGGTGGGGGAACACGGCTGAGGTGGTGGGGGGAGCGTAACAGGGAGCGTGAGCTTCCGGCTCATCATCCGTGCCTTAACGAGGGAGTGCGTTGATGCTTTCGGTGGCTCCTCCGGTAAATGCTTGGCTGAGGCAAGCTCGTCACATAAGTGCATTGCGGGCCTAAGTTCCCGACATGGATGTGCGTTGTCCGTGGAATCCTCCTGCTCCAGATTGCTGAAGTTTTCTGAGGACCAGTCAGGGGAGCGCTCCAGAGAATCCTGTGTGTGTGAGGACTCACTGTAACCTGTATCACTTGGGCAAGCATCAGTGTTAGGCAGGCCACGATGGTCACGGGTACAGAGTTCCAGACTGTTGCAGCTTCCATCGACGGGAGCTGGGTGGAGCACGCCATAGGGGGAGGAGTCGGAGCCCTGGACCTCCAGAGAGCACAAGTCCTCTGAGGAGCAAGTCTGGTCCTGATCAGCCACCTCTGACACCATCAGTGATGCACTGTCCACCGAGGCTGAGAAAAGGGGGGAAAGCATCTTCAGCATGACTTCTAGTAGACATTTGACACTTCTCTGAAATGTTAACTGCAGTCTTAACTGTCTTTACCCTGAGTACTGAATCCTGCAGCTGCGTTTCTCTCACACAGACTGGATTCAGTGGCCTGCTGCTCCATGCTGATAGTGACCTGTGAAGTGGACACACACATCTAAACAGCACTGTTTGCATAACATGTATGAAGCGGATAAACAAAATGCTGTTGTGCACAAAAGCAGCTGAGTGTTACCGAACCATCAACACATACGTTTGGTCTGTAGGGGGCGCTAAAGGACCACAAACAGAAAATCATCTCCTTAAAGGGAACTACTGTATTAAGTAGAGTGCAATAATTACATGTGTTTGTATATGTAAGTATACAACAGTATATCTATTTATATATATCTATCTATATATAGATAGATATACTGTTTATGTTCATATAACTTCACATAATTTGGGATCTTTCGCCTGAAAGCTGAGTTTCTTCTGCCACTGACCGCTCTCAATCAATCGATCACCGATGCTTCAATGAGTTATTTACAGCAACTGCTGCTAATCTATTGCAGGTGAGAAAACCTTCTGGTGATTCCTGTTTGAAGGACACTGTGAAGAGAACATGGATTCAACATGTATCGTGGAAATAAGAGATTGAAAGCCTAAAGTGTTAAGTGATGCTGAGAATATAATAGCAGATAAAAGATTGTGCTTGTACGTCAGATCGTTATTTTTAGCTGTGAACAATGAGATGCAGCGGAGCCTCAGCCGGCAGTTCAACATGACTGTCAAAGGGAGACCGCCTCAGTAAATCTTAAACAGCAGATAAATACTCAGATGAAGTTGAAAATCTCAAAATAGAGTAAATGCCAACAATTAAGAGAAGAACAGTCGACAAGTTGGTTGGGTTTGTCAAATATAACCTTTATACTAAGATATCTGGTCTGTAATACCATATTATTATGAATATTATAAATATATTATTTTTATCGTATCAATTTTTCTTTTCTGTTTCCTTACATCTCCTATGTTATCAGGGTTTGACTCTTACGGTAGTTGTCTTGTTTTTTTGGGCCTCACTGTTGAGCTTTCTGCTCTTGTTATTGTTGCCTTGATTTAGCTGATTTGTCTATCAAAGCACTTTGTAAACTCAGTTTTTAAAGGTGCGATATAAATAAAGCTATTATTATTTTTATATTATTATTATTATTATTCACAGTTCAAAATTCAAAGTAACTTGGCCGTAACCATGAAATACCCTTGCTTTTCTCACCAACATTTTAATGATGTAAATCTTTAACCGAATGACTTCATTTTTATACAAATATATTTTTATAAAACTACCCAAATAAAAAATTTAAAAACTGTCTGTCTGTCTCTCTCGCACTCTCTCTCTAGCTCTCTCTCTCTTTGTCTGTTTCTCTCTCTCTCTTTCTGTTTTTCTCTCTCTCTCTTTCTGTTTCTCTCTCTCTCTCTCTGTCTGTTTCTGTTTCTCTCTCTCTCGCTCTCTCTCTCTCTGTCTGTCTTTCTGTCATCCTTTTCTACTTTGAAATAATAGCCAAATTCTCTTGTTTCAAGGAGGCTTCGTGCTGGCTCTGGGGGGCAATATTGGCCTGTCGGTTGGTCCAGACAGAATATCTCTACCTTATACTGGATAGACTGCCATGACATTTTCTAGAGACATTCATGGTTCCCAGAGGATAAATCCAAATGACTTTGATGATCCCTTGACTTTACTCGTTGCATCACCAGCATGTCAAAGTTTGCAATATTTCGACATTCAGTCGATGGATTGGCATAAATGATGACGATAACTCCCAATGGCTTAGATCTTCCATCTGTCACATCACCCCTGTTCTACAACAACTCCACTGGCTTCCCATCAAACACCGCATTGACTTTAAGATCCTGCTCCATGCATTCAAGGCCATCCACAACCTCGCCCCTCCATATCTGTCCCACCTCCTCCAAATCAACATCCCCACCCGGTCTCTCAGGTCTGCCTCCTCCATCAACCTGACTGTCCCCCCAGCTCGTCTGTCCACCATGGGGTC
Source organism: Pseudoliparis swirei (assembly GCF_029220125.1). Taxonomy (NCBI): domain Eukaryota; kingdom Metazoa; phylum Chordata; class Actinopteri; order Perciformes; family Liparidae; genus Pseudoliparis; species Pseudoliparis swirei. The sequence goes on along the minus strand of NC_079391.1, from coordinate 14,193,508 downwards.
ATGAGCCTTCAGCCGCTCTGCCCCTCGCCTCTGGAACTCCCTCCCCCCTGACATCAGAAACATTGACTCTCTCAATTTATTCAAAACTCACCTCAAAACTCATCTTTTCAGGCAGGCCTATGCCTGACTTGTTCCCCCTCTTGGTTGCTCTGCTGCAGACTGTTCTGCTTTTGAACTGTTCTGCTTTTGAACTGTTCTGCTTTTTAATTGTGTCCATTTTTAATGTGTTGTACGGCGACCTTGAGTGCCTTGAAAGGCGCCTTATAAAATGAATGTATTATTATTATTATCTCCTGACCTAGCATTAACAACTATTGGATAGATTTTCATGAGATTGGGTGCAGACATGTGTATTTTACCGAATTGCATAACCATCATCAGGTCAAATTAAGATTTCGCCAATACTTTTGTTTATGACCAAACATCTGTTGACTGTTCTCACCTGGCTGGCCGGGGTATGTCCCACCACAGACTCATACGGAGGAGGCAGGTCAGTTGGGTACAGTGTCCCTGGACTGTTGATAGGAACCCCGTAGATGGCACTGAAGGGAGAATGGGGGAAGTCCAGGTGCATGCCTCTGTCAGGGGCATAACAGCAGTTTCAATAAAAAACATTAAAAACATACAAAACATACAAAATAAATTCCAAATCGTATCTCAAATAACGAAAATACAAAGAGTGAAAATTATACTGAGACAGTTGCAGAGTCCAGAGTATTTTAACCCTTGTGTTGCCTTCGGGTCAATTTGACCCGATTCAATGTTTCACCCTCCTGTCGCCTTCGGGTCAATATGACCCGATTCAATGTTTAACCCTCCTGTTACCTTTATATTTACTAACATATTTTACCCTTGAGGTCAATATGACCCCAGCTATTAAAATCTCCAGAAAATTATTAGAATTAATATTGTTTTCCAAGTTTAAGTGTGAGGTACTTTATGTTTGTTTGTTGACTCCCGAAAGAACACCGACATTAAACATTGAATCGGGTCAAATTGACCCGAAGGCGACAGGAGGGTTAAATATTGAATCGGGTCAAAACGACCCGAAGGCAACACAAGGGTTAAGAAACAGGCACAGGAAGTCTGAATCCATCATATCCGAGTAAAAAATACAGAATATTGTTGAATAAACATTAAGAAAGGAAGGATGAAAAAAATCCTCTCGTCACTAACACTCTAAGAGAAGATATATATGGGTATCATATTTTTTATGTGCACCAATAATAAGAATAAGCAGCCATGCATGCAGTCATATCTTTTAATTACAACCTCGTTCTCCTCTAAAGTGGCGAAGCATGAAATACAACCTGAGAGTTCCTACCAATCATCTGAGGCATGATGATGTCATGACACATCCCTGGCCCTGGGCAGGGACACTATAAATGCTTCATCTGCCTTGTTTATATTGATGGCATAATTGACAAACAGATGTGGCTTCCTGCCAAATGGCTTCAGAAGCAGCACATTATATCCGGCTAAACTGAGAAAATGAAGGTAGTAATGGCGGGGGGCTGCACTGATCTTTCACAACAGCTGAGAATCATGGATGTCACAGCTGCTGAGCAAAGGGAAATGCTCCGAGCTGACCGTGGACGATGCCACACCACATGCGATGGTCACAACCTGATCCCAAGCAGACACGGCTGGCTTCGTATGATGGATCTGGATTTGACTGCAAATGTTGCTTTTGGCATCTGGGTATATTTACCATCACATGGGAGGTTTTAGGCTGGTCTGCATTAATAAAAAAGGTTAGAGCAGTTTTTAACCTGACAACATTTCATTACTGACAGATGCTGTACCAAAGCAGCAAGAAGATGTAATATACCTCATCCTTTCCTTCCTAATAACTTTGCAAACATTGCCGTTCATTCCTCAAATGACTGTGTTTACATCACATATATAAATAACCCCAGTATCTGATTAATTTCAGGTGTCTGAAAAATCCTAAATCTGCATGCGCTATCGTGTAAAACTAGACATTTTGAGAAATACCAGCTACAGTCAGACTTTAAGTTCCCACTCATTCCTCTTGCATATGAATGCAACTCAAGGATGTACAATAAGTGACTTTAAGTGGCAGATTGCAGAACAATTTAAATAGAGTCTCAAACAACATTGGATTTTTTTTATTATTAAAAAATATATATTATCAAATATTAATATATACATTATATTATATTAACAAAACTCCCAGAAACAATGCCCAATGTGTTTATAAGAAGACCATGCAGTGCCTTGATTCCCAATTGGAATTGCTGCCCTCTGGCTTTATGTTGCCTTTGACAAAAATAATATGCATTTATAAATGTATTCCCACTGCAATAAGTAAGTAATACTCAGTGCAATTAATTCAAATAAATAATTAGTTTCCCTTGATTAATATACTGAATACTTTGGTTTTCTGCATATACTTGATTAGATTACGAATGTTTTATCGGATGTCATTATTGTATTCATGTCTACCACGGTGGACAATACAGCTGAATTGTATTGTTTTATATTATGCTGTGATAAGCAGCAACAATCAAAGTGTTCCACTAAACAAGGGAATTGATGCAGTGCCAAGTGTCACTGAACAAAGAATTGGTAAACATATTTTGGGTCACAATGCATTTCGACATTTCGAAAGGGGGTTCTGATTACCAAGACTATTGTGTTTAATTAGTGTCTTGTAAACTTTGTACTATGTTTATTAGCAAATTACAATTTGCCTTGTGTATTCCCTGAAAGTATCCCCATATCCCAGAAGATACATTGGAACCATGAGTTCGGGGAGCACTGAGCACTTTGTGTTAGCGCTGAGAGAAGATGGGATGCTGATGAGCAGTATTTTGCCTCTCACCTCTGTCCATCCATTGAGGGGGTGCAGGTGTACTCTGGGGGGTAGTATGGTGGAGGGGGAATGGGAGGAATGAACTCATCAAAGTCCAGTGTTTGGTGGAGGATTGTTCCGTGGGGGGTCATACAGTCAGCATTTAGAGCTCGCGCTCTGTGCGGCATAAACTGAAACACAGCATAAAAACAACCGTTATCAGGGTTTAACACACAAGGCACTGGACACTTTGTTGTTTATTCATTATTTTAGACTCTACTTCATCCAGGGAGACATGACAGAGCTACTGTCTCTTCACTCGGCACCTCTCAGCAGTTCATTCAAGCAGCTATTCACATATGTGCTTGTTAGTCACAGAACAAGCTTCACTGCAGCAAATGCGAGCCAAGTGCCTTGCTCAGGGACACCTCAACAGCAGTTTTGAAAGCGCTGCTCATTTACTTTTCTCACTCAGACGTTTCAAAGTGGGACAAGATTCCAGTCAGAGCCAGTCGGATTTTTTAATAAGCTGCCATTGCTGCTATTGAGCTGGCTAAATTTAGTGAGCTAAATGAAAGGTTAACAGCTCATGTGGTAAATAGGAAAGCGAGGCTACTCTTGGAAACTCTACGAGACTGTTAGAGATAAGACATAAGCCTGTATCTTTCACTAACTCTACAGTTTCTTTGTGGCAAAAGGTTTTATGAGATATTTTTCAATGACAGCAGGTACTTGGGGACCCTGAGACTATCTGATGAGAGCAGTGTGAGGGAACCAAAAGAGCAAAAATGTAGACCTGAAATTATTTACGGGTTCATCAACATGATCGATCTCTTTCACATACATTGAGTCATATCTGCCCCATTGTTATGTTAAAGCATATTTAAAGAAGAACACAACAGTCATAATATAAAAATATTCAAAATGTAAAAATGTGCAGCAGTCCTTTGGACAAGTCTGATTTATGTTGATTTTGTTGACTTGTGACTTGCATGGAGATGAAACTAATGTAATGATATACTCCATACTCCCAGTTAAAGTTAATTTATTTTAATAGCTACCATTCAGCTGAGTTTACTGCTTATTTCCCGCCACATCACTCTGTTATCAAACCAAACTTCACTTCCATCCTGGAGCACCGCATTTTAATATCCAGACCCGTTTAAGCAAGCACAGAATTGATAGCATGGTTCATAAAATGTGTAAAAGTCTCTTGCATCAAGTATCACTGCAAAGCCATTTCCTTTCCAGCGGATGTGTTTAGAGGCATTTAATAACTATTGTTGGTGTAAAATACGAAAGGGAGCTTGGCCAAGCTAATTTCCTTAATGACAGAAAGCATTTAGCTGTTGGTAACAGTTTTATTGTTCCACATAAAATAATAAACAAGGGTACACCGAGGACCTTTGAGGAAAGAACACAGTGAGATGTTAAGCTGTTTTCTTACAATCCAACATATTTTTGAGATGCAGGGGTACACAGAGAGGTCCTGTGGCAATCAACCTTCACAGTGTGTGTTTGCATTCACTTCCAAGCAGGAGGATTTAACCAAAAACCTCAAACATTCCTCTTCAATATCTTAAAACGGATAAAGGTTGGCAAATAGTCCCTGAGCTGCTTGTGTTTATCTAACCTGATGATAGTGATCTCCAGACTTAAAGAAGATTTCTTTTAACAGCAGGGTGGTCACTGAAAAGAAAATAAGGTCAGCTATTGACGCTGTCTTCCATCACACTCACCATCTGCAGCACATCAGTCGAAACCATCTGCATACAGCACATGGCAGTAGCGAGAGCGCACACGATGGTGGATATGACATTAAGGGCACATACGCTGAACAGCAGCTCCTATGGGAGAGGAGGGAAGAGAAGGAGACTGTTAGAGCAGCAGAAGGAGAGGAGGAAGAGTGGAGAAAATAAGAGAAATGACAAGGGTGCAAGAGAGAAGGTGAGGAGAAGAAGAGAAGACAGTCAAAGGTATGAACATTACAGATGTGTGATATGGTGACTGTGGAACCAAAGTTGAAGACACAGATGGGATAGAAGGCGACACAAACCAGTAAGGTAACCAACTTTAAGAAAGCACAGCACTTCTACAAACAACTGGTTATGTTTGGTAAGACAAACCCCACATAACTAAGAAGAGGCTCATCTGCAATGTTAATAGTTCTATAATACAATTTAAAAGGCTAAAGAAGCATTATTGTAGAGCATAACAATTTAACAAGACGGAAAACAACTTCAAAACATCCACGGTTTAAACTCTAGACACATTTACACTTGACACACACACACATTGACAATGCAGTGAACAGCAAAGGGACAAACCACTATTGAATCTGTCAGCAGAAATAAATGTGCATACTAGTGAAATACGAGCCCAGCACACTGAATCAGAGAAAAGACTTATGACAGCAGCTATTTGTACAAGAAGGTCGAAAATTATCATTTCTAAGCATCTCCATTTTAAAACCATAATGTGTTTAGTATATTCTAACAAATTAACCGATAACAACTGTACAGAATGTATTAATTTCCCGAAGAAGAGCACAGGAACAGTAATACTACCTGCATGGTAATTGGCTCTGGGAATAGCAACTGCCGAGCAGAGAGAGCATGTTGAGAGTAGAGAGGATGATAGCAGCTTGTAAGGAGCTGCAGTCCAATCTAATGTAACTCCATGCTTCTATATTAAGTTCCCAGGATTCATCTGTCACAATAAACCCATTTACACAAGCCCTATAACGTCATTATCAGGACTCCCAATATTATTTAACTTTGTAAGACTGTCAACATATGAGAGGGAGGCGGAGGAGAGACGGCAGAAAAAGGGGTGAATGTGTGGCAGAGGTTTTTACTTTTAATTCAAATATCTCAAGAGGGAGAATCAAATTCCACAGTTCATACATATGCAACCACAAACGTACTGTACACCCACACAGGTGAACAAAAAAACCCATTATATAAATACTGTATATTCAAATAAAAACTCAATATTTAACACGGCTGTACCAAAATATATATACATGTAATTACACAATTCTTTCAAGACGACAACAGGAGGCACTATCAGCACTGGAATGGAAACCTCACTTCACCTCTGGGTCTTTGTGGTTCATGAAGCTCATGAAGTTCCCCTGATACCACACAACGTGGTTCACAGCCTGTCACACAGAATATTTACCAGATTCAGGAGGCACACAATTAACAGTGACATTACAAAACCCTAACTTGTATTAGGCTTCTGTTAATTGTCAACCTGTTACACTCTGTTTTCTGTCCACTCAAACCCGGTGGAGTGGGCAGATTCAAAGATCTGGAGCCCGTCAACCCACGCCCCCTGATCCAGATTGACCAGATTTGTTGTGTGGGAGAAGCCCCCCCCCCCCCCCCCAGTTTATACAAGGAGCTTCAGGCTCGGTGTCTTTTTGTCAATCAGATTTCTTGACTCACTTCCACTCCCTTTGAAGTTTGAGATATTAAAGGGATCAGTTGCCAGCTCTGTAACTGTTTTTCAAACATGTTTGATATCCAGTGAGTAGATGCCAAATATCAAGTCTGTGTGAAGTTAAAGATGAGATGATGCCAGTTGGAACCAGCGACGTTGAAGTTGTGCAGTGTCAAATATAAAATGCAACAAATACATGTTTGTCTTGGAAGCTAACACTGTTGGAGCCTCTTCTGCGTTGGAGGAAAGTCTGGAGAACTGAGCACAAGTCCGTTTCATACTTAAAACTCAAACGCAAATCATTAAAGGCATTAGAGATTGTCACTAATTTTAGCGGAGTGAGAATTACAGTCGTTTACATGGTTAAATAGTTTGGGTGTTTCTACATAGAACAACACCCATTTGTAAAATGAACTTGTACATGGAAGATGGGAAAAAAAGTAATCCATCACAATAAATACAATTGCTGTTACTGTAGTAGACACCATAACATAACTTTGATCACAATAAAATTATTAGGATTATTTCCTTAAAAGAACCTGAATAAACGACCCAACAAGTCTCAGTTCTCTGCTCATCACATTTCCTACCGCAGTCAATGTCCATGTTGTGCTTTAAAAATAATCAACATTTATGGCAAAAAAACATGTGGTTGTCGGAAGCTAAAACATGAACGAGAAAGGTGCTCACAATAGAGAGCAGATCTCGTCCAGGTGGGGCTGAAACACGTTTTACAACAGACTTTATTCGAACTACAAAACAAGTTGCGATAATGCAGGCATTGGGCTCAAAGACAATTCATGCAATCTTGCCAAAAACTAAACTAAAGTCTGCCCGTGTTGTAGCGGCAGTGGAAGTGAGGTACAGCAGTGTGCCAGCTTATAGCCAAACACACAATCCAAAACACTATGAGTGAGTCAACTGTTTTCCCCCTCACTGTGTCTCTGGGTACAGAGTAATGGCTGGGTGGCGGCGATGCACTCAGCTGTGTGATCACTAGCGGCCCCAATCAGCCAGGGGCCAGTAAGAGTCATGAGTGGGGGTCTGCAGGCAGTCGATGGCGGGGTAAAATATGCAATAAAAGAGGTTTTGAGTGAGAGTGAATCGCCGCCACCACAAGAGGTCCTTGAACATACGTCCATAACTGGAAACCCGAAACATTACGCCGTTTGCTGCAGACACAGAGGCGCACACTCACTTACGCACACGCAAACAAGGGATCTCATGATTTTCCTGAAAGAATTGAAAAAAATTCCGGGATGGTCAATATCTGTATTCAAGACAACTATTACCACCTCCACGCATGAGTAGCACCTGGGAAGTGACACATGCTGTCTAGTCTGACCACCACCGTATTGTGACAGATTGTATAGCACCCTGAGCCTAACAGGGGACTTAATTGGGTTTTCACATCACTGATTCTCAACTGTTGTCTCACCAACCATGAACGTCTTGACCAGACACAAACGACACACACATGCCTCGACTGGCTGCTCCCTCTAAAGTAGGGCAGGCTTGTCGCAGCGTAGTGCAGCAGCACCCGGCTTTTCTCCATCCAACATGGAGTTTCAGTAGATAGACTCCGCTGACCTCAGCTGTTTTTGGCATCCACTAGCAGCTCTTTACAGGACCTGGCAAAAGAAAAATACAGCATTTCCCTCAGGAAGCCAAACATCAGTTTCAGGGAGGTCAATCCAGACTGTTGGCAGAGCCCTTCAGATACTTTCTAACCTCCAATGACAGGAACCAGCAGATGTTGTGAAGCCGGGATGCCAGTTCTCATAAACTACTAAATGCACAGACTCCATAGTAAAGGAAAAGCTTTTTTCAAACCTCGAGTCTTGAACTTCCAAACAAGTTTATCTCATACCAACAGAGCTTAAATGATCCAATCATAGAACATGCAATAAGTATCCCTTGTCTTCTTTTGTCACAGCCTGGAGAGATTGTGCACGATTTCCTCTGGATTTCTGCCTATAAGATGTTATTGAAGGCCAATTCTCCCTCAACAATTGAGACCCATCCTTTTTGTCTTTAGTACAAAGCTTGATCCGTCTTACAAGGCCCTGATAGACCACCCAACCTCACAATTAGGGCAAACAGACACCAATTGATTCTGTCTTGTCAAAAGCTTTGAATAGGCAGCAAAGAGCACTGCTGACATGCATGTTCTGAACCCGCGACAAGAAAATACAACCAGAAACACGACAAACACAGATAAAAATGAGTCCAGGATTTCACCATTCAAAAAGGTCAGCGGTTCATTTTGAACTTTGCAGACAGACAAACACAAGATAACAGCAAGACATTCTGACATCTTATCATTTGCACAGAATACAACATGAGAATAAGCCTGAGAACATGGCCTTGCTTTTCTGTGGTCAGCTGTTGTCAGTCTTGAGTCTGACTTGTGAAAGGCCACAAGGAAGAGAATGGTAAATAAAGGTAAATAAATGTCAAACTGCAAGCATCTACTCAGACCACCAAAATAAAAGCTTCACTTGAGCTATTTTTGTTACGGTAATACATCTGCAGTACAGATGTGAGCTGGTGAAGGTCTGTGATTTCCCTTGTGACTACAATGTACAGAATGACATTATAAATCCTGCCAGGCAAATAAATGTAAGAACACCTCTGCAGAAAGTGTTTAACATGCCTGCTCAATAGATATTTAACCCCGAGAAGATAACTTGCCTCAAGCCAGTCAGTCACACAGCGAGGTTACACATCCACACCCTTACATGAAATCACAAATTATCTTAATACCCCCTGCCACTGACGATTAAGGGCCCCAGGCAGTGTAATGAAATAGAAACACGGATTGGAAATGAAATGTGTCTGCAAAGAGTGAATGACACATTGTTGCATCAAATGAATAGTGCTGCTGAGGGTGAAAACAAAACTCTCAAACAGAAAGAGAGATGATGCTGCGAAATGACTGAATAATACACTTACGGTGGTTTAATTGTCTATTCAGTCTACCTGCTGTGATAATTTAGTACTCCCACAATGCAATTTAGTGAGGAATTTAGAGGAACTATATGGCAACTGCACCATGGCTTCATTAGGATCAGTGCGCTATCTGAAACAGCCGAGGACTCACGGGACTCGGGCCTGACAGCTTCCTCTCACACATAATTCAACTCATCTGACTACTTTGGCACTTAATAATGGCACCGATTCCCATATTTTCTTTAATGAGTGAAGATCAAAATGACAAATGCGCTTGATCTTTCCTCTTTTCAGAAGCATGCTTCATCCTATGAAGTCTTTTATTTGGTTATCAATGTTTTATAATCAATCAGGGTCATAAAATGAATGGATATGATTGTCGTTATCCAATAAAGACACAGTAGCACATACTGTATATCATTCCTGCAGACATTGAGTCAAGATAAATCTACAGAGATCGTGCACTTGCAAACTACCGCCAGACCAGGCTGGATACGCACTGCATACTAAGAGGTCTGCATCTAGGGAAAGACAAATGCTGTTGCCATTCTCCACTTCCTGCCCAATTAATATCAGACTGAACACTTTCAGTGTTTTTCTAATTTACGTTATTCGGCTGTTCTCACATTGGGATACGTTACAAAGTGAGAGGGCAAACTTGGAGACCTCAATTTAGACCTGATGATTCGAGCAATTGAAAGACAATTATTGTCAAACGACTACAGACTGTTACTCAAGTTAATGGTAAGATACTGATTAGAGACGTAACCAGAGTGGTAGAATCTGTAGCCAGTGGCTCAGTGAGACAATGGTGACATCACTCCGTGTGGTTAAAGCCAGCCATGAAAACAAGGCGGAGGAAATCAGCATCTACCATTCTTTGTACAGCGACGAACATTTGCTAAGATAGGAAAAGCAAGAGAACAAGTCTCCATCGTTTTAACACGCAGACAACAGTCAGTACAGTCAGTACATATGGTACAACGTGGTGTACCATAGGAGCAGTTGCAACTGCGACATGCTTCTCAGTTCTTCTAAGTTGCCTGCAGTCTGAACGCAGTCTAACTAGAATCGAATGAGTTGTGCATGTGAAAACATCCTTGTCTCTCATTATCAGCACAGTGACATCACATGCTGCCTCACACCCACCTTGAGACGCAGGCGGATGGTGTTGCAGTCCCTCAGCGGGTTCAGTTTCAGCGTCTCTCCCAGGTTGTTGCAGCTCGTACTCTGCTGCTGCAGCTCGCAGCACACACACACTCCATCGCTGTCAAACTTGAGCTGGGGGGGAGGAGGGGAGAACACACATCCACACTCATGCATGCACGCCACGTACACAAACACATACATACACACAGACACACAGACACACGCATACATACACACACAAAAGCACACGCACAGACACATGCACTGATCAGACCTGAGCTTGGAGTGTCGTGGTGATGTACTTCATGCTGGGATTACTCCTGACATGAACACACATTCGTCAAGATAAACTAAACACACACAAGATACTGAATATGAGACTCTGATGGAGAAAGGTGGCGGCACACAGCCGATCATAAGTGCACGACAAAAGAAGAGAGGCTGTGAGATATGTGGAGCTTCCCAGGGAGGGACGGAGGTAGAGCGTACCTCTGCTATGTGTCCTAGATTCCGAGAAAGCAGGACACAAATCCAACAAGTATGGGTTAATTACATCGGGGAGAGGAGATGAGGAAAGTTAGCATTTCAGACATGACTCGGGGAGGGACTCTGAGGAGCCACATGAATCAGTGAGGTTGGTCTACTCGGCTGGTCCCACGTCCACAAGCAGACAAGCTGCTTCTAACGTGTAAGTGGTTGGGGTTAGTGGGGTTGGTGCTGGATGAATCACAAGGGGCTTCTTCAGTCAAAAGAGGAGACACTGGTGCGACAAATTCCTCTTTAAAAAAAATCAGCTGACATTTCATTATGAACATGTGAGGACTGCAGTGTCCTGTGTCCAACTCCTTCTGATCCCCAGCTGCTGGAATAAAAGCTTTATACACCTATGTTGACATTCTGTTTGACATGCGTTAACACAGCTGTTGGAAAAGCCAGGGTCTAGAGGGCACGTATCAAACTGGTGAAAACCGCTTGTGAAAAATAATATCAAAGGAGAATGGTATCAATTTTACTGTGGTAAATTCTGCTCAGCTTATAAAAAATGTTTTATGACGTATTTTGGGGCTCTGGAGAAGCACATCTGCGAAAACAACCCTGGTGAAGTTATCAGGGGTTATCTTCACTTTGACTCGGAGACTAAACAAGTGTAACAGAAAGCCCGCTTTTCAAATTGGGGTTACAGAGTGAGGAATGCAGGGGCATTAACAAGGATGCAGAGGATACAAAGATGCTTTTGTTGGCAATTGGGAGGGATCAGGTGTTTTTTACTAACTCAATCATTGGAGATGTGACTGAACGTCAACAAACATGGCGGCATCGCCCACGATACCTCACAGATTCAAATGTTGTTCAGTGGTACAACGTGAGGAAGTTGCGAAAGGTTAAATCTTATGTAAATGCATTCAACCGCGTGAAGCTAGGGGTTAGGCTAAGCTGGGGAAAAAGCTGGGAAAGTGTTTATCGGGGTTGCAAACAGTCGCACTTGAAGGGTGGGCTGAAAAGCTGTAAGATCATCGAACAAGATTTTCTTATGGAGTATTCTGGCCCCTTTAATGTTTCTGTATGAGTTAGACTCAGGACATCTCGTTGTCTACTGCTTTGATTCTGACCACGTCTCTCTTGAGTCTCTTTGAGCTGCTGCCTTACGCTTTCAATGTCGCTTATCTGTATTCCAGCTATTTTAGATTCTGGCAAAGATGGATGTGATAATCACCAGCCATTAGTCACTAACAGACAAATAGTTCAGTTCACTTTTGAAGTTGACTCAGATTTGCAGCCTGCTCAGAGCAGAAGCGCCGCCTGTCAGCCTTTCATGTGCCAACATTCATGAATTTAAATGTTGACTCACATGCAGACAACAACGAACACACGCCTATTATGTAACAACAACAAAATACAAGTATTGCGCCAATCTTTTGCATTTATCTACAGGCTAATGTTAAAGTCACCTACATGTGTTTGTAAAGAAGATAAACATTAGGCTGCTGAGAAACACCATTATTTGGCATGTCAGTGGTATTGTACTGTTTTAGCTTTTCCATGTCGTTATGGTAAATAAGAACTGGTCTCCAATTGACTTATCTGGGTAAATGCATTTAAATACATTTAAATTAAATTTAGAACATAATTTGTTGTTTTGCTGTTTTTTGTTGTCGTAAATGTGTTGGGCTGTATGTCACAGGTTTTCAACATACAGTAAATATTCATGTATGAACAGATGTACTGTCGGAGAATTCCAGTGTTTCAGGAATATAAGAAACATGTTGATGGAGCAATCTGAGCCTCAGGTATGTCTAAAAACCTGTGTTTCCTTTTCTTTATTTCATTGAATGTTGTCAAATCTGCACTATATTAGAGATAATGATAAAGAAGTTAAAGTGCGTTGACCTGATTCCATCTATCATTGTGTGATGTCAGTGTGCATTCTTACAAAGTAGGGGTTTGATTGTGTATGCTTTCATCAATCAGGTTCTGACATTTAATTTAAAAAAGGCATGTGCTGTATACATATTTATAAATGATGTAGTTAAAGTCCAGTGGGTCTCACCAGCTGACACTCCTCCAGAGAATTGACCAGCTGAGCGTTCTGGCAGGACAGGATGGAGCCCGCCAGGTTGAGCATCACACACACAGCTGACAGCAGCATGAAGAATGTGATCTGTGGCAGAGAATGAAATAGAGGAAAAAAAGACAACATAATGTCAAAATGTTGCTGCTTACAGACACTGATTAGACACTTATATCTTCCCAATATTTAGTTTGAAAGCAGCATTTACATAGCGTATATATTTCTCAAATGTACTTTCACACCAAAGTACCACCTTAAGCTCAGGGTAGAGCTTTATTTTAATTTCCAGGCTAACAGCCCCGTGAATATACATCCTGTTAGAATAAATACTGCCACCGTTTCTGATACTTGAAATTACAGGTCAAGCACAACGGAAAGAGTTTGAAAATTGACAACTGACAGTCTGTCCAGGAAATTGGAAACCAGGCACCAGTGCTTTCTGAACATTTTCATGAGCTCATAATTGATTCATTTAATTAAAAATTGCAATAGCCTATTTTCAAAGCTTGTGTTTGTGTAGGACGTAAAGGGCAATAGCAGGAGGAGTTTGACGGCTATAAAGGTTATTTGAAACACGCATACACAGATGGATAGGAGCAGAGAGGGACCGAGGGCGGAGAAGGGAAGGAACTGGAGGTGACGTGTAATAAACAGATGGAGCGATAAGTTTAAGTGCTTTTCACAAATGCAGATAATTTAAAGGTTGAGAGGCTGGTGGGCGAGAATGAGGAGCACCTCTTTGGATGGAACGTCCGATAAAGAGTTACGATAAATTAAAACCAAAGGAAAAGTGCAATCGTTAACAGACAGTGAGAGAGAAGAAGAAGAGGAGACAGACAGACATACAGAACAAGACTCTGTAGCCCCAATGGTTCATTGGTGGTAATGATATGTAGATGTGCTTAGTTAGCACTTCATTTGAATTTGATATCAGCTGTCTGGTTCTCTGGTTGATCAGCTGCACGAGAATGTAATCAAGTCTCTGGGATGCAACATTTAACGCATGACCTACCAACACCCCCACCCGCCCGCCCGCCCGCCCTTTTCTATATCTGATTGGTTAGTGTAGGATGAATATCTATATGAAAAAGGTTTCTCAATGTGTAGACACCAAGATTACATTTATTTTACGTTACAATTCATTTTGCTGACATTTTTATGCAAAGTGACTTAGATTGATGATAGATAGATGATATATACTTTATTAATCCCCAAGGGGAGATTAGTTCTCTGCATTTAACCCATCCTTAGTTATTAAGGAGCAGTGGGCTGCAGTGATGCGCCCGGGAAGCAACTGGGGGTTCAGTGCCTTGCTCAAGGACACTTCGACTTGCAACAACTAATGGGGAGAGCCGGGATCGAACCGACAACCTTGGGGTTGCAGGACGACCCCCTTACCCCACTGAGCTACAGCCACCCCCCCTATTGCTGTTACATACATACACCTACAGGGAGCAATTCAGGGTTAAGTGTCTTGCTTAAGGACACATCGACTCGGGCGGGGATTGAACCACCAACCCCCTGACTCTGAGACAGACCCGCTACCCACTGATCAAAAGTCGCCGCATTTAAAAAAATGTATCAGATATGACCGATCTGTATGCTGTGTTACAGTTTGGCAGAACTGAGACTGATGGGATCTACCAGATACAAGAGGCAATCTCTCCTTCAATGAAGAACATTACTTGGGTATTGCAGAGGAAAGCTTTTGCGCTACAGTATCCAGAGGGACCGACTTTAATCATAATGTCCAGACTGGCTCTATATCATTTATTACCGGGTGTGAGTTCAAAATGCTGCTCTGCACAAAGCATCATCATCAGTTCAGGTGTGCAGGAGAGTTTAACTCGAATGGTGCCATGACGATAACTTTCATAAAGAGGATATTATCATGCACACAGCAGTGACAGTAAAAGCTCTCTCTGACAAACAGGACATTACTTGTATTTGAATGAAACCTCTCCGGCTTTGCATTGTTGCAGCTGAGCCAGTCGGATGAAATGCTGCACCTCAAACAATAACCCGCTGCAATTCCAACTGAGGACAAAACAATCCCTCTCTAGCAAAGCTCTAGTGACTGTGGGTGTGCACTAACAGAATATTTTGCCACTTTAAAATAATATTTGTTTTGTTTCATAATTCTCAGAGCAATATGTTTTAGCTCTTCCAATTACTCATTATTTAAATCTGCAGCTACAATAAAAAAACACACAGGCACAAGATAACAAAGTGATGCCACCACTAGCCCTAATTTACACACACGCACACACACACTGGCTGAATTGTGTTTTTAATGAAACAATGGTGAACAAGTCCCACAATAAATCCTTTTGATATCCTCTGGTGACCCAGGTGTCACCTGCTTGTCCCTCGTGGCGTCTCTCTGCTGAGCTGATTGTCACGCCTGGCCCCACACCAACGCTTTCTCATTGCCATGTAGGATTACACAGCATCATTTCGCAACTTGTCATTAATTACTGCTGCGCTGCCCTCTGCATGTCAAAGAGGTAAACACACACACATACACACACACACACGCGCGCGCACAGGTACCCACGCGCCACTCGGACGCTGTAACAGTCGAGACAGATTTACGCTTTGTGTCATCTCACATCGTTTAGCGCTCATTGCGGAGGACAATACAGCACAATATAATCACCATTCATCTCCATGCCACACTCATAGATTACGACATGAGACCCAAGGTGCAGGTGTTTCTCTGTAATTCTCCATAACTGTCAGTGAGGTGAAATAATTTGGCTTGAGCTCTGCCTCTTTCTATCCTTCATCCAGCTGCAGTAGTTTTTCAAACTGCAGAGGTAAGAGAGGACGTTTCCGATGGACCATATATCTAGGAAAGAAAACTAAGTAGCCTGTTGAGAGTTGTGCACTGGAGAGGAGTATTTATCGTAGGGGGTATAGTCTTAAAGGTACCATGTGGAGGTTGTTGGGCTCCCTCTCCTTTTGGTTGATTCATGGGATAATTGGTCATTTTGGCCGTCGTCGACGACGATCTTCTTCAGTGAATTAGTCGTTCTTAACGCTTTGTTCTTGCTGAATTACATATTTCCAAGAAACCAATGAGTAAGTCTCTAAAATTGACTGCTAGTCAGTTATAATAAGGCATGATAACAATGAATGATTTTAAATACTTGGTAAATGTTATTAAAAAGGAATTGGATTCAACACGTATTCGATCTTAAGGATTCCCAAAATGGGTTTTGGCAACACTGAATGTAAACTGAAACTTTCTTTTTTTTAAAGAACAATCTCCAGGGCAACGGTGCTACATTTAGGGAAATAGGCCTATTCGCTCTCTGGGGGAGAGTTAAATAAGATAAGTAATAGTGTGGTATAAATATAAGGCCAGTTGGTGAACTGATGTGTTTACATGTTGTCAGTTCTAAACAAACAACTGATAACATTTCAATTATTGAGGTGGATTTTGTTTTGGTAGCTGTTTCTAGTCTTTCTGTTGAACTAAGTTAACAGCCTGCAGGCTGTAGCTTCATATGTACATGATGGATAGACACAGAGTGGTATCAATCATCTCGTCCAACTGCCATCCAAAAGGTTTTCCTTGTGTAGAATTTCAATGGATTTGGGAAATCTCTGTAAATCAATGTTTATTCAACAATTTGCATAAACTGTAAACATACATAGTCTTTCTGTTGTAACGCTCTCCTCGTCCATCACTGCCACAACCAAAAAACCAAGCTCATCGATCATCCCCTCGAATCAGAGATAAGATAAGCGTCTCAGTGGGGAAACTGGACTGATGGAGCAGCAAACAATAATACCCCTTCATTGTTTCATTATATACCAACTATTAAAAGAACAGAGGAAATGTGGGGGCTCATATATCCTCAGCTGACCATTTCAGCAGTATTTTAAGCAGCAATGTATGAATATTTCATTATTGGAGTATAATGCCCTAAAGCTTACTCATAATGTATATGCAAAAAACTGCCATGTATAATAGGTTATAACAATAAATCATACACATACCATGTATAGCTATTACTAACTCTTCAAGTTATTAAACACACATGTGGCACAAATATGCTAATATGCAAAGTGCATGTTGAATTATATCTGCTAATAATATGACTGAAATAGTCTCTAAAATACTGTTGCATTAAAATAACCTTGTCCATAATGACCTTTACGCGTGTCTTAGATCTCCAGATTATGACGCATGCGCTGCATCTCTAACATGCGTGACAACCTCAGGAAATCTATCTGTGAACTTAAAGAAGCAAATGAGTGTATTTTGATCTGAAACGATTTTCGAAAGTCAAAAAGAGTTTGATGTTGTTCAGATTTTAACGTTCTTGGAGACACACTTGTGACAAGAGCTTTGTTGTTTTATGCTTTTTGTTCTCATTAATCACATATATTGTTTTAAATGATGAATGATTAAGCCAAAGGTCATTTTGTATCATGTTGACAATAAAGTTCCTAATTAATGTAATTGAAGAAAGGTTCAAATCGAGATTGGAAGGAATAGTTGATTAGTCTATCAATACAACATTGATTTATTTCAGAAGTCACGTTTATAGCAAACATACTAAAAATTCTCTGGATTGAGAAATTGGAATTGAAAATGTGTTGTTTTCTGTTATTGTAAAGAAATATTTATAGATTTGTGTGTTTTTCTTCTGAAAAACAAAACCGAGATATTGGTATGCTTGATATTTTCAGCAATGTTATCCTTCGGGAGTCCAAGTTCACTTTGTTAAACTATGCATGGATTTCTGTCTTTAAAACACAAAATGTGAGGGGAAATGACACAGGTGCATACATACATATACAATGCTGGAGTGGTAATCACTTCAAATATGACTATAGATACATACACATTTTCAAATATTATTTAGCTAACAAATGTAAGGCATACAACTAAAATACAGTCTATTTACATGTTTAAACATGTGACATTATTCCAACTGTTTGTGCCTCTTTCATTGAAAGTCTATTGTATGTGTTCAATCACGGAAATAATAATAATAACAAATAATTATCAACAATTATTTTGAAATACATACAAAAATGAGATTCATGTCCAGATTTTTCTTAATGAAACACGATCAGTGGGTTACCTATTAAAAGGCTCAGGAAATCAAGAAAATGAACTGCAGATGAATCTATAATTTTAAAATCATCGTTTTTTGCAGCCCCATTTAAATGTATTCCTTCAGACCAGAGTTATTGGTTTCTTTTCTGGTGTCAATCAGGTGCAGATGGATGCTGCTAATCAGGCCCTGAAGAAACAAAGTCTGCACAACACAGCAGGAGAGAATGCTAACGTGCTATGACAATGAGTTAAGAGCTCCTCCTGTAGAGTCCTCGAGTAGTAAACAATGGCCGCACTATGGGTTACCACAACATTCAAATCAGCCTATTTAAAAAGACATAATGATGTAGAGCCGGGGTTTAACCCTGTGGAAGTGCCGCAGGGCAAAGTAATTAAAGATTGTGAAGTTGTGATCAGAAGGGAATTATATAAAAGAAGAATTTGACTGCAGCCCACATTAGTATTTAGTCTGCAGCAGCACTGCGACACAACCCTGTGTATTTTAAACCATCCCTGAGCCATCAGAGTTGGAGGCAATGTTTTTTGTTTTTGTTTGTTTCCTGCTTAACAGATCACAAAACCCTCAGATTCAGTTTCCCTCAGACACTGTATCAATCCACATGCCCTGCAGAGCTCAGGAACCTCTGGGAACATACAACTCGAAAAGGAGAATAAGAGATCATTCCTGAATATATTGATCGACAGGAAACTGTCCAATGTTAGCCTGAGGAACTTCCAGATCTTAAAGTGATTTAAAATATGCTAAAATACACCCCTACCTTGGGGTTAAGCCACAATCAGCAAAGACAACAATGTATTCTCCTGGTGTCCCCTCGACTGACTTTATCAACACACTGCAGACAGCAAGCAGCAGCTGGTTCTCGTTGGTTCCCACTGTTAACTGAAATACCTTTCTACCTTCCTGCTCCCTCCTCCCCCTGAGGGCCGTGGTGAATATCCTTATGTGCATGTGTGTGTATGTCTGCGCGCGCGCGTGTGTGTGTGTGTGTGTGTGTGTTTAGACCACATCACCAGGATTAGCTGTGATAGGAGTTGAGTGACCTTGAGTTCAGTGCCGGTCCAAATAAACAGTGGAGGTGTTGATACTAACCCTCAGCAGCAGAACCCGGGGGACGTCACACTAAACCAGACGTAACGACTTCCACAGACCCCTAACCCTGCCGGGGGATAGCTTCATCATGGGAGCGCACACATCACTTTAAACCAACACTCATGTCAGGATATGTGCTTAGAGATACCTGGACACGTATACTTTTGCGGAAACTCGTAACTCGACAAAAAAAACTGATGGGATTCAAAAGCGAGTACGGCAAGCCGAAATGCAAATGTATCAAAAATACAAACACGGGTGAACACAGCAGCATACATATTTGCATTTTCTCTGTCTTTTAAGGCGTTGTTTTTACTGCACAGCAGAAGATTTGCATGGAGATTAAATTCACACCTCGCACCTCGTCTCCATGAATTGATGTATATCCTGTTTAACAGGGCACTGGGTTTATGGAGAGCATGGTTGAGTCAGATAGTGGACCCTTGCACGCCATCAACAGGAAGTGATGTTCCGAATGAGACATACCACACAAGATCTTATCACCATTCAAACACGCGTTGTTCTCGGTGGTCAAGAAAGAACACCAGACGTGTTTTTATGTTTCTATAGTTGTTGACTATAAGAGTTAAACAAATAACACTTTGCCATGTCAGACTGTGTCTCCAATTCAATTCAGTTTATTTGTATAGCCCAATTTCACAAAATACAAATTTGTCTCGGAGTGCTTTACAATCTGTACACATAGACATCCCTGTCCCAGAACCTCACATCGGACCAGGAAAAACTCCCAAATAACCCTTCAGGGGGAAAAAAAGGGAAGAAACCTTCAGGAGAGCAACAGAGGGGGATCTCCACAGGATGTGATGGATTAGTTCCTGTGGTTACAGACATCATGTGGACGTTGCACTCCAACACCTTTTATTGGCAGAAGAGCCGTAAAAACCTGCATCAAGCCGGCTGAAGCTGAACTACATCTCTCATGTTGGAGTACTTCTTTTAATCCAACCTTTTGCCTTTTTTAATAATGTGAATTCACCAAGTACAGCCTGCAAACGTCCACTTGAGGAGTGTTTAGATAATGGGTAACTAGACGGTCAGGTACTATAAGGGAAGTAGGGTTGCTCTGTGGAAGGAGTGCATCTGTGCCAATGCTCACACTTATTGATTAAAACAGACCGTGAAAGACAGCATCCACCCGAGGGTCAGTGGCTGATTAACCTCTCCTCAACATTTTAATCAGCTACTGACCTCTAAAGAGCTAAAACAAGGAGGATCTGTCTTCTGCTTCCCTCAAGGCTCTTGGTGGTGTGTGTGTGTGTGTGTGTGGGGGGGAGGGGGGGGCTGTAATGAGACAGGCCTTTAATGAACCTGGTCCCAGCAGACTCTCACACCACACAGAAGTACAGCAAGAACTTTGTAAAAGATGCTGCTTGCCTGAGGCGCGTCATTGAAAACCAAGGATGGCGTCTCCATGAGGTATTAATATGATGTAAAACGCTGTCTAATATGAAACACGACACAGAAGACTTTACACGCTGGGATCTGTGATCGGTAACAAACTGTCAGATCTTCATTAAAAGATGTGAGGTTCCTCTTATCAACTTTAAGAGAATTTGGCAACTTTTCATGGATTGACACTTCCTAAACAGTCAGTAGGCCTCCAAGTACACAACAACACACTCCTCGACATGCTATGCTGTGAAAGAATACAACATGTTGTAGAAAGCATTTCTAAATCAAGTTTAAAAAATGTGAAGAGCTTTTCTTAAAATAATTAAATGAATGACCGAGTGCTTTCCAATCTACATCATTATTATTATTATTATTATTATTATTACTAGTATTAGTATTAGCTATATTAGAAGTCCTTCCTTCCTGCTGCTGTCAGGCTGCACAACAAACTGCTGTAGATCGCTGGAGATCCTGGCAAACTCGGCACTTTACTTTACTCAGCACTTTACTTTGTTTTCCCCCTGTATATTTATTATTAGTATTAGTATTTAGTTTTTAGTATTTAGTAGTTTTGTGTTTTATACTTATTTTCATTGATGCTCTGATGTGCACCGCTGCTGTGATTTTTGAAATTTCCCTACTGTGGGGATGAATAAAGGTATATATCATTATTATCATGGCATCATGTTGATCAACGACTCTGGTCCAGACTGACACATTTCAACAACTATTGAATGGATTGACGTGACTTTTCCTCTTTTATTCGAGGCTGGAAGAGGCCATGATGACTGCAGGAGAGCACCGTGACCTGAGATGTGACTATTTGCTCAAACACCTCTAATGATGCTGCTGCCTGGATCATGCCGCTGCTGCTCCTATGAGCCATGAGATAAGGAAGTCTATCTAATTCATATTCTAATTAATATGGAGCCACACTTCCTGCTTCTCGGGGCCTTGGGAAGGACATGATTCATCCGGCATTATCTTGAGTCGGAAGGTTCCGGTTCACCCAGCCAACTGTTCGCTTTCAAACTCTGCCCTGGTTTCTCTCACAATCTGCTCATCCCTTGGTCTGATCCCTTCCCTGTCACTTCCCGTCATTTTATACATTATGAGAGCATGTGGAAAATAGAAATAAAGACACCAAAGATGGTTACAATAGGTGTGTGCCTTTATATGCTAAAGAGAAGCAATGTGGCATAAATGCAAAGTAGAGGAATTAAGAGAAAAAAAACAACAGCAGGATTATAACATCTTCCTAAATTACCTCCATGGACATCTTTTCATTTTTCGTATTTGTTTTACGGTGTGGAGCAAATCACATCTCAGATTTCCTTTTATTCATATTAAATCCAGTTCTTTCAATGCCATGACTTGAAACAGCATGTATTTGATGCACAATAAAATAAACACAGAACAGAGTTAAAGCACAGCAAAGAGCTTGCTTGTTAAAAAAAAATATATTTTTTAATGTCTTAACGTCAAATGACAACCACAAGAAATAAAGCCTATTTTCTTTTGCCATTTGGAATGATCATTCACACACCTCCATGTAGTCTGGTTTAGAAAAATAAAATGTTCACATGAAAGTGAAGAGGGTTTTGCAATTGGTTTAAAGTTTCACAATGCAGTGCCTCCCCCACCCTCCCACCCCCATCCCCCATCCCGCCACCCGTCTGAAACCTTCACGCACTCTAATCTTCAGTAATTTAAATGGTCAACTTCCTAGGGCATGTGATGCCAAAAGCACTTTAACACTGTCATCATTCCTGGTGCCTGTCCATCAGAGCTCTAACTAACATTCATATCCATTCATACACCGCAGGAACAGCCTGCGGGAGCAATACGGGGTTAAGTGTCTTGCCCAAGGACACATTGACATAGACTAGCGGAGCCGGGGATCAAACTGACGATTCTCCGATTGAAGGAGGACTCTGCTCTACCACTGAGCCACAGTGTAGTTCTATATGTCCCCAGCAAGACACCATGAATAAAACAGCAAAATAAGAAATGCTAATTTGAGGAAGAAACACAGAACATACTGTGAACTCCATGGTTAAGGTTTGAGTTAAAATGGCTGAGGGGATCTTTGTTGTCATGGTTACAATTAGATTGGTTTAGGTGAGTTGGAAACAAACAGCAATGTCCCAAATAAAGGTTGCAACTGCAGCAACTATCGTGTAGTTACAGATACAAAAGGAAAGGAACAATGATATGGTCAAATCTGTCAGAAATTGATGCAAAAATCTGTCAACAAAAATCTGTCAGAGTGCAGAGTCAACGATGAAAACTGACATCACAGAGGTAACGATGCTGCAGAGTAGAACCACAACGCCTGCAGCTGAGCAGACACTGTTGAGTGGGAGTCACAAAGAAGCCTCTTTGATCAGCAGCTTCTTCATTCTTTCAGCTGTTAAGAGTGAAGTCGGTTGGTATATAGAGCAAAGGAGCTCTGCTCTTCCTTTCATCCGAATGGCTTCTTGGCAGATACACAGTGTGAGAGGAGAGGAGGTGATGTGAGGAGCAACGGGGACGCAGAGCGGCAGTGCTAATGCAAACTGACCAGAGGTGACAGGCAAACTGTGACCAGAGCAAAGAGAAAACACTCCTGGAGTACACACACACACACACACACACTCCTTGCAATCTCTCTTTCAGCTTGCTTGGTGTATAAAGAAATAGTCCACACACTGTTAATTCAAGCTTGCAGCGAGGTTGCTTTCGAGAGGCTTCACCCCGAGTCCTCCACTCTTCAACAGGAGGACTCTGGGCGAAGCCTCCATGTTGGCAGACATCATCTCTGCCTTAGTGGACTTGAGAAAGACATTTCAGTCCTGTGCACCATGTTTAACACAGCCAGCTAATGTGTATGATTACGTATACAACATTTACTGCTGAACCGGCATTGTGATTGGATGGGAAGTACTTATATATAAAGAATAGTACTTGCCTATCTGAGCAAGGTATCTTTAATTCATTTCTAAACATAATTTAACCAATTTCATATAAATTGTGCTTGCCAAACAGCTATCACTGCAACAAAGACACAGCCAAATGTGTTATTTGTCTGCAGACAACATGGGATTGCATCCACATTTAGATTTTGTGACAACTAAATGTGCCTCAATCTCACTGTGAGCTGACCCTAGAAACACGCTGAATCACAGTTGGATTTAGATGAACCTGAACCCATTCAGATAAACATCCACACTCTGAGCCAAAACAAACTGTAAGATGTAACAAAGGATGCTGGGAAGATGCAAAAATAAAAAATATTTTCTTTCTTGGCAGAGGACCAAAACATATTTCCAAAGCTACTCTCTCTGCCTCTTTGTCCACCGTGCCTACAGCCACCCACATCACAGCAGTACACCTCATGGCATACAACTTTTTTGTTTATTTTTCCAAAACCATTTAAAATGTGGAAAGGCCCAAAACACCAATTACACCGTTCTGTTTGAGCTTGCTGGTGAAACTTGAGAGAAATAGCAGCTTTATGTGGACGGATGTGAGTGTGAGGTTTTTACAACAGCAACAAATTCCACAGTGTTACTGGATACATTCATTGAAAACACACTCTTTCAGTTGTCTGTTGGGTTGAAATTAAAACCTCCACCCTTATACAATCATGCAAAGAAATACTGAAAACGAGGGTTCGGTAGCATTACAATAAACAAACTACAGGGTGAAAATCTTCTGTATATTATATCAAGAGTTGTGCAGCTTGTCGCTTGGTGCGCCTCTATGTCTAACTTTAACTGCAGCTCCTTCACTCTCAACGTTGGGACTGGCTGCTATTCAGCTTTTCAAAAAGATGAGGATGATCAAAATTACTAATCAAACATGACAAACAGGTAGTTGTTGCTGTGTGATCGTGTAAAGTTATACTATATAGAGAGTATGAAGCTGAACAAATCTGCCATTACAGAAATTGTAAAAACTCACATTAATATCATTTAACTAAAAACTATATAGTTAAAAAATGACATCTCTGCAGGGCTTTCTAGCCTCTTTTAGCTCATTGATGGGTTTTGTGGCCGGCACATTACATTAAGTCTCAAAGTCAAGCATCTTGTAAGACCAGAATTCTTCTTCTCAGGCATTGGCGGAGACCCAAACAGAGCTACAGAGTGGTTATTAGACCTCCAGTCAAGTATACCTGACTGCTAATGTTGGTGTGTTTCTGCTGAGTGTGTAACTGGGTTGTCAAGTTGGTGGTTGTTATTTATTAGTCAACTTGATTGGATTGTTTCGTTTCCAAACATGCTGACTCCAATATTGTAAATATGTTTCATTTGTTAGTCTTCTCTTGTCACACCTGTCCAACATGTGAAACATAGTTTGATTGCATGGTTAACTATTGTAATATAGTTAATTTAAAGTGGATGAAAAAATGCCACACATCCATCATGTTTTCTACATTCTTTCCCAATATTTAAGGATTGACTGCACGGCGCTTCATCGATTACTTCATTGCAATTTGCCCTTTTTTGGGATGGAAATCTGGCAACGGATAGTTCCTTTCTCACTCTTATGTTTACATATCAATTCAGTTGAACTGTGCACCTCAAATGAAAGAAACAAGCTTCTATCTACAGGTGTGCTGGGATACGAATAAGCATTCCCCATTCCTTTTTCATAATATGGCCCCACAAGCGAGCTTTCATTTCAGGGCTTTCAGGGCTTTTCCTCCCAGTAGCCCCTGTCAGCTCTGTAAAAGAACTCGAAAGAACAGAAAATCTAACCATACAATCATAAAATTCTACAAGGAACACGTGAATAGGAGTTATTCCCCCCTAAAGGCTATTCTGAGTGCTTTCTGTCTGTTTGATGTCGTGCAACATTTCCAGTAGATTTGCTCTTTGAAGACTACGTCTCCACCACCTTCCTCACAGCCCTCCTCAGCCCACACGTTTGCAAACGTGTGCACTTTTGTTTCCGTCCGTCTGTCTGTCTGTCTGTCTGTCACACACTTCCTGTCTTTGTTTCCCTTTGGCGGCTCCTGACAGGTGGTCCTACGGGGCCCATCTCTGTTGGCAGTAGGCTATATCTCCCTCTCCATCTGGGTCAAGTCAGAGATTAAAAGGCCTCTAAGGAAGAGGGAGACCGAAGAAGCACACACACACACATGCAAAGCAGTGGCAGAGTTGGTGTGTGCCAGTCATCTGTGCATGTGTGTTTGAGTGCTGGCTTTATGTTTCTGGCTGTATTGTATGTCTGCATGTGTTGTGCATTTGTTGGTCTTCATGTGCACTTACAGTTCTAATAAAAAGCAAGAGCCTGCCGCAACAACAGTCTCTTAACCGCTCAATTATACAAGATGGCAGACGGTAGTCGCTTGAATTATCCGAGCTGTATTGATGCTCCACAGTACAAACTGGTGATGAATAGAATCAGGAAATCTGTTGCTGGACTGTTGCCAATCACTCAATGAATCATCGTCATTTAATAAACAGAAAAATGTAAGACGAATGCTCGGCTTGAATTTTATGGACTTTTGCTCTCGCTGTTAGCAAATGGAGAACAAATGGAAATGCTCCAGCTCCTCAAAGTACTTTTTAAATTTGTGTTTAATAAAAGCCCAATTAAAAAAGCATCGTCTTTTTAAGACTGAACTAGCATTTTGTTTCCGCTTTCAATTGTTTTGATGCATGGGGGGGGGGGGAGGGGGGGTGCTAGTAAGAATGTGCTCACCTGTGTGCGCGCATCACGGCTGAGCGATGCGCGCGCAGACAGCATTTAACGGAGCGGAGCAGCGTGTGCGCTCTGATCGCTCTTTTAATGAAGTATCGATACTAAAAATATGCTAAATCACATCGTTTTTAACGTACGGGTACTTTGTTAGTATCGCTACACCGTGCAGCGTGACAGCAGCAGATGTAGCGGAATAACATTCAAGCTAACCTAACTTCCCAAACGCTGTGGACATCTGAACGCTGATTGGCCGAGACGCGACACGTCCCATCAAAGATGTTCTATTGCGAAGAGCACCACTCCACATTTTCTCCGCGTCTCACTGCAATCTCAACCGCAGCGGGCCAGGTGAAACAAATAATAAATCGGAACGCTTCTCTGGTATTGTTCAGGGGGCCGGTCCAAATGGGGCCGGTAGTTTGGGGACGACCACAGTGTTCTGTGTTCTCTTGTCATGTGCACCAATTAAAAGAACAAAACGGACGGCCTTGGTTTATGAAAAATCCAGCTTTCCAGTAGCAAAATACTTATTATATACACTAATAGTTATTCATTATAATGCTATGAATTGCTTTGGGTATTTTGGGAGATGTTTATGAGTTGCTCTGATATCTCTGAACACCTTCACTTGTCAAATGGATCAATGGCTTCAAGATTGTTTGTAGCTTTCCGGGACTACTTTACTCGTACCAGTCTCACGGGAACTCTTCCTTTATTCATCACAAACAACCAATCCATGGAAGATGGAAACAAGCTTCAGCTTTAATATTATTTCCTGTCAATGAGATAGAGGCAGTGAAAACCGATGTTGTTAATCATAGCTGCCCTCCCAGTAGCAGGAGTTAGTTTCTTACTTTATGCATCTACCTTCAGAGATATCCCTCTGAAGCTAAATGTACGTCTGGGTCTGGCATGCTGGAAGTGCAGTAGAATGAAGGCCAGTGCTCTCGAACACAGACTCAGCCATCCATTGATTCACAGCAAGTCGTGCACACATGAACCATGCACGCACACATTTATGAGCTTAGACGTGTGCACACACTTCAATCATAGCAAACATGGCTCTACTCTACTCCGGTCTTCACATCATGTCCGTCGCATAAAGATTTGCTGTGTTTTTTAATTTTTCGTGCCGTTTCTAATACCAGCACTAAAGTAAAAAGATGTTCATGACCATTGTAGTTTATTGTGATTAAGACAGTTATTGCATTATGCACAATGCTGGTAATAATGTTTTTCTGTCAGGGAGCTGAACTACAAATAAAACATATCTTATACAGTTTTTGTCTTAATGGAGGCGTCCGGCTTTGAAGAGAGAATAGATGCGTTTCAGTTCAGTTCAACGTCTTAAAGGGCTGTCTGATGCTGTTGCGCTGGTTCTCCTGCCTGGTGACGTGTCGACCGCCATCTCCTGCAGGTAATACACTGCCCATGGATAAGTACCTCATACAAGTTTACTTCAAATGATCCGAACAACTCCTTTAATGTTTTTGAACAGAGCTAAATGGTTCTTAGACCCGAGTGAGTCCTCAGCAGCTATAAGCCGGGCCTGCCAGGCTGTACAGGAGTGGCCGTAGTATCAACTCACTCAGCTGTGCAATATAGCTGACATGATTGTGTGTGAACCACAATTACGTCCCAAGTCCCTGACAAGTGACCACAGAGCACGAGTTGTTTGGTAAACTGTGGAAAATAAACTGGTGGGCCCGGCCTCCAATGCCTCGATTTGACCAAAACACTCTCACACAATGTCACGCATAGTTCAAACTGTTTGGTGTAGAAAGAGAGCGACAGGAGGGAGGCGAGAGAGGAGCCGCCTTGTGCTGCTGAACAAAAACTGACAGAAAGCACAATTATTTTGTATGTTTGTTTGTGGCATTTAAAATATCGGAGGAGTTATTATCTCGATTGATTAACAACACAAGGTGCAGAAAGAAATGCCTTTTGATCCTTCATCAATTGTATTCAGCTAAATGAATTCCGCTGTGTGACTTTGAGTGTGTTTTAGGAACCAAAGAGATGTCATGGCAGGTCAGTGACACATCATTTGTATAGATTTACCGTGTAGCTGATTGGAGTTAACAATGATACAGTGGATTCAGATTTCATTATTGGGCTTCTGTTTCCTGTAAGCTATTCATGTATTGAATATTTAACACTCGCATCCGAGAGCATGACAGTGGCGGGTGCCCACTACAAACCACAGAACATCCCTGGCTTATGTTCACGTTCATCCAAGCCAGATATATTGTTTGAACACTTCCTGACATCACGTGACTTGCATCTAACTTGAATCTGTTTACACCAAGCACTTCGTTACAGCTGTACTTTTGTTTAAATTAGATTTCTATAAGTCACAAATGATTAAATTTACTTTGTGCTTTCATGGAAATACCCAACAAAAGCGGAGAATGACATTTTGTCTGTCTGGGGCCAAAAAACAGGGGCCCAAAGCAATAAGTAAAACCACTTATAGCTCAGACGCACACACAGACACGCACATGCACTCGCACATACACACACATACACACACACACACACACACACGCCCATCACACACACGCACACACACGCCCATACACGCCCACACACGCCCCCCCCACACACACACACCCATCTGCTGGCCACAGAGCCAGGAACAGAGGCTGCTAATGGACTACTTTCATTTCTAATTACAGGATTAATTTGTCCATTTAGGCCTGAATGAAAAATGTTCAACAATTGGAGGGCAAAACTGGGTTGGACAGACAGACCATCTCCGCCTTTACTCGTAGACAGCCTTTTAATCAATCAATCAATTAGCTAATTAATTGAATTATCGGCACTAACAAACTGTTGTTTTTTATTTTTTTGTCGTTGTGGCCTCTGACCATAAATCTTTATTCCAGCAGCACAGATATCTCAGTTTCCTTGACACAATCAGTCAGTCATCTCTCTCTCTCTCTCTCTTTCTCTCACTCTCTCTCTCTCAACTGCATTTATATTTATGGCCTGGCAGGGTCACAGGCTGTCACACAGAGCACCTCATAAAGCCTTTCACCGATATCCTGCCGGCCCCACTGTAGTTATGTGATCGTAATACAAAGTCTAAGGTTATTGTGTGTATGTACCGGCAGTGATTTGTGTGCATCGTTAGCGAGATGTTTGGCAATGTGTTGCTCTCCTGACCATGCATTGTGAGCACTGTGTGTGTGTGTTTGTGTGTGTGTGTGTGATCAGATTTATCCCCAGCCATCAGCATATCACTAAAATGGTCCTGTAAATTACACACGCTCCTTTTGTATCCGATCTGAGACAAACAGGCACACACAGGCGTTTGTCAAATGAAGTTGTCATTGAAGTTCAACCAGGAGGGCCAACACATCCTGGCATTTCTCACAGACATGACAATTATTTCTCCACAGCCAGTCAATTATATCCACAACATCTTCCAGCATTTATTCCAGGATTAGATACCAAATATCCCTTTGTTTAAATTATTATATATAACATTGTGTTTTCTGAAATGAACAGATAAGAACATATGATGTCTGGAACACATGCAACACTTCTCCAACCTTACATAATGTAGCTCATATTTAAATTTAAGTTCAGTACTTGAGCAAATGTACTTAGTTACATTCCACCATTGGTTTAAGCAGTGTGGTCTCATGGGAAGGCGTACTATGTTAATGTTATTTAAGGAGGGACAATGCACATTATGAGCACTTGAGTCCATCATTTTCAGGGTTATTTTCATCTACAATCTCTGGCAGGTATAACCAGTATTTTAATCTTTTTGCATGTAATCTAGCTGCCTCCAGGGCCTCCTCCACTCTATTGCAGTGGCATGAAATGACGACCAAAATGACTGAAGACAGTTTGGTGAGAGCAGGCTGGTATGCTCAAGGATCCTGTCAAAAATCATCTTGTCATTGAAAAGGTCTGATCACTCAATCATATATCTCCTCATGTTTCTTTCTCAAGCTGTGAGTTCCACTATAAGATCCAGGCACTATTTTGGGATGCCTCACTTTTCCTGTGTGGATCACTCTTTGCCTCAAGGTTGCCTTGGTGACTATACGAGCTGGTGCCTGACAAACGC
Organism: Pseudoliparis swirei; assembly: GCF_029220125.1. Taxonomy (NCBI): domain Eukaryota; kingdom Metazoa; phylum Chordata; class Actinopteri; order Perciformes; family Liparidae; genus Pseudoliparis; species Pseudoliparis swirei. Next base: position 14,163,194 of record NC_079391.1, on the reverse strand, counting down.
TGCAGCGTTCGGGTGGCAACTGGATTAAAACACAGATTTGCACTTCAGTGGCACTTAAATAGCACTTACTTATGGTACTTTTGTAGTTCGACTATGTTGAGGAAATGTTACTTCCTGTATTCTTGTTGTTCTTAGTTTGTACTCTAGGTTGAAATGCACTAATTGTAAGTCGCTTTGGATAAAAGCGTCTGCTAAATGACATGTAACACTTTTCCTACACAAAACTATTGTGTATGCATAGGATATATATTTTTTTTTATGCTTTATTCTAGCAAAAACTTGGATCTTTTCAGAAAAAAGATTGTATTGTTATTAGACAGCAGGGCATGTGCATTTGTGTTAGTTACTGCCTTTTTTGTGGTTAAATGTGCATAATAGTGCTTACGTAAATAAGGTTTTAACAGTGATTTATTTGCTTATAAGTTTAAGTTTATTAGATATAATTAAAAAATCAATTTACTGTAAAATATCCATCAAGTTAATAAAGCTCAAATAAAATCTCATCAGAAATACAGAGGACATGCGTACATGGCTGTACGTACAACATGTGCATGTTTCTGTATCGAGCAGGCGGTAATATTGATAAATGGCGTCAGAAATATGGGGATGAAAGAACCTGATGACAGTCGCTAATCTTTGAAGATCCAACATGAATGATGGTTTTCAGAGTCCCAGGCAAGTACGAGCAAGCAGCAGAGTGATGAGCATATCCCTCGGATCAGGCCCGAAACATGCTCTCACTCCCATCTTTTGATGTGGGTAAATGCTCTGTTTTGGTGCTTCTGAATCTTAGAGTAGGTTTTAAAACCGTAGATCCCGGCAATCGTTCTGAAAGGCTTAGGCCATGGGTGTGTGTACATTTGAGAATGCCTTAGACCGGTTCACCTTCATCTGTCAGATACAATCTTTTCCGTATTGTTTGGTCCCTACATGTTTGAAACTAATGCTCTTCTCAGTGGCGTGCCTCAGGGTTCTGTCTTGGGTCCTATAACAGGGCTCCAGGGGCACCATTTAGTCATTTAGACTATTTTAAGAGATTTAATAACAAGGAGCGCAATTATTTTTAGTCTAATGAAAACACACTTTTGGGTCAGACGTCGTTTTATATTTAATGGTGTATAGCTATGACTTACGCAGTTTTAGTGTGTGGCAGAGACAAAAGAGTAGTTACTTTGTTTTACTTCCGTCTTACTGTATTGGACCTTTAAAAAACAAAGATAAAAACATGATGAAATTTACTTAATAGCTACAATAAATGCTATAAGAAAAAGGTGCATAATAAAAGAGTGTTAAGAATACATTTAAAGGAAGGTTTTGAGTTTGCCAGAATTCTAACACATTATTACAGTTCGATCATTTAAAATCATAATCCATTTAGGAGTAGCCAATAAACTCAACGAAATAATGTATTTCTTGGTATCCATGTTTGAAAAAAGCACTTTTTAAACTTAATTATTCTATTTCCCTTTGAAATGAAGAATGTATCAATGAGAGAGCTAAGATGAAAAAAATATGAATGTGTAGTGTAGCATGTCAATGAAGTTGTCCACCTACATTTTGTGCTGTTTTCATTAAGAAGCACCAGTGCTCTTAATCGAAAAAGTTAGTTTGGAGCTCATTATGTTGTTTGCTTTGTATTTGCGTCCTTTTGTTCATATTATTGGAACATTTAAAAAGGTATAACTTATATCACTGTTACGCTAATGATATCCAACTGTATGTTTCTATTAAGCATGATGAGACTTTTAAGAATGAGGTCCTTATCATTGCTTCAGATAGCATAGCTTCCAAGGTTACTCAGTGAATTGGGTCCCTCTCCTCCGCTCTACAATCTAATCTTAGACATCTCCGTGTTATATTTGATTAGGCTGTGCTGACGTTAGTATATCCTGCAGCAAAAGTGAACTGCAATCAAATAGCTGCAGCCGGTACAGGCCTGCTGCTCGACTCAGTCTTCAGAGGCCTGAAGCCCCGTCCTCGCTGCTGCACAAAAGGCTGGTTGCTTGTTTATTATACGGTTGCTCATATTGAACTTGTCACATATCCAAATTGCAATACTGCTCATCCTCGGTTTCACAGAAATACACCTGCCAAGTGGGATGCAGATTGGATGATCGGTACTCGAGATATGCAAAGCACCCACCCACATAAAGACTCAGGTCATATCACCACCTCAGCTAGAGATGATTATTCACACTTAGACCACTGCAATTCCCCTTTCACCTGCCGCAGCAAGTCGTCCTTGGACCGTCTACAAATGCATGGCAGTTTACCAGGTCCAGCAGCATGACTCATACCCCAAAGCATTTCTTTGGAGTTTTCCTTCAAGTTCAAGATTCATTTTACGGTTCTGGTTTTAAAAAATAGAGCCCTGTATGACCTGCTCCATCTTTATATCATCAGCAGGTCACTTGGGCCTTCTGAGCAGGGCTTACTGGTTCTCCCATGCACTCACTGAAAACGAAAAAGTGATTGTACCTGTGATGGATCGGACACTGTGGGAGGATCTTCTTGTAGACACACAATATGTTGATGCTGTAAAGGCCTTTGTCTAAGCACCTTAAGGTCAACTGTTGATTATGTTTCAATGTTTGTTAAAAAATAAGATCCTAAAACAAGTCCCTATGGTGAAGAACTTTGTGATCTTGCTTTGGGAAAGATGCTACACAAATGAAGGTTTCTCAGAAAGTCACATCAGACCGAGGTGATCACACACTTGCCCTTTTCTGACGATACTGGACTGTTTTTGGACTGCAGATCTCCAATCTAGTGCTGCTCATGGTTATGGCAATACTTAAAGTATTCTCAAGGAGCCCATGGAGTTATGAGAGCTGCAGGTTGAAACACTCTTGGGAATGTGGAACATTAGCTCTTTTCCATTGATAATACTGAACAAAAGAGACCAACACTGAAAAGAGATTTCCTCAGCAGAGATGCGGCTTTAATATTCTCGGGGCGGACAGTATAGGTCGAGCTCTCGCTAGCGTTGAAATCAACCTTTGTAGCTCTGCTGATTAATGCATTATGGTGGAAGGCAAGAGCAGCCATGAACTTGAATTCATTTTTTCACTGTAATGCAAAGCAAAATGAAACACCCTCGAGGGTTATAAAGAGCATAATAAAATGCATATTCCCTCTGCTTGTTCCACAATCTCTACTCAGCTGGTAGGTTGGCCTTCAGTGACATATACTGTATACCAGTGGCGGGCCGTCAGGGCCAGCAAGGCCTTCTCTGCTGGCCTAAACATCATCAGAATATATATTTTTTTCTAAATATATTTCCCCACAAATATGTATTCAATTATTTCCCAGAGTAAGAGTTATTCTCTTAATTTCATAGCGTTCCTCTTGGTTGCGCTGCTGCCAGCGCCAGGTTGAGATTTGGAGGGCTGGTCTTTATGTTAGATCTTTTATCCAATCATATTCAGCCATCGTGTGTTGCCAGGGGGCTAACATCTGCCCTTAGGCCTTCAGAATCAACATTGAAGGCGCTGGTAGCTTCAAGTGAATGGGAATGACGATGTTGTGTCAACCAATCAGCTTTAGAGTTGGCTCCTCTAGGCCTTTGAAGGCCCCGGAACCGCACAGGAGCAGCTAGCAGGCGGAGTGCTGCAGGTCTTTTGATTGGATTACCAATATTGAGAGGCGGGTCCTATGGGCAGGTAGATGCAAAACCTCAGAACTAGGAAACTGAATTTGATAAAGGAATTAATTCGGACTACAAAGCTGTTTTTCAACCCACAATGGCGGAAGGAGGAGAAGATGTCGATTTGGTCGAGCATATACTTGAAATCTGCTTTGGGTGCGACAATGCCCTGTTTAGTGAACAAACGAGTGCAAGTGACTTTTTTTCCTTCTTTTTCTCCGTCCCGATGCGCGCATTCTGCAGCGGGCGAGACGGAGAGCCGAGAGAAATGACATGCTGTTGTGTAGATACGATCAACATCAGACGGCTGTTTAGTTTAATAAATGAACAAAGACGTGCTATAGAGAAAATGACGGGGGCGGGCCAATTTTTTTTAATGTCATGCGATCTACCAATACTACGCCGCGATCGACGTATTGAGCAGCCCTGGTCTAGAGCCATGGCATCATAATGATAGTAATAAGAGGTGGATTAATTCGGGTGGGACTGTGTAGGACCTCACTGAAGGCCCAGGCCCCAGGCTCACGGCCCGCCACTGCTGTATACATTTACAGAGTCTGTAATCTCACACAATTACAGTGAACTGATCAAAACCATACTATGAAAAATAAATGCTTTGTCAACAGTGTGTTTTGATTATCCTAAAAAAGGTAAAAGTAATTGAACCGTGATTAGATTTTTCATAGTATTTTTGCAAAACATCCATATGATATATATTCCCCTGTCAAGGCTGTCGAAGCAGAGCACGCTCACAATGACAAGGAACTAGAAGAAAAGACGATTCATCCTCTGGAAACAATGAATGTATGTCCCAAATAATATATATGTATATATTGTGGTAGTCTGGCTAAAACATGCAGCTGAAAACATGTTTTAACAAAGAATATTTAACCCCAGGAGCAATGTAACATAAATCTGAAACAACAGTATCTTGAATAACAAATGTCTTTACGTTCCATAGACAATAATATAATTCCTTGGGCCATAGGAATAGTTTGATCAAAAACAGTCCTTTTGCAAATAAGCTCAGCAGTCGCAGTCCATGCAAATAAAGTCAGGGGTGCAGAGAAGCACTCTCTGACATTAAAACCATGGTTCAGCTACACAGCCATGCTCAAAACACTAAAGGGCAACTTGCACTCACATCCCTGTGGAAACATGAATGTGAAGTAGCTGCTCATGTTAGTCTCTCTCACTGACACCTCACAAGTGCAGTGACCGTTTCACCTCACGACTGCTGTGCCTCTCCATTATTTAGATCTCTCCACGCTACACTTCAGTCCAAAAACGATATCAAGTCCCTCCAGTTTAAACATCGCTTTCTTTTTATGAATGAAACAGCCCCACAAATACATAAACTAAAACTGGGTCTTCATTCTATATTACATGTTCAACATTTATTTCTGTTTTGCGTACGGATAAAACAAAAGAGATGCAACGTAGTCCAAGTTAATTTAGCGCTGTTGGTATGGTGTGTGCCTTTTGTAAACAGCGGGCAGAACAAAGCAGAACGTTTCCCCCTGCTACCAATGCCAAGCGAAGCTCATTGCCTCTTGGTACTTTATTCCCATGTAATGCTCGGCTTGAGAGGAGGCATTTTACAAAAGCAAAGGAAATCAAGAAGATGATGTGATATGGCTGGTTAGTGCTTCATTGGAGTTGCAGAGGTTAAAATATAATGAACTGTAAATGTTGTGGAGACATTTGCTGCTGTACTGTACAGACTTGAGTTACGTCTGTTAACTCACTATCTATCGCCAAGGGAGGTAACAAAATGGTGAATGAGCCTACGGCTCACTGATGAAATACTCCACACTGCAGACCATCTCCGTCTTGTTTCCCGGCAAGGCAAACAAGACAGAAATGCCCTCTAACTCTCTCTCTCTTTGTCTCTCTCTCTCTCTGAACACATAACTCATCAGTCACAAACAGCAGCAGACTGCAGGAAGTCTTGTCTTTCTTTCTGCCTCCGAGTGATATGGGGTAAATCTGCAATGGCATTAACGCAGCACACTTAGAAAATTACAAGATAAAAGAGCAGGACTTCCTTCAAAACATCGACACGGTGTATTTTGTCCTTCCACGAAGAAACATATCTCAATTTATCTTTGATGTGGAGTTCAAATGGAAAGTATGCAGAATTTCATATTCAACCCGTGTTTTCTCCCCACAATGGTGCCCCTGTTTTTACATCCAGTCTCCAACCATCCAAACATTGCACTCTTGCATTTTTTATTTATAATTCATATCTGTCTCTAATACTTCAGTATAACAGACATCACAGAAACACTTTTGAATACTTTAAAAATACTGACAGATCATTTAAATTAGAAGAAACTTTACTTCAATATGTTATACCAAATTTTTAGGACTGCAACTAAAGATAATTATTGTTATTTGATTAATCAATTAAACCTCCAGTATATAAAATGACATAAAACAATAAAACATGGCCATCACAAAACACAAGGAAATAGAAAAGAATAGAAATCCTTACATCCATCTTTTCAATATGAAGATACAGCTAGCATCAGGTTAGCTTAGTTTAGCATAAAGAATGGAGTCTTGTCGTCTCTGTAAGTAGTGACTCCAGGACGTCAGACACAATGTGTTGTTTTTTACACATAGACACAAGACAAAACATGTTAATTAGTGAGCTTTAGTTGTGCTGGTAGGCAGATGTGTGTGACCTTTGGACAGAGCCAAAGGTCACTTCAGTGGCACTTCAGTGGCACTTGAATGGCACTTACTTATGGTATTTTTGTAGTTTGGCTTTCTTGAAGAAATGTTACGTTCTTGATTCTTGTTGTTATGAGTTTGTATTCTTTGTTGAATGAACATATTGGAAGTCACTTTAGATAAAAGCGTCAGCTTAATGACATGTAATGTAATGTAAAGAGCCAGACTCGCTGTTTTCTACTCGTTCACAGTCTTTGTGCTAAGCTAACTGTCTGGCTCTAAATACGCTATTTAACCCTTGTGTTGCCTTCGGGTCATTTTGACCCGATTCAATATTTAACCCTCCTGTCGCCTTCGGGTCAATTTGACCCGATTCAATGTTTAATGTCGGTGTTCTTTCGGGAGTCAACAAACAAACATAAAGTACCTCACACTTAAACTTGGAAAACAATATTAATTCTAATAATTTTCTGGAGATTTTAATAGCTGGGGTCATATTGACCTCAAGGGTAAAATATGTTAGTAAATATAAAGGTAACAGGAGGGTTAAACATTGAATCGGGTCATATTGACCCGAAGGCGACAGGAGGGTGTAATATTTAATCGGGTCAAATTGACCCGAAGGCAACACAAGGGTTAACAGACAGATATGAGAGTGGTATCAATATTAGTATCAAACTCTGTGCAAGGAAGACAATGAACATAATACAAAAAAACAAATACTGTATAGAATAATTCTCTATCAACTTGAGTTGAGTAATTCACTTTTCCTTTCAGCACTTTATTATTCGTAGTGTAAAATCTAAACTACCCAGATCGTAGGACCAGCCCTTGGACCTTGTTTTATCATTCAGGACTTTGATCTTTAATAAGTCAGCAAAGAAAACGGTTTGGAGAACTGATTTGGAGTAACTCCAGCTATTACAAATCACGATGCAGAGCCTTGCCACCCACATGGTGGGTTGGTGCAGGATTGCCAGGCCTGGAAGCATCCAGCTTGTGTATTAGTCACCTGCCTGTCACTGCTGGGTCTTGGCCAGAAATGGAGACGCTTGACTGTGAGCACTGAACATGACACGCTACAGTCACTCTCTTTGAGAACCCTCTTCAGACAGGAAGAGTGGCTGCCGACTGACATACTATTCTGGTAAATTAGCAATGCTTTTTAAAGAAGGAGAGGTAAGAGGATTTTACTATTTTACAGTGAACACTGTGTGTCCATTTTCTGCTCAAACCTCCAATGATGGGATATTTCCATTGATCCACAGGAGCAGAAATTATTTAGATCTCTTTCATTGTCGTAACATCACACAAAGGCAAAGACAGAGTGGGGGAGGGGAATATAAATGTGAAGGGACGGAGATATGTGTAGCAGGGAACCACGGTGATAAAACTAAAGGGAACGAACCAAGTGAGATGCAGTGAAAGGGGAGGGGTTCAACCATGATGTGGTGAAGCAGTAGAAAATAAAATGGGATTATTTATGGCATTAAGAGAGCATGAAATAGAATCAGGCAGGGGCCTTGTACCCACATCCTGATCTTTAAAGGACAAAGACTGAAAGATATGCAGTCAGAGAGAGATCATCTTCAGTCACAATATAAACCACCTCGATCTCTCTTTGTCGCTTAAAGGAGGGGAAACGGATGATTTGTGTTTTACAATGTATCACAAATGCAGGATTAGAGATTGTTGGCTACATGACAGTCAATTCAAGGTTTTCTGGCTATATTTTGGCAGACAAATTACTCCCTAGAAATGGAGAGAAACATTTCACCATGCAGATGTAAAGTAACAAAGTAAGATTAGGGAAAGTTCCAGTTATGTGGTTATTTATAAGCAAGAGGGGTCCTTCTGTGTGAAGGTCTCCCCAGTGTGGGCTCCCTCTGGGTTCTACGGCTTCCTCGCAGTCCAAAGACATGCAGCTCAGGTCAATTAAAGATTTTATAAAAATTGCCTCTAGGTGTGAATGTGAGCGTGAATGGTTAACGCTGCTTTCGCCCAATGTCAGCTGGAATTTGCTAAAGCGCCTCCAACACCCTAATTAGGATAAGTGGTTTGGATAATATAAATATCTAAACATGTAAACCCCAAAAAAATAAAACAGGAAAAAAATGTTGCCTGCTAGTAGAAGAGAAACATCAGACAAATCATGTAGAAAGGAGAATTTAGTACCACATTGCAGATGCAGTGCCAGCTCTTTTGTTGTTTTCACCCATGATAAATGAAAAAATAGGTGTAACATCAGACGACAGATCAGAAGCAAGTGGTGAGTTAAAGCTGAACGGTAAATAAATACCTGGGAGTCCACATCACCGAGGATCTGACATGGTCAACAAACACAGACACTCTGGTGAGAAAGGCAAGGCAGCGCCTCTACCACCTCAGGCAGCTGAGGAAATTTAAAGTTTCCCAGAGGATCCTTCAGTCCTTCTACTCTGGAGCTGTAGAGAGCGTCCTGACAGGAAGCATCACAGCCTGGTTTGGCAACTGCTCCGCTCAGGACAGGAAGGCTCTGCAGAGAGTAGTGCGTTCGGCTGAGCGCACTATTGGAACTACACTCCCCACCCTGCAGGACTTGTACACCAGGAGGTGCAGAACCAGAGCCGGCAGGATCATGAAGGATCCTCACCACCCCAACAACAGACTGTTTCAGCTGCTGCGGTCAGGCAGGCGCCTCCGTAGTCACGCTGCAAGAACAGAGAGACTGAGACGGAGTTTCTTTCCTCAGGCCATCAGGATTGTGAACTCCGACCTCACCAGGACCCCCACATAGACCCACACAACTGCCCTCTTAGGCACACACACACACACACACACACACACACTTACTGTAAATATTGTGTTGTTTTTTATTTGTAAATAGTGTGTACTTGTTGCCCTTGCACATTCCTGCTGAGCATTGCCACTTTCATTTCACTGCACACCCTGTGTGTGTATGTGACAAATAAAGCATCTTGAATCTTGAATCTTGAATCTTAAACCTTATTTTAAATTAGTAACACAGTTCAACGATTTTTCATCCGTGTAAGCACAGAGAAGAAAAGTGTAAACTGCAAAGTCTTCTAGCTGTCTTTGCTCCTTTAGTTTCCAGTCCAGAAGCTATGGAAACAAACAATAATGGAGTTGTGATCCAGGGATTTTACCACAACCTGAACATGCCCCACAGTTGAAATTGTGTTAAGAGCTCTACAGTTTCCACGGCTGATAAAGGGTGACCAGTCACATGTTTTTTTTATAGAAATGTTCAGCACTCATATCACATTTGAATTGGTAAGTAGTTTCAGAAAGATTGGTCTGCATGTGTTTCCTACAGCATCACAGGTTATCAAATCAGTTAATAATGTCGTATGCGGTGTCATGATTGGTATTCTGCTGTAGTGTGTGAACTAATATACTGTACATGTGGTTATTCAAACAGAAAATAAACAAATGATCTGTTTCAGTGTGTGTCTCATATAACGTCACATCTCCCTCTTGAATAGCATTGCTTTGTTCAGAGTTGTTAGATTAGCAGCTGAGCGTGGGCGCTCAAAGGACACTCACCACAAGAGAGAGCGGCCTCTTCCATGACACCACTCCAATCAGTCCAGAAAGCAGCACCTGGGAGAGAAGACCAAACAGATGCTGTCAGAGGTGATTGACACCGACATGTATGGGGAAAAAACAAACGTGGCTGTGTCTGATAATAACATTGCAATCACCGAGAAAATTACTGGGATGTACAGTAGATTCCCATTAAAGTTTGAACAGACAATCGTCACTCCCAGAGAATGTGCGCTATACTGACTTTTGTGATTCCCGGTTTTTTCATCTAGCGCTACCAATTGGTCACAGTGTTGCTTAGCCCAACTCTGTACCTTGGCTTTACTGCTAATTAGCAGACGTTAGCATGCTAACATGATGATCCAAGATTTTGAACGCAGTAAACAAAGTTAACTTCTGCATGTTATGTTCTTTAAAAGCATTGTCATTGTAAGCATTTGCTATGATACGTTAGCATTTAGCTCAAAGAAATGTTGTGCTTAAATCCAGTCCTTTGAGCCGCTGCTATAAGGGCTGTTGAATCTGGAGCTTAATTTGTGTTTCTGTGAAAAAGATTGATTTGTGGGGCTTGTAGTCAACTGAAGAGTTGCCTAAGGAATGTGACTATGTTTTATTGGAGATCAGAGTCATTACAACAACAAGCTTATTATCTCCAAGCCAAGGAGCTCCTCCTCCTCATCCAACTATTCCATTTTATTCCCCCAGCCAAGACGTTGTGTTGGGCCTTATATGAAACTATTGTATCATTTCTATCAAATCATTTGAAAGACCATTTGACAAAGGATATAAAAACCAGGGGATCAAATAGAAAAAGAGAAATGACATGCCTCCACAATTCGCCGCAGGACTATGACTGCTATGAGGGCTCAAGAGGGTACACAGACGTTGGAGAACAAAGCAGGCAATGTTTCTCCTTTTCTAATGAAGACAGCAGACAGTTGAAACGTCTGAACTATTGAAACAAATGTGAACTCCTTGTTTTGGAAAAGTAAACAAAGGCACATGGCAACATGATTAGCCAACTGTCTGTTGAAACACCCGTCACAGTTTAGAGACCAACTTTTATAGTTTCTGTAGATGAGCATGTCCAAGGTTAACAAAAAGTTCAATGAGGGATTATTACTAGTAATTGTTCCTCTCACTTTCTGTTTCACCTCCAAATAAAGTGTTCTGTTCTGCAGGATCTGTTGGCTTGTTTAGCGCCTGTGTAACAGTCTGAGCACTTGTTTCTTGCTCCGACAGACCGCACTCTTGTGCTGTGACCATGTTCACATTTACTTTTGGTAAGTACAATGTTTTTAAAGCAACTACAATTATATTTGTCCTATATCATTTATCGACAAAACGCAACAGCACAATTAACAATTCATTTTGCATCTATTTAGAGTCCTTTAGTTAGTGTTCGATGATACACAAATACAGACAGTAAATATGGGCTTTAGTTATTCTGTAGTTTCTCTAGTAAACACATTTTAAATATCTTCTTCTATAAGATACGTTGAGAAATCAGATGGGAGCTGTCACTCCTGTTTCTCAATGCTGTGCCCATCTGTTGCCAGCTATGCCGTTGCTCAGTGTGGATGTGGATTATCTTTGCAAATGCTCACTGTGTATTTCACAGGCTCACTTTTCCATCGGTTTATTTCCTTTAAAGCCGAGTTTACGCTGCACAAATTTCAAAGACTCAGATCGCTGTGCTGATGATGTTTTTCACACGAAGCAACAGGGTTTTTTGGCAAACATGTTCACATAATAGCCTGTTTCCACAAGTCTTTACTATTTCCCTCCATGTAGATCAATCACTGTGTTGTGTTTATTCATCTAAACCTCCTTGGGACAAACACAATTTTAATCATTGTTGCAAAGCAACACATATAGTTAAGCATCTATTGTTACAAAAAATCCCTCAACCCGTGTCTTCTCTCACTATCTCACCATCAGACTCCCAACAGGTCCAGATATTTGGATATCAGATATTCGATGGAGATCTTGGCACACTCAACACTTTATCCTGCTGAAAATTCTCTTTGGTAACTACCTTGTGTATTTTTTTTCTTCCTCTGTATATTTTTTATTTTAGTATTAGTATTTAGTATTGTTGTTGTGTTTTGTGTTTTATTTTAATCTTTTATTAATGCTCTAATTAACACCCGCCGCTGTGATTCTGCAATTTCCCCACTGTGGGACTAATAAAATAAAGGAATATCTTATCTAATCTAATCTCATATTTAACATGCTAGATGTCTGAACCGTGTCTTTGATGCATCAGTGGGCCAAATATGCTCTCTGCTCTTTGTACAGTTGTCGATTTGCGAGCGCCGAGCAAAATGGATTTGCCTCCGATCGGGGGCTTTTGTCGGAGAAACAATTGTTGGAGTGTGAAGAGATCTGGGCTCGAGCGCGTCGTGTGAACTCGGCTTCAGCTGGGAACAAATGAGCAACATGACCGTCTTCTAGCGCTTCTAGGACTGTAACGTGCCCGAGTGCCATGTTGCATCTTTTCACGGTTGGTTAGCTTTTCTAAAGCGTCTCCAGCTTCTTACAACTGTGATTCTCACCTCACACAACTTGATTCGCCATACAGGAAACTGTGCACGAACGTCTCATTAAGCTCTGCTGTCGGGGGCTAAACATAATCACACAGGCTGCTAAAGTACGTTGTTTGGTACCAATGTTGACTTCATGGATATCCTGAGTCACTTACTGACATCTGTCATTTGTTTGTGATACACATCACAGCTCAGACTAATGGGCTCCTTGAGCCACAGTTTGAACAAGAAAATTAGATTAGGACTCACCTCCCATATGATTTGTTTGTTACAGGAAGCTTTTATTAAATTAGAAAGTCAATAGTTCTATTAGAAGATCGACTTGAAATCAATCTACATTTATACACAACATGACAATGCAGTCACACAAAGAAATCATCACAAACACACACATACATTAAAACACAAATATGATAACAATTCAGTTAATTAAAACCCTGAGAGGAATGCATGTCTCCAACTTCAGTTTATTTTGCTTTTCATCTCAGTCGAAAGATGGAATTTCAGTTCAGAGTTGGGACTCGGGAAAGGCATTGAGGAAAAATGTCCAGAAAAAATGTCCTATTGTGACAGCAGCTTTACATTATACCTGTTTTCTATGAGATATTTCTATCCATCTATCACAGTGTGCTGCCGTCTATTCTTACAAGCATTTGGCCAAATGTTTATTGTAACAATATTTTATCCATAGATATAACACAATAATAAAGGTATACTGTAGGAGCATTGTACTTCGAGTAATTCCCATTTGTGTAAAATCATGAAATTCCAAGAAAATTTACATGCAAAAGACATCTGTTTACTTTAATTGAAAAAGCCCTCTAGCGGCCGCAGCGATGCAGAAGGCAGCAAAGGAGGAAGTCCGGCGGTGATAGAGTGACAAAGCCCACATAGGGAGGAGGTGGACAGAAATTTATCAACACGGGGGACAGCTGTTTGTTTTCTGTTTCCAATTCACAGTCAATGTGGGTTTCTTTTGACCGTGACCACAATCACATGATCAAAATGATGCATTTTGAAACTGTGATTTGCCACAGACCAATGATGCTGTCCTGCTGATCAGAAAAACACTCAAACGGGTCCATCTAGATGGACAAACTGTGTGTATTTTGTCGTTTACATTGGAGAACTTCTTGTGTTATCACCATGGCGATGACTGTCTCTCAGGACTTATTGGTGCTGCAGGTTTTTCCATGAGCACTGATTTCCTTTTAGATGTTGTGCTCCATCTACCTGGAACCAGTTACCCTTCAGCTTGATGCGTTGGCTGGAATGAAACAATCCAGGCTATCTGGACTCGTTGTGATGTCGTTGCTTCCCTCTGATACGTATTACTCCATTATTGTTGCTATTGAGCTGTTGTTTGATTTTGTCTTTTATAATTTCGTCACACTAAACAGCAGATGTCTTTTTTAAACGAGATGCCTGATTTAATTCAATTTAGATTTGTTTTAAACCTATTAGTTTTCTCAGCACGCTTCACTCTGGGTGTGGTGTTGCATTTTTACTGTGCCTGCTTCTGTAGGTGTGAATTTGTGTATCAATGGAATGTGTATGAACAAAGGGTACTTTGCGCTCTATTCCTCAATGGTCTCTCTCTTTGCCTTTCACCCTTCTTCACCCTCCATTTAACACCAACATGCTCTACCCATTCCCCCCATCTAGCTCTCCTCAGTTTTGCCATCTTTTCCATCCCATTTTCTCGTTCTCTGTATTTCTTGCTCCCACTCGGCGCCCACACAATCACAGTATATTTCTGCACACTCACACTTCAGGCTTTTCACTTCTATTTCCTTCTTCATCTGGTTCCACTCTCTCGTCAATCTTCCACTTCTTCTCTCACCTTGATGCCCACAGGACCTGGCGGATGTGACGTTTATATTTCATCTGAGCAAACACGCACACATTTACTTTGGACACTTTTGGGGACATTACACAGACTTACATGATTTTCCTGGAGACTTACCCTAACTGCTGCTTGCCTGGGCCTAATCCTTACCCAAACCTTAACCACTGACCCAAAGATCAGCAGTTTCCAAGTTGGGGACATGATTTCTGTCAAACTGGTCTTTAGCCTACAATGTGTCCCCGGAGGAAATACACACACACAAATAATATAATTATAAACCTGAAGGTCATGGCTGGTGCTTTTCCTTTTCTTTTTTTTATACTCACAATGTGTGTCTATTTTGGCTAGTGTGTCTACTGTTTCTTGTTCTTGTTTTTATTGTCATTAAAAGCTAGGTCTATTTGTTTCTTTCTTTTGTTCAAACACGTATCCTCCAAAGTAAAAAGCAGTGTTACAGTTTCCCTTTTGCATTTAGAAAATGTACAGAAAGAAAATAGCATAATAGGCAAATCAACAGCCACCGAGTAGAAATGCCATACATACTGTACATACAAACATACATACATACATACATACAAACATATATGCATACATACATACATACAAACATACATACATACAAACATATATACATACATACAACATACATACAAACATACATATAAACATACATACATATAAACATACATACATACACACATACATATAAACATACAAACATACATACATACAAACATACATATAAACAAACATACATACGAACATACATACATACAAACAAACATACATACAAACATACATACAAACATACAAACAAACATACATACAAACATACATACATACAAACATACATAGGCCTGTGTCCCTCCTGTGTTACTGAAGCTAATATTCACCCTCTCCATACACTGCGACAAAAAGTTCAGAGATGTTGTGTCACCATTACAAGCCTCTCTCTCTCTCGCTCTCGCTCTCTCTCCACTGTTCCTGGCAGTGGAGAGAACCAAGGTTGAACTGGGCTCCGATCATATCGCAGTTTCTGGTTACTTATCCAGCTATTTCAGTCTTTCCATAATTATGCAACTTTAGGTAGCTCAAATTAATATTATTCCTTTTAGGAATTCCAAAGAAAAATCTTAAGTGAAACAGTGTGTAAAGCCCCTAAGAGATGTTGTCTTGTCCACCACATCGTACTCAGTTTATAACGTCATGACTCATGACTCTTATCACATCGATGTAGAAGCATGGAGCAGATGATGAGCGCTCCTTTGTGAGGGCGAGAACCAGATTTAAAATTGAAGCGCACTGTTCCTTCAGCCATGTTGTCTTTTTGCTGTATAAATCAAGGGTGCTATCTAATCATCAGCACACGCACACACACACACACACACACACACACACACACTCACACACACACACACACACATACACTGATGGTTGAATGACTACCACTGCTGCAGAGACTGAATTTAAAATGTGGGCTGGCTCTTTCTCTTTATGTCTTACTCTGACATTTCTCCCCTCCCCAGTGCGCCCATGCATCCGGTGTGAAGGCCTGTGTGTGTACTTGTGTGTACCTGTGTGTACCTGTGTGTACCTGTGTCTCTGGTTTGAGGGGAGAGACAATGGGAGAGCAGGAACTCTATGATAATTCTGCTGGTTGTCAGTCACTGGAGGCTTTTCCTCTTGGCTGCTCCCAGAACAGGATTAACATGAAATACTTAGCAGCATAAGTCACTGAAACCTGGGAAGTACACACCAACTAAAATACAGAAAAAATGCTGAAGCCTCTTTCAATGTGTTCGCATATTTCCTGGTATCCTTTTGTTAAATACAATCTGTACAGTTCAAATGAGTCATACCTGAGGTGAAATGCTATCTAAATGTAACAACAGTTGCATTCAAGATGAGATGGAAATTGAAGTCCTGAAAAAAAGAAATAAGGTTTGCTGAGAGCTGATATAGTTTAAGGAAAATCTTAATATTTCCTATCATTGGGTTTTGTGTAAATAATTAATATCTCAGAAGAAAAAAAAGAAGTGAACACTGTGAAATTTATTCTGGAACAACACACTTTAATATCAGAGTTGGATAACATTTAAAGGCATTTAATCTTTGATAGAAGTTAGTCGGCAGAGCAGGATGTTCACATCATTGAGCCTATCAGCTTAAGTGACACAGATGGAGAGTAACAGCTTAAAAATGACAGGCGATTCGATAGAGTGAGCATATAAAACTGCTGCTCTTCTGGACTAATATGAAACTATTAGGATGCTCTATGGTGGAAGAAGACCAGTAAGTGATGAAGCGGTGCACATTCCAGTCACAACCCAGTAAACATACGATGCATTACGATGGAAGAAGAAAAACTAATGTGGACACTTGAAACAAATATTTTTCGGAAACTCTTTAAAAAATCTAAATCATACTAAATGTGTGTGAATGAGTGACGTTTTCCATCCCACATTCCAGCTATTTATTTCTGTCCCTGCCAGAGTTATATTTCGGTTAATGAATAGTGTTTTATAAGATGTATAACCTTCTGTTTAAATGAAAGAGTCTGAAGACTTTGGTGACATTACAGAATATAAAATATTTGCAGGCGATGTCCCTCGGACCGTTACTTCTGATGTGCAGTGCAGCGCAGTAGTTCATCATCAAGTGTGTCATGACTGGGATGGGGATTAGCACCTCGAAGTCCCCTCTTAAATTAGGTTGAGGTAATCGGAGTGATAAAATATTATGAGAATGACCACCGTTGGTAAGTGGCGGTGAGGAGAGAGCTGAGCTGTAGAGCAAAGCGCTCACTGTCCTCTTCAATGTCTGTCCTCAACCAACGAGTTGGAGTCCTGACCGAAAGAATGAGCTGCGTTTGTGTTTGGTCCTAGTTTAGAGAAAAGAGCTTCTCCTGAACTTTGAGTCAGTCCAGGTGGTTGAGACATGTGCGAAGGCTCCTTCCTGGACACCTCTCCTTGAATATGCCCTGGGCCCTACTGACAAGGAGGAGACTCCAGATTTGGTGGAAATTTATGCTTTAAAAAAATGTGTTTCTTCATGATAAAAAGGTTCTTCGCCATTCGTTCTGTAAAAAAATGTTTTCTCTCTTTAAAATCAACATTTTCTCTGGAGTTAACACTTAAACAATTATAAGTTCACCGATTGGCTGTGCAGTCATTAGGGCTGACATCTCCAAGTTGCTGACTTGTTGGACTAAAACTGATTATTTTGTCTTCATTCATTCCCTTTTTCTAATGTTATAAAGTACTTACTGATCTTGCATAAACAATAAAGTTATGCTCTCTGTGTTATTGTTATTTCATACACTGTTCAGACCAACGGCTACAGCATATAGAAATCCAGCATTAATTGGATTACTGCAAGGAGGAGACACAAACAGTGAGTTGAACTATTGTTCTCATTGTGTCTCCTAACTCACCACCTTTAGAGATGTAACAGTTTAGCTCCACACCTTCCTTTTTTTATTAGTTGTTTTCATCCTGTTTCACTAACTATCATATCATTCCAGATCCTGCTTTCCATCTCGTCAGTCCAACTCCCTTCACCTGTTCTCTCACCTGCCTCTGATCACTCCCTCGTCAATCCCTCATTACCTTCACCTGGTCTTCATGCCCGTCTCACCTGTTGCCCATTCCCTCATTAGTCCCTGTCTACTTAGGTCCCCTCACTTGGACGTATCCTCTGCCAGATTGTCTTGTGTTTTCGTGCCAAGTTCTCCAGCGTTATTAGTGTATATTCCTGACCTGCCTGTTCTGACCTCTGATTCTCTGCCCCGCTCCTTTTTGGACTTGTTTGCTTCTTGGACTGATCTCCCGGTTTTGACCTAGCCTGTTTTCAACTAAAGACATTCATCTTTGTTACGCCTGTCTGAGTCGTGCTTTTGGGTCCACTCTAATAGCACCGTGACAGGAGAGGTTTGTTGATTAATGGAACAAGACTAAAAGAGCCAGTTATAAGCATTCAATATTGAATTCCTGTAGTCCTAACCTGGTTAAAGTCCACCTTGTGTACGTAGTACATTATTGTAGTTTTCCAGATGTGCAGAGAGAAAAGCCCCAAATAGCACAAATGTAATATAAAAACCTCTAACAAATTCCTTGTTATTCTATAGTGTTTTCTAATAATTTTCACATCTCATTTTGTGTTGTTTTCCGCTGGAAAATATATTTCCAAGTGGGTGAATAAGCAACTTATTCCTCGAAAATATCCAAAGTGAAGACTTTCATAATAACCAACCGACAGAGGAGGTGTGTGTGCCGCCATGCCACCGATTAGAAAAGAAGATATGCGAGTCCTGAAACTGCTATCAAAGAAGCTGTTACCGGAGTGACTTATTCATATAAATTCTGGCTAAATCCAGAACAAGATCTATGGCGATTCAACCTAAGTCAGTCCAATCAAAATGATTACTGGGAACTGCAGACTGCCAGGATCCCATTACTCTCATGATCAGCCACCAGATGGATTGAGCAGTCACATCACTGAATCGACTGCAAACTGCACACATGATCCGTGATAACACAACACACCCAACTCATGAGAGGTATGGGACTGTCACTAGTTCATCTTCTCTGAGGCTCCAAAAGTCAGCACACCTCCACACTCACTGCATTAGATCATCGACCTATTCATGACACAAGGGACACTACCCTATCCAGACCTTGCTCACTTCCCCTGCTCTGCTTACCACCAAAACCTCTTCTTTAAATCAGCCTCACCACTCTGACCTTGGCAGAGCAGCTCATTCAGACCTCTGCTCTTCTCTTGCAGGCTCCTCCTCTGCAGCCTCCAAGTGTAGTTTTCTTGATGTAATGTGGCTGGCAAGGTGTTTCAGCCTTCATCACAGTTCTGGCACAGTCATTCAAGCATGTGCCGGAAGCAAAATTGCAGAAAGTGTGTGCATAGAGCTTGTGTGGTAAGTCTGTCAATTCCAGCATGCAAATATGTGTTGTGAGTTCTCTGCTGTCTGAGAGTTTTTCTGCAGTCTTTTGCCTGCTTCAGATGTGTCTTGTCAGATAGAAGACACTGGTTATTAATAGTTTTCTTTCTTAAGAAAGAAATTATTATTAATATGTGAATTGTGCTCAGTTTATTAGTCGATGAAACTTTAATGTTTTTTAAAGGAATTAATTATTTCTTTTATGAGGAAAAAACATGTGTTATTTTGCTGTAGTCCCCTAGTCACTTAAAAACTTTTTATTAGCCTTTATCACAAACAAACACACAATGCCGTTCCAGTCGATTCCTCCTCTAGTCTTTGCAATCGGGTGAGGATCACCTTGTCCCTGTGAGCATCTCATTGCGATGTTCTCCTGTTCCCTTCTTATATGTCACCCGCTAAATCCTTGACTGTGGCTCGGAATCCACTCTAGTTTTCTAAACTCTGGGTGCACTCTCTAAGTTTGTCCTCAATGTTTGCTCTACCTCCTTCCACTCTTCATGGCTTGTCAGAAACAATACCTGGAAATAATGTGTTGTTGCTTCTGGTCTCATCTAATAGCTCTTTAGGATGTCTTGTTGTTAAGATTGGAAACAATTTATTAGGAGTTTCAATCATTTAGAAACAACAATGGAGCTACAATCCTAGTGAATGGATGTTGCTAAGAAAATTGAAAATAAGTGTCCAGAGAGAAATGACATACATGTTCTTGTGTGAGTGTATTTGTGTCTAGTTGTGTTAAGATCACATTGGTGATAAATAGAAGTCCTTTCCTTGTTAAATGCTGTATGAATCTAAACTCCTATGTGCTTGTGTGGCAATGGTGTGTGTAAGTAAACCCCCAACTAAGCAAGCTATGACAGCATAATGGGATAACTCTGCTGGCTATGTGTGGTGTGTTGTGTATACTAGTAAACCTTCATAGCCCTTTAACACAATCTGCCCATCCGCACAAAATCAGAAATGTTATTTTCAAATATATATCCATTTTGTCCATATATACACAACTGCTCCAGAGTCTATTCTCTTAATCTATAAGCGTTCCTCTTCTTTTCATTGTGCCAGCAAACAGCCATCCATGCCATTTGGAGGGAGAGCTGGTCTCTTAAGATCATAAGTTCCTCTTTATTGGCGCCAGGGTGCCCTTGTTGAGATTTGGATCCTTATCTATCTAACAGAGAATTCAAGAATCTAATTCAATAGTGTGTGAGACCAGAGGGAAACATATGCCATTCAGGCAATCATCGACTTGTTGGCTGCCCTGGAGGCCTGTCTGGGAGCCGGATGGGCGATGTTTGCACAGAGCTGCAGTCAGAGCCTCTAGTTGAGAGCCTTCTCGGTCTAGGACCCGGAAGCGGCACAACCTATGACTGAAGATGGCGCTGCACAATCAGAATTGGATTACCAATCAATAAGCAGGCCCATTGATGCGACTACAAAAGCCAAAAACTCAGAAAATTTGGAATGTTGATAAGAGGAATTTGTTACATGAACCGACAATGTCTGCAGGATTGTGCAATAAATTTTTGGAAACTTGTCGATTTGGTAGGCATTTTTTCTTTTCCTCTCTGTTGCGTGCGACAATAGTGCAGTGAGTGAAGCTGTTGAGTGGAGAGACGAACATCTCTGTGAAGAAATGCATCAACATCAAGAGATGCTTTTGTTTAATAAATAGAACATTCAGGCGGCTGTAGAATTTCATAAATCGGGCAAATTTTTTTAATAAATGAACCGAAAGGCGATTCATCTATAGCCACGATCGACGTATTGAGTTTTTTATGTCCATGGCCTGTGGGAAATCAGAAGGGCGATCGTAATATTGAGCCCTGGTCAAGAGCCTCACTGAAGGTGTATAGCCCCCAGGAGGTGGGCCCCCATTGACCCAAAGCTGGTGTACCTGACTGTGTCGATGAGCCCCAGGCCCCCACTGGAGCCCATAGGTGTATGTGGGAGTGTATCTCCCATGCCGATCCATGCCCACTGCACTGGAGTGACGTGAGTCTGGCATGAGTCGAAACTGGAGCCTCTGCTCTGGGACGGAATTTGGGATGTTTGATCCTCGTCCCAACAACAGCAGCCCTGACTTTGTTTGACCGCTGGCGGCGCTTCTCCACTCAACCCTCCCCGAACGCCTCCCCTTTTATTCCCCTACCCATTCCCCTAACCCTTATCACGTCAACAACAGCAACAGTTTTATTCCTTAACATGCGTTTCCGAAACAGTATCCACACCTCTGGCTCATCCTCTTCCTCCCTCTCTCAGCTCCTGCACGCACCTGTCTCTCCATCCTCCCTCTGCCCTCTCTGGCTTCCTCCTCACAGTGTTGGCGTGGAATCTCCCCCCAAACCTGAACTCCTCTCCCTGAGTCTCTGGTGCAGTCAGGGATGAACAACGGTACCAAGGTGGATGTGATGAACCTGAGCTATAATGGCCATAATGCTGTGCATGGAGCCGACAATAAAATATTGGAGGCATGGCAGCCAACTATACCAAGTGATGCTTGCCAACCTTGGCCAATTCTGTGGTATGCAATAACTTTACAACCGGAGTGCGAAATGTTGCATTCAATGGATTTCTAAAATACATGGCCCATTTCTATAAGATGTGGACAATACGCCATTTGCACATAGAACAGTATTCTAATATACATGATTATATTCCATCTTCATTCATAAGGATCTATCAACCAATATCACCCATAAAGTCACATTCATCCAATAAACATCATTATCAGTATCATCATCACCATTCATTTCCCATCAAAATCATCAAAGCTGTCTTCATTTGTTATCTGTCCTCACGTTCTATTTCAATCAATACAGCTGTCTTCAAGTTTATTTTTCAACTTATACTTCTGTCTATCACCTGCTTCGTTCTTTGTTGTGTGGTGTTATTGCTCTTCACGATATCAAACATTCTTTATGTGTCTATGTGAAGGTAGTTATGAGATAAGGTTGGGACATGGAGAGGACAATGTGATATCATTGATCTTGAATACATGGGAGAAGAATCTAAGAGAGTATCACATAGAACTACAAGGTCCGGCTCACATAGCACAGAGTAGATCAGTCAAAGGCAGACACAACAGCAATGGACCTGGACGTCACACAACAGAGGCTACAAATACATGC
This sequence comes from Pseudoliparis swirei, assembly GCF_029220125.1. Taxonomy (NCBI): domain Eukaryota; kingdom Metazoa; phylum Chordata; class Actinopteri; order Perciformes; family Liparidae; genus Pseudoliparis; species Pseudoliparis swirei. The sequence goes on along the minus strand of NC_079391.1, from coordinate 14,140,840 downwards.
CAGATGAATTCTCAGAGAGAAATCACTTCCGCACATCTGCAAATAATGAATACAAATTGTCACAACAACTGCCAATTCTCCTTTCACGAACTAAATTTGTCACGTTCTACTGCTGAATTATGCTGAATGAAATATAGAACGTTTCAACATTGTTGTCTCAATATGGAAAGTCAGGACAAGAAATCAATGAACACATTTGAAAAAGAACACTTTGAATTGTTTGACGAAAGGTTCAGTTTGATGCCATCACTTGACTTATATCGACGCAGTAAGTTTACTATTTCACACGCTGGGTGCCAGATGACATCGTCTCAGAACTTGACATCAGCCGCACAGGTTTTTCTGTTGGTACTTCACTTTGGGTACCGGCTGGTGTAACCTGTTTTTATTCCTGAACTATTGGCCGGCTTGTTTATGCTATTCAGTATCTACCTGTTCCTTGAGTTTGTGTGTTCACTCAGACTTTGAGTTGTTGTGACAGTTTATGCAGAACCAATTATCTGTTTTTTCTGTGTCAGAATGAGACAGTTGACTTGTATGTGTGTGAATGTGTGTGTGTTAGTGGTGTGTGTGTTGGCTCCTTTGATGACCCACTATGATTAGCATGCCAGCATGGTGTGGTACTAAGGTGTGTGAGGCAGAAGCAGAAGTGCAGTGCTTTGATGTGATCACTCCCAGTGAGCGTTGAATGTGACACTGTGGCAGGGTTGCAGTCGTGAGTGGCCCTCAGCAAACTCGGATCAGGACGTCATCAGGTGGCAGCAGGCGCTGTCCACCTCTAAAGGCTAAGGCAGTGTGGACTGCAGCAGAATCAGGAGTGTGCAGCCATCCATTGTACAGATGTGTGTGTGTGTGTGTGTGTGTGTGTGTGTGTTCACAGGTGTGTGTGTGTGTGTGTGTGTGTGTGTGCTGCGTGTGTGTGTGTGTGTGTGTGTGTGTGTTGTGTGTGTGTGTGAGTGTGTGTGTGTGGTGTGTGTGTGTGTGTGTGTGTGTGTGTGTGTGTGTGTAAGTTAACTCAGAATCGTGGTTCCCAAACCTAACTTTAAACTTTAAAAAAAGAATTTGCTTTTGTACCCTGAAACTATTAAATGACTTTTACAACTAGTTTTCTTGCTTATCTTTTCTTAAAACATATTGCAACAAGACACTTTATTATAATATGAACAAATAGCAAAAAGCATTTGATATTTTACTTTCACTCAATGCAAGATAGCACTACAGCTTTATATATAAATATACTGAATACCACTGACTGAATTTTCATAACTGACCACTAGGAAACTAGCTTTTTTTTTACACATAATAAATAGTCTGCCTAAACATACTAATTGTGGCATGTATTATGCATTCAACCAGAAACTCTACAAATTTTACGCCTCACATTACCTACACTTCTTCTGGAATTTCAACACAGCTTCCTGCAGTTTTACAACAACAATGACAGAGGCTTTGGACCTCATGCTCTTCAACATGCTGCACAGAGGAATGTCTTGACTTTTTTGAGGAAATTGGCATTTGAGAGGATGTTGAATTTAATGACACATATGGTATTTATTTTTTACCATTGTGGAAATTGTATGCCAGTTGAATGGCGGCAAACACAATGCACTACCCCATTTTTGGGGAATCCACAATTGCTCAGTGTTGATAAGTACAGATAATAACATTTCCAAGCATGCCTGCATATCAACAGGAAGGGTGTTTCAGTAGGAACACTCAAATCAAAAAACATTACCAAAACTCAACTACACTCTCCTCAACCTTAGATACAAGACGCGTGGCGCCCTCTGGACTGACAGCGCTGGCAACAAAACTTTTCTCTCTACTACCCGAGATCCTGTAACAAAATCACATTTCTATCATTTGTGGTACAATTTAAGGTGTGCCTCCTCCTCATCTTTCTTATTTTGTCCTTTCCTGTTGAGATTTTCATTTCATTTGATTAATCACACCCCTGACAAAATTGATTTGTATTTTCATTTATATTTATTTTTGATTTACCTGTTTTATTTAAATTTTTTGCATTAATATTCAACAATCATAATATAATACAACATAAGGAAATTTCTTATATGAAAAAAATATTATAAATAGGATAAAACAATACAAAAAAATAATATATAAAAGTAAATAACATACACAGTTAAAGCAGTGCATAATATATTGAAAATAATTTGATGTATATTTGAATAAGATAAGATGGAAAAATGTAAAGTATGAACTGAAAGTACGATACGGATTTCCTGGAATAATGAAAGACCAGTGGAGAGATGAGTATTGACGGGAGACATGGCAGTGGAGAGGAGGTAAAGCACTAGTGGAGGTGAAGGGCCCTGTTGTTGGTGAAAGGAGCCTGTGGGAGAAAGAGTGTGTGCACTGGTCCTGGGAAACCCAGTGAGGGTCTGTGGATGTCTACGAGCGTTGTGTTCCAAAGAGTGGGTGGGGCTGGTGCTTGTGTGATGGCCCCCAGCGTCCTCAAATTGAGGTTGGGTCTGGACCACAGCTGTGTTTGCATGAGTCGAGCGAGGATGCTCTGGTACCAGACCAATGTGTGCAGTGAGTACAGTCTCAAGTCTTGGCAGTTATCGTACTGGCCGATTCAGAAAGGCCAGTTGGCAGTCTCAGCAGTGGAGAGATACAGGATGGACGCAGTTCCAGCTTGAGTTGAGGCTGGTGTTTATGGAGCCCAGGGGTTGAAAGAGCTCAGCGGCATTGGAGCTGGGTGTCACTGGTGATGGGCTCCATCCCTTGCTGGAGCTCACCTCTTTTTTTGACTGTCTAGCTTCACAGGTCTCCACAGGGTGATGGCATCGCTTCGACTCTTCACTCACGGCTTTTTGAAGTTTTTCAGGCTTCACTCCTCTTCAAAACAGATTTCTTATACTCTCTTAACTTTAAAACTGTTGTCTCCAAACAATTTTTTATCTTTTTCCAGTGCTGGTGGAAAAAATGAGGTCTCTCTACCCCAACAAACTAATTCTGTGTCATCAAACACTTAACTGCTATTTCCCCAAAGTGACACTTTCTTTAACAGCACTAAAGGGCAACGAGACAGATGAGGTTGAGACAGGCAGCAAGACGACACTTTCCAGTCCAGAGGCAAGCTTTTAATGAAGAACTTTCACTCGCGAAGAACACACATCACACTGAAGGCCTCTGTGAGGAATTAGTGCTCCATTCAGTGGTCTGATGAGTCTACCATGACTGGGTGGCTTTTGGAAGGTTACATGGTCCGGGTTTGGTTTAATTTTGAGACTTGACACTTTAGTCACTACTTTGGAGTTTGGACACCACACATGTGGAAACACTGTTGGGTTGGTTTGCTTAAATCCATTCTGAGGCTACCTACTGAATTTGCTACACTTTGCACACAATCACCTGCTGAGTACATAATCCTGAGGCATGACCACATTCTGGGCATGTAATGGCAACATCAGAACTGTTTAGCCATCATTAAAAACTTCAACATATTTTGTAAACACTATATAAACAAACAGTAAAGCTTTATTTGTATTAGTATTAAACCTTGCATTTTTGGTTTATTAAGCGAAACACAGCTCCCATGGTTGCTATATCTGGACCTGCCCCATTCATTTCTGCCAGTAAATGCTTTATTTGTACATCGTCACCTGCCTATGGTGTTTGCCCATTATTTACATCACACTGTGGCCTGAGAGAGGCAGCAGAGTGTTCACGAGCCCACAACCCAGTTTGGAAGATCACACAATACGTGAAAAAGAATGATTTAAAAAGGCACAACATAGGCTCTGTGAGCCAGGAGAGACTTTCCTGATTTCATATTTTAGATATTGATTTAATACAGCATCTAAGATAAATGTTAATTACGGAACCAAAAGTCATATAAAGGCTCATATATAACCTGTCCAGCTGAAGTGTATGACATCAAATAAACCTATGTACAGCTCCATCACTCACAATCTATAAATGAGCACCTGAATCTCCATTTATATATTATATTTTTTTACATTTCAGAAGCAGAGTTTAGCCTTAATTCATCTTTAAAAGTTGCTTAATGCTTTTCCACATTTATCTGAAAAATAAGTTTTCCAATGTGTACATATATACGTTTAGTAAAAGCATATATAAGAATAGTTTAATAAACATACATAAAGGATATGTGCATGTAAAATAGAAGCATTTATTCATGGGATATATTAAGTTTTTCGTCAAATAAAAAATTAGCTTTTTGATAAAAAAAAAATTTGTTAGTTTTTTTATTATTAATTTATTGCATTTCTTTTTTTACACATTTCTTGTATTGCTACACACACACACTGAAAGTTACACCATAAAATGCCACACAAACACACTACACTACACACACACACACACACACACAACACACACACACACACACACACACACACACAAACACACACACACAACTCACACAAAAACACCTTGACCCACGACATATTCTCAAGGAAAAAAAGATGTTTATATTCAACACATGGAAATATACAAAATACACAAAACAGCTGCTGAAGTGAGGTGAGAGATGTTTCAGGGGCTGCAGTCTCCCTTACACTGTACTTGTCACAGCAACTCACGCGCTGAGTCGCACAAAGAGCACATAGGAAACAGAAACTACCCCAGACAAGGATGGATTGTTGTTATACACAGACAGAGGTTCTGATAAAGACCAGAGAGCATCTAGTAAATAAATCTCAGTTTAACTTCTGTTGCGTCCGTGAATGTTTTCTGACTTCTGACTCTGATGTTAACGAGAATAGTATCTAATCGATTATTCCACTGATGAATTCATTCTACAAGCAAGATGAAAGTTGAATAAAATCACATAATATATTCCCAATAGAATGCCATCTCTTTCTCTCCTTTATGCCAAGCTCTCAGCTTTACAAAGCAATTCATCCCCTGAATAAATGAGAATTATCTTTAGGGCAATTGAATGCTTTTGAGTAAATCCTTTAATGTAAGTAATGCAATGTTTTTAATTATCAAGTTTAACTTTTTTAATATTTTTAGGTATGCTTCATAAATTTGAGTAACAAATCATTGAGTAATTAAATATTCAGTGTAATATATATTAAATTACTGGGTATATATGGCGTAGAATGATCTCTCTGATTATTGATTGTTATTGAAATTAAATTGATTATGCTGACTTTTTGATTCAGTCTCTGATTTGTGTTTTCTCTCTCTCTCTCTCTCTCTCTCTCTCTCTCTGCTCCTCATTTCCGTTTTGCCTTCAGTTTGGATTTTGGTTTCGCCAGATTAGTGTTGTTGGGCGTCATGCGTGCATTTCTGCTTTCTCTGTCACTCTTCTGTTTGTTGTTTGCCGTCTTTAATAATTTTTTGGATAAGATAAATGTCACCTGACTTTCAGCAATCATTTTCTTCTGTAGTTTTCTGTTACCCAAGTTGTTCAAATAAATCAAAAGCATAACTGAATGCATAAGATAAATGCCACCTGACTTGCACACATACTCTGCATTCAAGAGTATTTTAATATCATCTACACCTCGCTGCTAATGAAGAGAGAAAATGTTTGTACTCCTGCTGCTCTGAATTATGAGTGGCATGTTGCTAAATGAATGCACAAATGAGCCCCACACGTTCATAAATATTAATATGGATTTTATCCATACACTACTCATTAGCATGTGACAAATAAGTAGCACTCTCAGTCAGTGATAAAAAGAAAATTTTCCAAAGTGCAAGTTTACAAAAAATTTTTAAAAGTCAAAAAAACAGGGATGCAAAAAGTTTCCAGGTGTGTGTGAAAGGCCTAGTGTTCCTGTGCCTCCTACTCACGGCCTCGGGATAACCTAATACTCTCATAAATGCGATAACCCCATAATTAAAACAGGTCATAAGTAGTCAAACAGGCTGTCAGCAAGTCATCATCTCGTTTAGCCCTTAGCTTTCAGCCCTGGCGACTAGGGTCTCCGCCCGGTAATGTTAGCGAGTGTGTGTAACATATGGTCATTGACTGTGTGTGAGTGTGTCATGAATAAATGAATAAAGCCACTTAAGACCTGGGAGGAGACCCAAGCTTAGTTCCTCAGTCTTGCTCAACAGCCAGCTGATGATTTCAATGAAGATAATTAGCCCCAGCTCTGGGGCTTTTAAGGTGGATTAACCTTTTAAACGGAGCGCTCTATCTATTTTATTTAAAACATTTAAATAACATCCATACTGCAAACGGTGCTCTGTATCAGGAAAACACAAAGTAGAATGATAAAATGTCTGCATCAGCATCGTGTTGTACGCTTCATTTGTGCGTAACATCAGATGAAAATGAAAATGTTTTCAAAGTTATTGTTCTAGCTTTAATGGTAGTGTGAAGAACAAATATAATATTACGTTTTTAACACAACATTAATATTTACTCATTAGCATGTGACGTAAACAGTCAAGCATCATCAATCCTCAAAGGTCCTCTCCAAAGTTTTAGAATAAAAAAAAATCTTTAGAAAAAAAAAAAGGGAAACCAAAGATACAAGGTGCCTCTGTGTACAAAACTACCTTCTTGTTCTTTTACAGCTGAGCCCTGCCCTCACAACATCGATGGCAATGAAACCTCTCGCGCGCATAAAACAGGTCGTCAACAGTCAAACAGGCTGTCAGCAAGTCATCATCTCGTTTAGCTGCGAGCTTTTCAGCTGTGTCTGCATGGCGTACTCAGCCGTCTCGCCCCGTAATGTTGTGTGTAGTGTGTGTTAGCTGTGGCAGCTGTGTGTTTGTCGTTGTATAAACGCTTGTGTTTGTCGTTGACTAAAGACTCAGCTTAAGACCTGGGTCTCAGTCTTGCTTGCCAATCAGCAGATGATTGATGATGAATTAGCCCCAGCTCTGGGGCAGGGGCTTTTTATTAACCTTTAAGGTGGAGGTGGACTTAAGCTATTCTTTATAAAACATAATTTTAACATCCACATCCATACTGCAAACGGTGTGTTGTGAAAACACAACACAAAAAGTAAAATGAAAACTGCATCAGCATCGTGTTGGTTGTCTTGTTTGTGCGTAACATCAGATGAAAATGAAAATGTTTTCAAAGTTATTGTTCTAGCTTTAATGGTAGTGTGAAGAACTTAGTTCTTGGTATCAGCAAATAATCAAGCAAATACTACAGTTGTATTGGAGCATCTGTTGCTAAATACAACATGTTCTACTTCTTCCCAGGGCCCTGTAGGAGCTCTGTGCTGTAGACTGATGGGTATAGATTCAAACGCCCATCGCATAACGCAGAGGGAACCGAGCACAGTGCAATGGACCAAACCTAAAAACCCTCAATTTATCAAAGTGGCCCCACAAATCAATGTGGATTACTTTGGGAGAGAGCATTGCTCATGTGGCAGTGCATTTCCATTACCACACAACAATATTGGCCTTTTGGGAGGCTGTGGTAACTAATTGTGTCTATTGATCAAATTACAGGAAAAGATCATATAACCATGTCTTGGTTTCGGCAATAACTTACATATGGAGAAAAAGCGAAACCATAATCTCTGTGTGGAAAACTGCGTATAAACACAAGCACGCACACAAACTGCACTGTGCAAACAGACCAGAACACACAATCACTTCACTGTTGAGGTCAGAGCAGACTCAGGTAACATATTGTCAAATAATAAAGGGATTATCCCTGTAATCCAAATAGTGAACAACACCTCCACCACAGGAGTGGGTGTGACCTTGTCTGATGTCAGTGCAGCCGCCCATCTGCAGAAAACTCTCGAACCATCTGTGAAATTTAGATAAGGCAAGCAATTCAAATGTATACAGCCTTAAAGGAATAGTTTGCCATTTTGGGAAGTATGCTATTTCCCTCTCTGGCAGAGAGTTAGATGACTCCCAGAGAGTGGAATCAGTCTTTTTTCTCACTTTGCAGACCCTTAAAAAAAAGCTTAAATCAATCTCCCTTGTTCTTCAGACTGTTCCGCCTCTACTCGCCTGTGAAGGAAAATCCACTGTTAATCACATTAAACCCCAGAGTCATTTTGAGTATGCACGACTCAAATGTTCTTCACCTTGATATCTCACTCTCCTCCAATACAGACAACACCGACTTAAATCATGTGGGAGTGCCTTTTAAGTCCTAAACTCAATTAATACAGGAGGGGTAGTTCTTCGGAACCCCCCCGCACAGCCCTGGATGAAGCACGAGTCAATGCCCCATGAAGAGAATCGATGCATTGAGCGGCGTGTTGGAGGTCTGCTGCTCTTCATTTGCACTCGTCAGACTGAGGCTGGGTGGAAAGAAAAAACGCCTCAATGTTTAGTGGAGAGCAAATAAAAAAATGTGGCTCAAGGGAAACGGAGAGTTACTGGGAATTTAAAAAACACTGTGGCTGCAAACATCAGCTGAACTTGGAAAGTGACACAGCAGGGGGTGTGAAAGTCAGACACTGCTAACAATGGGAGTCCTGTCAACACGTTTTACACACTCCTGTTAAATATCAAATGAAATCATCTGTTTTTCCAGATGTGAGATTTGTCTAATATATATATATATATAAAATGAATCATTTGGGTGAAGGCTGCTGGGCCAGCCCAGCAAGTCCATCAGTGTTACATTCCATCTTTTCTTTCCTCTATTACTAAATCACGCCGTTTAACAGTCTTATTGCTGGAGCGATAGAAAGAGGAAAAAGGAGGAGTTGTTCATGACTGGCACAAACATTACCCAACTGTCAACACACAATCCTGCGAGTCACAGAGAGGCCAACATGTATCAAACATAATGCAGTGACAATAAGCGAAGATCCGGGTATGTTGGGACCGCTGGGACTGAGCCGAGCTCTGGGGGTTGCTCCACAGCAGAGATCCAGAATTGGTCCTGCTGCAAGTTTTGTTGAGCAATGCGTCCGATTGGAGGAAGCACTGCAGGGCTCCGCAGACAGTGGCCTAATTAAAAATGCTTGAGCTCATTTCCTCTGTGTTCTGGAACTAGTGGAAGGTGAGATATACAAAGTCTAAGCTCCTAATAACCCTTTGGTGTCATATTTTTCAGACCCTAATTACAAGCAACCATATCTGAAATAAAGTGTCTGCCAAGCCACCGTCACTGGCAGTAACAGCTCAATAAAATCCAATATTAACACAATTACAATCCATTCATCTTAGTCAAAAGGAGCGGTGCAGTTTGTCTCTGGTGTCTCTTGTGAAACGGCTACACACACGTAACAGCAAGAATAATTAGGGGTTTCGAAAGGCGGTGACTATGGACATGACCACAAATTTTTTCGATCATCGACTTGTCTTACGATGTTTGGATGTGACCATGATCATTTTAACACTATCCACTTATCATACCATACATGGACGCGGCCATCAGTTATGCTGAACTCAATATTGCTCGTTGTGTTTACATGTTTTTTGTTTAACATAAGAAAGTCACTAACATTTTAACCAACATGATGCCAGAATAAAGGGTTTTGCCAACCATTATCAGACCTGGACATTGCAAACACACTGCACATTTATTTAAAGTAATCAGAAAGTTTTATTTATTGTTTTGATTTTGTGGTTTTATTTAATTGATGTTTTATTATTTTAGGATATTTAAGTATTTTTCTATATTCTTAATTTATCTTTTTAAAGGGTGCACTTGTACTATTATGCTATTTATCCATAATATTCGAGTGGCATCAAATAAAATAATGAAAACTACATCTATAATGTTGTATATTTTACCCAAATGTAACAGGAGAGCCACAACATAGACATGTTCATCCACCAGCCTGGACACAAAGGGGTCCAGATCCGAGTCTAACGGTGGCTCTTTGATTGAAGGGTGGTGCAACGCCGCAGAGACCAGGAGGGTTCAGGTGCTTCCAGCCTCATCTAACGCAATTACCTGTGTTCAGTGGTGAAGCTCGTGCTGCAGCACTCGTGACTTGTTCTGGTTGGTCAGCCCGGAGGCTCTCTGCTCCTGCCTGAGCGGTGGGAGTTTGTAGCTACAAGGACTGCAGTGCAGACAGAAGTGACCTGTCCACACTCACGAGCAAAGATGACAATGCAACAAACAAAGAAACATGCAAATTTACACCTTATCATATTATAATTGTTTATAAGTTAACGCACTGTAATGCTTCGGTACCGGGTACTGCAGCAGCAACATGCTCTTATCCCCGGCATCTCTCTGACAGTGTGACATTTAGATCACATCCTGAACCGTCACGTTTCAAAGGGCCGCTGCCCTGCCACGTTTGAAGCCCACAGGTTCTCTGTTGTTCTATAACTCCAGCTGTTCAACAGCGCAGGCTGCATCATCCCCCCGGATACAGGATGCCAGGTCTCCTTTCATGTGGTGGAACCTCGACTGGTACAACATTGATGTTGGACGATTATGCAAAACCACAGTGTATAATTCTTCCTATATTATGTGTATCATGTATGTTACTCAAAAGTCTCTATTGCACAAATCAAATAATGCAAGGTACACTTTGCCCATACAGCCAGAGTTTTAGGCACAAAACTAGACTTATTATCTTTGAGACTTGACTGACATGTTTGCTCATTGAGCGTCACTTGTAATTCTATGATTGTATGTCAAAATACCATGTGTGCATCTTATTTGAATATTCTTCATGCATCTTCACCAGATGACAAAACATATCAAAATACAGATAAGTGGCACAGAAAAGATTCACAAAATGACAGAACTTTAGTAGGGATCCATTTCTTAAAATTCAAGGTCTCGTTTTCTGCTCGACAGAAACTTTCTAGATTTGGTTTATTTTCTCAGTTGACAGCATTTATGAAGAAAAGGCTGCTCATTGTTTGTAAAATCGGTGAAGATGTTTCCTTCATTTCCATCCTGTTGTGTTCTTCTCAGTGTGTGTCGAGCTCTCTGGGCCATCGTACATTGAGAAGGATTGTCGTCCTCGTTAAATAAAAAGGTATGAAACGGAAATGTAATTCGATGAAACCTCAGTCTTAGGGAGCCATGCCAAAGAATCATCCAATGTCAAGGAAATGCATACAGGAACGTGTTTTCTATGCAGTACCTCACTCCTACAAAATATCTGAACATGTTGCTGGGGGCAACTAACAAGTCCCTCCCTCACGACGATGGTGGTAGCCGAACATGAGAAGAATGAAACGGGGAGAAACACTGAGTCATAACACAGGGGGCAACTGCTGTCAACACATATTTAAACTAGAGATGTCAAAACACTATTTTTGTCTTTCCAGTACCAGCTAATGAGAGGGATGTAATGGACTTCCACCAAAACCTTTCCCTCTTCCTCCTCGTTTTGCTCAGAGAAGTCACTCTTCTGAAGCCTTTATTGTTCCGGTGCTTTCATAGTTCTTGTCCTCCCTCTCACAGCTTGTCAGTCATCTCAACCATGAATATGCTCTCATCCTCATGTGCTACAGCTTGTTCCCTTTCGTACACTTGTTTCTTCTTCCCCTTGGAGCTCGTTTCATTAGGCAGTGGCAGAGAGAGAGAGAGAGAGAGAGAGACTCCCCCACCCCCATCACTCCCTCACCTCCCTCAACTGATGCCGACTGGTAACAAGCTGTCTCCGGCTGCCATAGTAACCAACCATGACGAGGTCCTAATCAAAGTCGACATTGAATGAGACTACTGCTTCAATTTCCACAATTAGAGATAGAATGCAGAAGAGATCCAACATATAATTAATGTGTTTATCTCACCTCTAAAATAACATTTCTCACATTATGATCACATCACTGATGTTTAGAGATGTATTAACAAACACACTCTGGCATATAATGAGGTCATTTTGAATAATTTACTTTTAAATCATCATTAATCTTCCGATTATATTCTTGATGAATCGTTTAATGAACAAAATGTGATAACAATTTTTAAGAAACACTCAATTGCTACGAGCCCGAGAGGGCATTTTAAAATGTCTAGTTTAAACCCAAAAATACTGGGTTTCCAATGATGTGGGACAGAGAGAAACAGTGAATCATCACAGTGGAGGAGCAGGAAGAGGAGAACTCTATTATCACAACAGAAGCTGACTGACTGTCGATCAGCAGAGCTTTTCAGGAGAAACACGCAGAATTAGTTTCCATGTAGCTGGTTCCGGCCCTTTACGAAGCACAGTTGTTCAGTATTGATGATCACAAAAAAAAGCTTGTACAGCATATATTTAGGTTTGCACTAAATAAGGAGGTAATAAAGCACAGATGCTTTGCGGATGAGGCTTTTTGTGTTTTACTAAATATAAAGATGACACATGGCAGCTAGAAAAGGAAGAAATAGGACAAATAACTCAAAGGGGAATCCCCCCCCCCCCCCCAAAAAATACACATACCATACCACAAAGAGACGTGTGCAAACTCCTGAAACCTGAAAGTGCAATTCGAGAGATGCACGGATCCCACAGAGAGGCAACCTCCAGGGACCAACACGGGCAGCGAGTCGCATCAAAAAGAGTACAGATTATGTGAGGGTGGATGTGGGATGAGGAATGCTAACCAAGCTGTAGGGATGCCACAAGAAACACTGAGCTGGGGAGGAGGAAGAAGGAGCTGAAATATCAACCTGAGGGAGGAGCTGATGGCACGGGGGGGGGGGGGGCTCCTTCATGCTGAGCAAACTTTACCCACCGCTTCCCCATCATCCCCTGGAGCGCGGGATCAAAATCAGCAGCAACGTCCCTATTACTTTCCCCTCCACTCCCTTATTGCATAAATTCTCTATTATTAAGCATATTTCATCAAATCCAAACAGAAAAAAAACTCCAGCCCCAGGACAGTCTAAAGATGAATGAGCTTTCACTAATGTTTCCTTCGGCAAGAAACATTGAGGATAAGCAGATTTCTCGATGCAATATCCTTCCAATGCACCACGGCAAAGATAACAGAGAGAGGAAGACGCAACAAGCGAATAAAGCACCGAACAAGGGAATTGGTATGGACATTATTATAAATCTGAAAAAACAGTAACACAATCGCTGTTGATTAAGTAGTGATTAGAAAGACAAATGACAAGCGAGGTGTGCACAGACAGACTGCAGAGGAGCCTCAGCTGTGGAGAGAGAATAAGATCCCCTCCTGTCTCTTCTGGGGTCTTGTTGCACTTCTAAAACTCCCACTGAGACTCTTCTAAAAGGCAAACGTGTGAGACCAGCCCTGGTCCGTGTTCTCTCCTTCTCAGTCATCGTTAGCATGTCTCTCACACCGATACACACATAGAAGGGCATGCCTATGCATACAAAGTCTGTGGAAATTGTCCAGGGAATAACTATTTATCCCGTCTCCCCGGTGCCTGTCCCATCGGTATCGACGCGCAGAGCAGGACACCATGAGGAGATGCGTCATTCAGGCTATTATCAATGAGAAATGACTTTAAGATGATGCCGCTGCGGTCCACCAGGAGACACCGGCGACTGCATTACAGGTGACAAATCTGATCACTGCGAGAAGCTGAAGGATTGTTTGTGTGTAGTGTGTACGTGTCTTTTACTGATCGAGTGACCCGTCGTTGGCCATTAACTGCTGTAAGGCTTTGACCTCTGGCCCGGCGTGTGTATCCTCACGGCTGATTTAATCAAACGAGACATGTCATCCTTGTTACCCCCTTTCAACTGGAAATTGGGGTAATTTCCTCATAATGTGGTATTGTCACTGTACTTCAGACGAAATAGACAAAATCTTGACGTAGCCTTCGGCTGGTTTCACCAGCTTCCAGCTAATTCAATATAATGTCCTCAAGGCCTCAGTGGTTTCCACAATTTAGGCTGAAGGTAAGGTGGGAAGGTCTACTCTCAAAGTGCATTTATAGGCCTTTTCAATTTATGCATTCATATAAAACAAAGTGAAAACACCAGATATTTAAATGGAAAAGTGTTAGTATTGCAAAAAGCACGTTTTAGGCTTGCTTGGAGTGAAACGGTTGTATTGATGAAACAAAATGCAACTAAGAATAAATCAAGGTTAAGCCTGAACAAAGCAGAACGTAAACATTCACTGAAGATGTTGCTCCGCTGAGGAGAGAGATACAATAAAGTACTTTATTATGTATACACTCAAGGCTTTACCTCCATATTGTAAGTGAAATAAGTTTCTACTCTTACTATTTTAGTTGGAACACTTGTGAACACCTGCATTGCCAAAGTTAAACAAAGATAAATTAGTTAGGGTTCAGAAATACCTCACACAAAAACATCCATCACAGTTAATGATTCTATAAACTATAATCTCTGCCATCTCCAGCTGTCTGTGAGCGTCTCTCCGTCTCACTGCGGCGCCACTCAAAGGCTGCAAAAAAATGGTGATGCGTTTCATGGAGATGCATCTTTCTTAAAAACAGACATATTCAATAAATAATAGGAAAATAACAAATGAGTAAAACATTCATCATCCCCGTTTACAGTCACATGTTGTCGGGCTGCTTTTTAAAACGTATTTTATTTACATTTTCACAAACAACAGTGTGACTTTATTCCTTTTGGAAGTTCCTTTCACTCTTACTCATCCTCAAACCGATTGCGACCGGTGTTTATGTAAGCCCCCTCAGATTGTTCTTTAGGCTCCTGATTAATCTTTCTCACCACCTGATTAACCTCTTAAAACAGCGTTCAGCTCAGTGGGCGGCGACATCGTGAGAGGTACAACCCGAGAGTAAGATGACAAACATGAAACGTGGCTTTCTGCGACACAGGTGTGTGTGTCTGTCTCAATACACACAACCACCTTGTTGCTCAGCGGTCGAGGGTGTACAACCAAGCGGTATGTCTACTATAGCTCCATATATACAATTAAATACACACAACACCCCCCCCCCCCTGACCCGCCCTCCCACATGTGTACACACACACACACCATCCAACACAACACAGCTGCTAATCATAGAACAAAGGGAGGCTCCAGTCAGCAGGCTTCGCCATTGATCGCCTGTAGGAAGCAGCAGGGAGGGACTCCAGTCCGCTTTGTTCCATCAGGAAGAAGTCACGGCTCGAGCAGGTAGCGGATGGAAGTCAAACACGTCAACAGAGGTCCGTTTGTCTGTCGGTGAGCGCTGATATCTGGCTGATGATGGCCTGTCGCGGCACGCCACTGAAAAGCTCTGAATATAACTGCATCATAAAGGAAGAGGAAGAGGATGTCTGTCACTTCACTGGAAGCTAAAACTCTCAATTCAGTCCAAATAAAAGGCTCGTCTGCATCACAAAGCTTCTCTTTCCTGAACACACAAACGCACAAGAACTGTGATTCCAGGTGCTGCAGCACCTGTGCGAGTGTTTTCCTCGCTACAACAAACCTCTAGACCTCACGACAGACGTTTGTCTCTGGCCGTCTTCTGCTTCCCTCGTCGCTCTGGTGTCTCCCTCCTCTTCCTGGGAGCTCAGTTCAACCCTGTTGGCCTTTTCTATTCAACAGTCTTGTCGGCCGGGTCGGGCCGTTTGTAAAGAAGTGCAGCATCGAGCATTCTGTCGGACACGTCCCGGCTGCGGGTCAGACAACACACAGACAACACACAGACAACACACAAACCAGAGCTGAGGGGTCTGTGATGTATGCACAAAGACATAGATATATACCATGTATTCAACACATTTCCCCCAAACATAGCCTCTCTCTCTCTCTCTCTCTCTCTCTCTCTCTCTCTCTCTCTCTCTAAATGTACTTTCAGGGTCAAGTCTGAAAACATCCAGACAATCTATACACATCAACCAGCTTCAATCTTCAAACATCAAAATGATGCATAATAGATGCTGCTGTGCATTTGTGTATGTGCACGTGTGTGTGCGCATGTGTGTGTGTGAATACGAATGGGTGAGTGTGCAGAGGGTAATTGTGGTGTATTTAAAAAGACCCCCTCCAGACATGTTTTCAGACATATTAAAGTAGTCCGACTTTCCACAGAAAAGATCGACTGATTTTAAACCTTTATTATATATTATATAATGATATTATATATTTATTATAAACATATTATAATCTAAAAGCAATAACTGTGAATGTGAAGTAAAAGAAATGTAGACTTTTATTTATCCCTGTGGGGAGATTCTTCCCTGCATTTGACCCTTCCTGAGTTATGAATGAGCAGTGGGCTGCAGTGAAGGGCCCGGGAGCACGTAGGGGTTCAGTGTCTTGCTCAAGAACACTTTGACATGTAACTAATGAGGAGAGCGGGGATTGAACCGCTACCTTGCGGTTACGGGACGACCGCTCCCCCCACTGAGCTGCAGCCGACCCAAATTTAAACTAAATTTAACTACTGGACACAAGCTGCCTCCTACTTCACTGAAAGCTCCATCATTCTCAGTGTGTGTGCAGAGGAGGATTCATGTTTCTTCATCACTCCGGTGTAAGAACTATGAAAAACGCCATCATGTCCGTACGTGCATGTGTTGAACTCTCTCTCCAGCAGATGAACATGAAAGCAGCTTTCTGGTGTCAGAGCGTCGCTCTCCAGAGTGAAGCTCAAACATCCAGGAGCAGAAACAATAAACACCAAACACATGTCTGAGTGGAGGAGGACGTTACCAATCACAAGGTTCTTGATCAATTGACAACTTGAGGTCCGTGCCATACATCCACTGAGACAAAAACAGAGCGCTGATGAGAAGCACCACTTTGAGACTCGGAACATTATCATGGGAACAATAATCTGAGCCCAGCTGCAACAATTCATTAATCGGTCTATTGAGGGTCGACATGTGAGGATTTTACTCTGTTTTAGTCTTAACATTCTTGTTCATTGAATATTTTGTGTTTTTTCGACGATTGTTCAGACAACACGAGATCTGTGATGATGTCAGACCCTGTGTTCTTGCTCATGAGCGAGCCAGTGACTGTGGGTCACTGGTTTGCAGGTCCGTCTTTCAATCAGAGGGTTGCCGGTTCAATCCCCGGCCTAGTCGATGTGTCCATGAGAAAGACACTTAACCCTGACTTTCTCCCTGTAGCTGTGTCTACGTTGTATGAATGTAACACGATTGTAAGTTGCTTTGGATAAAAGTGTCAGCTAAATGAAATGAAATGTAATGCTCAACAAGATGAACTGTAAAACCACAGAAACAACCAGAAGATTAATCGATGAAGAAAATAAGTGTGACATGTTTTCCTCTGTCTTTGTTCACACAAAGTAATCCAAGAGGAAGACGCTCTGCAACAACACCATGCTGCAAAGGTTCCTGCGTCAGGACCCCCACGGTGTCACTGCAGATATTCCACACATAAATACAACCTCAACATTCATCTTTCTTTCTTTGCATTTCACCGATGACTGCTCTGCCAACCAGGCGCAGTGCGCGGCCAGGTTTTCACATCAGCTGCTTCTTTGCTTCATTAAGTCATTTGTAGCGAGGAAAAAAGAGAGGACGGCATTTAACAGAGGGACCTGCATATTTAACCACGTCACACACACCGGAGAAGCTCAGGTCATCCTGTACCCGGTGTTGAACATGGATCACGAAACATCCCAAAAGGATCAACGCACAAGCAGAGGAACGAGAGGAGGCAGGATTCTGCAGCTATAACAGCGAAACAGGGAATTAAGTGAAGTTGACAACTTGAAATATTAGAGCCTCTGTCAAACACTGTGTGTGTGTGTGTGTTTATGTATGTATGTGTGTGTGTGTGTGTGTGTGTGTATGCTGAAGTGGGAGCAAGGACAAACTGTTCTCTCCACCACTATGGTGCTTACTGGTAGCACTGGAGTGGGGGCAGGATGCACAGGAGGGTCCTCAGAGTAACGAGTAGCAGCCGGCTGAGTGCCTACTTACTTATTATGGAAAAGATGCAGCGGGAAAGTGAATTACAACCGCTCGCCCCCACACCTCGGCACGGCCGGGCGCTAAAACCACATGACATCATCACACCCGCGTTAACCGCCAATGAGTTCACTGCAGAGATGTTACAACAAAAAAAGAAGCAGCAAGTAAAAATGTCAGTAAACAGCAGTGTGATGATTGATGAAGTCCATCTAATTAGTTGATCAATATGAGACAAGAGAGGCCGGTCCGGCCGTGAGTGGTCAGGTCTGAGCGCATGTGTGCTGACTGCACCTTCCATTTCATTTAAACTGACAGGATGAGTGAAGTGACTGAGGAGCCTCTATTGACAGCTGGGATTAAAAGGCTGCATCAAAGCAACAAACAGTCCGGCGGAGCTTCGTGAAGAATCCCAGAATCATACAAAAATGCTTTTATCATAACGTGTCCATGAGATACTTTGAAACTTGTGATGCAATTGCATATCACATTACAACGGAGCATTTCTTGTTTGGAGGAGGAAGACTTCCTTTGACTTTCTTCTACAACTTGCAAATGCTTAAAGGATCAATTCACCCCCAAAAGTCATTTTGGTTTATTTGACCAGATTTAGAGATACTTGACATTCTAATGAAAAGACAAATGTGGACCGCGTGCTCTCACACATCAAGCTCTCTGAATCAACCCACTGACTCTATAGGTTTTATGAGAACAGGGTAAATTATGACTCAGAGAACATAACCTCTTAAGAAAGGCAAAGCTCCTGGAGTGACACCAATTACTGTTTCCAAATATAAAGCAATGTGAGTCTAAGCTTAATAACACACTTATTCACAAAATGAACGGTTATTATACACATTCATCCGATATTTGTGCACTATGTTACATTGTTAGGAGTTAGAGACGATGACTCATATCAATCTTTTGTGACATCATACAATCACAGTCTTTAAAAGCATCACCCTGGTTTGACACCGTGGTGAAAGTATTAATATTCACATTGAAGGCAGAAGGCAGAGACGCAGTTGATTCAAAGATTGAATGTAAAACAGCACTTCTCTCTCTTCCCTTTCATGAGTCTGAAAACCTACATCAACTTTAAGTTACTTTATTCATTCCCAACCAACACTGAAGTGTGAGTATATGTGTGTTCACGTGTGCGTTTAATGCATCTAAAGATCTGTTGCCAGGATACCAGCAAAGCCTAAAAAGCCAGATGAGTAACGATGATTCACACTTCCCTGCTGCAGAAGCAAAAACCAGCAACTAAACAATCAAATCAAAATATTTCACCTCTTCTTCTTCGTGTAAATGCTGCCTTCTCTCAAGACAAAAGGGTGCAACATGCAAACAAGAACAACTAGACTATATGTCCACATCAAAGGGCTTTCCATTTTCCTACAGGAGCCCTAGTCGCACTACACTTTAGTTTCCTGGCTTTCCAATCGCAAAACGGCAGCAAACACACATGCTTGATGACAAAGTCTCTGAAATCTATTTAGAGTATTTAGAGTCCAGCTCGATAACAGAAAGAGGAGTTATTAATGCTCACAATGTTTAGCAGGTTTACTGTATAGTTCACCATCCTGTCAGCATGCTGATAATATCAGGTTGTGGAAACTGTGATTTGTTTTGCAGGTATTTTCTCAGCTACCCAAAAATAAACACGTCTGGGAACAATGGACTGTGTGCCAGCAGATATTTTACACATCTTTAAACAATTCAGTAGGATTCCTCCTCTGGGGATCGTTAGCCTGTGTACAAAGTGTCACGGTGATCCGTTCCTTAACTATTGAAACATTTTTGTCTGCAACAAAGTCAAGACCTGACAAACTAATGGCCGTCCCTCAAGAACAGTAACAAAATAAGCTGTTGAAAACGTTACATCAATGTGGTCCATTGTCCTCTTTCAACAAACCCAGCAACAAAAAGCTGAGAGCCTCCCAATACGTGCCCACAGCACAACAACCCCCTCCCAAACATTTTGGAGCCGTCTACTCAAACAAACACGCAGATTAGGGACGAATTTGTTGGCGGTTTGTCCTGGAAATGCGGCAGAGAGACTCGCCTCGCAGCAAACACCCAGAATGCTGTCTTAAGCCATCTTTGTTACGGCGAGCGCTGTAGATTTGGGATCTTGGAGTGTTACTTTTAGAAAAACTCAACTTGCTTCCACACACACAGGGAAGTATCCTCCTCTCGAGACGAGAGAAAAGAAATGTCACGCTGAGCGAGATAGCAAGCCAAATCAAAATGTAATGGGAATGTGAAAATGACGCCCGCAGTAACTCATTCTGATGGATTTACACATTCACATATTTTGTCGACAATGTTCTTATTCTCTGTGACAGGAAATTAGGAAAGGGGGAAAGAGAGGCGGTTTGTGTGTTGGTGCATGTGTGTTCGTACACTCGGAGGACTGCGGAGCTGTAATTCATGGAGAAGCAAGGTGAGCGCTCATTTGTTCTGCATGTCAGCTGCTGACGGCCGCAGAGGCCTTTTGGCTCGCTCGGCCACATCGCCTCATTCATTAGCCGAACCCGGCAGGGCGGCGTGACTGCCAGCCAATAGGTAGACCGGCAGGTACTGTGGAGGCGGAGTGGAGGCCACTGTAAATCGTTTTGAGCTCTGCGTCATTCTTTTGTCACCAGAAAAGGACATTTGGCTGCGGCCGGCTGCTAAAGAGTTAGAGCAGCGGTGTGGGGTGAGAAAGAGCAGATTAGTCTGTGTGTGTGTGTGTGTGTGTGTGTGTGTGTGTGTGTGAGCTCTGCAGTGATTGCTCTGTGTAGGAAGTAAAGATTACGCCTTCTCTCGCTGTGACCATGATGAAATCCCACATTGCCAGTCATCACACAGAGATCCTTAATGACGTCCCACCGTGACCACACCCACACACAAGCACACACACAAACACACACTTGGATAAGTTGTGGATTTTTTGCTGTCACCTTGCTGGTTATGGGAGGAACATAAAGGCGTCAATGTTCAACGCTCAACCATTTACAGGCGAAGATAATCACATGGTGGAGAAGATGGTTCCCTCCTCCTGACGGGACACGTGTCTGCAGGATGTCAGAGGTTCAAATAAACAACTTGAACACGGACACACGGCACTAAAGCGTTTGTAACAGATATTCAGAACAACCGCCTTCTTTCACACTCCACTCACACACAGAGAGAAAGAACACTTTCCTTCTCTAGAACTAGGACTATAGCTCGACTGAGTCTTAGAGCAACACAAGGCCGGTGAATCCACTCATCGTGTGAGACTGAATTACCAAGCACAGTTGCAAAAAACATCCCATAACACCAAGTTGAGATGCTGTTGATTTTCTTAGTTTTCTAATCAAATCAGCTCCTAAAACAAACAGCTGCTCTATTTTTCTTTTAGCATTAAAGACCAAAGTAATGAGACATTTGACTTCAGAAGACTTTAAACCTATCTAACGGTTTTCCCGGCGGTTAGAGGGCGACTTCCACCGTCTGAGTGCTTGTGGTCACATCACCAGGGTTTGGTGCACAAGCACAACAGAAGGAATAGGATGCAGCACCACAGGCTGACAGACCCCAAATCAGCCCGAAGCACGGATGAAGAATGTGCATTGACCTTTGACCCCAGCTGTTACTGACCAATTCCCCTGTAACTATACACTCCCACACATGTCTTCGCTCTCTTCTCTCTCTAGCATACAAGATCATCTACCATTGACACTTCCATCCCTGCAAGATGCACACATGTACACAGAAGCACGCACACACACACACACACACACACACACACACACACACACACACAAACACAGAGACACAAAGAGATGGGCTCTTGTGCCCCAGACCTCCCCTCACCCCTGCTTCTATAATTAATGGGGAAGCCATGCTCTGGGCAGGAAATCAGGGATGTGAGCGTTCATAAATATTAACAGAAACCACCATGAAAATGTCACACGAAGAAAAACACATCTCAAAACACAACACATCGCACAGTACAAAGAAGAAGGAGAACTGTTTAGTATTTCAAATATCCTCCTCCTTGACATTCTCTCTCTCGCTGTGTGTGTGTGTGTGTGTGTGTGTGTGTGGGGGGGGGGGAGTATTACTGCATTTGCATGCTCACAACTAATTACTTAACCCTCCTGTTATGTTGCGGGTCAAATTGACCCGTTTCAAAGTTTGAAAGTCTAGGAAAAATACTTCTAAGTACTTTTTCTGTATAAAACTTCTTCTGCTTACCTTATTTAGTGTAATCAACATTAAAAAAAATTTACAAAATATATCATGTATTTGCAACCCCCCCTGCAGGTTTATATAACAGAGATGATGTTCCCGGGTCAATTTGACCCGGCTTGAAAGTGAAGGCTAAAAGTCACCAAAAGAGTCACGTTTAGACTATTTCTTTCTTTGTAAATGTAGGACAGTCTTTCTTACTCCCTCCCACCAAGTTTCAACACACATACTCACACCAACACACACACCAACACACACGTGCACAGACAAACACACATATCAGCACACACACACACCCCGTTCACAACCCCATATATAAAGTTGTACACATTTCAAACTTCAAACAAAAGAATCAGGTGGTTGTTATGGAAACCATCTCTATCCTGCTGTGTGCCCATCACCCTACATGAGAAGCACACATTACAGAACAAATAATGTTTATCATCTTCTAACTTTCCCCCTAAATACACCTTTATTGGACATGGGACACTAATGTGAGGGTTTCTTTCATGTCTCAACTAATAAATATGTCGTATAGTACTTCTAATATACTGTCTGTCTGACTGGGAGAGACACACACACCCTGTCTCATCCCAATCTCAGACACACACACACACACTTTCTAACGACCACACCTGTGCGAGAAATACAGTTACTATTATGACGGGAACCTTTATTTTTCCCTGCGGGAAAACTCCACCCACACGTATCAGGGGAGGGCCAAACATACAAAATGGTTGCTGAGAAGTCCTACAACATTACACTCTGCAGATACATACGACTGCACCAAGAGGATGACTGTGTGCTGGCCTTTGGTCATCTTTTATCATATAATTTATGCATCTTAACACTAAAAATAAACATAACTAACGTTTACTTTCAATACAAATCCTTTATGACTCATTTGGCTTGATTTTAGTGGGCGGGTCATTATGACCCTGAACAGCACAGGTGTCTCATCTGTATTTATCTACATCACCCCATGAAAAAAAAACTTACAAAATGCAAATAAAATTTAGGAGAAAATACATGTTATGGTAGACTAATGCAATTTAGATTTAGATTTTTTCAATGTACCTAAAAAATAGTTTGAACATGTATTTCTCATTAAAACGAGTGAGTGCTCCTGATTGAACTCTGATCTATGGAGGGGTAAATAACTCAATTCCACTAAAAACTGATTTAATTGTTAGTAATGTTGTTGGTGATGAGGTACAAACTAGAGTTTTTAGAATTTTTTGGTTTCTGACCACTGTTGGATGATTCAACATTAACCGGGTCAAATTGACCCGGGAACATCACGGCTGTATGTAAGAAACGAACATAACAGGAGGGTTAAGATTGGCTCCAACATTCATTCAAAAACCTGATTTCTTAATTGTCATGGCAATGGCACACCAATTCCTTCACTTCTCTGAGATTAGAGAAAAACAATCAAGCTATATTTATTTCCCAGCCTACTTAGTCAGTGGCCATACTAACATTGGATAGTTATATAGACCATGAGATCAATGAAATGACATGTGACACAAAGCCTGTTTTCCCATAGCCTACTATGATGCTAATGAATACAAAAGTAGGCTACATAATATTCCCATCCTCACATCAGGATACTACACCATATGTATTATTGAGATGAAAACTCGCATCGTGCTTGAGCCACGACTCCAAATACAACCAGTATTGTGTTATTGTCGTGTACTCACAGAGAAACCTGCCCAGAAGGGACACGAGTGCCGGACTCTGGGTGACGTGGTGAGAGCCAGAGCCGCGAAGCTGACGGCCAGGATGAGACTCCCGAGGACCATCTGAGAGACTCCCAGAGCCAGCATGATCCTGGTCCGGGTCCGGTACTCCCTGAGCCGGGACAGGCTGCGGGACAGCGACACGGGGCTCAGGGAGCCCGGGCCGCCGATGCTGCTGCCGCCGCGGTGCAGCGCGTTCACCGGCATTGTCACTGAAGGGTACGACACACACGGCAGTTGATAAAGGACCACAATCACATCCACGGACAGCAGAGTCGTTGTGTGTCCGCGCGCGGTGCGCTGGGAACCCGTCTGTAACTGGAGGTCAGTGTCCGCTGTGGAGGATCTCCATCAATTAGGAGTCGCTCCACTTAGAGATGCGCAGCGACGGCTGGGAGGAGAAAGGTGAGCGGAGCTGGACCGAGCAACCAGATGTGGAGCAAAACACTCACAGAAACTGGCAAGATGTTCAGGTCGCACGACACAAAATAGATCTCTGGAGTTCTCGGCGACCGCTCCGGCCAAGAGCCCATTCCTCAAAAGTCAAAACGCAAAAAAAAGAGGCGCAAACCAAACCAAACCCGCATCGTCCCGCTGTCAGCCAGCCTTGCACCATTGTCACGCTGCCATGCTCTCCTCCTCTGCAGGCTCTCCAACTACTCGAAAGCAAGAGGCGGAAGGAACGTGGTTAAGACGCGTGGATGGAGAAAAGAAAGGTGCCCTCCACGAAGATGAACACAATTTTTTTTGCTATCACACAGAATCTGTCACGGTTTTGTTTTTTTGGTCTAAAAATCCGCAGTTTCCTCCGTGTGGGGGCCCCAGCAGAGCTTTTCCCAGACGACAGCAGCTCTAGCAGCCAGGGCAGGAGACGCACGCTGCGTATTGGAGATGTGCCACTCTGCGCGTCTTCATGGCGGCGAGCTGCTCCGAGTCTCTTTACTCCGGGAGTGGAGGAGGGGTGCGGGGCTCGCGACCATCAAGGCAACACCACACTCAGCCAACCTGCGCGTGCTTTTGTTACTGCTGGGATGTGAGTGGCGGATGAAAACGTGTTTCATCATATGGTGATGCGTATCAGGTTAAAGTTAAGGGTGTTTTACTTTAAAAAATAAAATGACAACCAAGTATCATCATCAGCTCCACCAGGGCCCCATCGACCGCATTGCCACTCCACACGGGCCCTGTGCGCGCGTCCTTCCTCGTGCACGCGGCAGCACATGCGACACACCTGGAGAGGGCCGTGTGCACCATGACCGTCTGTGAGGTGTAGCCCAGTGGTGGAACGTTTAAGGACAGTTTGTCACTGTTAAGTTAAATGTTGAGGTACTTGAGTATATCCCTTTGTATGTCACTTTATAGTTCTACCCATACGTTGCACTTTCAGAGTATTAGTACACAATCACAATGTTATACAGAATTATGTATTATTAAAGGTGAAGCTACCTGTAATGGATATACAAGATAAAGTATAGCGCCACCTTAACCAGATGCCACATGAACAATGCTTACATATTATGCATTGTTAACACGACCCAGTGATTTATCTTATTTAAGGCCATTCTGCTTAGTTAATGAACACTTTTACTTTTGGTACTTTTAATATTTTTGTTATGCTAATACTTGTGTACTTTGACTTTAGTAAGATTCTGAATGCAGATTGATGTTTTACTTTTAAACTCTTGTATTCTTACTCTTTGGGTAGAAGATCCAAGCGCTTCTTCCATCACTGGTTGTGATCCATGAAAAGGAATCAAAGTCTACCTGTGGACGTGTGTGTGGTGAGCGTTTCATCAGAGCAGTTTGTTTTCTCAGTTGAACTTAAAGGTCATGGAGAGACGTGAAGAGGTCAACGTATTTCACAAGGGGAATAAGAGAAAAGAGTGAAACACGTGGAACAGCTTTTCCTCTTTAGAGTCCAGACTCCCAGAGTCACCGGATCCACCACCTGGGCCTGAATGCATCCTATGGCAACTCACATGTTAAAGGACTACTATAGGCTACTTACCAAATGTGGTAGCGACTAAAACTAAGTGATGTATTGAAATGCATAACAATCAGAGCTCCACTGCACCATCTGCTGTGAAACCTCAGCCATGCTGTGATATCCGTTATTGAAGGATATAGTCACGTAGCGCCCACAGCAGAAATAAACAGAACATTGATTAGTTAGCAACACTTTAAACACATTAATAATGTTGTCAACATTCACTGACTGAAAGCTCCGGAAAGATGAGCATGGGACGTTTTTCTTTGTCTTTTGTGACAATAAACTGAATATCTTTGAGTTTCGAACTGTCGGATTAAACCTGCCATTTGAA
Source organism: Pseudoliparis swirei (assembly GCF_029220125.1). NCBI lineage: Eukaryota > Metazoa > Chordata > Actinopteri > Perciformes > Liparidae > Pseudoliparis > Pseudoliparis swirei. The sequence continues at coordinate 14,114,857 of NC_079391.1, read as the reverse complement.
TTCATATGAATGATAACGGAAATAAAAAGAGAGGTTGTGAATGATCATCAGAGGTAAACAAGCAGGAAAGCACAATCATAAAAGAAACAAACCTCCCTTTACTTGAGTCTTTACTTTAAAAATGATTTTATTTATTAATACAGTGGTATACTTAAAATTGTGTTGCAGGAGAAAAAAAAAAGTCAGTCACAAGTGAAGAGCTAATATCCAATTAAAGCCGTGTTATATCTAAAAATAAAATGGTACTGGTGTGCCATACATCATATATTGTCTATTAGTACAAAAATACATTTAAGGGCACACAATACAGCATCCAGTATCACACGTCAGTGAGGGACACTTGGAGAGCACACCCTTTTTAAAAGAACATGTTTTAAATGTATTTTAGCCCAAGCACTTTCCTGATCCTCAAAAGAGCCTTAAAAGAGCTTTTTTTGTGACCATAACGTTGTGTGAATATATCGGTAGAAAAGATGTGATGCGTTGTTGTTAGGTTACAAGTTCCAAGGCTCGAGGTTATATCCGGAATAAAAAGATAACCACGTTCACTGTCTTCCACTTTTTTTTAAACATGTTTTCTCTAAGTTTTGTACAAAAAAGAAAGACATACAAAAAGTTCATTTACAAACAAAAGAAACAAGGCAATATGCTAGCTTTATTTACAGCCACTTCTTTCCCGTTTTCTTTTTCGTTTTTTAGTAATGCATAGCAGATAAAAGAAGAGCATACCTTTGTTATCCTTTATAAATTGTTGTGTGCTAAACCCATGTTCATTTATACAGAGGGTTCACAAAAAAAATGGCAAAACAAATGACATTATACCATAATTTATCATAACTTATTTTGTGTTTTACTGAATGAAAAGTGAATAATCTGCAGATAAGGCATCACTGCTTATTTGTGTGTGAGTGCACAGAGAGAAGACGAGATAGAGAGTGAGGAAGGAACTGCGGAGGCTACCGGACCTGAGTTAAGAACATGCATAGACCTCCCTCAGGCTGGAAGGAGACGCGTCTCTGGAAGAAAGTAAGCTACGAGATCTCACGCAAGGATACGGGGAGAACGTCTCGAACCGGTGTGCTGCTTGGGTTGATGTCACGCTCACGGTTTGCCAACTTCTTCACACGCTGGTTTACTTTAACCTCACTTCTGTCTCAAACCTTCAATAAAATGTCCTCAATGTGGACAAATAGCGTGGAGATACATGTCTTGTAATCAGTCACCTGAACTGAGAAAATAACAAGATGTTGACTGTTAATTGACTTCACGAGTACAATTTTTGTAAATCTTCTCTATACTATATATACTGTATGCATATATAGCATAAATATACCAACACAGATTTTTGACGCATTTATGCTGCCTCAAAAGCCTCATCTATATTCATGTAATAATTACATTAAACATCGCCTTGTATATAGTGTCAATCCTCAGTGGTGCATGCATCCATGGGTTCATGTCACATCAAAACGGAGAAAGAGTTTAAAGAACAGCTTGCAACCATCATCAGTGTCTCGCCTTCATCCAAGGGGGCAGTAAACGGCACTGACTGGCTCTTCTTCATATTCCATTATGTGTGTGTGTGTGTGTTTATGTGTGTCCGTCCTCTTCAGTTTACACCCCGTGGTTCCACATTCAGTGCTGCTCCGTCCTTAAAAGTGGTCAATGAGCACAGAAACACAGTTGGCTCCCACCAGGTAGTTGGGGTCTCCGGGGAGAGCCTTGTTCTGCCAGCTTTTTGGGTCACCTGCGGACAGACGGATGGCGGCACAGTGAGTGATAACAGCTGCTTTTTGTATCCAGCTGTAATGCATTTCACCAGCACTCCTCACACCACGACAATCTATGACAGACTCGAATCTCCTTTCACAACAGCACTTACTGCAGTGCTTGATCGCATCTATTGTCTGTCATCTTATTTAATATCACATGGTTTTGTGGCCTATGAAAGGCATTAATTGTTTTTATTGAATGTCCACAGCCTCAGTCGCTAGAGGGCCCGAGTGTAATTGCACTTCTAAGCAGGGAGGTCCGTGCCAAGAGGAAAGGTCCAGGGATGCACAGCCAGCTGGGCAGAGATCCACCGACCAACAATCCAACTCTAAACAGTTTTAAATGTGATAAACTAGAGTAAGGAGGAAAACGCCCCTTTGCGGAGTTGAAGTCAGATAATGTGTCAGAGCTGAAGGGAAAATCAAATGCCAAAAATAGTTTGATGAATTTTCGACCAATCTATGAATCGGTCGTTGCGGCTCAAGCATTCTCTGTCTGACCATCACTGTTGTCCACTAAGGGATGTGTACGACACAGTGGCTGTGAGCGCCGTCTGGAGCTTTACAGTCTAACGCAGCGTACTCAGAAGAGAGGCGGTCGGATGCAGTGAGACGTCTAGCAGGAGAAAGGAGAAGCAAAGGAGAAACCCAGAGAGGGGACAGGAGGAGGCCACAGAGCGGCCTTGCTTTACAATAAGAGGATTAGGACTCAGCCCGATAATCCTCCCACAAGTCAGCAGGACAAGGGAGCGAGCTCACATCTCACTCAGCCCTCCAAGTCTCATCCTTAAAATGAGGCCAATTGATGAGCAGCTAATCCTGACCGCTGCCAAAGTGACCACTGTCTTAGAGGGACAGCGTTAGAATAGAATATATACTTTATTAATCCCCAAGGGGAAATTAGTTCTCTGCATTTAACCCATCCTTAGTTATTAAGGAGCAGTGGGCTGCAGTGAAGCGCCCGGGAAGCAACTGGGGGTTCAGTGCCTTGCTCAAGGACACTTCGACATGCAACTAATGGGGAGAGCCGGGATCGAACCGACAACCTTGGGGTTGCAGGACGACCCCCTTACCCCACTGAGCTACAGCCGCAGGAGCTCAACGTCTCATTGAGCTGATTCCTCAAACGTTTGTTTGCTTAAATACACGATGGACTAAATGATGGCCGACTAAAAGTAGCTTGTCTTTTTTCTCAGTTTCTATTAACATGATTTCTGCTACATTCTCCCTCCTTCTCCTTTCTGTTCGAAATACACAATATGGATATAATAGTAATATGGAACTTCACTTGTGGTTCAACAGGAACTTCTTTTATCAGCTGGTGGAGTAAATGATTAAGTGTCATCAGCCAGTAACCGTGTGCTGGCAGAAGTTATCTGACTGCATCGTTTATCTGGTTGATTATTATTACTTCCTGTTTTTACAAGAGACAATTTCTCTCATTTTAGTAAACAAGCTAATGCCAGTCTGAAAGACATATTTATGAGAATAATTATATTTATTGTCACCTGATAACTATCTTGGATAAGAAAAACACTCGGCTAGACAGAAGCTAAATTTTTGTTCTTCTGCAAGATAAAGACAGGCATTATTGGTTATGACAGAGTCCCAATTTCCAGAGAGATCTATAAAAGCTGTTCTTCAGGTCAGGATTTGGGTGGCTGTGAGAAAAATATATTTGTGCAGAGCAGCATGCATTATTCTTCTACCTGGTGAAATTAAAATCTTATACAGCCAAGCGTCTGATGAATGAATGTTAAATGAAAACAGAGAAACTTGTTAAAATGAATCAAGGTGAAAAAGAGAGAGAAATATTGCAATTTCAGAATGTAAAAACAATGAGGCGGGACTTTGATCTGAACAAATAAAGAACCAGTGATAGTGATTTCCAGATTGCGTGGGTGAGTTAACGAGCATAAATCATGACAATGAATCAATCAAAGCAATAAATTGTGGAAAAAAAAAGATATTTCCCCCTAGATTGATTTTCAGACATGTTGAGAGTGACCGATGGGATCAGATTTTCAGATTCCGTTAAGTTTTTCGCTTTTATTTTTTGTCTGAAGAAAACCAAAACTAGGGGGGAAAATCTACAAATAATTCTAGTTAAACAGTGACCCACAACCCCCAAATAGTCACACAGCCAGACCCGAACGACCCCGAAGAACAGAGAGCACAGCATACCCGACGAGGAGTCGGAGGATTTTAGAGCAAAAGACCAACCATCAGGGGTCATAGACGCACAGTGAGGTAAGCGCAGCTCCACTGGCTTCAAAAACTTGAGGCCGTGAGGTCCACACATCACCAAAGGGCTGAGCAGAGTCTCTCCTGGAAATACAAACAATTCAGGAAGATTAATAGCAAACACATACGAGCAGATGCTGGATCCATTGAACCAGAATATATATATTAGTGCTGTGAAAAATAACGCGTTAACGCGTTATGATTAAATTACAGGATTAATTAGTTAATTTTTTTTAACGCATTTAACGCATGTGCAGAATGAGCTTCCAATCCGTCTGTTGTTGGTCGTCTCTAACCAGCAGCATGTCATTCTGTCTCTACGTGTCGTGTTAACACGACTCCGATCTCCGTCTCGCGCGCCGCAGAGCTCCGATGCCGGCGTGTGCACATCGGGACGAAAAAAAGTCACTTGTACCCCCCCCCCCCCAACAAATATACCGAGAATATCGGTAATATGTGATTAATCATGATTAATCCACAGAAACCTGTGATTAATTTGATTGAAATTTGTAATCGTTTCACAGCCCTAATATATATATATATATATATACACACACACATCTCGAAACTGCACAACAAATCTTTAAAAAAAACAGTCTTACTAAAGTATCCAATAATTTAAATATGACTCAAGAAAAGCCCCTGGCCTCTCCATCCCTCATCTTGGATGACTTACCTTTCTCCTTGTCGAGTGGCGGCAGGATGCTGTTGTCTCTGCAGACCTTGAAGTAGATCTCCTGCTCCACGCTTTCAGGGATGGCACCCTGGGGGATTATAATGCTGACCCCTGTCTCAATGGAGCTCAGGACGCCACCGTTAGAGTTGAAGATACCTCGAGCTGTTGCCACCACTGTGTGGCCCTCATCTTCATCCTCATCATCATCCAGGGCACTAGGACTGAAGGGGAGGAAACCGCATTACTTTCGCACTCTCATGTTCAACAGAATACTTTAACTTTGAATCCGTAGTCAAGCCGAGATCCTTACCTCACAGGGATGGCCTTGGGCACAGCGTTGATGTTGTTGTGCTGGTGTTTGGAGCGGTGGTCCATCGTGCGTGTGAACGTGTCCAGGCCACTGTCGGGGTCTGTGTTCTGGGGCTGAGCGGCTATCGGAGGCCTCACTGGGCTGAAGCTCTGGGCCTGTAAACACAGACAGCAACAGTGAGGCTCACGGCTTGGAGATGAACTTACATATGTAACCACAAACGACAATCAAAAGATAGAATAAACGGCTTCTAAGAGACAACTGAGCAGATTCACAATCACTAGAGTCTTAAACTAGCTGCTGGACTACTTGTAGTAGAGGACGAATAGAGTCTAAGGGGAGCTGGTTTTCCAGATTCATCAAGCCTTCGTTTATCCCTCCAACCACCTTCTTTAAGTCCCAGAGTAAGACACCCTCACAGAGAGTAGACTTAGATTTAAGCTCTTCTTGACAGAGTTTATAGGGTTGAACTAGGTTTGCCCTTCAGATGCCGATATGCTTTTATGGCTGCGGGGCCGCCGGGACGCTCTAGGTTCCCACCATATTTTTCTTTTTCTCTCTCTCTTTTTCTTTACTCTCTCTCTCTTTTCCCTTTTAACTCTTTTTTCCCGGAAGTCCTGGGGGGTCATCGGACCCTTCACGCGACTATATCTGCCACTGCTGCGAGTCGGCATGATGGTGGAATGCCTCCTGACTCCTACTACGGGACTACCCTGCTCCTCCTGTTGAGACTGCCACTGTTGTTGAGACTCCCCCCCTCTGCCCCACCCTGATCCTCCTGATGGATCTCCATCGTGGAATAATGAATCTACTCACTACTCTCGTGGAATACTGTCATATTATTGAATATTGTTTTAATCTGTAATCTGTATTTCTTACATTACATCTCTCTAATCTCTCCATCCTAGAGAGGGATCCTCCTCCTGTCTCCCTCCAGGTTTCTCCCTTTTTTCCCCTGAAGGGGTATTTGGGGAGTTTTTCCTGGTCCGATGAGGTTTTTTGAGGATGTCTTGGGGGTGTACAGATTGTAGCACAGACAATAAAGCAAATTCTGGAAAATTGGGGGCTTGTGAAATAACTAAATTGATTAATTGAAGATTAATTGAATTCAGTGTAAATGTTCACCAACCAGGATCACCAAAACCAAGTAACGATCGGAGGAGGAAGAGAGTGGACCAAAAACACTCCGTTTCCTGGTTTTTATCGTTATCCATTACTATCATGTTGTCGGGTATTAATAACCCCAACATAAGTTATTTCAGATCAATCTGCTCTTTGAAAAAATGGAAAATAAGTTAAAGATTTTTTTTTTACAGTAACAGAAGAGTTTTGACAAAGTTAAGTCAAAGTAAAGAAATCCCTGTTACCACCTACAATAAACTGTAAATATACAGGTTATTGAGATCTCAAAAAAACTGCTTACCTTTGGAGCAGCATCAGGCTTTTCATTGGGCAGAAGGTTGTGGTTGAATTTAGGACTGTCGAACATGCGTGCAAAAGGCTTGGCTGACGTGGTGTAGGGCTTGGGTGCGTAGCGGTTGTAGCTGGTTGCTGGCAGAGCTGCTTTTGGAGGATGATCACTCGTCCCGTTTACTGGAGACTTCTCAGGGAAATTCTTCTGAGGCAGGAAGTTGGTCTGGACAGTGTCGTCTCGGCCAGGAGGTTTGGCTGTGGAAGAGCCATGAGGTCAGCCAAGGAGCTCGACAGTATGTGTCACTGAGTGTAGGTCATGACACTCGTTTGCAAACACAGCAGTTTACGTCCCTCAGTTGTACAGCATGTGGCACAGAGGCGTCTTCACATGATTACAATCTTGTATTACATAATAAAATCCACATTAAAGTTGTTTTCCTTTGATTAAAGATGGTTGATTACCTTCAGGTGCAGGTTTGGGCAGTATGGCTGGTGGCAGAGAAGGCATCATCTGGGGAACCGGTTCATATTTTTTCTCCACAGGAATGGGTTTCTCCACTGACTCCATCCTTAATCACAAGACCAAAACCATCAATTCAAGATTCACAGTAGAAATAGCATTATCTATAAAAACACAACTGATGTTAAAAGTAGATTAGATTAATGTGTCTTTTCAACTCACAGGAAACAGAAGTTTCATAAGAACAAGCCTCACCTGGGGTAGTTGTTAGTCGTTTGTGCTTGTGGCTGGGGTTTGGTAGGACCGGTCTGGAGCCTGTCAAAGTAAGACAGCTGTTTCCTGTAGTAGTCCTCGTCCTCATCAGGGTCGTAATGGTTGGAGCGCACAATGTCATCAGCTACCTGGGACGGAGGCTGCTGAGGCCCCGGGGCTCTGGGTTGGTGTGATAGAAAGGTTACGGGTCAAAGAAATGTCAGAGATGGGGAGATCGGAGCAAGAGAAGAGGAGTTAGCGATGGCATATGGCCAAAATAAAGGTGCTGGAGCAAATCGGGCAATTGTGTTCAAGTGAAAACTTGCATGAACATGGGCTCACCTGAAGGTCTTCTCTTGGTCCAGGTTGCTCAGGGAATTTGCTTTCGGAATTACTCCGCCTGCTTTCAAAGGTAAATCCGCTGCCTGTAATAGAAAAAACAATTAACATTATCAGTCGGATAAAATATTAAGAATGTAAACTTCCAATGTGCTTATTTCTCAAGAAGTTGAAGAGCAAATGTACAAGTCAAGTACACGAATAACAACTATAACTGCATGAGGTCATGAAGCTAAACCGTTTACCTTGTTCACAGGTGGATCCCCTGCATCTCTGGCTCTGTCCACGGACACAGAGCGCTTGTTCTCAAACATCTTGACTCTCGTCAGGACAGACTGATGCCGCAGGGCGGGGTCTTCCTGTGGCTCGCTCCTGGCGGGGAGAGCCTCCGCAGGAGGCGGTGACAGGGCTTCTGCTTTGGGAGGCGGTGTGGGGCTGGTTTCAGAGTTCACAGGTACAGGGTCGTACTGCTGAGGCTTGGAGCTCTTTTGTTGCGCCGTTGGTCCCTGGTGATACGCAGGCCGCTGGGCAGCCGGGTCTGGGGAGTGGCCAGCTGAAGGGTACGTGCTCAGGTGAGAATCCTGGTTGTAATGCAGGTCCGCCTCTGAAGCAGGAGCTGGAGGATCATCATAGCGGACAGAAGGTGGAGGATCATCATAGCGGACAGAAGGTGGAGGATCATCATAGCGGACAGAAGGTGGAGGATCATCATAGCGGACCGGAGCTGGACCCGTTGGTTTGCCGTAGCGAGGCCGCCCGTCGAATCCCTGCTGAGGTGGGGGCTCGTCGTAGCGGAGAGGAGGGGTGTACTGGGAGTCAGGGCCGTCACTGTATGGCAAACGGGGGTCGTAGCCCTGGGAGTTGGCAGTAGAGAGTGGTTGGCTGTAGGGGTTCCACTGCTGCTGATCGTAATGAGGCACACTGTTCTCGTAGGCCATGTTAGAGTCATAGTTTCTGTGCTTTGGTTCTGGGTAACCAGCTCCGCTGCTCACCCCACTGCTGCTGACATCATACCGGCTGGGTGGGTGGTCATAATCTCTGTATGGCTGCTGGTCAGGGTGATATCCCTGCTGAGGGTTGTAAGTCACAGGCTTCATGCTGTGATTGCTTCTCCCCGGGTTGTCTACGCTGTATGGATCCTTCTGAAACATCTACCGAAAGAATACACAACAAAGAATGAGGTTAACGATTGCACAGGATCCACGAACATATTGCACAGACAGAAAATTTGTAATGTGAAAAACTGGACATACAAAATCCATTAAAAGATGCGAAAATTAGAATATTAAAAAAACGTCTGTTAAACTAATTGCAGAAGAAGAAACAAGTAGGGAAAGACCTGAAATAGAGAAACTGAGAGGGAGGGTTACTGATCAGATCGTATACTAGATTAAATAGAGATCGCAGCACAGATAAATACGTATGCAGTTTAAAAACATCACGATGCACTGCAGCTCCAAAAGAACATTGAAAATAAATCAAGAAAAAATACCAAAGTAAAAATAAATAAATACAACAAAACAATGGGATGGATTTTCCTTGTCTAACTTGAGAGAAAGTGCATTTGGTATAGAAGTGTAACAAACTACTTATAGAATGGCTCTTGACTATTTGACTAATACTTAGTGCACATAATGTGTGCACTGCTGCATTCACAAGGAAAAATGTCACCCACTGTCTTGGTGCAATTAAGGCAACATAAACAACAATATTTACCATAACAAGCACATACTCGTACAAAAACAAATCCTGAGCATCGAGAAGTAGCCATTAATTATCCATCCGAATCAGCAGAACTTTTTTGTTTCGTTGGTCTTTGTGACTTGGCCATAGCTACATTTAAAAAAATTAAATAGAAAATTGTTGGAAAATTAATGTCTACTTTTACAAGGAAACAATCCATTCAATCTGCACCGATAAATACAGCGAACGAGATGTACTGCGCGTGGTTAACAGAGGCAAACATGTTGCAGCCATGCAAAGAGGACAAGCGTCAGTGAGAGCCGCAGGATTCCCACGGCTCCCTTACATGGAGGCGTATCAGCGCAGCCATCACCTCCAAGCCCACTGCCGTTTACCAGCATTTGCTCAACCGTGCACACACATACACACTCTCGCACGCACAAAAACACCAACACACACATCTGTGTCTCTTCTGGGCAGCACTGTGGTCAGCAGACATGCAGGACGGAAGGGGAGAAAGAGAGAAGCGCGGCAGCAGGCGGTAGGTAGACGGGCAGCAGCAGCACAGGCGGTCAGCCGGGTCAGACCGAGCTCCGGTGACGGGCAGATAGATACCTTTGGTTCTGAACTGGCCAGTCCAGATTGCAGAGGTTCTGGTGTGACGCTCTGAGGAGCTAGCTCAGGGGTGGGCCTCCTAAGCGAGCCAGCCTCTGGGTTGGGGCTGGGCTGGCTGCGAGGAGCTGCAGGAGCCTCGTCAGGGCTCAGACCCCTGACAGTTATTACAGTTACGTCGACAGCAGGGGGCATTGTCTCAGCCAAGGGCTCAGGCTGCTGGGGGACGCTAGGGACGGCGGCCTCTGCTTTCTGTGAAGTGGTTCAGAAATGTTTAATAACACGCGCTGACACTGTGGTGCAGCTTACAGCCTACGCGAATCAAAAGAGCCAATCACCCTCCTCCACATTAAACAGTAGCTGGAGATCAACCAATGTCACGTGGGAGTTAGGAATTAGCAGCAGGACAAGTTTTCTTGGTTGGAGTATACTAATTTGATTTTAATGCTACGGTTACAATACAGTAGTTTCTTTTCTTTCCCCTTTTATGTTCATTGACACATCATGAGACGACAAACATTTAGATTTGGGTGTCACAATGGCCAATTGGGTGTTGAAGTACATTTCACAGGTACACTGGATTAACACTGGCATTTCCAACATGCACATAATACTTTCTTGTGTCGTATGGTCAGAGTCCCAATCGCAGCTAAAACAAAGTGCACATAGATGAGTACTGGTACAGACACTTTGACAAACACGTTTCTTTTCCAAGTGACATCAGCAACAGTCACACCAATAAGACGGCTTGTGGTAATATAGAGTCCAAGAGTAACAGTAACACTTTTCAAGTTATTCTCCTTTTCAAAAATAAAAAACACACACGCTCACAAACATCAATCAACAGTCAGCTATAGGCAAATAGATAAAATAAATAATTATAATAAATATATATATTATATAATATTTATATATTGCGATAAATACCTGACGACAGAAGTTTTCACTTTTGCACTGATATTGTTTGTTAACAGTAGATAGACAGAGTAACGGAAAAAAAAAAAAAGTGCTTTCAATAGCGCCGCCAGAAAACCCGTCTAACGCAAACCACGTCCTCCAGACAACAGGGAAGACGTGCAGCTCTCAGAAACGCTACCTGCTGCGGAACGGGTGCCTTGAATCCAGCCGGGTCGATGCGGTTCAGGGGGTCCGGCTGCACTGTGTGAGGGTAGCTAGCGTAGCCAGTGGGCTCCTGGATGACAGGCGGGTCCTCACGAACCGGCTCGGAGGAGCGGGTGATGGCCGGCTCCGCGGGTGGACCCACGTCGTCATTCAGCGTTTCGTCCAGCTCCTGGTCGGTGTAGGCGCCGCCCTCCGTGTCCGTGTCCTCGTAGTCGGAGGTGTGGCGGCTGTCGGTGCTATACATGGAATACTCACTGCCTGGTGCCGACAGGTACGACAGCCGGTCGTCGTGGATGTCCAAGTCATCCTCGGCTGCCCCATCAGCCTGGGAAACGAGAGGTAAAGTGAGCGAGGGAGCGAGAAAAGACCGTTTCCAGTCCACACGGCTGTGTGTGTGCGCGTGTGTATGTGTGTTTTGGGGTGTGCGTGTCTTACCTTGCCCTCTGAAACCCACACCAGCTGGTTCTGCTGCTGCTGGATTGTGTCCTTCAGCGCTCCAAACCAACCATCGTTCATGTTGTTCAAGTTAATAGTTGCTGAATACACACAGGAAAGTGCAGAAGGGAAGAAAAAACATCTCTCCAATCAAACAAGAAATAACAATGTTTCCCAAATTAGCAATTAAATACAATAGAATACTAATTAAAATGTCCTTGGAGATATGCACTCCAACCCAGAAATGATCTGCAACTTTGACATGATTATGTCTGCAAAGGACAGCAGAGAAATGTTGAAGGTGCTCTTTCCGACTTGAGACCAAGTTAATATATCAGATTCTAAGAGAGAATAACAGCCATCACAATGACAATTAAAGAGCATAAGTATATTGTTTTTGAATAATATTCGCAAACACACTCGGAAAAGACGGTTTAAATGCAAACTTTCACTCTCAAGGACATGACAAGCCAGCTTAGAGGTAACTTCCCGCATTGCCTCATCCCATCTGTGCCAGATTCTTCACATAAAAATAGTCCTGTTTTATCAGTTTCTTAGTTTTATATAATAAATGATAGTTGATCATGATTATGAGGCTTGATTCTCAGAATAACTTTCAAATGAAACCCTGTGGATAAGGTGTAGAGGTACAAATGCAGATTAATGTGAAATAGTTATTTGGACTGAAGATTATGGGAAGAATCTTTGAGTCCTGCAATGGCTGAATATGAGGCGAGATGAAGACTCAAATTTCTTCATCCCCAACAGATGCTCCATGGTCAGACACTAGTGCAGGCTGAAAAAGGGCCTGTGGGGACTCTTGTGTGACGGTCAGTGCTGAGCAAGTGTTTGTAAGGAGTGTGACAGAACAGCCAAACCCTCCAACACTGCGACACTCGATTGTCAACTGCCTTTGAAATGTGTCTGTGCTGCCTGTAAAATATCTACCATTCCCCTCCTTTTGTTTGGAGCCCCCGTCTACCCCTCCCTCCTTCCCACTAGACTCACTGGTGAAGAGGTGGTGGTTGTTCTTCCTTAATTTGAGGGCTCGTTCAAAAAGCTTCCTGGCACTCTTCCTGGACTCAGAGCAGAGGCGGGTCCTCATCGTCTTCACACCCTGCTTTGTGTCTGGGTTGAGAAACACCACGATGGGATACCACTGAGCGTAGTTCAGACGGTCCACTGCATTCGGGGTGATGTCCAGCACGGCATGCTTGTCCTTCAGACACAGAGAAAAACACAACTCTGTTTATTTCCATACAGTGAGTGTTTCCCCCAATTCAAGTTCAGGAGTATCACAGATAGAATACTATACATTGTTGTTGTTGTTGTTTCGTTATGTATTCTTTTTTGTCCTATGTTTTTAAATTTATTTTATATAGATATGTATAGATAAGATGGGTATCATCTGAGAATCTTCACATGAGGTGTCAATTGTCTGAAAGACAGGTTTAAATATTGAATTGATGCATACTTTCAATGAAAAAATAATAAAAATACTATTCTGCCAACACCATAATGATTTGTTTACATATTGTGTGCAACAGAACTTGAACACAACTCACCAGTCTTGATTTGAACATGCAAAACTAACCACTGTGTCGAAGTTCGGGGACTTAATAGCATTAATAAGACCAGACCACCAGAGGGCAGCAGTGAGCTGCACATACCATCTCAGCCATCTTCTCATTACAATAACAAATCTGTCGAAAGACGTTATACCTCAACCTTTTGTCTGTATATCTAAACACGTGTGCATATCCTGCTTCTTACCCGGTCAATTATCTGTTTGATGGTGTGCAGGCGAATGATGCCGGAGCTCTTCTGGTTGGTTCCTGCATCCCTGGGTTCACTCCCTAGAGAAGACAAATGTACAGAGTTACTGCATCACACCAACACAAGGGGGGAAAAACAATAAAACCTGGCTGTGCCCTAATTAGATATTTTTGAAGCGTGCATGTGTCGACTCCCACAAATAGAGCTGTACAGAATAATAATCTCTGTATGGGAGAGGACAAGTGTACGTTTATGAAAACAGCTGCATAGTAACAGCCAATTCATGCAAATAGTCATTAGGTATTTTGGGTCGGTTCAGGGAAATTTAATTCAGTGGTGCATAAATGTGTGCGTGCAACTGCATGTAACAGTGTACATTATGCAAGAAATGTGTTCTGTGAGAAACACTGACATGAAATATGCGCATACAAGAGCATGAGGGTCATTTTGGGATTAATGAGAATACAGTGTCATTGTAAGCCTTAGGGATTTAAGCAAGGATGTGAAGAGGGGTTTATGATTCACATAAAGATAAGCAATGGTTTCCTGCCCAGACACACAAGGTTCAAAAGAGGGCAGTCATCTCACCAGGGTGCAGTATAGTGAGGACTCAAATACAGCACAGGGCTAAATTTCTAACATTTCTAATTTGTAATAGGATCTATGACCTGAAAACACTGTTCTGATCTACCCAAAAACATTTTAGGGAGAGCAGATAAAAACAGCCATGCAACGAGTCAAGATTTAAGCAGCAATGTTAAAACAATAAACATTAATTGTAATGTTAGGATTATTATGTCTGTGCAGTATGAAGTTGGTATAATATATAATATCCTTTATGTTTCTGTACAGTAGCGTCACAGTAGTGGTTTATTGTAGTCCGAATTGTGAGCCATAAAATGACCCATTTTAATCAGATTCCATACCAATACGTTTTTGGTTCAGCTCGGACATTGATCCAATATCCAAGTATTTGGAGGAAATTTTAACATAAACACATAAATAGATGTTTTACTTTTTAGCTGACTGCTGAGATGGTTTAAGATGAGACCATTTCATCTCATATCACATGAATAGGTGCTATTGTTTGCATTTTTTCAAGAAAATCTATCCATTTAATTTGCATTGACAAAGCTTCACGTGAATGCCATGTTGACTTGGTGTATTTTAGCATGTGAGATGTCACGGGCCAATAGGAAGCAATGTAGTAGAAAAATCATACAAATGGGTGACGACTTTTGGGAGATTAAATAAACTCATCAAGTCTATTCTGCATTATGTGATCATTTCCTAATGCATTGAAAGCAACTCCACACATCTCAGTTTTCTTGGCATATTAACTGCACAGCTCCACATGCTGCCTCACCGTTGTCGACCATGCGAAACTGCTCAGGGAACCATTTAAAACAGACCCCATGCAGTATACAAGGTTACTAGTGGACAAAATCAGACATCTTAAATGCGCATGCTAGCAACGGTTAGCTAGGATTATTTGCAGGGCTCAACTGATTGAACTACTTAACCCGCATTTGAAAATCAAGTAAGAGTCTGGTTAGAGCAACATGGACTAGACTCAGAGCTAGAATACTGAAATTGATTGAAATCTGACAACTGCATATTGTTCATGCAAGTCACGATCAGAGAGCATTCTAGAGGACCGGCGTCACAAAAGAGAACCGCGACGACTGAGATCCGTTCAGCCGCCTCGCTTGACTATACAACAGCATTGATCGCAATCACTACTGAGAAAAGAAAGGGACTGCAAACGATGGTCAAACGTGTGAGCATCCTCAAGAAGCGTACAATTTGATAATGTCCAGTAAGTTAGGTATGCTGGAAATCCGAGTGGAGAGTTGCACGCACAGCTTGAGGGTCTGTCAGCTAGAATCGCACGAGTCAGACCAGCAGGTAGGCTTCGCAGGAGCTGAGACCCAGTCTTCTTAGCAAGAGATCTGGTCTGCAGCTTATCTCAAAGCACCCAACTCAATGGAACGTTGGTTGCGTGCGAATCGTAATCACGAAGTTCACTCGAGTTTGGCATTCGTGAGATCATGCTATTAATAATTCGTTAATAGAATATTGAAAAGAAAGTTCACTAAACTATCAGCACACTCAGCTGCCAGACCGTGCCATCAGCACGCCTGGCGCCTGCTCGCGAGCTGACCAGGAAGCATCGCGAGGAGCGGTGACTGAGACTGCATAGGGTCAGCCTAGAATCGGTTGGTACTTATAAATGCACGTATTTACAGGTATAATTTGAAGGTTGACTTAGAATACCAGTACTTTCACTTTCAGCTATGGTCATAGTTCTCACTCTGTTACAAAGTCAACGAAGTAGCAGTCGACGCATGTAGAGTCGGACATATGTACTTAGTATCAGGTGAAGTTACGCGCTAATGATACAAGATAAGTTAAGACTACAATGCTACGAAAGATTACGATGTCATTGCTTACTATTGCAGATTTCTTAACTCGTGGTTACAGATACATCTCTGTCTACTTGCTTGGTCTATTTATGACATTGATTATGTTTGAAGATTCTATGAACTTGTGTTTTAGTTTGTAGAGTTTGCTCAATTTTCTTTATAGTTAGATTAAGTCATCAAATACGTTAACTGTCAAATTGAGTCACAAGGACATATATGAAATGTACATGCGAAAGCTATTGTTATGATTATGTCAAGAGTGTTTCACATGACAAGTCAGACATGATAACACTGTAACATTAACAAGAGATACCAGCAAGTGAGGGAAACATGCTCTTTAAAGACTCAGTCAATCACACTGCTACTTACCAATTGAACATACTATATATCATTATAGAATAGATGTACTGTCCACTTGACATTGATAAGCTTCACGAATTCATTAGATCGAAAGTCGTACAACGAGCCAAGCAGGAGTAACAATGACAGTTAGTTGCAGTAACGACTCTGAAACCAAATTGTTCGACTAACGAAAAGCTGAGAATGAGTGTAACGACTGTAACACATACAGTTTATGTCATGTCATTAAACTGACCATGATCAATTAATGATACGAATTTAAAGAGAATACTCAGTGTATACATCAGAGTGATGACTAATAAACTATGAATAGTCTTATAATTGTAATAAAGTCAGACTAGAGCGATTTTCATTTAAAAAGATGTCCAAATACAATATAGTATATACAAAAAAATACCACAACGTCAGTATAATAATAGTTAAAAATACTTAAAATAGCTTCAACATTGTCAACATAGCTTAGAAAAATTTGTCATGCATGGTAAATAGAGTAGAAGCACTTAGGTGTAACTTAAAAAGGACTGTGTATATCGATAAATTTATTATGTTATTATAATCCAAAAGGTCAGTAGACCAAAAAAGTTACAGTCAACTAAACATGTAAACGATTTATCTTCTTTTTCAAGTAAAGACTAAAAAGTTCATATCAATAATGATAACAGTTCATCTGACTGGGAGCATATACTCAACGTTTCTAAATAACGATAAAAGAGTATTACTTTACAGTAACATTTTAAAAAGTATTCTAATTTAGTTAAAAGATAAACCTTAACTATGTTACACTGAGAGTAGCAAATGAAGTAGATGAACATGGCTAACACTTTATTGGTATAGCGATGCGGAAGAAGAACTGTAATTAACGCTGATCAGAAGTTTACTACGAGGACTCTGGACAAAGAAGCTAAGTTTGCATCACATGTTTACAGATGTAACAAACTGTAAATTCATGGACAAATTAGAAAATAACACTGACTGGAAGCAATACTGAACTAAGAAATTTCTATTCAATTAGAAATAGTTAGCTTAATATACTGCTGAAGAAAATAGCATATGATACTTTACATTACAGCACTTTCGTTAATTAAATGCTGGTAAACTGTATCAGTTCACTATCAACTGTACAAATTGTTCACTTCAGACAAAGTTTACACTCTGAATCAGTATATACTCAGAATAGTGTAGACATGATAACTCATGTGAAATTAGTACATGTTCATCATCAATATGAGGGCTAAGTAACATAGTGTTGCCTATGCAAGCCAGCAGATTCTTATCCTAAATAGCTCGATCTGATACAAGTTGATTAGGTTTGTATGTTCGTCATGTCGAAGTGGATGCTTTGATGTAACAGGCGTTCGTTTACTTCTCACAATTCAAGCTCAAGTGATTCCAAGCTTATCTGCATGAGACATTGTCACAACATGTGGCATATGAACTTATGATTAATAGCTGCTTTTATGCATGTAGCATTCCCTTGTTTAGATTCAGTTAAGTTTCACGCATAACCACTGACCAAATCAGACTAATCATTTTCACTAAATGCATACTAAGTATGATCCAAGTTTGCGTCTGAGTGAAGTAGGCATGTCTAGACGGATCGCATAAGATAGCCAGTATGCTCATCCATGGCTGAACGATGTCACTCAGCATAATCCTAAGGTAAGACAGCTGCTCTAAGTTCAGAGTGATATGCAGCTGAGAGAACGATAACCAAGGAATTTATGGTGATCAGATGAATAGGAGTAATCCAAGATGCGTCGCAAGGGCTGCCAGAGGGAGGGCACTGACAATGTTAACGCGAAGAGCTCAGAGGCATACGAGAGTCACAAGCCAGTGAGCAGTCTAGTCAATTAAACTGATAGCAGCTAAAATTTACTGCTAAGTCCACCAGGAGCTTAGAAATAAGAATGTAGACAACTTACCCGATATCTCTAGAATATCTAAATGAGCTCAGAATGCCATCACTTCAGTCAACTTACTGCCTGAATGACAGAGCAACTTGTTGCAAGTTACACTCTACGAGGCAGCAGTTAGAGCTGATTTCTTAACTGTAAATAGCACTAGGTAAATACTTTAAGTTACGCACTCATCAGACAGGATCAGCTAATCTCATCTTTTCAAAAACATTATATATATATGGACTGTGTAACGGAACTTTTGCAGGAGTATGTAATGTCATCACCGAGATCAGTTTGGAGAAGTGATCTTGAGTGCATGTCTGTTTTTACGTCAGGGGCTTTAAAAACTCTCCTGTAAACAGCTATGATGTCATAATATCTTACTTTTAATGAATTTATTGTACCAAACTAAGTTAACAGATTAACTTGATGTCAAGAACACCTCGGTATAAATGTTCAAGGTTCAAGTATGATCTCAGAGAAGATTGGTCAACAGTACCTGGTTTGACTATCATGTCTTCATTTTATAATCTCAAGAAAATAAATTCAGTGAAAGAAATTGATAATAAATAAGTAATCAGAGTATACAAAGCTAAAACATTGACTGACTAGAATTCAAAAAGAACTATTGGAGTGTTGATTCAGAGATGATATGCATTACTTGCAAAGTTGCAGAAGTATTTTGCTTGAGTTATAGTTGTGCAGTTTTAGCCTTAATTGTATATTCTGTTTCTGAAGACTCTGGAGAATTCTTAAAATACTTAAAGTGCCAAATGCCAATAGTGGAACGAGAAGAACAAGAAAGTCACGAAATATACAGGATTGATGACTGACAAAAGCAAATAGCAGTCCAGGGAAAAGGCTTTCGACAAACAATCCCGAATCAAATCTAGGACAATAGAATTATGAACAAGAGAAATGTGATTTCGAACGAGAATCAGTTGAATAGTTAAATTTTACATTAATTTGACTAAGCTTATATATCTAAACATAGTGAGCTTCTCATCTAAATAAGTCTACAGTAGAGCTCGATACTCCTGAAGTAACGACAGGTCAGGGAAAATGCAATGACGCAACAGAAGATGTGCTTACAATAAGAGACTGATTCAGATTGATGCGTATTCGCCATTCAAGACATCGAGCAATTATAATTACTGTGAAGAAATCAACTAAGGACTACCAATGATCGAAAGTCATAATGGAGGTAATAAGCTAGTCGTAGACTCTAGATACACGTACGGGAATCATTTAACCTGCCACGAGGGTTCAGACTTGTGTAGCACGCTACTTAATTGGCCTGGCAGTTAGGCCAATAAGGACGCGTGCGAATCCGACTCTTCACATGGTCAACTGACCAATACAAGAGATAGAACAAGGAATCTGGATTGCACAGAACCTTAGTTACTGTAGAGCAATCGGTACGTCTAACGTTACTGAGGGTTCTGGATAGCTTGCTGGCCTGCTAACGCATTGACGACAGATGCAGCTTGGCTCCTGAACTCATCTATCTCAGCATCTAGAATACCTCTCTGTCATGGGCACTTGACTCCATGACCTACAATATACCAGATTCGGTTGATGGTAGAATATGAGCTTTCAGATTCCGGTAGTTATACATGCTAGCTGTTCCCCGTTCGTGAGAATCTACTCACAGTGCATATCTTTGTAAGGAAAGCATTGCCGAACTTAAGACTAGCATTCTGCATGCTTACTGGCTAAGATGCTTAGCAGCGATGTGTGCTCTTTAGCAGAATATCTCATGTAATGTCAATATGCATGACGTACTTCTGTATGACCCGTTAGTCACACAAGCTTAATCACTCAGAGCATCTGCGACCATGGTATGACAAGTCATATCCAAATGATAAGAGAGCTGGATCGGCTCATTGCTTATGGAGTCTGTATACGTGAATAACTCTGATTCTTGAGTATAGTAATTGCCCTTTCTCTCTGGTCATGTCTCTCCACTTTAGTGAAGCTATGATCGCATCGTTGCTTAAACGATGCACTTATGGGAATCGGTCTGGGCTGAGCATTGATATCCTGATTACACCATGTAGGGACTTGAAGTCTACCGTCTTAACATGAAGTATTAATGATGTTACAACGAACATTACAGACAATGATAGCAAACGCATAAATTAGAGGATGCTGGAAAAGTTGCTATCGATGATTGACCATGTCAGATTAGATCGAAAGTTATTCAATAATGTCTGAGTCTACGCAGGATACAACGACAGTACATAGCAAGAACAGTTTTATAAAAACCTACAGTAGCACTGCACAGCGAACCTCTAGCGACTATCCAGACACACTATCGTAAGGTTTATGCAACGGGAATATAGGTTGAGGACCTCAGTAGTAGCTCTGTGCCAGGACAACTTGCGTATGCATACTTCACAAACTGATTGGATTGACCTAGAAAATGGACCTTTGAAAGCAAGTACACAGGATGTGGACGATCCTGTAATTTAGTTACTCTATAAAGCTTACGTTTCTACGATGGTAGGCTTTAGATGATTCATTCTTTATATTAAATCTTCATAATTGTTCCGAATATTTGAAGTTTGTACATGAAAGATCGTAATCCTGACGCAGAAATGAAAGTCTGAACTGTCTTTCATCAACTGTGGGTTGATCCATGGAGCAAGATCAAGACTAGTTCATGGTGCTAGGTTTCTGTACTTATAACCTATCAGTCGTCAGGATTGACATGTGCACAACCCGAAAATGGAACACAACTGTTATGATTGATACTTGTAGTGTATCTAACGGAGGAATGGAATGATCATTTCCTAATTTCGTCATTTCTGTGGATGGTGAGACAGTCATCATGCTGTGAAGAGCAATGAGTTTCTGAGGAGTACATCACCTATAAACCAAAACTTAATCAAGAGTTTACAGAGAAAGATTTTGGATAGCTAAGAGATGATCAAGGAGCTGGCAATGTGCTGAGGGCTTATACTCGTTTTAAGTACCTTGTCCGTTGTGGTTGGGAAGGTCTGGTTGAGCCTGTTAGTTCCGGAGAGGCTTGAAAATTTTTGGGGCAGGAAATTTGCAATGCATGGGTGCTGACCCCATTGGAAAAAGCAATCCAAAACAAGTGAAGCAATCAAAAACATTCAATAACCCTAATCTTCCTGGTCAAAGGTGTAAATTTAGTTGCTCCTGTAGGGGTCTCGTTTTAAATTTTCGGGAATCTAGGCCCAATGAAGACTATCTTAGTGATTACAGTAAGTTTTTACCTACTTGAGGGAGGTAGGTACCCGCCGGATGATGGGAGGCCAAGGGTCTGTTCGGGATCTGCTCTGAGGGCGGCCAGGGCTGTAACAAAGCGCCCGGGAGGCATCCGCAGGGGGTGAATGGTTGCAAGCCGGGGGCCAGTGAGGGGGGTTGGGGTTTGGGCTCGGTTCCGGAGGGACTTGGGGCGGGAGGCCCTGGTTTAAGTTAAAAGGGCAGGTTGAAGGAATGAGTGTCAGTTTAAGCTGCTTGTAATGAGGACCCTTTGAACCATAGCAAGGTGCAGGAAATCTCGGAACCCTGCTCCCGGCAAACCCGTAGGCCTTTTGAAGGTGTCGTCAGCCCGTGCAACCTGCATGGGTTGTTTGGGTGCCGTTTGCCAGGCTCCCGCCCAGGCTTTTTTTTGTTCTGCAGAGAAGGGTTTCTTGGTTTTCGCTTGTGGGGTTTTGGTAGAGGCGGTTTCCCGGGTGGTCCGCTGGTAGAGTAAATCGACTGGGGTATTTGCTTTAAAACCACCATGGGCAGGGGTCCACTGTCCGCAGAAAAAGTAAAAGGGTAAATCAAACAGGGAAAATGGACAAATTGATCTATGGAAAAGGAGAAAACGTAAAGATGGAGAATAAGCTTTGTAAATTAGATAAAGCAGCCAGAAAGGCTGCTATCAGGATAAAATTTTTAATGGGCACAACCGAAAAAAACCTGACCCAAGCATTTGTTTATAAAAATTTTTGTAAGTTACAACTTTTTCTGTAAATTTGAAAATTTTGTAATTTTCCACATGGGAAACTTGACATTTGGTGATCAGGTCATCTGTAGGAAGTTCCCAGGTTTTAATCCAACCTTATTACCCAACACCAAAACAACCGACTTGTAGCCTTTTAATTCAATAAAACTGCAAATTAATTTACAGGCAAATTTAAAAGGGAAAAAGAAAAAGGAAAAGAGGAAACAAAGTGACAAAAGAGGTCATGACGGGTACAGCTTAGGCAAAGAATGCCATAACAAGGCCCCCAAGGGCAACAAAATACCAAAAAAACCAAAAAATTTGCACAACTAGGCAGTAACCGGGAAAATTTTGATTGGGGCAGGTTTGATTGCAAAAAGGCATAAGGGCCACTGTGCACGCGTTAATGTCCCCTCTTACCAGAATAACCATTCATACAACAAGGTGCACACACACACATACTGTATGACACAATCATTTGGAGACAAATTTGGTCCACAAAGATGAAAGAGAGATCAGGGAGAGAGCCACAGAAGTATCGGGTTTACATAGAGATAGGGTTCAAAACAAGTACTCACGGGTCTGTTGTCAGAAGGATGCATTCACTTACATTGAAAGTAATCTGTGCAAAAGTGAACCTGCCCTCATCCTGCATTGAAACACTGAAGGTTACTCCACAGTCCGACACGATGTACCATCTCATGAAATGGCAGCATTGGAGGTTATTCTGATATGAGTGACAAGCAACTAAGCTAGAACAGCCAAACTAGCAGCATCGTGATCTAACAACCGGCAGCTACAGCAGCTGTATGGGTGGGTCTGTGCAAAACAAGGAATACTCGACATATCTCAATATGGCTATTGGTTTACCAGCTACATTTGGGTTTTGTATACCTGTTCCAGTGAGACATTTTGCCTTTCAGAAAGAAAGTTTGTTAAAAACAACCAGCTGGTTTGGCACCCTTATCTCACATAGTCAGATCTTTTTCTCATCAACGTCACACAAGCGATGCCACTATTTAATTCTCAATTAATTTGAATAATTAAATTGAAATAAATTGCACATATCTTTAGTTTTGTATCTAGTTAAAAACAGCTTGTTCTCTATAACATAGTTGTTCTAATGGTTTGGAGTCCAGAAAGCTTCTGTGTCTGTGACTTAAGGCCCACGTAAAGATGATGAAATGGAGATCTGGTTCTACTAAACTGACAGTTAATTTCAGAACAAGTGCTAAAAGGCTGCATGGATTTGGGCACCTGTTTCAATACCCACCCCTACTTCACAGTGTCAAACACAGCCCTTGACTAAGACTAGAAACAAGCAACATAGCCTCTGTTTCATCTCATTGCAGCCAATGATAGTCGGAGCATCAGAGATGCATCTATCCCATTTTTTAGTAACGATATGGATACTGATACCTGGGCTTTGGGTATCAGTAGATCCCAACAACCGATCCGATACCAGTGTTTAATTAATAAGCCGTATGCTTCTCTGTGTGGAAGTGACTGGTATTTTTCTTTTATGTGAAGGGCAACATTAGGCTCAACTATTGAACTATCAAAAATTGTAAAAATAAAATGTAAAAAATAAATACAGATATATTGTACTGAAATGTTGTTTATCAAAATAAGGGTATCTGATATAAAATCAGGCCTATTGTCACCGATATAACGATTTGAGTCGGTATCGGGCCAATATCCGATATCGGTATCGATGCATCTCGAATTAGCATGGGTCTGCTCCAAAAAGTGCCTGTTTCACTTCAGTTCTGTTATCAACTGGACTCAAGTCACCGAGAGCTAGTAATCTTGTCTCATTCAACTAGACTCAGTATGTTGTGCTTACCTAATTAGCATACAATGCCCAATATCCACACTGACAGTCACTATAGTCACTTAAATGACTTCCTCTAACTACAAGAGGCTATACAACCACTAAACTACAACACGGATAACTGCCTGGAAGCTCCAACTGGCAGTAGGAAAAGAGAAGGACAAAGAGACATTATGGGCTTTCAAATGTGGTAAAAACAAAAGCACATAATGTGTATGCAGAAAATTGCTATGAAATAGCATTGCATTAATCGAAGGTGCATTATAAAATAATGATTTTATTGCAAGCGCTAAAGTCGAGGTCATAAGCATGAGTGATGGCAATAAGAGTTACATTTGTGTTGAATATTAAATAAACTTAGAGTTAGGATTTAAATGAGTGACAACGTAAAGCGGAGAAAACCGTATACAGTTTGAAGGTGATTCTCCAGACAGAAACTGGTGAAACCTATCTGGCATCCAGACCTTGGTCCACCAGGAGGAGGTGGACTCCTCCAGTCTTCTTCAGTTCTCTCCTAGAGTAAGGCTTTATTGGTACTGTGATGGCGTGATGTCATGATTTATGCATGCGATGACTTTATCGATTGATTTACGCATCGGTGGTGTAAGGTACTTACTCCGCATCCACTTACCCTTCGCGTGTGAACGTGATGTATGAAGTTGGAGTGGTGGCAGTATGGATGTAAGAGTGTGGCATGTGTGACAGCTGTGTCCCATCCCCAGATTTGCAGTAAGATGTGCGTGTGCATGTGCCCTTCGCTTACCTGCCGTTGCTGATCTGCCGAGGTGAGTGACGGGGAAGGTCTGATGGTTCAGGCGAACGTGATCGACTCCCTCGCCCGTGGGATCGATTGGAATGGTCGGATGTCAGTGAATGTATATCTGAAATGTCTGTGAAATTGAAATTAAATATGTATTAGCATTTAATCAACGATGTAAATCTAGATGAACTTATTTCAACTTCTTTCTCAGTGGTTCAAGAAATGACGGATCTGTCTTTTGAAAAAACTGTCACAGCTCGTGCACTCAAACACTGGCTGCTACGCGTCTGTAGTCTCACCGTCTCTGTCCGAGTTATTGGCTGATGGGATGCTGTCATCAAGGTCGGGAATGTTGAGCAGCGTCGCACGGTCATCTCTCTGCACCACCATCTTCAACTTGCCCTTTGACCTCTCGATCAGCTTCTTGGCATCTATTAGTGATAGGTTCTCTGTGACTGTGCCATTGATCTGCCAGGGGAAGAGGAGAGGACCAGCATGAGAACTTAAGAGACGAGCCATCTTCACTTCAAACATTTTCCTGTAGACAATGTGCCGTTAAAAATTACGAAAAAAGAATCGTGAATTTATCTCACATTAACTTCCATCCACAATAAGGATGTAAAGGAGAAATAACTTACTGCAAATAAGTTAAAACATGTATATAATTCGGAGTACAAGGCTTTTAGTGCCGTCAGACACACAAAGAGTCTCCAGTATTGAATTCTATATTGTATAAAGCAAAACTGTATTATCTTCATTCAAGTATTTATGTGTATTGGTCTTTGTCCTGATGCTCAAATTGAAAATGTCTCCGCCTCACTCCAGAACACTTGATACAGTAAATTGGATTTTTAATTCATTTCTGTATTGTGAAGGAGGATGTTCCCCTCCTTTGAGACTGAGTGGATGAAAATTCAAAGGAATAATGGAATGTGTGGTATTCCTGCGGGTGAGCCTGTATACTAATGAACTGTGACCTCCACTTTCTCAGCAGCTCAAAGATTCCCACAGCAGACTAGTTTCAGTAAACCTGGCTGATACTCAGTTCTCTTTCATCACACCTCATTTCTTCTGCTAATGAAATTATTTAAAGCCAATTCTTAACATCTTTTGTCTTTTATGTTTATTCTAATAATCTTTTATCAGTACATTTCCCCCAAACTGTTTTATCCACTTTTAAAATCCCCGTCTTATCCATCAGCTTATTCATGCAAACACTTCTCTCTTTTCTCTCACCTTCAGCACAACGTCTCCCTCCTGGATGTTTCCATCTCTGGCAGCAAGGCTCTCAGGAGAGATGTCCTTAACGAAGATGTGGCTGGCCAACCGCAGTCCATATTCTACTTTCAGAGTGAATACAAATGACACATTAACAGGGTGCATCAATTTAAGTCATCGCCACAAATCATCTCTCTGCAAATAAAATACACAGAGGCGAGTCAACAATAAAGTTCTGATTCACTTAAAAACTCTAGAATTAGTTTGATCCACATTATGCATATAACATCTTAAGGTGCTTGGACATTGTGATGCTCACCTTCATTTTTGCGAGACTTGACCAGGGTGACCTTGGCAGGCCTTGGTGCAGCAGAGGAGGCTTGTGACCGGCGATCAGAGCGCGGTGAGACGCTCCTCTCCCGCGAGGCACTGCGGTCCCTCCTGCCGCTGCTGCTACGCTCACGCTCGTGCCGCCTGCCGGTGCCCGTGCCGCCGCTTGCTCCTGCATTGGCACTTTGGCTGTCATGCCCACTGTGGTGCTCATAGCCATCATCCTCATCACTGTCCTCTTCCTCATGCTCAGACATCGTCTCCCTGTCCCCGGGTCGAGAAACGGGGATCTGCACTTTTTTTTTACGACGAATAGTCTTGGAATAGACAAGTTCTGAGTGTTAATGGCAATCATTATGGTCTCCCTCAAGTTTAAGTTCAAGACGACCGGGTCATTAAAGGTTTGGATTGGTAAATATATTCAGCCTCCAACTTACTATCTTTGCATTTTTGCCACTCTTTCTGAGCTGCTGCACTGCGTAGGCATGCTCTACGTTGTCCATCGACACGGCATTGACCATCACCACTCGGTCGTTTTCTCTGAAACAATTTAAAAAAAAGATAGAATATAAAAAAGAACATGAGAACTATTTAATTAGAGCTTACATTATATAATTACACTACTGATGACAATAATCAAAGACTTACTGTAACAGTCCTTCTGCAGGACCTCCTTTCAGCACATCAGATATCACAATGGACGTCTCCCCACTCTGGAAATGAGGGTTGTCTCGCCCACCTGAGATGGCAATGCCAAACCCAAATCCTGGCGCCTACACATAAAGAAATACATAAACACTGACTGATGCTGCATAACTGGCAGTCACATAAAACGTATGTCAGACTTTGTGGTAAACAACAAACAAGCTAATAGGCTCTCTGAAGACTAATTATCAGTGAAAATGCTATTTAAGTAAAATAATGTGATGCGTTTTAAAAGACTGGAACATTCACTGTTGGCAAGAACAACGCTGTCTTTTGTGTGAATTATTATGATAATCTTCCAAGCGGTTTCCATGGAGGTTTAGAGGACTTGTGTTTTTGACTACACAAAAGCCAGCACCAAGGGAGCAAGACATGTGATGTAATCTTACAACCACAACAACACCACAGGTAAACCACAAGGCAGAGCCTGCAGGCAACACTGGCCTGCTCCTTCAGCCTCAATAAAACCACTGCTAATTTGATTACAACAAGCACGCCAGTCTAGACAGGTGCTCTATACAACCCCACTTGCACAACAGCATCAACTAACTACGAATGTTTCATTTTCTCAAAGCAAAGGACATTCAGAAACTCAGCATACAAGCCAGTGAGCATATACAAGTATCAGTTATCTCTGGGGAGTGTAGGTTTGATATTTAACCTGATGATGCCGCTTGTGCCACCGGGGTTACAAGTCATATGCAGCGGTGCAATCTATCATAATCGCACATGAATTAATACAGGGGAAAAAAACATGGGGACTAATCCCATCATCCCTCTCCTTCCCTGGAGTAGTGTCAAGGAGAAGAGAATGTTGCCAACAGGAAGGAAGTGAAATTAAGTAGTAAGGATGTGGATGCTGATTTCTGTCTTCCTTCGCCTTGTTTCCTGCCATCTGGGTTCCTTGACTATTGTTTCAGTACCACACATCCTGCAGCCACAGCTGGCTCTCTCAGTAAAGAGTGAGAAGAAGATGGATGGGCAGAGAAAGACAGGGAGGAAAAAGTGAAGAACACACAAGACATACTGCAGGATTAGGATACCAGAGACAGGCAGAGAGGGACAAAGACAAAAGAGGAGAGTGGAATAAAGAGCCGGAAGAAACTCACCCTGTGAAGGGTCACTGTGTGCTGTTCCCATATCACCGTCTCCTCCATCGCTGCACTCTGCAAAGCAACAAGAGGGAAAGGATTAATATATTGAGGCCAATGTATAAGAACATACATATATCCAAATGCAGTCAATTACAATAATCATGGAACAAATATTGTCTTTGTTAAGTTTCTAATGTTCCGTTTAGGAAGACTTTAACCCTCCTGTTACCTTTGGGGTCAATTATTGGAGTCATGTTTTTTTATTCATATTTCATGACTTTTCCTAATTTATTGGGGACATCTGGAAAAACCTCAAATTCACATGATATGTTTTCAATGTCCTGAACACAACTTCTACCCATCGGTGTTCTTTGGGGTCAATTTCACCCCAGGCTGTTTTTATTTATTTAAAAGGCTATTTAGGCAGTCAACAAACAAACAAAAAGTACCTGACACTTAAACTTGGGAAACAATATTAATTCTAATAATTTTCTGGAGGTTTTAAATGCACGGGAAAAAGATGTTAGTACATTTGAAGGTAACAGGAGGGTTAAAGTCTGCAAGGTTTTAAGAAAAACTCTCCTTTTTAGGCAGCAGTTAGTGGTCGTGATGTATTGAACTGCATTATAATGAAGGGTTTAATAACTCGTCTTTTACATACATGACGGGTAGAGAGCATTTGAAATGCAGTCCAAGACATACCAGCTGCTAGGTACAGACTCAAACACTTTACCGCTCTGAAACACATCATGAGGCTTTTACCGTTCTTTCTTTTTACCGTACCCTTGCTCCGGCCTTGTTTTACATTATTAAAACAGGCAGCATCACAAACCAACCAATCACAACTGATGACAATAATTCTCTGCTCTGTAGGACTTTATTATTATGTATGTATTTAGCCGTGTTTTTTTGTTTTTGTGGAATCCTTCTACTCGGGTAAAGAAAAGTATGAACTCACTGAGGGCACATTGAACCAGTGTTTACACAAGACATACTTATATCACACTCAAAATGCCAATGCCTCAGAATACTGCAAAGAAAACATTGTTTATGTGGAGCTTTAGATAAAAGTCAACATAACGATGTGCATGCTGAGTGTTTCTATATCCTGTTCAGTTACAGTAGTCAGAGTTGTGGTTGTTGTTGTTGTGGTTGTTGTTGTTATTTTGGCTCCCAGCAAAGTAAGACTATTGTTTAGTTGCACGACTAAGTCCTTAAAGTCTACATGTGAAAAGATTCTGAATGACAGCAGCATGAGTAAACGGCCAGCAGAGACTGAGTGAGTGAACATGTGAACATTGTTCCAGACTCGGTCATCTGAGACAGCTCGAGCAAAGGAGATATTTAGCTGCTCCTCCGACCTGCCACACTCGATTAAACTGATGCTTGGCATCCATCTTTTGCGTTCATTCATTCTCTAATTTAGTTACATCTCTCAGGTTTCTCTCGATGCAGGATTCATCTTTTAGTCTGGGCTTTTTTGTTTAAAGCACGGAGAACAATAGAAAACACCTCATATGAAACTATAACAATGTGATAATGTCAGTAATAGTAGATACAACAGACACTCCTTAAGTGCTGTGTCTCAAAGCACTGTTTGTTTGTTTTTACTCCCAGAGCTCAATGTCCCCAGCTTTAAATTACAGTTTTCCTCCGCTGGCCTCCAGCTGATGAAGCAACACTGCTGTCCCGCCTGCAGGGAGTAAAGGCACAGCTGTCTGTGGCACCACCACACGTGGCAGGGTGCTCATTTACTACAACTTCTATTATCAGCTTTTTTTAAATAACACACCGTGTCATTTGTCCACCCTGCAATTGTGATAATTTCCCTCCCTCAACGTTTAATTATCACCTGATCCGCAAACCATCTCCCTCACCACCACGATCCCAACTGTCATCACCGACCCGTATCCGAACGACAAAGTTCACAACAGGTCGAATGCAAAGCTGCCGACTGCACGTCATGACGACACAGACCGAGAGTCAGCTGATGAGTGGCTGGTGTTTTTGGACACGGTCAGAAACATAATACTGCAGGTTTGATGGGAAAAGGACACCAATGAACACAAAGAAGGAGATGCTGATTTCCTCTTTGCTTTATGAAAACTAAGAGTTGATTATTCCATCGGACGTGAATCAATCTTCCATTTTGAAATACTTAATAAGCCTAAGTGTTGTTAAAGACTGAAAAAAGGAAAGAAAATCTTTAGTTGCAGTCCTAAACTTGATTATTACACATCGAATTAAAGAGTAATTTGCCAATAGGCACGGTTTACACAAGTTACAGCATCTAAACTCTTGGGGCAATATCTAGAAGGATGTGTGGTACAGGTCGTAACAGCTCAAGACTTAAGTACATTCTCTGTATTTGGGGAGAGGCCGTTGTCTAGTGAGGCTCCAGAGACAATTCACAACTACAAGTGAAATAAATCACAGACATGTAAGCACACAGTATTTGGTAGATTGCCGTGTATGACAGATTTCTCCTGTTTACTTTGTGATTGTCTTTATGACAGATAAAATAATTCGAGGTGTATAATTAGAGGTGTGATAGAAAGATCCCAACAGGGAGCTTCACAAACTGTAGGGCAGTGTTGGATTATATATCAATGTGTCACTGGTGCCTATGCAACACACAACCAACCTGCTGTTTACCGCAGGTCTGTTTTCAGTCTGAATCCAACACCCAAGTGTACACCCTGTAGGCAGGAACTTATGCTGAACTCACTGTAGCTCTCATATTCTGTGTTGGTGCTCTTCCAATCACTGTTTCAAGATTCAAGATTCAAGATGTTTTATCACATACACACACACAGGGTGTGCAGTGAAATGAAAGTGGCAATGCTCAGCAGGAATGTGCAAGGGCATGTTCACTTGGTCTCAACCTTTTGAATACACAGTTAACCCTTTGACCCTCATTTCTATTGCAGCTCTGTGTGGAAAGTTATTTACGTCCATAATTGGCGAAAAGGGCTTGGGTGTTCCCCCTCTCTTTCCCTCCTCCCCCCGTTGTCTGCCCCGAAGACTCCCACAGTTATGCCACTCGTGTGTGAAGGGACCTGACCCATT
Source organism: Pseudoliparis swirei (assembly GCF_029220125.1). Taxonomy (NCBI): domain Eukaryota; kingdom Metazoa; phylum Chordata; class Actinopteri; order Perciformes; family Liparidae; genus Pseudoliparis; species Pseudoliparis swirei. Next base: position 14,084,105 of record NC_079391.1, on the reverse strand, counting down.
TAACCACGGCTCCCCCGGACATTCTCAAACACATCCATTCCACTAAAGTGTTTTGTGATATATTCATCCATCCGTTCATCCATTCATTCGTCCAACAGTCCAGGCGGACAGAGGGGGTGGGGGGGCAACGCAATGAGAAAAAACAGCATGCTGGGTTCCATGTGACCAGGCGGTCAGGTGGCCTTGTCCTTGAACTGTGGTTTGTATTGATAGGTAGGGAGAGGGAGGGGGATGAGAGCAAGGCTGTGGGCTGCTTATACAACTTGCATATACAATACCAATGGACAGCGCACATACATCTGACTGAGGGCGACATCTTCAATGACATGTTTCTTTGTATGCTCTGCTCGCTTGTCTCTTTACCGTACCTGAAAGGACACAAATGAAGCCAACCATTCAACTAAATCCTTATGTCAAAGCAAACTATGGCAATGACAAACTTGGAAATCTTTGTGGTAAACATATTTAGCTCAACCAGATGTAAAACACTCTGGAATCGCACCTCAAGACACCCCGACACACTGACCATAGGCCTTCCAAGGGAGGATTTCCAGTAAGTGAGTATATGAGCAATAAAGGCGTCGACATTCTTGTTCCAGTAAGAGGTCATCGATCAGGGGTTTGAGTCACAAAAGAAACAGAATTACAAATTAACAACATTGCACAAGTTAAAGTCTTTTATCAGAAAAAGAGTATTTTCTGGGTGAATATACTGCATATTGTAGCATTGTAAGGGCTAAAGACATTACAGGGCGGTTGCTTGAAAGTTGAATCATCCTTTGTTGACCTCTCAGTTGACTTGGCATTCTTAAAGTCTACGGCCATGTTTATTTTTAAGATATATGATGAAATGTGTACTTACTTATTAAATCATAAGCACAATAATTGTATGGATACGAGTGGTGATGAAACGGCAAAAGTAAGCCATGGTAAATAAAAAACGGGTTTGGTGTGTTTTGCCTTCATAACATGTGACTGGGTTGTCGTGGTCCAAATAATCACTTAAACTCATGCAACTTGATTTTCAGATTGCCAGAAAGTTGTTATGAAAAAAGAGAAAAGAAGGATATAGGCTCACAGTGTTTATGTAAACTGGTAACTGGTCTGTCTCTTAGGCTGCTTAGACTGTTTAGTCCACTGGGACTCAGGCTCAGTCTCTCAGATAAGATTATTACAGTAATGAATCACTGCGATGTGAAGTGGTGATTAACAGGCTGGCTGATTGACTGAGAGGTCGACGCAGAGCAGACAGCAGGCACAAGTGATGTTAGCTTAAGCTTAGTTTTACTGAGACATGAGAAGAAAACTGAATCCAACCAATTTATCATTCCGCTCTTTTGCCAGCTGACATTGACCAATATGGGGGTTTTTTCAGAAGAAAAAAAATCACAGCTCTGCTAAAGAACTGCAACAGCCACATCACTAATGGTTTCAACTAAAAATATGCACACAAGAATGACAATTACCTACATAAGCCACCATGTTATGGACAGACATTACATGACAATCACTAATCAATTTAACATTTGCATTTGGAACATAAACAGCAAACTACTCAGTTCAGCATCGGGGCTCGGCCGGCATGAGGGGACTAGTGGGCCGTCCCCGTCGCTTCAATACTCAGGACTGGCAGAGTGGGCATCACAGCAGAGAAGACATGTGGCCAAGTCTTTAGGGTAAATTGCTATTTTGCTTGTAAATCACATTACTAAGAAGTTAACGAACAGTGAACAATGACCCCATCATTTCCCCTTATGAATATAACCAATACAAGCCTGTCCCCGATAACTGCTACGTCACTCATGCTTATCACATCTGTTTGTTGCGAGGTAGCCTTCCAGCTCTACGTTACACTCAGTGGCGTAGCAGATTGAAACGTAGCGGACGGTTCGGTGGTGTTTTAGGTCTGCTGAGTGTTGGCTGCCCACTGGTGCAATGCTGGAAAAGTAAATAAACTACGTAGACATACTTTTCTCCCCTGTGAGAACCGTCATGACAATCGTGCTTTTTCTCCCCAATATTGGTCCCCAAAAAAATCCAGTATCGATTGAGCTTGGGACAAAAAACTGGCCAATGTGGTCTCATCTGTCATCAACAATTCAGAAAGAGACATTTTTGATGTGGAACAGCTGTAACATCATGCAAAAGCAAATATGGCAGAACATGTCAGGCCAAAACTAACGTGAACTTAGTTTTCTGAAGTAAAGCAATAATCAAAATACCGACGGGAACAAAGGATGCGGTTTAGCTCTGAAGTCATGGAGCTGTGTGAAACAATGGTGTGCTTGATGTAGCACAAACTGACGGCGGCCTCGTGTATTTATACATCCATATTAGTCAGGCTTGTGCTTTGGCCAGCAAGGCCCAGGGCTGAGAAACAAAGAGCAGCCACCAAACATGTGTACTCGTCTGTGCAACACACACTAAAGGGCACGGGCACACACACACACACACACACTAAAGGGCCTCTTTGTTCTAGCGAGAGCCAGTCTGTCTTGGCCCTGCCAGGCCCACTATAACACAGAGTCCAGGACAGAAGATAACGGCTCACTCAGGCTCTTCAAAGACGGAGGATAATCCAGTTCTTTGGGGAATGGCATACCGATGAACAGACAATAATAACCTGCTGCAGAAAGCTTTGATAAATAGGGTCAGGCCACGCATGCAGGTCTTCACACATGTCTCTCAGTCTCCATAGTAATCAAACTTGCTCACGTGTACATAGAAACGTGACAGAGTACACGCTACCAAACCTCCGAAGGATCCCTGTAAAACCATCCATTCTGCAACCAAATTAAGAGTCAGCTGATGAGCATTGCTGGACTTTTCGGGAATAGAGGCACTGTGACACAAACCGGAGTCACCTACCCAAGTTGGCGCAGAATAAAACCACAGAGAAGTCTGCAGTCAAGCACATTGCTACCTCTACTACTTTTCTACTCTCATCCAATAGAGTAAACTTTATTAAATTAAAAAGGAACTCTACAAAGCACCAGGTGACATTAAAGTCATCCTCTCAAGATTAATGTCATGAGATGAGGAGGTTTGGAATAAGTATAATACAATCTGTCTTTATCGGTGCTTTACCAGTGGAACTGTTGTCCGTCGGGCCATTCATCATTACTCACCACCTCCCTCCATCCGACTTCCTTTCATCTGAGTCAAAGGAATATTTCAAAAAGTGGGCGTATCAAATACAAAGTTTAAGAAGCAGTTTTTGACAAAAAGGATGAAAATGCAGGAAAAATAAAGAAGAAAGATTAAAGAATGCATGAGTGACTGATGTTTCTGCCACCGAGAAAGAACAATTCATTACTCACATCAGATTATTCGGAGGTAAAGATAGAAATACTGAGCGATGGTGCTGGCAGCAGCAAACGTCTCGATGACGACAAGTATGAGGTAAAACCCTGACAACGCTTTCGGTCAGTGTGCCTGCTCTTCTCTGATAGTCTGAGGCAGGATGTACGAAAAAGCAGCCACATTACCCACAGGAACACACTCACTTCCTGTTTGCAGGAAATAGCTCTAGCTTCCAGAGAAGAAATCTCTGCATAGTAGCAGACTATTGAAAATGCCTCCTTGTATACTCACCGCATCTTACGACTTGCAACCTAAAGAAAGCTTCACCTCACTGTGTTGTTATCTAAATACACAGAGGTCACACTGGGGCTTTTATCATCATGAATATCAGGCACCCCCATGCACAAGTTCAACTTAAAATACACCAGCAGCTCTCCCCGTCACTCGGGCAATTGTATCCATGGTAACCGCATCTCCCTTCTTACTGGACCCAAAGGAAAGAGTGGGGCAACAGTACACTCAAACAACACATAATTAGAGACGCACACACACACAAGCTCTTTCTGGAGGGCAAGCACTCAACAGAAAAAAAACATGCAAATGCATTAAAGCCTCTAATGTAAGCTTTCATATTCTGCCTTTCAGGATTACTGCACTATCCTGTGACGTGCACTTGAACTAACAAATCAAACTAAATATCGTCTTTTTCAGCATTTAACGGATGAATTGTGCAGCAGCCATTTTTAGGGCAGATCATTTCTGTGATGGGAGGAGAGAGGGCTGCAAGTGTGTGTACACACACACACGGGTGTGCAGATGAGGGCAAGTAGCCAATAGGCAGATGACGATGCTGGTGATGCAGAGCCTCAGTCAGCAATGATGTACTGTTGTGCTGACATGCTCAAATATGCTTGAGTTAATTAGTCTCAAACAGCAGCTCTGCCATACAGCCCTCTGACACACACAGTCAGTCAGTCAGTCAGTCAGTGATGATTGAAAACTATGTCACAAAGTCACTGCTAGAATATTGAGGGTAGGAATAAAATACAAAACCTATAAACCAGGCTGTTGGATTAAAACGTTAATCTGAGCCATGCTTCGCTCTGAAGTCTACTGCTGCTGTCTCGTGACAGCAGACAAAGTGAAATGGATAGATGGATGGACGGATGGATAACTGGATGGACAATAGCAGGATGTAGAACTAAGACCGGTGTGATGCCACCAAATAGGTTTCTTACATCATGGGTTCTGGCGTCCATCTTACTCTACTCATCCACCATAGCTAAAGATGTCAGTCTATGTTTTACCAAACCTCTAATAACATCAAAGTGTGGTGAATAAACTCTGCCACTGACGACTCTCGGTACTGGCATACATCGCTACCCATCATGTGTGTGCAGTGGAGAACTGGTGCAACGGTTCCAGACCCAGTTTACGGTTTCATCTCCACACACACATGTAAGGCAGCACCCAACAGTAACCTCTGGCATATAACTCTGCAAGAGATGATGGCTGGTTCACTTGATGCAAATACTTTGTCACATTGGATGAGATGTTATCAATCAGATGCCATTAAGATTGTGTAGGCAAATAAACACCTTTGCATTAAATAGGTTTTTATCAATATATGAATCAACTCTTTAAGGGTTTACTGATCCAAATCAGTTCCATAGTGAGATATACAGATTTAGAAAAATTTAAAATAGCACGGGTTCTGCAGCCGTTTGCTCAGCACACCGAGTTTAGCAAAGAAAAATTAGCTAAACATACTTTGTGTGTTATGGTCACTGTTCAGAAAACCAGACATGAGGGACTTTATAGAGTTGCAATTTTAACAGAGGAAAGACATAATCAACATTTTCACTTGATTATACTGTTACACTTGTAATATAATATGTAATGTCCCTTTGCAACTCCTATGCTTGATCATAGAAAGGGTATGCATATCATTCAGGTAATTGGTTTCCACTTGAATAAAGTGAACGTTTCATTGGGGCCTATGGGCCAGGAGCAGGCTGTGATTATGTCCAGTGAGCACAGTGTTCTCTGCTCTCCACTGACCCAGACACACAGCTAGGCTAACATCTCATGTGCAGCTTACCCAGCGGCAAAGTCATCCGAGCTCAACCACACGAGCTCTTCTCTGCCTAGAGAGACGGGCAGCGTTGAGGTCAGAGTGGTGACTTCTGGTGGGATTCTAACTTTCAACTTTTTCAAAATACTTCCCGTTGGTTTAATTCAAGCTTTTGGATTTCTCAAAAAAAGGTTTCAAATAGCCTCTTGGTTATATGGATTTGAGGGGCCCACCGTATCTGAGCTGGAAGATGTTTTGCTAAAAGGATCGCTTTTCTTTTTTCTCCTTTGGGGTGTGTAGATGGAAACAGTCAAAGGCTGCATCTGACACTCAATAAAATAATTAAATGCCTTAATATGGCTCCACTTAAATGTGATCATTGTGTGCAACAATGGTTATTTTCCTACTCATAATGATCATTTTTTTTCAATAACTTTAATGTTTTATGTTTTTGTCGATTCCAAAGTAAAATAAAAATGTGAGTCTGATATATCCAACAGCCACCGTTTTCAGCATTTATTGGCTTCCCACACTTTTATGTATTACTGGTATCAGTACATGTGGGCTACTGAAGAGTACATACAATTTATTTTTGTATTGTTTCAGGTGGACTGTATCTAGACATGTGCATACAAAACATATACAAGTGCACATATGCGTGCTCCCCTACTTTTGTTGTTGTCTCTGTGGAAACAGATTGTAAGCCAAAGCATTGAGAAAGACAACCAGATACAGCACTGGGACTTTCAGATTTAGCCAATCAACGCACACACAACTATCAGTATTTCTACCCGACCCCTCCCATCACACACATTCAACAGGAATGTGCCGATAAGGAGACATGGACCAGCTCTCTCACTGCAGGTTTCTCATTCCAAATAGTTTCCCTCACTTTCCCTCACTCTGCTGCTCTGTTTTTACTTTGAATCCTTTTCCCTTCTTTTGTCGCACTGGTATTGAAAGCAAGGCCAGGGAACAACACAATAATGGAATTAAATGTGATAGTATAATGTTACTGGGAGAGTTTAATATCAGAGAACCAAAATAAACAAGCATTAGGGAATGTATCGGTGACTGAAGGTGAGGATCCATGGTCTGGCTGACAATTACAGTAATTACCGTCATACGGCTGATAACGTTTCAAAGAAATTACCGCAGTGTAAATGAAAATCAATTAACCGAATTCAACAAATTAATAACCCATTAAATCCCTTACTGGCCTAAATTAACTTATTGAATCACATACATTTTAACTGATTAGATTGACTCTTGACATCTCACAAGAAGGGTCTATTAACCCACTGTCTTGTTGATCATATTTACCTTCGCATTGAAAATGCGGAAGGTTATGTTTTGATCGCCGTGTATTTATTTATTTATTTGTATGCGTGTTACTCGCATAACACAAAAAGTATTAAACCGAATCGCATGAAATTCGGTGGGATGATTGGTTATTATCCGGGGACCATTTGATTAGATTTTGGGATCAATCGGGTCAAAGGTCAAGGTCATGAAAAGGTCAAAATCTTCTTTTTACCATAGCACGGTCAATTTGTATCCAATTGGCATGCAACTAATGCCAAAATGTTCATAATTCAATGCCCAATCTTGTGATATGCGAAGGTATGCGCTCTACCGAGTGCCCGTTCTAGTTAGGTCATGCTTTCATAACATAACCAGTTACATTTAACCATTAGAGAAAATCAACAACAAAAAGAACGATACATCCACACTAGGGCTGCAACAACGCATTGCAAAAATCGAGAAAGAACGATGATTAAAATAGTTGTCACGAATCGATAATAACATTCGTTGTGTCGCGTGATTATTACGCCACTCAATAAGTCGCGGAGATGTTTGAGTGTTAAAAAAGTTGAGTTGAGTGCGGAGGTGGAGGAAAGGCCAGAATGCTGCGTTGTGAAAGCCTCTAACTGGTTGCTGCTGCTCAAGTATCGCTGGAAGCGGAAGTTATCCAGAGGTATTCGGTGAAATTCACCGAGCTGTGCGCGCCTACGGGTGATGTTATGAACCCAAACACGAGGGCGTTGATGTTCCGACGTTTGGGATTTATCTTAAAGCTGTAACGCTCACGGTTGCCTACAAATCCTTAATGTGTGTCGTTTCTTGGCAATTAATTGACAATAGTATCTGGTATCAGCAAGAAACTTGCAGACAAGGCTAACTTTTCATTGCAAAACAATACACCAAGTGGGCATCACAAGTTGTTCATCATACAACAAGAAGCTCCGGGTTGAAAGGGTTAAAGATGAGTCCCTTTTATGTTGCATGTATTGCGAAACCAAAACATTGGTATTCTTGAGTTTTGTAATTGATGCTTTCCACCTGTCACTATGGCAGCTCACACCCCCACACCCTCACACCCTCGTTAAACAGAGTGTGATTCAGCAAGGGGTCCAACTGCCATGACAACACATGATTACTGTATTACTGATTAGAGCAGCAGTGGAATTGTCACTGTAAACTTAGGAGGCAGTTGGAATATTTGACAGAAATAAAACCATTATTACTTTCAAATTTCAAGTTGCACAACATCTTTCAAACTATGCAACTCTGAACCACAACTCATAGTCACATGGTGCCATAAAACAAGGGGCCAAGCCCACTCAATGGCATTCCCAAGCCTTCGGAGGACTCTGCTACAATAGGCATGTTGTGGGGCAGAATCTATGGTGAATTAATGAGTTGCTGTTGGAGCGGCCATTTTCCCAGCACTTAACTGGCAACATAATTACCATTCCCCAAAGAGATGAGAGATAAGGAGGGGGTGCATGCATTCTTTAACAGATGCACAAGCACAGAGAAATAATACACAAATTACATCTCATGGCATCTAATAAAAGCACAGCACCCCTATTTGAGAGGAAGTGTACACACTCAAATATACCTAATTAACTAATTACAATGTGCAAAAGTAAATCTGTAATGACGCCGTGTTATTCAGGAGTTTACATACAGTGAGTGAAAATCATTACGCTATTTTCAGAAGGCTGGCAACTGGAGGCCAACGGGAAGGAGGGAACACATCCACATCCTTTACAGTATCTGATACCAAGGCGGAGTGTTGTGAGACCCTCCCTCACGGTTTGGCACGCATGTGAACCGTGGATAATTACAGTTTAACGTTAGCCATCACAGTGTGAAATAAAGTTCTACTGTCAATCATTGTCTGCCGATATTCAGTGAAATATGATCAGGGCATCAGCGTGTATGCTTTTCTTGTTGTCGATCTCTGATTATGTTACGTTGCAAACAACCAATCTGTATTTAAATCATAGACGGTTTAAATTGACAGGAAATGGCAGCATTTCTAACTACGAACAAAGTAGTGTTCAGTTACATAATAATGCTGATGATCAGTATTGGACAGAGGTACATTTGAACGTATCATGATGTATTCACATGTACTCTCTAAAATGTAGTGTTGGTGAGAAACTTGAATAAATACAATTGTTTAAAGGACATGTATTTACAACAACATAAATATATATTAGAGATCAATTATGACCCATTTCCAATAGCTCTAAGCAAATTACCTCAAGATGCTGCAGCACCAACTGTGGGAATGACTACTCCATGCAAACTGCAATTATTGAGACTTGTTCCATAAGTGAACACTTTTAGCCAATAATAACAAATTAAAATGTTAAAGAAATATATATATATACACTACCGTTCAAAAGTTTGTGATCACCCAGACAATTTCGTGTTTTCCATGAAAACTCACACTTTTATTTATCAAATGAGTTGCAAAATGTATAGAAAATATAGTCAAGACATTGACAAGGTTAGAAATAATGATTTCTATTTGAAGTATTAATTTTTGTCTTCAAACTTTGCTTTCGTCAAAGAATGCTCCTTTTGCAGCAATTACAGCATTGCAGACCTTTGGCATTCTAGCTGTTAATTTGTTGAGGTAATCTGTTGAAATTTCACCCCACGCTTCCTGAAGCACCTGCCACAAGTTGGATTGGCTTGATGGGCACTTCTTGCGGACCATACGGTCAAGCTGCTCCCACAACAGCTCAATGGGGTTGAGATCTGGTGACTGTGCTGGCCACTCCATTACAGACAGCATACCAGCTGCCTGCTTCTTCCCTCAATAGTTCTTGCACAATGTGGAGGTGTGCTTTGGGTCATTGTCCTGTTGGAGGAGGAAATTGGCTCCAATCAAGCGCTTCCCACAGGGTATGGCATGGCGTTGCAAAATGGAGTGATAGCCTTCCTTATTTAAAATCCCTTTTACCTGGTACAAATCTCCCACTTTACCAGTACCAAAGCAGCCCCAGACCATCACATTAGCTCCACCATGCTTGACAGATGGTGTCAGGCACTCTTCCAGCATCTTTTCACCTGTTCTGCGTCTCACAAATGTTCTTCTGTGTGATCCAAACACCTCAAACTTGGATTCATCTGTCCATAACACCTTTTTCCAATCTTCCTCTGTCCAATGCCTGTGTTCTTTTGCCCATACCAATCTTTTCTTTTATTGGCCAGTCTCAGATATGGCTTTTCTTTGCCATTCTGCCTAGAAGGCCAGCATCCCGGAGTCGCATCTTCACTGTCGACGTTGACACTGGCGTTTTGCGGGTACCATTTAAAGAAGCTGCCAGTTGAGGACCTGTGAGGCGTCTATTTCTCAAACTAGAGACTCTAATGTACTTGTCTTCTTGCTGAGTTGTGCACCGGGGCCTCCCACTTCTCTTTCTGCTCTGGTTAGAGCCCGTTTGTGCTGTTCTCTGAAGGGAGTAGTACACACCGCTGTAGGACATTTTCAGTTTCTTTGCAATTTCTCGCATGGAATAGCCTTCATTTCTAAGAACAAGAATAGACTGGCGACTTTCACAGGAAACTTCTTTTTTTCTGGCCATTTTGAGAGTCTTATCGAACCCACACATGTGATGCTCCAGATAATCAACTAGCTCAAAGGAAGGCCAGTTTTATAGCTTCTCTCATCAACAAAACAGTTTTCAGCTGTGCTAACATAATTGCACAAGGGTTTTCAAGGGTTTTCTAATCAGACATTAGTCTTCTAAGGCGATTAGCAAACACAATGTACCATTAGAACACTGGAGTGATAGTTGATGGAAATGGGCCTCTATACACCTATGGAGATATTTCATTAGAAACCAGACGTTTCCACCTAGAATAGTCATTTACCACATTAACAATGTATAGAGTGTATTTCTGATTGATTTAATGTTATCTTCATTGAAAAAAACAATGAAGATAACATTAAATGTCAGTCAGTCACCAAGGCCACTGGTTCTGCTGTGTTCAGTGGTAAAGATGACAGGACCAATGGGGTCTCAATATACTTCTTTTTTTTTACTAATCTGATGTTTCACTGAAGAAACAATTTATCATCCACGATATTAAATACCTCGCTGGCACTTTATAGGTAAGAGCCTCTTTGAAAACACAGCTCTGTGTGAAGTTTGGTCTTTAAAAAGAATGAACTTTTAACTTTTAATTGCGATTAATCGCGATTAATGAATTTCAAAATGTGCGATTAATAAGTAAATTTTTTTTAATCGATTGACAGCCCTAGTATATATATATATATTCTTTTTTTAATGTTGTCTGGTATGTAGTCATCCATCCAGGTGATCATATTTCATGATACAAAAGGATAGTTGAGCGCATTTTCAATTCCATATTTAGGCAAGGTCTAGAGCATATTTATTGATTATACTTCTGGAATTTAAAAAGTATTATCAATGTGGGTGTTAATATATATATATATATATATTACAAAATTTAAAAAAAACCTGCATTTCATGTTGGAAAAATGTCTCCAAAAAAATACATTAGACTTACATTTGCATATCTGAGAGAGACATACATTTGGAACAATCGTGAAATAAAATAATGTCAACATCCCTCTAATCAGCCTGGCCTCTCCACGCAGGAGCTATCGTCTTTACGCTGAGCACTGTGTAGCATCACAATCACAGCACAAACCTGTTCTGTCCTTTGCGTTCTGGAAAGGAACCAGGACATTACAAACTCTGGCAAATCAGCGCTAATGATTATCTGGTGATAGCAATATGCTTTCCTACGCCGTGACAGGTGTGTGTAGATTAGGTTGTTGCTTTCTCATTTAGCAGCTGGCTAGTTAGATAACTAACGTTAGCTTGATATGTCCACCATGTTTTCATGCTAACTTCACACTGCCGACAGAAAATAAGAACAGTGGCTGCAGCTGGGTCGGTCCGTCTGCAGAGCTGCTGCTCGCTCTCCTCCTGGCCAAATAGTCTCCCAGTGCCATGAAGTGAGGTGGGCTCGATACCCTTCTCATTTGTGGTCAGTACATTCAGTGCCCCACGCCAAATCTCTATTTTCCAAGTAAGCGTCTCGTGTGTGTATGCTGCGTCAAAGCCAGCTGAGTCCTTTGACAACTTATTTTTCATTTTTTAAAATTGTTTAAAAATGTGGAAACTAACAGACCCCTAAGGGTGAGAGGTAGACGGATGTGCATATGGACAATATTTATATTAAGCAGGAAAAACAATGTCCTCGAATTAAATTGCAAAAAAGGTCCCGAGGAGAAGCAAATGCCCTTGACCGTGTCTGATATGTGGGAAATGTACACAGATACTGATTAGTACGCCTTGTATCATTTGAAGCAGTGGACAATGTATCCCACAGTGAGAACACCGTTTCCCAGGAAAGAACTTTGCTGTTTTCACCAACATTGCAAAAGATAAGCAAATGAACACACAGCAGTGTGTGTGTGTGTGTGTGTGTGTGTGTGTGTGTGTGTGTGTGTGTGTGGGCATGTAGGGCAACAAGCCTTGAGATGCATTTGTTCTAGCCTCTTTCTCTCTTTCCTAAACCAGCTGAGCCACGGCTGCTACATGCACTCTTTCTTGCACCTCCCTGCCTTCCCTCTCACACACTCTCTCACTCTCTGTCCCACACACACAACACCCCGTGTCAAATCCCCTCTGCCTGCAGTGGGAATGATAAATCCCTGCAGAGACCTGCCTTTTCAGAAAGGAAGCAGGCCTGGCTTGGAGTGTCCTAGCTGTGATAGGCTGGCTGTTTGATAAGGAAAGGGACCGACACAGGCTTAGAGTTTCCATCCACCCATCTCAATCAACAGTATCATCGAGAGGTGGTGGATCGTTTTATTCCAGCAGTCCATTCCAGGGCGACTTTGGGTCAGTGGTGAGCGGGGTCGTCTTTTAATCAGAGGACCGGCCGTTTAATCCCCGGCTCCGCCAGCCCATGTTGATGTGTCCTTGGCGAGACACTTAACCCCAAAATTGCTCCCGCAGCTGTGTCTACGGTGTACACGTGTGTGTGAATGTGAGTTAGTCCTGATGGGCAGGTGGAACCTTATCCCTTCCCATAAGTGTATGCATTGGTGTGAATGGGTGAAAGATGCCATGTGGTGTTTGACCGGTCGGAAGACGAGCGAAGTGCTGCACAAGCACAGGTCCAATTACCGTTGGAATCTAAAAACAAAACTGTGAGCAAAAGGTTAATGCGAAGCTAGTGTCTGGCTGGTCTTCTTGAATGAGATCCATGGGATAATATTTAGACTTTGTCAGGTCAATATCAGAATAAAGCCACTCACACAACTGAAAATGGTGTTATGGACTTCCTGGGCACACCAGTCCGTTCCCATGTATATTTGGTTCTACTGCAACATCCTGCTGGACTAGCCTCACTCAGCCACACTATATCTGGGAAGCTCAGTTTTTACTGATAGATTCAACTCTCGAAACACAGACTAGAAAACTATCCAACACATGAAAAGTACATGAACCTCTGCCTCAACAAACTTCCAAACCCCCAATCTATCTTTGATAATAAGTTCACGACATGCTCCACTTCTTGGGTGATTTTCTTTCCTCAAAAAAATATTTAGGTGGAAAGCGGAGGAGAAATGTAAAAAAAAAATTCTGAACCACACCCATGTTATTCCAGAAAGTACCAGCCAGAGACCACCGACAGCCGAGCAAGTAGAGCGCTGGAGTGTAGGAGCGGTTCAGGTTGATGTCTCAGTAAAGCAGAGAACTGTTAATCATCTATTGCATAGAATGTCTTGAATAACGCCAAACCACAAAGAGACAGATAATGTGCGTGGATTGTTTTGCAAGACTACCGATAGTCATGTCCACAAAACTCTTGACCTCTACCGGGCAATGCAATGTACACACCTGTTACATTTGAATTAAAGAAAAACAATGTAATTCATGAATGTGCTTTATAATAAGAACAATCACAAGAGCTATAATGCCATGATTGTAGGAGAAGGAGGCAGACTTTTTAAGATCTAACATGTGATTCAGATTATAGCCGGTGCATCTCTCTCTCCCTCCCACTCCTTCCTTTCTCCATTTCACCCTTCCAATAACTCCTCCTCACATCACCTCCTCCCTCAGAAGACATTTTCCTTCTCTTTCTCCCTGCGGTGTGTATCTGCCCTGGATTTCCCTCCAGGGATGAAAGGATAAGCAGGTCAGATGTCCTTGATAACTGCCTCACTCCAGTCTCCTGGCATTGAAAGCACACTAACAGCTGCTTTCTCTCAATGTTTGTATCCAGACTAACAGAAGGTGATACTCCAGTAACAAGTAGTTCATTATGATCATAACAGCTCAACGTTTTCTCCTTAAAAATTGGTCAACATTGAATCTGGGCACAATCATACTTATATGAAGCTTACTCTGCATGTGTTGTGTAAGTTAAAGTCTCTCATAGTCCATGGACTTGTGCTTTAACATTTGTTTTTGACAAAGTAAATGACGCACTTCTGTGAGGATCCAAATAGGTTACAACCGCCTTAAAATGAGTCCATCTGAAGCAACAGACCCCTGGTTGATTATATAATAAACTGGCAGCCCTTTCATCTTTTACAAAGAGATAGCCTCCACCTGGGTTACTTAGTGTGAGAAATTGCAACCCAGACACCCTGTGACATTTTATATTAATAACACTTTTCACACTGCCCATAAGATTTATATCATGACATTTCATGGGGAGTGGTGGGACAGTACCACGATTGGTTCTGATTCTGCTTGATGAATCCCAGGGATACGATGGCACTTTAAAAGAACGAACCTCCCTACTCTCAAAGCAACTGTCGACTGGGAGAACCTGTAGGCCACCCACCAGACCCGTCGCGAAACAAGGACCCCATCTCTTTTTCCATGCTTTACGGGTGTGACATTTTATTTGTTATCTCTATCCCACCAAATTATTTACTAGAGCACACAACTGTTTAGAAGAGCAACATTCTTCAGAGATCTAGCCTCTTCATTTTGCCCTCAAAGTGCACCAAACTGATCGTCTTCTCCGTCTCTCTTCTCACAGCTTCGATAACATTTTCTTTTCCCCCCTCCTTGGTGCCAGAGCAGGAAGTCTAGCACCAAGCAGAAAGATCTTTCCTTTTCCGTCCTCATTGGAACACATCCTCCTCTAAACAGCAATTAACATTAACTGTTATTGTGTAGGATTGACTTGTCATGACATAAAAACACTTTCAACTTAACCAAGATTAGGTGAGACAGACTGCTATATTTCAGCTTTTGCCAATACTGGCCTATGTGACATAAAGTCAACATACCATGACGATACTCCATTTGTGAAAAACAGCACAGCAACATTTTATTACAGTTGATCATTAACTGTGGAGTTATACGATAAGTGACTAATACCATTGTAATGTCAGTTTGCCACAACTCAACAAGTGGGAGTTCATAGTTGGTCAGAGTGATGAATGGAATGCCAACAAAGTAGAAGGCAAATCATTCTTGTTTCACAGATTATTTCTGCTATTGCATGAAGGAACCTGTTACCACACAGTTTAGCTAAGTCTGTGTCAGTCAGTAGCTTTGGATGCCTAATGTGACTACTGTCTGCCTCGTCAGTTCATCAGTGCAGTGACCCTGAAAGGAAGTCACTGCGTCTTGTGTGAGAGGAGACGCAGCTCTGCTAGGCTTTTAGGTTTGGACAAGACGGAAAGATAAAGTCAAGCTAAAGGACATTCTTTCAATATTTCAGGATTTGTTTATGTAACAAAATATCCACAACAACCTCATTGGTGCTGTAATTATGGATTGTTAACTAAATATATATATATTTTAAAATGTTTTTTTGTTGTACTCTTGATACATTTTCTTGGAATAATTTTTTTACAAAAACATTTGGTAAAACAACAAAAACATTTATTTTGACGTTATGATTCAACAAGCAGACAATATTGCCCATTTCTAACAATAAGTTAGCATTAGTTAACAAATCCTCACATCTTGTTTCTGCTTTTTAGATACATAATGAAAGAAACTTTATTAAAATATATGTTGAATTCTAAAATAACTTTCCTATACTTAGAAAATGCTGAGCTATATACAAAAGATAAAGCAATACATTCTTTTCGAGAACAATATGACTAAACTAAGAACTTTTTTGATCTGTTCAGCCTTTGATCACATCTACTCATGTTGCCCCAAAGAAATGCATTCACATCCCTCTAATCCAGTTATTGTGTAGGAACCAGGTATAGCCTACATGTCATTTTGTACAACTTTTTTGGTTACAGTAATTTAAATCACATGGTGTTGGGGATAGCAATGGGGATATCAGCTGTTCAGTAGTTTAGTTTTGTGAATGGAAGGAGAGGGATTGAGAGGGGGAGTCTTATATTTAGCTGACTGCTATTTATCTGCATTTGCTGCCTTAGTATACTGTTGAGAAAGTATTTTGAACGTGTGTTATCCAGCACACGCGTTTGTTTGTTTGTTTCCTGCAAATAAAACTACAAAACTCAGCTACTGGATCTTTTAATCATTGACGACCAGCATGTCTGCAGGTTACTCTCCCTTAATCAGCCTCTCTGTGACTGAATCACCTATATTATGGTTTCACTTTTAATTGCAAGTAAACAATGCTCAAATGTCCAAAATCTTACCTTTTGTAATCACGATTGAGAATCTTACCAAATTTAAGGAACACTGGAATTACTGATGAGCAAAAGAAAATCCTGGCTCAATACCAACTGCAAGCGTAGTATAGTAGTAGGTTGTTTTAATGTCAAGGTGTGACCAAGGCCATCAGATACAGTAGAGGATAACGTCACTAGCTGACAGCTGGTCTCGCCCCACTGGAACAACCGACCAAACCTGAATATCACCAACTCTATTAGACAAACACAGCACATTCCACACTCGTCAAACTGAAACAAATAGAGAGTAACTATTGAATACATTGTAAAAATGTTCAGATCTAATTTGAGGATGGACCTACTTTAATAATATTTACCAAAACATCTTGATTACTAAATTTAATTATTAAAATTTTTGATGTAATTTGGGTATTTTGTGAAAGACATTGCAATCACATGGTATATGTAAAATGATAATCATAATGTTTAAGTTTAAGTATGGAAATGTAGTGGTAGATGTCCCTTTGTAATGAAAGCCTAAAGTTGTGTATGGTTGTGTGTTCAAGACTGACGTGACAAATAAGTTAGCAGGAATACTTCATTGTTTATAGAAAATATATGAGGCTTGACATATCTATATATTTGTTTGGACTGATAGATAGACAACAACGTGCATACATGATATGCAAGAGATGGTCAACAATGGGCCTCGGGGACTATGATTTGATAAGTGAGTGAAAGGGTAAAGTGAAGTTACAAGTTAAGCACTCAAACAATAAGAATGTAAAGATTACACTTTTGGGTAACATGTGTCTCTTTCTCCCAGACTACTATCATTTTACTTAAGTCATAAAAAAAACCACAATCTACGAAACAAACAAACAAAACATAACCTAAAACCAAAAGATTTTTAAAATGGACTTTCATAAAGGCAAACTTTTATAGTCTAAGATCTCTGGAATGTCAAAAGGGGATATTTTGCAGAATTTCTGAATTAGTTTTTGGATTCTGAGGATTCCAATTTTTAATAATAGTCCATCAAAACTGGGACTTTAGATATCAACAGGTAGCTGGGCAAGACTTGATGTAAATACAGCTGGGTGACTTTTCAGCGTTGGTTTATCATCAGTAGTACAGTTTAAATCAGATTATTATGAAAATAGTATCGTACAGTAGAAACAGCATGGCAGGTTGTAGGCTAAGTTATGGTACTAGGTGTAACGTCAGGTTTCAGCCAAACACACACACACACACACACACACAGCTCGGCCATCAAGCATACTATACCACTACCAACAACAGTCTACAGTCGTACGTCCCAACTTCAGCACAGTTAACCACTTTTTAGCCGATGTTAGCTTGTCAATTTATCCCACACGTTAGCTAACGTTACATGAGCTAGCAGAATAATGTTGGAACAAAACACGAAGCTAACACTTGAGTTTCATCCAGCCAGGTCACCCACCTTATTTGAAGCTTTGGAGGACATTTTAAACTCTTATTCCGCTTCAAAAGTGACGGGTTAAAAGTTGTCGGTGCCTTTGTTTTGATAATCACTCGGGGAGAGAGCGGTATTTCCCTTCCCTTCCCTTCCAGTTGAATGTTCGCCCAGCTGCCGCCACGCCGGGCTACGTTGTTATTTTTATTTTATCCAGGACGACGAGGACCATGTCACGAAAAGCCCTGTGGAAAGTCCAAAGTCCATTATCTTTTCGTCGCTGCCTGAAACGCTAACGGTAGTCCGGTCAGGTATCGAGGCATGGAAGACACTCGGGTGGAAAAAGAGGGAAATAAGACCACCTTGCTTTGACGTTTTGTTGCTAACCTCTGGATGAAAAGTTGTGAAGAGTGGGCATCACTCGGACGGTGTGCAGCAATGGCAGGCTAAGTACAGCTCTCCCTGCTCTCGGCTCTGTGAGCAACCGCCGTGTCGTGTCTGGGCGGAGCGAACCATTACGTGCACGGAGGGGTGCACATCTTTGGAAAAACGGGGGCACTGTGCATTGATCCTAAAATGTCTCCCTGAATAACAATTATTTGTTTGTAAAAATACAAGGGAGTTTATATTATTACTCATTATTGTGTTTCCTTTCAGTTGCTGATCTATTTTTACCGCCGCTAAAAAAGTGCCCGCCCTGTTATCCCATGGAATAAACAGTCCGGGATACAACAAGGAGAAGCGACGCCTCTATCCCTGCTGATGCTGAATGCTCACTCTCACTGTGATGATGGTCAATGTTGTGTTGGTTGGAATGTTACAAAAGCACTACTATAGTAGCTTTAAAATCTAAAGTTTGACAGAGGGGGGAACACACACTGGGTTGTAATAGTCAAATTCAGTGCAAATCATCAGTGCCTTCATAACAAAACAGCCGAAGATGTGAGCAGAATATTTGTTTTAAGTTGGTTGCACAATAAGTGACCCACACTATGTCCCTTCTTGCTAATTATAAGGGTTGTTTTGTTGATTAAAAAAATTAAACAATAAAGTGAAAAGAGATTTTTTTATTTAAAAATATTTCTTACCACAAAGAAATTGTTGAGAAAGTTTTGTGACTGATATTTAACTAACATGGAACCACAAAAGCCAAGTTCCCATGACTTCCTAAACCTGACCCCACCCACAGGATGCAACAATCTCAGTGTCTATTGTTTCACAGTATCTCTATTTTCAGCAAACAATATGTACGCAATATTAAAAGTGGGTCACAGGAGAAACCCCACATTGTGACATTCCAGTCATAACGTTGTCAGTGTCCAGCGTTACAGTACATGTGATTGTGAGCATATAAACATAGAGACACACCCTATCTTTTCCAAACAAACTGAGCAATCACATTCCCCAAATCTAGCTCCTCTAATGATTACTTCCTCTGCCTTTCTCGCTCAACTGTGGAGGAGGGCTTTTTGGGCAGTGTAGGGGGTTAATTACCAGCAGATATAATCCTACAAGGCTAAAGTACCGGCAGTCAGGAGTAGCAGACAGGTCTTGAGGGTTGCAGACGATGACCTCCAGAAATGCCAGGTCACACGAAAAAAGCATCAAGATAGATGAACCACTCTAAAACCTGCAGCCCTACTTCAACAAGGGAAACACATACTCATTTCTAAAAATATGTTTGAAAAAGACTTAGACATACAGTTTTCACCACAAGGATTCACCAAATCTCCAAAAACATGCATAAACAGACAACAATGTTTAACATGCCCAAAGGATGATACATACTAGTATTGATGCAAGTCGCTCGCTCATTCGAAAGCTCCTTAAATGCCTGTCATGATCGATCAGTGTGGACAGTAGCATGTTTAACATGATCACTCGGGTGTCAACTAAGAATAAACAATAACCAAAATTTAGCAAATCCCATCTGAAAAAGAATGAACGGAAGCTTTTTCTCCGCTGCCGGCTTTTCGCTCTCTTCCACACCTGTGATGGTACCTCAGATGTTCTAGCAGTGAAGAGCAAGACATTAGTGGCACTCAAATGTGATCAAAGCTATCTTTGTCCTATATGCTTGCATCCCTGCTCTCTCTTTCCCTCTCCACACACACACACACACACACACAGACACACAGAGTAGGACACACAGGCAGCTTCAAAGCTCAGGTGTGCTCATGAAAGAGCAGGCACATGGAAAACTAGAACGGGCACTCGGTAGAGCGCATACCTTCGCATATCACAAGATTGGGCATTGAATTATGAACATTTTGGCATTAGTTGCATGCCAATTGGACAAAAATGTATCGTGCTATGGTAAAAAAAAGATGTTGACCTTTCCATGACCTTGACCTTGACCTTTGACCCGATTGATCCCAAAATCTAATCAAATGGTCCCCGGATAATAACCAATCATCCCACCAAATTCCATGTGATTCAAGAAGATTTGACCTGTTCATGACCTTTGACCTTGACCTTTGACCCGATCGATCCCAAAATCTAATCAACTGGTCCCCGGATAATAAACAATCATCCCACCAAATTTCATGCGATTCAGTTCAATACTTTTTGAGTTCTGCGAAAGATTTTGACCTGTTCATGACCTTTGCCCTTGACCTTTCACCCGATCGATTCCAAAATCTAATCAACTGGTCCCCGGATAATAAACAATCATCCCACCAAATTGCATGCGATTCGGTTCAATACTTTTTGAGTTTTGCGAATAACACGCATACAAATAAATAAATACACGCCGATCAAAACATAACCTTCCGGCATTTTCAATGCGAAGGTAACAAAGGCGAACACGCAGGCCTACATTTGGTTAGAAAGCATCACAAGGTTCACTCAACCCATTTTCTCCTGCAGTGAAAAGGCTAATGTGAGTGAAACCGAACAATGTGCACACCCGAAAAAAGTAAATCTGGCTGTTGATGCGCATAGAGGCTTTTACGTAAGCAAAAAGAAAATGGCATAATGACGAATAAAGATGAATATGGGAGGTTTGATATAAACCATTGGTTTTGAGTTGGTGAAAGTTCTGAGGCAGATGTTGTTTTTCTATTTTCATCTGTCCTGAATTAGGAGTCTGTGAGAGTCTGTGTGATCCCACTTTTGCCCTGTTGACTCAGGGCTGCCCTGCAGGGCCAACAAAGCCTCTTTGTTTCGACGTACTAATACAAACCTTCTGGAGACATGAAGTTCTCCTTCAATACATGTCACATTTGGTAGACCACGTAAGCTATGGCTACATTAAGAAGCCATCTTTTTTATTTTATAAGTTGGCAAGCATTGGTAAACAATTTACAGTTATTGTTTAGATTTTCTTTGCGTTATTAGATATTTTTTGTCTTACCCCATGAAAAAAAACATGTGCTCTTATTCAAGACATAAATTTGACTTGGTGCCATTATTTGATTAACAATGTCTAAACTGTGATGATTTCACTTTAAAAACAAACCAGACTAAACAGTGATTTTGCTCTATGCCACAGAAGAAGGGTCTGTGTCAGGCTTTGCCTAGTCACACAATACTGTTTACGAGGACAAAATACTTCTTGGTATTGGTATTTTAAATGGAAGTGTTAACAATAAAATATATATACTGTATATCTTCAGATTTATGCTGTAGATATAATTTTAACCTGGATTACATTTTGACAAACTCTCACTTATTAAAAAGTAATCTGCTCAGTAAAGGTTTAACCCGCTAATGATCTGTATACATATGTAACGCCTCTGCTTCAGAGGCCAACTGTTTCTGACCAGATTAGTATCATATGACAGGATTAGCAGGCATCTCTCAAATCCCCCCCCTACCTTCCAGGTAAATATCGTTAAGTCTTTCGTGCAGACTTAAACAAAAAAAACAAATCTCGTTTCTGGATGTGATAAGCCTCGGACATGGTTCAATGCTCAAATTACTCATCCAGAAAATCAGGGAAATTATTTCCTTCTGTATTATCGATTACAGCAGTAAATCAATACCCATAACCATATATTTTCAACAACATGAAACAATATTAAATACACGACAATTAAAGAGAGGATACAAAATAAAAATTCTGACAATACCATGCTGTCCAAAGTCTTTAACGTGCATTTCAACCCCCATATCAACTTTATATCAGCTGTAAAAAAACATATTATCTGACTGCTGCAGAAAGGGGTTTTCAAAAGACGTACACCGTCTACACATATATCTTCATAATCATAACTCAATCCTTTTAGAAAACTGATCTTCCTCTCAAGTCCTTCTCTTCAATAGTCAGTCAGATCAATCACACCCTCTTGCATCGTTCAGCAAGCACATCAGTTTATGGCAGCCCTGTGCAGGTGAGCTGTGGAGCAGTCTCTTCATGAAAGCAATAACCACTGCATGGTCAACATATTGATGGATTAAAATAAAGGTTTAGAAAAACAAGACTCAGTGTCTGCACAGTGCTGCTGTAAACGCATGTGCTTACAGCACAATGAACGATGAAACCTGTCATCAGCAATTCTCTAAGTCTAAGGCCTCGCCAGAAATTATTTTGTATCCTTGCTATTAATTTTGAGCATATCACACGATACAGGTTTGGTGCTTTGCTAAATGTTTAATGAAAATATATATTTATTTTTTAAATATATTTGATCCAGTTACAAGTCGCTTGCTGTTATTGATGTTGATCTCAATGCTAACGTCAATTTTGTTCTTCCCTAATTCAGGAGCCACAGAAATGAGTACAAGAAAAGTCTGAAGTGCTGTTATTTGGAGCTCACTTAATTCCACCGAATCCTCTTGATGAAGATAAAAGCTCTTGGAGTACTCATTTTACCATCGGGGGTTTACAGTCACTGATAGTGAATCTTCGAAAGACATTCAACCCAAGAGGCAGCCTGTGATCAACCAACCAAACACATCTCTCCTGTCCTCTCTCTCTGCCTCTCTCCTGTCTGTTCTCTCCTCAACAGACCAGGATTGCGGAGCCCTTTTTAGCCAGAGAATAAAGACTGCAGTGAACCTGGTTGACTCCACTCTGCTTCTCAGCAGGATCTCAAGTAGCTTAACAAGGAATGGCCCACAGAGAGTTACAGAGAGCACCCTACCAGGTCTACTTAAAATACAACATTTTCCTACTGCTGGGATTATTTCTCATTAAAGCAACAAATGCAGGAAGTATTTTCCTGCATTGGTTGCTTTGAACTAAGCTGAACACTGAACGTTAAATCTCTATTTGTGTGCGTAGTGTGAGAGCTGCACGCACTGACAGTCAATCTACTGTGTAAACCTGGTGAGGAAAAACTAGCCATTACATCATGCTTTCCATCCACGTGACGACCCCATTGTTTGCTGCAGAATGAGCCAGTAAATTAAAAATAAATCCCATAGTACCATCCACTCGGCACTTAGCCTTATCTAGTGTTAGTGTGTGTCTTTTACCAGAAAATACAATTATACCTGTTCCTTTCATTGTTGTTATAGCAAAGCAGGGAATATAAATGTAACTTCAAGCAGCATTTTGGCCCTTCCCATTCCTACTTGTTTCTAAAGATAATATTACAGTGTTCTGTGCTGTGCCAGTAGAGACTGTTCTATAAACTTTCACATAAAACATGATACCCTTTTTTTCATAATGGTCCACTTTATTAGATTGGTAACAAAAAACAGACAGACAACAGTTATCATTGCAAAAAAGTGCCATGGAATAAAGAAATAAGGGATTTCTAGCTGTAAAGAAAAGTGGAAAATCTGTAGTTGTTGCAGCCATGTGTTAAATAACTTGCACCCAGGCTGCACTTACATGTGATTTGTATCACCCAATTACACCAAGGTGTCATTAAGTGACAGGTGGGTGCATGGAAATATTGAGCAAATAAGCTAAATTGTTTCCTCTCCAACCTGCTGAGTTACCTTACTGCACCTTACCGCACCTGTAAG
Source organism: Pseudoliparis swirei (assembly GCF_029220125.1). Lineage (NCBI taxonomy): Eukaryota > Metazoa > Chordata > Actinopteri > Perciformes > Liparidae > Pseudoliparis > Pseudoliparis swirei. Next base: position 14,060,456 of record NC_079391.1, on the reverse strand, counting down.
TCGTTCAGTATTGAAGGAAAAAACAGTGAGAATAAATTAAGCATACCTACATTTCATGTTAAGGAAAAACACAATAACCTTTGTCCCAAAACTCAGTAGCTTCGCCCACACAACCTTGTTCTGCACAGTATCAAATAAAGATTAAGCTACACTCAGATTATTAGTATAATGCTGTTTGTGACACATCAATCTCTTGATGATAAAGACAAACAGTATTACAAATCAAAGCTCCCTCTATCCAAAAAGGAGCAGGAGGTTTTGTAGCAATTTGTGCTGATGTTGTCCTTGTAATCACAGGAGAAGAGACAGAGTATAACGTAGGAGAGATAGAAGACTCACTCATTTTCCATGATCTGATGAATGTTTTTCTTTGTCAAACAGTGTGGAATTATGGTTAAGATAACTGAAAATATGCAGATCACATTTAAACGGAAGGGTATACAGCATAATCTCAGACCTGTATTAAACATATTTAGATATTTGGCAGACTGACGTGTTTAGATGCAGGTCTAAAAACCCAAAGGTGTAGATTTAAAAATCAATAGCAAAACAAATAACAGTAGGTCAGCAGTCTACATCTTCCACAGCACGGTGAGATGAAAATGGTGCAGATATTTGACAGAGGAGCAAAACAGACGATAAAAGAAAGGAAAGAACAGAGAAAAACAGTGGATGATAACAAATCACGAGGAGAAAAAAGAGCAGAGCAGATGAAAGGAAGAGATGAAGGGATTACAGGAGGTAGAAAGGAGAGGAGAAGTTATTTAAAATGTTCAGGTCGATAAGAGGATATGAAAAGGAGGAGAAAGAGGAAAGGGAAAGTGAAGCACAAGGTGAAGGAAAAGGAGAAGAAAGAAAGGTAAATATGAAAGGAAGAGGCCGGCAAAGAGAAGGGCAGAGAGTAGAAGAGTCAACAAAAAGAAGGAATGAGCTAATCTACAGTATATTGTATCACAAAGATGTTACAACCCCCCCCCCCCGCGTCCATGGTACGGCCTGTTACCGCTAAATGCCAACAGAATGAAGCTGCTTTCACAGAAACAGGGAGGTTGAAGAGCTCAGGCTGAGAAGTGTCAGACCTAAGCTACAGTAGTTCTGTACAATTCCATTATATCAACTCCAAAAGCAAAAGCAGTAGTTTGTTCCTGTGCAGTAAATGTGCTTTGATGAGTCAGCGATAATGAGGTAAATGTATTGCTGGAAACTGTTATTGGCAGAAAATATCTGCGATGACCTCAGAGAAGGGTCAGTCAGTGAAAACACCTCCTGTGCTCTCTCTCTATTCTCAGTTAGATTGTTGCACAGTTAAATGTGATACAAGTGGATTGCGAAAATAAGAACTGAACAGTTTGTTGTGTATTATGTCAACTTATCTAGTCAGGGTGAGTTCCAGTAGATAGACAAAGCGTACGCAGTTGAATTTGTGTTAAAAATATGTAGATAAATGCACGTGGTAGATGTGTTTCACTGCATGAACACCTCTCTGAACGCCACTGAATTAGACCCCTCCACTTAACTTAACCCACCCTGTCCTGAGTGTATGACATCATATGCTCTTCCCATGAAAACATGACGCAACAAGAGGAGGTGAAGTCGTGTTTTTCGGTAGAACAGAGGACGGAGAAGCGGTGGAGGATGGGAACCAGAGCCAGCCAGAGAGGCAGATGGAGACACAGCAGCCACGGGGGCTGCTTCAAGCCGGGTGGTGATGAGATGCGATGGGACCCCACCCTGCAGAAGCCCCAGCCAGTGTGTTAGCTGGCTAATCCTAGAGCCGTCCAGTGCCAGGATCCAGACTCATCAGCTTTGGTGTTCTCTTGTCAGACTTATTTTTTATAATGTCCCACTGGTCAATTCTAACCACTAATTCCCAATACAACAGCTCCTAATGCCAAGTGATTACGGAGTGCTGTTTTAGCACATTTGTTGCCTGAAAAGAAAGAAAGGGCCACACGGCTGTGGGCCGGCTCCCAGCTCAAAGGACCAGCCTGATGAACTCAGCAGAAAGGGAGCGGACCTAAAAGCCAGTCTGAGCCAGCTCTCTCAGTGTGGGCACTGTGGGGCCTGAGCTGGGCGGTGGGCAGGGATTTATAGTGCCCTATTCTACAGTTTATAGACCGTTCTTGTGAGCTCATTCGTGAGGAGACACTGAGTGTGCGCATGCAGACCGTTGCGGCATGCCGGGCATAGAGATGCAATGATGTAGGTTTATTTCTAAAGTTGGTTGGGACACAAGGGTGACTGAGGGGTCATGGAGGAAGGAAAGTCCGAGGTCATAAGGTTATGATTTGTAAACAATGTGCTTGCTGTAAACTGCCACAAAGGGTGCAATAAAGGTATGTTGAGAAATGTATGTACCAAAATGTTACGATTTCTTTTGTTCCTGATTAATTTGACAATGTTCTTTTCCATTAAGGACTACAAAATCTCAGGAATAAAACTAAAGTAAACTCACAATTACAGTGTCCCTCTTTGAATGTTGTTTTGTTTGATCAACATCATGATTCCCAGAGAAATGCAGTTTACTGTAACTTATAATTGAGGAACTGGAACCATAGTATAAGCGTTGCAGCCATTAAGTTCATTCAAAGAGTTTATCTTCCAAATGACAAAATTAAGAAATACAGAGAGCTTTATCAAAAGTGCTAACAATGGTATGAGGTCAAATGAGTTTCCCCCATAGACTGTATGAAGGTTAACCCCCCTCATGACCTACACTTGGACAATACAATTACCTACTGACCGCATGGAGAAGATAAGATGATACAAATTAATTCTGAATATCACAGCCTGACCGATACTGGACTTTTGAGGGCGATACTGATGTTGATATTTGACATTTAAAACAGTTTTTTATGATATTGCAGCTAATTGGTATATCCAGATATCGATATAGAAGCAATACGTTCGTATGGATCTATACTGTACAGCAGATTCATAGGTCTACTGTAGCTCTCATAACTATTTCAAAACTACTTACTTTCAACCTATTCAATTTTTTTGATCTTCTGTCTAGGACCTAGCAGAGGTATTCTTACCATCCCTATACTTAAATCCACGCATTTGGAGAGAAGTAAAAAAGAGGTTACCATATATATAGTTCAATCCACACAATTGTAGAATATTTAGAGGTTTTATAATATGAATCTATCCACAAGAGGACAGAGGCATAATAATAAGCAAACTGAAGTTGGTTGTTTAATGACACCCATGTTATTACCATATCATGGTGGCATCACACATGAATGCAAACAGGATGTCCTCAGTTGGCTGAGGCAAAGACCGTGCTACTTCAGACACAGCAGTAATGTCAGTTATATGTCCTCTGCATATCTCTCGTCCTCGTCTTTACATTTATATGAACTGCATAATAACAGAAATAATATTGACACAACAGAGAAGAAAATGTAAATGCTGAGTGGATATGTTGCACTAGCCTTTGCCACACCACCAACTGGGAACAGAGGGCTGTGTTGAGATGTTATCTGCCTGTGTTTGCCTACAGCTCGTGTATCAACTGGGGCCCCCTCAGTTCAACTGGTGCCACTGGTCTGTCCATGTGACACTGCTGGGGCAACACCAGGAAACACAGTAAAGAGAACGCTGCACTAACTGTTCTTCTCATGGTGACAACACGCAGTCCAGGCAGTCATTTATACGATAGGTTATATACTCTGTTGAGCCGAGCCAAAGTCAACCACGTAGGACAAAGTTGATGAAGATTGCCATATTCAGATATGATTGCAGGTAATGCAGCATGTTAACAACCATAGTGAGAAGCTGGTTAACTGCAGCTGTGCACACACAGCAGCGATCAAGAAGCTGCTGGGAATGTCAAGATAAATGTATGCAAAAGATTGGTGATGAATATAAAAATAGTAATTTATTTATTTTCATGTTCTAACAATATTTAGTTAGACAATACACATGTAAGTACTACTGTTAGTTATGTGCTGCATTTGTTTTTAATTTAGTTCATCCATATTTTTGTTGTTGTCAGAATCTTTACTGAATAAATATTCTTTTAAACCAAATGGAAAAACTAGATTAAAAAAATAAAATAAAACGTGTTCTAAAAAATAAACAGCGTGAACATACTTCTTGACCTTTCGATATATATATGAACATACATCTTGACCTTTCAATGCATATTTTAAGACCGCTTTGTTTTTTTGGACACATATTAAATATCACCTAAATAAGCATCTGGAGTTGTTGCTTGCCATGTATACAACTAATGTAACATATCTTTAATTACAGAGTGTATCAGAGGGAACATTGTGCAGACTGCAGCTACAAGACTGTGATTAGTTATGTGTCATGCTGTTAGTCAGTGTGTAATGTGCAAGAGCAGCAGTCCCGAGGGAAGGTCAGACCATATGACACACTAGCACTCCGCAGTTTAACCAGAATGTATCTGAACCACTCGTTAGAAACACAGGTATAGGCCTGACTTAGCTATAACGTCATTATTTTTCACCCACACATAAATCCAGCCACATTTAGCACACGGTATGGTAATTGACTTTGAAGAAAATAATTAAATATACAAATTATGTATGGACAAGATTAAATGGATTTCACTGTGAAATCCCTTCATTAAAAGTTCACATGAAATCAGTGAACTGTGTGCATTTGTATAGGACTGAACTGCCTGTGAGAAAGAAAACACATTATAGGTATAAACGTACATATGCACCAACAAGTCCAACATGAATCCATGAGGTTCATTTTTTTATTTGGATTATTGACAGTTGATAATGTGACTTTTTATGGGTTGCAATTCTACAATTTCTTTTCCATACTTAAATTATTGCCATCACCACGTCCCACCACACCATGTAACAATGATTTTAAAATGATGCAAATCAGTCAGCACACGCAATGACAATTCAGACTATCGAGCTACAGAACACTGACCACCCTCTTGTAAGACGTGTTCAGGGCAGAGAATGATCAACCAAAAAGAAATATCCTTATAAATAAATATCTACCTTGAAAAAACATCTCCTTTCATCTTTCTGCAGAGCACCAAACATTTAGACCTGCCCATCATGAATTAAACATATTAACATCAAGCACTAACAAATACTGTAATAAATCAAACCAGCAACACAAAACCACCCCGATTAACGCTCGTCTTCCAAAAATTGGCATTTGATCATCTCCGTGCTTGTCAAACATTATCAAACTGTCGCTCTTGTTCACTCACCACACATGCGTGCATATGCTTGCACGCGGTCGGACTCCAAATACGCTTGAACCAGAGGGACGCTTTTGCCCGTGTATGTGTCCCTCCGCATGCACGAGCAGCATGCCAGTGAGTGAATGTGTGGTGATCCTCAGCAGCTCACACTGTGAACTGAGGGCAGAGCCAACCTGCTGTGACATCTGTGACGGCCGTGAGATAATCTACATGACACTGCCACTGATAGGAGTGGAGATATTGATTTAAAAAGCGGCGGTTCTAAAATTAGATCCCTATGTGTTCAGATTGGGCCGGAGGCGTGCACCTCTGTGGTAATATGATCCTTTGGGCAGAACTGTGAGAAGTGATCAAAGCTTTGAGGGGAACCCCTACAACTCCTGCACTTCTGACTAAAGTCAGCCGAACAACGCGGGGCCCTCTGGCCTGACCTCCTGTCCCTACCTCCCTCCATCCTCTCTCCCTGTGATAACACAGACATTCCTTAGCTCCTTCCCTGCCTTGCCGCAGGCCTCTCCCTTAATTCCAGTGGAGTGTGTGGAATGTTGGACTGGAGCGCCGAGCAGCCAGGCGACTGGAGGTGAACAGACGAGAGGAAATGAACAACATTAATAAATGTGGGTCTGTTATGGCTGCTGGTGCTTGAAGCACCTGCATACCCACTGCAGCATGGACCGGCACACATGCACACAAGCGCACACACACACACACACACACACAGACACACACACATACACACATACACACACAGGGAGAACATCTGCCATACAATGTGCAAATCCGGAGCAAACCTATCCATGTGTACCTTTGTCGTTGGATTAACTATGCAAGTAAAACAGAGGGTTGGATTACAGGGATCTCTTGTCTTCTTCTTGCAGATCAGGAACGCTCAGAGGAATTTAATTTTTTAGAATGCCAGCAATACAATGAACTCGCGAGACAAAAAATAAAGTTTGGGTTTCATGAGAAACTTTCACTTTTAACTAGTATTTAGGAATGTCTTCTCTGTGATATAATCTTTCTAATGATGTACAGTACTGTTACCACGATTCAAGATGCATTACCTGAAGTAGGAAGCTCTCCTCTAAGACGACTGATCTCTGGCCGAAGCCGCTCAAACAGAAAATCAGCAAAATGAGCAAATTCCAGAAAGTCAGAAGCGAGTCTGTTAGAGTCCATTCCCCTCGGACAACTAAATGGTGTGTGAGAAAGAGAGACAGGGAGATCAAGAGCGGAGAGAAAAATAAAGCTGCTGCAGGCCAGGTGAGCAGAGCACAACACAAGATCAAAGGGAGGAAAAAAAAGAGATTTGGCAGATGTTATGATCTAAAACAAAAAGGAAAAAAGAAAGAGGGAATGCTCTGTGCTGGGTGTTACAGAAAGAGGCAGAGTGATGGGCTGGAAAAAAAAGATGAAGGGCAAAACATATCAGAAAGAGTGATATATATATATATATTTATATATATATACGGTACTGCCGCAGAGTCCGACTCAGAGCATAAATCTCCAAAACTCCTCAACGCGTCTGGAAATCAATTCTCTCCATTGGTCGCTGCTTTATTTATGGGTCACAATTCGGGATAAACTGATATGATGACTGAGTTGCTGTCACCAATACGTCCAGCTGCCTCCCTTGAGAATCACATGAGCGACGACGTTTAAGGTCGCACATTTGATTTTGAAACTGCTGTAACCAGGTCTACCGATTTCTTCCAGGTCTTAAAAATGTTCATTTGTGATTTGGCGTTGAGGAAGTCAAAGAACAGGTGATGTTTCCCGCTCTGACTCTCAGTGTGCATGTGTGAGTGTCCACTTGCACGAGTGTGACTGGCTGACAAGGATGCAGCTCCTCACGCAGAGAAGAGGCGATCAAAAGCGACAACGTCACAGAGCTGTCGCGTCCGCTCGGACTGCACCGAAGAGTGGGAGTTTGTAGTGCAGCGACTTCTCCCTTCGACCTGTTCCAGCACCTTGACACGTCTCCCTCTCTGCCCAGTGTGTCTCCCACCACGCCATCTCTACCTGTGTTTGCTGCCCACCTGCTCGGCTCCTTGTCTGTCTGTCAGCCTGCTTCAAGTCTACGGAGGCCGGCTCGCCTTATTAAAAGAAAACAAGCAGGGGAAAGAACTAGGGATGATATGAGGACAGTTAATCTGCTGGCAGCAGCACTGAGGCTCCGAGGGAGCTTCCACTGAAAACAAGCCAGAACTCTATGCTGAGCAGGACTCCTCTAAAGGGGGTCATCGGTCGAAGCGAGACATAAAAGACCACCTTTAACCTTTGCAACCCCACTGAACTGCCAGCTTAATACGGGTGGCACCACGAGGGCTAGATTCAGTGAGGCTATAATACATTAGAATAGGATAGAATGAAAAGGAATAGAAAGGAGGAGAGGATTGTTTTTGTCTTGGAGTTTTTTTTAGGCTTCAAGAAAAGGCGCTGACCCATGGATGACAAAATCCCTATCACCTGACTGATCAGTCATCCCCCGCTGCTCTCCTCATGGCGCCCTTCTCTTATCCTGAGTGAAACATCTCTCCCTAAGACTCGACACCACCTCGTAAAATCCAGCAGCCGTGCGGGGGAGTTCATATCTCCTTTTTCTGTTTCATCAACAAGAACTAAACTTCGGAACATTTTGTCCTTGTTGTTCACGCGGTCTTCTGCCGCTCCCTGCACAAACATCTCTCGACACTTTCATTTCAAGGGGTCATGCTGATGTTTTGGCTCCGACCACGACATTCAAAATCAAGCCAACCGCAGCTGTTCAATATCGGTTTCAAGGTTTCACGGTTTCAAGGTTTCAAGGGTTTTTTGACATTTGTTCCCAGACCAACAGTCCAGACACAATGGGAATCTTGTGCAGGGCTCTCAGAGTCAACAGTTTAGAAATAACACTATAATAAGAAATAAGAAATATAAAATATAAAAGAAAACACTATACAGAAGGTGGTAGTGTGTACAGAAAGGTGGGAATATGTACAATAACAAGAAAAGGTGCTAATATGTACAGTTTATATACAGTTTAAATATCCTTCTTCGCATCAGCCAGGAGATACGATACTTGTTATATTGGTCAATATAACACCAAAGTGTGGAATAATGTGTGCCCATCTCTCTGTTGCTACACAGTATTGCCACTCTGCTTGGCAGTGAGATCCCTCGTGAGCCTTTCTGGAATGTCGATTTCAGTTAATTACATTTTCTAGCATCGGCTTCGCCCATTGAGTCACAGGAAGAGCCACAGTAGCACAGGCATCTAAAGACGATCTGTCACAGGTTTTACTTTAAGTGAGAAATATATCTATTTAGCCCGCATATGGAATTAATGTCGATGATTATCTTAAATTCAGCGGCTGCAGAAATGAAGACCACATGTTCACATGTGCATCAACATGTCCACCTGCTTTTGAAAAAAGTCTGCATTTATCTCTCTGACTCGTCTTTACAATCCAACGTTTTTGTCTCTCGCCACACTTGAACATCAGTACACACAATGCTTGAAAATTAATTAAAATATATGTCAAGTCCATGAAAAGTGTGTAAGAGTGAGAGACGTGTGTGTGTAACATTTGAAATATATCCACTTATGTTGAAGAGCAAAAGCATCCATTCTCATTCAGATAGTTAAAATGGAGACCATAGCCAGGAGGTCCGTGGTTGTTGGGATTAGTGGTACCACTCTGCCCTCTGCAGGATGAAAGCTCTCAGCACTCTGTGCTCAGACAGTTCCACGGAGAGGAGCTTCAGCCTCTTTTAATCCATTCAGGGGAGCAAAAGCACTACTAGTGGCCACAAAGGTGCACTGCACAGTCATGTTAGAGAAAGAGTACATCGTTATTGTACTCCTTCAAAACATAGATATTTAAAAAAACTACGACAAAAAACAATAAATAGAGCTGGCAGATAGATACTGGAGTTTCCCAAAGCCAATTCCTTTTTTTGATTCATAAAAAGGAATGAACCCAAATGAGCCCATTGTAGTCTAATCAATATTCCACTTTAGCGTGCTGTATTGCAAAATTGTATTGTATTGCATCTTGCTTATAAATGCTAAATAAGGGGACTTAAAGTGTTACCAAGTATTGTATTAAAGTGTAACTTCCCCTAATTCAACACACTGCATCATTTTGAAAAATTATGAATAAAGTGGACATGGGGCTGGAGGGGGGGGGGGGGGGGTCTCTGAGCGAATACAAATAGCAGATGAATTGATTTTCAACCTCTGAAATAGGTTTAAAATTGTCAATATTAAAACTGGCATTGCTGTGTGAGATCACAGTACAGCCATATCATTTTTACAGAAACACGTTTATGGATGCAGTCAGCAAATCCAATCCAGTACCCTTTTTTCAAATTCAGCAAATATCTCTCCACGGCCCGCTTGCAGTCTGTTCTGTGTGTGCATGGAAAAAAAGATTTGGCATTCATACACAATCCTGCATATCTGTAAATGCGAAAATGAGTCACACGACACGACTCCAATAAATCAGCAACAGAGGGCGTTATGAAAGTATGAAGAGAAAGGCAGTGCGAGAGGGACGGAAGGCAGAGTTTGTTTGTTGTGAGAACAATATTTCTCCACTTTTAAGAGGGCAGTTCATCTGTATCTAATGATACATTAAAAACAATATATGTAATGTAAGCATTTAGGATAAATGCATATATCTCCTGTAAGTAAAAACTTTAATAAACTAAAGCAATGATTCAACAAATTCCATTAAATACACATATACATCTGCAGGAAATGTGCAGCTCCATGAGACCTTTAACCCCAAAGGTCACTTTGTGTCTCTGGGCTGTGAATGTCAATCGGCAAAGAATGCTGACTCATTTGCCTCATATTTCTCCCTCTCTCTCCCTCTCTCACACTCACACTCACACACACACAGTTTTCTGTCATGTCATTATAAGCATTAGCACAATAGGATGTTGCTTCACTCCCTGTGGTTTATTTCTTGCCCCACCAAGAACACAGACATCCCAGTGGAGTGTTTGGGCTCAGTGTTATAATCAGACGTCTTGGAGTTCACTGTTAAAGTTTAGAGATGGAGAGAATTTGTAAACATGAAAATATGTGGTTACTGATATCATAAACATAAATATGTGTACTAAAATAACTGGTCAGTCTCTTAACTATAGGTCCCATCCGAGGTACTCAGAACAGGCCATCTCTGCCTTGCTTAAAGGACTTGGGCGGAGGGGCCATCAGAAGTGGGAGCAGAGTACATCCCTCAGCAGGTAGCATCCTGAAATAGCAACCTTGATCCTAATGGTGCACAGCGTTCCCCCCGGCTTCTGACAAATCCATCCTGAGAGCCCCCCTGTCTCCGGGCAAGTCGTCCTCCTGAGGCACGCACACACAAAGACGGACACAGACACACACATGCAGGGACAGACAGAAAGAAAGACACACATATCTCCATGCACCCGTCCGCTCTGATTAACCCATTTCCTCTTGGGTTCTCAGTTTTCCTTTTTCTTTCCCCATTTGAGAGAGAGAGAGAGATATCTTTCCGTACACCTTGATGGTTGAAAGAGGGTAAGGCGCACAAGCAATAAAGCACAGGGCCGATGGTGACACTTTAGTCTGTACTTCCACTGATATGAGTGGGAGGTATATTCTGTTGAACATGTCATCGTATTTCAAGACTTATCCGCCTGAGATGACGGCCACAGACAGAATAAAAGATTTCCTCAACATACTGACAGCTAAATCTCTGAAGTGGAGTCTGGGATGCTGCTTGATGAGCTGCTGAAGACGAAGACTTTTGATAGTAATATGGCAACTTTAATGCTTCATTAGATGAGGAGTGATGAAAAAAATAGTGGAGATATTAAAAACAGTTGAAAAATGCACTTGGTCAATACAAAATAAATCCCATTCATCAAGAGAAGTAGAACATAGTGGAAAAGGCAAGGGATATCTTAAAATAACTTGAATTATGTGGATCCTGAGATATGTGTGCCGATATCCTTTTGTGTATATACAGTAAATTAAGTGTTATCAATTAATGATGATATACTGTAATTGTCCTGGTTTTACTCCTTCATTAATTGTCGATTGCAGACTTTGACTTGAAAACAATTTATTTCATATTGTGAATAATAATGGTTGACATTTTAAATGAACTTAATGGTTCCTCTGTGTGTTCTGATTAATTTTCTCTTCATTGATAATAAAGCTAAACACTAAATTCATTGATAATCTTGATTGTGTTGAATTAAAACAACAACAACATATTGGTTATTACTAACATATAACTATAACAAAATGGCTAAAAACTGATGATAAGATCTAATACAAGCAATAATAGAGAGAATAAAGACTCCTGAAAAGTTACGATAAAATTAGACTAGTGGTCCCCAAACTACGGCCCGCGGGCCGAATTCGGCCCGCCTCCACATTTGGACCGGCCCCCTGAACAATACCAGAGACGCGTTCCGATTTATTATTTTTTTCACCTGGCCCGCTGCCGTTGAGATTGCAGTGAGACGCGGAGAAAATGTGAAGTGGTGCTCTTCGCAATAAAACATCTTTGATGGGACGTGTCGCGTCTCGGCCAATCAGCGTTCAGATGTCCACAGCGTTTGGGAAGTTAGGTTAGCTTGAATGTTAGTCCGTTACATTTGCTGCTGTCACGCTGCACGGTGTAGCGATGCTAACAAAGTACCCGTACGTTAAAAACTATGTGATTTAGCATATTTTTAGTATCGATACTTCATTAAAAGAGCGATCAGAGCACTAGCACCCCCGGGGATTCACACTACCTTAACCTATATGTGAGAGTCAGGCTAACCTCCCAATCCCAGTGTAAAGTACTTGTGTTGCCATGGAAATAGAGGAGCGGGCCTAAATTCTGAGCTGCTGAGAATCCACCCCATCTCGTTACGACGAGGCCATGTGGTAAATTAATGCCGATGTCATAAATTAGCCACGCCATCACAACTTATGCATGCGCCAAAGACTATAATATTCACACTAATAATGTTCACAACTGACACAACAAGGTTTTTACGTCAAAATGCACAAACCAGATAAATAAAAATCGCTTATAAGTGTGATAATTTATTCAGTGGAAGAATTTCAACACTGAGACCTGCGCTAGAAATGGAGCCGGGACCAAAACAGGGATTGATGTTGAAGCATAATATGACATCAAAACACGACTGAAAGTCACTTAGGAAACAATGTCAGTCACGAGGACTAAAACTGTCTATGAAATGTCTAATAAGAGAATTACACGCTGTGAATAAACTAAAGCTCATACGGCACCGTAAATCGTGAGCTGAAGCATAAAGTTGGTCCTGTACATCGCGGGAGTGTAACACATGGCGACAGTATATGCCACTGTCATGTCAGCTGGGATGATTTTATTAATAAAATTAATTCTACTGCTCTGTTAATTAAACGCTGCTTCATGATATTTATTCAGTATTGACAGCTACCAAAGTGATGTTAAGCAAAAATGAGTATCATTATACTGTAAACAAACACGTAAACAAAGAGCATGAAGGCGAGAAGAATAGGTCATCTTTAACCAGCTGAAGGGCATTAAATCAATACTATAGAGCAGCGAATGGGTGGGCTGAGCTGGTGGCCTGTGAGCTAAAATACACAATACTGCTACTTTCACGTAAATGAGTCCCTCTATCTTTCTGCTCTCTTTTCATTTTCCGTCCTTCCATCTCCCCTTGTTGTTTCTTCTCTCATCCTATCTGCTCGTGCCCTCTAGTAACTCCTCCATGCCTCCTCTCTGCCTTCCTTTTCTGTCCCTGTTCGAGAAATGCTGACCTGCAGACTCTGACGTGAACCATCGATATCACACAGAGGACAGCAGACCACCCGACATACTAATATGAATGTATGCAGCTGGGTACCCCTGCAGCTGAGATTGCACACACAGCACGCACATACACAGCCGACAAAGCCAGCGTGATTGATTAATTGAATGTCATGTGAACTGTTCCATATGACCCTGTGTAAGAGACGGCTCTCTCTCTTACAGGCCATAGATCATTGCTTCATCTATAGACCCAACATTGATCCTGCCTGACATTACAGAGCTAACGTGCAGGATCGGCAGCATGTCACCATGCAGAGGGCTGCGTGTCTTTACACAGCTAATGAATCACTGCCATCAAAAGCAAAGCTAGAGGGAACCTGAAAGTTACAGCCTATAGATTTTCTGCTAGTTTATGGTGAATGCAATTAATGAGTGGCTTCATCTGCTGTTTTCCGGATGGAAGGCATGGACCGGTGCAAGTGATCAATCAGGATAAGCTGGAAAAGTAATATAAAGTGACAAGTGAAAAGTACACAGTGTAAACAGCAATGTAAACCATGGCCGTGGTAGTTTTTTTGGGTATAAAGCAGAGTATCTCAATTTAGTATTATCATTATTATTATTACCTCCGCCAAAGAGCGACACATACAACTACAGCTCAGGAAGAACCGATTACATTTTAGAGTGGATCCAAAAGCAGCATTCATTTTTACTGATAGGAATGGCCTTAACATTTTTTGTCCCATACAAATGATATAAATGCCCCAGTACTTCATTTCTTTAAAATGTAGCATAATATTATGATGCATCATACTGATATATGTAACACCCCAATAGATCACACACACGCGCACACTCATACTCACCATTATACACATCATTATTAGGGACATTTGCTTATTTGTGTTACTTTAATGCCGATTTTCATTCCGTTCAGCACTGGAACTGACATGACTATTGAAGCACTACTGAAAACATACATATCCAGTATGTCACACACAAAATGCTTGTCTTTAGATTTGTGTATCAGGTTCAATAATACATGTATTAGTGCTGCCCCTAGGGGACGGTTAAGACAGAGCAGAGCTGTGGTCCCAGTCAGATGTTACCTGCCGATTTCATGTGCAGATTTCTCTTCATTGCATCATATTGGCAAGTTATATCCATCGCCTCAACGCACCTGGATGTGAGTATGTTTGCCTGAGTGTGAGTTTGTCCATTAGAGCAGAACAGTAATATCCTGCAGCCAAGACCTCTAACTGTTGAAAGTGGTTTAGCCTCTCGTCGACACAAGGAGCATTTACACACTCACTTTCTTATGATGTAATGTGACTTTAAAGGAAACAAGTAGGGCTGCAAACATAAATATAGGACAAGTGGGGCTATAAACATACATACATATATATATATATATATATACATACATACACACACATACATATACTGTATATACATACACATACACATATACACGCACATACTTTTATATGGATGTAAGCCTTGTTATTCTCCAAAGAAGCAGGTGGACTAATTGAATTTGAAAATTCAGTGGCTTTTGGCTGCTCTGTGGTTTTAATTTCCCACACTAATTATGATGATTGTATCAACTTTACGCTACCGAGGATTACATATTTTGTTCAGAAATAGCCACTGTTGCTGCTGTAACACCACATCCTGTCCCATATAGACAGACAGACTGACACACACACACACACACACACACGCACACACACACTGAGGTGCAGGCACAGAACAGGCACACATAGATAAACAGACAATTTCCAGTGGCCTGTTTCAACTCAGATAAGATAAACAACTTGTATGTGCAATGCAATTTTGCCCTGTTGTGCCTTGAGAACAAGGGATAATGAAAATGAGTTACAAGGTGTCTGCGCAGCCTCCTGTCTATCCAGAGGAAATATATTCATCTAATCGGAACATCCTGCACCCTGCTGTCAAACCATTCTCTCATCTCTCACAGCCACCCATGTCGTAACCTCCACTCCCCCCCTCACATTCATCACTCTGTTTTGTGATCTCTCTTTTCTACTGTCAGTCTGTTTGAGTGTTTTCCATCTGTAGTCTGCACCCATCAGCCCAGCAGAGAGCTCAGTGGTCTGCCTCAACACATACACAGGGTACGAAGTGCACTGCACTCAAACAGTCCGGAAGCTGGGTGTAGAAAATGATACTCAACTTAAAAATGGCATTATCTTCTACATGTCAGTCTTAACTTATAATCAACAAGTGCCCTAAAGTTGCATTGTCACTGGTTCAGTGAACATGTACCAAGAGAAACATTCAATAGTAAAGACTTTACTGAGGTGTTACAGCTGGGCAGCAGCAAAGAAAGTGTAAAAGTGGTTTTAGTCAAAATGTGTACATGTTCTTTCGAACTTTATTTATAACACAAAAATAACACTTCACCACAATAAAGTAGTGCACATTGTGTTACCATTGTCCACAGGGACGCTCAAAAGTGGCAATCGGTTAATTAATACAGATCGATATGTCGGTGTGGAGAGATACAAAGCTGCCGAGGGCTGCTCCACACACACCTCCCTCTCCCACCTTGTTAGATCTGGAGGGGGGAGGGTAAGGATGCAATCAATAAATTAGACCTCAACCACAACCTTTGGAAATGGAGGGACGTTTTTGCCAACTGGAATCACAAAACCCACCTTCTGAGATATGTTTCTGCTCGCTACATGTCAACCGTGGTATCATTTATTGGGTGGGGTTGGCTAGTCACCTCAAATCCTGTTTGAAACCATAAACATATAGGAGGCTTGTCAGTAAATTGCACAACGGAATTCTTTTTTTAAACAGTATGAAGAGCAAATACATTTTACTTACAGCAATGATACCTTTCATGGTACACAATTCCATAAGTTAAATCATATGTGATCGGGTGTATGACATGATGGTCATTGACTAACCCTTACCCTCCCATGATACCTTTGTGTCTATTCCCTTTGCCATATTTGGACAGACTAAGTGGAAAATTAAAGCCACGGTGCAAACCAGAGCTGCTCATTGATCTCACCAAAACAGTGTGTACTTTCAGCTCAAGGACTAAGAATAGCAGGTCACACTTAAAAGCAACACCCACACATGCATGTGCACACACACACACACACATGCACACAAACACACAAACACATACAATGACACTGATGTAAGGAATCCATCCCCCACAGTGAAGGACACATTGGCAGTTAGGTTGCATTAGAAGACCAATAGAGGAGCCATCAGTGTGTATTGAATGATAGTGATAATCCCAGGTGAGTTCTTCCAGTTTACCCACAGATTTCAGATTCTCTTATTCACAGCCTTCACAGCATTGTGTTTTTTTCATCACACAAAAATAGCTTCAAGTAAAAGAAAGAGAACACTGCATTATGAAGTAGATAATTCCTTGCATCTATTATTTATGCTTCAGACGTATGCACATTTGGTGATGGTCCACAGCAGTGTAAGAGAAAAGAAGCCAATGTATTTGTGTAAAATGCTCCGAGCATCTGATGCTGTCGCATAAAGTGAGATGAAATGGATACGTATGGCTTTTTACAGTCTGCATGTTCGATTCTCTGAATGGGAAAGGAGGCTCGGCGGTCATATACAAACTTTGACCTCAGCTGAATAATGTATATAATACATAATGTTGTATATGCTCTGAGATTTATTGTTGGTTTGTAAGAATGGAATTTTGCATAATAACAATAATAATAAAAGACAAAACTGTGAAGCATCACTATGATACTGATTCTTTCTCTACCTCAGTTGACAGTGATGCCTGAAGCCTTCTGCTGTTTTTACATCAGTGTCTGTGGAAGTAAGGTTTCCTGAAGAGGCTTTGAGATAGATGTTTGAAATGCCAAAGTTACATCCTATTTTGACCTTTGGCAAAACAATTAGTTGAATCTAGCAAAAAATTGCTCTGTAACAGCTGTGATTTTATGTATAACTTACATAATCAAAGAGGCGAAAGTGTTGGTGACTGTTGACTCACAGGCCATAATGACAACTGTTGTTGTCTTGGCTGTTTGGGAGTAAATGAGCCTTTTCACAGCGGGCGTGTTGTGTTGTAATTAGTAGGAAAAGTGCTACTAATAACACTAACGACAGCTCGGTTCAAGTGTCCCAGTAAACCATTACAGCGAGCCAGCATGCGCAACACCATCATTTGTGGATTCCACTAAATGTTTGCATACGTACAAAGAAGGGAATGCACATAAGGCAAAACATATTCAGATTTCAGCAGATTGATGATGAAATATTAAGCAACACATTTATTTGAGATGTGAAATTGAATTTGTCTTAGCTCACTAGTACAAGCAACTGTGCCCATGTCGATGTATCCTTGGTCAAGACACTCAACCCCAAAATCTAATGTGTGTGAATGTTAGTTACTTATGCGCAGGTGGAACCTTAGCTTCTTCCATTAGAGTATGAATGGGTGTGAATGGGTGAATGATGTCATGTAGTGTTCAAGCACTTTGAGTGGTCGGAAGACTAGAAAAGCGCAGGTCTATTTATAAGCAAAAATACCATTGCTGGGTTGGCCATCAATATGATAAAGAGAATATACAGTATATAAATGCAAAGTAACACGTGAAGTTAAATGTGAGAAGCATCATTATACCTGTAATGATCTCCCTACAATTCTACAACCTGGCTTCATTCAATTCAGTTCCCAGTGACTTGTTGCTACCCTGGCCGGCCCCAGTCCCCCGTGATCCGTTGCCGCCCTTGCTGGTTCTAGATCCCTGTGCTCAATCGCCGTCCAGCTTCCACGCTCCCGGCTCACCCTGTCCCGCTTCCAGCTGTCCCGTAGCCGGCTCCGGCTACTACCCCTTTCTTGCTTCCGATTCCGCCTTTCCCGCTTCCGGTTCCTCATTTCCCGTCGCCGTCCCGTCCGGCTCCGGTTCCCCGTGTCTCTGCGCCTGACCCCCAGAGCTCCGTTCTCCTGTACCCGGTCCTCCAGAGACTCCCTCTTCTGAGCCCGGTCCCCCAGCTCCCCCAGTGAGAGTGGCCATGGTTCAAAAGGAGAACACTGAAGTTGAAGGGCCATTGGCTGTCCAAAAAGAAAAGATACCACTGCCAGCACATGTAAAATAGAAGTGGCTGATGTTAAGTTGGACAAGGTTGCTATGCTAACGAGTCAGGCTTCACTGACAAGAAAACAAGAAAGAACAGCAAAGTTAGTTGGACGCAAACGTCTTGTCTAGTGTAATCTTGGTGGAGTTCAGACTACAGTGTTATGGGATACAGGATCTCAAGTTTCTAGTGTTGACATGGACTGGAAAAAGACACACTTACCAGGTGCTGAGATTCAACCAGTACAAAAGCTCTTTGATAAGGCAATATTGGATCTTTCCGCTGCACATGGGACAAATATACCATATGAAGGATGAATGGAAGTGGAGTTCAGCCTACGAGCGAACAAGGATAGTGAAATATTAGTGCCGCTATTGGTGAACACTTGCCCATGATGTAGATGCTGTAAAGGGAGCTGAGGAAAAAGCCACATCTAAGTCACCTGTCAACCTTTCTCACCTGACATCAGAGCAGCAACACAAATGAGACGGATGCTGAGGGAAGAGATAAAGTCTTTGCAAGAGATGATTGTGACACTAGATGTATTCCTGATCTACAGATGAACATTTTTAAGGATGACATCCCAGTGACAAGGACATAAAATTCCATCCCACGTCCCCTGTATGAGGAAGTAAAAAAATATATTCAAGATCTCCTCAGCAGAGGATGGAGCCAAAAGTCAATTTCTTCCTACTCACCACCGATTGTGATTGTGAGAAAAAAGGACTCTACTATCAGACTCTGTGTTGATTACAGACAGCTAAATGAAAAGACATTCCCTGATCGACAGCCCATCCAAAGTCTTGGAGGAAACTCATGGTTCACAGTACTTGATCAAGGTAAACGCCTACCATCAGGTCTTCATCAATGAAGAGAATTACATATGCATATCCCCTTTGGACTGACAAAGGCTCCTGCTGCTTTCCAGCCGTACATGGAGGGTTGCCTCGGAGACCTGAGAGATGAGGTATGTGTACCTTACCTTGGTGACGTCTTGGTGTTTAGCAAGAACTTTGACCTACGTGTTGAGAATGTGAGGAAGGTGCTGCAAAGGCAAAACGACTGTGGAATCAAACTCAGAGCAAAGAAATGTGACTTAAAAAGGAAGTTTGCTATGTGGGAAGTGTCATTTCAGAGGAGGGATACCAAATGAATCCGACCGAACTAGAGGCTGTTCAAGCTCTAAAAAGAACAATCCAAAAACAGTCAGAGAGGTGAGATCCCTGGTTAGCTTCTTGGGTTACTACAGGTCATTCATTACAGATTTTTCCAGGATTGCCAAGCCGCCTTATGAGCTGCTGTCCCACCCGAAGACTGAGAAGAAACGGATAAAGAAGGGTTAAGGTTGTCGTTCTCCCCAGCTGCCTCCATCTTAAGCAGTGGAATGGACAGCAGACCATCAGCAGGTGTTGGACAGACTGGTTGACACACTCTCAGATCCTCCAGTATTCCTGATCTTAAGAAGCCATTGGTGCTACATGTTGATCCATCTGAGGAAGGGCTTGGAGCCGTTTTGTATCAGCGTCAAGAAGGAACATTGAGAGTAATAGGATATGGATCACGAATGCTGACTCCCACAGAAAAGAACTACAGACTCCATTTCGGGAAGTTGGAATTCTTAGCTCTCAAATGGGCTGCAACTGAGCAATTCCGCGATTATCTCTTCCATGCTCCTCACTTTACCGTGTACAGCACAAATAATCTGTTGACGTATGTGAAGAAGTCAGTAAAACTAAATACTGTGGGATATCGCTGGGTGTCAGAGTTAGCAGATTTCCAGCGAGCCACAAGAGGACACTACCCAGGACAGAGGTCAAAGTGAGGAGTCAGTGCCTCAGGAGCAGGAGATGAGTCAACACTCGGATTCTGAGGAAGTACCAGAACCAGAACACCAAGTCGATAAAGTGGATACAGTTTCTTCAGAGGACGACTATGAACCTGAGAGACTCGGACCTTCTACAAGGATACGCTAACCAAGATGTATCCTTACCGATAATGAGTTAGGGAAATCTAGTTTAGAAAGAGTTTGAGTTCATCAAAAACACAGCTAATGCTAATTTGAGTATTCATATTGGTTTAAATGATATCTGTTAAGTAATACAGTTGCAGCAAGTCACAAGTCATTATTCAAAAATCCATTTTTGAAAACTGAAAAAACACAAGGTTATTTGCAGAAAAAGGTGGTGTTACAATGTAACAAGGCGACACAAAAGGTATTCTGTAAGTAATAGCACTACACGTTAAAGCATGTATAATGTTAATGTACATTAAGTATGTTGGAATGGTAGATATTGCCATATGTACCTATGGATTAAAACAATACAACCACAGGAACATAAATAGTTGCCTATTTATCCTGTACTCATGCTGGGATAGTCATCAGATGTGTAGCTATTGACATATGTATGATTGTGAAACTGTATACCAGGCAGTACTTATCTCTTGAGGTTCAAAAGTGTTATCTGGTTGTTTTATGACACCAACGTGTCATGACCCGGAGTTTCTGTCTCGTTTTGTGTCATATTTTGAAGTCCTTGTGTCGTCTGTCTCCCTGTGATTGTCTGCCCTGGCCCTGATTGTTTCCTTCTGTGTGATTGCTGGCCCCGCCCTCATTGTGTCCACCTGCGGCAGCTCCGCGGAGATTGTGCGCTCTTTTAGTTTTTGTGTTTATTTTTAATATTTTCTTTGCCACAAACACATCGGCACTAACAACATACGACCGCAGCACACTTTTGGACATAAACTTTTGCGCAAAACAAGGGTTTTTGTCCACTTTTTCCATCGATCCAGCGTGGCCGGCAGAGATTGTACGAGCGAACCACAACAACAACAGTGGAGCCGCTACTACGGGGAGACGACGAAAACATCGAGGGAAACGGAGCGGAATTCGGAACAGACTGAGAGTTCAAGCCCACCGTCCACCTTTGCCCAGCATCCTTCTTGCTAACGTCCAGTCTCTGGAAAATAAGATGGATGATTTTAGGGCAAGGATCAGATTCCAACGGGACATGCGGGATTGTAACATCTTTTGTCTGACGGAAACTTGGCTGATGCCGGATCGAGTCATATGCCCAACCGAGTCCTTCTCTGTTTTCCGTGCAGACAGAACGGAAGAGTCTGGTAAATCTAAGGGTGGAGGGGTTTGCTTCATGACAAACAACATGTGGTGTGACCCCAAGAACATTAAGACTCTTTCTCGCTCCTGCTCGCGAACCTGGAACATCTGACGATCTCATGCCGTCCATTCTACCTTCCCCGGGAGTTCAGCTCGGTCATCACCACAGCTGTCTACATTCCACCACAAGCGGACACCGACGTAGCACTATCGGACCTACATGATGTGTTATGTCGGCATCAGAACAAGTATCCCGACGCGGCTGTGGTGGTGGCTGGGGACTTTAACAAGGCAAACCTAAAAAAAGTCATGCCGAACTTTCACCAGCACATTACGTGTGCTACCAGAGGGGAAAGAACGTTGGACCACTGCTATACGCCATTCAAGAGAGGCTACAAGGCTGTCTCTCTCCCTCCGTTCGGCAAATCAGACCATGCCGCCATTTTTCTGCTTCCGGAGTATAAACAAAGGATCGCGCGGGAAGCGGTAGTGACGAGGGACGTGAAGCGGTGGTCTGACCAATCAGAGGCTGAGCTACAGGACGCTCTACGTATCGTCGACTGGGACATGATCCAATCCAGTTCCAGTGACGTCAGCGAGTTTGCGGAAGTAGCAATGAGCCTCATAGCAACGCTAACGGACACCATCGTCCCCACGGTAAAAGTTAGGGTCTTTTCTAACCAAAAACCGTGGGTTGATAGATCCATCCGTGAAGCTATGAACGCCCGATGCTGCCTATAACTCCGGTCTTGTATCCGGCAACATGGACGAGTACAAGGCAGCGGTCTATGGACTGAGGAGGGCGGTGAAGGACGCCAAAAGGAGGTACCGAGACAGAGTGGAATCACAGATGGAGCAGCGCGACACCAGGCGCCTATGGCAGGGGCTACGGACTATCACAAACTACCAGAGCAGACCCCGCGCAATGGTGAGTGCCGACGCATCCCTAGCGGACGATCTGAACTCATTTTATGCACGGTTTGAGGCTAGCAACAACAGCGCTAGCTCGCCGGCTAACAACAACACCGTTAGCGTAGCCGAGGTGAGTTCTACCGCTGGGGATGAACACACACTCTCTGTGACCGAGCACAGTGTGAGGAGGGCTCTGTTGAGGGTGAACACCAGGAAAGCTGCAGGTCCAGATGGCATATCTGGGCGAGTACTGAAGACCTGTGCTAACCAGCTAGCTCCAGTGTTCACCACAATATTCAACCTCTCCTGGCTGAGTCCGTGGTCCCCGCCTGCTTCAAGAGATCCACTATTGTCCCTGTGCCCAAGAATGCTTCTCCAGCATGTATGAATGACTACCGACCAGTGGCCCTCACCTCGGTGGTCATGAAATGCTGAGAGGCTGATAAAGGACTACATGTGCGCCTTCCTCCCTTCCTCCATGGACCCGCTGCAGTTTGCTTATCGCCCAAACAGATCCACGGATGATGCTGTCTCCCAGGTACTGCACACCACACTCTCTCATCTGGACAGCCAGAGGGGGCTATGTGAGACTGCTGTTCATTGATTATAGTTCAGCTTTCAACACCATAGTCCCTCCAGACTGGCCGGCAAGCTGATTGAGCTGGGACTGAACACCCCTGTGTGCTTGGATCCTGGACTTCCTGACCGCCAGGCCACAGGTGGTCAGGGTGGGCAGACACCTCCAAATCCCTCACCCTGAACACAGGATCCCCCAGGGTTGCGTCCTCAGCCCCTACTGTACTCCCTGTACACACATGACTGTGTGGCCAGGTTCAGCTCAACACCATCATCAAGTTTGCGGATGACACAGTGGTGGTGGGCCTGATCTCCGACAACGACGAGAAGGCCTACCTGGAGGAAGTTGCTGATCTGTCACTCTGGTGCCAGGACAACAGCCTCATCATGAATGTCACCAAAACTAAGGAGCTGATTGTGGACTTTAGGAGGGTACAACAACAGAGGACGTACTCACCACTGGGGATTAACGGGACTACTGTGGAGAGGGTGAGCGGTATAAATACCTGGGAGTCCACATCACCGAGGATCTGACATGGTCAACAAACACAGACACTCTGGTGAGAAAGGCAAGGCAGCGCCTCTACCACCTCAGGCAGCTGAGGAAATTTAAAGTTTCCCAGAGGATCCTTCAGTCCTTCTACTCTGGAGCTGTAGAGAGCGT
Organism: Pseudoliparis swirei; assembly: GCF_029220125.1. Classification (NCBI taxonomy): domain Eukaryota; kingdom Metazoa; phylum Chordata; class Actinopteri; order Perciformes; family Liparidae; genus Pseudoliparis; species Pseudoliparis swirei. The sequence goes on along the minus strand of NC_079391.1, from coordinate 14,037,096 downwards.
CCTGACAGGAAGCATCACAGCCTGGTTTGGCAACTGCTCCGCTCAGGACAGGAAGGCTCTGCAGAGAGTAGTGCGTTCGGCTGAGCGCACTATTGGAACTACACTCCCACCCTGCAGGACTTGTACACCAGGAGGTGCAGAACCAGAGCCGGCAGGATCATGAAGGATCCTCACCACCCCAACAACAGACTGTTTCAGCTGCTGCGGTCAGGCAGGCGCCTCCGTAGTCACGCTGCAAGAACAGAGAGACTGAGACGGAGTTTCTTTCCTCAGGCCATCAGGATTGTGAACTCCGACCTCACCAGGACCCCCACATAGACCCACACAACTGCCCCTCTTAGGCACACACACACACACACACACACACTTACTGTAAATATTGTGTTGTTTTTTATTTGTAAATAGTGTGTACTTGTTGCCCTTGCACATTCCTGCTGAGCATTGCCACTTTCATTTCACTGCACACCCTGTGTGTGTATGTGACAAATAAAACATCTTGAATCTTGAATCTTGAATCTTGAATCTTGAATCTTGTCTCGTTCCCCGTTGTCCAATCACCTCCACCTTGCCTGTGTATTTAAACCCTGTTCGTATCATTCCCAGTGTGGCTTCGTACCGTTTGTTTCGTGTTTGTCGTCCTGTCTAGGTGTGTGTTGAATTAAATATTGGTTTTGAAGAAGTTGTCGGCATTTGGGTCCTCTCTCGCTACGACATCTGTGACACAAAGAAAGGAATGTTCTGCTAACATTGTATTATTTTAGTGGGGAAGGGTGTAGCACCGTGAAATATTAATTCATATATCTTACTGATGTAATTCAATGGTGTCCATGTGTTATTTGCGTTTAGGGTAATTCATGTGTTGTGTGTTCTAACTGTGAAGGGAGGAAAGTCCTTGTTGTCCCTTAGGAAGAGAGCGCTGTCTCTTTAAGAGAGGTGTGTGTGAAGGGCAGGTGTGGTTAGCCAGCTGAAGAAAACAGTGTATACTTGCTTTAACTGGGAATTTGTATAATAAATGTTACGAAACAGAATAACAAAGTGTTATTGAAGAGTTCATGTTACGGGTGCAACATCAATATGAAGAGCAAGGATGGGGGCAGATGAGAAAACATCCCATCTGCACAGGGTCAAGACATAAATAAAGTAGTATGGAAAGAGAGAGAAATATAGTAGTGCGGAGCAGGAGACAGATTTATCTGTATGTCCACTCTGTGTTCCCATGCCACAAAAAAATAGCCTCACCAAGCATGCATTAGCAGCAGGTTGGCATGCTTTTACATCATAAACCATTGGTTGCTTTCCCAAAAACCACATCACTCAGAAACACGCACAAGCGCACACACAAACACACACAAATACCACGAACACAGGTACGAACACAAGCACACACACGCACTAGGACGCATAAGTTGACCGGTGGCGGTGGTGGGTCAAACGCAGTTCTCAGCTCAATGGCAATCCCAGAGTTAGGAAGGGTTTTTAGGTCCAAGCAGCTTACCCAATCATTTATCAGATTAATACTTTTTACGAGAATAAAGCAGTCATAGAGAGAGACATATGGAATGTGTTAAAATTGTGCTCATCTGAATATCAAAGATATATTACATAACCAAAGGTTACACTGTGTGTGTGTGTGTGTGTGTGTGTGTGTGTGTGTGTGTGTAGGTGCGTATATGTTTAAGTGTGCACGTATTAGTGCTGTAGCTTTTGTAAATGTTAAATCTGAATTAAACTATCAGGAGAATAACAATGTGTTTTTCGACTACTTAGACATTCATTCTCCCTTTGAAATCACAGGAGCTGTACTTTTGTCAACATCACAGCTTATCTTTTAATGCAGGACAATCAAATATTATTGCTGGAGGAATAAAGATAGATAGATATGTACTTTATTAATCCCCAAGGGGAAATTTGTCGTAACAGTAGCAAAGAAATAAAGAAATACTTCTCTCTGTCCTGTTGTAGCTATTTCTTTTAATGAGGGGGTCCAATAAAAAGAAGTATTTCTTCACCACACTCTGTGTCCATTAAGAGATATTTTCTGATAATCAAATAATCATGAGTCCTATTTTAAGACCAAATGGCAAATATTGCTGGTTCCAGCTTCTGAAATTTATGGATTCATTGAATAAGCGAGAAAATAATCAACCGTGTTATCCTGATCCTCCTCTGTGTGTATGTGAGGTGTTGAGAGTGAGTCTTACGTTGGAGTCGAGCAGATCCATGCTGTCCAGGCTCTTGCTGCGGTGAATGCGGCCTTTGATGCGACGCAGGGAAGGTTTACCCTGGCTCATGGGCAACGAGAGGGTGAAGGTGGCAGGCATTTCCATAGCACCAGCGCCACCGGTAGTACTTGTAGAATCATTTGAATACCCGGGATCATCTGAGGGCGATGTTTCTTCATCTTGGGGGGTTACCCTGCAACATAACAGACAAAGAAACAACATTAGAAATGATGCAGGCACGCAAATGTAGTGCCGTTGACTGCCTCAGACATATTTTCCCTGTCTGAAGTCACACATTGCTAAAATGCCATGTGGTCTTCAATTGAATGTTAATGTTGCTCTGTATCTGCTGGATGTTAGACAAGGTAGCTGGTTGAGAAAACCATAACAATGACATAACAAAATTGGCCAAACAAATTAGTTCATGAAGATTTAAGTTAATGTAAATGGGCTGTGTGCCACTTGAATGCACCCGTTTCCTTCCAATCAAGCAGTACAAACAGTATTTCATTACAGACACATCTGAGACGTCTGTCTGGCCTCAACTCTTGAATGTTCCTGATGTTGTATAGCTTGTGGGTTCAACAACTTGACATGACCACATTCATTAAATACCACATGATTCACAATGAATGATCATGTTTTTTCAAAAGAACAACCTGCACTGCTTGCAGGCACTGCTGCATATCTGAGGGACAACATAAAGATGCCTGGAGGATCTAAGTGACATAACTTTTCTCTTGATTTCTTTATTAAAGGACATGCTCCCCTTTTGGCTGTAGTTGCATTCCAGCATGTGTGAATAATTGGGTTGAATGTCAGCGGGTAGTTTGCAGAAGAAGATTAGGTATAAAGCATCCACTAGTCATCTATTATTAAGCCCCGATGAAGCTGCTTTGCTACTTACGTGCACAGCAGCAAATAGAGGGAATGTCCAAGGTAACTTAAAGTGAATTGCTGAGAAAAAAAACGCTCAGTAATTCTTAAAATGTTTGACTTCATGACTTCGGCTACATGTGCAATATCTGCAATTGGAAATATTTTGAGTGCCTCTCATCGGCTATCAATAACATGGCAACGGATAGCTGGCGACTCACAGCTAGTCGCTAGTACTCATAGCTAGTAGTTCTCACAGCTGGCAGAGCTCACAGCTAACAGTGCTGACAGTCTGCAGTGGTGACAGTAGGCCTATGCAGTGCTCCCATCTAGCAGTGCTCACAGCTAGAAGTGCTAACAGCGCTAATAGTGCAAACGATTGTAAAAGTGCTGACAGAGCTAACAGTGCTAATCTGAGAGTGAACCGGATGGTGGGAGCTAACGCATGGTGTAACTTGAACACAGACAGGGGAAGGGTAACTTCCTTCTCTGCTCAATTATACATTGCTTCCCTATATCTTTACTGTACATAGCTTACAGTTTACGGCTATATTAAGGTTAAGAATGCTACAGCTCCTGGAACATTCTGGTTGTATTCTCTATTTCAGAGTTAGGCTACACAGACATAAACTGGATGCTGATTTAGCATAATCATCAATAAATAATGAACTTAATGTAACCAGCTGGAGCTGAAAGCAGCTGTCAATAAATGCGTTGGTCAATCAACAGGAAATGAAGAGGGAACATATTTTTACGAATCAATTTATCTTTTTAATTTCCTTTCAAGAACAATTTCTAAACATCTGCGAGTGTCAACTACTTAACTCTTTTCTCTCTTTTATTATCATAAAATCATGTATTTTGACGAGTAATAAAATAGGTTTAAGCACCCCGAACAAGCAACAGCAGTATGGCAAAGTATCAACAATGGCAGATCAACTTACTGTTTACGTCAGGCAGCAGCCGGTGACATCTGGTTAAGTCCATAAAACCACACTCAGATATTAACATAATGGATGCTGCTTTGAAGCCAAAGGTGCACAGGCAATTGGGTCCACTGACACATTGTTTGCTAGAATAGGCATGATTAACATCAGAGTGGCTCTTCTCAAGGGCTCGAATTTGAAAAAAACACCTTTTATTTCCCGTTTTATTCAATTGACTGCCTGCTTAGTCCTCACTCATAACCAGTCCCCGGTTCATAACATCCTAAAATCCAACAGCGGCTGTTGCAGATTGTGAGATCTGCACTCAACTAAGTGCACCTTACTAGTTTCATGTTGTTTCAAATTCTCAAACTCTCAGTTACAGTCCAAGAATACTTAATGGTCCCTAATTTGTAATGAATGCCATTCATTCCCTGTCCTCTATATGACCTGTGCACAGTATCCACACACGTGTGTATTTACTAACAGCACAAACACAAACTGAATCACTTTAATCCCAGTGTTGCTTTTCAAAGGAGATTCCAAACACTCATCCAGCAGCAGCTTATGGAGCTCTGTGGGTTTTAACTCTGTTTCTAAGAATGAAGAGTGCTGACATGGACTGTATAACTGAGTGATTCAAGGAGGCCACTTTACAACGTAATCTTATTCTCACAGATAACAATCATAAAAAGCGAAACAGGACAACGGAGAGAAAGGGAACCATGGAACATTTGGCTCAAGGATTGGAGACATCAAGGTTTCCTTTTCACTGCATATTTTGCTATGGAAGTTCCTGACACGGAGTAAAAATGTGATATAATTTAAAGAACACTTTCAAATAACAAGATGTTAAATAATGTGTAACACTCTTTTAAGATCAAAGCAAAGAGTAACTGATGCAATCAATCTGAAAGCAGCAAAGCTGCACTGTAAACAAGTGCATCTACTTTTGGCAGCTGCCCGGAGAGCTATTCTCGACACGTCTTGATCAGATGACACTTTTTGATTTCCTGCCCTTTGTCCTTCTCTCACCTCTTTTTTTAAATTTAGATACAACACAGACTATAAATATAAGTTGAGCCGTGTACGAATGAATAGAAAGAGAAACACTGAGTTTAAGTTTAAACATCAGGAAACAAACAATACACTTGCTCACTGGCTGCTGGCGTATGAATGATTTATCATCAGTGATGCTGCAGGATTTTAGGGAAAATATTTTGAGCCATGCTAGCCAATGGATTAGACACAGTCTGGTTGTGCAGACAGAAGTTTCTTTCACTTGTCACTGCCTCTGGAGAAATGTGGAGAAACTCACAAACTGGAACGCCCAGTGTGTCCCCAAAGTGACCTTTTAGTGTAAACATCTTGCAGCACAAAAATATATATAAGAAGGAAAATTAGACATTGACTACAGTGAGAGGTGAAGTGTATGAATATCACATGAGACTTCAGCCCAAAATAGGGAATCTCCTTCCTGCCTGGATTTAAGAGGTAATTTGCAAATGCTTCACAATTTATCTCATTCCAGCAACGTGTAAATGTGAGAGCCTAGTCTCATTCATTGATTAATTGATTAATAAATTAGCTGACAAGTGCTCTTCAGTTTAAATATTGTTAGATATAAAAGCATAATTAAATATATTATAATAATATATAATATCCGCGCTCTATTCGCCAGAGTTTGCCCACTTGCTGCATCAACATCAGAACATCATTAAAAAGTCAGAAAGTTTAGTTTTGCCTTTGACAGCAAAACTGTACACACCAAAAACGGATATTGATTTTTTTCACTCAAATAATATTTTGCTGCTGCCCCTGTCCACAGCAGTAGCTCCCCGGGCCATTTATTCAAACTCAGGGCTAGCCGAACACCGTTCATTGTAATACACTAATATGGTTACGTACCTCATTTAACCCCAAAATAGGATTAATTTTGGAAAATGCATGGATTAACCTTAATGTTTATATTTCCTATTCTTGTATGTATAAAATTACACTTGAACAGATTTAAAATGTACAGAATGGCCAGTTATAGTTAACGTTTTGTGAGCTCGTAGAGACCAGTTGAACAAGGCTCCCCTACGGGTATGAAAGGGGTCGGGCTAGACGTTGAGGGGCTTCCAGGGTACATCCTCCTGTTAACTCAGAGGTCATATGTTATGACAGATCTTCAGACGGAGAGCACTTTGCAGAACAATGGGTTCTGCAAAGTGAGGATTACACGGACAAAATCAGGTGTCTCATCGCTACGTTGACACTTTTACCTTAGCAGCAATACTTTCAGGCACACACACACAAACACACACACACACACACACTTACACACACACAGAGATCCCATCACAGAGTTCCTGTCCTCCTCTGCCCAGGTGGCTCTAACTCGAGAAGAGTGCGAACAGCTTTTATATTACGTCTCATAACAATTGACTGGGCTCGGACCAAAATGTTAAACGGAGCACTTTAACATTTGACATGCCTCTTGATCCGGGGGTTTGTCTTTGCACATCTCTTCCAGTTCATCGAGCAACAGCGGTGCATCCAAAATAGCTTTACTGACTTTTCCTCTTTCTATTTATACTCTCGGACCTGTCCAAAGAAGCTTTTTTGGTGCCTGTATGCACATCATTTGTTTGTGTTTTAATCACTCACTAACTTCAGGGCCTGTATTGCACAGGTGGGAAAAATAAAGTCAGAACACGAAGACAAAGAATAAGGAAGGAAAGGAGACGGGTGAACAAAGCATTCAGGATCATAAGGCTGAGAGGCAGAGAGGGAAGAAAAGGGCCGAAAGACAAAAAGAAAAAGACCATGATGCAAAGGGACAAAGGACAGAGGGACACTGTCAGCGTATGGCTCAGAGGTCGTCCTGACTGCTTCATAATGCCTGACTGTTCAGCTGGAAGTGATGGCCTTGCACATGAACATGAACATGCATCATTCTGCTTTTATTTACTAGTTGGCGTCTGTAAGCTCTTTGAAAACCACCTGGGCAGCGAGGACACCACTGAAAATCTCTGGCGAGATCAAGAGTCTGAGTACACTCAAAGAAATGACTCATTGGATGAAATTGTTTAAATTGTTCCATCCAATAATTATAATAAATATGCACAAAATTTCAAACATCAGTGCAATAAAAAATAAAATGTAAAGTAAGTTTCATTTATATCAAAATCTCAATAAAAATAATAAAAATATACTATAATTTATAAATTTAATTAATTTGTAAATGTAAAACATAAACTAACTAAACTACAATAACAAAATATGCAAACAAGACCACAGGACCGCCTGACTTTGAGGACCTCTGGCTCGGACTCTGGAGTGCAGGCGACTGGCACCAACACACAGCCACAGCCGCCTCTTCATGTCAGTCACCTCAATTTTTCTTTAACCAGCAAAAAGCAAAGGTGAGGTGCAGTGAAATGAAACACATTTTTTTTGATTGACACCACACTAAATAAATAAAAAAAAATAAAATAAATGAATATATTCATATTTTATTTTTCACCATTAAATATAAATATCTATTTTTTTTTATTTTATTTTTAAAATGTATCAAACAATATTAAATGTGTCCACCTCGAAGAAAGGTTGAATCGTTTTTTGTGTGTAATAAAAAAATAATAAATAAATGAAATATTTATTACATTATTTACAATTATTCATAATATATATATATTTTTTTTTGTAATTGATTTATTTAAATGTATCAAACAATATTTAAATGTGTCACCTCTAAGAAGGGCTTGAATCATTTTTTTGAGTGTAGGCCAGACAGGCTGACAGATGGGCAGACCAGATTAGGCGTATCGACATGTATCAAACGAGGCGGGACGCCGCTCATGTCCGAGTGCTGTCTGACCCCTGTGGAGAGGCGGGTAACAGGCAGGTCCAAGGCTGGTTTCAAAAAGCAAGGCTCCTCCCATGTGTGCACAGCAATAGAAACACAAACTCCACATTTTGGCAAATTAAAAGTCAATGTGTGAGCAGGAGAGATCTGCTGTGAAGTCAAGTTGGGATAAACATTTAGAGTAGCCTGAGATACGGAATTACCTTTACCACATGCACCAGACACAAGTAGCATGTTTTATACATTTCACTTTCAGATAACTGTCCATTGCCAGGACTGGGAAGTCCTGAAAGAAACATAAACAAACACAGGAAGAGGTGTCGGCACAGTAATGACTCTCTCTTGCTGGTACATGTTTACATAGGAGTACTACGTACCTGTACCATGTACTTGTACCACGTTGATTATGTAACATCAACATATTACTGTGGGCACAGCCAGACAGGTATACATCAGCCAAGCAGAAGGAACGATTTGAAGAGAATGGATTGAGGTCTTTGTCAGACAAAAGTGGATTCCTCTGCTGTGTCCTTCTCTATTTGTGGGACAGCAGTGATGGATTCCTTCTCGTCTGTCCCCTGTGAGCCATCGTGACAGTCGAAAGACACCAGAGGCCAGAAACGTGTGACTCACAGATTCTAAAAGTCGTTGCTGCTCGCCGTCTGACTTGAGACGATGAGTCTCTGATAGGCCTCTGCAACATCACTGCCACCAACACGCTCTTTAAGGAGCCATTAGTTAGGCTCAACATGACATTAATCCAGACCGGCACTGTGTCAGAGCTGCAGTCGGACTCCATACAATAGTTTTGGTCTATGTCAAACTTATATTTGTATCCCATTCTTTGAACATACTCTCTATGGTTGTTTTAAGTCTGTTAATCATGCTGGCTACCATGTTCATGTTTAATCATATTGTTAAGATACGTTTCAGAAAATACATTTTGTGACGTCATGTACAAGAGTCTGTCTATTGAATCTGAGGAATATCGACATACTGACTTTTTTTTCTTGTAGATAACTTACTGATTAACTAGATATTACTTAACTTTAGTGTCGGACTGGGTGATAGGGTGCATATGGTAGCCACTTGCTCCTATGCTATATTCTTATAGTATGAACAAATAACGATACTATTTGCACGATGCAAAAGATGCATTAAGAACAATATGGCAGGAAATAAGCAATAACATATAAAATGCTAGCAGTCGAAAAGTACTTTGTGCAACATTTCTCCAATCGTACCACTAAAGGCCCAAACCGAAAAACTAAACAAATAAACCGACACACTCGCACACTCAGATACAAACATTCACACCAACAAACACATGAACCCACGGGATGCACAGAGAGCGGGTGGGGGTAAGGGAGAGAGCCACGAGTCAATAAACCCTGTGTAATCTGTTCCCTTTAGTGGTATAAACCATCTGAGAGGAGATTACAACCGTTCTGCTAAAGTAAGAACATGCGAGTTCCTAATGGACAGAAACACTGAATACAAAAACACTAACACAAACACGTGCGCGTGCACCTTCGCAATACTCTCACGAAGTCAGGACTCTTTTTAACATCAGACTTCATGAATCTGCTAGAAAAGGGCTTTTTGTTTTTACTTCAGGGAGAGCGAGACAACGATATACTAAGAATAAAAGAGAAAAATACTTTTTTTGCATGTTTTTTAGATAAATACTGATTATCATGACAGGCCCATCCTGGACTTGGGCTCCTGCTGAGGTAACTAATGCGCTGCATTGTCAGTTTGTGTAAGATTACGCATCAGGGCCTCCATTGGTTGAACTGGAAGGGTGGAGGGGGTCGGACAAGAGTCGTTGCATGTGTGTGTTCCTCTGAAGAGCTGGGAGGGAGGACGTGTGGACAGGCAAATTGGAGTGCAGAGGAGCTACTGCATGTGTGTGTGTGTGTTGGGGGAAGGAGGGACGCTGACTTAATGCATCATTAAGCAGGTGGACTCAGAACACCAGGCAGGGCTGCCACTGTGGACTGTCCCTGGGAGCAGAGCAGACATCTGGCACACAATACAGGACGATACACCCACGCTGAAGAGCTGCGACCAGTATAAAGACACATCACCAGGCTAATTATTATGTATGCATCATCTTAAACTAATTTCAGTGTTGTGGTTATTACAGACCACTGTGTTTTGTATAATAACAATGTGCTTCATGCAGTGTGATGGAGTCATATACTTTAGAGTATTCTATTTGTATTTACTAAGTGCTTCATCTGAACTGTTTTTTTATTGAAATTATATTCAGAATAAAATTATATTTACATTATTCCAGCAAAATACGTTAACCAAGTAATCTGTGGCGGATTAACAATAAATAAAAGACCCACAATAGCTGCTGATCGTTGCAGCCAGCACAGTCGTATTCACTGCGTCTCCAATACACCGGGTAACGGACATTTTAGCCACACAGTGCATGTTTTTACGAGAGCCTGACTGATTTATTTGACGCCTGCCTATCAAAGACATATATAGGTAGTGACGTTTATGTTGTCCGGATTGCACCAATCTGAAAAACTTTGTTTAAATTATAGAATAACCACCATGTGACTCATGCTCAGGCCCCGGCTGTGCACAGGTCGCACATCATATATACCTGATTTCTGACATGACTACACCCAATGGGAATAAACACTTACTGCTACACTCCTACATTAGAACAGAACTACTCTGGGAATGAGCTCCCTAAATACACGAGATAACAACGATTGTTGCTTTTCCACCGGATACGCACTTCACACATTGTAGCTTTATTGAGCATATAAATATGGCATAGGTGGCGATCACGTTTATAACTGTAAACCACTAATTGTCATTGGGCATGCATCAATCTCCATTAATTAAAGGCTAAATACTCCAACATGTTACATTTCAAATGCATCCTCATGCAGTGAAGTTTTTATTGCATCGTGGAGGCAATAAACTGTTCGTTAAACATGATGGATGGATGCGAGTAGATTTTGAATCAAGGAGTTCAAGTCTTTTGGAAGATCATTATCCCATCTGGCACGCAACCGCCTCCTCATCTATAATAAGTGATGTCTCCATTCTGTCTCCTTGTTTGGTTAAAGAAACAGCTACTCCTACTCCCTTTGTGTTTTTATTGCTATAAAAACATGACCTGAGTGTAGCTGAGTACGTCCTAAATCATCAGCATTAATGCATGCATCATCTCCTTCAACCTGACTCTACACTCAATGGCTGGAAGAACCACTAGTTGCAGATAATATACTGACTTTCGCAGCCAATTAAATTTAACAAGCAGCATGAACTCAGTGTACTAGAGCTCATGTTCAACAGCCTCTCTTCTAACCCTGTCCTTTTATCCTAATATGTATAAAAGGTATAAACTGCTCAGTCTGGTTCCTTTTGATGTTTTTATTCTGCAAATATACATAGAGCTGAAATAAACAAGGTCCTTCCATCATGTACCTTCTGTAACCCTACTCCCATTAGCTCAATGGTGGCCACACATCTCTATTTAAATTTAAAGATCAAACGGTTCATGTAAACTTGGTTCGTCCCATTTTAAATCTTGTTACATTGTTGGGTATTACCTCAATCTGGGCAGTCAGTAATTGAGTTACTTGTGTGCATGCAAGCCTACTGACTCTAGGCTCCGACTTCACCCTGAATAAAGACAGACATGACATGCAAGAAACCCTGCAGGCACACGCTGGCTCAGCTTCCCTCCGTTAAAGTGGCTGTCGGAGGCGATACAGTAATCCTGTTTTAATGGCCGTGCCCCTTCCCCCACCATGATGTGATGGCCCCAGACAAACCACCGCGCCTCTCTTAAGGGAGGAGTGTCAAAACCAAGTGACCGCGGTCTCCTTCGCAACACATTTGACAGCAGTCGCGAGCTAAGAGGAGAACACCGTTTCCACTGTGACTTCTGATTCAGTCAGGTGTGTTACTACAGGCTTGTTCCTATGTATAGATGGAACTCCACAGTCACCAGATCATTACAATAAACCAGTGTTTGTCTTGTCACTGTAAAGTAATGCCAATCTGGATGGATTATGCCATTGTGCTTAATGTTATCTATGTGGATTGAAGAAGAAAAAGAAAACCTGAATGGGCCCACTGTGTGAATAATCAGAGCCTATAATTAGCAGTAGGGGCGAGATCCCCCTAGCGACGCTGGCACTCAGTGGCACCTCAGTGGCAAGTGCCGCTCGGTGCCTCACTGGCAACTCACTGGCACCTCACTGGCACCTCACTGGCAACTCACTGGCACCTCACTGGCACCTCACTGGCACCTCACACTCACTTCTGCAAGTGGCAAGTGCCAGACTGCATAGAGATAATTTTTTTAGACTTACTTAAAATAGAATATTGTTTTGCTACTACGTTCACTTCGTAATATATAACCCGCCTTTCTTTAATAATAAAAATATATAATTATTTTTTACCATGTCATACTGTTATACGTTTAGCACTGGCACTCAGTGACACTTGCGGCACTTGCCATCAGTTGCCAGCAGTTGCCAGCGTCAAAAAGTGCCACTACTGGTTAAAAAGGGACAGCGGAAGAAATCACTTTCATGATCACAAAATGGAGGATGGATGTTATATATATATATATATTAATTAGTGCAGCGAAAGTCAGACAACAGCAACAACGGTTCCCGCCTGCTCCGTTTTTCCGACAGGTTAACCCCGCCTCCCTCTGCTCCGCCAATCACAGGCGCCCCTCGACCATATATTACGAAGTGAAGCGGTAGAAGCAAAACAATAATGTACACAGCAGTGTACAGCACTATATCATATTTGTAGTAAGTGTCTACAAAAGACACTATATATATATATATGATCATGAAGAGAGAGACTGAGACCTGACACGACCTCGTCTCTGCTGGCACTTTTGACTAGTGGGTGGCACTTTTAACTAGTAGTGGCACTTTTTAACTAGTAGTGGCACTTTTTGAGTAGTGGCATCTGCTGGCAACTGCTGGCAACTGCTGGCAACTGATGGGAGAATTTCATGGAGGTATAACAGTATGACATGGTAAAAAATAATTATATATTTTTACATTATACATATCATGGTATATAAGTGTTATATATCTCTCATAATTAGACTGAACACGACTCTGCTGTGCGGTGTTTGTGGATTCAATTACTGAGGTCCTAATAAGAATGAGCAAAACGAAGACACTTACCTGTAACTCCGACACTATAACTTGTGATCATGTTGTCAAAGGTCAAATAAGGTTACAGACATTAATATCAAGCTTTTTCTCCCTGATTAACAATCGATTTATAACATGCACAACATGACTGGTTAGTTAACTGCCTTACAAATAATGAATTACAATATTGACATTTTGAGATACAGCTACTCTTTCAAGAGATTTACAAGGCAATTATACCAACACCCTTTATAAAACGTCTTATATTGTTGTAGTGGCCGTAAGGACCAATTATTTTCCTGACAGATAAATGTGACAGTTATTTCTCGATGAACCGGTGAAAAATGTCAAATGTCCTGATTTGTTTGATCAACAGTACAACAAAATCCAAAATATTAAACAAAGAAAAGCAGCACATCATCCCACTGGAAGAGCAAGAACCAGAGAATGTTTCACATTTCTGTTTAAAAATCGAAAATCAATGCAGTCGCCAACTATCTTTTTTTATTGACAAATCGAATAATCAGACCTAATCAAACCCTAATCGTTGGAATATCAAAACAAATCAAACATTTTGAAGCTGCACCATGGATTCTGGAAATATTTTGATACATGAAATGTTTTTGATCATAACATTACTATTTTTTAAAGTATTTGGACCATTTTATAGACAAAGATACTTATTGATTAGCTTGAACATAATCAACAGATTAATTGACAATAAAAACAATCCTTGGTTGCAGCCCAATTAAACAGTGACAAAGAGAAATTGATGGAAACAGATGTTTACAAAAGACTAACAGTCCATGAAGTATCGACATTTGGGGGATACAGCTGGGAGAAAATGTTATAATGAGGTAAATAACAACATACTTTGATATGAATTGCCCTAGGTGTAAACATCCATGCATGGAAAATACAGACACATGAGCATCCAATGATGGCAAACTACTTCAGTATCACTCCTCCACATGGTGATGTAAATGCAGGCGGCATGAAGCTACTGAATAAGAGATAGGAGAGGAGAAACCAGCCGGCATTTCCCCCCCCTTGATCAGCTCACAGAAATAGTTGTGAGAACAGAGACCTGCTGGGAGAATACAAATCCCAAAATTGACACTCAGAAGCTTCAAATGAACGCTTGCTAGAAAGGCCCGAGGAAGAGAAACCGGGAGAGGGAGCAGGCGCAACTAAAACCCCCTCGGAGCGCGCAGCGTTGTTTTATGTTGCTGTTGTAAATACACCTTCTCCGTCCGCGCGCCGACTGCTGCATGTGAAACTCACCCGGATCACAACAAACAAGAGTCCACCGAGCGAGACGCACAGAGACGGCACGCGCACGAACGCGGCCCCATGCACGGCTACTGCACGAGCCTCTCCTCCCCGACGCGATGCCCGCTGCGCGTGGACATCCCCATCGACATGAAACTGTCGTTGGACGCAAAGAGACGTGGAGTCAGCCGACTTCCGCCAACAGCTGCTCAGCTTTAATTTACACGAAACACACAGAGGGGGAAGGGGTAGTTTCTCGTGTAAACAAAAACTACACGGCTCATTACAAAATAAAAAAAAGCGATTTTCTCAAGACACCATGCCACTCAGTTCACACAACAAACACATACGCACCATCCACACGCGCGCCACCTCCATACTCACCACATTTGTCTCTTAGTGGGGAGGCAGTCTTTGTTGGAGGCTGTCACTCCCATGGCCATCTGCATCACCGTGATATATTTCTGGTACTTCATGTTGTCCTCCTTTACTGACACTACCACTTCTACTACTACTACTACCGCTACTGCTGCTACTTCCACTACTACTTCTACTTCTAGGAATCCGCGCGCCACAAAAGCGGCACAGGTGAGCGTGCATTCAAGTGTCTGTTATTGTCCGTGGCATCTTCAGTATCAAACACGCCATTTCCACGTCTGGAGGACTGTTGACGGGGAACATGTCCCCCGAGGAGCTCAACGAAAGGTACCACGGCGCCGCGACCCATGTCTCTAATCTCATTAGAGCTCAGAATAGATTGGCTAATCCATTCGATTTGAGTCAGGACCGGGTCATTGTTGTGGCTCGCCCCGTAGCGGCCACTTTTTTTCTCCTTTTGTTGTTGTTGTTGTTGTTGTTACCCCGGTTTGTCTCTGTGGACTAAAACAGAATCAAAATAAAGAGACAAACAGAGTCAGAGATGTGTTGCAGCGGCGGCGGTGGCACGCACAGGTCTGCGAGGTCGGATTGAGAGAGCGCCTGTGTTCAACGAGGATGGGGGGATGGGGGGGGGGGGGGGTGACAGAGGAGGAGGAAGAGGAGAGGAGGAGGAGGATGACGAGAGGCATCGATGTAATGGCTTAAGAGCGGGAACCTACTCCTGTCGAGTAATTTCTCAGAATTGGTTAAATTGGAGGACATTGCATGCTATTCTTCTCAGAAACATGTCCGTGTCCATGAGACACAACTAATACCTAATACATGAGTTTGGCTTGTTAAAAAACATGTATGTGATGAAACTGGAGTTCTGAGCAAAGGTGAAATGTTCACACTAAAGAAAACAGAATCAATTCAACACCAAATCTGGGTTTAGACAACATTAAAGATTGGACAACATGAAACCTGAAACCTGAAGGACAGCGACAACACAAACTACACAATAAGCGTCGCTTTATCCTGTTTTATACTTCAGGGATCAATTTCTATGTTTAGTAGTTTATTTTTATGTATTTATACTGTATATTTGTTAAGTTTGTAATTTGTACATATCGCACAGGCACCTTTCCTGTTTTTAATTATATGGTAATAAAATAACATAAAGGCACCTTTCTGTGCAGATCAGTCACTGGTGTGGACTCTTTCATTTCATTAATGTGTTGGACCATGATTTGTTTTACTTCATTCTTGCCATATACAATGTGTATAGATAGTATATGATGTATTATAACTCGATTTTTAATGAACTGTTACATAATTTTTCCACAAGAAGTGACTTAAAATGTATTTTTACACTGTAAAATGTATTTTTACACTGTAAAATGTCTGACTTGTTGTCAAACATTTGACTCATCCAAATAGGTTTCTTTTATCAAAATAAAAAAACAATGGACACCCCAAAAATATTTGTTATATATTTATTTAGAAAGTGGTTCGAGGTGAATCAGTACTTTGCCAATTTGATCACTAACCATCGCCGCACAATGCATGCTGGTTAGATTTGTATCCGACTTGCTTACCTCACAAGTCGGAGGCATATCTTTTCATTGCCCTTCACTGACTGCAAGACCCAGATCATGATGGGAAACAACGGGCTGTTGTCTGACAACAAACAGTGAGTTTTGGCCCAAATCCTACTCTTCGGTGTAATTTAACATTAGATTGCAGGTTATTAGTCTCATGTTGTGTCATGAAGGTTTTTCTGTCAATAAACATATCTTGTGTGGTGGTTGATGATAATAATACATGCTATTTAGATAGCACTTATCAACACAAGCCTCAATTACAGAGTGCTTTACAATGCAGACAAAGAACACAAACGGCAAACTATAAGTATAATACTCCTGTGACTTCCTGTAGATTCGTTGAAGGCTTCCGGAAACTGTCCCGACTTGACTGAAGCCTTTTGTCACCTTCCCGTGTCGCTGCCGCCTGATCTCGTCCACTTTCCATGTGTGCCCAACATTTGTTTCTTTGTGAATCAAGCATTTGGCACAATAGGTCGAGATGTATATCTTGAATGAGAACAACAGTGTTGTCCATCGACCTTGTTGCTTCAATCTCAATCTCCTTAAGTAGCCACACCGTCCTGCTCTGCAGCTTTGACTGAACGAGTAGACGAGTCAACATGATCTCAGTGAAACTGAGCCACGCAAAGCTTATTAAGAAACTGCTCCCAAAGGACAACGCTAACTGTGAAACCAATCCAATTCATTCATCAGGTTAATTTGATGTGGTATTTTTTTAAATATGCTCAATAAGTACAAATAAACTATCCGCTAGCTTTCAATAACAAGACTGAACAACACTATGATGGATTTAAAGATGAGTAAACTGTTGTTATTGTTTTAAGATCTCTATGAAGATGTGTGGTGTTCTCTTTTTCATCTCTTACAGTCAACCCGGAGCAATCCAAGGTTCAGATTACTTTACTCTCCTTCTAGGGGCTTTGTCTCCAAAGATGCTAATCGATTTAGCGATTGATTCAGTGTCCAATTGAAATGCCCAGTAAACATTAGTCTTTTGTGAGCCCTCCAGGACAACACTGTGCACGAGATCTAGTTTAAAGTAGCTCCCTGTGTGCAGGGTTGTTCATATACATGTCCTCTGTCAAAGAGGAAAATAGTGTTTTCTTTAGGACTGCAGAGTGATTCGGAGATGATGTCACCATTAAGACTGTTCACAGACTCCTTCTATATAAACCCCTTGGGCAGAACCATGAACCTTTAAACAAGTTGGCAGTGAAGCTGGAGAGTATCCCACTTTTTTTTATGAAACTGAAACATGACGAGAGACAGCACATCACTGTCCCTGTATTTACATATTTGTTCGGGCTAATAAACAGAATGACGGAAGGGAGACCTGCAGTGTATAAACCAAAGTCCACTTGAGATGGCCCATGCACCGGGAAAGTAGATCTAGACGTAAACTCCATCAGGAATGAATAACACCACAAGAGAAAAGTCAGACAACCAGTGCATCTAGGCAGGTAACTCCTGTTGGATGGGGCAAGCTGGAGAGCAGCTGGTGGTGAAGGTCAGTATGAAACTGCTGTTCTCAGCGCTGCTTGATATTGGCAGCCATGACAACATAAAATCCACCAAAAAAATGTCAACACAGCCTATCCCACTTTCCTCTGTTTATTTACAGTTTTTGGAGTTGGAGAGAGGATTAAGTAGACACACACACACACACACACACACACCTATACAGGTATACATGACATAGCCAGTCTTTTTCGCTATACAGGCCCGGCTATGGTTTAGATGGACTACCCTTTCCCGAGGTCCCACAGCTTTGGCAGTTAGGTTCAAACACTTTTAAAAATCTGAAAAAAATTCAGCTGACTTTAGATTTGAGATACACAGCACACAACTTCATACACAGCCACCTACTTATATGGTGGTATAGGCAGACATTTCTTTTTTGACAAAAGTGTGGTTTATAAGGACTAAAAAAACACTGTTGGGTCTTTAAAGGGACAATAACCCCGCCTCCTCATTAACATAATACACACTAACCTGACAAGACACAGTATTACTGGAACAGTCAATTTAATATCAAAATAAATCTTATTAGATGACCAAATTGGAGGCATGCACGTTGCCCCCCTCCAGAGTGAGCCAGTACGTGGATAAATAGATGGATACATCTCTCCATCTACGCAGAGAGAACCAGCCAGTGACTGAACACCCTGGCTTCAATCTCTGGCTTTCATTAAACATGAAAAACACAACAAAGAGCTGGGGCGCTTTATCATTTAGTTTATTGATGTATCCAGACTTTAGTGGTTAGTAAACAATACTTTTTTAAGATACAAACAATCGAGGAACAAGCCTATAGTGGGATGTAAACAATACTTTTTAAAGATAGAAACAACCGAAGAGAATGACAGAGCGAGAAAGAGTGAGACACAAAGACAGTGATAGAGACACACATAGACACAAAGAAAGAGAGACAGACACAGAGACACACATAAAGATAGAGAGACAGAGACAGTGAGGAGACAGAGAGATACATAAAGATAGAGAGACAGAGAGGAGACAGAGAGAGACATACATAAAGACAGAGAGACAGACAGTGAGGAGACAGAGAGAGAGAGACATAAAGATAGAGAGACAGATACAGTGAGAGAGAGACATAAAGATAGAGAGACAGTGAGGAGACAGAGAGAGACATACATACAGAAAGAGAGACATAGACAGTGAGGAGACAGAGAGAGAGACATACATAAAGACAGAGAGACAGAGACAGTGAGGAGACAGAGAGAGAGAGACATAAAGATAGAGAGACAGATACAGTGAGAGACATAAAGATAGAGAGACAGTGAGGAGACAGAGAGAGATATACATAAAGATAGAGAGACATAGACAGTGAGGAGACAGAGAGAGATATACATAAAGATAGAGAGACATAGACAGTGAGGAGACAGAGAGAGAGACATACATAAAGATAGAGAGACATAGACAGTGAGGAGACAGAGAGAGACATACATAAAGATAGAGAGACAGAGACAGTGAGGAGACAGAGAGAGACATACATAAAGACAGAGAGACAGAGACAGTGAGGAGACAGAGAGAGAGACATACATAAAGATAGAGACAGAGACAGTGAGGAGAGAGATAGACATACATAAAGATAGAGAAAGTGAGGAGACAGAGAGAGACATACATAAAGATAGAGACATAGACAGTGAGGAGACAGAGAGAGAGATACATAAAGATAGAGAGACATAGACAGTGAGGAGACAGAGAGAGAGACATACATAAAGATAGAGACAGATACAGTGACGAGACAGAGAGAGACATACATAAAGATAGAGAGACATAGACAGTGAGGAGACAGAGAGAGACATACATAAAGATAGAGACATAGACAGTGAGGAGACAGAGAGAGAGACATACATAAAGACAGAGACAGTGAGGAGACAGAGAGAGAGACATACATAAAGATAGAGAGACAGTGAGGAGACAGAGAGAGACATACATAAAGATAGAGAGACATAGACAGTGAGGAGACAGAGAGAGAGACATACATAAAGATAGAGACATAGACAGTGAGGAGACAGAGAGACATACATAAAGATAGAGACAGATACAGTGAGGAGACAGAGAGAGACATACATAAAGATAGAGACATAGACAGTGAGGAGACAGAGAGACATACATAAAGATAGAGAGACAGAGACAGTGAGGAGACAGAGAGAGACATACATAAAGACAGAGACAGTGAGGAGACAGAGAGAGACATACATAAAGATAGAGAGACATAGACAGTGAGGAGACAGAGAGAGACATACATAAAGATAGAGACATAGACAGTGAGGAGACAGAGAGAGACATACATAAAGATAGAGACAGAGACAGTGAGGAGACAGAGAGAGACATACATAAAGATAGAGAGACAGACAGTGAGGAGACAGAGAGAGACATACATAAAGATAGAGACAGAGACAGTGAGGAGACAGAGAGAGACATACATAAAGATAGAGAGACATAGACAGTGAGGAGACAGAGAGAGACATACATAAAGATAGAGACATAGACAGTGAGGAGACAGAGAGAGACATACATAAAGATAGAGACAGAGACAGTGAGGAGACAGAGAGAGACATACATAAAGACAGAGAGACAGTGAGGAGACAGAGAGAGACATACATAAAGACAGAGAGACAGTGAGGAGACAGAGAGAGACATACATAAAGACAGAGAGACAGTGAGGAGACAGAGAGAGACATACATAAAGACAGAGAGACAGTGAGGAGACAGAGAGAGACATACATAAAGATAGAGACATAGCCAGTGGAGAGACAGAGACATACATAAAGATAGAGAGACATAGCCAGTGGAGAGACAGAGAGAGATACATAAAGATAGAGACAGAGACAGTGAGGAGAGACAGAGAGACATACATAAAGACAGAGAGACAGAGACAGTGAGGAGACAGAGAGAGAGACATACATAAAGACAGAGAGAGAGACAGTGAGGAGACAGAGAGAGAGACATACATAAAGACAGAGACAGAGACAGTGAGGAGACAGAAAGAGAGACATACATAAAGATAGAGACAGATACAGTGAGGAGACAGAGAGAGAGACATACATAAAGATAGAGACAGATACAGTGAGGAGAGAGATAGACATACATAAAGATAGAGACAGATACAGTGAGGAGACAGAGAGAGAGACATACATAAAGATAGAGACAGATACAGTGAGGAGACAGAGAGAGACATACATAAAGATAGAGAGACATAGACAGTGAGGAGACAGAGAGAGACATACATAAAGATAGAGACATAGACAGTGAGGAGACAGAGAGAGACATACATAAAGATAGAGACAGAGACAGTGAGGAGACAGAGAGAGACATACATAAAGACAGAGACAGTGAGGAGACAGAGAGAGAGAGACATACATAAAGATAGAGAGACAGAGACAGTGAGGAGACAGAGAGAGACATACATAAAGATAGAGAGACAGAGACAGTGAGGAGACAGAGAGAGAGAGACATACATAAAGACAGAGCGACAGAGACAGTGAGGAGACAGAGAGAGAGAGACATACATAAAGACAGAGAGACAGAGACAGTGAGGAGACAGAGAGAGAGACATACATAAAGATAGAGAGACAGAGAGACATACATAAAGACAGAGAGACAGAGAGACATACATAAAGATAGAGAGACAGAGACAGTGAGGAGACAGAGACATACATAAAGACAGAGAGACAGTGAGGAGACAGAGAGACATACATAAAGATAGAGAGACAGAGAGACATACATAAAGACAGAGAGACAGAGACAGTGAGGAGACAGAGAGAGAGACATAAAGACAGACACAGAGGGACATAAACAATTTGGAGACAGAGAGAGACATAAAGACACAGACAGACACGCATAGAAAGTAAGGATACAGAGAGAGACATCACAGACAGAGAGACATATCCATGGAGGAGACAGAGAGAGAGAGATACATAGAGACAGACATAGACAATGAGGAGACAGAGGGAGACATAAAGACAGACACAGAGGGACGTAGACAATAAAGAGACAGATATAAAGACAAGAGACAGACACATCGAGACGTAGACAGTCAGGAGAGAAAGACACAGAAAGACATAGATAATGAGGAGACAGAGGGACATAGACAGACACAGAGGGACGTAGACAATAAGGAGACAGAGATATAAAGACAGACACAGAGACATAAACAGTGAGGAGAGAGACACAAAGAGAGACAGAGAGAGACATAAACAGTGAAGGGACAAAGAGAGAGACATGGAGAGACATAGACAGTGAGGAGAGAGAGACAGAGAGAGATCGATAGAGAGACATAAAGACAGTGAGAGACAGATAGTGTTGCTTTGTGGTTTACCATAAACATAACAGTAATCGTTTGTGGTTACTTGTTGTCTGTTAAGTTCAACTTCACAATTTTCCTGTGTTGAGTCGTTGGTAACTCGAGGTTTCAGCAGCATTGGAAGTGATTTGAAGAGTTGGGCGATCTTTTGACGACTGGGATGCTTGTGTCTGACCCATGAGATGCTCCAGCGTCAGGTAGTACTGGTTTCACTTGAATCCGTCCTGGTTTCAACTGATGAGGCGTAATGGGGATGCTTGCATCGGAATCATCATCATCATAATCATCATCGTCGTCATCTTGTGTTTCCGAGTCCGTGTGCATTCCTCATCGGACATGCACTCCAGAAACTGGTAAGAAAACAAAGGATTTAAAATGATAGACAGCTAAAGACCAACAACAAACCACATGTGCTCTGTTCTGTGTTCCACTCACCTGTGATGGGTGTTGGTTATCATTTGTAACTCTTCTGAGGATTGATGCCAGAACAAACTGGAAGACATTTTGAATATATAGTACAAGTTTAAATACCACAGTTGTTCCTGTCAGAGCAATACAGAGATCTGGAATACATGAACATGCAAAAATGTCCCCTTTTATAGAGATAATTGTTGCCCATGTTTACACTTTTAAGTGTAACAGCTGGTGTATTGGAAAAGAACCTCTAGCATTAAACCATAAGAGATCTTGTCAGTACCAATAAGGCAAAAATAAAACACTTAAGTAATTTCAATGATATACTTACACTTCACAATTTTGGAAATAGTTGATATAGCATCCTATGCTGTGAATTAAGGATTATTTGTCATAAGTGTTTCATTATAGAATGGTTTGTACATTTGAACACAGCAAATATACCGACCTAATACCCCAAGACGCACTTTGTACCAATCCACGAAATATCTTATCTCTGCATTCATAGACACGCCACTTGGAGGATACAGGTCCCAAACATTGAACATACTTGTCCAAGGAGGATATTGTTGTGCACACCAGGTGATGCTTGACACTGGTCCAAAAAAAGATTTTATGACATTTGATTAAAAAAAGACCAAAAGAGACTGGGTGGACCGTTATAATTACAGATGTAAAGGGTTTTAAAAAGATCCCGAGGTAAAGATATTTATCAAACTTCATGGAGGTTTAAGATATTCCATAGAGTTTGTTTAATGTCATCTGACTCCAGAGATGAATGAAAGGCAGAATAGTGTTTAGAGTAGTTCACAGTTATAGAATGTCAATTCTGACTGTCTAGTGTCCTCATATATCATTGTCCCTATATACCATATGAGGTGGTTACACACACACCCACAGTAGTTATAGAAGGTTGATTCTGAATGTCTAGTGTCCTCATATATCATTGTCCCTATATACCATATGAGGTGGTCACATACACACACACAATAGTTATAGAAGGTTGATTCTGACTGTCTCGTGTCCTCATATATCATTGTCCCTATATACCATATGAGGTGGTTACACACACACCCACAGTAGTTATAGAAGGTTGATTCTGAATGTCTAGTGTCCTCATATATCATTGTCCCTATATACCATATGAGGTGGTCACATACACACACACAGTAGTTATAGAAGGTTGATTCTGAATGTCTAGTGTCCTCATATATCATTGTCCCTATATACCATATGAGGTGGTTACACACACACACACACACAGTAGTTATAGAATGTCGATTCTGATTGTCTCTTGTCCTCATATAACCCTGTCCATCCAAACCATATGAGGAGACTACACACACATACACACACAGACGCACACATGAAGAGGATTTAATGTTTTGTTCACACATAATGTAATGAAACTTAAGTTTAGACTTGCTTACCTCTTCAACCCTGTTGAGGAGACCAAGTTGTGTGAATGTTGGATTCAGGCCATCCACAGAGGTCTCAAGCTGGTCAGTTTCGTCCCTCAGAGCAGACTCAATCAGCTCACTGTTATCATCTGGAGCAGAAAAGGGGTAGAAAGAGACAGTAAATAGGATGTGGAACTGTACCATCAAGTGTTGTAATAGATGATAATCTCAGGGAATCATGAACGTGAGAGGTCCTCCGCTCCGACTAAGTCAGTGTTCGGGCCCTAATAATAATAAAAAATATACATTTTCAAAATGTACAATCTGGTTAAAGTCATTTATGAACCAACATCCTTTTTTTGTCCTGAGCAAGTCCTTAAAGGACTCATTTGCTCTGCTTAGCCATGAGCCTTTTCCCGACAGTCTTTTCTGCCTCTTGCTAGGGTTGTCACAATACCAACATTATAACTACGATACCTGCCATAAATATCATGATAACCGATACCACGATACCAGAATTTTATACAATACCACACATTTTGATACTGGTAAATTGATCTATAATAGTAATCAAAAAAAGTTGGCTTTCCTTCACTGTCTGCAATTTAGACATAGTACTTCCAAAAAGCCACGGACGGCCAGCAAATGCGCCTCTGCACTTGATGCCATGTCTCCAATCACTCGCTGTGAGTGATCGCTGCCTTGTGTGTGTGTGTGTGTGGGCACTGGGCAGTCCACCCCCTTGCAGTCAATGCGTGCTGGCAGTGTCACAGGTAGCGGAGCAGTGAATGCGCTCTGATCTACACGATTCACGTTGATGACATATTTTGATTTAAAACGGCAGATTTTGAATGAGAACCATCCTACTGTTGACAAAAGAATCAGGAACAGGCCCGATTCTACTGTTGGTTCTCTTTGCAAAGCTTGGAAATGTACATCTGACACATCTCTATTTGTTACTAATATTGAATTTAAAAAAAAGATACAACTAAATTAATCTTATGACACATTTGATTAAAAAAAGAACAAAAGAGACTGGGTGGACCGTCATAATTACAGATGTAAAAGGGTTTTAAAAGATCCCGAGGTAAAGATATTTATCAAACTTCATGGAGGTTTAAGATATTCCATAGAGTTTGTTCAATGTCATCTGACTCCAGAGATAAATGAAAGGCAGAATAGTGTTTAGAGTAGTTCACATAGTTATAGAATGTCAATTCTGACTGTCTCGTGTCCTCATATATCATTGTCCCTATATACCATATGAGGTGGTCACACACACACACAATAGTTATAGAAGGTTGATTCTGAATGTCTAGTGTCCTCATATAACCCTGTCCATCCAAACCATATGATGAGACTACACACACATACACACACAGACGCACACATGAAGAGGATTTAATGTTTTGTTCACACATAATGTAATGAAACTTAAGTTTAGACTTGCTTACCTCTTCAACCCAGTTGAGGAGACCAAGTTGTGTGAATGTTGGATTCAGGCCATCCACAGAGGTCTCAAGCTGGTCAGTTTCGTCCCTCTGAGCAGACTCAATCAGCTCACTGTTATCATCTGGAGCAGAAAAGGGGTAGAAAGAGACAGTAAATAGGATGTGGAACTGTACCATCAAGTGTTGTAATAGATGATCATCTCAGGGAATCATGAACGTGAGAGGTCCTCCGCTCCGACTAAGTCAGTGCTCGGGCCCTTATCAAGAGGCTCTGGAATCCTTCTTTGAAAAGGCCCGAAAAATCCACTGCAGTGACAAAATGTGCACCCTTTGTTGTGGTCATGAAAATAAATGAACACCAAAATGTTTCAAGTGTTTGTGTCGGTCGGTCTGGTCCCCCCCCCCTGAAGCTGTAAACCTAAGGGAAACACTGACACCCATTAGTAGTAAGTGAGGTAAAGAAAAATGTATTCTGAGATAAATCGTGATTCTCTTTTGAAAGAATGACAACACGCAGAAACTAAATTGTCAACGTTATGATCTCCTGTAATAAACCTGTGACCCCGGGATGTCCGTTCCTCACCGCTGCCCCTGAACGCAACAGACGTAATACATTTGCATTACTTGATTACACTCTAAACAAGGCTAAATACTAGCAGCGTTTTTGTGAGGGCTGCTGAGGTTGAGCAGTCGAATATGGATACAATCTTACACCGTGTTTCTGACCCCTAGGCTTACAACTTCAGGGGGGAGGGACCGACAAACACAAACCAGTGTTTCCATACCATTATAACAGGGTGGCCCCCCTGAAATTGTATCTATAGTGCCAGATTACAACAAGAGTAATTTAAGGGTCTACACCAGGACAGGGCAATTATTTTTCCCAGAGGGCCACATGAAGAACAGAAAATATTGTGGAGGTCCAGGCCAATCGCCTAATAGGGCGGTGCAGTCACATGGGTCTGATGTTCCTTATGCCGAGGAGCAATACTCTGGATGCAGCTGTCAGTTAATTTTACAACTCTAAAACTCTTGTCGTACAAACCATGTCTCCGGCGACAGAAAGTGACATGCCAAATTCAAATTAAAGTTAACACTTTCCGACGTAATTCCAAAGGATTCGGAATGCTAAGAAGCGGAGCGTTTCAGTGGTATGCGGTACATTACGGCAATCGTAAGACATTTGGCGAGCTTGCCTGTGAGGGGAGGGGTGGAAGTGAGCAGAGAGCAAGCTGGAATCGCAGCCTGATACGTCGGCAGAAAGCATGGCACAGTGCTGTAACACTTCTCCGTTCCCGAAACACAATGACGGCAACAGAGCAGCATCTATGTTTCTTTATGCTTATTTATTGCTCAGCGCTCCTTTAAGCTTTGTGTGTGCGCTCTTCTGCAGCAGAAGGCGTTACAGCGGTCTTTACGTAAAGTCGGAGGATACCGTGTGTATCTGCCGTGTTCTGCTCCAGGAGAGTGACACACACAGCCTCAAAGAGCGCTGAGCAATAAATAAGCATTGAGAAACATAAATGCTGGTCTGATGCCATCATCTTGCTTCGGGAAACTCAAGTCGGGAATGGAGAAGCGTTACAGCGGTCTTTACCATAACTTATAATAAGTATAATACTCGGCGGGCCGGATTAAAAAGCCCAACGGCCGTATACGCAAAGTTTGGAAATGTAACCCTCCATTTGATATATCTCTGCAATTTATTTACAATATTGAATACAAAAAAAGATAAATTAACTAAATTAATCTGTTTTTTAATTATGAAGAATCAGACAGCCACAGTGAGAAAAAAATAAATTATGTGTAGAAAGATGTTGACGCATAAAGAGGAATTTACACCCGTAATATGTAGCTTAAAACATAAAACTACAAATATGACTTACCTTTTCATATCTTTTGAGCAGACTAGTTGATGCACCTGGAGATCTCTTTTCTTGCCTCTTACTTGTTGACACCTTTTGAGTACTCTGAGAAGGCTCGGATGTAGATGGACCTTCACCGTGCTCCCCGTCCGAAGACTTTCCTTCAGATTTCTGAAGCTATTAACAATAAACATCAATCCAACGGGATCAGGTCAAAACTGAATAATCAATACAGCAGAAACTTTGATATTTGTAGGTAGCAACATTTCTTTTTTCACCTCATCAACCAACAATGTCAATAACCGTTTTAATACTGTCAAAGATAATTGTAAATTAATGTAAAATCAAAGCTACTTGGACATCATTAAGCATTATTCATGGATGTGACATATCATATGGTATAAGCATTTCCTTTAGAAAGAACTTTAAAAGTAACATTTTGACTACCTTGCATCTCCACGGCCAATCCGAGTCACCATAATTATAGGTGACCTCCTCTCCTTGACTGATGTCTCGTGTTGCAAACAAACACAGATGGGGCTTCCTTGTATGTTTAGGTACTTCATCTTGGCATTGGGGTTGACATTATTATCGTTCACAAGTCTTCCAAGTGACCCATCCTCTTTTGCTGCATCAAAACTACAAAAACAAAAGTATATCAGTTTCATAACAGTAAATATATAAAATAAAGGCAAAGTGTCATTGAATTTGGATTAGACGAAGCATTGACACAATACGCACCACCATAGTTTTCCATTAAAATGGAACTCGAACATGAACACCTTCAGGCAGTCGTGATGAAGTCTCTGTCTCCGTTCACATTCTTGCTGGCTTATTAATTCACCTCTATATTCCAACAGAAAGTCTCCCTTTTCAAATAGAGCAGAGGTGAAGATGCCACGACCTATTCCACACAGAGAAAAAACGTTTGTTAAGTTTATTCCTACTTTAATCATGGTTACAAAATTAGAACATTCAACTTACCTTTGAAGGCATTGATGTATTTGATGTCAAGTCCCACTTTGTCCCCTCCAGTATCAATGTAAAAGTTGGCATCAGCCTTTGGATTTAGGCGTCTTCGTCGGTGCATATTCTCTTGCTGAAATGACCAAAGAAGATGGTTGTCAGGATTATTATCTTCATTTATAGAACATGCATGATCAGAACATATTCTATAGCCATTTAAACTAGTAATAAACTTGGATAAAATAAGAAAATGAATAACTGCTCCATTCACATTTTTATTTGACACTGCTTCACAGATTTACATATTAAGAATATCTTTAGACTATCTAAGATTAACTGTAGAAGTAAGGTAAGCCCCTTGCTTTGTTTGTTTCTTCCAAACCTGTCTACATGGACTGCTAATCATCCTCTCTGCAGGCCCAGAGTAAACATACCATCAACATTAGCTTAGTGCTAGCAGCTCAGGGAGCAAGCTGCAGGTGATTCAGTCAAGACTGGTGAGGAGATGTGTGATGTAAGCTACAATGGCATGCTAACGTCAACCTTTTACCTTGTATCAAGCCACATAGTATGTTCACTAGCAAGCTAACGTTAGCAAACGAGCGCTAGCTAGCGTTAGCACGTTCGCAAGCTAGCGG
Organism: Pseudoliparis swirei; assembly: GCF_029220125.1. Lineage (NCBI taxonomy): Eukaryota > Metazoa > Chordata > Actinopteri > Perciformes > Liparidae > Pseudoliparis > Pseudoliparis swirei. The sequence continues at coordinate 14,008,257 of NC_079391.1, read as the reverse complement.
TTAGCACGGTCGCTAACGGCAGCAAGCTAACACGCCATGTGGCTCGACACAGGCCGTGACAATGATAAAGCACGAGATAACACGAGCTAAACCACCACGTGAATCGACTGTCCTTAACCAGAGGGCCTGCTAGCATAGCTCACCTCACACTGATCTCCTTCAGTCTTCACCACCTGGAGCTAGCTCCGTTTTATACTTAGACATATAAATGACACGTTCTCATCTACTGCAGTCTGCACCGAATCACCTGGAGCTAGCTCCGTTTTATACTTACACATATAAATGACACGTTCTCATCTACTCCAGTCTGCACCGAATCACCTGGAGCTAGCTCCGTTTTATACTTACACATATAAATGACACGTTCTCATCTACTGCAGTCTTAACCGAATCACCTGGAGCTAGCTCCGTTTTATATTTACACATATAAAAGCTTACCTGGTGGTGTTTAATCCTTCATCCTTCATCGGTGCATGCTCTCTGCCTGTCTGTTTAAAGGTCCACGCACCTGGTCCTTGACGTTGGCACGCCCCCCCCGACGTCACTCCCACGCGGGAAAAAACAGCCAATCACAAGGAAGGGCGCGAAATTGTCACCGTGTGTATCGAAATGTGTATCAAACTGCACCAGCATCCTCACGCCGATGATGTCGCTGTTCTACACACTGGGATACACAAAAACTAGGTCAGGTGGTTAAAATGGACTTTGCACGAAAAAGAGAGGGATATGTTAGTTAGACAGTTTTAAGACGTTTAAGCTCTTTGTTTTAGCCGGACCTCGGCATGGTCCGGCTAATACCAATAAGTCCGGCTATCGCTGGTGTGTATTCAGGTGTAAAGTCCGGACATACCATATCCACCTACACACACACACACACACACACACACACACACACACACACAGAGCAGTGGTCTGAAGGGGACTGAGGATGGTGAGGTCACCACAGCAGTGATGTGGTCTTCAGCCAGAAGGACCGTGGAGACTGAGTGACGCACGGTTCTCAGCAGACAATTTTCTCTTTAATCTCTGGTAATAAATAAAATGTACTGCTACTTGATGACACTGACTTGCAAATGGAACTCCATCAGCCCACATTGTGAGTGAGCATAGATTATGTGTGTGTCTCTCACATAATATACTATTTCTATTAAAGTGCTCACTGTGGAGCATGTTCGCTCATCTTTAATTCCAACTTTGCTATCCTCAAACATAACATGGTTTTAATCGGTTCACTTCAATTCGTCATCCACAGATTCCCCTTAATGGCCTTAGCTGGCTGTGCCTTTAAACTTCACACACAATTGCCTGACAAAACTACACCAGGAGTCTAGTTCATCATCTTTATAGTCATAGCAATGGTTAACATGTCCAAAGCCATCACAGTTGTCAGTGGTGGGAAAAGAGGACGAAGAATACTGGATTGGTTTAAGAGTGAGATTTCCCTCAGGAGCAGCAACCATCCAAATGTGTTGATCCCCCCCCTCACCATAAATTACACTATCCCCTGGCTCTTGGCCACGATTAATCACATGACCACGGCAGCCAGATTAAATCTGTAGCCTTGGACTGTTTCTCTCTCTCTCTCTCTCTTTCTGACTCCCTGTCATGCACGAGTCGTACAAATAATCAACAAGTACACACAGCAGGAGTAGACGTTAGCTGAATATTTGTAATATACCAACACAGATTACAACTAAGAGTGTATCATTGTAGAAATGAGTGACAGTGTGTCGTCGTGCATCTGTTATCTGTTACTTGTACCGTTATGATGGCCCTGAACACCATCGGGGGGCTACAGCTCTCCATCCCGTGCTGGATGCGTCCTGTAACTCAACACTCCACTGCAGAGCTTTAATTTCTCAATGCCAGACCTGCATCGCCATGGCAACACTGGCTCAGGGCTGGGCTACGGTGCCCATGACACATGATACTCCTTCATATTCCAAGAGCAAAATTATGTAAGAACAGGTATGACAAACAGATATATATATATATTCATATAGTGCTGGGACCTGAAATTGGCAAGTTTACTGACCATCAATACATTTGTGAAGTCAATTTTCAAGCATGAACTCCATGATCCATGAACTAGTGATCTAGGAATATGTTATGCTTTTCCTTGTGTTAAATTATATTCACTGAATACATCTGGTTTGGGACTGTTTGACAACATCCCATAGGCTTTCTGATGTTTTAGAACATAAAATGAATTGATTGATGAAGAAGATAAATACTATTTTCGAAAATAATTCTTATGACATTTTGTAGGAACAAAAATAATGGGCTAAATTTAGACTAGCTTGGAAGGTGCAGCATTAGTACGTGTACAAAGTGTTGCTAAAATGGGACACTGATTTTAATAATATAAGCAGAATTTCACTACGAACATCCTTTTCTAATTTGGATTGCACATGGTGATCTATAATTAGATATTGATGGCACTGGGTCCTTTTTCTAAACTCATTCGGGATGCTTGACTATCTAAGAATAATTTCCTGTGATAGCGATCTAATGTTGTGATGTCATATAGAGCTTGTCATAGCAGCACTTGTTTATTTAACAGAGATAAATTGTAACTGTTATTTAACAATAGAGAAAACAGTTACATGGTGAAAAGCCACAGATGTAATAAATGTAGATCTACCTAAAGCACATTTTTAGTACGTGATAAAATGTAAAGACAAATAGTTAATGCTAGAATGGCAACACATTAAGTACAGGTCTGCACTGTAGTGTACAGTGGAGGGGAGAGCGGAGTGGTATCTGCATGATGAAAAACCCGCCTGTGACGTGTGTGAGACTTGCCAGAGAGCAGTGACGTGATAAGGAGGCACACATGGACCGCTAGACATGGAAGCTGCAGAAGATGCATAAAGCATATGAATCCAACCAAGGGTCATGCAATATGTAAACGAGAGCGCAGTTGTTGAAGTGAATGTGCCTGCTGTCGTTTCTGCAAAACTGCATGTGAAAAGCACGAAACTCGCCTCGACGAAGACACATGCTGACGCCACACTGCCAACGCCCGTCTCAGGTCAGTGACAGAGGAGCAGGGGAGACACGTGGCTTTCAGTTGCAGCCATTTCGACTCCAAAGTCAGTCGCAAAGTAACAGGTCGAAACGTACTTTTATAAAAAAGGACTCGGCATCCCACACAGTTTTCGGGTGGAGCATGGGGGTGGTGAGGTGTTGGAGGTTGAGCAGAAAACAAACATGGGGAGAGATTGGAAATGAATGCCAGGAGCCCTGGATGCTCAATGACTGCTTGGACAGTGATTTATAGTGCAGCTTCACTGGTGTGGGGGAAGATGAGAAAGGGGGGGGGGGACAAGGAAGGTTCCGCTTGAGTGATATACAGTACATGAAAACACATATTCCGCTTCATAGTTACAGAGAAAACAGATATTTCCCGGTAACCTTGTGTGTACCAGGAGGTGTTTGTACACAGTGTTACCTGATAAGGCAAAGCTTTGTGCTTCTTGTACCTCCAGTCAGCAGGGTTTGACACCAGCACCCCCCCCCCCCTGCCCTCCCACTGTCACCTTTATTAACAATCTGCCAGGTGGAGACTTTCTCTCCCAAGTGTCCGTCCGGCTGCAGCGTCGGATGTCCTGAGGTAAGTGAGCACGGAGAGCCTGAGGGAGGGAGCAGCTCTCCCTCCAGTTGAAAAGCTTTGTTTACGGCAAACACACAGCAGCATTATAGTTGTTTACCACACAACAACATCATGTACCTAAGAGTCGAGGGGTGGTCTGCTCTGTTGCTGACATCTCTAACGATGACGATAAAACATGGCCGCCTTTTAGTCTGTCATTCAAATTGTGGACTTGTTTTTCAGGAATTGTGAGTACATGAATGCACACATGGTGGCTGCAAGTTCATTTGCCTGGTATAAAAGTATGAGCTTAACACTTCTTTGTGCTTTTGCAAGAAGAAATACTCTAACTATATAATGTATTATGTAAACACACTTGATGTGACAACCATTCGTCGCATGGTGTCGCTAAATCCACCATAAATTCACACTTTAAAAAGATGTTTAAAAAGGGGGGGGGGGGTCACGATGCTCGTCAGCAGGTGAAAGCCAACCCCAGATTTCCTATTGTTGTTAACAAGCTTTGTTTGCACCTGGTCGCTATTTTGTTGAAGATTGACTGAAACGTCCCCAACAGAGCAGTCAGATGGCAGGGTCTCACACTGCGGAGGTGATGATTAAGAGGGATTCTTCTTTTTCTTTTTTTAATCTCTCATTTTTTGCACAGATAAAAACAAGATATAACAAAGGGTTATGACATGTTTCTTTGACACAACTCAATTGTGAGGAAGAGAACTAGCTGGACAGTAAGTTCAGCTGCTGCCATTCAACAACTTATGTTCGGCTTTTAAACATATTGTATATTACAAGTCACATTATCAAGTTATCAGAGCTCCTTTAAAAAATAAATAAAATACTGCTCTTTGGAGAAATAAAAGATCGACACATATGAGAAAAAGACAAGTAATATGGAATAAGTAAGTGACACGTTATGGGATAAGCTCCGCGGTCTTTAGTCAAACCCTTCTTGGCTTAACCTTCAAGCAACACTCCTGTGGAATTAAACATATTCTCTATGACTTGCAAAAATCAATGGAGAGCAATCCATGGGTTTATGTTACTTAGTGAAGGTTGACGGAGCGTTCTGGCTGTTTTAAAGTGATGCCCTTCTTGATATTCCCACAGCTGCACACATATACACCAGAGTGCTGCTCAGTACAGCCAGTCTCACGACAGAGTGTAGTTAAATAGTAATATATGTGCTTAAATGATGAAGCCAATATTAGAGAAACAGTTTGCTTTACAATATCATTGTTTGATGAACTTGGTATTTCCTTTACTGCAGTTATAAATGAATGGGACTTAAATCTTCAACATGATACGTGACATTTCTCTCTCTACTAGTCCTTCATCCAGACTGTGTTTGTATACAGTACAGGGCTGTAGGCGATGCCATGCAGCCTGACATGTGTGGGCTATGTATGCTGTCGCTGTGCATCTTGTCACAACAATCTCAGCAAAGAGTGAAAATAGGATATTACACCATCTGTGTATGCCTACATTTTTGTAAGCGAGACATATTAAGTGCCAATCTGCTGCTGTAATCATCATGCTTCTTGTATGTTAGTATGTCATCTTGTGGATTTTAAATAAATTAGGATTCATCAAGATAACCTGCTCACCAGATAGTGAAAGGTGAATACAAAATTAACTAATATTTTTAAAAGCATACATCATTATTAATGTCGTCAGATGTGTGCAGTAATAATTTATTAAGACAAGACCAGAGACTTTAGAGACTTGAAAATGGTCTCTGACCAAAAGCTCATTATGGATGTGAAAACACAAAATGAAGATGGCCATGTAACTATAGACAATGATTCGTAGAAGATTAGTCATTAAAAGTAATGACGCCTATCTTACAACACGGATGTTATGAGTACCTAATGTGAGTCCCTAAGCCTAAAAAAAAAACAGTTTCATAGTAAAATCACTGTACATCGGTGCTAAAGGAAGCGTTGGAGGCCTACTGTCAAAACATTCAAATCTGAGTTTGTATGCACACTAATTACTATCTATTACATGTTGCTGGGTCATAGTCAAAGCCAACTGCATTATTCATACCACAAAGCAACTATAAAGTGGAGGTTTTAGACCCAGAGGGAAGTTGGCTTTGAAATGGAGTACAGGCATGAATAATTATGTTACATGTCATACTGTGTCGGCCTCAGTTACTACTGTTTCTCTCTTCTGGTGAATGATTAGCTGTATCATCTACAAAATAAGGGATACATTTTTAACTGCATACCCCCTGTACCCTCTTTTATCAAACACTGTTGTAACAGTTCCCTAAAACTGATGTGTAGAGCAAAATAACAGAAAAAAGCAGATAAAAACCCTGCTGTAAGCATTTGTTTTTCTCTTCAGAATGTAAAAACAAGGTCGGCACATCATATCCTCGAGTAATACAAGTCTGTGGTTCGGCAGGCAATTAACAGAGAGCCGGCAAAGCAAACCACAGTGAGGCCAGTCTGTTTGCACGTCACCAATGAAACAAGAGAGGAGAGAGATCAGACAGTCCTGTGAAAGTCCACTCGACAGGAGTGTGCAAGCCTTAGCGCCTGTGTGTGTGTGTGTGTGTGTGTGTGTCTTCACTGTATGATGTGCGTGCATCATGGAGTCCTTTGCCTGTTATTGCTGTGGCTGAACTGTGCAATGCATTTCTTATGTAACAACACATACACTTTAAAACCCCACTCCTCCTCAACCTTCCCAGCTGGAGGAGCAGTCTTTAAGAGCCATGATGTGCAACAAGAAAACACGCAAGTGTGTTGCACTAACAGCCTGGCACGGAGATGTCTGAAAGTGGATAATGATAGATAGTGATAGATGTTTGTGTGTGACGCTAGTAACATCCACATGGAAATCTATCTGGCCTTTATACATTTTACGCCCAGTTAATTAGCCTTTTATTTTATTTACTGTATATTGTGAGAATAGAGTGGCAAAATGGTTTGGACCATTTGGCTGTGGCTTGGAGAGACATTGAGCCACGCCCGCCTACCGCTGAGACACTGCTCTGTTCAGACAGATTTATTTCAAATGCCTTTTTGGTCAAAGTCACAAAATATCGACATTTTGATTAAATCATGACACCCTCATTAGGTCAGTCGGTAATCAATAAGGATTAGTGGATGTGAGCACTTCAGTGTGCACAACTGGACGTGGAAGTGCAACAATCTCTGCTTTCAAGGTTTTTAAAAATAACTTAGGTTGATATTGAGGTATCAATAGTTTGCTATTTGAATCAATTTGTGTTAATTGCTTGCAATTTTTCACTACGTTCGGTTCCAACATGTCGACATTTCTTTTAAATCTTCAAATTTTCCATTTGACTGCTTGATAACTATATGGATCACTTTGTGTTCTGTTCTGAAATTAGATGTGCTATAATATGCAAACAAAATGTGTAGGTGAGTAGGTTGAGGACATATTTGTGTAAGAGAGAGAGAGAGAGAGAGCGATGGAGATTTTGCTGCACTGTACAGATTTGCAGGGCCAAGGTCAAGGTCACAGCAGGCGTACTTCCTGCCAGAGGGAGAGGTAACCTGAACCAACAACTGCAACACAAGAGAGCCCTCACAATCTCTAGCCTGGGTGTGAAATAAAAAGTGCTTGCCCTTGTACGTGTGTGAATGGAGATCTGTGAAAACATATGCACGTTTAATTCAGGCAAGAGACATTTTGAGTTGTCTTCAACCTGCCCACCGATTGGATGTTAATGTAAGTAGAGATTATGCTTTTTACAGGTGAAGATGACTCTCTTGTAGATTTTCAATCTTTCCACAGAGTGGCATAATCAGCAGTTGACACTGTGCATCGTGATACCTTTAGTAAATTCTATATTAATCAATGTGCATATTAGGGGACATGAAATAATCATAATTAAGGGCAGGGTTGGTAATCTTGAGAAACAAGCAAGAGTAGGCTAAATGAAAAAAAAAAAAAAAAAACACAGTCCAGTGTTGCCAACTCTTTTCTAAGAAAAGAAACTTGCATCATTAGCTCTACAAGTTTACCAAAATGATTGTTATGAATATAAATAACCAACATGGCTATTGTCACAGAAGACTCCGGTGCACGGGCAGAATACGCAGTTTATTATCGTCCTAAAACAGCCACACATACTGGATTACCTTTTTTTTGTCAGAGCATTTAATTAATGAGAATTTCAACAACAAAAATTCCAAAATATTTCTAAAGATTACCAGCCTGAATTTAAAACACAATTTTTATTACAAACCACTCAGACTTAATCCAGTTAAACAATTGAAAGATATTTTATCTGCATTCATCTAAAAGGTTCTTGGGAGAGGACAGTATGTTGATAGTGTAAGGGTTACAGGTACTGGAACCCAAAAGCACGACTCGTAAACAGGAATGCAGAAGGAGGATCTTTACTCGGTAATTCAGGCAGGGTCAACACCGGGTGGTCCGTCAAATAGGGCAACAAACCCAAAAGGGGGCAGGCAAAAATCTCAAGTCTGGTCAACATGCAAACAAGGTCGTAACGGGGGGATCAGAATTACAATTTTGGAATATGGTGGAGAGTTTGGCACTGACACAAGACAATCTGGCAGAGGACAAATGTAAGTGAGGGGCTAATGAGGGGATGGGCTGCAGGTGAGAAGGTCGTGAGGACCAGGTGCAGGGAATGAGAGACAATCAGGTGAGGATGACAGGATCTGGAATGACAGGAGAGTTCATTAAGTATGCAGGCAGGATGAATATAACTATGAAGGTGGAGAAGTCGTGACAGATAGAGTGGTTGTCATGTACATTTCAGTGAATTAAAACAACCTCATTAGTTAACATTAGGTAGGTCGGAGAAACATTCACACCAGTGTTAAAAAAGCTCAGAAACAACTCTTATATAGTTTCTCCTTAAAACTTCTTCATGTAAAAAGCCGGATTTTGATTGAAGAATTTAGATTTCAACCTTAAATACACTTAACAGTGAACACAGCGCAAGCGTTTCTTTTTATAGTTTCTCAAGCTACATACTTACGTCAGTTTCTGTTACAATCAGATTGTTTGTGACGTCACAGATATCATCAGCTCAGATAAATTGATAAATAGGGGTACAAAATAATAATGTAACGGTCCAGCTGGGTCTACCAGGCTCCCTCACATGGAATGTCGTAGACATTCCTCACACCTTCAGAGGTGAACAATTTGAGTCACAGTTGATCTCCCGAGTTTTCCATCTGGGGATTACTGCTCCCGTGCAAGACCCTGAAAGCTGCACTCGACTCGTTTCGTCACGTCCCCATCCTCCGGCGCTGTGGGTGGAGGACCCTCGCTGCATTTGGTCACACCGCATCAAAAAGCCGTCATTGCAATAACATGCAATTCGTACTCATCTTCCTGCTGTCCTAAATCTTCATGGTTTGGTTTTTGAAACAACCTAATAGCTAATAAATGCATTGCATTATGATCTGCGCTGATTCATGTATTATGTATTCATTCACCAGCTGTAGTTGTACTCGGCCTGCTTTACCGTAGAGACCTGCTGGATTTTTGGGGTTTGAAAACCACATTCCTTGTCCTTTAGAAAGGGACTAAAGGAACAGGGAATGCAACACTGGGGCACCCTGTGGCACCCTGTGGCTCAGCTGGTAGAGCAGGGTGCTCTGTACTGAGCCCTCAGCACAGCGGCCCGGGTTGGGGTCACTTTGCTGCATCTTTATTCGGCCATACTAAAAATAATGGTCTTTAAAATAATGGTGAAACATATTCCAGTCTTATAAATGTCAGTAAAGAATTGGAGGTCAAAAGACATCAAAACAGGGCTACGTTTGGTTGTAAGTTTAGAGATTATCAGATGTCTAGGTTACATGACCATTGTTTCAACAGTATTCTAATGAGGATATTTTCTTTTCTTTAATATCCCTGATTCTGTGTCAGAGCTTGTAAATGATTCTATTGATATGTGCAATATTAACTGCATCATAGATCTAATCAACTTTCATGTTAAAAGCAAAAGACGGTGGTATGATAGCTGCATTTACAATAAAACACATTAAATTAGCGCTTCCTCGTACCTTAAACAGATTCTGGCTGACATGAAGCAAGGAATGTTGGTTTGGCTATCACTCTTTTGTGTTATTACGTCCGACATACAGGGCTTTCAAAAGAAGTGTGTCCTCATTGTAATTACGTCTTGGATATTGAGACAACAAACTACATTATTTAAATGGTGGAAGGAAGAGAGACAGTGAATAACTTAGACGTCTGCCAGGTTGCAGCTATCTCTGAAATGGACTTCCTGAAAACCTCAAATAGTACCGGCCTGTTCCGACTCTTTTTCTCACTCCTCTATAAGCCCCTTAGACACTTGAAAGTCTCTTCTCAGGGTAGCTGTTGGATAAGAAGACTCGTCAAATTTCCAAGGTCTCAGACTTGGAGGTGCCATCCTCCTCCTGACAGCATCACACTCAACTGCAAACACCCCCCACTGCATGTTGGAGATTACATTAAAACCAGAACATCATCATCCACAAATAGCAGAGATGTCTCCAGATGTTAATTAAGCCCCTTTGTCAAGACTCCCCTCTGCCGAGCTGGGATGTGTTTGACTTCATGCTAAGAAAGTCAACCTGGCTGTCATTCTGCAGGACTTGAGTGTGGGGAAAAGAGCTTTGAAAAGCCGCTGGAACATTTCTAATCCACTCTCCCAACACCGCTGAAGAAGACACAATTAGATTTTTCCACTGCCCAACATCAAGTCATAAATGATTATTTGATTAATAATCAGTCAATCTTTAGAAAGTAACTGCAAACCATCCTGATTATCGGTGAATTATTATGGTCATTTATCAATCAAAACGTTTACAGGTTCAATGATTTAGATTAGAAGAGCAATACCACTCTCATGTCTGTCTGGTGAATATATGAAGTTACAGCCAGCAGCTCTATAAACGCACATTGGTAAAGGCCATCTTCGCAGATCAAAATAAAAACAAACCTCTGTGGATAGGTAGGAACACATTGCCCTCAAGTGAAGAGCTTTTGTAATGAGGTACTTATCTTCTTTTCTGGAGGTGTAAACACCCCAATGTGCAAATATTCAAAATATTAAGTCAATGCTCATCCTTCTCACCTTATGATTGCGTTAGCTTTTGTGTCAGTTAAATATGGAATTATGATGAAACGGAACATTACATAAACCAAATTGCTTCGGTATTGACAATTGGTTGAACAACTTCATGGATGTATTGTCAATGTAACAGCAGCCTCAGCCCTCTTTGAATATGACCACAACAAGCCCATAACATATATGACATCATATCTGGGAAATAGGCGCTATAAAATTGAATTGCATTGTAATTAATCTGATTTCTACAGCTGACCTGGAGAGACTTCCAGTGCTGAGAAGATAAACGTCTTTGTTAGGTCTCAATGTATTCTGATAATGTCTCCTATGGCAAGAATATGAAGCTCGGGAGAATCTGACCCTGGGAACAGAGACACGCTCTTTGCAGATTAAGGTTAGCGTAAAATGGTTAGCTTCATATTTATTATCAGAGTAGTATCAATCTTACCCCCTAAATATTGCCAAGAAAGAGAATAATCATATTCTTCAAAATACAGAGATTATTCTATAATGTAAATAGTTGCAACCCATCCCTCAGTTATTGTTAAAAGGGTCAAATGTCAATAAAAAGTTGATTCATAATCATCAATGAGGTGATCAGCATAAAGTTTTTGAGTGGCAGGTTGCTGCTGGAACCATAAATGACTCGTGGTAAATTAGCGGGCCTTTTCAGTCCGGGGTTTAGACTGCGGAGTGACTCACGATGTACGTTCCTGACCTACGGAGGCGCGCACAACAGCATCAGTCAGAGAGGCGTTAACCAAATGGCGCACTTCTGTGTAAAACTCCAGTCAGCTTGTCCCCTTCTCTCGTTGCCTCTGAGCCGAGATCTACAACAGTAACACAAGCTGGCAGATTAGTCTCAACAGTTTAGAATTTGCCACAATAATGATAGCTTCAGCCGTTCTGCGGTTTGGCCTTAGTAAGCAAGAGAATATTCATAAAATGAGCAACTATATACAAACCAGAGCATATTGTCTCACTATTTATATTCACTTTATTTTAATGTAAGCTTTGGGCATTCCTCTTCTACACCAATATCAACAGTTGACTATTGCTACTGTATCTTTTTATCGCCTGATAAATGATTGTCCTACTTTCCCACTAACAGTCTAAGGAGGACAACTTAAAAATGACATAGTAGAATCCTATTACTGAGGACATAGAGTTTAGACATGTCCCGTTGTTCCTCACGGCAGGTTACAGAGAACAGAGATTTAAGTTTGAGAGATACCGTGTGACTTGTATGAGAAGAGGACGGGGCCTGTGTTTAGAGAGGGGCATCCTGTGCTGGTGGAACAAGAAGGGACGGCTCTGCAGATCTCAGCGTCCCAAAGATTAAGAAAAAAAGCCAGGCGTCCAATAATATTCGTTAGCTTGTTTTCTATGTTTCATGATGTATGGACAAACCTGAAACTCCAGTTAGTTTGTGTTTCAGTGATGTTGTATGTAATCTTTGTTCAGAAGACTTATTTAACATGTACGTGAATATTAATATTTAGTACTGTAAGGTCTCAGGCTAATATTCCAACAGCTACAATTATGGGTTATGTAAAAGTCCAGAGAACCCATGTGTTTTTAATTGATTCCTATTGTTGTTTTAAATCCAACAACATCGCTGTATAAAATAAAACAGTTAAATGTAGCACCAATTTGACCAGCAACATTAAAGGTTTAACGAGTATAGTGCATATTAAAGGTTTTTCAGGTTAATTTGCAGTAATTCCAAAAACAGCTTTGATCTCTGTACACAGCAGGAGGACCTTTATTTGTAGTGGAAGCGATTCAATAATCGTATAAAGGAGATCTGATCATTATTGCAAAATGAAGGACTTGAATCTGCAATTTACAACCTCACAGGGCCATTCTACTGCATGAGTACTTTTTATACTTCAACTTACATTTGACTAATAATACTTTTCAAAGCAGCAGAGGCAGGTATATCGGTCCCAATGAGTCAAGCTAGAGAAACTCTGTGATACTCCTCATGAGGTGAATACAGAGATGTAGGTGTAACACTGGGTTTAGGTGTTAAAAGCTTCTTTGCAAGGTTCGAAGCACAAAACGACACACGTCCATGTAACACTCCGCCCCCTCCCCACGACCAGGTCCTGTGCCTGTCTGCTGCCAGCGTGAAGAGGACACTCTCCACCCTCAACACCTGCAAGGCAACGGGTCCAGACAACATCCCTGGTCGTGTGTTGAAGGACTGCAGGATGTCTTCACGGATGTCTTTAATACTTCTCTGAGACAAGCTGCCGTTCCATCGTGCTTCAAGGCCACCACAATCATACTTGTGCCAAAGAAACATTCAACACCATCATCCCACAACAACTCGTCTGCAAACTTGACCAGCTGGGGCTCACCACCTCGCTGTGTAACTGGCTGCTGGACTTTCTGAGTGAGAACAACACCTCGAGCAGCATCACACTGAGCCGGGGCCCCTCAGGGCTGTGTGCTCAGTCCACTGCTCTTCACCTTGCTGACCCACGACTGTAAAACCATCGACAGCACCAATCACATGGTCAAGTTAGCAGACGACACAACTCTGGTCTCAATACCAAGGATGATGAGACCCTCTACAGGAAGGAGGTCAGCCTCCTGACCACGTGGTGCGGAGTAAACAACCTCCTTCTCAACAACAGCAAGACCATGGAGATTGTTGTTGACTTTCGGAGAGGCCGCACTGAACCCCCACCGCTGATCATCAATGGTGCTGTCATCGAGAGAGTGAGCAGCACCAGATTCACGGGGGGACATCAGTGAGGACCTCACCTTGACAGCCAACACACAATCACTGGTAAAGAAAGCCCTGCTGTCTGCCCAGAAAAGCCGTAGAAGGCTGGACGAAATGTAGGTTTATAAACTTAATGGTAAAAGTTAGAGAAGATGATGGGAAGAAAGGGAAAACAGCCAAAAGGAAGGCAGGTCATTAATCTTGAAGGCTGGTGCTCAGCATGGGGTTAACCCCAGGGAGTGGCCATAAATTAGCGATGCCATCTTCCAAACTCCAAAAGATGACTCATTGTGGACCTGAGCTCAGAGGGCAAATGACATTCACACGTGGTCTGGCAAAGCAGCACGACAGTCCTTGGCGAGCCACACACTTTGCTACAGTCAGTCACAACTTTGATTCTGTTGGCAGTTTCTGTCTCGCAGGTCTCTGTTCAAATGCATCCTTCAGTCTGTGCGTTGCCTAACCGGGACCTCTGTGCAGCCGTGCAAATGAATAAAGCATGCACGTGAATATGATGCATGTGTGAGTCTACATATGAGCCTAAGAGTGAGTCTGTTCCCCTAAGGTAAGCCTGTGGAGGCTGCGACTTTCCCTCTCCCCCTCCTGTTAGGCGCTGCTCAGCTGTTTTCCTGCATGTCTTCTTAACGGTCTGGGGAACAATGTACCCTCCTGTCCTTCCTCTGCACACCAACACATCCCGGTGACCCAACCAGGGTTAAAGGTCAGTGAAGAGCCTACAGCGAGCACCACAGCGGTCACTCTGGAAAACTTTTCCTGTCTCCTCTGTGTCACTTTCACTGAGATACAAGTTTGAATTTACAAAGCTGTGAGAAAATATTTGCCTGTGATGTTCTTATAGTTTCCTATTTAATAAGGTTGTGGCTCTTTATGTGATTAAGTAGGATGGATGTAGAGTTTTGCCAAAATATCATGTTGACATTCTTTGATGGAGATCTCTCCAGTGAATGAGATGCATCAGTTCTTGGAGGATAACGTACACTGTGTTAGATCATGGTGTAATATTGAAATACCACAGTGGCTGTTCATGTGCAAGATTACTCTTAAACTGAAATCATTTCAATGCATTTTTTAAAACTTTAAGGCCAAACATACTCAACTGTTAGTTGCAGTGCTTCTATTTTAACGGTGTTCTGTAAAGTTACATTTTGTTTGAATTTGAAAGCAGCTTAAAATGCGAATATACTGTATACTGAAAATGAATGTGCATTAATTATCCCATTATTATTATGGGTACCAATAGTTAAAAAAATTAATATATTTTACCACTCCCAACTATGGATGGGCCATATGGATGAAATCCTCTATATGTAACTACATAAGTCATTTTATATACATCCATTTTCTGTAAGCGCTGACATTGGGGGAAGGCAAGGTCAACCCTGGAAAGGTCGCCAGTGTCACAGTCACAGAGCTGACACGTAGAGACCGACAACCATGCACGCTCACATTCACAACGATTTACAGTCCTCAATACACCGAAGATGCACGTCTCTGGACTGTGGGAGGAAGCCGGAGAATTGAATAGAGACCCACACTGACACGGGGACACACATCCACACAGAATGGAATAACTGTCTGTGGCCAATATAATGGCAATATAATGACTCTTCACCACAAATGTGTTCAGATGATCAGCAAAGTGAAAGAGATTAATCATCTGAGCGCCATTGAATGTTCAAATATAATTTGATGGTAACAGCTATTGAGATATTTCTTTATGGACCAAGCTGACTGCCAATAATACAACCACTAGCTAAAGATCAATATGACCTAATTCACCCAGAGACGTAAAAGGAATATTTACCACAGTATTTGATGTACAGTCATGGCCATAAGTATTTGGACTGTGAGACAATCTTTCTCCTCTTTACTCTACATTTCACAGATTTGAAACGACGAGTTCAATATGTGGTTGAAGTGTAGAATTTCAGCTTTAATTCAATGGATGTAACAAAACTATTTGCATTCATCGTTTCGGGATTTTTATTATTGTCAAAGAGCAAAATAAGAACAAATCCATTGCAGTCGTGTAAATAGGCAAAATTACAAACATTTTGTAAAATACTGACTGTAAGTATACACTATGGAAAAATATCGGGCAATAGTCCCAACGTCCTACTGTAAGATGCTGTCCACATTTGTGCAACTTCTGGCAAAAATGATCTTCAAATTCCTGAGTGCAGCCTCTTACTTAATGCCGCTGTTTGAGAATGAAGACGCTTTTATTTTCAGTTTAGCAATGGACACTCCAGTCTGCCAATCCGTGTTACCGGTTAGAGACACAAGTGAGTGAAAGAGACACGACATCAAAGATGAGGCTGAGAATAGAACCCCATCCTGCGGTGGCCTTAATCCTTCAACACCTGTGATTTGAAGCCCACTCCTTTGATGTTGGTGGTTCAGCTGGAGAGAAAGAGACTTCACGTGAGACAGATAATAGATTGCCCATTTACCACTGAACTAAAAGGTAATGCACGTTACGGTGGCAGTTTGGTGCAGAGAGCAAATCAGCTCTTCGCCAACACTTTAATAAAACTCCAGTAAGGTTTACCGCTCCATCTCACTGACAAAGTGCTGTATGAGAATGCTGACTGGATGTCTATTTGATGTCTGGAAGCTCTAAATAAAATATAAAATGCAGACAGAAACAGAAGCAATTCATGAAGACACAAGATGTCATTGACCTTGTCAGAGAGCGCTGGACATTATGTCTTACACAGTTCTCGATGATCCAGACTTCCCTGCACTGGATCATGCCCCCCTGAGATAGGAAAGGGACCCACCTGTGTGCGCGGATGTGTCGGCGCGCATCACGGCAGAGCGATGCGACCCGAGAAGTGTTAACTGGGGCATGTATATCGCCTGTTTTGCGATATACATGCCTAAAAGGCGCCTAATATTTCTAGACTGAAATAATATCGGCATTATAATTATTATAACTATGAGGATTTTTTTTGTTGCCTATTTTGTGGAGCCCCCTCAGGACTTGGTGCCCTACGCGCAGCGCGTAGTGCGCGTTATGGGAGCGGCGGCGCTGGGTTTAGCCCAGAAGAGTGAAGCAGCGACATTTTTAGACATAGAAACACTCTCAGACAGCAGCTTGCTGTTACGTGCGCCTGCTGCCAGCCTGACTCCGCTGTTTTGGGTGAATGACGTCACGTGCGACCTGGAGGTGTTAACCACTTGTGTGCCAAATCTTTTTTTCTTGAAAAAAAATTAACATTCGGGGCTAATTAAAAAACATCCGGGGCTTTAGCTTTAGCCCCGGATGTTTTAGCCTAGGGACGCCACTGGCACACACACGTCTCCACAGTCCTCACATAGCCAGGAAATCATTAAAATGTCATTTCTGCTTTTGTATTATTGTTTCCGTGTAATGTTTAATAATCACGTTGCTAATTATTTATGCTTTTCTGAGAACGGGTTTCATTAAAGACTAGATATTTGAAGATGATTTAGCTATAATTCCCCTGTGAATGAAGCCATTGCTTCACCAAAAGCATCCAATTAAAACATATGTAGCCCAGTTTCTCTCACGACATCACTCCCTCTGAAGCACAGCCGCACGATGGGGTGCAGAAACAACCCAAGGAGCCCAAGACAAACCAAAACCAGGCCAAGGTGAGCCTACAGGGAGACACAAACAGCTTTGGAATGACACTATGGTTGTCATATTGCACAATAATACAACACTGACATACATTCATAGTTGATTGTGATACTAAATTGAATAAATTTCGGTTATTGTTGTTTGGAAAAACTAGTGCGGCGCAGACTCCACAAAAAATAGTGATACAAACTTTGGGCCCTGGGAAAAATGTGATGGGTTTGCTATTTTCTGAAATTATAAATGACAGACACACTTTTGAATTGTTTATGTAATGAATGAATAAACAAAAATAAATTGCAGCACTAAAACATCCTGCCACTGACAGCGATATGATAACAACAGTGACAATACAATAATCTAGGCTACCGCACAGTGGAACAATATCATAAGGGATCGAGGGGAGATGGACGAGCCCCGGGCAGCCAGCTCTGCCACCGCAGGCCATCTACATGGTCCAGCAGAAGGGAAGCTGAAAGGACAACATCAGCACAACAGAAAGCAAAGAGGAGGAAGCACAGATCCTGTCATTGTAACATAATTCAGATTATGTGAATTATTCCTGGACATCAGAGGACACACAAAAAACACCCCCAGAAAAAGAGCGAGAGATATGTAAAATGTAACAGTTGGAGCATAAATGCACTATAGTACATCCTCGGTTGCAAAATAAACAATAAACGAGAGCTGCAGCTGAAGCGTATGTTCTTTTCTAAATCTGATTTTTGACTGTTTAGCGTAAAAGTGTTAAGAGAAAAGTGTAAAAATCATCACAATTCCCAGAGCCAAAGGGGACAACCAACAATCTACAACCAAAATGTATTTCATTTCTAACTTTTTTTATTGGACAATTAGTTGTTTCAACGCTCCACTTAATTAAGGCGGCAGCAAACAGAAGTCCTATATGACGTATTCATACTGGAAAACCCAAAGATATGACACGTACAATTATAACAATGATATAACAGAGAAAGCATCAAATCTTCATAACGGAGAGAAATGTTTTGGCATTTTTGAGAAGAGATACATTTGGATGTTTTGATGATTTCCTCGGGCAGTAAAATTCAATTTCCAGTATTATTGTACTTTTTTTGTACAATGAAAACAAAAAGGTAACCAATAACAATTCAGATGTTGTCATATTATTATACAGGTGTTTCACATGCTTAGGTTAATTAACAATAGATAGATGATGCATTCTGCCTTCTGCTCATGTTAAACCTCTGTGCATGTATCACCAACCTGCTCCTCTCTCTGGTGTTTTGTTCTGAGTCGAGCATGTTGCGGGTTGGGTATAAGAAACAGGGTGTGGCTTCGCTGTTGTCATGGCAACAGAGTGAACCCCCTCTCAACCAGTCACTGTATGGAGTGGAGGCACTCAGTCGCTACCCAATGACAGTATATGTGCCGACAAGCTGACCAAAATATTATAAACATGAGAGCAGTAACCTACATGGAATCTGTGCCTTTGTGCATGGATTTCAGAGGCAGTCGTGTGCTCAGTGGTTTTCAAAACAATGCCTGAGACCTAGGAGCCGGAGATACATCCTACTAGTAGCCGGAGATACATCCTATACCATTCCCTTTAGTGTCAGAGTAACAGGCTCTCTGAATTCTCATCATAACATTTAAAAGATATGATATATACACTTCCTCTAGAGACTTAAAGTTATTCAATGGCATCTGCACTAATCAAATTGAAAACGTTTATAAAAGCGTGATCAATATTTACTTTAAATATATAGTGAGACAGGACCGTTACAAGCCATATAAAATGTGCCATGACTTGATGATCAACTGAATATGTTACAAAATATCCCCACCTGGCGATGAAATGTAGTACTGCAATACACTGCTGCTGGGTGACAAAGAAAAATCCTCAATAATAAATATAATGGAGACACATAACAGATATTTATATTTTGCACATGGCAATAAACGGTTTGAGTATGAATAATGTGCATCTTTTCTTATGGCCTTCATAGTCACCAGACCTCAATCCACTGACCGCCGTGTTGCACTTTCCACAATCATCAAAACACTAAATGCGATGTCTTTTGGACTATGGTGTTAAATTATACAACAAACGATACCCTCCACTACAGTTTTGTTCTTTATTACCCGAAATGTTGTTTGTTGGTTTTGTTTGCTCCTTGTCTTTCTATTTAGTTTTGTTATTTGTCTATGCCTTATGTAAAGCGTCTTTGAGTGTCTAGAAAAGCACTATCTAAATTCGAAGTATTATTATTATTATAGTCCCACACAGGCACGTGCACAGACATTTTGGGGGGCAGGTGCTCAAACCCAAAAAAAGGGCACCCAATGCCAAAAAAAAATTCTGACAGAGTTGAAGCATAAGCAGCAATACACCGATGATGCTGTCCTCGACCTGCGTCTCCTCTGGCAGCATCAGACCGCTAGCTTACATTTTCTTTATGAATAAAGATGAATTATTATATTGCAACAACAGTACAAGCGTTCTGATTGGCTAATGGGTCGTCATGCCAGCCACGTATTGCCCTCCTCGCTGGTCTGATACGGATCCGTATTGCCCTCTTACGTCATTTTCAAAATGAGCGATTGTGATAGACATCAACAGCCAAGAGCAGTGGTCCTCAAACTAAGGCCTGCGGGCCGGATACGGCCCGCTTCCACATTTGGCCCGGCCCTCTGAACAATACCAGAGAGGCCTTATGATTTTGTTTTCAGTCTGGCCACGCAAATCCTAGACTAACCCGTTAAATAGAACGGAATAAGAATTATCTCTCTCTCCTCTCTCTTCTCTCTCTCTCCTCTCTCTCTCTTTTCTCTCTCTTTGCTCTCTCTTCTCTCTCTATCTCCCTCTCTCTATTCTCTAAACATAACTAACGTCAGTAAACAGCTGGACGAGGCTTTGAAATCACGGATTTCGTACGTTTTTTAAAATTTTCTTTTTAGGAAACGTCGGACCAGTTGTGACGTCATGTTTTCAACAGCGCTAATGTTGTGGTCGATTTATCACAAAACAACGTCAGGGGACAAACACCGTCATGACCTGTGTGTCTGGTGCTGCGGGTCAGAGGAGAAGGAGGAGACCTGCGCGGAGGAGGAAGTGGAGGAGGGAGGAGCGCGGCGGGGGGAGGGAGAGGGGGGGGGGGGGCTCGTGAGCGCCGCGAAGCATGTCGGGGCGAAATTCTCACAAGAACTCAAATAAATGCCCCGTCGGATATTAAAACACATTTGGGGGGAATTGATGACAGAAAGAGTAACTTTTATTCATAAATACGGATGAATAAAAAAAATGTGTCTCCAGGAAAAAGGGCACTTTTCTCATCCAGGGCAAAGGGGCTGGTGCTTGAGCACCACTAGGGCTCTATCTGTGCACGTGCCTGGTCCCACACGTTTGTCTACATATTGTCAATTTCTCAATGAGAGTGTGTGTGTGTGCGCGTGCTTATGTGTGTGTGTCACAGTGTTGCCAGGTCCGCGGTTTTCCCGCGGAATTGGGCTACTTTTGAAGTGTTGCCGCGGGTTGAATTTTTTGTCCGCTGGTTCGGGTAGACCTATTTTGTCTATTTGTCTATTTTGTCTGATTTGGGGCTGGTTTTGATTGGCCATTGGGCTGGTTTTGGGCTGGTTTTGATTGGCCATTGGGCTGGTTTTGTCACACAGACCTGGCAACCCTGCATGGCAACCCTGGTGTGTCATTTCAGCAGTAAGGCTACATCGTCTCGGTGTCCCTCTCCATCCACAGGGCCAAGTCTAAGAAACCTGAAAGAAACGTATTAAAAAACACACAATACTTTTCACTTAAGTTACACCATTATGTGAGGTGATAATGTTAATAAGACAGCAGGATACCGACCACTTTGACTTGAAATAACCCAAATGCATCGACTCTAGCTAACTATTAAGCTTGCTTGAACTACACAGACCGTTAGCGAAACAAACGCAGGCATTTTTCTTCTGGCTATGGTTTTAAGGCGTTACTTTATGGGTTTGATGTTATAACAACATGACCCATTAAACAGTACAAACACCGTCCAGCTCCTACACTCCTCACATCAAATATCCCAGATAACGTTAACAGGGCTCAAACCTCTTTGTTTAGCTCGCTAGTTAGTCCTAATACCAACATTTCCGATAGTTATCGAGAGACGTAAACGCAGCAGAGCCGTTTGCGCGCCAAACGACAGCGCAGCACTTCGTAAATTCAGTCTCCAGCCCTTCATCCAAAGAGAGAGAGAGAGAGAGAGCTAGCTGGAGAGTTAAAAGCGTCAATGCGAACCACTTTTCATAACAGAGGGCTGTTGCTATGTTCAGGGATATGTCTGCCTGGTTTTCAAGCAGTGTGCCACAGTCATGTCAGACCTTTTGGAGTAAGTAACGCAAACCTATTCCTACTATTATCAGGTCAATGCTAGTTGAATTAACCCCCAGCTAAATATTTTAACTAGTGAGTAAATGCTGTCACAACATGATTTTAACATTTTAACAAAACACGACTGTTATCTTTTAAAGGAGAATAAGTGGAAACATCTTACTATCACAAATCTATTTTAGGGATCTGTAACTCAAGTTCAACTTGTAACGTCACCAACATTGTCTTTTTGAAACATGGTTTTGGTAGTTTGATCTTGCTTTATAGTCCTTAGCATTGTGTCTTGTAGTATCGGAGGGTGGGACCATTGCTGACTGGAGAACAGCAGCTTTCCTTTTCAGTGAAGATGCTACATGTCCTGATACTCTAAGGTGAGTGTGAGGAACTGGAAAGATGCACATGTATCATCAAGCAGATACACTTTCCATTGTAAATCATCATATGTTGAAGTCTTTATACTATTGCACAGTGTGTATTGTTGTGTACCAAGTACAATGCCTTGTATGTGCTCACATACTTGACAATAAGCTTCTGATTCTTCTGAAGCTATACTTTGACATCTGTTTTTCAGGATTTTCATGAGCAAAGATTATCTTTGGAACAAGGTTGCAGTTTTCCACAGCTTGTTTCTGTCCGCCTGTGAGAAGCGCCAAAGTGTGAAGTCTGTGTGCATCGGTCATTATGTGCTGCCTCCGACCTCAGTACAGGAGGGTGAGAACTAACATGTTAATTGATTTGTCGTAAACTACACAAAACCAGTGGTTCTCAACTTTGGGGTCAAAACAAGCATTGAGGTCCCAAGAAGAGTCCTAGAGGTTGTCAAATGATGAACACAATTGGAAATAAGAAAATAAAATTCAGGCACGCAAACTATGTTTATATATTTGCTGATTTTAATTAACTTTTTTAACATTGAATAATGGATCTTTTTAACTGTTAAGGTGTCTAATAAACTATTCAAAAGGGAGTAGCCACTCTTGGTTTGAACTTCTTGATTTATTTATTTCAAAGTGATCCAGTTTCATCAATTCTAACTCATACAATGTTCTGTATTGTAATTTTAGAGGTGCGACAGGTGGTTGGGAGGTTGATTTGGGAGTGTGAAGATGAGCCATCGATGGAAAAGGTAAATACACCTGGCAAATTCATCAGATCATGTGTCCTTCATCACTTAATCACTTGGTTGGACTTCCTTTGGTTTTACAGAGTTTCCATAAGAGTTTTAGTTGCCAGTCAGAAGATGAATACAGTGAAGTCTGCAGAAGCAAGTATGTTGAGTTTCCAATGTAAAGATTTAATATTGGTTCTAAATCAATTCCAAACTGTCCAGTGAATTAATTAAGTCCCTATTACTCTTTTGACAGTTCTGAACCGTCTGACACAGATGTATCAGAGAGTGAAGCCCCTCTTCATGCTCATTATCCAGTTAGTAACACACTCTCAGGTGAAACGTGTATTATTATTTACTGTATATTTGATAAAATAATTGATAATTCCCCTTTAATAAAGGTCTGGTGCAATCAATATTTAGATTATGGTTGAGTATGTTATCATAGCTCTCTTTTTTTCTGTTCACTTCTTCTGTACAGGATACGTCAGCATTGACAACCTGCAGAAATATTCAGGTGATGTGTATGATTTCCACCCCGGATGTTTCAGATGCTCCAACTGTAAAGCCCACTGCTGCCCAGCGCTGCCCGCTGCACACATACGCAAAGCAGAGAAAAAACATTAAACAAGAACAAGTAGCGGTTGTGCTATTTACACTTTCTACAGTTTCAAACTGTTGATAATGTACTGTCAATTTAGTTATTCTGTTTATTAAGTTTGCATTGCCTACTTGTACTTGAGTATGCAGTATAGATCTATACACTGACATACAATACATCTCTGTCACATCAGTGTAAGATCTGTTAATCTCTTTTTCCCTCTAACATAGTCTCTATTTTGTCATATTTCCCCCAAAAAAGAACTATTTGAAGAAGGCAAATGGTTAATATGGGTCCACATTTGCAATTCCATAATTTCTGCTAAATCTGTCTTACCGTTCAGTGTCTGGTGTGACAACAGGTTGATTGCTTGAATTGCCTCCGTTGGAGTTGCCAAAATAATTAAATTACGTTTTCAACTAACATGCTTTAATTTGTTTTTCGTCATAGCTTTAAGTAAGAAAAGATGAGTCTTACTGAGCAGCAATGAATGCGTTGTTGTTTATTAATGGGCATCAGATGTAATTTTGAATATCTAGTTGGCAGCTTCAGGTCATCCACGTGAATAGTGTAGATCCGAAGAGTTTTTGTTTTGGGGTAGGGGGGGGGTAAATTGGCCGGCCGG
Source organism: Pseudoliparis swirei (assembly GCF_029220125.1). Taxonomy (NCBI): domain Eukaryota; kingdom Metazoa; phylum Chordata; class Actinopteri; order Perciformes; family Liparidae; genus Pseudoliparis; species Pseudoliparis swirei. Next base: position 13,984,507 of record NC_079391.1, on the reverse strand, counting down.
CGTTTATGAGATTGGAGTGAGACAAGGAGAACATGCGATGTGATCTTCGCAATAAAACATCTTTGATGGGACACGTCGAAGAAACAGGCTCCTGGAACAGACTCATGGAACAGGTTCATGGAACAGACTTATGGAACAGAATCATGGAACAGAATCATGAACAGTTTCATGGAACAGAATCATGGAACAGGCTCAAAGCTCAGCAGAGCACACAAGTAAAAAGAGGGAAGTTGGTTCATGAATGACTTTAACCATATTATATATAATGATAATGTAAAGTTGTTATTACTATTATTAGGGCCCGATCACTGAATTATTCAGAGCACCTTTTTTTCTTAAAATGTTTGTTATTATTATTTAGATTTGCGGTCAGAACAATCAAAAGACCGTAGTTATAAAAGCTTTGAGGTGTCATCAAACAACGTGGATGTGGTGTGGAGAGAAAAAGAAAAAAAGCTACCTGCACCCCCCCCCCCCTTGTCACCTTTTTCACCCCTCATGAGTCTTTATGTTTTAGTCATCCATGAAATGCGACATAAAATGGATGTTGTACAAATAAATACCACATAATGTGAATGCTTTCAGTTATGTACTATTTTTCTTTATAGAAAACTAATTTTAATCTCATAACTAATCAATACATTTATGTCATACAAAAACATGGCAGTTAAAGGCAGCCCATCGTGTCGGACTGAGACAACGTAGAGGGCTTTCGTGCTTATCATATCACGGCATATCGATAATGAGGGCTCAATAGCAACCTATAATCAATATTTAACGTCATGAAAAATTATATAAAAATAATATCGAGCCGTAGAAAGAGTCATAGTAATTGAATGAGTGCAGTTACGTTCCTCTGCTTGGTAACGACCACCCCTACAAAGTGGACAATTCAACGGGGCTTTGGCCAATCACAAGGCTTTGTTTTGGTATCAGCCTCTCAAACAGGAAGATGAAGTCTGCATGCTGCAGTTTGTTGTACTTTGACACGACCAGAAGAGATATCTCTCTGGACTCGGTTCACCTGTCTGCTTCTTCTTCACCCCGTTGTGTTTGAAGTGTTGCATCAGTCATGGCGGAGGAAAACCTGTCCGTGGTGCTGCACGCACGGGGAGACCTCCGGGTGGTAGGAGACTGATTTTAAACTTGCGTCCACGTTAGTTACAGTCTGTGTGAATTAAACTGACTTCATACTTTTTGTTTTTTGTTTTATTTCTCAGGAAAATCGCCCGATCCCGGAGCCAGGGCCTAATGGTATGACATATTGCATGATTTCACCAAAAGGCAGATCGAAATATGTGATTATGATGTACATGCTTTGCAAAATAAGTTAAATTAATTACATTTAATGCAATCCAACTAACCTAGGTAATTTGTTTTAGTTTGATTTATTTTCATATAGGATTTGGTTTTAATCTGAAGGAAAAAACGTGCACTAGCTTTCATGGCATTGTACTGCATTTTTAATTATTCATTCTTAAAATAGTATTGACTTGCAAGTCAATAATGCCCTGGTGTCAAAAATAAATATTAGTTAAATATGTCACTTTCACTTTTGGTCAGTAGTTAGACAAAAGATAAGACTGAATTGACATGTTTCACTTCACATATTGATATTTTAATCATGTCCTACATTAAGCTTGATTTGTTCAGCATTTCAGAGGTCTGGAAACATGTTGGTCTGTCGTGTCTCTCTGTGACACGGTGACGCAATATGCAAACCCCCTGATTGGTCAGTACTGGACTCTGTCTTGTGTGTCATGTTTTGCACCCAGATGTTTTGCTCCAGATGAACTCAGTTGGAATCTGCGGATCAGATATTCACTACTGGCAGCACGGACGGATAGGGGACTACGTGGTCACAACACCGATGGTGTTGGGGCACGAGGCGTCGGGGCGAGTGGTGAAGGTCGGATCAGCAGTCAAGCACCTTGCCGTGGGTAAGTAGGTGAGCACTGCAGAAATCTGCCATTCTGTTCAAGTGGGAGTCACACAGAATTTTTTTTGAATACATCACAAAGATAATTGCTTCTGTCGACTCTTGTCCTTTGTCAAACTGCACCGGCAGTGCCACAAATGCATGTAAGCATACATGTGTGGCACTGTGACTTCATACACTGTTCATCATTTGTAATGCAATATCTCACCTTACATGTTATGGTATTGAAATCAAGTTCACTCTCAGCCACAAAGAGTTATGTGGATGAAGTCAACTTTAGTGTATTTTCTTTAGGTGACAGAGTGGCCATTGAGCCGGGCTCACCTCGCGAGATGGATGAGTTCTTCAAAAATGGACGTTATAACTTGTCTCCGACGATCTTCTTCTGTGCCACTCCCCCCGACGATGGAAATCTGTGCCGATACTACAAACACAGTGCCAACTTCTGTTACAAGTAACGGTTTTATTCAACATTGTTAAGGCTTTGCACCAGATATTACAACTTTTTGATCTCTTGACTGCCAACTCACTCTTGCCTAACTTTTCATATATCTCCTTTTCCCCCTATCTTTTCTCTTTTGTATCTTTCTTCAACCATCCAGGTTACCTGATAACGTGACACTTGAGGAAGGAGCCCTAATCGAACCTCTGTCTGTGGGGATCCACGCCTGTCGCAGAGCCGGTGTGACCCTCGGCAGCACCGTGCTCATCTGTGGCGCAGGTACAATGAGCACAAACTATTCAACTAACACAATTACACAAGAAGGACAATTCCATCGGCAAGATACTGCCTCTCAGGACACACTGCAGTGCAAACTAATGTAAAAAGAGGGTGATTGTGTTATGTTCATGTGTCAGGCCATTGCAAGCAGCATAATCTAGTTCTATAGACGATGGTGTGTGTGTCGTCACACAAGTGAGAATCATTCGGGCACAGCTTGAGTGTGTGTGGAAAACTACTGAACCTTCACACCCCTTGTAAGACACTTAATAATTAACGACTCCTATATGCTGCAAAAACAAGCTCACGCACATTGAGTCGTCCACATTGAGCATAACCAGGTGACACCGTTTCTTATATCTAAAAAAAACATCTCGACATTGGCTCTTTTTAATTGTATCGACCCAGTAAAAATTCAAACTTTACATTCACACTCGACACCGGTTCTATACGTGTCATCCTGCTTAATTCTTCTTTTCCCACAGGAACTATTGGGTTGGTCTGCTTGCTTGTTGCTAAAGCAATGGGGGCCTCACAGGTCGTCATCACTGGTGAAACACACACACACGCACACACACACACACACACGGATTCTGGTCGCATCTTACCTTCAGGCTTTTCTTTTTGTCTCTAATCCACCTCTGCGGTTCAGATATGTTACCCGAGCGTCTGACAATGGCCAAAGAGTTGGGTGCAGACTTCCAGCTGAAGGTGAAGATGGGAGACGAACCTCAGCATCTGGCCAAGAGCGTGGAGGAGCAGCTGGGCGCTCAGCCTCACGTTGCTATTGAATGCTCTGGTGTGGAGAGCAGCGTTCAAACGGCCATCTACGTATGTGACTATTCAGTGAAGACCACTTCATAATGTTTTCAGAGTTATGAAGCCGCTCTGCACAAATTACAGACAGTATTACATTTACTCAGGTACTGTACTACTTACAATTTTTAAATACTTGTACTTTAGTTGACGCGTTCCAGTTCATGCAACATTATACTTCAACTTTCCTTCAACTCACACATTTGACGATTTGCTATATCGACTTGTTACTTGTATATATATTTCACAGATTTTAAAATATGTTGCGTGCATGATACTTATGTTATTTTTTCCAGTAATACTTCCAATACAGTTCTTAAATTTCTAATGGAATATTTTGACATTGTGGTTTTGCCGTTTTTACTGAAGTGAAGAGTCTCAATACTTTCCAATACGAGTACCATGTACTTGGTCCCCTGCGAAGCACAACGAGATTCAGTATCTGAATACCTATAATATAATCCAAGTTATGCGTCGATATGCATCTATTCCCTGCCAGGCAACACGTTCAGGAGGCGTGGTGGCGTTGGTGGGTGTTGGTGCTCAGATGGTCACTGTCCCTCTGTCCAATGCTGCCTTAAGAGAAGTGGACATCAGAGGAGTTTTCCGCTACTGCAACACGTGAGAAGCTTTTTGTTTGATAAGCAGATGTTCAAAGCAAAGCGGGAAGCAGTTCTACTGGAGAGTAATGTTGTATTTAATAATAAATGAGATTTCAAAATGAATCGCTCTCCTCATGTATGGCCTTGAGTGAAGCTCAACTCTATCAATAATAGTTAGCCATCACAGATTGAACTCTTGAGTGAAATGTTTGTCAATATGTGTTGCAGCTGGCCGATGGCCATCGCCATGTTGGCGTCAGGGAAAGTGAACGTGAAGCCCCTCGTGACCCACCGCTTTCCCCTGGAGCAGGCGGCCCAGGCCTTTGAGACCACGCGGCAGGGTCTCGGGATCAAGGTCATGTTGAAGTGCGACCTGAAGGACCAGAAGCCCTGATATGACCCGTCTGAGAGCGACGCAGCGTGACAAGTAGACAGAATTACAGACCAACACTGACCCCAGAGAGACGAGCCGATAACAGCGCTGTGCTCTGAGGTCAGAGATGAAACGAGCGTCACGTGGTGACAGTGATTTGGTCATGATGCTCAACTTTGTTTTTAATTTAAATACATTTTAAGGTTCGATAATTTGTTGTTGTTTTTAAATGTATGCTAATTTGTTATATGGCTACTATAGTCAAAGAAAATCCTAAAATGATTGAATAAAACTATAATGTCAGGTGTCTTTTTATTTCATTTTCACAGAACCAGCACTACCTCCCAGCCGACATTAGGGGGAACTCGTGGCTCAAAGAGGAAATAGTGATATCTTTGACCCAATTCTCTACTCTAAAACATTAGTACACCATATTTACTGTTTAAATCTTCGGATTATACCTTTTGTCAGGATAAAAGAAACATATTTTATTACCATGAGAAACTTGCAAACGTCTCAATCAAATTGATCTTTAAATATGAGATCGGTAGGCTTTAAAATGTCTCAGAGTTTTTCTAAGAAGGTAATTTTACCTGCACATTCAAAAGAATAAGTGTTGAGAATTCGCATGAGTATACTTATATTATTTACTTTTCCAGTGTGAACACAACATATTTAAATATTTAAACTTATGCATTACGAAATCAGCACTTAGAAACAATTCCTCACTACGTATTAGTGGCGTACAATATGTACAATACACTAGTAATTAATGGCTTTGCAGTTTTGTATATACAGGAAATTATGCAAAACATGCATCGACAAACTACTAATTTGGAAACAAAAAGATGTAATACTTTTTTAGTTTTTAAAGATCCTTCTGAAGTCATTTTACTTCCTGCGATATGTTTAACGTGAGTGTATCTGTGGATGGCTCCATTTCCAAATATTTAAAAATAAATGCTAACTTAATTCGTATGGATTTTTATAAAAGGCATCTCGTAAGTCCGGAAATAATAATCAGACTGAATTCAGAATTTTACTGAAAGTAAGCCTAAAATTGTGTAAAAGTAAAATTTGGACTTATCAGTGCTTTAATTTTTTTCTCAAACATTTTTTTGTTATCTATTTATTTTTTTAATTCTGGAAGCAATGTGCAATCCATACAAAAACAAGCTAATCATGGAAACATGTTGTACCCAGTCGGTGCCCAACCTTTTAAAACCAGTTTGTCAGAACCACTTCGATCCAGTCCAATAAAAGCAGCCGGGTTTAGCGCAGTTTTTATTTTCTTGCCACAATGACATGAAACTACTTCACGAGGCATGCACACAGATCACGCTCATGTGGTCCAAATGTACTACGATGCATTTTAGAACCTTTCCCCAGCGCTGAGGCTCGTTTCTGTCACAGTGTGAGATTCACAGTTCTTATTCCCTCCGGACTAAAAGCCAACACACAGGCGGGGACATGTTTGCAGAGACTAAACCTGTGTTTTCTGTTTTGTTTTTTAACATGAGCACACTACTAGACACGTTTCTCTTCTGTACAAACATTCTAATACTGCTTATGGCAATGGGACAGCTCACACAACACCGTTACATTCACAATCCACTCATAGTATGCATGAGTTTCAGTCAGGAACACTAAAGATGAACATACAGTAGAGTAGCACACAAAAGAAACTGCATTTTCATGTGACTTAGATATCAAAAGCATAGTGGATGCATGTTCATAGTTTTACTCAGCTCGTTATTTAAATGTGTGTGATTTGGTCATGAGATTTATAAAAGACTTCAGAGTTTGAACTCTTGTATTGCCGTAAAATGAAGAAAATGAAAAGGATATGGCGTTTCTCCCATAAACCCCTGCTGCGAGCATTGGGTTGATTCACATGTACATTATATCTACGTAGCATGTTTGAACCTGACATGTCAGACACTGAACTCGTCCACTTTTTTACTGGCAACTATGATATCAGGCATTTAATTGTGTCTTTGCCTTCATCGCAGACCATTTCAATTCAACAGCGAGATTCAATAAATATGTACAATGCAGCTGTGGCCCCTCCCCATCCCCCACCTACTTCACCTGCAATATTAGCAAAATATGTATTTACATGATAAATAAATGAACAGGATGGAACTATACAAGAAGTATAGTAGAAGTATCATATTGCATTACGTGAGTATACAAAATAAATTGTGACACATTCGCTTGATAAGTCTGTCCACACGATCTCACGGAAGTGACACATAAAAGCACTGACAGGACAAATAAATAACACACATACACACACACACACACACACACAGTCTCTTCAGCTGGTCAGATGGAAAAGCATCTCATGTCAATAAAATGGCTGGTGCATGTTAAGCACAGACACGGGAGAGATGATGAAGAATTGAAGTCATCTCAGACAAAAAGAAACAAAAGAGAAATTAATTGACGGGAGAAACAATCCTCCCCAAGTCACTGGCCAGCTTGGTTCGCCCCGTAAGATAATCGACCAATCACAGCGGACAGCCTGCCCTGTGGAACGCTCCCTGGCCATCGTTTATATGTACATAGGCGTCTCCTGTCCGGTTAGAAGTCTGAACATGGCGGCCGGCATGGTCTTCATGTGAATCTGGCAAAAACAAAAACAAAAAAAATCAATTAAAAAGGTCCAAAATACGGAGTATATGTTCATATTTCAAGCTAGACAATCCTGTGTGTATTATTTGTATGCAGGGTGACTTTATATTAGAGGTTGACTGAAAAATAAGTACATTTACTCAAATACCACACAAAGTATCTCCTGGTTTCCATAAAGCAGACTTACATTTATTCCACTATGCAACATAAACCGTTTTAACTTGATATACTGAGAACATGCAGAGGGCCGACTCTGATAAAAGGTAAATGCATGTGACAGCTGGGTGAGAGAAACAAGCTCAGTGGAGGTTTAGATTGTGCCATCTTATGAACGATACAGTCCCACACAGAATTACCCGTATCGTGAGAAGTGAAAGCAGGACATTGTTTCACAGCCTGAGACTCTCGTGTTCTCGCTTTTAAACTCAACGAATCCATCAGTAGGTTGACGCCATCCTTCCAAGACAACCACAACCTTTCTCCATATTTACAAAAAGTCTTTAGCAGTGCGACTTGTTCATCTCTGCGCAGTCATCCTGTCTTTTTGTTTCCCATCAGGCTGGATCCTTCAATTCCCATCATGCAACTGAACATTATCAACTTTTGTTAAACTTCCCCTGCCTGGTAAATGTCCACATCTTTGAAGCTTAATTTCAGTCTGTGATGGTTGAGGAGTTTCTCTCGAGTCACACGACACATTAAAAGTTTTCTACACAGTGCTATGTGCTCCATGTTTGCAAACTTGCATATTGGTATGTTAGTGTGTGTGTGTGTGTGTTTGTGTGCATGAGTTTAACCTCGCCAACAGAGTTTGAGAGGGCCTGGACAATCTTCTCGTGTGCCGTGGCCACCACACTCTGCCCGTTGATCTCGATGATCCTGTGACCCACACGGACCCCGCCGCGCTCGGCAATGCCTCCTCGCATCAGACTGCATATCTGACAGGACACGCAAGAGGAAACATTACACCAAATTCTTGCAAAGTGCTGATAATACGAGTCCATGCTAAATGTACGCCACTATGAGGATCCAAGTCTGCAATGACTCAGTAATGACATCTGACACTGAGGCTGGGAGTTGACTTTGGAAAGAAAACAGCACATGACATCCTGCCGGATCCTTCCTAATGGAATTATTTATGAATTTGTTTTTAGCAGGCAATATATTTGGTAAACAAATATTGTTCAAGGCATAACATCAAATGACAGAGGTGTCATATCTTCAGGGGGTCCAATAAAGGGGGACAAAAATAATGAGAAAGGAATGTGAAACTAAACATGCTGTACGGTAACCAATACAAAATGTACCATTCTTAACATTAAATATAACAATATTGTCGTGTATTTTGCATTACAGCTCTTAAAGATACAGCCATATTATAGATCTGAGCCCAGAGGATCGCAAGGTTTCTGTGGTATAGAATACCATTGTTTAGAGTTGGACCAGATGGTTTGCGTTAGGAGGCCCTTATGGAATGACGTTCTGCTCCAAGGCTGGAGCAGAATCACGCCCATTCTTGCTTCCTTAAAAGAGGTAACACAAATTCATTTGTGTGGATTTTGGGGGTTCAGTGGATTTCATGGATTTCGGGGTCGTGGATTTCGTGGGTTTCGTGGATTCCCTGGACCTTCTGAAATCACCCGGGCTGTAAGCAGTACACGCTCGTAATTAGACCTGTTTTCTTTCTGTAATAAAACTGCATTATATCAGCAACAAGACAGTGTCCGCGGAGATCTTTTCATCACCAACATTCTTCATCACCTCGGCCGACAGAAGATTATACAACAAACTTGATGTCCGAACAGGGACATGAAATACACCACAATATACAAAGGACAACCTACACGCCTACACTCATACTCACAATGCCGTTCTGGACACTGAAGCCCAGCTGGTACTTCAGATCTGGTCTCTTAATGAGGACGGTGGTAACCGGAGGGCAACTCACAATGTTCATTTTCACCTGCAGCTGGTTCTTCAAGCCCTTCAACACAGAGAAACACACTTAAAGCAGCGTGTCCATTGTCACGGAGGCAATGTGGTTTAGAGCCATGTTAGATTATTATCGAGTTCATATCTTCAGTGTCTCTGTACCTTGATGATTCCCTGACAGGTGGCGAGTGGCAGCCCCACGAGGCTGGTGTTGTTGATGGACATGATCTGGTCTCCGATGCTCAGCTTGCCGGAGCGAGCCGCCGGCCCGCCGTTCATCATGTTGGCTAAGATTACCGTGGGGAGGATGGAGCCCCAGCCGGACTCCACAATCACCACGCCCAGGATCTCCCCTTTGCTCTTCTCCAGCTGCAGCTGTGGAGGCCAGACAGATTGTTGGTCCCTTTCACGTCTCATCATGTGCAGAAACTGACCTGAATTTAAACCATGCCGACCGACTTGAGCCTCTACCAATGCAAGAACACGAACATTACTTCAGTTTTGTTTATTTTTTATTCTGAAAGAAAGAAACGCAGGTGTTGAAAATGTTTGTTTGCATAAGCATGCTTGAGACTTTTTTTCCCTCAACAATTTGCTGCAGAAAAGCACCGGATTCAGCTCCGTTCAACTGGCTAGCAGTCGCCTCACAGCAGGAGGGCCACGGGTTTGGTTCCCGGTCGGGGCGGTCCTTCTGTGTGGTGTTTGCATGTTCTGCCCGTGGCAGCGTGGGTTCCCTCCGGGTTCTCCGGCTTCCTCCCACAGTCCAAAGACATGCAGGTTAATTAGACTCTAAATTGCCCGTATGTGTGAATGTTGTCTGTCTCTATATGTGCCCTGAGATGGGCGACCTGTCCAGAGTGAACCCCGCCTTCGCCCAATGTCAGCTGGGATCGGCTACAGTGCCCCGCGACTCTAGACAAGCGGTTTGGATAATGGAAGATGGAAGATAAATATATATATATGTATATATATATATAGACACACACGCCATCCCAGACCATATAAAGTTGCATTCTTCATTCTCTGGTAGTTTCCGTCATTTCCTCTTTCAATCCAAATCGTTGAAGCTGAATGTCACAATTCCCCATAATTGATTGGAGAGTTGAACTGTATCAGACATTCATGTCCACAGCATCTCAGTGAACAGCTTTAAACACGGAAATATCACAAGAGTAGAGCGGACATTGAAGTGTTTGACGTGGTCATTTGTCTCGGTCAAAAGAAAATGGCGATTGTCGTGGTGACAAGACAAATCAGTGTGGCTGTAAAGAGTGTTGCTAAACAGCAGAGGTCTTGACACAGTCGAATCAACGTCTGTTGAGGCCACTTCATTCATCTTTCTGTGGCATTGGTACACATAACAACGTCTGCTGCTCTCAACATTGTTGATTTGAATCGGCATTACCATTGAATCTGCACCTCGACCTTCCACCTGGTGTTATCTCAGTGGGATAGTGACATTTCTACATCATAACCAAGTTCCATTTCGTTTAAATATATGTTTTTATATTGGGCATACACACTCAAAAGATTGACCAGTGATTTATTTATTCCATCACAATTATAATTCTCTTCTGTGTACATCTTCACACAGACTTAATGTACTAAAACAACATTTCCCTGCTCCGATTCTACACAGTTGGTTAGGAAGCGTTAGAGCTTCATGGAAGCCCCGTTTCCCATCACTACAAACGACTCGAGTGCCTCTAATACAGCAGCTGCGTGGTAATGCCCAACTCTACTCAAAGAGCAGAAACTGTTTCTCCGAAAGCCTCCAGTAATGCTTTCAGGGCATATTATGGGACCACCTGCCTCTTAATCTGTCTAATTAGTGAACAGCTCCTGTATATGTGTTTCTGTGTTGGCCCTGCAGCAAAGATGTCCGGTCTCAGTGTTTACGTTCTGCACGGACACAAACCAAAAACAACTCCGCAGAAAAGTCTCTCAGTTGTAAGAAACACATTCAGAGCACGTTTAATATCGACCAACCTCTTTGCAGTTTTCAGAGTTGGAGAAGTGAATGAGGTCGTCATTGTACATCTCCTGGGTGTTGATAATATCACTGTACTCCTTCTGACTCAGGTCCTCGGGGTTGATGCCATTGGCTCTCAGGAACTCCTGGTAAGCTACGCTGAACGCCTGGCCGATGGACTGGGCGATTAGCTGGGCCTGGCAACAGAAACACAGGAACCATGAAAGAAACATGTGTTGGGGATCCTGTTTTGTTAGAACCACAGGCGCTTGTTTTCACTGGGTTGTATATAAGAGCATCAAATACAGTGGCACGGAGGGTGCCAAGAATATGTGAAGACATAATATAAATTGTTTTTTGCTGTCATAAGCTGTTTCCCATTGAGAGAGGAGAGCAGACAAAAACAAACTAAAGTACACTTTCCTGCTCCATGAGGAGGAATGAAGAGGACTGAAACCAAAGAGAGTTTATTGTCTATTTCATCGAAAAGAAAGAAATTCATCCTCATGCGTGTTCAAGGGAAAAAATAGAAGTCAGTTTGAGATAGATTTTTTGTATATATTTGTTGTCCCAGAAAAGTAACAGCTACAGCAGACAGGCAATTGTTGACATAAACAACATGACGGGTGGTATTGATAACGAAGATTTGATCTGTTAGGGCTGAGTAGAAAAATAATTGGAAATTCCCTCCATTAAAATACACTTTTTACCAAGATAGGTAGAAGTTGTAAAGGAGTGAAATCAGTAAAACGTGTAAAAGTGAAAAATATAAACCTGAAGCCTTATCTTGGCTGTGAGAGATAAGATAGAGCATGAGAATAAAAGATGTTGCCATTTTGCAAGCTCTCCCTATTTCTTTTGTTTAATTGAATCATACAATGGAATATAAATCTCTTGCAGAATTTGGAGACGTTCATGGCCCAAACTCTCAAAATCAATACACAGTTAATTAGTTTTGCAGAACAATGAAAATAAAGAAAATTTAAAAAACAGGCCAACACGGCTTCCAGTCAGCAGAGCCACAATAACAAACCGTTTAATAGTTGATGGATGAGCGGCTGAATGGTTGTATTGTAACTCTGGCCGCCCTTTACAACCTGGCAGCAGAAATGAGACAAAGCGAGGACAGATTGGAGTCCAGCCTTCATACCGACTGGCACAGACACTCAGTTGTTCATGTTGCCAAGTCGACTGCATCTGCTTCAACAAGACAAGCAGCAGTTCTGTGTTTCAACAGAATTTAAAATGCCCGGCCAATTGACATCATGTCATGTCAGAGGGTTGCCCTATTTGGTCATTAGGAGTTACAAAATGAATAATTTTTCCGATTTCTATATTTTTGTGGGATCACTTGTGACAATGTGGCGTTAACTTGAAAATAACAACATTCAAGATTACACATAAAAGGATTGAAAAACATTCCTATTGATAACGGAGAAGCTGAAATAAATATAACCCGTCAATTAAATAATACTTCTTAAGCAATATGTTTCATTGCTTTCTTATCTCTAGATGTTGGAAGACACATCTTCTGTACGATTACACAATGAGAGAACAATAACAGTGACCATAAGACACTGACATCTCTGTGACCTCTCTCAGACGGAGGGATTCACTTTCTCTCATGAACACACAGCAGGTTCTTGATCTCTAAAACACACAAAGGACTTACATCTTCGGACTCAAAGACATGGCAGATCATCTTGTACTGCTTCTTTGCCTCGGGTGCCCCGGGCGTCGATTCGATACAGTCCTGGGAGGCCGTGCGTGGCATCCGGCGTCTCGCCATCAGGACCACAATGTTCCCGATGTCAGCAATGTAGGATATAGTACGCAGCGCGTTGTCCATCATCGTTTCCTGTTGACATATCAACCAAAACCACAGACATCAAACACATGATCCATTTAAACCTCCACCCTGTATGACAGCACCTACTCCATGTCAACTTGTACATGACGTCATTTAATCATTTTAGATAAAGACAATTTGGATTCACTGCTTTGAAATCAAATAAAAACCCCATTGGACCTAATAAATAAAATTAGATGTATAATATATAACGCAAAAACTATTTAGTGTCTCCAAACCAACTCCTAAAAACCAGATGATATCATCAGTGCAGATCTTTTTTAACCGATTTCCAGTCAATGGAGAGGATTCATTATTTTCATGCTGCAGTGACTCAGTAGACCACTAAACAACAAAATGTAAACTATAACTGGACCGTACAATACACTGGGTAGCAAAACAATATTTGCTATAAACATTTCCCAGATTCAAAAGGTGGAGACAATAAATAGACACATACTCCATCACAATTACATAATTGAACTGAAAGAATGATGTCATATCTCCTGACAGTGAGGTTTCTTTTTGTGTTTCTTTAAGACCACGATACCGTAGCTTTTAGAAATAAGCTGTAATTGTATCTGGTAATATTCTGGTTTCTGCCAACAGTTGGTTTCCTTTGACAAGTAATATTCTCTAACTGAAGCACATGTGCAGCAGTTTTGTTTCCAGTCTTTGTCAAAGCTGCACGATGCGTCGAGGGCCGAGTGGGATGGAATTACTGTTGATAGAAAACATGCAGGCCATCTTTTGATTGAATTTAAACTACTGAATGATCTAATTATAGCCCAAATACACCATAATGAGTTAGATCTCCAGTACATTCATCTGAAAATAATGAACAGGTGCACAAAGAGCTGAGATGGGTTTCTGAGTGTTGGTGATAATAAAACAAAGTGATTTTAATCATGTTTGTTCACTCAGTTAAAATCTACATCTATCTGACTAAAAAACAGCAGTTTAGAGATGATATGGACTTTTAAGGTGAATCTGCATGCTTACCGTGAGGAACTTGTATTAGTTCATGTTTTATTATAATATGCTAACTTCAATGTCCTTTTTTAGTAAACTTCACTTTATTAACTCTGTCAAGTGGTTTTATTATAGCCTACTCTTTGGTGATGCACTAGTCCACTTTAGAGTTATTTTTATTTATATTTGGACTTATTATGAATCAATGTTAGAAATCCCCTGCAAGCAGCATGGAGTTTTTTTAATGTTTTTACTCAGAATCTCAAGAGTGTCACAATCAGTGGTAACCAGACTGGAAAAGGAGGAAGATATAAACTGCATTGCAGCATGCTGTTTGCCAGGCAGAGAGAGAGAGAGAGAGAGAGAGAGAGAGAGAGAGAGAGAGAGAGAGAGAGAGAGAGAGAGAGAGATACTGCAAATGAACCATTTATCACGTATACATTTAACTGCTACTGCAAGCACAAAGCTCTTTTTTGGGATCCCCAGAACTGCAAGGCGCTCAGAAGCGTTTTCTACTTCTATCAAAGACTCTTCCTCCGGTGAAGAACTGTACTGCTGCTTCACACAGTTGCTTGTTGTAAAACTAAAAGGGAAGAGTGGAGAAAAGCTTTTTTTAAACTGGCAGATGAATGTCATTTTTCATTCATAAAAATGTCAAACTTATATTTTTCTGACAGTTAAAAAAAAAGAAGAAGTCTGCAGTTGTGGTGTTTCCTTTCCCGGGTAAGCTGCAGTAATGACAGCTGTGTCACAACAGCGCTCCCCTGATGTGTGGCCCTGTGTAGCTCAGTGTGTGGCCCAGGTGAAGTTCGGGTACACAGCTTTTTGAGAGAAAAAGACTCTTAAGACAGAAACGTGTACTTGCTGGCACTCACCTGTGAGTCTGCGTTGAGGACTTTAATCCTCTGGGTGGAGATGAACAGATCGACTTCGGTGAGGGTTTGAGCGTCTCCCTCTGCACCCTGTGGCAAGATAAAAGAAAAACAACAAAAAACAGAAGAGTGGGTCACATCGTCTTCTTTTACTTTGATTGTGTAAGAACTTTGTACCACCTGAATCGTGTCCGTGTTAAAAGTTGGAAAGTGTCGACATCTAAGATGCATGTATAGTTAAGGTTTAGGTCCAGCTAACCGAATGTTTGTTAGGTTTGCTGAGTCTAAATGTTAGATGCAAAAGGCAAACAAATCTAGTTTTTGCAGTGGTTTTAGTTTTCAACTGTCCAGGCATGAGGAGTGTAAACTGGCACTGACACAAGAAGCAGCTCAATACTAAACCCATACCAGCTAGCTAAAACATATGGCTGTCCCTCAATATTTCCTGAAAGGAGACCGTGGCTTGTAACGTTCATTGGTTCATACATCTGTATCCTGAAGATGCACAGAAACTATCAAAAGATGAAGATTAAAAGACATAATTCAGTTTTTGCATTTAACCTGTGTTCATTTTCATTTGATGATCATTTATGATTGCAGCCATTCTCCCAATTAAAAATCCAATCTGCTTGTGGATTTAATCCAGAGCAGCCTACAGAAACGGTTGATACCGCACAAATGACAATCCCCCTCTTATATGATGGACGTCTGCTTGTAGCATTGATGAACTAGAATGGGCACTCGGTAGAGCGCATACCTTCGCATATCACAAGATTGGGCATTGAATTATGAACATTTTGGCATTAGTTGCATGCCAATTGGATAAAAATTGACCGCGCTATGGAAAAAAGAAGATTTTGACCTTTTCATGACCTTGACCTTTGACCCGATCGATCCCAAAATCTAATCAAATGGTCCCCGGATAATAACCAATCATCCCACCAAATATCATGCGATTCGGTTTAATACTTTTTTAGTTATGCGAGTAACACGCATACAAATAAATAAATAAATACACGGCGATCAAAACATAACCTTCCGCATTTTCAATGCGAAGGTAAAGATAACCACTCAAATGTTTGGATTACAGCTAAACTGTGAAGTCCAGTATACACAAATATAAAACGGAATATAAAAACTAAACACATTATTCTGTTAGGATCCCTTAGTTGTTTGATAACAGTGAGCCTAACATGCATGCAGTCATAGCTGAGGTTGTTTACTGCTGAAGCCTCTCTGCAGTACCTCAGATCCCCGAAGTTCAATGTGTAAATTATAGCATGAATTATTATCTGCCTTCGCTGGTGAACACTGTGTGAATCACACAAAGATTAGGCAAAGAAATGTCTATCTCCCAAATACATCATTTAACTTACATGAAGGTAACAGCGAAGCAAGTACAAAATATGAAAAATAATTTGCCAACACTAAATAGAGTTGTGATTGTGACATGAGATTTGTGTTGGATTAAGTGAGTTTTTTTTACTGTTCTCTTCGCTAAAATAAAGTTGGATGTCCTTGACTCTGAGGTGAAAGATTATTGTATTTAGTATATTGCAATTTATTCTGTCAGCAAAATCTAAACTGGTCCAAGTATTTAAGTTTCTGTGATAAATGATCATGGTATATTTGAGGGAAATGGTTGTTCGACATCTTTACAGTGCAACAAAATCCACCCTCATTAAATCTCCAAATCCTCCAAAGCCTCAGATTCTTAAGTTTAAGATCGCATTAATTTGACTGTTATTAATAGCAAATGTATTACTTGAATCACTGGAGAATTGTTCTGGCACCAGACACACAGCATGGGTAAGAGGTTCATTTAGTACAATAACTCAATCATATATTGTGTGTTCATAATTTCATTACAAATATTATACTATACTATAATATGACACTGTATTAAAGAGAACCCCAAGCTATAATACAGAGCTTCTCCCACAGCATTCAACCCTGCTGACATGTCTTCTGTTGCCTCGCGGTCACAGTGGTTGCTTATGAATTTGTGTCAATGTGCGCTTTTAAAATGGGACTCAGCAGTTCTTTTGCCTTACAACACTTCAGGCGTTGAAAGATGCGCTGCTGAAATGTACAGCCGTTCACATAAAGAAAACACTGCTGTCTTGATTTTGTAAAACTTGACGAAGGGGTATTCGACTTAATTATAAACACGACAAATGTGACCAAGACACAGAAACAGACAGGGACGAATAAAATGAGAAAGCAAAGCAGAGAGTGGAGGGAAAGTGGCCAAAGGGTCTTCCTTTTGCTGTGTTTATTACACACCACCCTTTTCTCGATTTTGGCAGCTTTCTGTACCTTCTGGCAGGCGGGCGTTGGGACAGGACGAGGTCAGCGGATACGGGAGCACAACAAACAGGAGGAGGAGGAGGAGGAAATAAAGAAGGTAAATAAAAGAAGGAAAGAAGTAAACCTAACAGCAGGTGTGCTATCGCTGCTCTCAGAAACAGAGAGAGAAAGAGAAAGAGGGATGATGATGTGTCTGTGTGTGTGTGTGTGTGTGTGTGTGTGTGTGTGTCTTATCTGATAAAAATCAATTACAGAGGGTCATAATTGCCTTTTTGACTTTAAACCGAAAGAAAATCAAAAGTGTGCAAATATAAAAGAACACTGTAATCTTGGCATCTATATAAAGCTCTATTATGAGGGTCTTGAGGGTTTTGGTTGTTGTTTGCAAGTATCCGTTTTGTAGTCAGAACATTTATCAAAAGAAAGATGGATGGTTAGGCCCCCATTTCTAAAAGCACTGCAGCTAAGAAAGACTTTAAGTCTGTAATTCAGATTGTGTTCATGTCATAATCACTATTATAAAAAGAAGAAGCCCAGAGCAAGGATTTAAACTGAGCACCTGGGATTTGTTCTCTGGGCTGTCATAAAGAAAAAGAAGACAAGGCTGAGTCCCTATGCTTGGAATCACTCAGCTCAGATCACCATGGAGGCTCATTGATCAGTTCATCAGTAGTTCTGGTTTTGGCGTGAGCCCGAACTTACACAGATAATCTTTTGAAGTACTCTTAGCACTAAATCAACCCCTCTGTACAAGGTTCAAGCTGAGTGGAGGCCCCTCTCCATCTGTCATCGACCAGAGGAAGTTATTCAATTCAATTCAATTCAGTTTATTTGTATAGCCCAATATCACAAATTACTAATTTGTCTCGGAGTGCTTTACAATCTGTACACATAGACATCCCTGCCCCAAAACCTCACATCGGACCAGGAAAAACTCCCAAATAACCCTTCAGGGGGAAAAAAAGAGAAGAAACCTTCAGGAGAGCAACAGAGGAGGATCCCTCTCCAGTATTATCTTGACCCCCGTTCCATTTCAGAGAGTGAGACTGGATGTTTGCCTCAGCCACTGTGCAGAGCTGTAGATATCTAAGACAGTAATAGTAAAAAAAACTGTCAAACTTATTTGTGCGCAGTTCAGCGAGTGCCTTTCTGTGCTCGTCTCCATGTGAGCTGGTTTGGGTTCATATGGAGCGGATGTACAAACATGGCGGCACCCTGACTACATGTGATGTCTCGTTCGTGTGCAGTTGGCTGTGTCCACTGAAATGTCAAAGATTAAATGTAGTTTGCTGGACAGCTTTTTATTTGTCAACGAGGGACAAACCGAGGAGATAATGGTCGACCTCTCGTTCAATGGTCGTGTTCCACGAAGGGGAAAGCAGTTAAATGTGATGGATTACTGTTGCCATGGTTTCATCCTGACAATACATTGAGCAGGGAAGGCAATTGTGCATGGCGGCGAGTGAGTGACAGAGTGAGTGAGTGAGTGAGTGAGTCTAATCTGAAACATAGATTTGGTCAATGTGGACTGATGACATCGTCATTGTCGTGAAGAGGGCTCTGAGACTGAAACCAGCCAAAAGACGTTCCCTTTCCCTGTCACCCTTCTTTGCTGTTGCATAATACTCTTTGGTTGGGCTGTGACCCTTCAGAGAGTTATTAGAGATTTGGGTTTGAAACTTTGACTACAACATGTGAATCCACAGCTTCTTAACAGACTTTAGCCAGGTGTGAAATCTTATAAGTTCCTGGGCGTTCACTTGAACAATCCACTAGTCGGCCCACACACACATGCACTCTATAAAAAGGGACGGAGCCGACTCTTTCTGCTGAGGAGAATGGGGTATTTTGGAGTGCAGGGAGCACTTCTGAATACCTTCTTTGACTCTGTGGTGGCATCAGCCATCTTCTATGGAGTGGTCTTCTGGAGTAGCAGCGTCTCGACAGCTAACAGTAAGAGACTAACAAACTGGTAAAGAAGGCCAGCAGTGTGCTGGGGAGTCCACTGGATGCAGTGGAGGTGGTGGGAGACAGGAGGATGATGGCTAAGCTATCATCCCTGATGGACCCTCTGGCAGCTCTCTGCAGCTCCTTCAGCCACCGGCTGCTTCAGCCCCGCTGTGTCAAGGAGAGGAACCACAAGTGCTTCCTTCCTGCTGCTGTCAGGCTGCACAACCCACTGAGCTACAAGTTGACCACAAACACACTTAAAAAAACACTTAATCACTTTAACCACCCCAACCTGTGCAATATTAATACACAGTGGAACATAACTATATGTATTCTGCCTGTGTATATACAATGTTACTGTAGATTATGACTGTTTACATCACTTGTTTTTAAAACAAATTAAAAAAAACATTTGACTGTGTTTCTTGTGTGCACTTTGCTGCTGTAATCCTGTAAATGTCCCCACTGCGGAACTAATAAAGGATTATAATATATTATATTATCTTTTCTTATCTTATTATCTTTCATGCCACACTCATGGTTATGATATCGACATTGTGCCTAATGTTTTTGGCTAAACTGAAGTCATTTATTTTATGGATTGAAAAGTGTCTGTAGGACTAATTATATGAAAAGGTACCAGTATCAATTGATATCCCTCTTCAGCTACAATTTTATAAATATTTAAACTAATTCTGAGCTTGCACATGAACCAGTACCACCAAGTAGAGGTGGAACAAATTACACGACACTGAAGCATGTCACGTTAAAGGACAAGGCTGAGCAGTAGACTATTGAAGTAAGACAGAGCCATAATCTTCTGAGTCTGTCCCTAGATTAAAAGGATCAAACTAAGTTAAGTCACCAGCAGTCGCAAAGCATAAGGAACCTGATACGTTTACAGAATTAGATATAATGTGACCAGTTTTAGAGAACAAAACCAATAGTTTTGTTGGCATTTGGAAAGCGCCCCCGAAACTCAGTGCCAAACCAGAATCGGGTCTAAATGAGTAAAAACACGGAGTATTGATGAGGTCCAGACATAACGGTTCTGCTCTCGGTGCTTTAGAACCTCTCTCTGTCTCTGCGCCCGTCTTTGCAAGAGGGGCGGAGTCATGCTTTACTCTGACAAACACACCGACTCCGGCTCAGTGCAGCGTGAGACACACATCATGGCAGAGACAACATAAATATGTAGTGTGGCTACGTTTTACTCCGGTAGATGCTGATAACTCCTGTGTGTGAGGTAATCCCAGATATGTATCAAAACATTTGGCCAACAAGGAGAACATTAAACTATTTGTATGTATACAAGAATAACAAAGCAGTGTTGATTATGTTCTTAATTAAATCTCTTATCTTTCTCACAATATGACAAAAAAGAAACAATAAGACTGTTGATAAGAGGCATTGATACGCGTATTAATATTGATCAAATCCTCACGATACCATCCTTAACTGGCACAGACTGGAGTTTATTGTCATGGGCGGCTTTTTACTCTTTCATGCCATTCTGCTGATATCATTTACCTGGAGCCTGATCAGGAAACCTGACCTAATATTAAGACATAAGTGCTGGACGTCCCTCAGGTCTTCCCACTGGGGAAACCCACTCAATATAGCGTGCAACTTTCTAAAAGTAAAACACCATATGGGAGGTTATTTAATATTTAGAAATACAGTCAAGCTTGTGTTCCCATGAGAGGGAGCTAAAAGAGCCTGGTGTCTGGGAAGCAACTGTGCACCAAACATCAATGATGATGCATGATGTCATCACGTCATGAACCGATGTCTTTTGATCACACAAGTTACGACCAAGAAATGTGAGACATGCTGAAAGTCTACATTTCTGAGTAGCTGTTTCCATAAAGTCAGACACAAGCACTCTGGGCAGAGGAACAGTGAACACAGCAATTAACCTCATCAAAAAAGGATGAGTCAAGCTCCTCTACGCTGCCCTGGAACCATCGGCAGTATTTCCCTCAAAGTGCACTGGACTATCATCATCACAACAACATTAGTGAACAGCGGGGAGCAAGTGTTAACGAGGGAAATATTAGGTTCACATGCCAGAAGTCTCATTATCGAGCCAACTGTGTCAAACAACGAGCCCTGCGGCCAAATCTGGCTAAGTTCTTTACACCTGAAAGATCACTCATGCTTTATTTATGGCTATAATGTTTTGCTCAAATCCCAAACAGCACTGATGTCCAAGTACATTTTATTAGGAGCAATCTGGACCAGACGTGAAACTAAAATAACTATAAGATAACTATTAAGTATGATGAGCCACATAAACAATATGCTGAAATAACAAGGTGTTCACATGTTTGTTTAAGTTTATGGATACATTTTCCAGTAATGTGAGAAATGAATTCAGAAACTCTATTCAAATACAATCAAACATGCAGAATGTGCCATGTAGAGCCACCGGATAGATTTCCTACAGGGAGTTTGTATAATCTGAGTGTTACTAAATCAGCCTGAACTCCAACAAGATGACTGTAACATTACGCTGGCACCTCAGGGGAGAAAAGGGAGAACAAAAAAAGAAGTCGAAACTTAAAAAATCAGTTAACATGTCAAAGTCGTGAAAACTGAAAATTACAAATCTGCTCTTCTGTAAGGCCCTGTTCTGTGTCTCCTCTGTGTCCTTGATTATTTCATTCCCTGCACCTGCCCTCAGCCACTCTTGTCTCGTTAGTGTCTCATGTCGTACACCTGTTTCCCCCCCTATATATTGTGCCAGTCTTTCCCTTGTCTCATGCTGGATTATTGTCTTTTGTCTGTAGTCCAGTCTTTCATGTTGCTAGTGAGTATTCCTGACCTGCCTGCCCTGACCTCAGATTATCTGCCTGCCCCTTTTTGTACTTTGTTACTTTTTAGAAACCTTTTTCCTTAGTGAAGACAAGAGGGTTTTTTGTCATCCACACCGAGTCCTGTTCGTTCCTCTGCACATGAGCTCTTGCCCCTCGCTACCCGTGGTGCGACCCGTGACATCTTCAGACTCAATCAGGACTGCACAAAGTAACTAGCAGCACCAAATAGTTGCAGGAATTATGGGACCAGCAACTAAAACGTCACTTTTGCACATTCCTGTTTGCATGCCCACCTCTTTGGAAGAACCCTAAAGATTAGGCAATTTAGACCAAAGACAAATTAAAAAACTATGTTGCTTGTTAGGAGGGCAATGTTCACACACAAGGATAAAACAACAGTCATCCTGATGTGCTTCGATATTTGAGTATGGTGTAAAAAAAAAAGAATAATGATCGTTATTATGTTCTACTGAAGAAGAGAACTGCCATGAAACCAGATGCAACAGTTTTTTTCTGTGCTCACTCTTTTTGTTAGCACTCCCCCTCTATCGTTCACTCTCTCTCTGGGTTGCTCGCTGCTCTCTTGACTCAACGAGTGAGATCATATTTGTCTTTAATATGAACAAACAAGCAATGTCCACCCCTCATCCTACGAATAGGCCTAATGCCAGTGGTGCCCAATATTTGCTTCTTTTATGAACAAAGCTGTCCACAAGTTGAAGCCGATGAGTTGAGACATTTATCGCTGTAAACTCCAACCCAACAGTAAGAACCATCGGGAAGTTCTCCCTATATCGTACAGGAAGTGAATTAAGTCCCTGATTCCCTTGAGTTCCTTGAAAGTGAAAGAAAAAGAAAGGACCTGCGATGGAAACTGCCGAATATTTCCTGAGATTAGTTCCCGGGAATTTGTTATCGTTTTTAAAAATAGTCATTTAAATCTGAGCAACTCCTTCGGAGGAAACGTCCAACCTGAAACAAATGTGGCCTGTTGCATGGGGAGAAGTATGGGTATGGATAACTGTATGTGTGTGTTTGCATGTTTGAGGCAGTGTGTTTTGGAGTACCTTGACCTTGCTGACAGCTTCCTGGGCCTGCATCATGCGTATGTTCTTGGAGGGGTTCCTCTCAGACAGCAGCTGTGTGGAGCCCAGGTAGTTAGCGGCAAAGATGATTCCATCAATCAGGTCTTCTGGTTCGCAGGGTCCTGGTACTGGGTCAGAGAGGATGGTGGTTAACACGGAAGGACACAGGGAAGGACACAGGGAAGGACACAGTGCGGTTACACTGAAAGGGTCGGGTGTGTGGCGGGGAGAGTATCGTAATCACTGCAGTCAACATGCTGTGAAGAGAAATCGAGCCAAACGCTGCCGCTCAGGGGATGGAGATATGACGATAACAGGCTGGATGGAAATCAGCAGAGAGATGGCCACTGGCTGTGAGCTGACGGAGGTGCAGTGCTGGTGGGAGGCTGGGCTGAGATTAATCTGTGTCTCTGATATGTAGATGTGGACTCTCAGACACCCACTCAGGGACACAATGTGCTGTCAGGATCTTAAGGAGCAAACAGGCAGCTGAGCCCCTCAGACATGATGAGGCCTAGATTATGCCCAGACGCGGAGAAAGGACTGGAAGAGTTGTAGCAGGCCCGCAAAATGACATACTGAGTGCTTGGATTGGTTCCATGCAATTAAAATATTTAGATTTCATCATTAAACAGGTGTGCAGACAGATTAACTCACCATCAACAAAGCTGGGGAACGACGTAACCTTCTTTGTTGGCTGGAAGAAATAAAAACAGGATGTGACCGATAAATGTTTACAAGTGATGCAAGAAAGAAATAAACAAATCCAATTTCATTCCGTTTCTGAATATTGCTAGGTGTTGCACTTGGCTAACATCTGCTGCTTTTATTAATGTATGACACTTTATTCAAGCAGCACTTCATGAAATCAACCCGCAAGGCCTATACGTTTAATTTTAAAGAGCACCAGCAGAAACATTTGGCATGAGCAGGGAAGTCTGCTGACATACTTCAAGTTAATTATTAGAAAACACAGATGAAGAGAGAACCTCCAAGGAGTATCCCATCCTGTAAAAACATTTCTATCATTCGCCAAGACAACAAATCCTGTGTAAACAGTAGAGACTTCATAATTAAAATATCATCTGACTTGTGAAAACAGTTGCACAGATGCACTTACACCTTCGTACTAAAGGAGGGAGGAGGAAGCTATAAACAATAGATGGCCAGAGAGAGAGAGAGAAAGAGAATAGATAGATAGATAAAAACGGCAAAAAAAAACCTGCTGCTTAACTACCAGGACGCCATCACGACGTAAGCGAAGCCACGAGCTGAGGTTGTTTACTCAATCACACATTTACTCAGACTGTCACACACACACATGTACACACACGTACATTATTCAAGTGTAAATGACCTTCAGGAGCTGATGAAGGAGCGCTGCAACAGAACATCTCACCTCGAGTACATTGTTGTTCTCCAGGGGAACGTTGAGGTCGGAGCGCTGCTGTTTTCTGGGTTGCTCTGCACCGTTGCTCACCTGGCAGGTAAACATAGGAGAACAGGTGCGAGCAGATGGACATGAGAAGAGGACTTCTGTCCAGGCAGCACATGGGAAACATTTCCTTTCTGTTTGTGTTGCTGGTTAGAGTGGGAGGCAGAGGATCAGGTGGGAGGAAAGGTCATGTTCCTCGTGTAGGTGGGCCTGTTGAGAGTAACTCT
Organism: Pseudoliparis swirei; assembly: GCF_029220125.1. Taxonomy (NCBI): domain Eukaryota; kingdom Metazoa; phylum Chordata; class Actinopteri; order Perciformes; family Liparidae; genus Pseudoliparis; species Pseudoliparis swirei. Next base: position 13,959,996 of record NC_079391.1, on the reverse strand, counting down.
GTGGACCTATAATAACAAATGATTCATTATTAAAAGTGTTAACCTACAAAAACTATGAAACTAAATCATCTAAATAGTGAGGCAGTCTTTGTTGGTCTTGATTCAAACTGGCACATGTTTAAGTCTTTCACTTGTCCTCTAGCTGCTCTTTCTTGTGTCTCTTCTCTCCTCACTTATATGGACATATTCATAGCATCTATATAATCACACAGAGGGAGGATTACATTGATTCCCCTGGATATCCATCTCCACAATTGCTCATTAAGATTCAATCGTATTACTTGTTGAAATAAAATCTCCCCGCCAATAAAACCTCGCCCTCCTTGGTGTGGCAGGGAAACAGAGAAATGCAGCCCGTGCTGCCGTGTGTCTGGAATATAAATTCATTACCACGAACATGACACTCGTGGTTTCCTTTGCGGAGCGAGAGCGAAACATAAAGTCCTGATCAGTATTCAACATGCTGCCCAACAAGTTGTGCAAACAAGCATTACATTAATTAGAGCCGTGTTGTTGTTTGGTGGGACGGATTGCTAAACTGTGTCGCTCTACAAAACAACATTCATGTCCCAGCTCCAGTCAGCCCGCGTGCATGCCTTCATCTGCAACAGAAAATCTTAGCGAGGCTGAATCATCTATCATCAATTAATCAACACTGCATTAATTTTCAACCGTCAGCAGAATTAGCATTCACAAGACCGGCACCAAGAGCACCGGCAGCTTCTGCCGATGTGTCCCGTGCTGTACTTGTGAAGGCAGATCTTATCATTTAAAGGCTAAACTAAATCCAGATTGAATGAAAATATTGAAAATAAGAAGCATTCGACTTTAAGAGGAACCTTGACTAAAATATACTAAATCTATCAGGCGACTGTGGGTCAGTGGTGAGCAGGTCCATCAGAGGGTTGGCGGTTCAATCCTCGGCTGTGCTAGTCCTCGTCGATGTGTCCTTGAGCAAGACACTTCACCCCGCATTGCTCCCCGTAGCTGTGTCGACGGTGCAAGTCAGCTAAATGAAATGTAATGTAATCTATCTGGTACCTCAATTTAATTTCATACTATTTTATTTATTTTTTACTATTTTCTAATTCCACACATTTCCACACGGGTTAAGAACGCTGTAGAAAGGAACATTCGATTACAGCCCAAAACCAACGGTCAGTAAAAAAGTGCAGAGTCTTGACCCCTGTCATACCAACATGACACAAAATATAAAACACTGACACACCGATGTGTACAACACCACGCACGATTTGAAATAAGACCACAGCATTGTGTCATTTACCCTGTGTGTGCAGATGACCTCCACGTCCCTCTGTTTTGTGATTCTTCTTATTCATAATCTCTTGACCCACACTGTGTAGGAAAGCTTTTATTAAAGTCATTGCTGCCCTGGTTCATTCAAAGGTCATGCGGGGGTGCTCTACACAGAACACTTCATTTGATAACAGCGGACGAGACCAACGACTCATCTCAGGGAGTCTGGAAGTCATTTCAATCTGCAGTGTGCCGTACGCTCTGCCAATTTAATCTAGTTACACCGCCTGACCCAGTTCTGTGTTAAGAATGAGCTCCTTAGTGATGTGCACTCTGTGTTACATGCTGATCCACACAGGTGGGTACACACAGGTGTGTGTCAGCATGCTGCCCGCAGGAGACGATCCTTTTACCATCTGACTTTTCAAAGATGGAGGAGCTCTGTACAAGGTGTGTGTGTGTGTGTGTGCTCTCGCCCGGAGCTGCGAGATGGAGAGAGATGAGGAGGGGGACAGCTCAAGTTAAACAACGGGGGAGGGGAAAGGCTCCAGCTATTCTAGTTGGCGATGAGCAACGTGTCATGTAACTCATCTCTAGCTTCTCCCCACAAAGCTGCCACGAGGCAATGAAATAGCTTTAGTGGACACCGTTACGTCAATGCTGTTTTTGGTACGTTCCGTATTTCATCTGAGTGCCTCTCTCTGTAAAAGGACTAGTTTTGAATTTTAAAAATCATTAAACATTTTTCTACTAGTATTTTCAAATTTCACAACATGGTCCAGATATCGTGCATGGCATTATTAATATTAAAAGCACCTTTTAAATTTAGAGGCTTCAATGGAGGTTATATCACACGTTATTAATAACGTCTTAACAAGTGGAATCATCAGACTACAACATTTATTTTTGGCCGTTGTCTGGTTGATGTGCTTTTACACTGTATACTTGAGAAATAAGCACCACTTTGTTCGGAAAAATAGAGCATGGACTGTGTCTTCTGGTTAAAGAAGAGGGAGAGTGATGTGGAGTCCTACTCTCAAACTATCTAGCGCACGTCATTTCCAGTAAAGGACAGGCAGCATGCAGAAAGTAATGTACGTTGTTGTTTTAGGATTCTGAACCCAATACTCTGCTGGCTTGGTTTCATGTTCATGTTCTGGCAAAAACAAATTTGGGATGGTCATACTGTCGATGAGTAAATGGAAAAACAGCTCACCTGCTCTGGTGTCCATCTCTGCCGGTCTTCAGGCGAGCGTGCATGTGCCTTGATGCCTCTCTGGACGTCGGGGTTGTTGTGGAGCATGGAGGGCAGGTTCAGGGACTTGGGCCTGCTGTCATGACGATGGTGAGCTTGTGGGTAGGGGGCTGCGTCAGGCTTCGGGTGCGGGTAGTCACTTGGTGCGGGGTCCTGCAACAACTCCTCTGGGCTCTGGTCAGTGCCGCTACTCAGACTCCCCATGCTCATACTCATCTTGATCTCCGCAACAATCTGATCAATGTCCTCCTCCGCCTCCTCCCCCGTCTCCCCCTCCACCACCACCTTGCGGCTACGGTACGGGGAGACTCGCACTGAGTTCCCATTGTCCTCTGGGGCAAAGTAGTCTCCAGTGTAAGCCCCGCCACGTCTCTCCTCCTCGTCACCGTCCTCATCCTCTTCCTCATTAGGGCAGTACACCTCTCTCTGTGCCTCCCCCTCTTCCTCATGGTTGTGCAGTGTGTCTTGCATGGCGGGTTGGTGGTGATGGTCCAGGATGGGTTCTGGTCTTCCATTGTATATCTGTTCATCTGGATCTTGCTCCACCACCTCACAGCGAACCTCGCCCTCTCCCTCGGCCCACTCCTCCACCCGGTGCCTCTCTTGACCCGCCCACTGCTCCTGCATGACCTGGCCCTCCTCTCTCCACTCCTCCCTCGCCTCCTCATCTCCTTCTCTCCACTCTTCCCTCACCTCTCCCTCCTCTTCTCTCCACTCTTCCCTCATATCTCCCTCCTCTTCTGTCCACTCTTCCCTCACTGCCCCCTCTCCCTCCTCTTCTGTCCACTCTTCCCTCACTGCCCCCTCTCTCTCCTCATCCTCCACCCATTCTTCCTCTTTCACCTCCCCCTCGCCTTCTCCCTTTCCTTCTCCCTCCTCGGCCCAGCCTTCCACAGCCTCCAGACATTGCTCCGGGTGGGCTGCGCCCGGCTGAGCGCTGGTGACACAGTCCCCGTGGCCGTGGCTGTGTTTACAGTCTCCCTGGTTGCTGCAGTCCATACCTTCCAGGTAGCTGTCATCCTCTGGGCAGTAGCGGATGTAGTAAGTCACACCTTCATCCTCCTCTGCCAGCCCTGCAGAGAGTTATGATCACAAACACATGTTTCTTAATATCTACGTCTTATTTATTTAATGCCAAAAAAGCACTGCGGTACGAAACATTTGAATGTAGCTATTCGGGATGGGAACCAATAAATAGTTCAAAAATAAAATCGCTTCCAAATATGTAAAGAATCCTGTGATTTATTTACATTATATTGGTCACCATCAATTGCTATGAATCCTAATACTTTATACTAAATGCCGGCCGCCGGCTAAACAGCTGACGACTCATTTAAGTCCAGTCGGGAACTATACTCTATTAATCTTGGATCTTAATTTAAAAAAATGTGATTAACAAGTTGCGATTGATTATGCATGTACATTTGTATGGCCCCCAGCATTGGCTTCAAAACAATTTGAGCAAGATGATGATGTACCATCTGTCTGTATCAGTCCCGCCCCCACATCGCTCTCTATATGAATGTGTGTGCATTAAAAAATAAGGATATGACTTGGCCCTGACGCATGCGGGGTGGTGATAACAAGGGTTCTGTCATTTATTGATGCCAAGTTCACATCCTGCAAAAGTAGTGCAAAATATCGCCAACGAAAGTGAACCATCTCCCAGTTCCTGTGTCTGAAGTTCTTGCTTACAAGTGCGTGATGAAAAAACACTGCAAAAATAATGTTAATTTCACAAAGTGAGTGCCAATTACCAGATAAACGGTTGCTAAAGTACTATGTCTGAGTTATACATGTCCTATACACAGTGAATCCATAACATGCAAGTGTAGGCTGCACACTGGAGTTGTAATCATTATTAGTTAATTTAACACTGGAAAATAAATTAATAAACACAATACCAATAGTAGTTAGTAACATACTCATCACGTCATGTTTTAAACACAGCCGATGCAATTCAGCAGCCATTACTGTTGGATCGTTAGCAAGCTCCTTTTTATAAAATAATTAGTGAGTGGTTTATTCATGAATACATATAATATGTTAAATATAATTTGAACAAAAACATTGAAAGAATAATTAAATATTCAGATGATGGATGTGCGAAGTTTAAATGCTAAAATATTTATTCAAGCACAGCAAGTTTTGTCTTTATGTATTTTGGGCATTATCTGTAATACAATGCATAGTTTTTAGTAAAAACCTGTCTCTGTCTCAGTTACTTTCAACTATGAAACACTGGGACATAAGGTTTCCAAATGTATTTATATGTGGAAATGTTCATGCTGCAAATAAAAATATCTTTAATCTTGTTTGACAGATCACACCCTTGCTTGAATTCACAAAAATAGCAACAGTGGCAATATCATCAAGTATGAATAACTGAATACTTTTGAGGATGCTGCCGCCAATGAAGGTTATTTATCTTCTTTTTTTTGTCTGCTCTCATTTACATGCAGTTAAATTCTTCTTCTTTTTTCCAATTCAGTGCATGCTCAACAGAGATTAAGATTGTTTTGTTTCCCATAACATTTGATCAAACAGAAATGAGGTGTTGAAAATTCTACAATGGAAAAATTGAGGGGTAGTAATGATCAAACATTAAGCAGCCACAGTAGTATCATACTCACCGTCAACATAGTTTTCCTCATCGTCTGAGGTGTTGTTCATGTAGTCAGAGCTGGAGTCGTCATCCAGGCTGTCAGCTCCACCGTGGAAGTCTGCCCGGCCGTGGTAATCTTGGCCACGTCCATGTTCTGGCGTGGACGGTGTTGCTGGCCGCTGGTCCACTAGTTCTGCATCTGCTGGGTTGCTGTACCGCTTCACTTCAACGGCTGCTTCTACTTCCACTTCTGGATGCTTGTGACTCAGGTCTTGAGACTTGGGAGGAGAATACTGTGCCTTCCAAGAACGGGGGAGAGGCTTCGATTCATGTGACTCTTTTGGGTAGCGAACTGGGCGTTGCCGAGGCGGGAGGGCTTTCAGGTCACATGACTCTGTAGGATGAAGGGTGGGACAGGAGGCGGGGCCGGGAGCAGCCATACTGTTTCCTCCGCTGGTCCCCGGCCTCTTCCTCTGAGCCATGACTGGCTGCTTACAGGCCATGCATCGTTATTGGTTTGATCCTAGGAGACAGATACAGACACGGTGTTAGAGCAACTTCAAATAGAACTGTTAATCCACCCATGGAAGTGCATACATGAAGGTGGAATATACTCCAATAGGAATATATCAAATATAATGTTTACGGTTAAAAACAGTAAGCTTTTGAGCGGTTAAGATGAAGGCAACTGAGAACAAGCAGACCAAAAAAATGTGTACAACCCCACATCGAAATGGCAAATCTGCTCACAGCAGATGCTCTTTAAAAACACGCACCATAGTCCTCCGTTTAGCTTTTTCTGCACGTTGCATGCAGCTGCAAAACATTTTCAGTGGTTGAGAAACCAATCTATTCCTGTAATTGAACACGACGGTCTCGGTTTCACATTCAGAGGAACTCTTTGGCTTCAACTACCCTGGGCTCAATATATCACTCAGACTCAGCTTTAGAACAATAGACACAAAGAACCAGCGTCTTTCTAAGCATGCTGCCTTCACTAAACTCAACGGGGCAATTACAGAGAAACAATCAATAGTTGACTCAGGGTCACCTGCACATGTGCCCTGATGACATGAGGCTTGATGGCAGGAGTAAAGACTTAATGGTCCTTTAGTAGCTTGCTGGCTGAGAATCGTCAACCATGGAGACAACACCTTGGCAAGGTGAGAACACAAGCAAGTATCCCGATATCTTCCATTGACTAAAACGTGAAGTTGAATCTCTACCCACGAGAGTGTGGTGTGATTGAGGTGATAACACAAATGCATAATGCTACCATCAATAACAAAACTAACACAATCATGGCCAGTTTTATACAAGTTACATCATCCAGTTAGATAAACCCGAAGGCCTTCTAGCATTGTTCTATTAGCATTTGGAGCTACAAAGCAAAGGCTAGATGTTAAGTATTTGAGGCTTCAATCATGAAACATGAAAACATAAAAAAAGAAACACACAAACATGCAAGCCAGCATCAACACGTACAAACCTACAGCTTTCTGGATGAGTGCCATAGGTGCACTTTGCTATTAGTTGTACTGTATTATATTGTATTTTTCTTTCTGTCAAGCATGACCTGCCATCCATTGTGTTGCTCTGCCCACTCTGGTCTGCCATCCAGTTGCCATTAACAACTGCCCTCCTGAGGGGTGTTGTTGCTGCTTTCCACACTTTTTCCTTCCCCTTCACCATAATTAAATTTTCCATCACCAGAGATTATACTGGTTCATTATCTCTACACAACCGGACGCAAACACATCCCGTCTAAAACACAACCGTGAAAATACAGAAAAAGAGTATAAACACAGACGAGTATGCACACTGCTGTTATTCCACAGGTAGCCAAAGGACAAAGATGACATGTGCACAGAAAGACTCGCTGCTGTCTCCTGGCACATACACGTTATATATCATAAATATGAGCACTTCCATGAAGGTTACTGATCACACAGTGTTTGGAAATGCACACACATACACATGGATGCACATGTTCTGTACGCCTGATCAAACATAGCAACATGTACATTTAACATCTAAAACAGCCCATTACACGGGGTTCACTTAATGACTGAAGAGCGACCTCAGTTTGTTAACGGCGAGGAAAACGTTCACTAACTGTGTCTCTTACCTGAGGTCCTGAGCTTGGCTGTGGGATACAATAGCACTGGGATCTGCTGGAACAACGGCCCGGCCCAACCCTCCCTCCCTCCTTCCTTCTTTTCCATCTCTCCTCGCTCCTCCCTTCCCCCACCAGCTGCTCCACAGCATGCAACTCCCTGACTCCACCCTCCTTTCTCCTCCACAATATATTCCAGTATCCTCCTGCAAAGACCCAGCCCCGCCTCGCTCAATTCTCCAGAGCTGGGGGTAATGATTGGTAACTATTGGTAACCGCATCCCCAAGGGACTGATACCCTCTGACCTCCTCTTTGTTGCCGTCCTAGATTCAAAAGTGTGGTTTTTGGGGTGATATTGTTGCCGTATTTGTGTGCCATTACAACTGCTGTGTACATTTAGAAAATCCGATAATTCCCATGCCATGTGGCTTTTCTCAAATATGCTTTGTCTGGCATGCATTTCAGATGTGACTGTGTTTATTGAATGTTCATCACAAGACACAAAGGGGATTTATCCCACCTGTTCAGTACATAGGACACATTTAAAATTATTATTCAACAGTACAAGTCTGCCTAGACACACAGTATGTGTCGACATGTAATGAGGATGATTTATACTGCCACTTTTATGATGCTACAGTTCTGTTTGTCCGTTTCCCAGCCGATCCATTTGAACTTTATTAATGCAACTCCAAATAATCAATTCAATTCAGTTTATTTGTATAGCCCAATTTCACAAATTACAAATTTGTCTCGGAGTGCTTTACAATCTGTACACATGGACATCCCTGCCCCAAAACCTCACATCGGACCAGGAAAAACTCCCAAATAACCCTTCAGGGGGAAAAAAAGGGAAGGAACCTTCAGGAGAGCAACAGAGGAGGATCCCTCTCCAGAATGGACAGATGCAATAGATGTCATGTGTACAGAAGGACAGATTTAGAGTTAAAATACATTCAATGAATATGACAGAGTGTATGAATAGTTCATAGTAGGCATATTCCACGATGGAGACCTCCACGATCCACCAGGCAGATGGCGGTGGGGAGGAGGAGTGGGCGGAGTCTCAACAGTGGGCGGAGTCTCAACAGGACAGTGGCGTAGTCAGGAGCAGGAATTCCACGACCCAGACCTCGATGATCCATCAGGCAGATAGGATCTATGCCGTCTCATAGGGTCCGATGACCCCATGAGAAGTGAAGTCAAAAGGACTCCGGGGAGAAAGCAGAGTTAGTAACGTGTTAGTAACTTTTATTTTTGCATTTTAGCTCACAAAGATCCCGAAACAAACATTGTATTCTTTATATATTAATTAGGATGTTTTCTTTGTCATTACATGCATAATCCTAAATTATTATTATTAAAAATACCCTTAATTTTACTTGGCAATCAGATCATGAGAAGATTTAATTTAAAGTAGCGACTGAAATTGCAGGAGAAGACAGGTTTACACACTGTCAACTGACAACAACTGACTTATTTCACTGCCTTGCTCATGGGCACGTTCTCAGTTCATTTTTTAGTTTTATTGCCCCCAAAAAAGAACATCATATCAGTATAGGGACATGGTGATTATAATGAACATGTTGTTTGTTTAATACAAATAGTTTCAGTGTAATGTGTTGACCCAGTCATCAACTCAAACTCTATACATTAAGTGGACAGGTCACCTGATGCTCCAAGTCAACAGTTGGCAGTCAGGCACCATCAGACCAGGTGACCACACAGGTGACCACAAGGTGACCACACAGGTGGCTCTAGTCAGCTGGACAGGAACTGTTGATGCTGGGTGAGCGGATCTGCCTCATTGAGGCACTGATGTCCCTTATTGCAAAAGCAAAATATTGATAAAGAGAGAAAAAGAAAAGGCTTTACAGTGCTTCTTGCAATTATTTTATCAGACATATTCTCAATTTGTTCTTAAATTAATTATATTCACAGTGACATGAAAAAGGTCGGACAGTTTGTTTGTTTGCAATGTTATATGGAGTTATATTCTACTGACGAGTTATCTCTTTTGTAAGGGAAGAATTTGTGTAAATATCTGTCGTCGGCTCGTGTGCAGCTGTAATGTTAGGCAACATGAAACAAGACAATCGTCCTTTGGTTATCATTTATTGAAATTGGCTTTCATCTAATTAGCATAGACTCAACAAAAATGTTGCGTCTATTCATGTTTTTTTCCTTCTATTCTTCCCTCTTTACTGTCCACCCTGTGCTATTGGCAAACTAAATATATCTGTGTGATCTTGTACCATAAATCTTTGCTTTTTAAGATTTCATAAATCTATGAATTTAAAAGAATTTAAAACATGTCCACCTGGACGCCCCTTGTTTCACAATTTAATACAACAAAGGAAGAACATGACAGGGATATGGTCATATATTGTTCTGGCTTCTCCATCCAGAAATTCTAAATTGCAGAGGTGCATTTAAAAAACGATGTGAGCCAGTTAGTCTCTTTAGAACCGGTTGTCCCTCTGCCCAACATATGCAGGAACATGTCCCAGCCCCACGGGAACCTGAATAGAAGCAGCGGCTAATGAACATACACAACATATCTGTCTCTGAAACACATGCACTGATTGAACCCGTTACCTTCATCACAAAAGAAGATACGCACGCACGCACACGCACACACACACACAGAGAGTTAGAGTGAGGGTTTCGGAAATACTATGTCTCTCTGTCTTGACTTCTAAGATATGACCTCTGTTCACGCCAGTGAATTGGCCAGTCGAGCTTGCAGGGAAGAGACAGGACAGGACAAGAGAGATCAGCCAAATTATAGCATGATTATTCAAGTCTTCTGTAACTGGAGTAGGACAGAAATCAGGATCTCTATTGATTCCATTTGGCTATTCATGAACTCTTAGGGCGTGTGAAAGTAAGGATCAAAAGTTGAGATGAAGTTAAAATGCCTTTAATTCTGTTAGATCACATCCCCGGTCCTTTACGTGCACCCATTTAACAGTGACACTTCAACATCACTGCAGCGAGGGGAGCAGTTAAACTAAGGGTTGCAAGTTAAGAGATGGAGAGAGGTTTAGTCTGATGCATTGCAGAGTTAATTGATTTGACTGTATACACTAGCATAGTGATAGAGCAATATCAGAACATCTACTTCATTGTGAAATTAATTTAAATCATATAGGCCGACTACCAGCTAATATAATTGGTATAATAAGCATAAAAACAAGCACAAAGTACATTTAAATACTGGCTCGACAATACAATGCTACTGTGGATATGGTAACTGTTAACATGAAATACATTCAGCTACATGTGTGTGGGTGTCTGTATTTGCACATGCTGTGGTCAAAATACAGCTTGCAGCTTATTTATCACAATGAAAGGGAAGAAATTAGTTAAAAGCAAAAAAACAGGAGTATGGATGAGTTCACTAAGTTTCCAGAGAGGAAGTGAGAATGAAGAGAAATAATCTTCTTATTTTTATTTTATTTTTTAAGATGGAGACCTGGCAACCTGCTGCTACTCAGCACAGAGAAAATTGCTATTTCAATTGAAGAGTGATGTCTGCTTGGCGCTTTCTCCCACATTTAATTTGGGGCGAAAACATGTACCAATTTCGTTATGGTTGATAGAAACTCATGGGAAACGTCATATTAGCATTACATTATTAAATACTAAACACGGTCTTCAAAGGCAAGTGTTCTTTCGAAGCCAATGCAGAAGTGTCTTAAAACTTGTATTCTCTTTGATGTTTGTTGTCCTTTCTGTGCCCTGTCAACGGTTCCTGAATAGCAAGTGTACCAAGAGTACATACAGTTGAAAAATGGACTAACAAAAAACGTGAGCAAAACATTTAAAAAACGTGCATTCTCTCTACCGACCAACAGGGGGAAACTCCTCCCTGGTTGCAAAAATAAGTCAGATTGCATGGAAGTTTATGAGAAAATGACCCTACTTCTCACTTGATTTATTACCTCAGTAAACATAGAAAACATGTGTTTATTGTCTCAATCTCGAGTTGCAAGTCTTCAATGGAACATGATGTTAATTTGTATAATATTTGAGTAAAATAGACTATAAAGCGGAGTGTGCAGCGTCACTGCTCTGCATTCCAAACATGGTAACTCCCGTTCATTAGTTGCAAAAAAGACAACATGGTTTGGCAAAATCGCCAAACTCAAGGCCCCAAAAACAGGCATTCAACAAACCAATGGGCGATGTCAAGATGACAAACTCCACTTCTTATAGTCTATGTTCCAACCCTAGCCATGCTGGGTTAGGCTCCAGGCACTTGCAATTATAACAAAATTATTATATTGTCTGCATCTAACTACCTCTTTTATTACTTAGAATGTATTTTTCAAGTCAAAAAGATCAAAGATATTGAGATATTTGCATTATCTTTTCCAATATTAGGCATTGCAAATTAATTTGACTGTTCCACGGAATCCAGAGGTTGATGGCTTGATGACTGAGTAAGTTGAATGTATCTCCCAATGATTGGGACCATAACAAAATAACTAGCACTGAATTCAATTCAGTTAATTTTGTACAGCCCAAAATCACAAATTACAAATTTGCCTCAGAGGGCTCTACAATCTGTACACATACGACATTCCTGTCCCAGGACCTCACATCGGATCAGGAATAACTCCCAAAACAGAAAAAAAACTTTCACAGGGAAAAAAGGGAAGAAACCTTCAGGAGAGCAACAGAGGAGGATCCCTCTCCCGGGATGGACAGAAGCAATAGATGTCATGCGTACAGATGAATGTATGGAGCACAAACACAAGGCAATACATGTTTTATTTATTGTATTTATCCTTGAAGGAGAAAATATTATTTTAATCTATATGGTAGAAGTAAGTAATGGAAATAATCAAGTTTCTTCTCTTTTAACCAGGACTCAACTATTAAACAACCCCTGCAGCCTCCCTTCTCTTATACAAGTGGCAGCATAACTGCAATACACCCACTACCTGATATATCATCTTGATACTATTTTTCCAAAGACCATCTCCTTTATGTGTTGACAGTCTAAAAGAGTAAATTCAAGCATTGCCAAAGGACGTGAAGACAACTCAAATTACTGACTTAATCTTTCTTTTATTTTTCTTTAGTTCATTGATTGCTCTGCCAGTGAATTAGGTTGTAACCTTTAAGACAGAACATAAATTACATTTTAAATTAAACATTTTAATTAAACATTTTATACTTTTCATTTTCCAAACTGAAAATGAAACATTCTTTTAACACAAAATCAGCATTTTTAAACACCATGAAATTAAGCAAATGATTTCACCATTGCCGTCTTTGGGTTGAACCGTGGAGTGACCTGAAGCGTCGTCTCTCTGCTGCTTGTCTTTGCAAAATGCATCAGAGCATCCCCACAGGTGCTCCTAATAAGCACCACTGATTGCTGCTGCTGCTCCTGCTGCTGCTGCACTCTGGGAAATGTAGTCTCACACAACTAGGCCCTCAGATTAAGCTCAACAAGCATTATGAGGAGAACTTTCAGGGACACTAAGTAATCCATGAAATAATCTCTGCTGCCCTTTCTGAAGCAGACATCCGTCATCTTTATTGGGGTCAGCTATGATTAAACGATCTTGAAAACATTAAACTGACAGCATTTCCACAATTTTAAACACATGTTGATAATTCGTGCAATAACCCGATCATGCCGAGCTGCGCTGCTTGTAAATAAAGAATAAAGGCTCTATCAGAAAGAGACAGAGCGAGAAAATTAGTTTCCTCTCAGCTGTCTCATTGAGATTCAGCGTTTGTTCTCCTTACAGCCTCCCACTCGCTTCAGGACGACGACGAGAGAGCAGAGCGGGAAACAGGAAGAGAAGGAAAGCAGAGACTTGGTGAGCAGCGGGAATGGCAACGGACCACAGAACTCATCACTTGCTCCCCCGCCATTCTGCCTGCCAATGTCCATCTCGCCACTTCAAGCACAACACCACAGACACGCCCTCCTCCTTCACCCTTGACTGTTACCACAGCAACTCTTTGTTGCGGCGCAGTCTCTCAGAGGAGGACTGTTTAGCCTTTTGTAGAGTGAGCAAGGAAAACATTTATTAGGGACACTATCAAATAAATGTAAAGACAGTGTCAACATTAAGGGAGTAAAGAAAGTAAAGAATTGCTTTGCCGATGTTTGCTTATTGCCAAGCAGGTAGCATAGTTCTTGGGATGGTCATGTTAGTCCATCCGCTACTTTGGTTCAGACGGATATATCTACACTATTTTCAGGATATTTATGGTACCCAGAAGACAAATGAGAGCCGAATGAATTTGATGATCTACTATGAGTGTCAGAGTTCAGCTCCACACCTTCCTTTTATTAGTTGTTTTAATCCTGTCTGCCTGTTTCACTAACTATCATATCTTTCCAGATCCTGCTTCCCATCTCGTCAGTCCAACTCCCTTCACCTGTTCTCTCACCTGCCTCTGATCACTCCCTCGTCAATCCCTCATTCCCTTCACCTGGTCCTCATGCCCGTCTCACCTGTTGCCCATTCCCTCGTTAGTCCCTGTCTACTTCGGTCCCCTCACTTGCTCTTGTACTCTGTCAGATTGTTTTGTGTTTTTTTAACCAAGCCCTCAAGCGGTCCACATTGTGTTTATATATTTATGTCTGTCCTGTTTCTGATGTTGCTATGAGTAAAGGATAATTATTTGCAGTTCTGTCTCCCGAGTCGTGCTATTGGGTTCACCCTAATACTCGTGTGACAATGAGGTTGACATTTGTGGTTTTGTGTGAAATGTTTTGGGAACTAATGGATGGATTGCCATGAAAGACGTGTGATGATGCCTTCACTTTTCCTCCAGCACCATTTCAGATTTCTATTTGTCCAACACTGGTTTCTGCCTAAAAAGTGAAGACTGTGCACTTTAGCTGGCTGTCGTCTTTGTTCAAGTTAAAATCGATGCAAGAAGGTAAATGTGTTTGACAACTTGGATTTTGAGTAAACAAAGTAAGGAGAAGAATATTCATTTCTCCTTTTTAAGAATGATTGCATGCAACCACGAATTGCACCTGAGCAATCTACCAACCAGGTTAACTCACAGTATGAACACATCCTTCAGTTTGTTGACTCTGAGGCCGGCCAGGTGGCACTTGGGGGCTTGGTTGGCCTAAATTTTAAGCAGGAACATGAAACACTCTCTAAAGTTTGCCTGGCAACAGGCCCAGCTTGCAGAGAGCTGAACACAGCTAAATGGTCCCAGTGGGACACAGATACCGGGGCAATTTCACAGGGTTTAATTGAAGCTGTCACCGGGATTTGGTTACTGATGAGAGGGAAATTGAGAGAGAACAAGAAAGATAAAAAAGCAATAAGTCATTATGATATGTAAAAATGTTGAACTTGGGGGGGGCGGGGACTGTAAAAGCAGCTTTGATATCCCCAATTCATTGTTGTGAATGTCGCCACTGCACACATGCCAGCAGCGGGGGAAATATTTTTGTTACATGAGAAATCCTCCCACACCACTCTCCCCCATCAAGGCGGTGAAAATCTGACAACCAACTAAATGGGTATTAATCTAATAGCCAAATAAAAAATGAGGGCGAGAATGAAGATGACGGCGATGCTGCTAATTAAAAAATATTTGTTTGTTCTTTCTACTGATACAACATGGAAGGAAAGCATGATAGACAGAAAAATATACGCAATTAAGTTTTTGTTTGAAAAGGGATTAGTCATTGTGTGTGTGGATCCTGACATAAATCAGATAGAGTGCAAATATATCAGAAACTGAGAAGTAAGATTGAAAATATATCTGAAAAGCAAAACAGTTCATTTAAATAAAAAAAAACAATGGAATAAATTGGTCATTTAAGAATATATTAAGCTATGATCCAAGTTTTAATTAGGAAAATATGTTTTTGTTTAAGTCTTTTGTTTTTATACTTTGTGCATTGTAGGTTGACTATACTCAAGCGTAGGAGGTCTTTCTGCACTTCCAAAAAGCCACAATGCATACAATGGGCAAGTCACACGGTTTGGGTCTCGGAGTCTTTAGAACAGAGCAAATGGTCTGATTAGTTTATTTTGTACAATAAAATGTGCGACACAATCAATCTTATCAATCTTGCTTTTGACCATTAATAATAATAATAATAATCATTTATTTTATATAGCGCTTCTCTAGACACTCAAAGTCACTTTACAGTCCAGAGTCCAGTAGTCATACACACAGTCATCCCGGTGGTGGTAAGCTACATCAGTAGCCACAGCTGCCCTGGGGCAGACTGACGGAAGCGTGGCAGCCAATCAGCGCCTACGGCCCCTCCGACCACCACCAACATTCATTCACATCCATACGACCGGGGTGAGGCTGCGGTGCATGTCTTTATGATGGTGGGGGAAACCGGAGTACCCGGAGTAAACCCACGCAGGCACGAGGAGAACATGCAAACTCCACACAGAAAGGACCTGGAACGACCGGGACGACCGGGATTCGAACCCAGGGCCTTCTTGCTGTGAGGCGACAGTGCTAACCACTGAGCCACCGTAAGCTTTTTTACTACTTCAGCTATTAATTATAACTAGGGGTTTGCGAACCGAACCGGTTTCGAGAACGTGTTTCTCAGGAACCGCTGACGGTTCGAGTTAGGTTCGGGATCGTTAGCCAAATTAGTTAACGGGTCTGCTAACGGCACATGCTGACTTTTTCAGCGAAGGTCTTTAGAGTTCTTCAAACATGGCAACACAGCCCATTCTAAAGTTTGGCTTTATTTTTGGCGACAAAACACAACCACAAACCCTTGTAACGTGTGTCAAAAATCTATTTCGTCGAAGGAGGAAATACAAAATAAACAAATAAACATGAGCACAGCGTGGAATTAACAGTTCGGAATGTCATGTGTTCGATGGCAGCTCAGCTAACGTCGGCGCTTCATCTCTTTCTGTCCAAGGTAAACCTCAATCAAGATTTATTAGCCACCACTCACTGTTATCTTCAATTTGCCTGTTGTGTCGTCACTTGGTCATTCTATCTTCTGTGATCTGGACTTTTGAGCTCTTGGTTATTGATTCTTGTATCGATCATTGAAAGTTTCACTTTTTTGTTGAGTTTTGAGAGTCCAGTTTTGTGCGTGTGATGTCGTTGATCGAGGCGTGTGTTATCAGCAAACGTTCGCGTGTTCGTGTTATATTATTATTAAACATTATTTTTTAATCCATTTTCCATTCCATTATTTGCTTAGCTTAGCTTTCCATTGTCTAAGCTCGGTGTTATCCCTCATCAGGAGGCAGAGTTCCTCTCAATCCCCCTTTATTTGTCTCAGCATTTTCAGCAATTTCATTAGTTTCATTTTTTTTATTTTGTTGTGTTTTCCATGTACTAATTAAATCCATCTACATCCAATTCAATTGATGACGTGGACTTCAGTCAGAGTCGGGGGTTCAGGTGGTGGGTCTCTGTCTGTCACAGGTCTGGGCACGTCTTGTACTCTCTCATACCTTTGTTCATCCTCCTCCACCCATCCTCCAGAGAGATCGAGGCCTCCACGGCTGGAGAACCTGAGAAGTCCTGAGAGAATCCTCAGAAAGCAAATTAGCTTTATTTTTTGCACAAGAATTGTTGATGATCCATACAATTGATGGCTGATACTTGGTATTTGCCCATTTGCTTTTTATTTTTCAGTTCTAGTTTCCTAAAAAAAAAAAAAAAAAAGCTCTGTAATTTCTTCTAGGAACATGTTTTAAAAAAAATACATTTTATTTTAAGTTAGTTATTTTTTTTTTTTTAAGTTCAAGAGTAATATTATTGTTAATTTTTTTGCTTTAAAAAAAGTAAATGTGTATGTATGTGTAGTGTGTGCAGCATTATATAAAAAAAATAAAAAAAAATAAAACCGTGCGTTTTTTTTTTTTTTTTGCCCAAAAAAAAAAGAATAAGAATCGAATCGATAAGCAGGAATCGATAAGGTATCGGAATCGTTAAAATCTTATCAATTCTCATCCCTAATTATAACACACTTTTTTGACATTTAAGATATTTGGCTTCTTTTGATAGACAACATATTAGTACTACATCAATATCAGAGTTGGTGCAACAACTCTGGTACCATGTGGGCACCAGTCGACTGCTCAGTCTATTTGAACCCAGAGGTTCTTGTGAATGTAGCAAATCCTTTGGATCAATCAAGAGCTAAATGAAAAACCAGTAAGTGACTTTTCTATCATATGAGAAATGCATGAATACATTAACGTTGTATTCACCATAAGAGCGAGTTATATGAATGGTTAAACTACTTTACTTTTGTACTGCTGTGATTTTTGCACTTCTGCACCATACTCTATCCAGGTTTTTGTATTTACTGAAAATATGAATAGTACTTTTGGCTCCCACCCTTGAATGAGTAAAACCACAAAGAAAGATATATACTACACGGACCTCTGCAAACAGCCGTGGAGCAGAAAGGACAATACCACGAAACCATACTGGTCTGCTCCACTGAACCGTCTTTCCCCCTGAATGGTCACTCAAAGTCTGGAAAGATGGAGGTGAGAATTGCTCCCTGAATGACACAATGGTCCATCTGGTCCCTGAGTTGGAGGTCTTTCACAGTTCTGCGGTTATTGATCCCTATCCAGAAACGTCTCCCTCCTCGGGCCTATAATCCTCATTCTCTGTCAACTTTCAATCAACAGCAGTTATTTTCCTCTTTTAACCTCCATGGGGTCCTTTTAAATCAGAAAAAAAGTCAGGTGACTTCTTCTTTTTTCATCTGACAGCTGCCTCATAGTTACATTTACAAAATGGACAATACACAGTATCAACTCTCAGATATCAGACTAGGGCAAAAACAGCGTGTACTTCTACTCCCACGAAGCTGAAAGAATCCTGAAAAAAAATGCTAATAATATTCATTGAATGTGGTGATGGTCATTGTATTCAGTGACAGCACAGAACAGAGCAAGCAATATTTGGCCGGCAAATATCCCCTTATCTTATTAAGAGACCGACAGGCTGAGCCGCGAAAGCAGTTTGGTTGCATGCACATGAAATAACTTCTGGGTTCGGTCAATCACACAAACCCTCAGGGTAAATAGCCATTAGCTTTCACCAAACGAGGAGGAATATCTGCATACACACACACACACACACACACACACACACACACACAAATAGTGCTCACTCAATCAGCCATAGACTTCCTTTTTCCTCATGAACTGTTAATTGAAAACGAAGCTCGGCGTTCAGTTTTCCAATTTGTCAACGTTTGCTTGTGAAGAACACGACAGGGTTGGATGTTTTCCTCTTCTTTGCTTTGCAGTGGTGCGATGTGTTGGTCCAACCTGCACATGCCTGCACATCCTGAAACGGACCGTGAGAGCATGCGGGCTGCAACGCTTTGTATGTGCTTTTGTTTGGTTTCTGTATCAGTGCTGGCCAGCTGACAGAGCGGAGGAGGACGAGTCGTGCACGCAGCACCACCCCTGACAAGAACAAATATAGACAGGCACAAAGAGGCTTGCTGTTGATTGCTGATCTAGTCCTCATGTTGGAAGGACATCTGTGTGTGCGTGTTTAAGCCCGTATGACAGCGTGTGTGAACAGATGACACAGTTTGCTCGAGTATGTTGCATTTGCCTCAGTCGGGTGGGGGTGTGCATGTGTGAAATTGTCGAATCAATCCTCCTGAAGTAGTGGCAGGTTGAGTAGGGGGTGTCACACCTCCCAGCATCCTTTACGCTTTACTCAACCCAGGGAAAACACGCCGAGTCAGGCTGGAAGATTGACATCTGCCCACTCCATTCTCACAGAAACACATCACATGCACTCCTGGCCCCGAAAGCAGCTCAATAGGTTTCCGTATTCCCAAGCAACTGTTCTTTTTGTACATTCAAAAGTCAAAACAATATCCATTCATATTGCATGTTGCATCATCTACAAAAGGTTGTTTTCCTTTTAGAGCTTTTACTTTTGATAGACAGAAAAGTCTCCTGGAAGTTTCTTCGTATCAACTAAAAAGCTATGCTAATGATGTTTGGGAATCTTTACAGGCGTGGAAGCTTGGAGAAAACAAGAAGACAATCACCGCGGCAAGTGCAGTTTGACAGAGGAGACAGGCCGGCTTTGTAATAATGTATGATTCAAAGCTATTTTAGGATTGCATATTTCTAAACCTAGATTTCTTTGGGGAAATCTTGCTCACATTGCTCAGTGGAAACTGTGCCAAGCAGGACCACAGTTAGTGCCTGGGTTTGCTAAAGAGGCTGGCGCTGGCTCAGAGGTATATCTCTAAAATATAAAACGTATATCTTGCTGTGTCTGTGCCTTTTGTTGAAATAGTAAATGTGAAAGGCAACACATGCAGGAATCCAAGAGTAGTCCTGATCACAGTCTTCTCTTCCGAGAAAGGTCTCTGCTTCCTCTCTTCCACCTCCCTGTAAATCCACAACAAGTTCAAAGATAAACTGGATAATGTATTAACATCAAACAGGCTGTTATGAGGACTTTGTAATTAAAATGCAATAATACCCCTTAAAAGGGAAAAGTCATAAAACATTGAGAGACAATGTGAAAGAAGACTTTTAATAGAGCTATGATGAGGTTCTGAGGTGCAGCGGGGCTATTTTATTATCAGCGACTGGGAGACCCGACTGAGGGTCAAATTACCACTCATCACTCCTTTTCATTTTGTATTCTGATCTGATTGTTCAATGTGTTGTCTAACTAATCCGCCAATAGGGCTAACACAGCATATTGGAAAACCTGCTGTTCAATGATGCTGATGTCTTGGTTTGAAACTAGGGCTCATGATTATTTTCATTATTAATTAGTCTGTTAAATATTAATCAATTAGTCTATAAAATGTCACAATACTGTGACATTTCTTTTTTCCTGTCTTCTTCAGTTAATTTTCACATAAAACAAAAAAAGGAGCAAATCTTCACAAATGAGAAGATGGAACAGAGATTGTTTGGGATTTTCTTCACTTAAAGTCAAGGTAATTATGACTTAAATGATTATTTGATTATTAAAATAGGTGCTGATTATTTTCTCTTGATCAACTCATCGAGTAATCAACTAATTGTTGCATTGGTTGTTCTCTGTATACAGGGGTGGGCAGGAATGCACAGTATCATAGGAGAGAAGAAGAGACCAAAGCTACAGAGAGAGCTGCAGCCGAAAAGCAAGGCCGGAAAAACTCATTGGTGAGGAGTAATGCCCCCAATTTCCATAAACCACACATGTCACTGAAGTCACTGGTCTACAGTAATAATTGCATTCATAAAAGTTGTATTTATAATTTTTAAAGTCATAAACAACTCAGCAAAGGCATGCAAAGGAAGTGGAATATAATACACAGGCAAATAAATAGAAGCAGGATGGTGAACACATGAAATAACGTCAAAGTAGGCTGCACGCTGGACAGATTTCAAAGGCATAGATCCCAGAAAACCATAAAAACGCACACAAAAACGTAGACGAGGCTTCAGGAAATGAACGCTTGGTCTCACAGTAGTTAAGCCAAAAACACTCAAACATTGGCCATTTTCAGTTTCTGAAATGGATGCAACAATATGCAGCAAAAAGGTCATGAGTAATTAAAGTGAAAGCCAACACCGTTGGCATTTGGCAGCAAGAAACTTTCCTTTATCTATTTCAAATCCGTCATTAGAACAAAAAAATAATTGCTTTGCAAATCAAACAACAGAGATAGCATCTATATTATGTTTACTTAAATTCATACCCCTATTTTTTCCTGCTGTATTTCTAGTACTGCTATTTCTGCCAGCTCTTTACAAACGACACCTTTTTCAGGCCTGGATCCCTTCTTTGTCACTCCTCCTTGGTTTCTGCCATTTGAGTGTGCACAAAGTTTCTCCTTATCCTAACTGAGGGTCTAATTATTGAAGGTGTCATATGTTGTACAGACCGCAAAACACACACACACACACACACACACATATATCCACACACACACACACCTTTTGGCTGTACACAATTTAAATGAGTTGAAAAGAGCTTTGACTGAAGTTGACGGTTGATATGATGCATGTCTGCAGTAAAGGCATATTTTCCAAAGGTCTCACAAGAAAGATCAGCTTTCAATTTAAATGTAGGATTATGCTTGTACTGATGGTGTTTATGTTCCATCAGAGACCTGTCAAGCTTATATTTATTTTATGAAAGGTCAGATCTGAGTCGAGATAAATCAATATCAAAGATGGCAGCTTGTAGATTCATTGCCTCAGTCATTTTACTGTGATGTGTCCAGCACTAATTTCCCTCTCCCTTGGGATGCAGCCAGAGAACACAAGAGATAGCGAGGACAGAGAAGGTTCGACGGGGCTCAACAGGACTGGCTGACCGAACACAGCAGCACTCATCCCATGACGACAGAAATCTGGATTAATGCAGCTCTCATTTGAATCCCATTACATCACATCACTCTGTATCGGGTCTCTCCATTCTGCTCGAAAACTAAAACCTGGACCTTTCCCTCATTTGGTCCCTATTTAAAGGGGCAGTATACATTGTGGGCATTGTGGGTAAAAAGGTTGTCCTTCAGCTGAATGCTCACCTGCTGAGAACTTAATGCATGGCATTGAATCCCGACAGTTCATCCACACGGCACACATGTGAACTGCAGATTATTACACAGTCTTACCATTTTAGGATGAAATAAAGTTTTACCGATAATTGCTCTTGGCTTACATTCAGTCAAAATATTATTGCTTTTGAGTCGCCAATCCCCAATAATGCTTTTTTGTGAATAACTAATTTGTGTAAAAATCGGCATAAGGAGAATTGGTAATGATGCAGCAACATAAGGAAGTTCCATTCAGTGACATTACGATGCACTCAAGCGCTATTCAGTATAAATTAGTATTGGGCAAAGGTAATTATAAAATTTTCATAATATGTTCAAATGTAATCTAATAAAATGTACTTGAAACTTGAATACATAGAGTTGTTTGAAGATGTTGTCACAGCAATATGAAATAGAAATGATGGCCGAAAAATCTCTTCAATGTTGCGAGTGTATGTAAATCACCAGAATAGATGACGAGAACAAAATAAAAGCATAAGATTGGTAAAGAAGAAGACTTGTGTACAAGCTACTAACAAAACAAAACAGCCGCAACAAAGACGATCAGATGATCTGGAACCTGTAACAGTTTAGCTCCACACCTTCCTTTTTGTATTAGTTGTTTTCATCCTGTCTCACTAACTATCATGTCATTCCAGATCCTGCTTCCCATCTTGTCAGTCCAACTCCCTTCACCTGCCTCTGATCACTCCCTCGTTAGTCCCTCATTACCTTCACCTGGTCTTCATGCCCATCTCACCTGTTGCCCATTCCCTAATTAGTCCCCGTCTACTTAGGTTTCCTCACTTGCTCTTGTCCTCTGCCAGATTGTCTTTTGTTTTTCCGAACAAGCCCTCGAGCGTTCCACACTTTGATTATCCTGTCTGTTCCGTTCCTGACGACGCTCTCAGTAAATAATCTTTATTAGTAAAATACCAAACATTGCATCAGAACCTGTTGGGGATGCACCGAATAACAAAACCCATGGTTCGGCTCGCATCGCGGTTTTGAGTTTCAGTTCGGACCAGCTGGGAAAAAGAGCAAGTGTAATTTTAAGAGATGGCCCGGTTCTGTCACGGTGGGATTAGGGTGGACCCAAATGCACGACTCAGTCGACAGATAATTCTTTTTCTATCAACTTACAGGAGTGATACAACAACCTCGATCCGGTTGCCTGTATTTATCGACGCTTTTTTGTGAGTCTGAAGTGTGTTTTACGACCCCTTACTGCCCATTAGTGCCTAAACGGGGGTTAGCCAACTGTGAGTTGTATTCATTCAATCACACATTACAGCTGTGGAAATGCTGTCGTAAGAATTACGTTAGGAAACCACATGCAGTTTATTCTGTTTTTCTTGCGCATGTTTTGCATATTTAGGAATGATTTGGGCAGCCAATTGTTTTCCAGGTGTGATGGTTCCAGGGTATTGGTTTTACAGTGGAGAGCAATTTCAAATGCGTTAATTTAGATTATTTCAGTATAAATCGCTGCACTTTAGCTGAGCTACACACTGCGGCAGGGACTGCTATGTGAGCAGGGGGATGAGAGGCACCTTGCTTCATGGAAAATATTTCTTCACAGCTTTCTCAGAAGACCTCATACATTTATGGCAACTTCATATATTTTGTGCCGCAGGGCTGGCAAATTTGACTCAACAGCAATAGGTAGAATAATTGCCATGCTATATAATGAAGCAGACACACATTCATGCAGTGCATCCACACACAATAGTGTGGATTCTTTTATGTTCTCAGATAATTGCAATCCCGAGGAAGAGCAGAAGAATGGAAAAGAGAATGGAGATGATTCCCCACAAAGTTAACGGCATATGTGGAGACAGATGTGACCGACTTCATAACGTGGTATCAAATTCCACTAGGATTTCGGAGTTAGTAATCAGTACATTCACAGTGTGGTATCACAGAACTAGTGAACACATTAATGGACCCTCGCTGGCTTTTAATGATATACAACAAATTACAGGTCTGCCAGATTTATTTTCCTTCTTTTCATCTTCAAGGGATTTAATCAGAATCAGCGAAGCATAGCAGCTGGTCAGACTGAGCACACATCACTGCACTGGATGACTCAAATTTCAAATGCAGCCATCCCAAACACTTGACTACTGCTAAAGTTCCCTATCTGAAACCAAACAGCCTCGGATGTACCGTATCAGTGGCATGCAGATGTTTACGGACCTACTCAAGAGTGAGTGTGGCTGCTAGGCTTATGTCAGGGATCTGGTCCTGGAGTCACCGCTCCTTAAAGACCACACTATGGGTCAAAGTCTGAAACCCAAAACAAACAGCTCAGCTTCATCTTCTTTTAAACCCTTCATAGAAAATGATGTGGACAAAACCAACATCAGACATGAAATAGATAGACGACTGGAATGAATGGAAGATGTTGGTGGATGACAGACGGGATTCAGGTGAATACACTAACAAAGGCTGTGATACACTGTTGAGTGTCAGGATGATGCAGAGCTCTATTAATTTATCTCTATATGGCGCTGTACCAGGCTGGATGCATATTCTAGCAGAATATAAATAAATGATGATAAAAGGCTCACAACACTGTGGCTTGCTCAACTGTTGTTTTTGCATCCTCTTCCTCCACCTTCTACAGTACAGTATGTCCTCAGTCTGTTCCTCACATGGTGCTCTCCCTCCTCCTCCTCCATCAGCACACAGCTCATGGATGTGGACCTGCTTCCATAATGATATTCCAATAATGTGACGGACGTTTTTTTCCTAACATATTCACAAATGAGATCACTTTAACTGTCATTGGTAATGTGGTATGACAACAGAGCAAGATCCTTCTACTCAGCTAGTTCAGCCACTGAATGCTATAACTCAGTGGGTGGTGAATTAGTAAGTTGTTACGAAGGTTTGTTTTGTCATTGTGAACCATCCCGATGTGCCAGTTAGGAAGATGTGATATCAATTAAAGGGATACTAACATAACTTTTTTATTATTTATAATTTACTTTGTCTAAAATCTCAGAGGATCTCTGTTTTTGCAACGCTCCGCCATAGAGATGGATATGGTAATTAAACACATTACAGACACAAGCTCTATGCAGCCTTAAACACCAAGAAAAGTAACCTGGTCACCTACCTAAATAAAACCCCACACTACAAAATACCTTGACCCTTCCCTTCCCTATGTCTTTCACTCTTTTAGACCTTATTCTGTTTCCTCATCTCCTCCCTTCTCTGTTTCTACGCTCCAATGGCACGAGTCAGAGGACAGCCAGGCGACTTAAGGGCTCTTTAGGGCCCAGAGGTGGCTGTGTCTGTCTGGTCAGTGCCCAGCGACAGGTCTGATTGTTCAAATACAAATAAACACACAACACTGGACATTGGTCATCTCGTCATTATTGCTGTGTAGATTCGACAAGTCTAAACTGTCTCTACAATTTGGGAGAACGTAACTACCTTTCATGTGGCACTATAACAATTCCTCCAGCGCTCTTCAGTATACTGCAAAGACCTGCCAAGGCACAGTAAAGCCTCCTCACTGATATCCGTAGGAGGAAGAGCAGCTCTACTGTTTGCTGCAGGCGATGACCTAAAACACAAAAGGGAGAAGAGCATCGAACTGAGCTTCAAACTGACAACGAAAAAGAAAGACGCACAGTTCAGCGAGAATATTGAGCATTTGATCTCTTAATCCTGCCTGGATGTGAGGGGCGTCGATGAGAAATGGGATTGTCGCGTCCCGAGGCAGAGTGATGCTGTGTGAAGTTGCTATTCGACTGAAATAAGAACCCAAATTCATAATAGATGTTTTTGCAATTGCATGATGCTCGTGATGAAAATAGGCTGTGTCGAGACTTTCTAGTCAGAGATTCACAATCACACACAAAAATACACAAATAGTATGGTATATCATTTGTTATGAATAAATAATAAAAGGCTCAGAAAGAAAATATGAATTTTAAAACGATACTAACAATACACATACTGTATATACTTTGTAATTAAACTTGTGCAAACAACAGTGAATTTGACATTACACCTGCTCTATTCAGCATGTATATCTGGCATATTGAGCTCGAGCTCTGGCAGAACTGTGAGATCTGCTTCAGATCTGAATTCAAACCTAAATCCAAAACCAGACTCCAATTGTTTGAGGTGTGGCTATATGAGAGTCACTGGACGATAACTTACAACATTAACTGTATTTTCACAAACTTTGACAGCAGGGTTTCACCATCTGCCACTAAGCAAAGGCCAAATGTCACCACCCGCCTCACCCGCAAAGCGACCTCGATTGTGAGTGACCCCTGCCACCCCTCACACGGTCTCTTCAGCCTCCTGCCCTCTGGGAGGAGGTACCGGAGCCTCCGGGCTCACACCGCCAGGCTGTCCAACAGCTTCATCCACCAGGCTGTCAGGAAGCTGAACTCTCTCCCCATCCTCCCACTCCGTCCTCTCTCAGACTCACATGTCTGAATGCTGCTAGCACAATTTATGTTGTCTATATGTTTACATGTTTCTTACTATTTTTGCACTTTATGTTGTCTATGCACTTTATGTTGTCTATATGTTAACAAGTTTTTTACTATTTTTGCACTCTATGTTGTCTATATGTTGCACAATTCACTTTATGTTGGACAGAAGAGAAACGCAATTTCGATCTTCTGTATGTTTGCACATATGGAAAATTGACAAATAAAACTGACTTTGACTTTGACTGACTTTGACTTTGACTTTGACTTTGACTCTTCCTCGCGGCCTGAGTCCCTTAGTGACAGCCACAAGTTGCTGTCCCCACGAACCAGAAAACACGTCAGCAGCATGCGCACTGTTGGTGTCAGCTTGATTGCCCTTTTACATCAACCGGCAGGGGTTATGTTCAGTGAAGTGAAGTGAAAGGGCCAAGAACTAGGCAGGTGCAGGCTTTCCTCTGCCATTATACTGTTCAGGCATCGTGCCTAAGCGTTTTTGCGCCTAAATCTAAGCCTAAACCTAAGCCCTATATCAACATAAAAACAGAACATCTGGACGAGCCGCCTACGCACAAGACGGGACAGAGGAGGGGGGTGCAAATTATTATTATTATGTAATTTATAGATATAATTTAAGTCCTGCAAAAGCAGTGTTTAATATTGCCGATGACAGCAAATCTGTCAGTCATTCCGTTTGAATGCCGGGTCTCAACTGGTGGTTGCTAATGGGCCATGATGAGCACAGATAAAAAGATGTTTAGCACACTAATTAAGTGACAAATAGCACGGTAGTTCGAAAAAAGGCAATGTCACTTTAGTATCATGAGTGTTGTATAAATGTTACATTTCTATACTCTGTGAATCCATAACAGTCTCCTGTAAGCACCACTGTTTATTGGCCATGAGTAGTGAAAAAT
The DNA here is from genome assembly GCF_029220125.1 of Pseudoliparis swirei. Classification (NCBI taxonomy): domain Eukaryota; kingdom Metazoa; phylum Chordata; class Actinopteri; order Perciformes; family Liparidae; genus Pseudoliparis; species Pseudoliparis swirei. The sequence goes on along the minus strand of NC_079391.1, from coordinate 13,932,849 downwards.
AAAAATGAATGACACATAAGGATGTTCATGATTATGTGTAAGAATTGTAATGTTCAATGCCATCAGGTACATGGCTATGTTGCTCGATGCTATACTTTCTGCCATCTGTGTGACGTATATTTTGGCATCTGCGGGTATACATGTGGGCACATCCATTTGTTGTGATGGTACGGACTTGTTGCTTTTAGCACGGCCAATACGCTGCAAGTGGGGACGTAGCGATCTACTACGCATGTGTGGGACACGTCTTCGAAGTGGACAGTATACATGACTACGCCATCGTGTCCGCAGCTGCCCATGTACACATCTGGTTGAGAGTACAAACAAGGCTAAAGTCTCAGGGGAAACCCTGGAGGTGTGAGATCTGATGAAGACAGTAGCAGCTACGTGCCAAATTACACAAACTCTAATCAAGAGATTTTCACTTGGCGTTGCAATCGCGACATATACAAGATGGCCTTAAAAAACAGCTGGATTTAAAGAAGAACTTCAAGGAGCGTATAGCTTCTTCTTCTGTCTGACTCCAACACTTATTCTAACCTTATTCTGAGCAGAACTCTGACCAACTGGAAAATGTAAGTCTAAACCATTAGATCCTCCTCCTACTTGCACACAGCCCTGAGGCTGCTATTGGTCCCGCTGGTCCAATTCGCTCTGCAGCACACTTGCAGCTACACGGCCATGTTGGAAATAAAACACTCAGCAGTTCACTTTTATGACCATCCCAAAAATGTTTAAAAAACTATTAGAAAGAGGAGATACTCAAATCATGCAATCTAGGAATCTTGGCGTATTTTATAGCTAATTCCCAGCCCCATATCATCTGAGATACTGTGAAGCAAACACAGGAAACCACATTTGTTTCACAGTTTCTGCATTTGATTCATACATTTCTTTAATTTGACCAATAACTGCTGCTGCTGCTTCCTTTGCGTCTGTTTACCTGAAGGCCTTTCCAATGTCATAGGTCTGTTAGCGTCACTCAGAGTCATTCCTCAGAGATTATTCCTGGCTAATTATAGTATTAAAGAGTTTTTACATGCTGCTGTAATGAATAAGATGGACACCCGTAACACAGAAACTAGACAGCAAACTAACTCTATGCGAGCCCTCGCTCTACAAGCTATCGGACAAGAACGGGAACAACGAGACTAAATAAAAAAATAAATAAAAAAAACAAGAGACAGAGAGACCCTCCTCGTCTGTCGCTGATAGTGATCATCATAAATTGTGAATACGTCCAAAAGGGGGGTGTTTGTCTGTGCTCACCTTAAAACAATGCAAGTTGAGTTTTACAATTTACAAGTATGGTGTGGAAACTCTAAGCCTCCAGGTCACAAACCCCGATTATGTGTTTTCCAGTGAAGTAGGAGAATTAATGAATAAGTAAAGGATGGAAAGCATATCATTTGTATTACGTTGTAATGTTTTCAAAGAGCACATAGCCTCAGGGGGAAAATATGAAGCGATATGACTCCCTTTGTTTAAAAATGGCACGTTAATGGAAACAGTCTGCAGACCTCAATACTAAACACGCATTGAGCAACAATAGACAAGCTCACAGATAAACACACTTGTATGCACGCCTATGCCTCAGCTGATCAGGGGCCGTCTCCAGGAGGAAATCTATCCAAATTAATCTCCATCTCATGGCAGGCGCAAGCTTGCAGGACCCTGTTCACTCTAGAATCTCACATAAGCGATTCACTGGCACTTTACACCCCGTCGACATTTTTACAAGGTTGCTCACTGCCATGCTACCTTGACCTCCTGTCCCACAGCAATAACCAAGCGCTCTTTCCTGAATTACAGACTTGAGGCACGTAAAGATGGAACTGAGGATGAAATGAGAGGGCTCTCAGGCAGAGCAGAGCGAAACCAGCCGCTGGCTTTGTACTCTGATATTTGTGTGGAAAGAAATTAACAATTAAAGTAAACTCTTCAGTATCAAAGTGTTTCCTGCTAAAACCTCAAGTCAGCAAATCCAAGATATTTTATCAAGGTTTCAATGCAGTGCCACTGTGTACTGTACATGGTGTATTCCATGCACTAACAGGTACCCTAATAATAACATCCATTTAAAAGACATTCATTGAGACAATCTCCAAAGCCACCTAGTCACAGACCTGTCGAATCTTGTACGGACTTTCAGTCAAACGTAATTCCAAAACAATCCAATGCATCATAGGAAAACATGTGCAACTAGAACGGGCACTCGGTAGAGCGCATACCTTCGCCGCAGCCACTTTTTTGGTACCTTTTCATGACCTTGACCTTTGACCCGATCGATCCCAAAATCGATTCAAATGGTCCCCGGATAATAACCAATCATCCCACCAAATTTCATGCGATTCGGTTTAATACTTTTTGAGTTATGCGAATAACACACATACAAATAAATAAATAAATAAACAGCGATCAAAACATAACCTTCCGCAGAATGCGAAAGTAATAACAGTACCGCACTAAAAACAGCCAGCGCTGCATCCAGTCGTACGCAATTGAGGTCCTGCTACTTTGTAAAGAGATACAAGCTGGTGAAGAATAGGATTATTCCTGTTGTATTACTGGAACCCATAAGGTGAGTAATATCAAGAGAAAGATGGCCTATATACCAACACAGCAGAACAAAGAGGAAGGCTTCGGCCAGCAATTTTTAAAAAAAAGGCACCTGCTGAGTCTGGTCTTTGATGTCTTCCTGAGGTTTCACTTTTTTTTTCCTCACCCTGCAGCACACAGCAGCATGCAGCATAGATGGATGTGGCCCATCAGCCTCGGCTTAATTGTCTTCTGAGACAACCTCCCCTACCTGCTGTACCTTCTTCTAGTCAGACAGTAAATGCTAATGGTCCAAAACAAAGTCTAAAATCATCTAAAAGAAACTAAGCTTGGCGATCTAATCTTGTGGGTGGTGTGATCCTGCAATTTCCCCACTGTGGGACTAATAAGGAAAATCTAATCTAATATACTACACACGTGATTGTTCATTAACACCACACAATTAAATAATCTGAAACAAATTTGCAATGATCCTTGAAGGGAAGCAGACCCTTGTCTATTGTTCAAAATGTAGGTTAACAGCACCATTGAACAGGATCAAGCATTAACCAAATGTTTGTATAAAATAATATGTAATTAAGCAACTTATAGTAAAGTGAAAGGTTTGCTGGTATTTACTGAGGAGAAAGTATACTCAACAGCAATCATAATATATGTGCTCTTGTTGTTTAAGTTATATACTTAACTGTTTTTGCATCCTCTTTTTTGCCCTTGTATTTGTTTTATCTACACTCACTTTCTTTGCTTCGCTGAGCACTTCCATCTCCACAACCATCTCCTCTCCAGTAGTTTTATGACACAAATAATAAACAATCATCTGTGCTGTCAATCAACAAACACGTTTGGCTGAAGAAATAATGGCCCAGAGGATGGTACTCAAGCAATTTAATATCCAGCCTGAATTTCATTGCCCATGCCTGAATAACAACGAATGCTGCCGTGTACTGTATGTGGAAATACATTTACTCATCTATACACAGCGTTCCCATTCAGAGAAGACATTCACCAGATGGGAATGTGTTGTGCATCCCAACAAATATCAGCAGCAGGTGAGGCTCTCTGTACATCTGAATGCTAATGTCATGCTGCCCCTCACACAAACATAGCAGCTAATGAGCTGGCTTGGGCGATGCATTTAATTAGTAATGTCATAATAAGTAACAGCTTACCGAGGTAGAGGAGGCTCTGTTATGACTCACAACGCAGCAGGAGGGTTGGCAAAATGGGTATAATAAGATCATCAAAAAAACCACTAGCACAAACCCACACACATATCATAGCACACTAGCAATGGCAACTGTTTGCCAGGGTTTGTTCTTTGCATATCTTTTTGCTATGTTTAGGCCTAGCATCCACACAACTCCGAAGACTTGGAGCATCTAGAACGAAGAAGGTACGTTGATCACGCCGTGTGAGTTTGAAAGCTCCAGGCTTGTATAGTAGTGTGGTCCTTCTCCTCCTGTCTATTTAAACATGGATTGATTGTTTACATTTTTTACTTTTTTAATGTTTACTATTGGGAAGTCCAGAAAGAAACTTTAAAACGAACCAAAGCATAAATGGTCTCCAGCCCACCGGCAAAGCTACGAATGTGAGAACAGACAACAATGAAAACAAGTCAGAGGCATTGACCACATTTATTGAACCATAATCTAGTAAAATGTTGATTTCTAAGTGTTCATTTTAAGTAAATTGATGTGTGTGTGTGTGTGTGTTTGTGTGTTTGTTAGAAAGAAATAGAGTAAGAACTGCAGCCTTGAAACAAAGTTTTATAAATATTTTTTTTTAAATTCCCTACGAAATCTGTCTGTTTGAGTATAGAGGAAGATTAATATTTTGTATCAAAGCCAAACCTTTCATTACCAAAGAGTACTATAATGCTCTATCATATTTTCTGTAACTATGCAACTATGTAGTCATGTGATATTTGTTTTCAGGCGTCTTAGTATGGAACATAACAGAATCATACAAGTGTGGATGTCGCTTTAGTTCATGGCCCCTGGAAGCGGTGAATTCCATGGATGGGATGCTTTCATGCACTTCTCACTAGAATGTGTAACGTTGGTTCCTTACAAATTGTGTTCACAAAACTGAACCCTAACTAGAGTTATATCATATTATTAACTTATACTGAGCTAATTCACAGAGGACTCCTCTCTCTCACTCTCTCTCCAATTATTTCGTACCACCCATGATTAATGTAGTTATGAATGTGTTTCTCTTTCAACAAGCACTGGGAGGAGGCTTTCTTTTTGCTCTCCCACTTTCTTTGCCATTTTTCTTTCCTCCCGATATGACCTGATTTAATCAGAGTGTGAAACTGATTTAGGAAAAGAGTTTTGGGCCAAAGCTCATTATAATGTAATCATGATATTGTGAACTGTAATCTTGTTTTCACACCAAATACAGTAGATAACACTAGTTCTAAGAAGATGTATCTATAATACAATATTAAACTACAAATACTAAGATTTTGTTTATCAGTACAAAAAAAATATTTGAATTGCGTGTTTTAATGTCAATAACCACTCAAGATGACTGTAACAATTTCAACGGGTTACATTAAGAAGAGAACTTTTGATGAAACACTGACTTCAGTACGCTTGAAATAATTTTGGGGATGGTGGTGTAAAAAAGAAATCGTCTGGAGCCTTGGACATCAGCTGACAAAACAAATCACAAAAATGATCGGTATTGGCCGATAGAACATCGAATGGTATTGGTTGCAAAAAAAATGATCAGGGCATCTGTAAAAGTTGCATTTGCTCCTTATTTTTCTTTTGTGCTCATCATAACTAGCATATTTGTTCATTGTGTCTCAGCAGGTCTTAGCAGGTCTTTTTTAAGACTGCTGTATAACGCCTGTGAAGAGCAGTGGAAACATGAAATTGAGAACGCTACCTGTGGTTTTCAAGGACCTCGGTCTAGAGACAATGTCGCCTTGGCCTTCACACTTCACTCAGCGCGGTGTCATTTGAAACCAAAAAGTGTAAACGACACATCCTGCCTGTCTGCAACATCTTTCACAAATCTCTTCATGTCCCAACTCGTCACTGTGACTTGAAAGTGAAGGTCAATATTATGTTGGCGAAGGTCAAGGGAGTAAAGACAAGTATGAGACCGACTTCTCAAGCCTTAAAGAGGACCGAGAGGCCTTATTGACGATGAGAAGGGAATAGTAAAAGAAAACAACATGACAAAGCCAAGGCTTTGTCATGTTGAATGCTGTGGACGTTGCGTCATCACTGACTGGCAATCATCTTTCTCTCTGCCTTTGTGTTTGAATAGAAACTACATTAAAAGTAACGTTGCACACTATACACCAGCTGAACCAAGACTGGCTCACAGTTTGAGAACCGTCAGAAATAAACAAGAAATGTTGAAACAGTTCCTCCTTCACCATGCCTGACACAGAATACAACCTCCATTTCTGCACGTTTCCCTTTTCTTAAAGCACAATAGTAGCACATTAAACCGCTGAGCCAAAAGTCAACACTTCTGCAATAATAACGCTTGGTCTCTCAAAGGGCGATCAAGGCCCTTCAGATTAATAGTATCCAATGGATGAAAGCTATAGGCAATATCTGTCTCAAATAAAAGCTAGGGAGGGTTTCGAGAAAAAATCATGACAGAAGCAGAAACACAGATAACACTTCCAAGGAAAAACTGAATTTGAATAAGACAGTGCTGTCAAAACAACTTGAGTACCACCGATGTGGCTGTCATATTCATGTGTGTGACACTAGAACAATGTCAAGAGCTGGACAACAAGGGCTGAACCAACTCCTTCAGGATAGTAATGCTTGATTTAGAGACAACTGACTGTAAATGTTTGGTCTTTTGGATAGTTATAGTTTTGCAAACGATATCCTTGATCAGAAATCACATCGAGACCCAACTTTAAAAATAAATGTGTGTGTCCAAGACTGCTCAAGCTAACACAAGTCTGATTCAACCCAGTATCACATTCATCTTTTCATTGAGAAATGTTAAGGATCACAGAATACGGTTAAAAGATATCTTGCTTACATTGTGGCGGGCAAATAAAACGACACAAGTCACAGATAACTACAGGTATATTCTACATTAAAGAACACAATATATCTCTGCAGGTCCCTTACTAGAATATAATATTTCTCAAAATACCTTGGCCTTACCTTGCAAGATCTTATGATTAAAGTCTCAAGTTCAGCTGCTTTAAACCCTATGTTCTGCAGTCAACTCTGTGAATTCTTTGAACTGGGAAGGACCAATGTAACAAATGGGAATAGTTTCAATCCCCTGACTAGTTTATTTTTGAGCTATTTGAAATGTAGTTAAATCCCTCTGGGAATGCTACTGTACCATGTAATACAGACACAATCCAAGTGAGGACGTATTTCAACTGAGGCTAACATTTGTAGGACTTCCTCATCCACAAATAAAGCCTTACGAGCCAGAAATCTGATTTTCACGCTCACTTTGGTAATAACTCTTTGTCCCAAATTCTCCACCCAAGTTTTAAACACCTTCTTCACGAACGCTGAAGAACTTCCACACTGACAACATGGTGTGTGTTAAATCAATATATGATGGCAAGCTGAAACCCAGAAGACTTAAAGTCCTTACAGTGCAAACTGAAAAACCAGCAAAGCTGTGCAGTTTAAGATGATGAGCCAAACACTAACTCCGTATATATATTAGGTTACAGGGCTTTTTTTATGTAACCTTATGAAACACAATCAATGTGGACTGAAAGGGCCAGCATATTTTATATTGATACATGTCGAAGTGAAATGCTTCGGTCAGCTCTACATTCTTTCTTGCTATTGACCACTGGCCATAACGTTTTTTTGACCTGGTTTTACTCTGAATTAAACTTGATATTAAGCTTGATCTTGCTGAAGGCATAATAAAGCCACATAGTACATATATGTGATTAATATGTATCCGATTTCTATAAAATTGTTCAGCTGAGTGTTGGTTTGTGAAGCTGAGCTGCAGACATGTGACTGTAGTGATGATGTCATCTGGACATAAATCCTCCACAGACGGTGAATAATGGAACAACTCAGAGGACAACATGACAGCAGTGATGGTGAGCTTACTGGAAGAGAGGAACATCTCATAGCAATGGACATATACATGACAATCCTTTGCTACATCCATACAGTAGATATAATCAAAACAGCATCAGTTCCTTTGTTTTTAATCAGGAATGACTTTAGAAATAAACTTGTAAAAAAAAATGGTGTTCACAAATGAATTTCCAGCAGATTAGTCTGAGAGCTCTGAGGGGTAATTTATACCTGGCCCCCGTCATCTGTCATTCGTCTGCTAGTCTGTTTGCTAGTTAACACACATCAACAGTGGTGCACATCCCATCCTCTTCATGCTAAACCTTGTGTTGAACAACTATTTGCTCGCTCTGATTGCTCACACAAAGCCTTTCTACAGCAATACACTTGTCTGTAACAACACAGCAACACTTATCTCACAAAAGACATAAATCACTATTTCAATTGCCATTTTGAATTTCTAACAGTTAACGCAACATGAAAATCAACACCCACCTTGTAGCTATCTATGGGTCTTATTATCTTTTTGTTTTTTGCCGAAGGGCAAAATAGTATGTCATAGTGCCTCCGCCCACACCGATGTTATGAACAGAGTAGATAACGTAAATGTTTAGCTTCTAAAATTCATACTTAGAGAGCAAAGCTTTCAAGAAGATAGTACACATATGATATCACTGTGGCACTGCCATCCACAGTCCGAAGGCAGCTAAAGGAATAGGTTAATGATGTAATAATGCATTTTCAAACAGTTATTATCTTTCATAATGTGTGTCGCAGAGCTGGAGGTTGTTGTCCTATTCTGTTACCTCCCCCGAGGTCCAATTTAGTATCCCCCAGCTGCAGCATGAATAAGATCCCAGCAGGCTGCAGGAAGGGTGTTTGTCCTTCAGTGCAGGTGCTATACAGAAAAATGCAGTATCCTAGACTACGGAGATGATGAGACAAACCAGTGGAGTGAAAGAGAAGACAGTGCAGAGGAAGGGAGCACAGACCGAGAGGAAAGAAGATGAAGCATCCCTACTTTCAATATCACAAACATGGGGGCATGCTCCAGTCCTCATACGGTTCATATCAAGTATCTCCAGGTACCTCTCCCTTTCTCTAATGGCCATGCCTTACGTTCTTCAATAGCGCTGGGCACCACCCTCTTCCTCAGTTGCGAAAAAAACATTGCTCTCCCACTTTCTGTCTGTTCTCTACGCCCCACGGTACAAGTCTTTTCATCCTTCTTTATTCTGTCCCACTGTCAACCACTTTGTTTGCAATCAGTTTCACAAAAATGTTCCCACACTAAATGTCTTGTTCTCCAGTGACAATACACACATCCAGGTGAGAAGAAAAATGTTGACCGCTAAAATGGGAGTAATTGCTTCTTTTTTTGTCAACGTGTATCTTGATTTGCTTATGTATTGTTGTAACCTACAATACAAATGTTTAATTTTGACTTCATTTTAACAGAATAGAAGGGCACAGTTTAATTCAAATTGGAAATGGAAATTTCCAAATATTAAAAATATTACTGTATCTAAACTAAACTTAAACTAGTGTTATAAACCTAATGCAGCTTAACACACACATTATATTATTGTGGAATATATATATATATATATATATTACACTATGGCATTGACTCCATGGGCAATATTGGTATTGTTAGAAACATTAGAAAGCCCAAATATATTATTATAGTGGACGATGGCTACTAAAATACATACTGCGTGACTGGATGCTGTTAAAAGCTCAAGATATATAATAGCACAGCAGACCTTGTGTGCTGGGCCTCTGCTCCCCCTGAACAATGAACAGCCGGACACAACGCCTGCCTCCAACTGCCATCCTCTGGGACTGGCACAGATTGGTACCCAGCAGGCACAAATGTCCAAATATACACATCAGATACCAACAAGCATTGCGTAACAGTTACCCCTCAAACAACTAACTTGTATTTTATGCAAAGGCGAATGTGTTGGACTTGTGCAATAGTGAAATGTATACACGTCACACAGTTCTCAACTTCTGTCTTGTGTCTATCAGCACCATGGATGGAAGGACAAGTAACAGGATATATATATATATATATATATATATATATATATACATACATATATATATATACATATATATTCATATATAGATACATATAGATATATATACATATATATAGATATGTATATATATATATATATACATATATATGCATACATATATATACATATATAAGAAAATAAATAGATTTCAGGGTTGAATTTGCCATTTTCCACGAGGAGAACTCAGAGGAGTATCCACATGCCCGAGGTGCCGTTTCATAAAACGATGCAGGAAAGGAATTGGACCATTAAATAAAGCTAAACATATATATGACCTTCCACATCTCATGAAACACTCAAGGCCTATAGCAATATAACTAGAAACGAAAAATGTTAGGCGTAGACTAAGCTGCGCATGGATGAATCGCCGACAATTTTAGCAATAGGTCAGGTGTGTACAGTCGTCCACACAACCACAATCTTATAATTTGAGTTGCCCGTGAAAACATATACCCTCAATTATATGGCAGACTTTTTTTTAAACAAAACACGTTTTCGACCCAAGCTCACCGCCCTGTTGTGAACGCTGATGCTGAGGACACATCCACACACGGGCTGAGCAAATCAGCATCCATCCACCGCTGCTCCGGATGCCTCGGAGGACGACTACTACAGCCTCGCTGCCTTATCGATGCCTCCCGATGATCAATAAACAACACGTCTTACCTGGAGAATGTCATATGCTGATCGAGTCACCTCCTACTGGGATATGTGTGAGGGATGCTGCTGGCTGGTCTCGCATCACTCAGTGAGCGTTTCACCAACAGGAGCCTGACAGCGCCGCCCCGGAACGAGTATAACATAAACCGAACCCACTGCAGTCTGTGAACGCACCAGAGCCACCCCACCCGAGCAGCGCGAGCTCGTCCGTGAACGTTACATGGACTCAGAGTAAACCGTTCCCACACCGAGTATTCCGGCTGTTTAACAACATTAAGCACACGGGTGTCCTCTTTATTTCTGCCACATGTACTTGAGGGTATTAAAAAAACACGTCCGTTAAATTGGTCTCCTCGCCGCGCTCCTTAGACGTTAACGTAGCCTACGTTAGCAGCAGCTGAATGATTAACGTTAGTTCACTAGCTTAGTCACTAGCTAACAATACTAAATAAGCTTGTACGTCTCATATTATATACGAACTTCGAGTCACTACTTTTTGTTTTCATGCGCACTTATTAATTTGTTAATTTTTTTTTTTTACTGTAGATTCCTCAATCCTCGGTCATACAAGCAAATAAAATATCACTGTAGAACACACAAAAAGTTTTTACTAAGGAATATCGCAATTTACACTACACTGCCGCCGGAAGTGATTCGTCTCTAAACTACTGATATAACAGCTATATATACCATTAAACATACCAAATCAAAATATAGAAAAAACAAACATCTTATATTGACAAGCTAGGCGCCTTCTTGCACCATATTGGCCCAATTTTTATTGTTGTCCCACATGGTTTTGCATGTGTGGTGCTGAGATTTTACATGTTCAAATGTAGAAAAAAAGTTACAAAATGGTTTATTCCTTATTCTGAGGAAAGTAAAAATCGAAAGTAAGCAGTTAATTGTGCTCTATTTCATAATCTCTGTTTGAAACTGCATCTGCTCCGATATAGCCCTAGGCTATATGGATTGTGTTATTTATGCTTTGATGAAATACTGAATGACCTGAAGTGAACATATTACATTACATTACATGTCATTTAGCAGACGCTTTTATCCAAAGCGACTTACAATAAGTGCATTTCAACCTAGAGTACAAACTAAGAACAACATATAAATGATTAAGTAATCTGCAGGTCTGACCTTAATGAGGCTCCAATTACCCCCCCCCCCCCCCTCCTAAATGAAATCACAAGGAAGGTTCCCACTGAAGCGCCTCAGCCACAGCCACAGAGGTGTACGGTAACAACAAACACAGCAGAACAATAAACAGGGTTAAGTCCCATGACAAAAGAAAACTTTAAGACACTGTTTACCGTGTCTGTATGTCAATAACGCCAACTGAAGACATTTCTTTTGTTTGTTTTATTATTGATTGATGCCAATGGCTTTCATACTAATACTTGTAAGGAAGTCCTGCTGGCCTGTAATCGTTGGGATTTCCTCCATTGCGCCCATGCTTATTTGCCATTTGATCAGCAGCAAATTCCTCGGCTCCATGACCAGTTTTTTACTGCACCCACTCTCTGGCATCACTGAAATGAGAAAATAGACCCAACATATCAGCGCAAGCAGATGACAGAACAAGTCATTTTCAACAAAAAAGATGAGGTTGTGGATGAGTGGAGGGGGGGGGGGGGTAATTGGAGCCTCATTAAGGTCAGACCTGCAGATTACTTAATCAGATGATATTATTATAAGTGATACAATGTTTGATACAAAGATCTGTTTTACTTCTACATAGAAATAACAACATATAAGGCCTTTGAATGATGTGAGCTGGTAATTTACCAAACACTAATAAGAATGTAGAGAAATTGCTCTTCGATCCATCTGCAGTTGTTTTTTTTACACAAATTATTTATTTTTTAGAAAAATCCTATCACGCAACATCCAACGATGTGAAAGCAGACAATGCTTTCCTCCTCTTGCTGTTCTCGTTCCTCACCTGATAACCTCCGCTGCCCATCTGCCCCCCGCTCCTCTACTGGCAGCATCAGTGTTTCCTCTGGCATGGAAGTATTTGTCTGAGTGTTTCCAGTTGGCATTCCTCATATCAGTGTATGCTCGATACATATCACGAGATCCTGATTAGGACAGTAGAAAGTTTATCAAAATGGAAGAATTCAGAAAAGATCATGTCATTAAAATATTAAAACACGTAATCCTGGATATATAGAATACAAGCAAACACATTGTCCTTGTGCGATCCTTGTGCAAAATGAAAACGAAAGCAAAAGTAAGCTGTATTGTATTTGAACAAGGGGGAAAAGATGTTTTGCTACATGTCATGGAAAATCCTTAAATGAATATGGTACAATGTGTCTCATATGTTTGATTGTTTTAGATCTCTTTTGTTTCAGTTGTCTTCTTCATTGAAAACATTTAAGACTTTTCAATAAATTCACTACAAAAATATAATGTGTGTTGTTGCAACTACTGCACTGTTTGCTTTTGTTGCTCTTGTGTATGTATGCACATACTGTATATGTATGTGTATGCATGCGATGTGATGTATGCACACAACAGTGAATCACTCTCAATACACGATGTTGGATAACCTGTCATGTTTCATTGGCCTTGTGAGATCTTCATTCTTCAGCCACAGTGTTTCAACCCTTAATCAAATAATAAGAGTAGGACAGGATTTGTTCAATTCAATTACATTTATTTAATATAGCCCAAAATCACAAATTACAAATTTGGCTCAGAAAGCTTTATAATCTGGACACATACAACATCCTCTGAGTACATTGTTGTGAAAAATAAATGTTTTTAAACTCCTGCTACAGCTCCTCAGCCTCTGAAGTCATGGGCAGCAGGGCAGCGCTGCCACTGAGTGGCCATGTCTGAACATTACAGCTGAGTGAAGCTCCAGAACAATCACAGATGGACAGAGATGACCTCTGACACATCAAATCCCCAATAGATCAGAGAGTCAGAGTTAATCCTTTCTGAAAGGCAAGATCATTTCACATGCAAATAATTGGTTATCAGTTTACAGTTAAACAATTTATAAAACTCTTAAAACATGTCGAGAATGGATATTCATTTGAATATGTTGTATGTTTTATTGTAGAAAGGTTAAGGTTACCACGAGTAAAGAATAGTAGTCAACTTTATTAGTGATACACAGACTAACCATCTGACAACATTAAATATATGTCTGAGTTGAGGTTTGTGATAGAAAGTTTATATAATGTCCGTGTTTTTAGTTGAATGATGTTGTTTATTACGGCTCAGTGTCCTTTCAATGTCAATGTTACTGCTGCATTATGTTTGTTTAATCATCTTTTCAATTAATCTTCTTCTCTGGGAGATATAATGTGTCTTGTTCAGTGTTCATGTATGTTATGTGCCTCATTGTTATTTTATATTTGCTTATGCTGTAGGTACACTCTTTTTTTGCTAATATATGAATTGGTTTTGTCTGCATGATACTCTCTGTTTATCAATGAATCTTAGTCTAATTCTGTTATTTGTGAATTTGTAATTTTAGGCTGCCTTGAAAAATCTGTCTGGGAAAAGTAGTTGAAAGTGAACCTCTCTGGCTAATAGCTCCGGCTCACAGTATACTGTTGATTGGTGTGCACTGTCCCTGCAAAATAAACAAATACAATACAATTTAAATCAATTGAACAAATGAAGAACTGATATTGGAGTCATTATATTGAACTTAATATGATTATATGCTAATATTGGACTTACTATTAATAAATGAGCATACTGTATACAGCTCTTAGAGCAGCCCAGAGGGATCTCTCTGTGATCTGCCTCTGCAAAGATTGAACCTATGTTTTAATATGCTTGTCATCTTGCAAGTTTGGGCGGGTTCAGAAACTGTTTCTGATGTGGGCAAATTAAAAGTATTTGATCAGTTATTTGAGAATTCATTGTATTTTACAATTATAGTGACTAGTGGTAAAGAGACATGAGATCCGAGGTGTACGGTAACAACAAACACAGCAGGACTATAAACAGGGTGAAGTCCAATGACAAAATTAATCTTTATTTGTTGTGTAAAACACTTTTTACCGTGTCTGCATGTCAATAACACAAACAGAAGACTTTTCTTTTGTTTGTTTTATTATTGATTGATGCCAATGGCTTTCATACTAATAATTGTCAGGAAGTCCTGCTGGCCTGTAATCATTGGGATTTCCTCCATTGCGCCCATGCTCATTTGCCCTTTGATCAGCAGCAGAGTCCTCGGCTCCGTGACCGGTTCTTTCCTGCACCCACTCTGGTATCACTGAAATGAGAAAATAGACCCAAAATATCAGCACGAGCAGATGACAGAACAAGTCCTTTTCAACCAAAAAGATTAGGTTGTGGAAGAGTCTGAACCTTATGATCACCAAATGTAGGAGGGTAGATTGCTTAACCCTTGTGTTGCCTTAGGGTCATTTTGACCCGAATCAATATTACACCCTCCCCCCGCCTTTGGGTCATTTTGACCCGATTCAATGTTTCACCCTCCTGTTACCTTTATATTTACTAACATATTTTACCCTTTGGGTTCAATTTGACGCCAGCAATAAAAACCTCCAGAAAATTATTAGAATTAATATTGTTTTCCAAGTTTAAGTGTGAGGCACTTTATGTTTGTTTGTTGACTACCGAAAGAACACCGACATTAAACATTGAATGGGGTCAAATTAATCCTAAAGCGGGGGGAGGGTGTAATATTGATTCGGGTCAAAATGATGCTAAGGCAACACAAGGGTTAATCAGATGATATTATTATAATTGATATAATGTTTAATACAAAGATCTGTTTTACTTCGACATAGAAATAACAAAATATAATGCCTTTGAATGATGTGAGCTGGTAGCATCGTGTAAATGGAAACAAAAATAAAGTGCCCAAAAATGATCCCTGAGATACTCCACAATTTACCAAACATTAATAATAATGAAGAGAAAATGCTCTTTGATCCATCTGCAGTTGTTTGTTTTTTACACAGATTATTTTTTTCCCCGAAAATTCCTAATATGCAACATCCAACGATGTGAAAGCAGACAATGCTTTCCTACTCTTGCTGTTCTCGTTCCTCACCTGATAACCTCCGCTGCCCATCTGCCCCCCGCTCCTCTACTGGCAGCATCAGCGTTTCCTCTGGCATGGAAGTATTTGTCTGAGTCTTTCCAGTTGGCATTCCTCATATCAGTGTATGCTCGATACATATCACGAGATCCTGATCAGAACATCATACAGTTTAATCAAATGAATGAATTCAGAAAAGATCATGTCAATAAAATACTAAAACACGTAATCCTGGATGTATAGAATACAAGCAAACACATTGTCCTTGTGCGATGTGAATAAGGTCATATGTCTCACCCTGAGCGGCTTGAACAGGAAATTTGTACCACTGGGCATTGGCTTCCACAATTAAGATCAGAACAATCCCGGCCAGAAGCAACTTCATGGTTATGGATGTCTGAAACAAAAACAAACAAATGGCATATAGTTCACCTTTAAACACAAAATAATAAACATACATTTAGTTTTTCCAGATCTTCCAAACTTACTTTGCTGTTCCTGCACAGTTAAGAGTAGGTCTTAAGAGATTCAAGAGTACCTTACCAGTGAAGACTCTACTGATCTGACTGACTTATATTCTACTGGGTTGTATGATTTCACAATGGTGAAAATTCCCATCCGATTGAGGGCTGGTTACACACTGAGGATATTCCAGAGTTGTGCAAAACACAAACAAAAGCAAAAGCAAGCTTTATGTCAACAAAAAGAGGGAAAAGATGTTTGCTACATGTCATGGAAAATCCTTAAATTAATATATTAATATATATTTTCTAATATTTGTGATTGTTTGAGATCTCTTTTGTTTCAGTTGTCTGACAAACATATGTGTGTTGTTGCAATGACTGCACTGTTTGCTTCTGTTGCTCTTGTGTATGTATGCACATATATGTATGTGTATGCATGTAATGTAATGTATGCACATACACAACAGTGAATCACTCTCAATATACGATGTTGGATAATCTGTCATGTTTCATTGGCCTTGTGAGATCTTCATTCTTCAGCCACAGTGTTTCAACCCTTAATCAAATAATAAGAGTAGGACAGGATTTGTTCAATTCAATTACATTTATTTAATATAGCCCAAAATCACAAATTACAAATTTGGCTCAGAAAGCTTTATAATCTGGACACATACAACATCCTCTGAGTACATTGTTGTGAAAAATAAATGTTTTTAAACTCCTGCTACAGCTCCTCAGCCTCTGAAGTCATGGGCAGCAGGGCAGCGCTGCCACTGAGTGGCCATGTCTGAACATTACAGCTGAGTGAAGCTCCAGAACAATCACAGATGGACAGAGATGACCTCTGACACATCAAATCCCCAATGCATCAGAGAGTCAGAGTTAATCCTTTCTGAAAGGCAAGATCATTTCACATGCAAATAATTGGTTATCAGTTTACAGTTAAACAATTTATAAAACTCTTAAAACATGTCGAGAATGGATATTCATTTGAATATGTTGTATGTTTTATTGTAGAAAGGTTAAGGTTACCACGAGTAAAGAATAGTAGTCAACTTTATTAGTGATACACAGACTAACCATCTGACAACATTAAATATATGTCTGAGTTGAGGTTTGTGATAGAAAGTTTATATAATGTCCGTGTTTTTAGTTGAATGATGTTGTTTATTACGGCTCAGTGTCCTTTCAATGTCAATGTTACTGCTGCATTATGTTTGTTTAATCATCTTTTCAATTAATCTTCTTCTCTGGGAGATATAATGTGTCTTGTTCAGTGTTCATGTATGTTATGTGCCTCATTGTTATTTTATATTTGCTTATGCTGTAGGTACACTCTTTTTTTGCTAATATATGAATTGGTTTTGTCTGCATGATACTCTCTGTTTATCAATGAATCTTAGTCTAATTCTGTTATTTGTGAATTTGTAATTTTAGGCTGCCTTGAAAAATCTGTCTGGGAAAAGTAGTTGAAAGTGAAACTCTCTGGCTAATAGCTCCGGCTCACAGTATACTGTTGATTGTTGTGCACTGTCCCTGCAAAATAAACAAATACAATACAATTTAAATCAATTGAACAAATGAAGAACTGATATTGGAGTCATTATATTGAACTTAATATGATTATATGCTAATATTGGACTTACTATTAATAAATGAGCATACTGTATACAGCTCTTAGAGCAGCCCAGAGGGATCTCTCTGTGATCTGCCTCTGCAAAGATTGAACCTATGTTTTAATATGCTTGTCATCTTGCAAGTTTGGGCGGGTTCAGAAACTGTTTCTGATGTGGGCAAATTAAAAGTATTTGATCAGTTATTTGAGAATTCATTGTATTTTACAATTATAGTGACTAGTGGTAAAGAGACATGAGATCCGAGGTGTACGGTAACAACAAACACAGCAGGACTATAAACAGGGTGAAGTCCAATGACAAAATTAATCTTTATTTGTTGTGTAAAACACTTTTTACCGTGTCTGCATGTCAATAACACAAACAGAAGACTTTTCTTTTGTTTGTTTTATTATTGATTGATGCCAATGGCTTTCATACTAATAATTGTCAGGAAGTCCTGCTGGCCTGTAATCATTGGGATTTCCTCCATTGCGCCCATGCTCATTTGCCCTTTGATCAGCAGCAGAGTCCTCGGCTCCGTGACCGGTTCTTTCCTGCACCCACTCTCTGGTATCACTGAAATGAGAAAATAGACCCAAAATATCAGCACGAGCAGATGACAGAACAAGTCCTTTTCAACCAAAAAGATTAGGTTGTGGAAGAGTCTGAACCTTATGATCACCAAATGTAGGAGGGTAGATTGCTTAACCCTTGTGTTGCCTTAGGGTCATTTTGACCCGAATCAATATTACACCCTCCCCCCGCCTTTGGGTCATTTTGACCCGATTCAATGTTTCACCCTCCTGTTACCTTTATATTTACTAACATATTTTACCCTTTGGGTTCAATTTGACGCCAGCAATAAAAACCTCCAGAAAATTATTAGAATTAATATTGTTTTCCAAATTTAAGTGTGAGGCACTTTATGTTTGTTTGTTGACTACCGAAAGAACACCGACATTAAACATTGAATGGGGTCAAATTAATCCTAAAGCGGGGGGAGGGTGTAATATTGATTCGGGTCAAAATGACGCTAAGGCAACACAAGGGTTAATCAGATGATATTATTATAATTGATATAATGTTTAATACAAAGATCTGTTTTACTTCGACATAGAAATAACAAAATATAATGCCTTTGAATGATGTGAGCTGGTAGCATCGTGTAAATGGAAACAAAAATAAAGTGCCCAAAAATGATCCCTGAGATACTCCACAATTTACCAAACATTAATAATAATGAAGAGAAAATGCTCTTTGATCCATCTGCAGTTGTTTGTTTTTTACACAGATTATTTTTTTTCCCGAAAATTCCTAATATGCAACATCCAACGATGTGAAAGCAGACAATGCTTTCCTCCTCTTGCTGTTCTCGTTCCTCACCTGATAACCTCCGCTGCCCATCTGCCCCCCGCTCCTCTACTGGCAGCATCAGCGTTTCCTCTGGCATGGAAGTATTTGTCTGAGTCTTTCCAGTTGGCATTCCTCATATCAGTGTATGCTCGATACATATGACGAGATCCTGATCAGAACATCATACAGTTTAATCAAATGAATGAATTCAGAAAAGATCATGTCAATAAAATACTAAAACACGTAATCCTGGATGTATAGAATACAAGCAAACACATTGTCCTTGTGCGATGTGAATAAGGTCATATGTCTCACCCTGAGCGGCTTGAACAGGAAATTTGTACCACTGGGCATTGGCTTCCACAATTAAGATCAGAACAATCCCGGCCAGAAGCAACTTCATGGTTATGGATGTCTGAAACAAAAACAAACAAATGGCATATAGTTCACCTTTAAACACAAAATAATAAACATACATTTAGTTTTTCCAGATCTTCCAAACTTACTTTGCTGTTCCTGCACAGTTAAGAGTAGGTCTTAAAAGATTCAAGAGTACCTTACCAGTGAAGACTCTACTGATCTGACTGACTTATATTCTACTGGGTTGTATGATTTCACAATGGTGAAAATTCCCATCCGATTGAGGGCTGGTTACACACTGAGGATATTCCAGAGTTGTGCAAAATACAAACAAAAGCAAAAGCAAGCTTTATGTCAACAAAAAGAGGAAAAGATGTTTGCTACATGTCATGGAAAATCCTTAAATTAATATATTAATATATATTTTCTAATATTTGTGATTGTTTTAGATCTCTTTTGTTTCAGTTGTCTGACAAACATATGTGTGTTGTTGCAACTACTGCACTGTTTGCTTCTGTTGCTGTTGTGTATGTATGCACATATATGTATGTGTATGCATGCAATGTGATGTATGCACATACACAACAGTGAATCACTCTCAATATACGATGTTGGATAATCTGTCATGTTTCATTGGCCTTGTGAGATCTTCATTCTTCAGCCACAGTGTTTCAACCCTTAATAAACACAGTAGGACAGGATTTGATGTATTCAATTACATTTATTTTCTAGAGCCCAAAATCACAAATTACAAATTAGGCTCAGAAGGCTTTATTATCTGTACACATACAACATCCTCTGTCCAGGGAGCTCACATCGGTTCAGGACCCCCCCACACAAAAAAAAACCCGGGAGAACAATGTTGTGAAAAATAAGTGTTTTTAAACTTACAGATAAAAATATCACGATAAAATGGAATTTCCTTTTGCTGTGTCCTGATCATCTGTGCCGTACCTCCAAAGCAGCAGATGGCAGTAGGAAGCTGGTGCTAAACAGGTCCTAGGAAGAAGGAGGGCGCAGCTGCTGTTGCAGATAAAAGGAGGAGAAAAACAGAATAGAGAAACAAAATCAATCAGCAGTAACACCCGAGAAACTTTTTTAACTTGACACATGTTTGCCTCAGATGATAATATAGTAATAGTAATGTTTTATTATGTTCATTAGTTACATTTTATTCATTGATTTATGGTAAACCCATCCTTACCGGTTTTACATATAAACATTTTTTATTTAATGATGTATTCAGTATTTCCACTCTAGAGGCGTTGTTATTGCCCGTGCGGTTGGAATCTTACCAAAACTGTTCCAAAATAGTGGGATGATTTCTGTGCAGAGACTAGGTCAGAGGTCACTGAACAAGAGTATGTGTGTGTGTGCGTGTGTATTTGTGTGTGTGTGTGGGTGTGTGTGGGTGTGTGTGTGATTCTGCCTGTGTTTGTATGTATGTGAGTGTCTGTATGTGTGTGTCTGAGTGTGAGAGTGTGTGTCTGTGTGTGTCTGTCATTCTGTGTGTGTGTGTGTGTGTCTGTGTGTGTCTGTCATTCTGTGTGTGTGAGTGTGTCTGTCTGTGTGTGTGTGTGTGTGTGTGTAAGAGTGTGCGTATGAGAGTGTGTGTCTGTGTGTGTGAGTATGTGTGTGTCTCTGCCTGTGTGTGTGTGTGTGTACGTATGTGAGTGTCTATGTGTTTCTGTCAGTGTGTGTGTGTGTGTGTGTGTGTGTGTGTGTAGGTGTGTGTGTGTGTGTGTGAAGCGATGTATTAGTTTGCATGCATATCAGTGGAAGTTGAAGGGTAAATCATGTTTTATTAACAATTCCCAAATTATTTCCCAGATTTTTCCAGATACCTGCTCTTTTTGTTTGATGAGAAGTAAAACACGCCTGTAAATAACCCCATGAAGGGTTTATTGTTTTGAGTTGTTTGACTGTTCAGCATTTTCCTTATTGATTTTGATGTATGCCTTTTATATTGTATTGTTTGAATAAATATAGACGTTTTATACTACTTCCGCTTAACAGACAAATCGGACTTTTATTTTGAAAGGTAACAAGGAAGCGTACTTTATTTTAGGTTAAAATGCGAACTTTATGTTATAGATTACGGACAGATGCGCATTTTATAACAAGTTTAATAGTTGATTTGACCCGTATGGGACTGACTCTGTTAAGGTGGTGATGAGGTGGTGATAGTTTACGAGTTTTAATTAATGTATTGTCACCTAAAAAAAGAAAATAAAGGAGTCACCAGCAGCAAGTCTTCACGCCAATTCATATGATCCGACAACGCTTATTGCTGTCAGAATACGCAGGCGAAACAACATATATAACATAATAATAAATAAGACTAGAGGACGCTTTTTACAATTCATAACAGCATTGTAGAAAAGAGAGATAACAAACGGCAAAGATACGTTGATCAGAGACGTATTTGTTATTATAATACGTCAAATACAAACGTAATCTGGAGAGAAATACGTTTCAGTCAAACGTAATTTGGAGAGAAATACGTTTCAGTCAAACGTAACTGCAAATTGCATTTTAGGTCTGGGGGAACGTAATTTTTGTGATACAGGGTTGTTAATGGGTAGTTAACCCGGTTGTTGATTTCTGGCCAGATTCTCTCGATTCTGTGATTCTGTCATTGCAAAATAGAGACATTTTCAGATTCTTGATAAACAAATATTTCCCCGCCCCCCCAGACTAACTTACTTTCACACATTTCAATATCTTCAGTTAACCATTCTGAATAATTAATGAAAGTGTGAAATAGTTATTTAATTACATGTTGATTAACTTTATAATCAGCAAAACCATTGTATGTTGATCACCTTTGTCGATGGTGTTTGGAGATATGGTGGCCTTTCAGTGTTGTGGCGGTGGCTGGCCAACTTCTCCTGCATGAAAAGAGTGAGGTAGAACTCCTTTCCATGATCCACTCTGACCTGGTCCCACATCCCATATTCCATTACTGCACTCCTGCAAGAAAACATAACATTGGCAGACAGCAGTATGGAGGGTAAGGCTAATGGTGTCAGATACATTTACAAAATGTGTAGTAGGTCTTGTGTTATCAGGTACTGATGAGGTGAGATGAGTTTTAACTTGCTGCTTAAAAAGGGTTTCTGTAGTTTTCAATAAGTTTAATTTAAGTCCTTTTTTAGACCAATATGAATGCAATTTAATACGTTGATTCAAATCCAAACTAAAAATATATATATTATGAAGGTTTTCACATGCGACTAATCCCACTTAAATTGAGCATTTTCTTTTAATACATTAACAAGCCATATTGAATTTAAATCCACTTTCGAAAATGTGCGTCTCTTCCTAATCAAGTACATTTTTCAGAGCTGACAAAATGGTATTCAAGAAATTGTAAGATATTTAATTTTAAATGCATTTTTTTGTTTTTAAGGACCCACAGACACCCTGTTAAAACACCTCATAAAATGGGGATGATTTGTAATGTTTAGGGTACAAGGACAACAGTGTTTTCAATTACCTGTAAACGTCATTGTAGATGGTGAGGTTGTTCTTTACAGGCATAGTAGCTTGTCCAACAATGTTGCTGGAGAAGCCATCTATTGCCAGCACATGAGTCACGCCAAACATGACAATCTTCTCATTTAGGTCCATGTGGATTTTGTGACCCACATAGGCTGCACGGTAAGGAAGAGGGTTGAGGTTCCTTGCTCCCTTAAACACAGACAAAAAAGAACATCATGACCTTATTGAATAGCACAACATATTCTAATTTGAGAAAGAAAAAAAAAACCTGGCATCGTGCCTTATGGTAAGGTGGGTGAATGTTGCGCAAAACAGCTCCAACACGACTCTCTGATGCGAAGACACCTGCAGCTGCAAGACTCCCAGTCATCATTTTCCTGCCATAGGTAGGACCACCCTGAAGATAAAGAAAGGAATACATGTTGCATTGTAATGTTAAGCCATGAAATGTTAACTTCAACTCCAATTAAATTACTATTAATTGTTAAGTGTTTTGAATTATAGATGATTATGAAAACTAGTTGCAGTTTAAACATGTTTTACTCGATACATTTTCATAGTTGTGAGAGACAAATTTAATTAGCAGTAGGCTACATTATTTAGTTGGATTCAGATGTTGACCTTTAATCAGATATGTGTCTAACTTTAATGTTAAAAGATGTCGTGATCATTTGTTATTGTAATAAATACAAGCAAGTTACAGAATGACGTCACATGGATCACACTTTACGGCAGGTATTTGCGGCTGGAGCTGCGTGGAGCTGCGCAGTTTTCGGACCGTGTTACAATAACTATATAACTACTAAATACAATAGCTATTATGGAGTCTCCCCCCCCTCTTTGTAAATGTGGGACAGTCTTTCTTACCATCTGTTTGTATGAACCATCTATATCCTGCCTGTGTGCCCGGCCATCACCCCACGAGAACCACACTTTACAAATGTTTCTCATTTCCCCCCTAAATACACCTTTATTGGACATGGGACACTAAGGTAAGGCTTTCTTTCATGTCTCTCCTAATAAATATGGTGCTCTAGTACTTCTAATAGACTGGGTGACAGAGTGACACACACCCTGTTCAGGGCTCTCAAGTTTTGAAGACAGGCAAGAGTGACATTTCCATCAGCACCCATCAGCGACCAATCGATCTCGATCGACGTATTGAGCACCGCTGCATTAAAACATTAAATAGCCGAGAGTTTTTTTCAGCGTGAGAAATACGATGTGTGGCGGGAGTGCGGGAGTTAAGACCGAAATGCGGGAGTCTGTCACGACTCAAGAAGCAGGACCCAAGAGCACGACTCCAAAGTTCAGGGGTATCAAAAAGGGTTTATAAGAAAAACAGAAAATCACAGCTATGCTGGAAAATGACTTTGAACAAAGTACAAAACAAAATCACAACTATGTTGGAAAAGCAAACTAGGACAAAAAACTACACTATAAAGAACGATCATGACGAGACAAGAGACAAGACGATCTGACACAAGACACAGGTAGACACAGGCTTAAATACATGAGGAAACGGGGAACAGGTGGACACAATCAGGGGTGGAGCAGACAATCACACTAACGAGGAAACACCAGTGCAGGAAATAAAGTTTCTGAAATGAGAGAGGACAGTTACTACAAAATAAAAGCAGACATGGAAAACAGGACTTAAATCTAAAACTTAACACAATCGACGAGACATGACAGAGTCTCACGCTCAATGGTTGACACTTGAGAGCCCTGCCCTGTTTGATCCCAATCTCAGGCGCACACACTCTCTTTCTTACGAGAAATACAGATACTATTTTGGCGGGAAACTTTATTTTTCCCCATGGGAAAACTCCACCCACACGTATCAGGAGAGGGCCAAACATACAAACTGCGATGGTTGCTGAGAAGTCCTACTACATTACACTCTGCAGATCCATACGACTGCACCAAGAGGATGACTATGTGCTGGCCTTTGGTCATCTTTTATAACATAATTTATGCATATCAACACTATAAATGAACATAACTAAAGTTTACTTTCAATACAAATCCTTTATGACTCATTTGGCTTGATTTTTAGTGGGCGGGTCATTATGACCCTGAACACAGGTGTCTCATCTCTATTTATCTACATCACCCCATGACATTTTTTTACTAAATGCTAATAAAATGTAGGAGAATATACATGTTATAGTAAACTAATGCAATTTAATTTAGATTTAGATTTTTTCAATGTACCTAAAAAATTGTTTGAACATGTATTTTTCATCAAATCTATGGAGGGGTGAATAACTCAATTCCACTAAAAACTGATTGGATTGTTCGTAATGGTGTTGGTGATGAGGTACAAACTATAGTTATTATGATTTTTTTGTTTCTGACCACTTTTGGGTCAAACTGACCCGGGAGCATGACGGCTGTATGTAAGAAACGAACATAACAAGAGGGTTAAAGTATAACATACTAACCTTACACACACTTATAGTTTCGTTGTATGCATTTTTTCGCGCAAATAAATTAACTGCACCCTACCTGTGTTAACTGCGGTCAACTCAGCCGACACTCGGATCTCCTTGGTCAACTCAGCCGACACTTAAATTTCTGTGCACCTATAGACTGATGTTCACGGTAAACGCATTCGATCGGGAGCGCGCAAGGGTTTTGATAAAGTTAGCGGCAGGATTCACGTGACACAACATCCGGTTGTACAAAGTTAGCGGAAAGAACTACGTGAAACAACATCCGTTTTTCAAAATAAGATGTCGACAAATCATACACTAGCATATACAAGTAAACAATTAACTGATTTTGAATCTTTCTAGATCGTTTCTGAGATTTAGCTTAAATTATGCTAACATTAAAACGTTTTACTGTACCAAGGAAGAGTTTATAAAAATAAAACTCAGACTTTTGTATGTTAAAAAATTCCTGTATATAGATTACCCCAACAGTTCCAGGAAATTAATAATGCAGCTGTGTTCAAGACAGTCCTGACTTCCATTATCCTGGGAATCAGACATATCTACGGTCCCAATTGGGAGATATTTCAAATTAAAAGTCCTAAATGTATGTTTAAAGAAATCGGTCATTTCTTTCATGTTTAAAGAAATCGGTCATTTATTTCATGTTTGAAGTGCTTTATCTATGTTTTTCCTCATAATGCCCGGCATTGACTGATGCAGCTGTGTTCAGGACAATCCAGACTTCCATTATCCTGGGAATCAGACATATTTACTGTCCCAATTTGGAGATATTTCAAATTAAATGTCCTAAATGTTTAAAGAAATCGGTCATTTATTTCATGTTTGAAGTGCTTTATCCATGTTTTTCCCCATAATACCCGGCATTGACTGATACAGCTGTGTTCAGGACAATCCAGACATCCATTATCCTGGGAATCAGACATATTTACTGTCCCAATTTGGAGATATTTCAAATTAAAAGTCCAAAATGTTTAGAGAAATCGGTCATTTCTTTCAGGTTTGAAGTGCTTTATCCATGTTTTTCCCCATAATGCCCGGCATTGACTGATGCAGCTGTGTTCAGGACAATCCAGACTTCCATTATCCTGGGAATCAGACATATTTACTGTCCCAATTTGGAGATATTTCAAATTAAAAGTCCTAAATGTTTAAAGAAATCTGTCATTTCTTTCATGTTTGAAGTGCTTTATATTAGGGCTGTCAGCGTTAACGCGTTAATCTATGCGATTAATGTGGCCGTGATAACGCACTAAAATATTTTTAACGCAAATCTTTTATTTTTTATCTTTTTTATATACTTTATTAATCCAGTGTCAAACCGCGGCAGTGCGGTTTGACACTGTTTCCGTTTTTAAAACAATTATTTCTCCGCGAAATCAGTCGGGTTTCCTCCTCCGCTCCTTCCTCCCGTCTCCCCCTCTGATACACAGAGGAACAGAGGGGCGACGGGTTGGGTGACGCGGCGTGGAAAGAACTCGTCACACGAAACCTGCAACGTGATTAGTCAATCCGTTTGTCTGTCAACATTTAGCGAAAAAACAACCAATGAACACTCAGTAAATCACAAGGACCTCCCACCAAACATGTAAGGCTCATTAGCAGCCTGTCAGTCAGAGAAGCAGAGAACACGGGGCGAGGACAATGTGCCTCAATATATAGAGCTGAGATTGTTCTGGAATGTTTGATGTATAACACATGGGGATGTGTAATATGCAAAAGTCTTTAAAAGGTGAATTTACATTTTTTTGAAAAATGTATAAAATGCCCCCAGCCTCCAGAGGGTTAACGTGACATATGTGAATGTAAGTCAGTTACCAAGGCCACTGGTTCTGCTGTTCAGTGTTAAAGATGACAGGACCAATGGGGTCTCAATATACTTCTTTTTTTTTACTAATCTGGATGTTTCACTGAAGAAACAATTTATCATCCACGATATTAAATACCTCGCTGGCACTTTATAGGTAGGAGCCTCTTTGAAAACACAGCTCTGTGTGAAGTTTGGTCTTTAAAAAAGAATACAAAGGGATTACTCGTTCATTTAGAAGATTTTGTCTTTAGAAGAAAAAAAACCTTTTAATCGCGATTAATCGCGATTAATCGCGATTAATGATTTTCAAAATGTGCGATTAATTAGTTAATTTTTTTTAATCGATTGACAGCCCTAATTTTTTATCATACAAAGTCTGAGTTTTATTTTCATAAACTCTTCCTTGGTACAGTAAAATGTTTTAATGTTAGTATAATTTAAGCTAAATCTCAGAAACGATCTATAAAGATTCAAAATTAGTTAATTGTTTACTTGTATATGCTAGTGTATGATTTGTTGACATCTTATTTTGAAAAACGGATGTTGTTTCAGGTAGTTCTTTCCGCTAACTTTGCAAAACCGGATGTTGTGTCACGTGAATCCTTCCGCTAACTTTATCAAAACCCTCGCGCGCTCCAGATCGAATGCGTTTACCGTCAACATCAGTCTATAGGTGCACAGAAATGTAAGTGTCGGCTGAGTTGACCAAGGAGATCCGAGTGTCGGCTGAGTTGACCGCTGTCCTGTGTTATTGCATTGGAGACTGCAGCTTCAAGTTGTTGGTCCGTCACTCGCTGTCTTTTTAACCCGTGGTCTTTACAAAACTTCCGAATATTGGCCACGGACGCTCCTCTACGCAAGCCACATTCAAATATCAAGTGTTTTTTTATGTCCACATCACTACAGCCACTATGCATCATTTGTTGTACAATATCTAAGTAAGGTAACAGGCTGGAGTCCATCTTGCGTGCTTCAGTGCAAAAGGGTGTAGGCTATATAGCAGTGGCAAACCTAAACACGTCTACCACCCTTAAAGGGTACCTGTAGTGAAAGCGAATATGTAGCCAGATCAAAAGATAATGTGTTTCTAAAGGTTATTCATGCACTGACGGTCCAGTATTCAATAACAATACGTAGTTTAGGCTGTTCAAAGTCCTCAACTCCGACATGCGACATTGCACTGGAGCTTGAATATGTCGCGGGTGGTGTGATGTCAAATCGTTGAGAGATCGACAGCCAGCCACAGCGGATGTGTTCAGATACCAATATAAACAACGTCGTGCGCTCGCAAACAAATGCTGAGAGTTTGATAATATGGACGATGAAAGATTGTCTGATGCAGCAACTGGATACTTGTTTGAACCTTTAAAGCAGACTATCCCCATTTAGTGAATTGTGACAGCGATGATAGCGATGATTCTGATGAAGTTGATGCGAAGGACCGCGGTCCAGATGCTTCACCGTCGCGGACCGTGCACGCAAGTCGGCGGACGTTTGGTGCAGTTGTGGAAATGTGTGCCACAAAAACAGACATAGAGTGCATTTGTTGTAAAGAGCACGAACTTATGTCCGATGATATAGTGTCATTAGACCTCATCTGCTTCACACAAAAGAGTGAGCTTGATAGCTACATCGCGCATAAGCCAGCGCTGGAGATGTCTTTCATTGATACAATGATCGGCCGACATGTTCGGGGCCTGCACCGAGAGAGAACTGTCAAATCGGTAAGTTTGCCAGTTGTTTCATGTAGGCTAATTTGCGATCACCAGAGTTGGTGTGATTATTACTAATATTCTGAATATATTCACCTTTATTCTCCCATAAGCGAGAGGCCTAACATTTGCCTGCATACTATCGCCCATGATTATGATGATCCTTTAGCATAGACTAAAGCCCATACTTTATATAGCGGTCTCAGTAGGCGCGCACCATGGAGCGCGTATATCGAATAAGGCCGTCCGCTGCCCGTGTATCGTGGCATTGCAGTATCTCCATTGCTTTTGACCATATAGATTGTGTAATTCTTCGCTACGAATGTTTCACGATAGAGGAAAGACATTATATTTGGTACACCTTTATAGCTCAGTTTGTTTGTTATAGGCTATCCGCTGTTTTGTCACAAAGTGGCTCCGGATTGGCTGAATTCCTTTCAACGACTCAACGTCATAGTTAGCTTTGACATGAGTAAATAACTAGCAAAATGGCTGCGCCCTGAAGCGTTCACGGACTCGGAATGTTGACAAAGAAATGTAAATCCTCGGGCTATGCGTGACTTGTTGACAATAGCGGCGGGGTAAATATGATTTATTTGATGCGCCGAATGGATGTAGCACGTTGTTGTTTTGCTCTACAGGTACCCTTTAAATACATATGTATCAATAACAGGTATACTGCCATCTAGCGGTATAAAGGTGAACCGTTTACTCTGCGGTGGAAATATAGTCTCTGCACAGAAACATTACTTTGATTAATCTATATTAGGAACTGTGTTGCATCAAACAATGCAACGATTAATTGAGAAGGTGATTCTTGCTGTGTACATGAATATTAAACTTCCCGTCGTCACCACTGTTGCTAACATATCCAGGTTTAATTCTTTATTCTTTATATTGACTAATTAATATTCTTCTAACGTTACCCTGCTATGTGTTTGCATCGTTAAAATATCCCCGTTTAATTCTTTATATTGATTAATTAATATTCTTCTAAGGTTAATACGAATATGTATCACTGGCTTTTATTTTGACTTTCATTTTAAGCACTTCCGTTCTGTCGTTTTGGTTTCAGACGGCAGAAACGAAGTACGGAGGTGGTATTCCGTTTTTCCGTTTTTGGTTTTCAAACGGAAAACGAAAAAACCACGTGATTTCCGTATTCCGTATTTGGAATGAAACGAAAAAACAAAATAACATTACGTACACGGACCGTACACACAGGGATGGATTAACCAACGGGCCTACCGGGCCCAGGCCCAGGGGCCCATGAGCTCAGGGGGCCCCTAAGCCCAGGGGCCCTTGAGTTTAGGGGCCCCCTGAGCTCATGGGGCCCTGAGCTTAGGGGCCCATGAGCCCAGGGGCCCTGAGCTCATGGGGCCCGTGAGCTCAGGGCCCCATGAGCCCAGGGGCCCGTGAGCTCAGGGGGTCCATGAGCTCATGGGCCCGTGAGCTCAGGGGGCCCCTGGGCCTGAGCCTCCGCGCGTGACGTCGCTGTTATTAACATTGTATTGATATGAATATGATGATATGACACGATGCGCCGTAGCCGGTATATGCTAGGCTTAAGTCATTCATGTCATGGTCATATAATTCGCGTTATGTTGTCTGCTCAGCTCCGGTATCGTTGTTCCATACGAGATGGTGGTGGACTTCAGGAGGAAGGCGACAGCTCCTACACCTCTGAGTGTCCTGGGAGTGGACGTGGACATGGTGGAGGAGTACAAGTACCTGGGCGTCTCCATCGACAGCCGACTGAACTGGAAGGCCAACATCAACGCTGTGTACAAGAAGGGGATGAGTCGACTCTTTTTCCTGAGAAAGCTTCGATCCTTCAACGTGTGCAGCAAGATGCTGGAGTTATTCTACCAGTCGGTTGTGGCCAGTGTGCTGCACTTTGCCATTGTCTGCTGGGGGAGCAGCATCGGAGCCGGTGACACCAGCCGTCTCAACAAACTGGTTAGGAAGGCTGGCTCCATCATCGGCTGCCAGCTGGAGCACCTGGAACAGGTGGTGGAGAGGAGGACGCTGAAGAAACTGGTGTCCATATTGGACAACCCGGACCACCCTCTCCACCACCTCCTACAGGGACAGAGGAGTACTTTCTCCAGACGTCTCCTCACGCTCCGCTGCCACAAGGAGAGATACAGGAGAACATTCCTGCCGACGGCTATGAGGCTCTACAACAGTTCACCTCTTGCCAGATCACCCTAACCCTTCTTATATTTTGTGTTTTTTTTTTTTTTTTTTTTTTTTTTTTTTTTTTCTTGTGTGTTGCTGCTACTGACTCGACAAATTTCCCCTTGGGGATTAATAAAGTATATATCTATCTATCTATCTATACGGATTTTTTTTTTTTTTTGCGGGGGGGGGGGGGGGGCCTTGACACGTCCAGGCCCAGGGGCCCGTGGTTTCTTAATCCGTCCATGCGTACACGGACCCGGACCGTACACGGACCTCAGACACTTAAGTGTGTGTTCTGGGTCCGTGTACGTTTTGTTAGTTTGTTTTTTCGTTTCATTCAAAATACGGAATACGGAAATAACGTGTTTTTTTGTATTCCGTTTGAAACCAGAAACAGAAAACCACTTTCGTATTCCGTTTCTGTCTGAAACCAAAAACGACAGAACGGAAGTGCTTAAAATGAAAGTCAAAATAAAAGCCAGTGATATATATTCGTATTTACAGTGTTCTATGATGCAAACACATAGCAGGGTAACGTTAGAAGAATATTAATTAATCAATATAAATAATAAATAAATAAACCTAATAATGTAATATTTATATTGACTAATTAATATTCTTCTAGCGTTACCCTGCAATGTGTTTGCATCGTTAAAATATCCAGGTTGAATTATTTATTCTTTCTATTGACTAATTAATATTATTCTAACGTTGCCCTGCAATGTGTTTGCATCATAGAACACTGCATATACGAATACATATCACTGGCTTTTATTTTGAATTTCATTTTAAGCACTTCCGTTCTATCGTTTTTGGATTCAAACGACAGAAACGAAATACAGAAGTGAACAAAACACGTTATTTCCGGATTCCGTATTTTGAATGAAACGAAAATACAAACGAACAAAACGTACACGGACCAGTGAGCCTTTGACTAAAACTCATTGGTTGAGAGCTGATGACCTCACTGTGTGACATCAACGATGCCGCTTTGATCCCATCAAACTGCTCACTTCAAAGAGAGCTGACGTCGTTAGTGACATCACACTACTCACTCTCAGAGTGTGTAAGTAGGACCCACATCATCAGGTTCAGAGAGCAGGACGAGAGACGCCCAACGCAGGGACAGAAGATCGCATCAACGTCAGGGCCGGCATTATTGTGGCTTGTCACGCAACGGTCAAACTAGCATTGACTGCAACGTTCTTTTTCCCTTTCGTTTCAGTGTTGAGAGCAGGACGAATGACTCTCCTTGCAGAGACTGGACGCTGTCTGCATTTTGTCCCTTTCGTTTCAGGATCTGATAGAGCATGCATGGACGAGAGACGCCCAACGCAGGGACAGAAGATCACTCAACACTAATAAGTATCAAGCAAAATGTATTTTTGTCAAATATATCAAGTTACTACATGTTATAATATACCTTTGTTAGAAAAATTATGTTTTTAGTTACAGGAAAAGTCATTAAATTATCAAATTGAACGTGCACATTATTCAATAGAAAATATGTTAAACTTCTGGAAAATATTTTCTGTTGAATAATGTGCACGTTCAATTTGATAATTGAGAGCTGATGACCTCACTGTGTGACATCACAGATGCGGCTTTGATCCCATCAAACTGCTCACTCCAAAGAGAGCTGATGTTGTGGAAAGGAAGGGCGTATTTACAGTGGTCTATGATGCAAACTCCTCCGTGGATCGCCACCTTAACGTGGTGGAGGAGTTTGAGAGGCTCAGTGATCCCGGGAGCTATGTTGTCCGGGGCATTAGACCCTGGTAGGGTCTCCCAAGGCAAACAGGTCTCGGGTGAGAGTCCAGACTAAGAGCGGTTCAACAACCCTGGGCGAGCCGATCGCCGGCGGCATAGACTAGCTCTAGGGACGTGGAACGTCACCTCGCTATCGGGGAAGGAGCCAGAGCTGGTGCGGGAGGTGGAGCAGTACCAACTAGATCTAGTTGGGCTCACCTCCACGCACAGCGCTGGCTCTGGAACCAAGCTCCTGGAGAAGGGTTGGACTTTCTTCTTTTCTGGAGTTGCCCAGGGTGAGGCGCCGGGCGGGAGTGGGGATACTCACAAGCCCCCGGCTGAGCGCTGCTGTGTTGGAGTTTGCCCCGGAGAACGAGAGGGTCACCTCCCTGCACCTACGGGTTGCGGGGAGTAAGGCTCTGACTGCGGTTTGTGCTTATGCACCAAACTGCAGTTCAGAGTATCCGGCCTTCTTGGAGTCGGTGGGAGGGGTCCTGGAGAGGGCACCGCCTGCAGACTCCATAGTTCTCCTGGGAGACTTCAACGCTCACGTGGGCAATGACAGAGAAACCTGGCGGGGAGTGATTGGGAGGAACGGCTTGCCCGATCTGAACCCGAGCGGTGTTCTGTTATTGGACTTCTGTGCTAGCCACGGCTTGTCTATAACGAACACCATGTTCAAACTAGGGCTGTGAAACGATTAACATTTGTAATCGGGTTAATCACAGGTTTTTGTGGATTAATCATGATTAATCACATATTACCGATATTCTCGGTATATTTTGTGAGAACATAGAGATTTATGACAAAAGACGGATATATACATTTATACATTCTTCTATACAATGGTGCTGCAACTCAGCAGTTATTTAGCAGTTTTCTTCCATATGGAACATTAATACATCTTCATCCTAAACAGAATGTTTAACCCTCCTGTTACCTTTCGGGTCAATTTGACCCCATTCAATGTTTAATGTCGATGTTCTTTGGGGTCAATTTGACCCCAGGCTGTTTTTCACTGTGTCAAACATATAAGAAATATCAACTTTTTTATTTATTTAAAGGGCTATTTAGGTAGTCAACAAACAAACATAAAGTACCTCACACTTAACTTGGGAAGCAATATTAATTCTAATAATTTTCTGGAGGTTTTAATTGCTGGGGTCAAATTGACCCCGAGGGTAAAATATGGTAGTAAATGTAAAGGTAACAGGAGGGTTAAACAGAACATGTTTCTCTTGTTTGTCAACCATTAACTCCACCATGATACAATCTAAAGGCCTCTAGTCTTCCTCTAGCAGCTGCTGAGGCAAACTGACTGTGTGGGTTTTCTTCATGAACTGGGCCGTGATGAAAGGGACGGCGGGGACACCGCTGCAAAGCTGAAACCTCACCGGCCCGGACACGGGGACAGATTGACAAGTGACTTTTTTTTTGCTCGGTCCCGATGCGCGCGCACGGAGCTCTGCGGCGCGCGAGACGGAGATCGATAAGTGTTAACGCAACGCGAAGAGACAGAAATGACATGCTGCTGTGGAGATACGATCAACAACAGACGTTTAGTTTAATAAAAGAACAAAGACGTGCTATAGAGAACATGTCAGGGGGCGGGCCAATCTTTTTAATAATAATAATAATTAATAATAATTCATTATATTTGTAAAGCGCTTTTCAATGACCCAAAGACGCTGACAGAAAATGCAAAGCAAAAGAACAGACAAGAATGGGCAACATATAGAGACAAAATAGAACAGAACAACAAAACACAGTAGTCAGGGAAAAATAGAAGCAAAGCGGAGGGGGGGGTTTGGGGAAAGGAGGTGGTTAAGGGTAGGGGAGGTCATACGCTCGGGAGAAGAGGTAGGTTTTAAGGCGGGATTTGAAGGTGGTAAGTGAAGGTGAGTCTCTGACAGGCTGGGGAGGGAGTTCCAGAGCAGGTGCAACTCGAGAGAAGGCTCGATCACCAAAGTGTTTGAGTTTGGACGGAGGAACAATGAGGGGGGGAGTGGATGAGGATCGGAGGGTTAGGGTAGGGCGATGGAGAAGAAGGAGGTCAGTCAGGTAAGGGGGGGCCAGGCAGTGAAGTGCTTTGTAGGTGAGGAGGAGCACTTTAAAGTTGATGCGGTCTTTGATGGGGAGCCAGTGGAGAGATTGGAGGACAGGAGTGATATGATCACGGAACCGGGTGGTAGTGAGCAGATCGACGTGTTGAGACCCCTGATCTACAGGAAGTAAAAGTCGTAACAAGGTTTCCGTAGGTGAACCTGCGGAAGGATCATTACCGATGAACAGACCGTCTGCATGAGAGCGGACAGAGTTCAGATTGAAGTGGTGTATTGGAAGCTCATTTTGCAAGTGACTTTTTTTCGTCCCGACCAACAACAGACGGATTGAAGCTCATTCTGCGCATGCGTTAAATGCGTAAAAAAAAAACTAGTTAAACCTGTAATTGAATTAACTGAGTTAACGCGTTATTTTTCACAGCACTAGTTCGAACATAAGGTGGCTCATAAGTGTACTTGGTACCAGAACACCTTAGGCGGAGATCAATGATCGACTTTATAATCGTATCATCTGATCTGCGGCTGTATGTCTTGGACACTCGGGTGAAGAGAGGAGCAGAGCTGTCAACTGATCACCACCTGGTGGCGAGTTGGATCAGATGGCAGGGGAGTCGGCCAGAAAGACCTGGCAAGCCCAAACGTGTAGTGCGGGTGAACTGGGAACGTCTGGTCGAGGACCCTGTCCGGGAGGTCTTCAACTCCCACCACCGGATGAACTTCTCACACATCCCGAGGGAGGTTGGGGACATGCAATCCAGTGGACCATGTTCAAAGCCTCTATTGTGGAAGCGGCCGACAGGTGAGTGAGGCCATGGTGCTTTGCCGGAAACTTGTGGATTGCTCCCTCCAGGTGGGAACAGAGTGCCTGCCCCAAGCGAAGGAGTTCAAGTATCTCGGGGTCTTGTTCACGAGTGAGGGTATTGGAGCGGGAGATCGACAGGCGGATCGGTGCAGCTGCAGCAGTAAAACAGGCGCTGTACCGGTCCGTCTTGGTGAAGCTCTCAATTTACTGGTCGGTCTACGTTCCAATCCTCACCTATGGTCACAAACTTTGGGTAGTGACCGAAAGAACGAGGTCGCGAATACAAGCGGCAGAAATGAGTTTCCTCCGTAGGGTGGCCGGGCTCATCCTTAGAGATAGGGTAAGGAGCTCGGACATCAGGAGGGAGCTTGGAGTCGAGCCGCTACTCCTCCGCATCGAAAGGAGTCAGCTGAGGTGGGTCGGGCATCTGATTCGGATGCCTCCTGGACGCCTCCCGTTAGAGGTTTTCCAGGCACGTCCAACTGGGAGGAGACCCCGGGGAAGACCCAGGACACGCTGGACGGATTACATCTCCCGGCTGGCCTGGGAACGCCTCGGGATCCCCCAGAATGAGCTGGAAAATGTTGTGGGCGAGAGGGAGGTCTGGGTCAACCTGCTGGGTCTGCTGCCCCCGTGACCCGACCCCGGAATAAGCAGATGAGAATGGATGGATGGATATGATGCAAACACATAGCAGGGTAACGTTAGAAGAATATTAATTAATCAATATAAATAATAAATAAATAAATAATTAATTAATCAATATAAATAATAAATAAATAAACTTGGATATGTTAGCGACAGTGGTGACTACAGGAAGTTAAATATTCATGGACACAGCAAGAATAAACTTGTCACTTAATCGTTGCATTAACTTGTCATCTTAGAAATGTGAGAGTAGCTGTGCTCTCCATGTTTCAGTCTGATTCAATAACTCATGTAGTCAACTCTTCAAAACAGTGTTCACACACGACACAGAGCTCCATCCTTCTGGAGACCAAAGTACTACATTATGATGATGTGATGTGGTAAGACACTGACAGCAGAGTCACAACAGAACAGGTCACATGATGATGATGACAGTAGTAATGAAGGTTACAGGTGAAGCACAGGTGGTATTGTGACTGGGTGCTAACTGAAGGCTGCTTAATAAGAATAAATCAACTGTCTCTATATTTTTCAATTGGCAATATGTATTGCCTGGTAATCATCATATCCTCACTCATCCATGTAGGAATGTTTAGTTCCAAAATGACACAAATAAAACAAGTAAATACATGATGTATACAACTATGCTGGAAGTTAACCATGAACATTAAATATCAGAGGAAATAAACGGCATTAAATACATATGTATCAAGAACCTAGTATTACATACAGGTATACTACCATCTAGTGGTATAAAGGTGAACCCTTTACTCTGCGTATCCACACAGGCTCTGCAGTGTTGGCCCAAGAAGCAGCAGAATGAGGTGGAAATATAAATGTGATAACAGCAACAACACTGCACAGACACATTACTTTGATTAATCTATATTAGGAACTGTGTTGCATTAAACAATGCAACGATTAAGTGACAAGTTGATTCTTGCTGTGTACATGAATATTAAACTTCCTGTAGTCACCACTGTCGCTAAAATATCCAGGTTTAATTATTTATTATTTATATTGACTAATAAATATTCTTCTAACGTTACCCTGCTATGTGTTTGCATCGTTAAAATATCCCCGTTTAATTATTTATTCTTTATATTGATTCATTAATATTCTTCTAACGTTAATACGAATATGTATCACTGGCTTTTATTTTGACTTTCATTTTAAGCACTTCCGTTCTGTCGTTTTTGGTTTCAGACGGCAGAAACGAAATACGGAGGTGGTATTCCGTTTTTCCGTTTTTGGTTTCAGACGGAAAACGAAAAAACCACGTGATTTCCGTATTCCGTATTTGGAATGAAATAAAAAAACAAACTAACAAAACGTACACGGACCCGACCCGAAGCACACAGCCAAGATAACAAAGGAGTGGCTTCTTGACAACTCTGTGAAGGTCCTGGAGTGGCCCAGCCAGAGCCCTGACTTGAACCCGATTGAACATCTCTGGAGAGATCTGAAAATGGCTGTGCACCGACGCTCCCCATCCAACCTGATGGAACTTGAGAGGTTCTGCAAAGAAGAATGGGAGAAACTGCCCAGAAATAGGTGTGCCACGCTTATGGAATCATACCCAAGAAGACTTGAGGCTGTAATTGCTGCCAAAGGTGCTTCAACAAAGTATTGAGCAAAGGCTGTGAATACTCATGTTATGTTTTCGTTCTTTATTTTTAATAAATGTGCAAAAATTTGCAAAAAACAGTTTTCACTTTGTCATTATGGGTTATTGTGTGTAGAATGTTGAGCAAAATTATGAATTTAATCCATTTTGGAATAAGGCTGTAACATAACAAAATGTGGAAAAAATGAAGCGCTGTGAATACTTTCCGGATGCACTGTATATTTGCTTTTGCTGTAGGTACACTTTTTTTGTTGCTAATATATGAATTGGTTTTGTCTGCATGATACTCTGTTTATCAATGAATCTTAGTCTAATTCTGTTATTTGTGAATTTGTAGGCTGCCTTCAAAAATCTGTCTGGGAAAAGTAGTTGAAAGTGAACCTCTCTGGCTAATAGCTCCGGCTCACTTACAGTATACTGTTGATTGGTGTGCACTGTCCCTGCAAAATAAACAAATACAATACAATTTAAATCAATTGAACAAATGAAGAACTGATATTGGAGTCATTATATTGAACTTAATATGATTATATGCTAATATTGGACTTACTATTAATAAATGAGCATACTGTATACAGCTCTTAGAGCAGCCCAGAGGGATCTCTCTGTGATCTGCCTCTGCAAAGATTGAACCGATGTTTTAATATGCTTGTCATCTTGCAAGTTTGGGCGGGTTCAGAAACTGTTTTTGATGTGGGCAAATAAAAAGTATTTGATCAGTTATTTGAGAATTCATTGTATTTTACAATTATAGTGACTAGTGGTAAAGAGACATGAGATCAGAGGTGTACGGTAACAACAAACACAGCAGGACAATAAACAGGGTGAAGTCCAATGACAAAATTAATCTTTATTTGTTGTGTAAAACTCTTTTTACCGTGTCTGCATGTCAATAACACAAACAGAAGACTTTTCTTTTGTTTGTTTTATTATTGATTGATGCCAATGGCTTTCATACTAATAATTATCAGGAAGTCCTGCTGGCCTGTAATGGTTGGGATCTCCTCCATTGCGCCCATGCTCATTTGCCTTTTGATCAGCAGCGGAGTCCTCGGCTCCGTGACCGGTTCTTTCCTGCACCCACTCTCTGGTATTACTAAAATGAGAAAATAGACCCAACATATCAGCACGAGCAGATGACAGAACAAGTCCTTTTCAACCAAAAAGATTAGGTTGTGGAAGAGTCTGAACCTTATGATCACCAAATGTAGGAGGGTAGATTGCTTAATCAGATGATATTATTATAATTGATATAATGTTTAATACAAAGATCTGTTTTACTTCAACATAGAAATAACAAAATATAATGCCTTTGAATGATGTGAGCTGGTAGCATCGTGTAGATGGAAACAAAAACACAGGGCTCAAAAATGATCCCTGAGATACTCCACAATTTACCAAACATTAATAATAATGTAGAGAAAATGCTCTTTGATCCATCTGCAGTTGTTGTTTTTTTACACAGATTATTTTTTTTCCCGAAAATTCCTAATATGCAACATCCAACGATGTGAAAGCAGACAATGCTTTCCTCCTCTTGCTGTTCTCGTTCCTCACCTGATAACCTCCGCTGCCCATCTGCCCCCCGCTCCTCTACTGGCAGCATCAGCATTTCCTCTGGCATGGAAGTATTTGTCTGAGTCTTTCCAGTTGGCATTCCTCATATCAGTGTATGCTCGATACATATCACGAGATCCTGATCAGAACATCAGACAGTTTAATCAAATGAATGAATTCAGAAAAGATCATGTCAATAAAATACTAAAACACGTAATCCTGGATGTATAGAATACAAGCAAACACATTGTCCTTGTGCGATGTGAATAAGGTCATATGTCTCACCCTGAGCGGCTTCAACAGGAAATTTGTACCACTGGGCATTGGCTTCCACAATTAAGATCAGAACAATCCCGGCCAGAAGCAACTTCATGGTTATGGATGTCTGAAACAAAAACAAACAAATGGCATATAGTTCACCTTTAAACACAAAATAATATACATACATTTAGTTTTTCCAGATCTTCCAAACTTACTTTGCTGTTCCTGCACAGTTAAGAGTAGGTCTTAAAAGATTCAAGAGTACCTTACCAGTGAAGACTCTACTGATCTGACTGACTTATATTCTACTGGGTTGTATGATTTCACAATGGTGAAAATTCCCATCCGATTGAGGGCTGGTTACACACTGAGGATATTCCAGAGTTGTGCAAAATACAAACAAAAGCAAAAGCAAGCTTTATGTCAACAAAAAGAGGGAAAAGATGTTTGCTACATGTCATGGAAAATCCTTAAATTAATATATTAATATATATTTTCTAATATTTGTGATTGTTTTAGATCTCTTTTGTTTCAGTTGTCTGACAAACATATGTGTGTTGTTGCAACTACTGCACTGTTTGCTTCTGTTGCTGTTGTGTATGTATGCACATATATGTATGTGTATGCATGCAATGTGATGTATGCACATACACAACAGTGAATCACTCTCAATATACGATGTTGGATAATCTGTCATGTTTCATTGGCCTTGTGAGATCTTCATTCTTCAGCCACAGTGTTTCAACCCTTAATAAACACAGTAGGACAGGATTTGATGTATTCAATTACATTTATTTTCTATAGCCCAAAATCACAAATTACAAATTTGGCTCAGAAGGCTTTATTATCTGTACACATACAACATCCTCTGTCCAGGGAGCTCACATCGGTTCAGGACCCCCCCACAAACAAACAAAAACCCGGGAGAACAATGTTGTGAAAAATAAGTGGAGGGCGCAGCTGCTGTTGCAGATAAAAGGAGGAGAAAAACAGTATAGAGAAACAAAATCAATCAGCAGTAACACCCGAGAAACTTTTTTAACTTGACACATGTTTGCCTCAGATGATAATATAGTAATAGTAATGTTTTATTATGTTCATTAGTTACATTTTATTCATTGATTTATGGTAAACCCATCCTTACCGGTTTTACATTTAAACATTTTTTATTTAATGATGTATTCAGTATTTCCACTATAGAGGTGTTGTTATTGCCCGTGCGGTTGGAATCTTAACAAAACTGTTCCAAAATAGTGGGATGATTTCTGGGAACAGAACCTTGTACGCTCTGAGTGGCTGTTTGCTTTAGTTGCCCTTTGTTTACAGAGGTTAACTTGTGCCAGGGAAAACCCGCTCGTCTGCAAACATTCAAATTACAGCCTTATGTTAGCTGTGAGTATTGACATTATTTTAATCAGGAGATGTCAGACTGCAAGTGAGTCCTTCTACTTTTTTTATTTTTATTAACTTTGCTTTATCTACAAATTGTATTGAAAGTATTTTACATGTTTTGTTCCAGAAAATTACTGCTACATTTTAAACAGTGAACATACATAAATGTCTTTTACAGCAACATATTCAGACATATACTTTATTTTAAAACCTAACACATTAGCAATATGAAAATGGTGTGTGGGTCAAAGTAGTGCATCTTTGATAAAGTGTACATATGTTTTGTTTTTTTACTTACTCATATTCCTTCATTTGATTAGCAACAACTACGCTTGTATTTGTATTGTGATAATAGAAAAGCTGTAGCATTCAGAAATCTCTGCATTGTTTTAAAACATTTAATGAATAATCATAGTTCAGGGGAGCGATGAATACTTTTATCCAGACAACGAAAACATAATTATGATCCTCAAAATCCAATCTAGTTGAACCTGAAGACTTTGTGTAAGAAGGAACAAGATATGCATTCAAGATGTCTGCTTGGTGAATGATATCAATGTTGATAACATTATATGAACCGTTAAACTTGTTCTTGTATATAAGAGTCAGGGGCACGTTTTGTTTAGCAAATCTGAGGAAACAAGTGTCATGGCCGAGCACACGTTACGGTCATGCCTGTAAGCGTTAGAGGTACTTGAACCCAAAAGCAGAACTCGGAAAGAGGAATGCAAGAAGATGTTTACTTGTCTTTTCAAGCAGGGTCAAAAGGGGTTGGCAAAACTCTTATGTCAGGTAATCAGGAAAACAGGGTCAGAAAAGGGAGATCAGAATCAATATTTGGAATACACTGGAGAGCTTGGCAATAACACACAAGACAATATGGCAGAGGACGAGGGCAAGTCAGGGGACCTAAATACTAACACACTAACGAAGGGATGGGCTGCAGGTGGGACGGGCGTGAGAACCAGGTGAAGGGAATGAATGATGATCAGGTGTGAATGGCCGGGTCTGAAATGACATTAGAGTTAAATAAATCAGCAAACAGAATGAAAACAACTAATGTGATGGTGAACTCGCGACAATGTCCAACCATAATGATCCTTCACTCGGCGACTGAAACTGTAGCTTGATTGACAGCGCTGACCTGTCTGCACTCTCTAAGCCTCTTATCCCGCCCTCTCTGAAACGGCTCTTTGAGCAGCTGTGATGTTGAACCTTCTTGTGGGTTCGGCTCCACAGTCGGACAACACGAGAAGGCCTACAGCAGTGAAGGCTACCTGATCACCTGTTGCTGATCTGAGGCCTGGTGGATGGACAGCCTCTGTCACTAAGACAACCTCAAGGACTCACAGCCTCACAACAACAGAGGAAGATCACCACTGGGGATTAACGGGACTACTACAAGAGGGACTACTGTGGAGAGGTGGGGGAGTCACTCTGGTGGAGATGAGACATGGTCAAACTGATCTCCACCACATCACAGGATCAGGCAAGGCAGACAACAGGCATCTCAGGCAGCAAGGCAAATTAAAAGGCAGCCAGTGCCTCCTTCAGCTCTTCACTGAAATTTAAAGGATTTAGGCAGTCCTCCTTCTCTGGAGCTGCTCTGAGCAGTGCCCTGCTGTAGCTCAGGACACAGGAAGGGTTTCTGCTCGCTCGGGACAGGAAGGACACGAAAGTAGTGCGTTCCATAAGCAGACACCCTGGTGACTTGTACACCAAGGACTTGTAACAGGGTGGCAGGACAGCACCAGGAGATCAGAACCCCCAACTGGCCCCTGTTTCAGACTGCTGGGGTGCTGCTGCGGCGCTGCAGTCACGCTGCAAGAAACAGAGCACTGAGAAGGAGGACTGGCTTTCTTTCTTTCCTCAGGCAGGTTGACTCCCTCCACCAGACCCTGGACCCCCCCCACACTGCCCCCCTAGTGCCACACACACACACACCGCTTAGACACACACACACACACACACACACACTTACTGTAAATATTGTGTTGTTTTTTTATTATGTTAGTGTGTACTGTTTGTTGCACACATTCCTGCTGAGCATTGCCACTTTCATTTCACTGCACACCCTGTGTGTGTATGTGACAAATAAAACATCTTGAATCTTGAATCTTGAATCTCTTCCTGAGCTTTTAAACAGTGATTTTCTTTCATCCGAGAACCAGCTCTTGTCTGACAGTTTTGGCTCGAGAGTTGAAATACCTCTGCATTTACATGATTTTTTAGTTTTTTTCCCACAGTCGTACCAAAAGAAATTTTGAAGACCTGGATTTAATGAAGATGTTATGTTTCTGGGAATTTTGAACTTGGGTTTATTGGTATTTAGAATTATATAAACAGATCGTAGCATATAGAAATCAGTATTATAAAGCACAGCGCTGCAGTGGAACAATGGTGAACAGTGTAAATCATATATCGTGCATATCAATCATACATCTGTATTATGTTTGTGACACATGACCGACTTGTAATGTATTAATGGCTCACGGCACAACAAAACAACAAACACTTCACTGAGAGTATTTTCATTTCACTGCACAAGAATAATCAATTAATTCACATTCTTCAATGATAAAAGAATGGAAGTATATATTGTTGTGCTGATTGTGTTTGATTTTCTTTATCTCCACAAGTTCAATATGTCAACTGTAAAATCCTTTCTTTTTGATTAATCAGGAGAAGATCAATAGAACATTTATCTTTTTGGAAGACATTGCATTACACTTCATTATCAAATTATTATATACAAAATAACAATACAAAAGTTCATAAAAGCAAGCTTGTGGTCCCAAAACGATAATGCTCCACCCCCCTATAGATGAGGAGGCTTCACAGGCCTTTACAGAATCTCACAACATAATTTAGACCTCCAGAGAATACAACAGAAGTGGCTTTCTGGGTGAGACATTTCAAATGTTGTTTTCTATATCCGGTTATGAATTG
The DNA here is from genome assembly GCF_029220125.1 of Pseudoliparis swirei. Taxonomy (NCBI): domain Eukaryota; kingdom Metazoa; phylum Chordata; class Actinopteri; order Perciformes; family Liparidae; genus Pseudoliparis; species Pseudoliparis swirei. The sequence continues at coordinate 13,888,926 of NC_079391.1, read as the reverse complement.
CTGATAGTCTGTCAGAGTTTTTAGGAAGATGTGATGACACTCTCAAAAAAGATCTGGTCTGAAGATGGACATATTTGAGCATCTAAGCTTAACAATGACATATAATTCCTATATTCTCTCAAATGTGTTGGTCCACCTGTTTGTTGTGCAGTTAAATCTTTGACTTGTGCATGTCTGAGGCACATATGCTGTAAAAATACATCGCATTATTCCCAAGACTGCTGTGCACTTGCTCAGCTGGGGTGCTGTAATGCCTCTAACAATAATGAAGTTGATTATGATCTGATGGCTTTTAAAGTACGTGGAATATGTGAGTGCTAATGAACCTCTCTATTATAGTTTGAAATAAAACAACATCTCTCACACTGAGCAAATCTTTGTAAAGACATTACGCACTCATGTCACGGAAAACCCCTGGAGGATTAAAGCATGGTTCAAGTGTTGTTGATGAATATGTTGTTTTGAGCTCAGAGAAGGCACTGTGACAGGCTAATAAATATGCATCACACAAATTGTGTGAGGAAAAAGTGAGGGCAAGGAAGAGCTGATGCAATGAGAAGCCTGGAAAAGGAAAAGCTGAGTGTGTTTTGTGTCTGATACACAACGAGAGCAGCAGTTTTCAGGAATGTAGGCTTTGTATATGCAATAGATTAAACATATTCCAAGAAAACACAAGATGTAAGAGGTGATATCACAAGAGAGGCGGCAGACAGAAATCTGAGAAGTCACAAAGGAACAAAGACTAAACCCAGCAGAGCACTGAACTGGTACTGAGCTATCAAGTACAATATATATTCAAAATAGGGGTGTTTTCTCCCCTTCAAATCGATTGTTAGTGAGTCAGGTAAAGTCACTCAGAGATAAAGACATACAAAACATGTTGCTAAGGGCTTTTCCTATGATAAATAATGCATAGATGATTAACCAAGATATGGTGTAATACTTGTTTTTAACTGTATTTGTATTAAAAAGGAGGTTGTTGCAATATTGATTATGCTTGGTGTCATATTCCAGATCTTCCAGCATTTATTTCCAATGCAAAAATAAATCAAGTTAAGTTACAACAATTTTATTTAGGTACGAATTTGCCTCAAACCAATATATTATTTGAATCATGTGACATCCTCTATTCTTATATACTCCATTTTGACTATTAAAAACGTTATACTCCTTTAATGGTGAATGCTGATACCACAGGCAATAGCAATAGAAGATGAACAAGGTAGTTAAGGCTATACAGTCAGAAGATGTTTTAAAAATAGAAGGTTTTGTTTCAGTACAATTGCCTCAGTCACCAGCAGACAGCTTCTAGCAAGAGCCATTTCCCTTTCACTAGTGAAACACATACACGTTTATATTTTTAACACATTTACCGGCCTATATACAGATAGATGAATGGGATGATCTCCTCCACCAGCAGACTGCCACTGATTGATGTGTAACACTAGAGACTGCCAGTGAGCACGTACGTTACGCACATGGCTCTGGGCGAACGTGAATGGCGAGTCAATGTGCCTTATCGTATGGGCCTATTGGCTGCAATGGTCATCATGACAGCAGACAGACTGACACTAAGGAAAAACTTGATAGAGGCTCAGCACGTGAGGGAGATATGAAACGTGGAGGGGACTTCGCCAGGTTGTGCATAAAAAGATACGCAGAGATGCACATGTGAATGGCTGTGATTGTTGATTCCAGTGTAAGAACAATGAATGGAAGACTGATGATCAGGACTGACGGTGAAACGGGTGATATTCATGTCATTTCTGCTCACATTACGAGCTATATTTGCTTTCATCTGTGCTCTTTTAATACTTTAATATAATCGTCAGTCCGTCATAATTAATTGCCATCACTATCAAAAAAACGTTTTACAAATATAAATATGAGCGATTTACGACCTGAATAGGAAGGGGGGAAATAACTAATTAATCATTTGAAAGTCCCCTCTTATAGGCTACGTTAATGTGTCATCAGGAGCTGACCATCAGGGTTTAGTTTCGGAGTGAAAGTGTGTCACAATGTATGTGATGAAACGGTCTACACCACTGAGTGCTACCGGATTCCATGCCTCAGCTGAGTAGACGACCTCCTACCGACTTACTTCACGTCACCCCGCCCGTCTGCCCGCCGTCTCCTCCCAAGCACATTGGCTGTGACCATTCCTTTGAGCGACTCTGGGCAGAGAGGAAAAGAGACTGACAGGGAGAGAGAGAGAGAGAGAGGGGGGGAGAGAGAGAGAGAGAGAGCACACAATACACGCGGACCACCAACATCCCCTATAGACTACCTGCTCCATCCAGCACAACAAGGGGGTGGAGGACGCACAAGTGTAAGCGCGTCCGTGCGTGCCAGCAGAACAAGACAACACACGCGCATGCAAAGACCGCGAATCCAACATTGGAATAAGAGTTTGTCTTGAGAACTCTTTGGAAAAGAGCACAGCTTTGCTTCAAGAACAAAGACAGCCCATGTGAGTGCACGGTAAGAAGAGCCATGCATCTCAACAGAGAAGAAGATAACAGCAAAGGTGAGCAACATATTTCAGCGGCCATCGGTGCATGGTTTTAATCCAGACTCTGTATAGTTCAAAGCTCTCGCGTTGGTTGCCCGATGCCCTTGTGTGTGTCATATTAATGTCAAGTAATGATGCTGGGGGTCATTCCAACAAGCTGATGGTCACTGCTGTCATGTTTCAGTTATTGCCTGTCTGCTTTTCACCAACAAGTCTTGCATGGCAACGAGAAGCTAAGCTGTTGCACACACCAAATGTGGCAATGTGTTGTCTGTGAGAGACAGCCACTTGAGCACTTGTTGTGCCCGCGATTCGGTCGTTTCCGCACGAGGTGACCTGAGCGTAAATACACAAGGTCATCCGCTCCCGGTCAATATGATGAGCAGCGTGCGGCGTTGGCGGAGCGACGAGGTGCGCGTGTGTTTGGAGACAATGTTGTGCATAATTGAGTCGCCGCGGATGTGTGTCCTCCGATGTGGTCGGAGGGGAGAATTAGAGAGCAGACGGTGTGTAATGACACGAGCCCACTCCATCAGTATAGTAATGATGGAGTAAATCGTGTCTGATGCCTGTGCCAGAGCCGTGCCGAGTATTTTTTACTCCCGATCTTTGAACCAAAGTCGAGGTCACTGAGTAACACCTGATGCTGAAGGAGATTCAGCCTGTCTGTCGACATGACGCAGCCTGTGTCTTATTGTGCATTTTTAAATAAACACCAGTATAACTTATCTTGTGTCCACCACACCCACATGGAGTGAGTTAAGCATCGTTACATGTCCAGCATGGCCGTCATCTGCACTGCTCAGCCTGCAGACTTATTCAGCAATGTATTGCATGTAATGTTACAAAACTCTCTAAATGTTAATGCAAGTGTCAAATAAGCAACATATGAGGAGGACAGTTCTGGACAGAATCCCAGTTTCTTAGAGTCAAAACAGTATGAAGACAATATATTCCACAGTGTTTCTCTCTAAACTCGAATTTTATTTCATCTAAGAAACTGATCATTATTTGATATCACTGACAAGGGAATATAACATTTGAGTTTTTATGTTCAGCTGTCAGGCTTTATGGTCGGTTAATATCTTTGTTTTCCCCAGCTGCAAAGCTGTTCAGTGAGGAGTTCCCCATGTCGTGAGTGGTGCCTTGCACAGTGGCACTTTGCATCATCCCTCATCCAAAATGTCTTACGACCTCGTTGCCAGATATGGTTTCCACCAGAGACAAAAGATGAGTCACCATCTGCAACTAAAAGTGATTTTATGATTAGATGACAGGGACAGGTGTGTGAGTGTGTTTATTGATGTGTCAGAGAGAGAGACTGGTAGAGAGAGAAAGAGAGGGAGGGAGTGTGAGCATCTAAAAGTGAGAGGTAATGTGTGAGAGAAGTGCACGAGTCAGAAAGCATTGATTAAAAGGTGAAATATACCATACGCCATTCTGCAGGATATTATATGTGTGAGATACTGATGTAAAGGTTTTCTGTAAATGCAGCGAAAGTAACTTTAACCCTTGTGTTGCCTTAGGGTCATTTTGACCCGAATCAATATTACACCCTCCCCCGCCTTTGGGTCATTTTGACCCGATTCAATGTTTCACCCTCCTGTTACCTTTATATTTACTAACATATTTTACCCTTTGGGTTCAATTTGACGCCAGCAATTAAAACCTCCAGAAAATTATTAGAATTAATATTGTTTTCCAAGTTTAAGTGTGAGGCACTTTACGTTTGTTTGTTGACTACCGAAAGAACACCGACATTAAACATTGAATGGGGTCAAATTAATCCTAAGGCGGGGGGAGGGTGTAATATTGATTCGGGTCAAAATGACCCTAAGGCAACACAAGGGTTAATAATACTAAACTCATTTCATTGACAACAGTACTGCGACAACCGATAATAATATAAATCAAGAGATTTATGGAGTACGTTGTTAAAAGACATTCAAATATAAATCGCAGCATTAAAAGCAGCTACTAATACAAATTCCAAAACACACCTCATTACATTGATGCAATTAGATAATAGTTTTCATCCTCAGCGAATTAAAAAGTAGCGCAACAACATCATAACATATTAAGGATTATACAGTAAATCATTAAAATGAGTGCTGCTATTGATATTTTTAGGATTTACAAATGCTCACATTACTATCCTCTGATACAGCTTCATTTACCATGAGATACATTTATTTTATCAAGTAAATATCTTCCATCAAACTGACACAATGGTTAAACAAAAGCAAGCATTAATTGTAAAAGGCTCTGAGCCAAGAGGAGGCTTTATCCATCTTTAACCTGCACATCTGTACCTCTGACAAACAGATGTTCTCACAGTGTAACTTACTGTGTGTGACATATTAAAGATGCCTGATTATCTTTAATCTTCTCCAAGGTTACAGCCTGTTTTACCACAAAACGCTCAACTGAAACATCAAGAGTTTTATGCCTTAAGACTGTCTTCTGTCAAAATGAAGCATATCCAGAGTTTGGATTCATCCCAAATAAATGATTTGAACCATCCTCTAGCTGAATTGTCATGTTGCATTAGATTGAGTTCGACCAAGGCAATGTTTAAGAAATGCACCTCCAGAGACTATTTCACCAATCATTTTAGGAATGCATAGAGACTTTGTTTCATCAAAAAGTTGTTTAACTAATAATGGAAATATGAATCTGCAGGTTCATTAAGGCACCACCAGCTCTCTTGTGAGGTTGATTTGTTCGGTGAGCTAAGCAGGAAGCCGCCATTCAAACTTTGATTATTTTGATCAGCCAGATAAGTGTATCTGAGTAGTTTTATGTTCATGAGTTTAACATATTTAGAGTCTGCATTCTGCACTATGTGGAACTCATTCGGGCAATGAACATTAAGCTAAGAATTGCTGTTCCTCTTAGAAGTGAGTATCTGAGCCTGCTTCTTGTCCACTGTGACCTTTGAGTGTCTCAAGCCCCCTGCACCGATCAATAGGTTACAGGTTGGAGGCGAGACCTTTTTAGTCTGTTGGAAATGAGTTTTTCTGTTTCTGTGGCTTTGACATGAATCCTCACCTTTATGTCACCAGGATAACATTTCTGAAGCTGCCACACAATTAATCATAAAAGCTTCTCATGGCATAATTATTTATTCCAGTGTCATGGGAATGTCAGTAAATAGGTATACAACTTTGACGTCATGATTTAGCCATGTACGTTCTGTGGTTTCTGATGACCTCATTCAGGTCAATCCACGTCCATGCTGCAAGAACAGAAAACATGGCCTGCAATCAACAGGGTGTTCGTATGTAAAAAAAAAAAAGAATACAGTCAATTGTATTTCCAGAAGAAAATGTTGAAAGAATGAGAGGAATGACTGCGTTGTGGAGCACAAGCAGAGACGCGTCTCGTAGTTGTAGGATTCTGAGGTTGGTGTGTCGAGGTCCTCCTGCAGTGTTGTTGTGATCTCTCCAGAGAAGCCCAGGTGTAAATTTCAGGCATCAAGTCGACCTCACTGCCAGGCGCAAGAGAGAATCATTATTGATCCGGCACGAGAACAGTGAAAAATAATTGCTTAATATTAGTAGCATTCAGTTTCAGAGGGAAATGTTTAATAATATTATGATTCAAAACTAATGGGCTGGAATCTTATAAGTGGTTTAAGACAAGCTGCAAGAAAGAAGAGCGAGAGAGAAACAGAGCAGTAATTAATTAATCTCAAACAAAGGTATTTAGATTCCCTGTTTAACTCTGAGCCTTAATGTTGGGAAGCAAGCGACTCGCCATGGGCATGCAATGGGAATTATTGCTCCGTTCTCGCTTAGCTGAATACATATTTACAACCAAAGACGGATATGATCGACGATGACATCAAAATAATGTCTGAATAGAAAAGTCCGACTGGGGGGCAGACACAATGTGTCACGGAGAGAGGAAGTTCGGCTGGTGTGTGCTGAGAAGGCTGAATCTGTACATTCTTCAGTTTTAATAAACGATTTACGTCCAAATGATTTTGCTCATAGTGTCCAAATCAAAATAAAAGAATCAACAAAAATATAATAATTTCTCTGATGGCGTCATGATCAGCAGATCAGCAGATGTCTCTGTCCATTGGCTGGAAATCAAATCACCAAAATGTGAGATGTCAGGCCATGTCAGTTTGTCACTATTGAAGTGACAGGTCTAAAAAAAAAACTTGCCTTAAACTGCTCGACTGTCTTCACATTACCAGCTCAACTCACTCCAATACGAGGACCCTGTAACATCACTGCTTGGTTTGGTTGCCAGCTGCAACCGAACAGAGCTTCAGACTCAGCCCAACCACATGAGGTAAAACAGGGTGGATACATTCAACCAAAGACACACACAGATAAACACGACGTTTCACCCTGTTGTTAAGTTACTCTTTATTAGTATTTGGTCATATTGCATAACAATAACACAAGAAAGAGTTTGTAAATACAATGTGAGGAAGTGAGAAAGAAAGCTGTTTACAAAAAACAAAAAAGAGCTCTACTTTTTCAAACACTTTCTGAATGGTCCTTAACTTCAGCTCGTCAGTTTCTGCTGTTTTGTGAATGGAATAAATATTAAAAACACATTATCTGTGCCTATTCAAATAACCTATTTGTATTACCACCATGTTCCAAGATAAAGTGTATATTTGTGTATTGTGTGTGTGGTGTGTAGACATGCCTGTGCTTTTACATAACTCTGTTGCGGCAGCACGTCCACGCTAAACACAGCTTCCTAATTGTTCTCCACATCCGCCGGGCTTCTGTCTCTCCTCCCGCTTGAACCCGTTTACCATCTTGTCTGGGTAATATTGTATGCCTCACAATTATTGATGAGAACTAATCCGAAAGGAAAACAGGCGGCCGGAGATGGCGGAGAAGAGATTTTGAAATCTGGAGGCACAGAGAAAGTAGCCTTCCACTGTAAAAACAGTGTGGGTTGAAAAAGTTACTGGCAGATATACGGGGCTGGTGTAGAAAGACAGAAATAGATAATTGGCGAGAGAGGCAGAGAGAGAGGCAGAGAGAGAGGTAGAGAAAGAGGCAGAGAGAGAGGCAGAGAAAGGGGCAGTCTAGATCTTCAGAGAATATCTATGTTATGCCTTGTGAGTACTTTTGAAGAGGAAGCAAAAGAAAAAAAGAGACATACACTTATTCCTTTAAATCCGTGAACATATTTAAACAACACTGGTTTTAAAACTCTATATAAAGAGCAGAGAGACACAGAAATAACTAGAACGGGCACTCGGTAGAGCTCATACCTTCGCATATCACAAGATTGGGCATTGAATTATGAACATGTTGGCATTAGTTGCATGCCAATTGGATAGAAATTGACCGCGCTATGGTAAAAAGAAGATTTTGACCTTTCCATGACCTTGACCTTGACCTTTGACCCAATCGATCCCAAAATCTAATCAAATGGTCCCTGGATAATAACCAATCATCCAACCAAATTTCATGCGATTCGGTTTAATACTTTTTGAGTTATGCAAGTAACACGCGATCAAAACATTACCTTCCGCATTTTCAATGCGAAGGTAATAAATCTGGATCTTTTTTTCAATGTTAATATACTGATTTATGTTTAGGGCTTGGGAGAAAGATTCTCCTCTGTTTGGTAAAATGTTGAGAACACATTTATGTATCTTTTAAAAATAGTTTGTTCAACTAAGTATAATAAGTCTGTATTAACATGCACACATATTTATTTGTATTTTTTCTTCACTAAAACATGACACATTTTCAAAACGCACAAAGATAATGCGCATGTGATCGTTATCGGATAAATATATAGACATATATACATCGTCGAGGGATTTGTAAATGCAAAGTTGTCCGTGGCGAAAATGAACACTATCAATCCGATGCCCCTTACATGTCTTGGATTTGGACGGGCCCATAATAATCCTTTATCCGCATGGTCTGTTATTGGTCAACATCGTCAAGCACCTGGGTCCGGGGGAGAGAGCCAGAAGGCAGACTAGATGCTCGAGGAATAAAATCCACGACCACGAGTCATGATCACGTTCCATCCCACATCAGCACATACACCTTAATGTAGCACGGTTTGAAGAAACGTGTGGTGGTGTCTGACTTTCATACAGAGTGAATGCATCAGTACAGGTGAGCCATCAGTGTTCTCCTCTGTATTAGCTGTCACCAAGATGTGTTACTTGTTTTAGTGATCCAACCCTCACCAAACCCCAACCATAGGGTAGTGACTGTGCACAGACATTGTAGAAAGTGACACCTTTTACAAATGTTGACATTGGGTGTAAAAAAACAGACAAAAAACATGATCTGTAATCTTTTGTTTCATGTCATGTGAAGGGTTGCACGTGACCGGCGAACAGCACCAGTTGAGCTTTGAATTGCTTTTTGGCCTCTTGTGCTTGGAAGCCTCACTGTTCATTCAGCCTGTTATAACTTATAACAGGCTTCTTGGATAAGGTCATGATTCTCTCTGATTGGCAATGGCCGTTGATCTCTAAGCCACTGATGGAATGAAACCTGCCTGGAAACCCACTGTCTGCAACAACAGACTTAAAGTGGTGATTACTTTATTTCGGTTGATATGTAGCAGAGGCAGATCTGTTTTGGGACTCCCGTCTCAACTCACGGTGGCCTTGCGTGACTCTGAAAGGCTCTCAGGATGAGTAAGGCAGAGGGCTATTTGTGGTTTGTGCTCCTGCCCAGAGTGAAGGCGGGAGAGAGGGGAGCACTGCTGCGTCAAGAGGAAGAGTGCAGCTTGGCTCTCCCCGTTGAAAAGGTGTGCAGCCTAGCTGTGTAACCGATACCCCCTCACGGTGTGGTTTAGGCAGTGGGAGACGGCTTGTTCAGTGAGCTCTGACCTAGGTAACGAACGTACCCCCAAAAATCTACACGTAAGACCTTTCCAGCCTGCTTAGCGGCCGAAGCCAGCATAACTTAAAACAATAGCCATCATCATATCGCTTATTTCCGGCTAAAAAAGTCGGCCTCCTCGACAGCTGGATATCATTTCATTGAGTGAAATACAACTTACATTTGTTCAAATGCATGTGTCAAAACAACCCTTTCAGATATTGCTAACTAAGATCTATGTTTTAAAGTAATATAAGACCAACTGTAAGTCTGTTAGGTGTGAAAGGCTCCGAGTGGTTTCTATTGTGTCAGTGTGTCAGTCAGGGGTTAAAAATCACTGGACATTATTACAGTGTTATGCCTTTCACTCTGCAGAGTAGAGATGTTAGTAACGCAGTTTCAATATGTTCCAAGTATTTGTTTACTTAATAATTTGATAAGTCAATTAATAAATTGCTGAGTTCATTATTTAAATAAAACAATAGACAGGTGTTTCTCGGACATCGTTGGTGGATAACTCAACACTGTATTATCAAACATGACACACATTACATAGTTTAAGAGGATGATTAATGGCTGGCGAAATCAATGGATGGATGAATGACAAAGAATATGACACAACCCAGGTACAGGGCGTGTGTGCCCCCTACCTAGACTGAGAGAAGCAAACAGGATATTATAAGAACAGATATCAGCAGTCTAGCCAGGAACAGATGGTGAGACGGAGCTACACTCACACCGTGTGAGGATGTAAATGCACAGACGCATACAAACAGAGTCCTGGACTTGAACACATCTTGATGGGAGAGACGTTGATCTCGACGGCTGCCTTGATGTTACTGTCACACCCGCAACGCTTCATTTCCTCTCTCCTCTTTGGTTCTGTTTCCTCTCCTTTTCAATTCTGTTACGGTACCAACCCTCATCTTCTTCCATGAGCTCTCTCAATCCACCCTCCAGATTTTCTCCATTGTGTCACTTTGAAATGGTATGATTATACATTTGAATATGAACAAACACTGATGTCTGAGTGATCCACTGCACTTTCATTTGATGGAGTTTTGGATTCCGGTTCCCGGCAACAACATTTATGTCCGACTGCTAAATTATTAATTACAGGTTGTAGAGAGGCAATATAATTAAATAAGCTAATGCAATAAAGCTCTCAAGGCCTATGAAATGAAGCACAGATGTTTAGTCTGCAGTTAATTAGGTTCATACTTTGTCTGATGCACATCAAATCTCCTAACCACAGCACCACCCGGGGGTAGAGCAGGCGCCGGCTTGTGTCCAGGTAAGATCTTGAGTCCCAGACGTCTGTCATGCTGCCTTTACTGAGAGCTGTTTGTAAACCTGCTGCCGTCCACCTCCACACATCACCATTCTGACGGCTATGACACAAATCCTTCATGTTTCACTTTTCTTGCAAACTTTCACTCAAGTTCTGAAGAGACTCAATAAGTATTTTCTTTTAAAAAGATGTACAATGAATAATTGACACATATTCTGCTCAAATGAAACATCAAGACTAACCTTTCCAGCACCTGGATGAGTGAATGTACCACTCGTCGGGATGTCGATGGTCTTTGCTTCTTCGGGGGCAGCTGTCTGCGGCATGATGTCTTACATTATTTACCACAGTTGGTTTCTGTTGAATCCGGGTTGAGATACAGGTCATGCGGTTTCAGAATCATGCATTAACAGCTGCAGTATGAAGTTAGTGAGAGTCAGAACGAGTCACGTCATCACTTCCAGTAATTTACGGTTTGATTTAGCCTCCAGCTAAATGGGTAAATTAAAGCTGCGAGCAGCGATGAACGGGTCCTCGCAACTTTGCGCCCATCAGGGGAGCTTCGGGATGCCGGCTCGCACAGCCGAGAATGTCTGCCACGTCACCTAGTTTTCCTGCATGGACTGCTGACTGAGCTCTGGATCTGATAGGGACCATAGGTGGCCTTGGTGGAAGAGGGTGGCGGCAGTTCATACTGCAATGACAGCTGAAGCAGAAGAGAGGAGAGCAGTTTTAAAATGTTGATGTCATTGGCTTTGGGAAACCGTGGCAGAATGTGGTTGGTTTATGTCCAAGTGAACAAACATTCAGTCAGCTGATAGGGGACAATCTGCAGAGTCTTACATATTACTGTATGCAAGTGTTAAACAATAGTTGTATGTTTCTGATAACGTCTACAGTAAAAAAAAAAAGAAGCTTTTCATGTTAACTCTAAACATGTGCAGGACAATGAACAGAATCAAACTCCATACCAGTAAACCAGGAGTACCATTACCAATATATTTTGCTTTTTTAGGCTACATGAAGGCAAAGGTCAAGCAAAGGTCATATCTTCTAAACACAATAAGATATCAAAAAGCTTTTGAGAACATTTGATGGCATTGTGCCAATAATAACAGCAAAACGGATACAAATGAGACATAGCGTGTATAGGAGCAGTTTGCATTAATAGGTCTTCCACAAAATTCAAAGTGGCGGAAAATCTAAGTAAGCGGAAATTAATGTTCTGATTAACTTTTTTTTGTAGAACAGACACAACAGGACATGTGTGTCAATCGGTCATTGGGGGCGATGGGTGTGGCCAAAAAATACTCTAGGAGGCGTTATAGATATATTACTTTATAATGTAATTGTTGGTGCTCGGGTCCTAATTACGGCAGTGGATGTTTTTTGAAATGCCCGTCACCAGTTCAATGATGTTCAGGTTTCAATATTATATATTTTTTTTAGTTTTCTTAATTTCAAGAGATGGAGTATTTGGCATTTATTTACCATGTTTGCAGCATGGCTCTAGGGATGTCAATGTTTCTCAATTGGCAGTGTAAACAAATAAATTAGTTTGCCTACTTATACTAATAAAACAGAAGACCAGAGGCAATTACATTTTTTCTATTGGTCTTTCGACTATTATATATATTTCTCAGCGGCCCCTTGCTAACATGCTAAACTAAGATGGTGAACATGGTAAACATCATACCTGTTTAATATAAGCATGTTAACTTAGCATTTACCATCTCTCAGGGACTTAAATCAAATTTGACTTATGGGAACATGCCTTTCATGTTTTTTTGATAAAAAAGGCTCCTACAATGGTCGACTAAATACAGAAAGCACATTTTTAATTATTACAAAAGAAAAAGTTACATAAATGTTATGGTTTGAATTTGAGACGGTAGTACTTAGGGAATGTTGATGAGAAAAATATATAAAATGTTGCCAAACTATCATGAATACAAACAATATTATTAACACAACTGATGCGTCTGCTGTGTCTGCCCCAGTCTATTATGAAACAATCAGCTGATGCAGCTGAAGAATGCAAAAGCCTTCCCTACAGGTCACACTTTGTAGTGTCTGAGAATTGGAGTTACTTCACCCCATCAACCTTCAGCTGCCGGTTTCCCTCTGCTCTGAGGCCTTGCGACCCTGATTTTAATTTCACTGATGAAAGCAGTGGTCTGCGTTGCTAGATGTGGTGACTGGCCTTGGTAACCCTGAAGGATGATGTCGGCTACAGCCTTCAGCACCTGAAGATTTGCAGAGGTGTTCTTCTCCTGAGGCACCGAGGGGCATGGAGGTGACTCAGCCTCACTCCTGAAGAACAGACCGTTGGCTGTTGCACAGACAGTTCGCATTAAAATGTACTTCTCTCACTGATTTCCAATTTGTCCACTTCAGTTTTCAGTTTTCTTCCTGATTGTGCACCACATTACCATTTGCTTTAATATATACTGGATGCAAAAAATTGAACCCCTTTCGAACAATGACCGACGAAAGTTTCGGAGTCCGTGTGTAAGCGTGATTGACACGTGAGGTCATATTTAATGTTGAATAATTTTGGACAAAATATACGGGCTTGGTGTGCAAAGGCCTAAATTACTATTGACTACAAATGTGTTCTCCCCTCCCTTCACTCATCAGTAGTCCGCTCACTCTTGGTGCATAGCTTTTATTGACTGTCGTTTAAATGGCCAGCAATGTGAGACAGTGTTTTGTATCCATTGTATCTACATTGAGGATCAATAGAAAAGCCAGAAAAGTTATATATAAATTGAGAGTATGAATGTACATATAGAATATAAAGTGCTTTTAAAAGAATGATATGAGCCGACCAACCTTTCGATACAAACAAACCCATATTTTCCATTAAAACTAAACGCCCACCACCTGCACACTGCCACTGATGAATGTAATTGCCATTTTCTTGTTATCAGCTATCTATACAGTGTCCCCTGTGCAGGGAAATGAGATGGAGAAATATTAGTGTGTTTGTTTACAAATTGGCAAAATGGAGGGTCCCATCCCTTTGTTAATGATGGCGTTTGCTCATACATGTGTGCGTCTGTGTTTGCAATGCTGTGTGACAACGTCCGCATCAATTTTTGCATCAGTGTCAAGCTGATGTTCTCCTGCTACAGCGTCACTTCTGCTGCTTTCTCTTTCAATTTCCTTCCCTTTGCTTTCAAGGGATTTGGTTTCTTATTTTCCCTGTATATTTAAAACCACCAAAAAGCTTAAATTATACTGATGGAAAGTGGCCAGGAATGTAGAGGGAGGGAAAGAAGGAGGATGGAGCACACGGATGGCACTCCATTGAGGATTGGGAGAGAGGAGAGGAAGCAAAGCAGAGGTGATTTCAAGAGTAAGAATGGATAGAATGAAGAAAGAGGGATGTTAATATATCAGCATTCATTTAGAGTATGATAAATAGATGTTTAAAAAGCCCAAGGCTGGGCCAGCTGAATAGTTATCCCATCATGTACTACTCTCAGATAGACACAGTGAGACATGATAGGATATGTTATCAACATGTGAATCAACATGTGTTTGGGACTAGACTCCTGACCAGGGTTTAACAGAGATTGGACACACTGCTCGTCTTCAGACCTGAAAGAGGGATTATAGGAACTGTAGGATTACTACAGTGAAACTTTATGATAGGGTTCAGTGTACTCGCAATAATACACTCTGAGGTGAACTTACTGATACTCGTCTCCAAGGCGGAGGTCTTTGCCCCTTTGTCTGTTCATTTCACAATCAGGCTATTATGTTGCGTATCATTTATATTAGAGAATATGAATGAAGAGCCACCAGTGATTGACCCAATGCAGCACTCTCTGCCATAAAGTGGCTGTACAAACTTTCATGGCAATCCTTCGAATATTTGTTGAGATATTTCCATCTGGAATTATTGGAAAAGAAAGGAGAGGTAAAGGGAGTCAGCTGTAAGGGAGAAGTACAATGAGCAGGACATACAAAAGTTACACAAGTTTTGGGGCTAGTCGGTTGGTTTTCAGGTTGTTTACTTGGCTGGATTGATCGGTTGCTGGAGGTTACAGGAGAGAGAACAAGACAGCTGAGTATAGGCCCAGTTCAAGTTTATTTATAAATAAATGCTTTGAATAATTTAGAGAAAAGACACCATGTTGGATATTCCCAAGTTAGATAAGAGGAGGAAACAAAACTAAATCCGAAAACTTTTCAGGGTACACTCAGGTTGTTCATGCTCTCCACAAAGCATACCTGAGGAAGAGAAGCTTTGGGTCTCATTGGAAACAATACTCATTCAATTTCCCAGACAGATAGCAGAAAGATATTATGAAGATGAACTCATTACATGATCTGACGACGATCTGTCCCATAATTTCTTATAACAGTGTCAGCAAAAAAACAAAAACACATCATGTTGTTATCTCTCTATTCATCAAAGTTATGCGTCTCTCTCTTATTCTCTCTCCCCCCTCCCTCTCTCCCGCTCTCTCTGTTGCATCTTTCTATTATATATGTGCCACACTATTTGCAGTGGCTGCTCCTTGTGATGTTGTCATAGATTGCTGCAAATGCATAGTGGGTAACTGTTCTACAGGGAAACTGTGTGTGTCCATATGTGTGTGTGAGAGGAAAAGAGGTGTGTGTGCGTGTGTGTGCTGGATAATGTAGAAAGGGAGTAGAGGGGTTATAGTGACGCTATAGAGGAGACACTGAGATATAGACAGAAGGTATTTCATTCTAGTGCTCTGATCGCTCTTTTAATGAAGTATCGATACTAAAAATATGCGAAATCACATCGTTTTTAATGTACGGGTACTTTGTTAGTATCGCTACACCGTGCAGCGTGACAGCAGCAGATGTAGCGGATTAACATTCAAGCTAACCTAACTCCCCAAACGGTGTGGACATCTGAACGCTGATTGACCGAGACGCGACACGTCCCATCAAAGAGTTTTATGTTTTTTTAAGAGCACCACTTCACATTTTCTCCGCGTCTCACTGCAATCTCAACGGCAGCGGGCCAGGTGAAAAAAATAATAAATCGGAACACGCCTCTGGTATTGTTCAGGGGGCCGGACCAAATGTGGAGGCGGGCCGGATTCGGCCCGCGGGCCGTAGTTTGGGGACCACTGGCTTTGATTCATATAGTGTTTAATGTTCATTCATCATATAGTTTGGTTTCAACACCCACAGACACTTTACAAGAACACGTTGCCTAAGTTGACTCACATGAAACTGTCCTTTAGTCAAGAAGGAGAAAAGTACATTGTAGAGGCTCTAACATAACTGCCCTCCCTGCTGTGGATTGAAAAGTTACGCAAGTAAATCCATATTTAGTGGTTTGTTGATTAGCATTAAGATTGGATGGACAGCACTTGGTAGACACATAATGTTCCCACAGTCAATACCTATGATTGTTGTCGTTGTTGTTTTATTTTTATTGACATTGGAAGTTATGGTCTGGGCAGTATTTAATCTCTTAAAACAAAACAACAATTGATCTCATCGAAGTATAAAAAGTATTATACTATCATATTATTAAAGCTAAGTGTATCAATAAAAGCAGTAAATAGAAGTATATACTGTATATTAATTGCAATTGTACTCGTCTAAGAGTAGTATTGAATGACAACTAGTCTCAGGAGTACAATTTATAGATAACAAATACATAAATAAATGCAATGCGTTACTACTCAGTACTGGGCAGAATGCATGCTGCATCAACTGCAGGCTTATGTGCCTGCATGAAAATAAACAAATTATTATTAGAAATTATTATATTATATACAATTATAAAATCCCTGCTCTATAAAGATAATAAATGGTCAAAGACTCCACAGTGAACACAACAGGCAGAAATATGAACTTGGCCCTCTTTACTTTGTTTGCATTATTCACAGTACCGAGTACAAATAGTTTTGCAGTAAGTTTTTAACACTTATGTGTCATGATCTGGAGTTTGTGTCTCGTTTTGTGTCTTGTTTTGAAGTCCTTGTGTCGTCTGTCTCCCTGTGATTGGCTGCCCTGGCCCTGATTGTTTCCTTCTGTGTGATTGCTGGCCCCGCCCTCATTGTGTTCACCTGTGTCTCGTTCCCCGTTGTCCAATCCTCTCACCTTGCCTGTGTATGTAAACCCTGTTCGTCTCATTCCCAGTGTGGCTTCGTACTGTTTGGTCTACGTGTTTGTCGTCCTGTTCTGGTCTGGGCTGTGATTGTTGGAAATAAATAATAGTTTGTACAGTACTGTCGGCATTTGGGTCCTCTCTCGCTGCGACAACCCGGACTCTCCCCGACATTATGGATATTTTTTAACCGTTCCTCAAGTAGCTTTATTATAACTAGCTACAGTAATATTTTCAATTAACAGCATAACATTTGCTCAGTGGTTGACTTAGTTTATCTGTCAGTTTTTTAATTGGTTGCTGTATTTTAAAAAGTAGAGGAATAATGGTCATAATTACAGTTTTGCCGGTTATGGCTTCAACATCCCCAGAATGCAGTTTGATTCGTAAGACATTTAAAATGAAAGATTGTATGTCCATGCTCTCAATTTACAACTATTAGTAGGTCATCATTTCTATTCCCTTCCCTCAAATGTCATCTCTTTACTCGTTTTGTCTTTATCTATCCCTATCTCTCCCGGCTCTTTGGTGAGTAACGTTGCATGTCTGAGTAATTATACATACCCACAGGTGCACAAATGCACAACAATGCAGACATAAACAAACTAAGTATGCAAGATATATTTATTAATAGTGATAGAACACGTCTTCAATGAATGTTGGATGACTAGAATAGAGAAACCAGCATTAAAAGCAAAGGTCTGTGTTAAAAGTGAAGAAGCATTAGATCAATGTCACAAAGTATTGATGCATTCGCTGCAATACGACTAGAGAAGCATTCAGAATGAAAATAGACGTGTGTTCAAATGCATGGGCTGGGAATGTTTTGTTCCAAGTACGAGCATGACAATAAATTACAATCCAGGGAAATTGGTTGGTCACTACTTTCTTGACTTTAATGGGTGTACATGATGCCAAAATATGGCAAAGCAATTTATAGTACTATGAGATAGGATTTAATCAATTTGGAAAGTTATCAGTCATATTACTTTCTGTCGCAACGACCCCTTGGTAAAAAGTATGAATACACACTGAGCACAATACAAAGTATAGCAGAATGGAACCATTTAAAAAAACATATCTAATTGTCGTTTTTCTGACCAATAGTGATACTCTGTATTTATATGATGTGCGCAAACGTCTTCTTTAACTGAGAGATTTCAGAAATAGTTTCCTCCAACTGTCTTTCATTTCCACTCGACAACTGTTGGACTACCTCCTAGAATAGATGCTTGTCTAAAATTGGTCAGTTATATAATTTGTGCAGAAAAATTCTTCTTGAAACCAGAAAAAGACAGCCCACTCCTGCTTTTTTCAATCATCAAACAGATGATGTATCTTCTTTGACATAACCATCTTTGTTCAAGCAAAAAAAGTAGAGACACCGGCATGCAGAGAACATGAAAAATGCGGAATTCTTTAGCCATGTATTTGATTGTCCAACGCAGTGCCACGACAGATGATGTGAAACTGGGTCGCAGCAAACTTTTTCCCTGATTTCTTTTACTTTGTATGGTCTTTTATCTCTTAAGGTGCTAGGGTTGTAGTATTATTATTGGAAAGGCAAATTAATGTATGATTATGCTCCAAAATGTCAACGAGAAGCCCTTGTGTATCTGAATGTGGATGATCTTGTGCTTCGATCGATCACAGGCACACCCGCAGCTTAATTAACAGAACACAGATAATCAAGGCTAATAACCAGCATCTTCATGCACTTAATAGCAATGTGCATTAGGTTACCATTGTGATGCCCCCCTGGGCGTTGCAAAGTACAGCTCAGTGAGGAGAGCTTGACTTCTCTTATGAATTAGATATGACATATTAGAGCATGCATTAAATTAATGATGACAAGAGATTCAAGCTTGATTTCAATATTAAAACAGTCTACTTTTAATAATGACTAATTATTCACAGGTTGCTACAGGGCCATCATTTTACAGAACCTAACACTTCTTTGCCTTGAGCCGTCTCATTACCAGGCTTCATATTGCTAACTTTTATACAAGACTTGATATTACCAAGCAACTGAACTATGTATACATGTATATATGTATATATATATATATATATATATATATATTTATGTATGTATATATTTATATATAGATATATATACAGGACTGTCTCAGAAAATTAGAATATTGTGATGAAGTTCTTTATTTTCTGTAATGCAATTAAAAAAACAAAAATGTCATGCATTCTGGATTCATTACAAATCAACTGAAATATTGCAAGCCTTTTATTCTTTTAATATTGCTGATTATGGCTTACAGCTTAAGAAAACTCAAATATCCTATCTCTAAATATTAGAATATCATGAAAAAGTATACTAGTAGGGTATTAAACAAATCACTTGAATTGTCTAATTAACTCAAACACCTGCAAGGGTTTCCTGAGCCTTGACAAACACTCAGCTGTTATAAATCTTTTTTTTTACTTGGTCTGAGGAAATATTAAAATTTTATGAGATAGGATTTTAGAGTTTTCTTAAGCTGTAAGCCATAATCAGCAATATTAAAAGAATAAAAGGCTTGCAATATTTCAGTTGATTTGTAATGAATCCAGAAGGCATGACATTTTTGTTTTTTTAATTGCATTACAGAAAATAAAGAACTTTATCACAATATTCTAATTTTCTGAGACAGTCCTGTATATATATTCTGAATCAGCTTGGTTCAGAGTTGGGAACTTAATAAATCGAGACTAGATGGAGCAAATAAATGACCTAACATCAAAGAAAACCATTTACAATCCCCGACCTGCCTGACAAAGGAAACAGGATAAGTAATATGTGAGTGTCAACCAACCACTACTATTTCCCAAAAAATACCTCCCATCAAAATGACACTGATGGGGGCTGAATCGGTATACAACTTTTAAATGTATTTGAGTGAGCATGCCACTGTCTGCTCACACCTGATGGACACCAATAATACTGATTGTTATTCAGAATATCTACAACAATATTGTGTAAAATATATGCACCACCAAGGTCCCACAATGTATTGAAAAGTATACTCTTCTAAAGTGTAATGACTGAAGGAGTGGTTTCACACACTGCCACACTCAGGGAAGTCAATCTAAACTAAAACACAGACTTGTAACCACAGCTTTAGGTAAATGCATTTTCCAATGCACTGGCAAAATCCAGTGTGAAGATACTCCTAAAATCCATCCATCAAATCCTGTAATCCCTTTTCAATACTTGGTAATTGTAATCCATGCTGGAGTCTATCCAACCATGCATTTGGTAAAATGCATCAAAGCACCTTGGACAGGCTGCCCGTATAATCATTGGGCTCACACTAACAGTCACACTCACATTCACAGCTACTGTATTTGCAACCTGTGTCGTTTCCAAGTCCCCAGGAGACATTTTGACAGATCAGCAGACAGGTCGAAGATAAGTGAGTGAAACCAATTTGGTTACTTTAAAAAAGATAACATTGTGACAACATATGACTGAAGTTTCACTTTCATTTGCTTCTGCTATGGTCCAGTAGAACTTATTATGATTATGCCAAGTGTGGAGTTCCTTCATATACAGATACAAAATAATGGTATGGCACTATGTAGTAACTGTCTGAATTAGAAGCAGCAGTTTTATGCAGACACAGGTGGGGGAGATTTCCAAATTGAATAGCATCTGTGGCATTAGCGGTTGGCAGATGGTTAGTTGGTAAAGACCTGTTGAAGTTGAAGATGTGGCGATATAACAGGATACCAAAGCACCCTGAAATATAGGGCTGTCCTGGACTAAATCAATTATTAGTTGACTAACAAGATTTTGTAAATTAATTGATTAGTTGATCAAATTGACAGTTCTGTATAACTGAGTTTCTCAACAAAGAATCGAAAAAGAACACTTCTTTTGAAATAAGTAATTTAGCCTTATAGACCAATTAAACGGATTCATTAACCAATCAACTAAGAGGGGGCACCGCCAATGAAAACCACAAGACCAAGGGCCCTTATGCTTTGAGGTGACAGTACCAACTACCGATTCACTGATTTTGTGAGGCTGTGAATAATTGCATAGGACGTTGGCGTGCTCCCCTCGACAATACAACGTTGTGTGATTCTACATGATGTATGTGTAACAGAATAGTCTTGAAGAGTCAACAAGTGTTTGTTCACAGTATTTGTATTTATTCGATACATTGTGGTGTTCAAAAACTGACCATACACCCTGTAAAGTGTTATACAACACTTTAACGACATTAGACATAAAGTCTTAAGCTGTATTGCCTTATTTTTTAAAGAAAATACACTAAGTATGTATTAGAAGTGTCTTAGAGTTACTGTATGTTTTTCATAATTTGACAACATGTGACAATACATCACGCTCCTTAAGAGTACGACTGTTGTTAATTGTAATAAGAAAACGCTGATGTGTGACCGTATGGCTGCCCGTTTTAGTTCAGCTAAGCTAATTTAAGTTAACATCAGTTGGTACTTGCTGCTATGGCAATGATAAACACTTTCAGGCATCGGACTGAAGGAATGAAAATTGTCAATATTGATTAGATGCATTGTAAAGTTAAGATTAAAGCGTCAGTCAAACAGTTCGACACATTCTTTCATTCAATTCCAGGAAAAAGTGTTTCCAAACTTTTGACTGGTAGCTACTGTATATCTATGTTCATACACTCCTTATGAAACGGATCCCCATATATGGATTGGCGTGACGACAGTGTGTGTGTGCAGTGTGGAGTGTATTCATTACATAATATAATATTTATAAACAGGGCAGGAAGTTAATCATTGAAATGTAATTGCTGGCTTGAAAGATATCAGTTAATTGTACACTAAAAGCAGAAGTAGATATGTTAATGATGGTTGGTTGGACAAATTACAGGCTGTCGACCTGATTATAAATAACCACCCAGGTGAGCGATTTTAGTGCAGTCTTAAATTAATAAAATCCTTGTTTCAGCATTTGGAGATGAATGTGCTTCAGTGCATATGGTTAATCAATAAGATGCAGGTCTACCGTCAAAGACGGGCAACAGATTAAAGTTATATAAACAGTAATATTTATCTGTTGTAAAGTAAGCTGCATTCATTAGCATTTCTGTCTCACTATGTAAAGTAGTAACCGAGCATCCATGCACTTAATAAACTAGGTTATATTAGTTGGTTGGACTACAGGTTACGTTGAATAACACATTCACTGTGCAGTGTTTCCTCACTGTGAAAGCGGGGCCCGGATGCGATAGGGTCTGCTCTGTATTGGATTTGTGGAAGTCAAAGCTCCGGTCTCCCCAGCTAACGTTAGTCAAACAACTTCAGTTAATCCTCATCCAAGGCAACCCTTTTTTTTGCCTGTGACGTGAAACCTTAGCTGTGGGTTTTTTGTACGCTTTATGAATTTGGTCAAGTTCATGTTTGACACCACTCTTACTTTGTTTTAAAACGAATCAGCAGGGAAGATTAAAAAGACAGCATTTTCAAACAAATTCGGGAGATAACGTTAGCTGAAATAACTTGTTAGCGACAGCTGATAAAATGTGGTAAATCTGCCATCACCGTCACTGTAAACTATATATTTCCCATGCAAAAAAGTAATCTTGACAGACATTGCAACAACAGGACTTTTCTTAATAAACAAATACCAAGGAATAAGGGATATAGTGTGAGACACACTCACAACTGGCTGGTGTCGACACATGACAGTGTTGGTGGTGTTGTCATAATGCAGCACTGATGGTTTATACATTACAGCGTAACCCTCCAATTCAAGTTCAATCAAAGACGATGTGGTGAATTTCATCCTGATTTTAGAGCAAAAAAAGAAAACAGCATTAAGTCTCACTTTTGTTGCTTAAACTGTTCAAGCCTCTTTAGGGATTAGACCAGATTAAATAACTCAAAGCGGCTAAGACATTGAGAGGGCACGTCTCAGGCAGCAAGGATCCAACACACGACTCAGAGGAAGGGAAGGAAGCTGACTGGGTGGAAGGAATGAAGGAAAGTGTGCAAGAAAAAGCAAGATGGGTGGACTGAGGGCATAAAAATGGCCTCTTTACAGCAATTAGATTTACAAAAAAGAAGTCAGTGCCCTCCATTTGTCTGTGAAGACTCCAAGACTGTTAACATTTGCAGTGCACCGTCCTGGACTGGAAAACACCGACAATATTCTCAAAATAAATGAGGTTGGCTGTATTGCTGAGGCATATCTCACCCTCAATCCTCTAGATTTTGACAGAAAGGTTTTTTAACCCTTGTGTTGCCTTCGGGTCAATTTGACCCGATTCAATGTTTAACCCTCCTGTTACCTTTATATTTGCTAACATATTTTACCCTTGAGGTCAATATGACCCCAGCTATTAAAATCTCCAGGAAATTATTAGAATTAATATTGTTTTCCAAGTTTAAGTGTGAGGTACTTTATGTTTGTTTGTTGACTCCCGAAAGAACACCGACATTAAACATTGAATCGGATCAAATTGACCCGAAGGCGACACAAATGTTAAACATGGCACGGCATTCACAAGTTTCAGTGGATGTATTGAAACATCCTGAACACGCTGATGAACCAATGTACCTCGATCAGATTTGAGACAAAAAAATGAGCTGAAGGTGAGTGTTAATATTCCATTGGTTATTTATTGCAGTTGTGAGCAGTACCAATACACCTTTCCTCAGCACTGATTAGAGGAAATGTCTTTCACTGGATTGCATCGATACTCTTGTAATTCTGTCGCAACACCAATATCAACCACCTCCAAAGTGGTTCCCTAAACTCAGGTCAAATTTTAAAGTCAGACTTTTGCTCTTCAAACACTACATTTTGAGAGGATATGTCAGTGTTGCTGTGTTTGAAAACATTTGGGGTCTTTATTGATCATTGTTGAGGCGTGTGGGCGAGACAATATTGATTAGTTATCACATTCTTCATATTACACAGTTATCTTAGGCTGTCTGATGTCTAGTGTCCTACTACTACATTTACTGTATGTCCCTGCAAAGTTTAATGAACTATTTTTTAACATCAATCTCTGCGGCTCACCTGTCCTGCATGACACATAGCCTTTGCTTTGTCGAGACATTTAACACTTAAACAATGAACAAGCCATTCTTTGTAAATGTGGGTTAAATCGTTGCTCAAAAGGATGAAAGTAAAATCCTGAAATTAATTGTATGCTACATTTCATGGATTAAATTAGAAATATTGTTCTATTGGTGTGTTGAATTTCAGTGTCTAGCTGTGCTTGTTGGTTTAATTGTCAAACAAAGACTACGTTATAATGCCTATGTTTGTTTGATTTTAATTAACTTTTAATTACACTCAAGTTTCACAGTTAAGATGATAAATAATAAATAGTTGAAATAATTTGGAGATACAATATTGAAATTATCTTTATTTCTGTGAGATTCAGACTGAGCAGCGTTATATTCAGAAGACTGGTATTCGGTTCTTGGGAGGAGGGAATAAATGAGCCATTATTAGCTCCCTTATTGGACAAAACACCAATTAACACTAACTATATTGAATTGTTACTTCTACTGG
This sequence comes from Pseudoliparis swirei, assembly GCF_029220125.1. NCBI lineage: Eukaryota > Metazoa > Chordata > Actinopteri > Perciformes > Liparidae > Pseudoliparis > Pseudoliparis swirei. The sequence goes on along the minus strand of NC_079391.1, from coordinate 13,864,656 downwards.
CTGACATGCTGTGAAAATATGTGCTTCATAAAACCCACAATATCAGCACATTTCCTAAAAATGACAAACGTTGATTAGAACCTGCAATAATTTGCTGAAAGAAATATGATGAATGGCTTTCACTTCAACAACAATTTGCATGAACTGCTTGAATGCAATACTCTTGATTCTTAAAGGAGCACACCTACTTTTACAAAGCATGTAGGATGACATGTTTTGGAGATTGACCCATGCTAGGGACTGAAAGTTAGGAAATCTTAAACGATATGTCTCTCGCAAGCCCCCCATCTTTACATATATTTTTTTTAAATATATTTTATTTCTTTATTAGACCATCAACTCTAGAGATGATGAGGTGGGGAATGACATGCATGGTTATGCATGGTCGCCTCCCACTGTGGACATTGCAGTTCATGATCAGCACCATAAGTCTTTTTAATTAATATCCCATTAAGTAAATATAATAATTTTTGACGCAGCATTTCCATGAACAAAAGGCAAACATAGCGACCAGGATTAGTTTCTATTAACTTATCTCATGTATCCATAGTGATGACCCTATTTTTAAGCGAGCAACAGTGTTATAGTTTGTCTTGTTCAATAGATGTTTCTTTTGTATTCATTACCATACCGTATATGTTCTATTTTTCAGTTTCTGGCAAAAAATTAAATCCCTCTTGCATTGAATCTCTGTTTATCTAATGGTTGACTCCTCTTGACGTAATGACGTTTTGTTGGATGAATTCAGCTTTGGAGCTGCAGAGGGGATTGTCCTTTGTTCAGCTAGAGTATTATTGTTGAGACAAATGACAAGGTCTGTAATTATTGAGAGTTCATAAGTGAGCTCCAGTCGGTACCCGCATCAATACAAGTTATGACAACGTGTGAACATTCAGGGATAACAAACAAAGCTGGGGTTTCACTCACTCACATCTCAACATAACGAAGACACTTCAACTCATGACCTTAATGAACTGCCTGGTTGAATAAATATCTCAGAGGCTAACATCTCATTCAGAAGTCTTCATGATGTTGTCGTTGTCCAATAGGTATAACCTTTGACATTAATGACACAGGATCAGTAAAGAACAACAATGTGGTCCAGTTCCCATCTCTGATTCTGACCTTGAAGCTGTGCCGTCTCTTATCATTTGCATCCTTCAAAGTGCCCCCAATGTGATGGGTGATGAGCGCGTCCTGGGTGCTTGTGCAATGGGTGCAAACTAGAGCGTAGGATGACAGCACAGCTCCTCCATGATCAAGATCTTCCCTTGTCAAAGAGATGGGACACGGTCTGACTGATGACCTGACTGGTCCTGAGGCTGTTTGGAGTCCAGTATACTCACCAGTGCATCCACAAACACACACATCCAAATATATCCCCAAACACGCACACACATTCCTAATCACTCTGTCTTCTGCACAGCTGTCTCTTGCTCCACTGGACCACTTACATCACAACATGTCTTTTGTCGTGCACCTGTCTGTCTTCATGCACGAGTGACTTTGTAAATACTTCTTTATACCTATGCAGTCTGCAGTCATCAACACTGGCATTGCACCAACTGTAGATTTAGAGCCACAGAGGTGTAGATAAGAAGAACTGACCGTCCACCTGGAGACAGTCAGAGGGGCTAAAGGATGTGTGTCCATATGGACTTCCCTGTCAAAGCCACTCTGCTGGGCAGTCCATCATAACACTGTGGAGCAGAGTTAACACTGTTCTCAGGTCTAAGTGCCAGTAATGAAGTCATAAAACACTCCACAAGAGGGACCCCAAAGTGCCGACACTACCAATTGCTGTTTATTGTATGACTGAGCTGATAAAGCCTTTATTCATGTCTTAAACTTTGCTGCTGGCATATCACTGATGAAACGTGTTAAGTTCTATTATCAACTTAACTATTACTCACCAGCTAAATCTTTTTCTTTTAATAACCTATCGCTGTTAGGAAGTGTGGTGTTGAGGACACCAAACACACACTCAGGCAGCAGTTTTTGAAAATAAAGCAAGGACTATTTTCCTGATTTAGCAAGGGGGGAACAGAACAACAAAGAATAAAACAAAACAAAGACTAAAAGTTTTCCTTCGCCGGAGTCGGGAGGGCAATTCAACCGAACTCAAAGTTCATGGACTCTAATGTAACGGGCATTGACTCGATGTTCCATCTCACAAGAACCAGTCTGGTAACCGGAACAAACTGACAATGTGTCAGCTGATGCTTCTCCCTTATAATCACCTGGCGGTAATCATTGGGACGAGCATCAGCTGTGCCAAACGAGAGGGGCGTGGTAGTGGGCGGAAACGGAGGGTGGAAGCTGTAGGCTGACAAAAAACTAAACATTAAGCACATGGGCCACAATAACAAAACAGACAAGAGGGGGGAAACAGGGCAGCACACACTAGGAGCAGGACAGGGATCCTAACAATAGCAGCCCAAAAGTCACATTACTAATGACTTAACCTATAACCTAAAAGCATTTGTAAAAGATTGATAAACCGTTAAGCAGGCAATAAGTTAGGACTTATAAACCCTTTAAAGAGTGCTATTAAACATGATAGTCAGGTACAGTACATTTCTTAGAAATGTTTTAATCTCTCAAATATCAATATTGGTATCAATGTCATTAGTTAAGCTCGACTGTATGAATACATGTTTCCAATAGTGGGGATCCTGAGCTCCTTCACACCAGCTTTCCGGTTCTGTCTGACATTAATCCTCATCCGGTTTTACATTCTTCAATTAAGTGCGACAAAGCAAAGAAAACGTGCGTCATAGATATACCATATACCAATAAGACTGAGCTGGTTTAGACTGTAGGATGACAGAATGCAACTAGACTTGCTCTCTTGTTACCGAACAATTGTTAAACTTCAGGAGGTTTTCCTTGAGCTCTTTTAAGCCTGAAGGCATTCAGCTTGACAGACCAGATTCTCAATCCGGGGGTGTTGTGGATATCATTTTGGAAACAAGGCAATGTTCCTCAGCAGGAGCAGGTTTATTGAAGTGCCCAGACGGTATAATACAACAACTTTAGTGAACATTAGTTTTAATCTAGTGTCATCATCAGGTAAAGATTAGAATGTGTTCAATACCTTGGTTTTCCACAAATTTCCATTAATAATCAGCTTTACTTTGTATTTGGGGTTATTAACAAATGTTAGCATGCTAACCCACTAAACTAAGACAGAACACAGCATTGTCATTGTCAACATGTTAGCATGGTGATGGTAGCATTTAGCAAAAAGCACCTCTGTGCTAAAGCCTCACGTGGCTGCTATATGGAGTGTAGACTCATACTGAATATATGTTGGGTCTCAAAGCCAGTGTCTCATAGTTGCAGGGCTCTCAAGTCTCACGCATTGAGCGTGAGACTCACGCATTTCGGTCTTAACTCACGCACTCCCGCCACACATCGTATTTCTCACGCTGAAAAAAACTCTCGGCTATTTAATGTTTGAATGCAGGGGTGCTCAATCCGCCGACCGCGATCACGGTCGCTGCAGAGCTCCGACGCCGGTCTGCGCGCATCGGGGCAAAGAAAAAGTCACTAGCACCCCCCCCCCCCCCCTGTCAACAACTCTTCTCGGAGTAAAAGAAAAAGTGACTTACTAGGAAGTGGACAGACAGCGGAAGAGCTGAGATGGAAGACTGATCTTATCGCTGCAGTGATGTTATACTGAGAAGATTAGAATTTGAATCCTGGCAGAAATCCACAGCTCTGAAATTAAGGACACAGACACTATAATGGTGAAATTATGCAACATTTTGATGTGAAAGAAGCGAGAGGAGATTCTTTTTTATCTCAGCAATTTGCAATAGGTCTTTCATTGGGGTTAATGATGCTACACATTGTTCACATTAATATATGGGGAGATTTTTGGATCACACAAGGTTTTGTTAAAATATAAAAACTCATATTCAGTCTCCAACTGGATTACAGCAGACTGGATGCTTTAAAGTGAAGATCACCAGTGGTCTGGTTGCTCCATCTGCTCTTCGAGATGATTGACAGCGCATATACGGGACCATAAAACAAATAAGCAATGAAAAAGAAATGACGAGATTTTTCTACTCAGAATCTGTCAGCACTGCAGGCAGACGAGCCGGCTGAACGCAATGCAAACTCTCCATCTCCAGTTTAAATTCTCTGAAGTGTGATATTGGTATAATTTGGGACATTTTAACCCACGGATATAAAAGTTTTCCACGCTAGATAATCGTCAGGTCTTAAACTGAATTTCAAAGTATATTTCAAAGAATCAAGTCTAAGCCAACGTATTTATTTGCAGTTTATTATCAGTTCACTTGATGTAAACCTTAAAGTGGTAAACGATCATTTTATTGTGCAGCTTTCACATCATTTTATAAAACAAACAGACGCACACATTGTATAAATGAGAGATATAAAATTCAACTTGAATACAAAAAATAAGTTATAGTAATAGAACAAGAAATAATAAGAAAAACGCTGCAGCACAGAAACTATAATTCAATTCAATTCAGTTTATTTGTATAGCCCAATTTCACAAATTACAAATTTGTCTCGGAGTGCTTTACAATCTGTACACATAGACATCCCTGCCCCAAAACCTCACATCGGACCAGGAAAAACTCCCAAATAACCCTTCAGGGGAAAAAGGAAGAAACCTGCAGGAGAGCAACAGAGGAGGATCCCTCTCCTAGGATGGACAGATGCAATAGATGTAATGTGTACAGAAGGACAGATTTAGAGTTAAAATACATTCAATGAATATGACAGAGTGTATGAATAGTTCATAGTAGGCATATTCCACGATGGAGACCTCCACGATCCATCAGGCAGATGGCGGTGGGGAGGAGGAGGGCGGAGTCTCAACAGGACAGTGGCGTAGTCATGAGCAGGAATTCCACGACCCAGACGATCCATCAGGCAGATAGGATCTATGCCGCCTCATAGGGACCGATGACCCCATGAGACGAAAGTCAAAAGGACTTCCGGGAGAAAGCAGAGTTAGTAACGTGTGATTGAGAGATGAAAATTCATCCTTAAGGAGAGAAAAAGAGGAGATAGGTACTCAGTGCATCCTAAACGTCCCCGGTAGCTATAAGCCTATAGCAGCATATCAAGGGCTGGACCAGGGCAAACCTGATTCACGCCTAACTATAAGCTCTGTCAAAGAGGAAGGTCTTAAGTCTACTCTTAAACGAGGTGACTGTGTCTGCCTCCCGGACTGAAATTGGAAGCTGGTTCCATAAAAGAGGAGCTTGATAACTAAAGGCTCTGGCTCCCATTCTACTTTTTAAGACTCTAGGAACTACAAGTAGTCCCGCATTTAGTGAGCGAGCTCTAGTGGGGCAATATGGTACGACAAGCTCCTTAAGATATGATGGAGCATCACCAATCAAGGCTTTGTAGGTTAAGAGAAGAATTTTAAAAGTGATTCTTGATTTTACTGGGAGCCAGTGCAGAGCAGCTAGTGCAGGAGTGATGTGATCTCTTTCTTAGTTTTAGTGAGAACACGAGCTGCAGCATTCTGGATCAACTGAGGGACCTAAGAGATTTATTCGAGCAGCCTGCTAATAAGGAGTTGCAGTAATCCAGTCTCGAAGTAACGAACGTGAACCAATTTTTCTGCATCTTTTGAGACAAGATGTGCCTGATTTTGAAATATTACGTAGATGAAAGAATGCAGTCCTTGAGATTTGCTTTACGTGGGAGTTAAAGGACAAGTCCCGATCAAAGATAACGCCAAGATTCTTTACAGTGGTGTTGGATGCTAGGCAATGCCGCTACAGAATCCACATCACCAGATAATTGATCTCTGAGGTGCTCAGGGCCGATTAAAATTACCGGTTTTGTCTGAGTTTAACATCAAGAAGTTGCAGGTCATCCATGTTTTTATGTCTTTAAGACATGCTTGAATTTTACAGAGTTGGTTGCTCTCTGGTTTTATCGATAAATATAGTTGAGTGTCATCTGCATAACAATGAAAGTTTATGGAGTGTTTCCTGATAATATTGCCCAAAGGAAGCATGTATAAGGTAAATAAAATTGGTCCAAGCACAGAACCTTGTGGAACTCGGTGATTAACGTTGGTGGTTATCGAGGCCATCGCTTACAAATACAAACTGAGATCGATCTGATAAATAGGATTTAAACCAAATTAGTGCCGTGCCTGAAATGCCAATCGACTGCTCCAGTCTCTGTAACAGGATGTCATGGTCAATGGTGTCGAATGCAGCACTAAGGTCTAACAAGACCAGGACAGAGAGGAGTCCTTTATCTGCTGCCATTAAGAGGTCATTTGTAATTTTCACCAGTGCCGGCTCGGTGCTGTGGTGTTTTCTAAATCCTGATTGAAATTTGTCAAATAAACTATTATGATGTAGGAAGTCGCACAACTGATTTATACCACTTTCTCAAGGATCTTGGAGAGGAAGGGGAGGTTAGAGATCGGTCTGTAGTTAGCCAATACCTCTGGATCCAGAGTGGGCTTCTTCAGGAGAGGTTTAATAACAGCCACCTTGAAGGAGTGTGGTACGTGGCCTGTTAGCAGAGACACATTGATAATATCTAATAGAGAACCGCCAATTAAAGGCAAAACATCTTTAAGCAGCCTCGCCGGATGGGGTCCAAGAGACAGGTAGACGTGTTCGAAGTAGAAACCGTTGAAAATAATTGGTCACGGTTGATAGGAGAAAAGCCCTCCAAATATACACCAGGGCATACAGCGGTTTCCAAGGCCATTCCACTTGAGGACAGATTGGCACTGGTTATGGGCAAGAGATTATTAATCTTGACCCTAATAGTTAAAATCTTTTCATTAAAGAAGTTCATAAAGTCATTACCACTAAGGTTTATAGGAATGCTCGGCTCCACAGAGCTGTGACTCTGTCAGCCTGGCTACAGTGCTGAAGAGAAACCTGGGGTTGTTTTTATTTTTTTCTATTATTGATGAGTAATAGGCTGCTCTGGCACACGGAGGGCCTTCTTATATGTTTTAAGACTATCTCGCCAAACTAAGCGGGATTCTTCGAGATTAGTTGAACGCCATATCGCTCAAGCTTTCGTGACGCTTGCTTCAGTTTGCGGGTCTGAGGGTTATACCAGGAGCAAACCTCCTTCCTCACTGTCTTCTTCTTCAGGGGCTATCGAGTCCAGTGTCATTCTCAGAGAGCCTATGGCACTGTCAACAAGATGATCAATCTGGGACGGACTAAAGTTAGACCAGGAGTCCTCTGTTATATTGAGACGTGGTATCGAATCAAATACAGAAGGAATCGCTTTAAATTTAGCTACAGCACTATCAGTTAGACATCTAGTGTAGAAACTTTTGACTAACGGAGTACACCCGTAGTATAAATTCAAAAGTTATGAGGTTGTGGTCTGACAGAAGAGGATTCTGTGGAAGACGCTCAAATGCTCAATGTCAACGCCATAAGTAAGAACAAGATCAAGCTGCAGGCCAAAGCTGTGAGTGGGTTTCTGTACTCTGACAGAAGCCAATCGAGTCCAACAAGGAGATGAATGCAGCACTAAGGCAATCATTATCAACATCCACATGGATATTAAAATCTCCAACAATAATAACTTTATCGGTTTTAAGAACCAAACTTGATATAAATTCTGAGAATTCAGATATAAACTCTGAATATGGACCTGGTGGCCCGTACAGAATCACAAATCGAATTGGCTGTAGTGTTTTCCAGGTTGGATGTGAAAGACTAAGAACAAGGCTTTCAAATGAGGTGTAGTGTAATTTTGGTTGAGGATTAATTAATAGGCTCGATTCAAAGATGGTTGTTACTCCACCTCCTCGACCGGTGCCTCGAGGAATGTGAGTATTAATATGACTTGGAGGAGCCGATTCATTCAGGCAGACATATTCTTCATGGCTCAGCCAGGTTTCAGTTAGGCAACATAAATCAATGTGATTATCTGATATTAAATCATTCAGTAACACAGCTTTAGATGACAGAGATCGAATATTTAGGAGACCACATTTAATAGACCTATTTTGTTGCACTGCTGAAATAATTGTGTTAACTTGTATAAGGTTATTGTGTACGACTCCTCTTCTGCTTACTTTTGATTTATTTAATTGAAGTGGCCGTGGGACAGACACAGTCTCTACTCTAAAGTCAAGGGTGGGTAACTGCTCGAATGGAAGAGCAGAGAAGGGTGTTAAACTACAACTCTAATATACTAATATATATAAATATACTACTAATATATTTAAAGAATGAAAATATACATTTATGTATATAAAGGCAAGGCACGTTTAAATGTGTATAGCACATTTCCAAACAATGGCTTTTCAGTTGACTTTAAGGAGACATACAATGATGTATATAACTGTAAAGTCCTCGGAAGTGCAAAAGATGAGGGAATAATACGAATGCCTTACAGTCAACAATTCTTAACTTTGTCTCAGTTCACCGGTCCTGCAGTGAAAGTGGTCCTGAGCTGTGAACACCTCCTGAATTGAGAAACGCTTGTTGGGGGAACATGTGAAATGAAAGGTGGAGCCTCATCTCAGAGGATATTTGTACACACAATAACGACAACAAAGGTAGGGACTCCCAGGTAGAGTGTGCGGGTCGCCTGAAGGAAGAGCAGAGCCTTCCTGTTAGGCAAATTCTCTCGCTTCTAACTTGGCTCTCTGCTGTTGCTGCTGCAGGGAAATGTATTTATTCATCTGCAAGTCTCCTGGCACTCTCTCCACGCCGGCTGCAAATGGATTTGTATAGTATAAAAAAGTGTTTCAGGGTCACCTTGTATCTTTGGTTTTCATGTATTTTAACATAGATCTGCTTTTAGGAAAGTACAGGTTGTGCAGATATTTGCCACTTGCTAGACGATTCCAGTGTTTGTTTATTATATTGGTTTCTCCATCATTTCTGTTTTATTTGGATGGTTTTCTCTATTTGCATAACTGCAGTTTCACTGTCAAGTGGTGTTGTGCTCTGTGATTGCATCATGGTATTTTTATTCAAAAGCTTGCTAATGGATTTCTACTTCACAAATCTGGAAATGTCCTCACGCATCTCATCAACCCCTTTCACATGCAAACACCTCAGCATTATCATGTCAATGTTACAATAGCCTGAGCGCTTCATCCAAACATGACATCAACATCCTAGAAAGCTGTGTGTTTAATAACATAGCAATGGACTTTAGGAAACTACAGGCTGCAAGATATATATATATATATATATATATATATTTTTTTTATATACAGGACTGTCTCAGAAAATTAGAATATTGTGATGAAGTTCTTTATTTTCTGTAATGCAATTAAAAAAACAAAAATGTCATGCATTCTGGATTCATTACAAATCAACTGAAATATTGCAAGCCTTTTATTCTTTTAATATTGCTGATTATGGCTTACAGCTTAAGAAAACTCAAATATCCTATCTCTAAATATTAGAATATCATGAAAAAGTATACTAGTAGGGTATTAAACAAATAACTTGAATTGTCTAATTAACTCGAAACACCTGCAAGGGTTTCTGAGCCTTGACAAACACTCAGCTGTTATAAATCTTTTTATTTGGTCTGAGGAAATATTAAAATTTTATGAGATAGGATTTTAGAGTTTTCTTGTTGTAAGCCATAATCAGCAATATTAAAAGAATAAAAGGCTTGCAATATTTCAGTTGATTTGTAATGAATCCAGAATGCATGACATTTTTGTTTTTTTAATTGCATTACAGAAAATAAAGAACTTTATCACAATATTCTAATTTTCTGAGACAGTCCTGTATATATATATATATATATATATTATATATATACAGGAATTAGCTGCATTTGTTGGCTGCACTTGGAGTAGTATTTGAAATGGAAAATGTCGCAACTATGGGTCAGTGGGCAGCAGGTCCGTCTTTCAATCAGGGGGTTGGAGTTTCAATCCCCGCCCTAGTCGATGTGTCCTTGAGCAAGACACTTGACCCTAAATTGCTCCCTGTAGCTGCGTCTACGGTGGATGAATGTAACAAGGATTGTAAGTCGCTTTGGATAAAAGCGTCAGCTAAAATGACATGTAATGTCAGCTCTACATATTTCCTCTAGAAATGTGTCGTTCAAAGGATCGACTTCCTGAACTGGGACACAGCAAGAGACTAATACGTGTGTAAATGGAGGCAGGAGAAGGAGAAGGAACAGGAGGTGATTTGTCATTAATGTGCATTATTAATCTTATATTGGCTCCTTTGTTCCACAGTCTGTCCAGTTTTAAAATAATTTATGAGAGGAGACTCAGTTGATCTATTTTTCATCCAGATACTTCTGGCCCAAACAAATGGTGTGAGTCACAAAATGAAATGAGCCTAAAAAGAGCTTTGGAATTTAATGGGTACAGGATATAATATAATATTAAGGACTTTTGGGAATGAATCCCACAGTTTGTTAACACTGGCATTAAAAAAGAAGAAGTAGCTTGTATTTTATGCTACTTCTACAAGTCTGAGTAAATGTCAGTTAGCAAAGATCAAAACTGTGTTTTCTTCACATAATATCTTATATTAGCATTACAACTTTAACAGAAACAGTTGCAGATCTTGCTCAGATAAGAATAGATATATTTAACAATTTTAACAATCAGGATATCCAGAGGTCAGATTTTAATAACAGAACCAATGTTAAGTGCTAAAATGCGAGTGTCTAAATTAGGAGCTGTCCCTCAGAGTTATTTTTTAAGTAGCTTTTCTACTAACCATGTATCAAATTCCAGTCGATGTTAAATAGGGAGCTTGTGGGGATGACACCACTGTATAGTGAGATCCAATTCATTGCTTAGCTGTAAAAAAAACCCAGTTGCTAACAAATTTACATATAAACTTAAACAATAAATGTTGTCACAACTAGTGACAAGAATAATCAATTATAGCAAGTTAAAATCAGGCAGTTATAAAGCAACCCCAGGCCTTCAGCGAGGAGACTGTTCATTATTTGTCTTCAACTCTCTAAACACGTTTAAGATTTCAGCTTGCTGAGAAGGTTGCAACATGCCACCTTACAAGTTTGCATGTTTAGGCTGGAGGAGCTGAAGGCAGTGTGTCCCTCAGGGCAACAGGGATCCTCACACCAATAGCAGCTGCAGCAGAGATGGACAGAATGAACAACACAAATTCAGAAACATTTATTTTGGGCTGGATGCCACCAGTGTTCAACATGTTCAAACCTGCCGAATAGGAGAAATGATTTTGTGGAAATGATGTGTGAAAATGCAGAATTTAGCATTCCACTCATAAATTATAAAACAGGGGTGTAAATAGGTCACATGGCCTTTAAGGTGATAGAAATGATGTGACTAAAATACAAAAACAGGCTGTTTATTGGTGTGACACGACATAAAGAATACATTTCGCAATGAAAGAAGATGCCATCCAGGATTATGGGATCAGGTTATATTTCATAACAACTGTTGAGATAATGGGGTTATTATTCACAATTTATGAATCAACAGAGTCAGTCAATCTGTTTTATTGTAAATGCAGCAGATTACAGCTCCATATGTGCATTCAACAGATTAGAGGCTTTGGTATGTACATTAGTTTGCACGGGAAACCTATTCATGTCCGAAATACTGACTATTCCTAAAAGAAAATGTTCTGTCTGTTCAAATTCACATTTCTACTTTAAAATATGTATTTACATATCCTCAAAGATGTATTAATGTCAAAGGACATGTTTGATAAATGTAAATGTTTACACACATTGTTTATATTCTCTTATCTCCGCTTCATTTTTTGAGATTCTAACAATTCTGTGTGACTTTAACAGCTATTTGATTGTTCATGACCTCTCTCTAATATATCTCTCTGTAATGTAGTAAAACACTATGGAACACATCAGTTTGTGACACAAACAATTTGTAAAACTAATAACTGTACATTTACAAATGTACACTTTAATCCGTCAAGGGAGACGCTTCTGAAAGTGCTGCGGATGTTTGGAGGTTCCACTCTCATATTGAAGTGTGATTGAAAAGCTCACTGTTCTTACTGTATGTATTTTCACTGTGAAAGACAAATGAAAACACTTGCCTAAAACAAATACAGTCCTTCACCACCGTGAAAGAGTTATGAACCTCTCCCTAAGAACCCATCTTTCTCTGCTACTCTTCAGCATCTTTGAGTCACAAAGACTCTTCGGTCCAGTCACCCACAGCAAACCTCTGGATCCTCCTCATTACGGACAACAGATCACAGTTTCTACAGAAACTCACTTTGATGGCTCTGCCTGCAGACAATTAAGATATTTTGCCTGGATAAACACACCTGCCAGTAAAGCGTATCAGGCCATGAGTCTGTCACGGGTCTGTGAGGTTACAGTCCTCGGAGACAGCAAACAACAGCCTGTTCTGCTGCACTTCACGTGTGCTGAGACTAAACACATGGCGCTGTGTGGTTAGTCACTCTAGCGATCGACAGGAAAACGCACAAGTGTTTGTTTTGCCCAAGGTTTCCCTCTTTCCTTGAACCCATCAGTAGGCACACATTTTCTTTGGATAGACTTGCATCCTTTTTGTTGAAAAGAAAACATACTGCTTCAACTGGAAAGTCGCCAGGGTTGTTAACGTTGATTAAAAAGCAGGCAACAGAGCGAATGCTTTTGACGTTTCAGTTGAATGAGTCGCAGGGTTACGGTCACAGTGGTGCTTTAGCGGGAGTGTTATGAAGTCAGCTGGCATGTGCTCGGGAATGATGTGAAAAGGGGACGTACATTTTCCTGAGAGAGAGGGGAAACAAATAGCAGGTGGGATTGGAAATGTGGCATAAACAATATATATGCAAGTTAGATTTATCTCATTCGTGTCTCGTTCCCAAACACGTGAAAAATAGATTGGTGTAATCTACGATTTCATTGTATGATACCCAGCATGTCACACTGTATTATGGTTCACTGTGCTTCCACCTCACAATCACTTAGAGATTGTACTGTGATGCCTTTTAGTGCTCGTCCATTTTGTGTTGCGATTTATATGCAAAAGGAGTAATCATGAAGAAAAATCGACTTTGACTATAAGACCACATGGAAGGATATTTTTTATCTGATGCCACTGTCTACAGGACGACATCATGTGTGTGTTATGAATTACTATTGAAAGATACATCTGTTTTATGGTGTGACAACTCTATAGTTACGGATTCTTTATGTTTAGGCACAACGATTTACTTGGTAAGGGAAAGTTTGTGGTTTGGGTTGAATTTACCACCAATAAAGGTTATCATGATTTGTAGTTATTCAGGTTAGGGAATTTAGTTGTTATGGGGACAATAAATAACAGCTGTTTAAGGTTGTGGAACAATTGTTGCAGATACCAATTTGCGATATGCACATTGAAACAGGTTTTGTTTGCTGTCATCGGCCTCCGTCTCATACTGGACATGAAGAGATCCCATTCTACAGAATTTGAACTTCAACTAATGGGAGACTAAATTCACTCGGTTTATTCTGTGAATAATCCCACTCTAACGTTAATCTAAAGTTAATGACTCCAGCAGTCCGAGATACACACACAAAAGTGGATCTTCCAATTTTTTTTTTTTTTGCCATCCTTCTTCTCCAGCTCCTCACGGAAACACAAAGAGGAAATGTTGCAGGCTGTGTCATTTTGTCCTCTCACTACTTACATTGAAAGTGCATTAGGAAATGTCATTTTAATTGCCAGGATGAGCAGGAGGCATGATGAGAGCCAGGGCGAGAGCTTAAGAATGTCCTGTTGTCCCTTGGCTGAAGAAGATAGGATCACGGTGGATGAAACCTCATTTTGGGACACATTTGCGATGGGAGTAAAAAGAATGCTTTTTAGAGGCCCAATGCAAGATGTATTTTCTTGTCCAAAAACACACATCTTTACATATGACATTTGTAAATGGTGGCACTACTACACACAAGCACGCGGCTGTTGAGTGTTTAACACCAAGGGGTGTCGTGATGTTACTTCATGGGATACAACAAACGGCGGTCCGTATTCGTCTGGTTGAGTACAGAAGGATCGTCGCTTCAAAAAGACAAACCTTCGCAATGTGTTGTTTATCGTGTCAGACTCTCCTGAGGTTTGGGAAATGGAGCAGCCATTTGATATCCGTGCTGAAGATGGGAGTGTAGCCAGCTAGTTTATTTTCAGCAAACCAAAAACAGCTGTTTATGGCACCTGCAAGCTTTAACACAAATATTGATATTTGGCGCAAGTGTATTAGTAACGTGTCACAATATATTTCCGTATCGATATTTCATTCCATCCTTATTTTTGAAATGTCTCGACCAGGTCGAAGGAACTCTTTTACATCAGCTTTAATAAACCAAACAGGCCAGAGTTTGTTTGAACTACACCTATAAGGCTGGGTTTTGAAGCATCTTTCGTAATTGTGTTGCACCTGTATAACCTCAGAGTCTTCATGGTTTCAAAAAATCTGTTTAATGTATTCAGCATATTCGGTTTTGGGGTTTGGGAACAAATCAGAAACACCCTCTGGCATTAACAACAGCAGGACCAAAACATGTTGTTGTGAGAGTATAACTGAGCCAAGTTTTGCAGTTCAGTTTTGGTTTATGAGCCCAAATCATGAAAAATTATGAAGCTACTGCCTGATCCGGTTGGGCAAAGCGGGGATGGCTACTTTTTGCACTTTTGGAGGCTGAACTAACATAATATATGTCAGTGACGGATGTTCTTGTTGTGCGGGAACACCATCGACACACGGCATGAAACCCAGTTGGCCATAGTATAGCCATATATCAACAACTTAGTTTTAAGGTTGCCATACATTTGGTCTCTAAACTACACTGAAAATGTCCCAAAACTTTGCAATATCTAGATTAACCAGCATACGGCCTCAAAATCTGTCTCAGACTAGTCAGTTAACCTGATTTAAGCATTTATTAAGATTATCCAAGGACTAGTAGATTTTTTTCTCTGTCAGTTGTTAAATGTCATGCTTCAGGCTGTACTTTGGGGGAAAGCAGTGGAAAGAATAAAAGCGCCCAAGGCAACCAACGCTATTGGACAAAGATTGAGAGCGAAAGTAGCTGGAAACAAGAACCCCTGAGGGGGTTCAGGGATGTATGTCCCAAAAAATAGATCTGCAATCAAAAACATCTAGTTGGACAAGGACAATGGAACCAAATAAAGCTAAATATGTTTGTTCTGTTTCGAGCACAAATAAATGCTCACTGACTATTCTCCCCTCTACTTGAAACAGCAAGATTCAGCAAAACTGAACTCCAGCCAACGAGGCAGTCAGGTGGTTTTCACGTACCTGCTGTGATTTCAAGATTGAGCCGGCTGTCTATTCTACCTGCCAAACTTCTTTGGCAGCAGCGTATTCCTTCTTCTTCACTCCTTCTATTGATAGTTTAATAAGAGGAATACATAATGTTATGATATTAGATCATGAACAATTAAAAAGTCTCCCCAATCAGCCTTTACAGAGATGTTGTTAGTAGTGTGTGTGCAACAGTGCACATTATATGAGTTCCTGCTCTACCAGTGTTTCCTCTGCTATTTAAATAACCCAAATACAATGAACACAACAAACTCGCTGCCTCAACTTCGAGCAACCAGTCAGGGAGGAGCGAGGATTATCGATCAGACGCCCCCCAGGCATTGCCACCATTAAGCAGTCTGTTATTGGCCGTTAGAAAGCTTGAATCAACAAAAACAGAAAGTGGAGCAGAAGAGAGATAGGTGAAGTGAAGTTAATGTTGTCGTGACAAGTTATAAAAAGGCTTGGTTGTGAAAGACAGTATAATGTGCTGATGATTTGTGTCATTGTGTCATTGGCTCAGCTAGACCGGCTACTGCTCGGTCAAAACCGATTGTGATGCTGCTTTGCCTTTATTGTTTGGAGTGTGCAAGGAAACAGCCTTTTAATTGCTACATTGTTAGTCAGTTTGGTAACTTAGGAGGCAATTTGGTGCTTGTGGGTTTTGATAAGTTTGCACGCAGTTAACACAGCAATCATACTTTAGTTTGAGTGAAACTACACTCACTACTGTTCTGGAATAAGTCAATAGTGGAGCAGGCAAACCAGTTTTAAAAGTGATGTACTTTATATTTAAATAAGCACTGTGAGGTAGATCTAATTTAAGTCAATGGTAAAAGTTGTTTGCGTGGATTCTGACAAATTTTTACTGATAAATAAGTAATAAATAATTAAAGAAACATTTAAGTATTCAAAATTGTAGCTCATTTTTGTTTAAATTTGTGCTATCAGTTTGGTTGAACTGTTCAATAACTTGCAAAATAGTCATAAAAACTAATGTGTGATAAGATCGTGGATCATAAAAAAATTTCATGTCATCAAATCATATGTCTGCCATATCGCCCACCCCTAGCGAGTGATTTAATCCGTGCAACCCAAAGTGAGAAACAGAGACACTTGAAGCAATGCAGAGCTTCGATCCCGCCGAAGTCTTCTCAACAGAGACATGCTCTTTCTTCTGTTTTATTCCCCTTTGGTTTGCTGCATAATTGAAAGCCCATGCTCCTCCCACTGGTCGCCTCCCTGTGGGCAGTGTCTGTCAAGGATCAACCCCCGTGGTGACGGCCCTTTCCATGTTGTTCTGACCTACGGCAAGAGATGCTCCTCCGGGGGTCTCCGGTGACTAATAGTGCTTATTCTCTGTGTCGTGCCAGTCGCCAACACCAGAGGCTGAGTGAACAGAGCACAAACAGAGAAGCACAGCAGGTGGAAGAGAGGAGACACGGAGAGAGTCAGGGGCATGTCTAACAAAGTGAGACGCCCACAAGAGAAGAGAGCACCGACTGATTTAGGAAGGACAGAGGGGGAATAGTTTGAGAGAGAGAAGGTGAGCACTGCTGGAGCATCACCATAAGGGATCATTACAGTTCATTACATGGCTCTTATTTTCATTTGGCCAAGCGTTCTATTTGTAACACTAACAGTGTGCACAGCAAGTTACCTGCAAAGTAGACACGGCTTCAGACAGCGTTGAAAGGAATAACCCTTTTCTTAATTTGTTCTCAGAGAGAATTCCCATCTCTGTTTTTGTTGTTGTTGCAATGCTTGATATTTTTACTCAAGTAGAATCAATCTGATCCAGTCGGATCGGAGAGTAAAGAGACATAAATGTTGTCTCTACAATTCTTCACAACTTCCGCCTCCCATCAATTCAATTCAGTTTATTTTGTATAGCTCGATATCACAAATTACAAATTTGCCTCGGCATCCTTTTAGACATTTGTTGTGGATGTCATTTAGTGTCAGAGTGACATTTAGAAACGGCAATCGCTCTCTCCAGACATCTGCGCTTTACGTTGTTTAACGTGTGCTGTTGGGATTAGATCACATGAGTTACACCATGGTGTATTCAAGCTCCAAATGTGTACTATGGGAAGGTAAATTACAACATTATCATGATGTGTTCAAGTGTAATCCTGTACAATACTGTTGGAAAGAAACTTGACTAAATACAGTTCTTTGAATGAGATGTTTTTACTAAAATATATAATAGATGTAAGTGAGGGAATTCTGTTAAACTTCCTTTCACTAGCTCAAAGCAGCTTACAGTACAACACATGTTTAAATTAAAGAAAAATTTAATTTGATGGATTTAATTATTTGAATTGTGTGTTTTAACCGCTATAGATGACAAAAACAAAGTAAAAGGATAATATTTAAAGTTGTAGTGTGTCCATTTATCAAATCCCTTTTGATTTTAGGCCTGCAGGGTTGATATAACCGTACTATTGAAAAGTTGTGTCTACCTCATACTCTGCTACTGACAAAAATAATAATTTCAGTGTAAACTAAGGCTATTCCAGTCTGCCTGCTGTGAACGGTTTCATCTGATATTGCAGGGGATCAGAACTGGGGAAAGGCATTTAGAATAACTATATAAAAATAGCCAATCTTCTCACTGATGGTGTTGAGGTCACATCGAGGCATCAGTTTTAAATTGAGACCTTGTGGCATACTTTCCTAATAGCACTTCAGTGTGATCAATCCTGTGTGTAAATTGCTGAACGTTTCAAGGGGTAAGACAGGGGGATGCATGTGGGGAGAGAGGGAGGGCGACACAAGCAGTTTTATGAAGGCTATTTTTCACATTATTAAGTTTGAGTCAATTGTGTTATGAATTATATAATTACCACAAGTGAAATAAATGGCGTGTTGGCAGAGAGACTGCAAGTAGGAAGATGGTAGACAAGAGTAATAATTAATAAGAGAAAATGGAGAACGCCACTACAATTCTGACTTTAATTGAATAGGAAATAGTCCTGTGTGCATTATGCATTATGTTGAGTGATTAATAAATAAATAATCTTAGACTAAATATGCAATTATTCGTAAATATATAAGATAAGATATCACTTTAATAATCTCAAAGGAAATTATTGTTGCGTAATGAAAGAATAGCAAAAAACAATAGAATACAAATATAAACCTATTGAGTGTAAAAGGAATAATACTCACACCATTGCAAAATAGAAAAGAATATCACATAAAAAGAAGCTTGCTATCATGGCAGAAAAGTGAAGCGCATAGCTTGATTTAAAAGGTATTAATGCAACATAGACACAACCCACACCTCTGCATGACCTGCAACAAGCCTTTGCCGGGTTTTTGAATGAAGGCAGCTGAAGCGAACACAATCCCGTCAGCTCGAGCTCGTGTCCGCTCGCCTGTACGTCGCATCTCAACCTGCTCTGGGTCACACTGACACACAGACCTGCAGCTCTTTATACATCCATGACTCAGACACGGAGACGGCAACATGACCTGGTTGCTACGTTTGATAAACCTGTGCACCGTTATTGGCTGGGGGCGTCACGCCCACTGCCCAAAAAGCTGACTCCCAGACACAAACATGGCGAAATAAGACGGAAAGAGAAAATCCAGACAGGGAGCATGGTCTCTGCAGATAAAGACACTGCCACACACGTGTAGTGGGTCATATGTGATGATGGTAAGGGATTACTTCTGTATGTCTCTCCAATACATTCAATACTACTTAATATTCGTATTTTCATTGAGTATTTCCACTTTATGGAACTTCATACTTTTAGTCCACTACATCTCAGAAATATTATATAATTCAAGCAGCAACAGGGAAATGTGAAGATGCACCTGAGTCAGTCCACTCTCAGGTGCATCTTCACATTTCCCTGTTGTGTAAATCTTTTTCCACAAACATCACAACTTATTTATGTTGTCAAATAAATTTAGTGAAATTAAATTATATTATAGTTCTGAGATGAAGTGGACTAGAAGTTCAAGATTCAAGATTCAAGATTCAAGATTCAAGATGTTTTATTTGTCACATACACACACAGGGTGTGCAGTGAAATGAAAGTGGCAATGCTCAGCAGGAATGTGCAAGGGCAACAAGTACACACTATTTACAAATAAAAAACACAATATTTACAGTAAGTGTGTGTGTGTGTGTGTGTGTGTGCCTAAGAGGGGCAGTTGTGTGGGTCTATGTGGGGGTCCTGGTGAGGTCGGAGTTCACAATCCTGATGGCCTGAGGAAAGAAACTCCGTCTCAGTCTCTCTGTTCTTGCAACGTGAACGGAGGCGCCTGCCTGACCGCAGCAGCTGAAACAGTCTGTTGTTGGGGTGGTGAGGATCCTTCATGATCCTGCCGGCTCTGGTTCTGCACCTCCTGGTGTACAAGTCCTGCAGGGTGGGGAGTGTAGTTCCAATAGTGCGCTCAGGCGAACGCACTACTCTCTGCAGAGCCTTCCTGTCCTGAGCGGAGCAGTTGCCAAACCAGGCTGTGATGCTTCCTGTCAGGCCGCTCTCTACAGCTCCAGAGTAGAAGGACTGAAGGATCCTCTGGGAAACTTTAAATTTCCTCAGCTGCCTGAGGTGGTAGAGGCGCTGCCTTGCCTTTCTCACCAGAGTGTCTGTGTTTGTTGACCATGTCAGATCCTCGGTGATGTGGACTCCCAGGTATTTATACCCGCTCACCCTCTCCACAGTAGTCCCGTTAATCCCCAGTGGTGAGTACGTCCTCTGTTGTTGTACACTCCTAAAGTCCACAATCAGCTCCTTAGTTTTGGTGACATTCATGATGAGGCTGTTGTCCTGGCACCAGGTGACAGATCAGCAACTTCCTCCAGGTAGGCCTTCTCGTCGTTGTCGGAGATCAGGCCCACCACCACTGTGTCATCCAAACTTGATGATGGTGTTGGAGCTGAACCTGGCCACACAGTCATGTGTGTACAGGGAGTACAGTAGGGGCTGAGGACGCAACCCTGGGGGATCCTGTGTTCAGGGTGAGGGATTTGAGGTGTGTCTGCCCACCCTGACCACCTGTGGCCTGGCGGTCAGGAAGTCCAGGATCCAAGCACACAGGGGGTGTTCAGTCCCAGCTCAATCAGCTTGCCGGCCAGTCTGGAGGGACTATGGTGTTGAAAGCTGAACTATAATCAATGAACAGCAGTCTGTCTTAGCCCCTCTGGCTGTCCAGATGAGAGAGTGTGGTGTGCAGTACCTGGGAGACAGCATCATCCGTGGATCTGTTTGGGCGATAAGCAAACTGCAGCGGGTCCATGGAGGAAGGGAGGAAGGCGCAGATGTAGTCCTTTATCAGCCTCTCAAAGCATTTCATGACCACCGAGGTGAGGGCCACCGGTCGGTAGTCATTCATACATGCTGGAGAAGCATTCTTGGGCACAGGGACAATAGTGGATCTCTTGAAGCAGGCGGGGACCACGGACTCAGCCAGGGAGAGGTATGAAGTTCAATAAAGTGGAAATACTCAAGTACAAGTATCAACATATTGTACTGAAACACAGTACTTGAGTTGCCACAATGTACTTTGTTACATTCTACTGCTGCTAGAAAAAGAGCTCATGTTCTTTACAGGTGTTTTTTACAGATGTTCTTTATTTTGCTCTCGGGGTGCATGAGATTGATGCCTTTAACCAAATGAGCAAGCCTCCAGACGAGTGTGGCACTCCAACACTCTATTATGCCTAAATTGCTATAACAAAATGCAGCTATTAATTATGGGGTATTTTGGTTTAGTTTTCCTTAGTACATAAACACAAATTAGATTCTTATCAACACAACAAATAACAACCTTTAAAATCTGATTAAACACGCTTATATATTGAAATTAGCAAATCACTTAATTATTTGAACACAATAAGCAAAACTGAATTGGCCGATACCAAAAGTATTAACACAATAACTCAAATCCTATGATGCTTCTTGCCGCTATTTGTACTGAGTAAACTCAAGTGTACTACTTCTCCAAACCTCACAGTGGGCGGTCCCCTACAGACTCGCACGAACATAAGACAAGTTACAGGCCTGAGCGTTGCACTGGTGCGGCCGATAAAAAAAATTCTCCATTTTCTTGACCTAGCTCTCTTTTTTAATGGCTCCACATGTCTGCCACTGTTTCTTCCTTCCATGTTTATTTTTATTTCTCCTGCCCTCTTCCTGACCTATAACCAATTACCACAGGTAGCATGGGTTTCCTCTTCTTATCCCTTCTTTGACAATGTGTCATGTCTACATCCTTCAGGTTTTATTGTACCTTAGAATCCAGTCTTTTTTAAGGTCAATCAAACACGTTTTATTTTAATAGCACCTGTTAAACAAATCCGATGCAATTAAAAAGTGATTGACACAAAGAAAAACAGGATGTTGAAAAAAGATGAAACAAGATGAAAATAGAGATGCATACTCAGTTTAGTTAAGAAAATAAAAAAATTAAACACAATATTGGATTAACTGATCATGGGGGGAAAAAAGGAAAATGATAATAAATAATAATAGAATTAGAGTGAAATAAAATATGCAATACAATATATATAAATAATAAAACCATAAGATAAAAATAACACTGAATATATACAGGACTGTCTCATGCATTCATTATCAACTGAAATATTGCAAGCCTTTTATTCTTTTTAATATTGCTGATTATGGCTTAGAAAACTCTAAAATCTATCTCATAAAATTTTAAATATTTCCTCAGACCAAGTAAAAAAATTTATAACAGCTGAGTGTTTGTCAAGGCTCAGGAAACCCTTGCAGGTGTTTTAATTAGACAATTCAAGTGATTTGTTTAATACCCTACTAGTATACTTTTATTCTAATATTTAGAGATAGGATATTTGAGTTTTCTTAAACTGTAAGCCATAATCAGCAATATTAAAAGAATAAAAGGCTTGCAATATTTCAGTTGATTTGTAATGAATCCAGAATGCATGACATTTTTGTTTTTTGAATTGCATTTCAGAAAATAAAGAACTTCATCACAATATTCTAATTTTCTGAGACAGTCCTGTATATATATATATATTTATATAATGGTTAAAAGCAGAATAACCAATGCTTTTGTTCCGCTTTGTGAAACAGCTAAAAGAGAAGAACCAGAGGATCTGAGGGGCCCTACTGGTTCATAAACTAAAAGCATTTTCTGAGCCTTCTACACCAACAGGTAACCTGTTTTATAATAGCTGTAAAATGTGCTCTCCTTTTGATCCCAGTTTATACTCCGGCAGCAGAATTTTGAAATAATTGTCACTGACATTGTATTCTTATGGACCAGAAAGCAGAGTATTGCTATAGTTCAGTCTGCTAGTTACAGAACCATGCCTCCATCTCGCTGCGTTGCTCAGTGAGAGACATGGAGGTTCTTCATGGAAATGTTCATCAACTGACAAACTGATGTTTTTGTGATAAGTGACATGTTTGCTTTGAAATGAACCCCTAGATTTCTTGCTTCTCGGCTTGGGTTGAGTTTTTCTGTGTCTGCCTTTGAATCGATTATTCGTGCTGGTTGAGCTGTAAAATAATTGTACCATATCTAAAATACTGGTTAAAAAGTGAAGAGTGTGTGTCTTTCCTGTGTAAATTACCTGCATGACATCCTCAGGACAAAGATCACAAAGACCTGCTAGATGTTATATGATGAAAGGTGTGTCGTTATGGTTGCTGAGCCCTCTGACTTTGATAGTTTCAATAATTCTTTTTTAGACTGCTTCTCTTGTCAACATGTTTGCCCTCTCATTTTCTCTGAATGTGCTGAGACCCACATCAACATGATGATTTTCCTTTCTTGAGTTAATGAAAAATAGCATATCCTGATTACAGTATTGCAACGAACCTGTTCAATCCATTCTAATGCCGTCAGCATGGGAAACAATTCATGGAAAACAGTAAAGAACAATCAGTTATCGGTAACTAGGCACAGCCACTGTAGACCCTGTTGTTTGTGGC
Source organism: Pseudoliparis swirei (assembly GCF_029220125.1). Taxonomy (NCBI): domain Eukaryota; kingdom Metazoa; phylum Chordata; class Actinopteri; order Perciformes; family Liparidae; genus Pseudoliparis; species Pseudoliparis swirei. The sequence continues at coordinate 13,841,450 of NC_079391.1, read as the reverse complement.
TCCTTTGCTCCATCTGTAAACATCTGAATACATGAGTATGGTCCATAACTGTAGTTTTCACTGGTTAAATCTGCAGTCTATTCCTATACTCAAATAACTCAAAATATACACACAGATTTTCTAATTCCCAGATATTTCTATCAGGCCCTACCACACTTGCACAAATGCTTTATCATATGCTCCCATATCTTTTGCCATTTGCTCTCCTGTTCCGCCAAAACTTCATTTTTCTTTCCCCTCCTTCTCCCGACATGTCTCCCTTTTTGATGGATGGTTATCTCCATGACCCCTCAGGTTGACCCACTAATTGTTCCCGCTGGAACCACAATGGCATGTCTTGACTGATATCTACAGTAACCAATCAAATAAATGAGCTGCAACTAAAGGTAGAATATGTTTTTACGTATTTTAGTTTACCTTCCACTTTGCCTTAAAAATGGTTTATAACTGTTTATTTTAACACCATATTCAACTATGTACATCCTACCTTTTTCATGCTTTATGTTAATCTTAATTTCAGTTCACGATTTATTCTTTCTTTCTTAAACTAAATTACTTTGATTTGAATCATTTGAATCCAACTTTATTAGGATGTTACTTGTTTTATTCCCTTTCTCTTAGACTGGGACTAAACCAGTTTGAGCTTTTATGAATACACACAATTAAAATGTTGGCCATATATTGCCCATTGCCCATTTAAAGATTAGATTATTCTGAATTAGGATCTAATTACATTTAATGAGCTTGCATGTCAACAGATCAATCTCCAATCTCCTGATCAATCTCCTGCTATTAAGCAAACTCCATCCACTGAAGAAGAAAGCTATTAAGTGGACCAGGAGTTAGTGTTGATGTGTAAAACAATGCATTGTCTGTATCCGCTGTAAGAGATTACAATGAACATAATATATAATGTGTAAAATCAAAGGCAATCACTGGTCAAAAAAGTAATTTATGATCAGAGCTAGAAACCAAAGGCCCACAGCAACTAGACTGAAGCAACATTGATGAGGCTACGAAGCTTTGATCTAGATTTCTAAATATTTAGCTCCAAATCAACTGGGCTGGCCGAGTAGCGTCATGCAGGTTAACCAGGTCCTGTCATCTGGTCTCCCTGCAGACAGTTGAGGCCACGACAACTCCAAGAGAGGTATTCTTCCCAGGTGGCTAAACAACCACAGCTGGCTCTCCTCAAAGTGGAGGAGCAGTTGCTCAACAAAGAGATCATTTTGGTTCGCTGAGCTCCTCACCCTGTCATGAATTGTTAACGGCAACATGTCCATTTTCTGTTTCCATTGAAGTGGACCACACATCTCTGTGGATTTGTTCGTACAGTTTCATGGACCTGTACTTGTAAAGCGATTTTCTAGCCTTCCGACCACTCAAAGCGCTTTAACACTACATGACATCATTCACCTATTCACACCCATTCATACACTGATGGGAGGGGCTTATGTTCCACCTGCGCATCAGCTGTAATAAACATTCACACACATTCACACACCGTAGGCACAGCTACGGGAGACATTTTGGGGTTAAGTGTCTTGACCTCGACGTGGGCTAGCGGAGCCGGGGATCGAATAGCCGATCCTCTGATTGAAGGATGACTCCTGCTTACCACTGAGCGACAGTCGCCCCACTTTAAGCATATTTTATTCTTTATTATTATAAGTTCACTGGAAATACAGTGGCTTTTGGATGATCAACGTTATCAGTTAGACACAAGCCCAACTAAAAATAAACAGTAATAGCAAATAAAACAGAGTTTTAATTACCTTAAAAGTACTTTAGAAACTCAGATTGTGGTTCCGTGATGATTATTACATTTTAACGGCTCATTTACTGCACCAGATGCTCAGTAGGTCATTTTGTGAGAGAGGTCACGGTGGGTAGTGGATTTTAAAGTGAATTCTCTCACTTCTTGGCAAGGATTGTGTTCTCAAGTGAGGTTAAAAGAGATCATACAGATTGCCACTGGGGCGCAGCAGCTGAGATAATAAGAGTGTTTTATCCGACCATCATAGTAAAGTGAGAGCTGAACCACCACATAAGACAATGGATGGTATTTTTAATAAGGTTTCTCTCTCTGTTAGGTATGTGGGTGTTATAGTTGCAATATTATTTGCAAATGTGTGTGGAGAGCTGTGGAAATGTACCTCAATCTGTGTGTTTGATTTGTGAATGTGTGCAGGAATCTGAAAATGTGGAGTGAGATTGTGTTGGGGCACGAACAGCTTTCTTTCTCCGAAGTGCCGCGCGACAGAAAAAGTTGGAGAACCACAGCTCTAGCCAGTGGGGATGGATTCTGTCCATGGTGCTGAACTTGTGGTGCTATTGAATTATGAATGAAGAAACTGCCTCAACTCGGACATGAGGTTGTTGATGCTGGTTGTCAGGAGACAACTTTTTACTTGCAGTTTTTATTCGAAAGTTGTAATCTTTATAATATGTTAACTTCATAATGCCGGCCCCAGAGTTCCTTTTGAAATGGGCTGTGTATCCAGTGTTCGGGGCACCAAACACACTTTTTCTGTCAGATAAGCAACAAAAAAGTCACAACTTGTGTGCACCAAAACAAAATGGTGACTGAAAGGATACCGTTACACTGCATGCATGCACTGGCTTTTATCTTTTGGATCTCATCATCATGCATCTTTTGAGTCCCTAAACTTGGGCACGTTGTTTGTATCCTGTGCAAAAAATGGTGCATTTTACCAGCAGCAACAATGCAAAGAATTATATGTAGAGGCAGCTACAGAATGCAAATCACAAAAGTTACATAAGCACTTAAATCTATCATTATCATTGGCCTTTTCCTATTATGTCTTGGCTTGTGAAGAGAAATCCCTTTTTCTAGTGGGTTTGTGGTTGAAATTATAAATTCCATTTGCTGATAAACCCACCAAATGAAAAACACGGAGGTCTCATTCTTCATTCTTATGCTTGTGTTTCCTCAGGCTGAAGAGTATTTCAGCTACTTTTGCTGTTTCAACCGAGGTAGCTTTTGGTTTTCTTTGGGTTTTTCTAAATTGGCAAGGAATCTCTGGTAAGATTGAGACCACTTATCTGTTAAGCACTGAAACACTTTTGAAAGCGATGTTACCACAACACATCATCTACAGCAAGAAGAAATTCAACCCTGAGATCTTAATTGCTGGCATATTCTGCCATGTTTGATATTTCAAAAAGAAATGAGATACCTTATCAAACAGGCGAATATAATTTAATTTGGGTGAGGCTGGTCGGTAAAAAGGAGCTGACATCTCAGAAAGGGGAGGCATTCAAACTGCTAAATGCTAAGATACAATCCTCTGCACAGATATAAGCTGGATGAGTCTGTCTGAGGCATACAAGGATGTTGTGCCATCCCAATCTGCAGTTAGTTATTTTTATAAAAGTAATCCTTTCTTAAACTCTCCGATAAATTATATTTATTCAATGTCATGTGCCTCAAGTAGCGTATTTTAATCTTTTCTTCAAGTAACCTTGTTTTCAGATTTAACATTTTTAGCATTGTTGGGCATTATGTGCCTTTAGTAGCTGGTAGGAGTAGGAGCAGCAGCAGCAGCAGTAGTAGTTGTTGTAGCAGCAGCAGCAGCAGCAGCAGCAGTAGTAGTAGTAGTAGTAATAGAAGTAGTAGTATTAGTAGTAGTCGTAGATACAACTGAAGGGAGCAAGAGGGATTGGGAATGGCATGCAACAAACACTGCCTTAACCATAAAACAATAATGCTGTATAATAAAAGGCTTTCTATAAATGTTAGTTTTTTTACTTATCTTTTGTGCCACTGAAGAAATGTCGGACAAGCAACGTGACCAGAGAATAACAGTGTTTAGAACTTTGTTTGTTGAGACAAAGTGAGGAAGTTAATAAAACGTCAAGGCAGAGGATGAATGGGGATGAATAAATTGGCTTAGCTAATACACTTCCTCTGTTAGTCAGCCCGAAAAAGAAAAGTTTAAATGTAGAACATGCTCAGGCAGGGATGAAACGTGAAATGGAGAGATAAAGGGAAGAAAGAACCGTCAAATAAAATGTTTCAGTCGAGAGAGACTCTCCTGTATTGCTGAGGAAAATGATGTCGCACAGTTATGAGCTCATTGTTTGCAGACAAAGTTTTGCCAACGTGCCATTGCATTTTGAATAAGTTGGCAGATAAGTTGGCAGGCATCTGTTGGAGCGGCATCGTTGAGAAGCAGTAATTCCAAGACGTAGAGATGAGGAATAGAAGACGGTGGAAGAAGTTTTCATCTATCAGGAGCAAGACGGGAACAGAGTTGTTGAAGGGCTTAGCAGATAGAAGAGAGAAAAGTCAGCTGGTAATTGCATGGCTTCTGGCCCCATGATATTAGCTCTCCCTGACATGTCCGCATCTCCTATCGATACATGAAGCAACATGAGCATAGAGCCATCTTAGTGGCTCCATGTCATTTCCTTTGCACTCATGTTGCATTTCTCTTTGTGTCTTAGTGATGACCGACGCTAGTTGACAAGGATGAATGGGGAAAGGAAGGAAGGTGCAGTACAAGGCATTGCTCCTTATTATAGATAAATGTTCCCCCAAAATGATTTTTTTTGTCATGATCTGTACTTTAACTCCAGCATAGACTTATGTGGGGTTTCAACAATGGACAAAGACTTAAAACCTCAGGTGCAAGTGTCATATAAATTGCACTAATACCCTCTTCTCTACGTGTCTTTGTCTCTCTCTCCCTCAGGCTCTGTGTCTCTCAGTGTATTCCTGGTGTCTGTTGCGTCCGTAGTATGTGCCGTTTGGCTGGTAGCTCTATGTGGCGTCTGCACCTGGTGTCAACGTAAACTGGTAAGTTACAGAGCTTATTAGTCACATTTCAATGTTGACATCTATTTAAAATGATTTGGAGGAAGTCATTTCAACTGAGCTGAGGCCCTCTGTGAATCACAACACTTTGGACAAGGACAGAAGCCCTTCACACGACACAGCTGCACTGAACCTGGGTGTAGTTGATCATGTAATGCTAATTAGTTTCTGTTTTGAATGAATTCTTCTTATGACAGTCGAAAAGTAGCATTATTTACATCACTCACTGCCGAGCTATGATATAAAATGATTATAAAATTGTTATCTTTGGGTTTTGGACTGTTTATCAGAAAACAACTAGAGGTTTAAAGACATCACATTGATTGATTGTAAATGATTAATTGAATAATCATTGATTCATTGATAATGAAATGAAATCCATCCTATTCCATAGCAATACTTTTCGTGATTACTTAAAAAATGTGAACGGCTGTCTACAAAACGTCATTTTCATTCAACAAACAAATCCAAACTTATAAAGATGTCTTAACTAAACATAAACACTTTGCCAACATAAAAAAATGTCTAACATTAGAAAACATTTTATTTAAATTGGGGCTTGTTTAATTCAATTCAATTCAGTTTCTTTGTATAGCCCATTTTCACAAATTAAAGAGTGCTTTACAATCTGTACACATAGACATCCCTGTCCCAAAACCTCACATCGGATCAGGAAAAACTCCCAAATAACCCTTCACGGGGAAAAAAGGGAAGAAATCTTCAGGAGAGCAACAGAGGAGGATCCCTCTCCAGGATGGACAGGTGTAATAGATGCCATGTGTACAGAAGGAATCATTACACACAAATTAAAACACAGTAACAACACAATCGATGAATATGACAGAGTGTATGAAGAGTTGGTAGTAGGCATATTCCACGATCGAGACCTCCACGATCCATCAGGCAGATGGCGGTAGAGAGGAGGAGTGGGCGGAGTCTCAGCAGGGCCATGGCATAGTTAGTAGTAGGAATATTCCACGACCCAGACCTCGATGATCCATCAGGCAGATAGGATCTATGACGTCTCATAGGGTCCGATGACCCTATGAGACGTGAAGTCAAAAGGACTCCGGGGAGAAAGCAGAGTTAGTAATGTGCAATAGAGAGATGAAAATTCATCCAAAAGGAGGGAGAAAAGAGGAGAGAGGTGCTCAGTGTATCCTAAACGTCCCCCAGCAGCCTATAAGCCTATAGCAGCATATCAAGGGGCTGGACCAGGTGAACCTGATTCAGCCCGAACTATAAGCCCTGTCAAAGAGATATGTCGTAAGTCTACTCTTAAATGAGATGACTGTGTCTGCCTCCCGAACTGAAGGTTGTTCCATAAAAGAGGAGCTTGATCAAAATATAATTAAACATTCACCTTCAGCCTTTGCTATTTTAAAGGTTTTGATGCCTCTTGATTTAGGACAAATGTCGCCCATAAAAATGCAACGGTCCTTCCCATTTTACAGTCAACCATGTTTCTGAACAACTCTAAGCTATTGAAGATGAACTGCAGTTGTGTGGGCAGTCAGGTTTTATTTTGAAGACCTTGAACAGAATGTATAGCGGTTATCTGATGTATTGTTGTTGTTGAATAGTGTTTTGCTTCCTGTGCTATGTGGCATGGGAACCAGAGAGAGTATGTTTGGCCATGATAGCAAACATCCAAAACCTTTTGCTCTTTGTAAACATGGCTTTGTGCAACATGGCTGCTTGCCTCCAGCCTCCAGCGCCATGCTAATGATTCATATGCTAATGAGCATCACTCCAAGCTATTGGCTGCTGCTGGAGCAAGTGTAATTCCTCCAATACATTTTGATCCGCTGGCATTTGCTACACTCTGTCACGCTCTCCTTCCCCCACTGCCTCGCTTTTGTCCCGCTCTCTCATTGCTGCCCGTCTCTCGGTGTGAGGAGGGGAGCGCAGCCCAGCGGTTGATACACAAGCTGAGAGTTAACTGGGCTATTCAGAAGAAAAACAGCTGACCTGAGCGACATCATTCTCCAGAGTAATATACATGATCCCTAACTAAAGTTACATCGTATGTTAAGTGCTTCTTCAAATCTAAATTGCTATCATTGCTTTGGAAAAAACATAACAACATTGAACCCAAGAAACAGAACGATTCCTTATCTTTGTTTAACTTTATGTTATCTATTTCTCTGTCTTTGTTTTTGTTTCACCCTCCTTTTCCTTCGATACCAAATAGTCTGGTTTGTATTTGTCCTTTTGTCACTTTATCGGCATGTCCTTGTCAGAATGTCACTGATTTAGTTTTCGAGGATTGTGCCGCTCTCGTCTCCGGAGCTGTAACGACTCGTGTGTAGACCCAAATGCACCCTCGACTGCAGGGATCCTTCGAACTTATATTCCACACTCTGAAAACGGCAGGCAGAGTATCAACAGGACGAAGGGCTGGTAGGTTCTCGGAGAGTTGGACTAGTGGGTTAACCAGGGACAGGCAGGGTCGGCAACAGGAAATCCGTCGAGAAACAAGTGCTGGAGAGTCTGGCATAGAAAAGGAAGAACAGAGTGTGTGTGTGTGTAGGTGTGTGTGGCAGGAGACTATATAGGGATTTGATTATTGATCAAAGACAGGTGTGTGAACAGGTGAAGGAAGTCAGACTGACGAGGTGGGAGTGACTGAACCACAGAGTGAGGAGCTGAACTGTGACAACAGGTGTGTGAACAGGTGAAGAGAGTTAGACTGACGACGGGGAGTGAGGAGGGTGTGGAGCTGAAACTGTGACAGGAGCCTTTGTGGTTCCCATCGTCCTTGTCTGCTTCTTACATATTACCTTGTGTTTGTTTTGTGGGTTCCATTCATAAAGGTTAAATAAATAAACACCCACAGGTGAAACAGAGCTAATGTGTGAGAAGTGGGAATTTAAAAAGGTCAAGCATGTGATCTGCGGCTCATTTTCGTGATGAATCATTTGGGCTGGACAAAAGCAAAATATGTCACCATTTCCCAGAGCATTTTTGTTCTGCTTGTCCAAATTGCAAGGATCTCAAATGTATCATAAATTAAGAAAAATAAAATCCGCCTTAAACAATAATTAATTAACAAAATAGATATAGTAGAAATAGTAATTTTCTGAGTCCGTTTTCACCCATAAGCGTCTCATGCTGAAAAAACCCTCAATCAGACTTATTTATCGACCAGTCATGTTTAGTCTTTTTAGTGTTTCATCTGTGCTTTGTTGCCAAAATGTTTTTTTTCGTAAACATAATCCAGCTGGCAGCAACGGTATTTCATGCAAAGAGTAATTTGGAAAACAAATTAGAAGAATATGAACATCCAATATCCTTCTGAAAACATTTGCTCCAGGAGAAATAAAACTGTTGGAACTGGTCTCATGCCATTAGTTGTTTTGTGGGAGTGGAAGTGGGAGGAGAGGCAGAGGCAGAAACAGGCAGGAAGAGACGTTGACGCTGGTCAGTGTTGAACATCCAGGTGTGTGTCCTCTGCACTAATCCTCTTCATTAATCTGGAGTCTGCTTCAAACCTCCTCCGTGCTGTCCCTTCGTGTTTATCATTTGCTTTTCTACTCCATCTTCCCTTCTGTTTCTCACATCCACCCACACTCGCTCAACATTGTAACTTCTCCAACCTCTTCAGCCTCCTTCAGATTTTATGATTCTGTTAAATGATTGATGAGCTTCACTCGATAGCATATTCCTGACTTCTTGATATGATTCTGTGCTGTGTGTACAGTATGTGTGTGTTTACGGTAGTGGCTGAATGCAGGTCCAGATTAGGTCAGGCCTCAAAGTTAAACTCTCTATTTAAAATGTTTCTCCCGAGTTGGACACATGAGATGTGACATGATAAATAATTGAGTGTATTGTGGAAGCATTAGAGGAAGATACAAGAGAATACATAAAGAGGCCACCTGTCTGCGGGACACTGAAAGCTGTATTCAGATAAACATTCAGCACTCTGCTCTGTCTGAAAGCCTGTAGGCTGCTTAAAATCCTCCATTGAGATCAAGTACTGCATTCATCATTGAGTTTTAAATTGTGCAACAAATCTCTCAACCAAAAAGAGCCAAGAAATCCTCCATCAACGCTGATGAGAAAGTCGACGAACTAAAACACAAACAGCATTAATACACATTTGTTTACCCTTTTTAAGGCACATATTTCAGAATAAAAATGGCAGGAAATGTAGAAACTAGAGGAACTGTCAGTGCAGTTTACATTGATAAATTGGTAATTTGTCCAAAAATGCTTAAAACTGTTTTCATATGAGGAAACTAGAAACTCAAAGTGTTCTTCATCGAGAGAGGAACCATCTGTTCTGAGATTTTTTCGGACACCTCTTAATTATTTATACGTTTGCTTTAAAATCTATCCATACATAACTGATTCCACCCAGAGCCTTCAAACGAAGCTCTCCTCTTATATGTTCCTTTCTGTGGCGTGTTGTCAATCTTGTCTCATTCATATAACATGGTTTTCACTCATATTCCGATAAAGTGCCCTAATATCAAGATGTTTATAAACTTTATACAACAACGTGTGCTATTCTGTGACTCTTCTCTCTATCGTAAATAATGTCAAATCCAGTCGGCTCAGCAAATCTGTCCTCATTCGGAGACTCTACGTTGTCTCCTCAGTGCTGCACTTACAACAGAAGGGTCTTTGGATTGAAATGCTCAGCTGGAGCTTTTAGATTAGTCTACTCTCCAGTGTCCTCCACCAGTCCTAAAACATGCAGGTCAGAGTGACGAAAAATAGCCTCTCGGTGTGAATATTAAACAGTTATTGCATGTGACATGAAGCCGATTTTCTGTCGGAGATGTGACTGCACATCAATGTTTACAGTACTTGGTGTTCCTGAAGCAAGGGCTAAACCTCCCCGCACTGCTGGAAAAACAGTAGGACCTACACTTGACACGGTTCTGTGAAAAAAGGGGGATTGTTAAAGTAACTCCACTATAAAATGTCCACCTGTGACTTGTATACACCAGCAGAAGCTGATAGCTTACAGCAGGACAGAAACCATGCACTAACAATAAAAGACAGATCCTTTTCTTCTTGCGTCATTTATTTTTCACAGTTAACAATTCATGGCAGATTGCATCACTTATTTAGCATCAACTCCTCCACTATGGCTTCTTTTGAGCTGCTTTTATGGGGATATTTGTAACCAATGCTGCAGAGTGTGTGACTGAACAATCTTTGAGGAAGAGGGAGGGCGTTGGATTGACACTTCAAAGAGCGAACAAATCAAAAGGAACATATTCCCCTCATATTGTATTTTGTCATTCAGGCACTTGTGTAAAAGTCCTTGAGTTTTTAATCTTCTTCTTGTTTTTAATTGCTGGCACAACGTGATATTTTCTTTTAAAAACTAGGAGTCATTTGCCAAGTTCTGCATATTTTAAAATATGGCATATCTTATTCAAACTCAATGAAGTTGATGATGATCATTGTCCACAGCAACAGATGGTAACGTAGCAGAGCTCTCCAAACAGGATTGAATCCAAAACATCACGATGAGAAATAAAGAGATGTCTTTCCTTTTCAGTGGACATTTTATGGCATATGTGCTCTTTATGTCCTTGGTGTGTGATTACGACGGAAAAAAAACATTATGTAAGAGCAGAGGGTCTGTGTGACTCAGCTGCGAGAGCTCTGGGTTATAACCCCCAAAAGTTCAATAAATACAAAGTTCAATAAAACGTAAAGCTCAATAACTGCATTAAGTGAATATTGCTCTGCTGAAAGCACGGTCCATGATGTTCTGAAAATGGACAGAGTAAGTAAAGTGAGCTGTATAATATATTACACTATAAATATGTGCCTTTTTGCTGCCCATATCGAGAATGTTCTCACCCTACAACTGATCTGGTTCCTCCCGAAAAAGAACTCTTCATAGAAATGTGTCATCTTTGAGAAGAAAACGTTTGTGTTTGGGATTTGTATCAATACCACACTCACTAAATGTTTCACTGTGATAGAAGATTTGCAGTGGGGATTGCCTTTTTTAATGTGTTTTACTGAAACAAAGAAGACTACTGACACTATCTTCAATTTCAAGTGACAATAAGGTAATTTAATTTTGTGTTTATTTTTGCAGTCCCTTTGGACAAAAGTGGTATTGTTTTCGAGCGCTGCTGCGGGGGTCTGACCGTCTGGCCCGCCCCTGGTTCTGTCCGGTCCCTTGTCTTTCTTCTCTCCAGCAAGCCCAGCTCTGTGGTGCCGTGTTGGACTCTGTAGCTATGCAGTGACCCCTTAAACCACTACTAGGAGTTAACCTTTGTCTTTACACCCGTAATACACCATGTCAGCTACTATTTCACCATTGTGATAGAAAGGGTTCTAAATATTTAGTTTTAATAAATGTTTGTCCCGTTTTAAATTATTCTTACAGGTGTTCTGTGTCTGTTTTCGTTGTGCAGTAAGCAAGCACATTTCCTTTGTTTGTGTGTGAAAGCCTGTAAAGGTTTGTCTTGGCATCTCGCTGTAGTTAAGTGGTCCCTGGTCATGTTGTGATCTCATTCATCATATTCCAACATGTTTGGGACCTGATGCTGTTCCAAAGCCTTCGTAATGTGCACTTCACATACCAAAAAGCTTTTGTGAAGAATGATGATGAAAACATGGCTCTAAGATCCGTCTCTGTCTCCCGTTTGTTTCTTCGCAGGGGAAGAGGAATAAGCCCGGGGTGGAGGCTGCCAGCTCTCCAGATTCTGTGAGAGGTCGAGGGGAAAATAAAGCCATCAAGTAGGTGTCAGGGAGGGTTTAGACAGAAGCATATGGAAATGATATATGATGTGGTAATAGGATCACATTTTAACAAGCTCCCATTTCTGATTGGAAAGCTAATCTTGTATCACCCCGCCCCCACCCCCACCCTCCCATGGTCTAAAATGGTTCACCGTGAAATGATGCCCTGAAGACAGTGTTGTATGGGTATACTTCTCATTCATCAAAGAGGTTGAATTAAACAGACTCTTGAGAACACAGTGGAGGAAAGTTATTATTGTATATTATCTTTGTATCAATCAAAGATTGTTTTTCCGATAATAAAAAAAAGCGTTACTTCCAAATTACATTACTTTCTTTTGTTTGGAATACGAACTATCGCAAAAATATAAAGTCAATTGTCAGACACTAGAACACTGTGATCTACCATTCAGTTGAAAACAGTATGTTCAAGAAAATTGCTTCAGAATATTCACTCTCTGTCTTTTTTAAATGACTGTGATCGTGAACTGTGCTGCCATCATGCATAGCTGTAGTTTAATTATGTTGGACTGTAATATTAACATTGGAATAAACCTTGAGAATGTATGTTGTTATTATAATTATTAATCGAATAACACTTTGTTATTTATATCACTCATTTGTAATAATTGTCCTTCCTTTTTCATTTCCAATGTGTGTTTTTTCAATAAGCTGTTATTTTTGTTGTATACTAACTTTTCTACCTCTTCTGACTTTTATTGGTTTCCTCGACTGTGACAGCGTGATAAAGCGTGCAGGTCACTTCTTGTTTCTCCACTCTGGGTGTTTTTCATCATAGTCCAACATATCATGCTCTGGAGTTTTGTGTAATTTTGTAATTTTAGACTTATCTTGTATTTGATGTATTTATTTTATTCAGTATCTCGATTTAAAGTCAACTGTGTCCTGTTTTAGAATGTAACTTTACAGGCGTTGACATTATCAGATTTTTCCTATTCATTAACACTTTCCCCCGACCTTTAGATGTATGAGACAGTATTCTAACTTTGTTCTTTTTATGTCTTTTCCCCCCCTCACCACTTCTGTCATCTGTCTTCTTTATAACTCACTTTGATTGCATGGGGCTCTCACCTGTATTCTCATCTCCACATCTCTCTCTCTAGCCACAATGATATGGACAGAGACTTTTGGAATAACAATGACAGCAGCAACGTGCAACAGAGGTGGAGCTCCTACCCACCGAAGGAGTTCCTCTTGAACATGTCTCCCTATACCCCCTATGGAGACCCTCGCCTCACGCCCAAGTGAGTCTCAGTCATGGCTGGTAAGGGACCCTCAATCTGGGCAGGGCTGTAATGAACTGGGGCTTACGTACACCTTGGAAAATCCCTCAAAGCTGTTTTACATAATACAAATTGGGCCATATTAGCACTGTTTCAAACACCATATCAAAAAGTATAGTTTGGCTATTTGTGTACTTAAGTATCTGGCAAATAACACAAAAGATACTTAGAATCAAAGGCCAAGGTCGATCAATATATCACTCTGAGCAGTGAAAAGGTCATATTTAATAGCCTGGAGGGGGTCAGAAAGCCTCATTCTGTAATGCTACCTGGCTACATGTCTTTTGAACAGAAGTCTCCTCTCATACTTGGTAATCCTCATATTTTGGCTCTCAGGCAAGTTGACAGCGAGGTGGTGTTTAGTATGCACTGCTTGCTGTGCAGCACCTGATAGAGATGTGCAGCACCATCCCTCAATATTGCTGTGATTCCTAGGACTGCCCTAACATTGACAGAAATTACGAGCATTCTCCGTTTCTGTCTGCCAACAGCCGTACTACGTAATATCTTATTTGAAAACCGGCTTTAAATCGTAAATGTTATTCAGATCGAGGATTACAGAGTACATATTGGAGACCCTCCTTGTTGAGTCCCATTTGGTCATTACAATCAAAACTCAAAACACGGAACATCAAATCTGGGAAACAACATTTTAGTTTGCTCTTACACAGTGTACAGGGTGTACAAGTGAAAGGTTTGATAGCCCTATTCCCTACAGCCCTGCTGGCCTCATCAGACCCTTGTTACCTCTCACCTGCAGCCCATTGAGTGTTACCATGGAGACGGACATTCCTCAGAGAGCAGATCTCACTGTTTCAATTGAACCTTTTCCTCTTTTATTCAACACAACCTCTCCATCCCACGTGTTAAAATCTGCCTCTTAGTTTGTTGTCGCAGACTTGACTTAAGTGTGTACTTATCGAAACCACCAGGGGCGACTGCTGTTGGTGTATCTTTGAGTGGGTTAGTTTGAAGGAATAGTTTTTGACATTTTGGGATTTGGATGAGAAGAGGGTCTCTCGTACCTGCTTGTTAAATGTGAAGCGACAGAGCTGCAGATTAGTTTAGCTGAGCACAAAGACTTGAATCAGAAGTAAACATAAGATCAACACCTCTTACTTATACTATCAGGTATTTAATGTCAGCTAGCTTAAAATAAAGACTGGATTCCAAACAATGGTAAAAAAATCAACCTACTAGCCTTTTTGAAAAGATGTAATCTTTCACATCTACAAACAGGTTCAGTGTCTCGCTCAAATTGACTTTGACATGCCGCCCTGCTTTACCCCCTGAGCCACAGCTGCCCTGATTTAAGCCCACCGATTTACACTTCATATCTGGTTTCTAATCCGTACAGGTGTGTTAAAACCGGACTGTTTCTCAGCCGGGAGCCATGGCCAGGCCACCTGCAGACACTCTAGAAAGTTAGGCTACTGCGCCCGACAAAGAAATAGTCCAGCTCAAAACCAACCCTGCAAGACGATGAATATTTATTTTTTCACTTCTTTTTTTTAAGTGTTAATTACTGAGGTTAAGAGGTGCTGGTAAACCTTGGGGTATCTGTTTCCTTGCAATTCCAGTCTTTGTGCTCAGCTAAGCTAACCCCAGCTAGCTTCCCATGGAGCAGCTGTGCGAGTGGTGTGTGATCTTTGCATTCAACTTTCTGCCAGAACGCTCATAAGTTTATTTCCCAAAATGTTCAACTGTTTCTCTATACTGGGGTAGTTTCTGTTTTACTTCATTGTAATCTAATGTTGTGTGTTTGTGTGTTAGGTCGAATGTATATTTTTACTCCTCTCACCTCTTCGCTCTGTGTTTTCTGCTCATTTGTTGTCACTACTCCCACTATCACTCATAATACTGTCCGTGCTTTAAGGCGACCTGATAGCCCTCCTGAGTCTGGTCTCATGAGCCCTGTTCCAAAAATAGAGACACTGTCTCTGCTGTGTGAAGTTTGGGTGCGATAGCGTCTCTTTCATATCTACCTCCATTCCATCATGTAGATGCATCTCTCCTGTCACCGAGGCATTAAGTGAATCTGTTCCTTCTCATCCTCTCTAATTACAACTCACTTGACTCTTTCAAAACCACAGGGTGATCAATGACTTCATCTGTGCAGTGATGTTGAACTATTGTGTGAATCAGTCAGCGGCAGCAACTGTTGTGATTGCATAGCATTATTTTTTTTAGATAATTATTCGTATTTGAGTGGAATTTATTTAGCTGTTGATAGTGCCATTTCTGAGTCAACCCTGACTTACACCTTCCGGTAGAGATAATGATGCTTTTAGGCAGGTTTGTTTGTTTATCACCTTTCAAGCTCAAACGCAATTCAAAGTGTTTACATAAGGTGAAGAAATGCATTAGATTAACTTTTAAAAATAAAACCAAAGGGAAATAAATGTAATTAATAATGATGATGATCAAAATCAAAAAGAAGACCAACATGACAGTTATTGTGTAGTTTTAGTTCAGTAATATTTCGCCCACGTGTTGTAGAGAAATGATTCATAAGCACAGGATAGCCGTGCTGATGAATCGTAGGTGAGAGTAGTATGAACAGGTTAATCACAACAGCAGCCAAGATAAACACAGAAAGATCTTATTATTCAGAGAGAAGTCATTCATTTGACTGCCAGGCTGCACTCAGCGTCTCAGTGTTGTGCAGCTGCGTGTTGCGTGGTTTGTCCCTGTGCTGAAGTCGACGTTCCTTCTCGTCACAGTGACGTCTCAAGTCGGGCTCATGCGACGCCATTTTACTATGAGTGTGTTTTTTATAAACTCATTAGATGAACAGGCTTTTGTTTTCATTGTGAGCTGCAGGTGAGCTACTGTGAGATGAGAGACATTAGTGTTCTGTTCTCTTAAAATATCTGAAAAGCATCCGACTTGTTATTCAACTATTATTCCTGATTCACAGAGCCAGCAGATTGGTCATTGCTCTCTCCTGTGGAGTGTAAAATGAGGCAGACCTGCTGCACCTTCACACTACTTCAACTCTTTCGCCTATTTCTCTACAGATTTACGTTCAAAAAACGATTTTACCAAAGTGAAAAGCTGAAATGAGAAAAAGTTTCCAAAAGGCAAAAGCTCTTTACTTTACTTGTATTTTACACTGTACAAGTGATTTTGAGGTTTGAATATAAACGGATGAATAATCCGTTGGCATCAATGCTGAGCAGCTTTGGATATAACTTTTGTACTTTTGAAGATATGTGTCTCAGTCAAGTGTCCACAAAAAAGACTCTCAGGTTTACACAATAAATCTCCACTCAAAGCTCTTCACTGCTTTTTACTGACTGAGTAGTAGTGGTTCCTCAGAGTTGTTGTTGTATACTGGACCCTTGTGGCTCACAACGTGTCTCAGTCCCCAGTTTGACCAACTGCACTGATTAATCTTTTGCTCTTTGGCTCTGTACGTCTGTGCGTCTGTCTCTCGTCTGTCCGTTTCTCTCTCTCTCCTCTTCGTATCCCGGTCCGTTCTTTCTGTCTGTCCGTGTTTCTTTGTCTCTGATCTACCCGACTGCTCCTCCCAGTGGGGCAGTGGATAAGGGTGGGCATGGCGGTGCTGGACCCTCGCCGGGGACAAGTGACAGCGGGGGTGGTGCTTGCTCTGGGTCTGGGGCTGGGCCCAGTCGCAGTGACAGCGTTCGAAGCATGGTGATGGGGGGCAGCAGGGCCGGGCGCTGGCAGGCGGTCCAGAGCCACATGAATGCTGGAGGTCTACGGTTCGGCAAGTGAGTGGCGCATGGTGACAGGGGGTACGCATGAGGGGCCACAGGGGGCACCACAACCGCATGGAGTGGATAGGGAGGAAGAGTGTGAGTGAAAAAACAGCGAATGGCCTTGTTGCATGTACACTCGAAGAAGGACATCAACATAAGCTATTTCTGACACCGTGCAGATGAAGATAATGTGAAGGGTAGGCTGGAGGAGAAGCCAGCTGCTTTGCTGAGTGCACCTGCGATGCATGAGTAGCTATCGGTGGAAGTCTCTCGACTACAGAGGGCTTCGTCACCCATAAAGAAATACCATTTTCATGTCAGCTGCTACACCTCCACCAGCTGATGTCAGGGCAGTCTCGGCTGTTCCTCCACAGCCACCAATGTACTGAAGGCTGTGACAGTTTCAAGATTCTCAAACATAACAGATGCTCACAAAAAAGTGTAGTTGCAAAGTTGAGAGGCGATATTTTAGGCATTCTTAAAATAAAAGTCCCATTACATTTACTCATGGCAATATTATTGTTTGTAGCATCTTCATGAAACTCTCCTGGATCATCATTACAAAAGGTACAGATGGTTCAGGTGCATGTGTTTGATAAAAAAGCAAAGGAATAAGGAACAACATTTTGGGGTAGGCGTTAACTCATACTGTTGGACAGCAACCTGTCTGCAAAAATTATGGCCCAAGCATGATTTCTCAGAATTAAGTTTAAATAATTAAAACTTGTAGAAATAACATCAACCTGTAATATTGTTACATTATCCGGCAGATAATGTTCAGTAACATTGAGGATTAAGGACATTTTCTAATGGGAATAAGGATTTAGCAAAAACATCTCTTGAACCAGCGACTCCTCCAACTTTACAACTCTAAAAAAGATTCACCAAGACTAAGTGTTGTCAACATTTATGGCCTACCACCCATGCTACTGTATTTTAGGTAGCTTAGGTTTGATCTATTATACCCAAACAATTACTTGAAATTAGAAATGGTCACTGTAAAATTAAATTAAAACATTATCCTGATGTGACTTCTCATCCTATTTAATGCAGTATGTAATGATTACACTATAGATGTTAGATCCCTAAAAGGTACAAGTATCAATATTTCATAGTTGTTTGTATCTTTGTTCCCATTGTCCTGTGTTCCCCAGTTCAATATCCAGTTAACACACATTAAGCAAACTTCAAAAGATTTTATGTGGTCAGAGTCTCATTTTCCCTGTGTTCAATTCAAAGTTTCCTTTGATGAATTCCCATAATAGCCTGTGTCTTATTAAGCAAATAGAGTGATGGTGCATCTATCTCAGGTTCCCGTTATGTGCTATATAGAGCTGGGGGACCCGTTCTCATTCACAAGCAGTAAAACACGTACTTATTTAACCCAAACCAAGATCTTTTCTGAAAGATGAACAAGTAGTTTTGTTGCCTAAACCTAAGTGACACCAAGGGGCCCCGACCAAGTGTCCATATGTGAAACGATGGGAATGAGAACAGGTTGGGGGAACATAGGACCCTGGGATCATACCAATATGATATGCAGAATATGCTTCCATCTTTTCAGCAAATCCTTTCCCATTAACCATATTGTAAACCTCTTCATATGGTTTAGCTCTTACCTCTGGTCAGCTGATCCCAGCACACAAATCACACAATCAGTAACACCACCTTCCCAGAGCAAAGTGGCTCGAGACAAACATTGAGCCAGAATAACCCAAAGGTCACCTCCTGATCTCCAGCTGTGCACAACTTGCTCTGTATTCAAATAATAATCTGTTTCATATGATATATGTGAGTTATTTGCGGATAAACAGATGGTGGTTAATAAAAGCTGTATATGTTTGCACATTGAGGAGATAATGAATAATACATGTAAGATCTCTCTGTATGTAAATCGTTGTCCAGAGGATCAAACAGTCTCTTCTATTGTATCTCCTAAAGGTCAGTAAATTAAAGCAAATCTATTATTAAGCAACGTATAGTTGAATAGATTAATAAACAATTGAAGTGTGAAGATGCACAGTGGATCATCTTCAGTTCATTCATTTGTTCATCTTGAGCCAGCTTGTTATCTATAATAGTGTCTTTGTTATGACACAGTAGCTTGATAAGAAACAACAAAGCAAAATGAAGCTGTCAGAATTTATTTTTTAGAAAGTATACATTTCTTCAATGCGTGATGAATGAATCATTCTTCATATTTGACTGATTTTCACAAAGTTAAATAAATAATGTACTGGTACAGTACGTGGCTTTTTAACATGACAATGAGACTTCAAAAAATATTTTTAGACTAGAAACTCAAATGCATTATTCTTCTCTCCTGTCACATTTCAGATCTACCTGTGTTTCCATTTCTCCTCTGGAATTGGTTTCTATTTTGGGGCACTTACCGCTCTCTCCCTCACTCCCCCTCTCTCTCTCTCTCTCTCTCTCATTCACTCTGTTAGTATTGTGTCTCTCGCTCTGAGTCCTCTATTCTTGTTCTTCAGCTGCCTCAATTTTCTCTAATTACAAAATCATTTAAGGTTTATAGTCATCTTAATTGACTTTCAAGCAAGAAGAAATGTGAAAATAACCCTCTAAGTCAGTAATAGAATACAGCAGATAAAGAGGGTTCACGCTCAGAGAATATAAATGACTGGTGTTATACAGACAGCAGACGACAATAAAGACAGGCAGCACCTAAAAGCATGAGAAGTTACAATTGATGAAAAAGGATGACTATTGTACAGCCTCCAAATGTACGTGCACACAGCCTTCAGTGAAAGAAAACAAATATTAGAAAACACATCGTGACATCTTCCAGAGAGACAGGGAGAGACAAAGTGTGAGCAGCCACATATTTCAGTTTTCCTTATTGCTTCTTAACAGTCAAATGGATCATTTTACGATCACATCGTTTATATTATGGCCGTTGTGTCTTAACCATGTCAGTTTAGTACGGCAATGATATCCATGAGCCTCAGCTGCACTAGCTAGAGAGGAAGACAGTCTGTAGCAAATTCAAAACACATTCTTTGTTGCTTTGTACAAAACAAAGTGCCAAAATTAGCAAATAGATCCCCAAAATGACATGATCTATAAAACATTTTTTTTTAAAGTTGCCTGATTGTATATAACAAAATGTATCTTTGGCGTAATAGTTTGCTTTCTATTTATACAGGCTATCATCTTTGACTTAAAAAAACAAAATAAGTTGCTCACATTTGGTTCTGATGATTCAACTAACAGTTGCCCAATGTTGTCTCTGCAAAGAATACACTTTTACTTATGCCACCATCTCTCCTCTCACCTCAAAACTCTCTGACACGCCTACCCAACATAAATGCAGTAAATAATAAAAAAACATTAATCCACATTTACTGATAAATAAACATTCCCATCAAAGCCTGTCCTCAGGAAAGACTTAATCTCGCGCAATATGTATGAGAGAAAGCCTGCATGCACGGGTGCATGCATATGAGCTCTGCCTTGTATTTACTTGATCCAGCATTGCTTCGCTCCTCGGGGGGTTTGTCTCATGGCTCTTCAGCAGAGTTAGAGCTCAGTTAATACTGAAGAACGAGCACTAAGACAACTCGAGTCCAGGCAGTAAATCCTCCCTCACAGCATTAGCTCCAGGCAGAGCTGTTTAGCACAAGCCTAGAGCTATCAGGCCGGGCAGTCATTAAAGGGAGGATAAGCGGAGAAGCATTCTTATGTGATTGTAAGAGTAGCAGACCGGTAATTAGAGCGCGGGCTTAAAGAACGAGGATCGGAGGTGGTGTAGAGATGGATTGATGTGAGGACTGAGGGTGGAGAAAATATGAATGGACAGAGGAGATGGAGCGCAATTGAGCTCAGAAGTAGGAAGGTAATGGGAAGAGTGGGAAGGGAAATCAGAGCAGGAGCAGACAGGACCTGAGAGAGAGAGAGACTGGTGGAAGCAAAAGACAAGCAGCTAGAAGTAGGTCAAGGCTAATTAAGGGAATAATTTAGAGCTGCAGATGGATAACAGAGACTCAAGTTAAGTGATGATGATACTTTAACTTCCACTGCAGAGGTTTGTTTTGACACCCGTTTGAAACAATTGTTTACATATTGCATGCCAACCCATCCAGGCTCACACACTACCATGCAGCATACGCCTGAAGTTCTACACAGATGTTAAACCGTTACCTTAAGCTTTATGACAACTCTGTTCTTCTTTCTCTCCCTCCTCTCTCCCTCTTTCACTGATCGTCTTTGTTGTTTGTTCTCCCTTCAACCCCTCTCTCTTGGATATTCACTGTGAACACTGTGTTCCCACATTTCAATCTTTTTTTATCTTCTGAATCATCTTTTTGATCTACTTTCCTCTCTTCTAAATCCTTTTAAAAAACTACCTGCCCTGCCCTGTATGTCTCATTTTATCTCTAACTTCGATGTCTTCCTTGTTGTATCCGTCTCTGTCCTCGGTGCGCCCATGTGTCTGCTTAGTTTCGGGGACGCTTCCCTTTCGTCTGCTTCCACCCTGGAGCACATCCCGTCCTCAGCCATGGCGCGCCCTCGGCCCTTGGTCCGGCAGCAGAGCCTCCAACAGCCTCTCACTCACCAGCCCCCTCCGGGTCCTAACGACCCCCCAGTCACCTCTCAGAGCCTGGGCCAGCTGCACACAGGCCCAGGCGGCGGGGGCCCACGCGGGGGCCCACGCGGAGTCCGGGGGAGTCCGGCTGGAGCCTCCCGGTGCAGAGGTGGAGGGGCAGGTCGATCAAGGTCAAATCCTGGCAGCTGGGATCACATGATGGAGCAGATCCGGCACAGAGGGCTGGACGTCAAGTCGTTCTTGTGAGTTTCATGAGGTTTTCTACTCAGGTTCTCTACAAATGTTGCTTCCTTTGCTAAACCTAAAATGTTAAAAGAGATGCTGATTCAAGTCAACTGTGGGCATTTTTCAGGGTATATAATTCATGTGGATGTTTGTGTCAGATGTGACAGATTTTAATACATTATGACCATTAATAGCTAGTCATGTACATCTTTCCACCAATCAGGAGGTCATATTGTCTTTTCATAGTAACTTCTATAAGGGCATCCAGTCCTTTGTTTCTCTGTCATTGTGTGGTTGAGTGAAGTGGATATACTTGTTTCTGCTTATGACATTTATTCTGTGCTATAACATCAAAATAGTATTTTATTGTAGAACACGTGTATTGTATATATTGTGAATACCTAGTAACTCCAGAGGATCTTAAGAAAATCTAACTTCATTTAAACTTCTCCAAAGTGCATATATGACTTCAACTGGATTTAAAAAGGTTTCATGAAACCAAGCTTTACAGAATGGTCTTCTATTATTCTCTAATATGTTCATCATCCCAAAATACATGAACTGCATAGTTGTAGGTTATTCTCCTCCACCGTGGAGGATATATGAAGCAGTGCAAACAGCTGGGAAACTTTGCAAAGTTGTGAAAAATGCAAATTCCTAACTAACTTTAGGAACGCAGTGTGACTGTCGACATACTGTGGGCTTGATCCATAGGCTTACAACAATTAGAAGAAGAAAAACGATAGAAGTATCTTCCCTTAAAAGCAAAGATCATTTCGGTTTTTACGACGCCAACAATTTTCCGATCCATTCAATCCCGAGTGTGATGGCTGCTTGTGAGCGAAGGCGACTCATTGTTTGAGATCCCGAGCAAATAGAGCTGATAGTTAATGATAATTTACAGATGATATTCTATCTATACGACTATAAACTGGTGCTCCACAAAGTAGCATCACATAAACATCCTGCCCACAAACACAGACATTCACTCACACACACACACACACACACACACACACTCCTGTACTTTGTGCGTGTCTTCCCATTAGCCGTGTCCCCGGGCCACTGCCTATGTGAATCATCATTCCAATAAGGCTGGGCACATATATGGGGAGGTGGCATCACCCATCGTCCCTGTCCTCATAAATCTCACTGGACCAAACGCGTCAGCCGTTGACCCTGAAGGGGGAAACACATGTGATCAGTGTTTTACCTTCCACGTGTGTCTAAGTCTGTCACGCCATCTGGCAACTGAACCGCCCCTCTTACATTTCAGATCGATAGAGCTGGTGGAGGTGGTAATGAGTTCAGAAACCCTGCGGTTGGAGTGCGCGTGTCTTTTTTTGGACATCTATACCAATCCATTCACCTTATCGACGAGTGCCATGTTGGTACTGTTTACACATCCCCAAGGGTCTCTCAAGTGCTAGCGTGCTCCTCTTGTTGTCAAACAGCCTCTTGTTAAGGAGGGAATGCAGTACAGAAAGCACATACAGGCTGGGAAATGACATCATAAGTTGGACATATGGTAGAGAGGAAGAAAAATTAGTGGAACGTGATGAAACTGACGAGCAATCTGTCACAGGCTAATACGGGGGACATAATCGGTTGATCCTGTTGCTATTTGAGTGAACTTCTTAGCTATGTGCAAAATGATACATTAATTTCTGTCATTGTATCTGGCTCATCTTTGCAGAAATTAAACTTGAAATTGAGAAATGGCTCTCAGTGATCAAAACTTCTTTTATCATGATGATAGAAGTTTTGATCAATGAGACATTTTTCAGTGTGTTTCATCCTAAAATAAAACATTGAGTAATGATCAACCTTCTTTGAGATCGTTGCTAATCTGTAAAAAAAAAAAAAAAAACAGGAGATAATTGAGCTGCTTTTTATAATGATGTCTTAAAATTCTCCATCAACCGATATTTATGGATGAACAAAATATCATGGGAATTGCCCTTTAAGAAATGACTGTGGTAAAGTGAATTCAGAAAGGTGGTCCTTGGTTCATCACGCTATGTTAGGGGGTGAATAAAGAGTAAAAGAGCGTGGTAGAGAAAGTATGAGAAGCCAGAATAGTGTAAATATGTGCTTACAAATGGGTTGTTATTTCAGGACTGCAAATTTCAAGGTTAGTTGTGGGCAATTGTTTATTTGTTAAGGTCATTTTTTGCATGGCCTCTTAAAGTCACGGTGCAGCATACTCCATTAAGATATAATTTAAATAACCGCAGGCATGTTAAGAGGGAAATAACAGCTGAAATTCAACTTGATATGTTTCTTTGTTGCAGGTTTTTGTTAAGGCAACCTCAATTTTCATGGATTTCTTTGACTATTTTTTCATTATTTTTCAGGATATCATTTCATTGCCTCAGTTTATTCTCTCTGACTCCAAACCCTTCCTTTGGTTTTTTGCTTTTTTATTTTCATACATTTATTATCCTAGGAAACAGATAACAAAGGATGATACAGCCATGGAGGCATCAGTGGTTCTAACCCGTTCTGCTAATGATGCTTGTTTCAGCCAACACACATTCAATGAAAAGCTGCAGTTGATTTTTTTTTAAAGAAAATACTCCTGAAAAATGGTTTCTTGTAAGAACACAGACTGTTTACTGACCTATGTTATTGTAATGATGATTTATAGGAAAATGTACTTTGTTTTTAACAGGTTATAAAGAGCATGTTGCCCAATGATGAATATCCCTTTGCCTCATCCAATATATTTTAATATACACATGGTATGCAAGAAAACTATTAATAGTAGAGCTACATGGGGTAGTATATTATGAGCCATATGTTCGTGTTAAAAAACTAATCAATCCAGCAAAATCACCTGATTCTCATACTAATGTTACAGCGGTTGGTACAGTGTTTTGGTTGGTTGGTAGTAATCATAGGCACCCCACATTATACAACATGTGAGAGTGAGACTTTGTAATAATTCAAAGGCAAGATGGCTTTTAATAGCACACTCTCAACCTCACAGAGTCGGTTGAGGGAGTCGGAAAGAAAAAACTATCTTTATATCTCATTTCAGCGATAGCAGATAAATCTTCTACTGACCTATAATAGAAGAAAACAGAAAACAGACAATTACATCCATGATTATTGATGATAACAATACCCATCGCAGATAAAACCTTGGACCACTTTAATTTGAGTATTTGTGTAGTATATAATAGTATACGCAACGGCAAACCATGCATGCAGTAAAGTGTTACTCAAGTGTTGATAAAGTCTGTACTGTAATCTCAATTTACTGCATAGAACACAGCTGTTTTAGTTGAGATGCACTGCTGCATTTGGTATGCATTAAGTATTTGTTCAAATGAAATAGTGTCCTCACAACAGTCTACCACCTTCCTCCCACTCTCTCTCTGTACGTGAAATGAATGCGTGCTGCATGTGTCACTGCCTGTTTGTGTGTGTGTGTGTGTCTCCCTCTGCTGATTTGTCTACACGCCTGTGTGGTCTCGTGATGTCTTGTTTGTCTGTGTGTCCAGTGAGGGGAAGATGGTTGTTCTGTCTCTAGCAATCGGGCTGGCTGAACAGGATGACTTTGCCAACCTCCCAGATCTGCAGGAAGCGCCAGCAAGCAAAGAAAACGAAACTGCACCAGAAAAGAGGTAACGAGAGAAAGAAAGAGAGGTGGAGAATTAGTTTGGCAAGTGGATGAGGGAGCTGTTTGCCTTATAGTGGAGAGCTATGCAATGAAATCATGGCTTGCAATGTAAAAGTGTTTGCAGCACTATAGTAGCCAGGATTTGAGAAATACTGATGTGATGAGTGTCGCTCCGTCTAAGACCCCCATTTCCCCTCAAATTCTATTTATGTTTTCAAGTCTTCTCTATGCTGCCAAAAATATACATTTGATGGACAAATCACCCTGTGTGGTCTTCTGTTGAAGACCCCACTCATTAAAGCATGACATAACTATGGTATTCTGCTTAATACTGCTATATTAGTTGGTTTTCTCTGCCTCTAATCACAATGTTTTTTGTGTAACTTCCAACACTGAACTGAAGACTCAGTCCTCTTCCTGTTTGTTTTTCTTTTGGATACGATGTTCAGCTTCCTGTTCACGCCATTGTCGGTCCACTCGTTCTTTTATCATGTCCTCCATCTGTGTTCTTCATCCAGATCTTTTAAAAGGCTTATCTGCAGCTCTTTACTATTCAATACTGTGAGTTGCAGGCACAGGAGAAGGGCACCCTTATTATTTAGTACACTCAAAAAAACGATTCAAGCCCTTCTTAGAGGTGACACATTTAAATATTGTTTGATACATTTAAATAAATCAATTACAAAACGAAGATATTTATATTGAATGGGTGTCACACAAAATGTATGAATACTTTCATTTATTAGATTTATTGAGGTTACACTCACAAAAACGATTCAAGCCCTTCTTCGAGGTGACACATTTAAATATTGTTTGATACATTTAAATAAATCAATTACAAAAATAGATATTTATATTTAATGGGTGTAACACAAAATGTATGAATACTTTCATTTATTAGATTTATTTAGGTTAGATGGTGTGCGTATCAACTCAAAATAAATGTGTTTCATTCTTCTGAAAATCAGTTGTTTGCATGAGGTGAAGACACTTTCAATGCTGTACAGTGGTGTAGTGGCTAGCACTGTTGCCTCACAGCCAGAGGGCCGTGGGTTCAAATCCCAGTCGCGGCATTCCTTCTGTGTGGAGTTTGCATATTTAGTTAGTTAGTTTATATTTTGAGTTGGACAAACATAAATTAATTTAATTTAATGAATATCGTTATTTTATTTTAGATGTATTTGATACAAATGAGTTGGACTAACTTAATTACATTTTATTGCACTGATGTGCTAAATTTGAGTTGGAGTTGCATATAATTATTGGATGGAAAACCTGCCAACAATTTAATTGAGTTCATCCAATGAGTCATTTCTTTGAGTGTAGTGAGGTTCCTCACATGAAACACGTGTCTAGAAATATGCTAACCTCTCATCTCCTAGTGAACTCAGAGCAGCTGTCAGAGACTAACACAATGTCAGCTGGTGAACAAAGGACTAAACTGGCTGCCCTCTTATCATATCAGAGTGTTTGAGCGATAAAGTGCTGAACCTGCTGTTTTCACACTAGGCTGAGGATAAACCTGGGTGTAACATAACCAATTAAGCTCAAAACCTCTCTGCAATGCATCTAAATTCTAACTAGGTCATCTCAGATTTGTATTTGTTGAAGGGAAAAATAACAGTCTGTCTTGAAAGAAAATAACATGTATCTTGGGTTTAATGTTATTGCAACACGTTTTCTATGCTTTTGAAATGCAATTTAAAATGGGGGTCAGCCAGGGGATGAGGACCAGCTCCTCTTGTCCCTCCCATCATCCTCTCTTCCTCTCACTGTCTGTAGGTCTGTCAAGCACCTAACTGTAGTCACAGCCAGTCAGCGCGCCTCTACCTTGAGGGGTCGCGTGGGCCAAAACGTCTAGTGTCCTTCCACAACTAATAAGCGCTCTCCATCATCATCTCTGTCCGTCTCTCTCATCTCTGTGTCTCTGTAGTTATGCGGTGAGCTCCGTGAGCCCGTCTGCTGGCTTGCTCCCGGCCGTGAACGATGTAACAGGATGATCCGGCCAAGAATATATGTGACGAGACAAGACGCTGTCAGACAGTGAAAGAGAGACACAAAGACTGGGACACCTTTGCTCTCAGCTTTCGAGAGAAATATGCGACAAGATAAAAATAGACAGTCCCCGAGAGATTTGGGAATCTGTTGGTTTATTTATGAAATCAAATACAGCTCGCAGCACAAATATCTACAAACACCACATCTGATAATAGAGATTTGATTGGATAAAAGCTGTGTGAGCTTTATGTTATGTTCAGTCTAAATATAGATGGTAAAACAAGCAGACCAAGTGGAACTCTTGCTTTTAGAAATGTAGCCACTTAAATTATAAATAATAATCATAACATAATTAGAGGTCACATATCATGAGAGCACATACTTGTATTTTTTTTCCCTGCTGGAACATTGTTTACATGCCTTTTTTTTTAGCATCTGTCTGAAACGCTCCGTTACAACACCTGTTTTTTTAAACTCCCAGTCTGCTCAGATTGGTGTGTTTTTCCTGTCTTTCGCATCTGCGCTGTTGCCATCTTCACCTTGTCACTGCAGCCGCGGACTCACTGTGTCGACTCCACGGGGTTTAGTGGCACTTCTACCGTTTATTGTAAAAAATAAATAAATAAATAAATGTTTTATATATTTTTATCAATCAGTAGTCACGAATCACAGGTGCCAATAAACTTGCTGTTAGGAATCATAATTACCTTATGAACAGTGGTTTTGTATCCCTTGAAATATGCCGAAATAGATCCTTAGATCAGTGGAGATATGTAGGCAGGCAGTGTAGTGGTGTGCACTACACTCTGAGAAATGCTCCTCAAAGATTGCAACATAACACTGAGATATGATCTATGTTCACCCCCTGTTACTCATTTACAACCTAAAACTAAATCCACTGAACAAAACTTAAAATACATGAACAACACTTTGTTTTTTCTTCTATAATATGTCTTTCCTTTTTTTCAATGCACACTTGTGGTCATAAATCAAAAGAAATGTATTATTCCGCCCCCCCCCCCCCCCCAAGATAAACCTGCAAACCGACTCCGTTTACACGATGGGAAAACGCATATATTTTCATGCGTTTTGGCCTTTCATTTACACAAAAACAGAGGTTTTATCACGGAAAACGATCATTTCTAAAAAACTCCGGCCAAAGTGGAGATTTCTGAAAACTCCGTTTTTGTGTTTGCGTGTGAACTAGGTCAAACGGAGTTTTAGGTTGTCAAACGTCACAGTATGCGACTAAAAATGCTTCACGTCATGTGAGCGTCCTATGTTTACAGTTAGTTTGGCCGCTCCTACGTCCAGTGTCGACTGCATTCCGGTGCTTTCCTCTGACTGCCTTCATTTTCGTTGTCAGGTGCGCCCGAGTTATTTCCTCCTTGACATGAGGATACTTCTCGGAGGTCTCAGACGGGTACTGTTCTAAGAACAATGCCAACATATCCCTATATTTAGTTTGGCATGATTCCTAATCCACATTATCGAGTGCTTTATTTGCCTTATAATCTAAGGCGACTCGAAGCAGCAGCTCCACTTCGCTTTCTGTCCATCTAATGGAAAAGGAAGTTGATCGTGTTTTTCGTAGTTGTTGTTGGTTTTGAGAATTCTGATTGGTTTGCATGTCTTTATCCTTCTCGTTACACTGCCGACTACAGGTTTGGCATAGTTATGATGGCGCCCGGCGGCGTATAATGCGGGTTCATATAAACAGAAACTTTTTTGAAAACGACCTTGTGTGTACAACGTTATTTTTGAAAACGGAGGGGCAGAAATATTCGTTTCTGTAAATACTATGTGTAAATGTGGCCTTTAGACTAGCCTTGTGTCGTAACCGGCCCAAGACACAGCTGTATAGTAACGATGCTTTTTAATTAATCAGCATCTTGATTAGCCACACCTGTCAGGTGGATGGGCTATCCTGTTGTTCACAAACACAGTTTGAGAAAAATAAGCCTTTCATGTGCATAGAAACAGTCTGAGGTATTGGATTTCAACCTTCATAAAACATGTACAGTGCACTTGCAGAAGAGCTTGTTTAAATCAATAACAGCTGAACTCACATGCAGATCACTGAGTAAAATCATCTCTGAACAAATTTACTGAGTTTATTTTCATCAGTGTGTAAAAGGTTTAATGCTAATCTGTGATTTGGGAAGCAGAAATAGTCCAAGCTGTTGTCTACAGAAGCTGTCTTGTACTCATTACATCTTTGAGATGAAATCTCAGAAGACACCAATGCAGCTGTGATTACAGTTAATTATTTTATTGTCAGAGGACACATTTGTTATCTATAGACAAAGCCAGTGTTTTCTGGCTCTGCGCTAAGTGAAAGCTCCTCTAATCTGCTATGTGCGTCTTGTGATGTAAGTCACTTTGGGTCCCTGTGGTAGGCCGCTCAAAGCCCTGCAGTTGACTGGACATAATCACCCACCTGCAGATAACTATGATGGAGGCTCTGAAGCTGCTGTTGCACAGCAGAGCTGAATCTTAATGAGCTCAGAGGTTCACCACACACAGAGACGCAATAGGGAAATAAAAATGAATACACCCAAAAGAGCTTATTGGCCCCAGAAAACCTCCACTCTAGAGTTTGTAAAGCTGTAAAATGTGCAGCGCTTTATGAAATGGAGCATTTCAAGGTCTGCTTTCATTGAATTTAAAACAAGAATACTTTTTGTCCACACAGACTGTTCGTGAGGGGACGTTCAAATATCGATTGTGGACTACTCTGCACAAGTTCTAGAATATAATAATATATTTATACATTTGATGCTTTTACTTTTTATAACTATGTCCTTCTACAATAAATCACTGGTACTGAGATATTTGTCATATTGTCCACACTGCTGAACAGAAACTACATAACAGACCCTAATTTGAAGAATCATAAGAGAGAACTCAGATATTCAAGCTTTAACCCTCCTGTTGCCTTCGGGTCATTTTGACCCGATTAAATATTTAACCCTCCTGTTACCTTTATATTTACTAACATATTTTACCCTTTGGGTTCAATTTGACGCCAGCAATTAAAACCTCCAGAAAATTATTAGAATTAATATTGTTTTCCAAGTTTAAGTGTGAGGCACTTTATGTTTGTTTGTTGACTACCGAAAGAACACCGACATTAAACATTGAATGGGGTCAAATTAATCCGAAGGCGACACGAGGGTGTAATATTGATTCGGGTCAAATTGACCCGAAGGCAACACAAGGGTTAAGGATGTCTGTCTTCTTCCAACCGTAAAAGTATGATGAGGTCAACCTTCACGTCTGTCCTTGGCTATGGAGACATTCTGTATTCTCATGCTGCCATCAACACTTCAGCTGTGAAACCTTGTGTATCATCGTACTTTACGCTTCATCACAAATGACAAATTACAGAATCATTGTTCTATGGATCAAATGATTCATTATACTGAAGAAAAAAGCGGTCTCATGTTATTTATTTATGAAGCTGTTGCAGCTTCCACAGGACATTTCATCTCTTCTGTCATTTAAATCAAGGAACCAAGCGATCCAGGAACTACTTAACCTTGGATATCCCTCATGTATGCTATATTGTTGGCAGAAGTGGAGTTTCAAACTGGACTCCCTTGAGGACTTTAAACATCCGGTAAATAAGGAGCCAAGTTTGATTCTTAATTTTTGAGTCAAATACTCTAAAAATACATTTTGAATGACAGACTGCTGTCAAGTCAGAATGTGTACGATTTAGCAAGAGTAGTGTGAGTGCCATTTAAAGTTTAAGTGTCAGGGAAGTCGGTGTCACTGGTGTAGGTGGAAAATACCATGTACTTTTCTGCATTTACAACTAGTCTGGTGAAGAACATTTATCATATAGTGCACCTATATATTACATATAAAATCACTTATATTTGCTGGATGATCAGAAACCCACTAATATATTAAGTAGCTTATTTTTTCTATCGCCACCCAAAATCTAAAACATATTTTGTAGTAGATTTTCATTGGGTTAAAGAATAAAGAAGACGAGAATAAACAAGTCTCTTTCTACGACATTCAGAGCATAATAATACATAGTGGAGCAATGTCTACCGGAGAAGACAATAAAGTGACTGACTGTGTTTTTAATCGGAGCTTGTCTTTGGTTTGATTTCTTAACCGGGCCGGTTCGTGCATGTGAGTCTCTCTGTTGCATCTCACTCGCTAGCTAATGGCCGCCTTTCTGCACTGCACTTCTTACCACTGATAATGCCGTCCTGACCCACTGACCAACAGTACGATACGTGTGATGGGCGCTGTTGTTTGAACTGTGTGTGTGTCCATTGTTGGTCGAGTCTCAGTGATAATCTTGGCAGAGGTATAACTTCATCCTGCACTCGCTGAGTTGCAGAAGGCCACATTGAACAGTATTAATCAAGCCAGAAGTTGTTGCCACCCTTTATCAGCTGACATGTCCGACTCTATCCATTGTGTGTCTGAGCCAGAAATCACAATGAGTCGAGCCTCCCAATGACTCTGCAGGCCGGCCACTGGTTCCCATGCCAGCCTCCGGTTCCTGCAGTGGCCCTGGGAGGAAAGATGATTGGAAAGAAAAAGCGATGGAGGTCAGCACAAACGAGGTATCTCTTTAGATTTAAGTCTGGAGCTCATTCACCATTTCCCTGGTTTGCGCTTCTGGATACGAGCAGGGAGCTGATTTAAGAGAGCCCCTGAAAGAAAAGTGAGGAGCGAATCACAGCGAAGGTGACAGTGAGTAGTGGACTCAAAACGAATGAAACTGTGTTCTTGAAGTCATTTAACACATTGTATTGACTTGTATCTTTAATTCTGAAACAGATACGTTATCACTGCCGGTTATTTATGTATAGAATGCGTTATTTACAAAAACAGCAGCTCCCCAGTGGATACATTTAAGAATAAGGCAGCAGAAGTGTATTCAAAGAGCATGAAGCCTGTCGAACACTGTCGATGGCTCCATTAGTTGTATTAGCCTGCGTGTTGAGGAGGGCGGTGGCCGGGTGATTTGTCCCTGTTGGTGGGAGCGCTGAGTGGGCTGACATTGGAACCTTGGCCTTATCCATCATGGGACGTGGGACCTATATTGTGTTTCATTGTCTCCTAGGGCTAGTGTATGATCAGCAAGACCCAGATACAGTCATGTTTACAGAGACACACTGCCTATTCAGGCCCTCCTGGTAACCCTCATCCATCATGTTCTCACCCATCCATCCACTCTCCCTCTTTTCCCCTCTGCTTCCTATACCTCTCCCCATCCACTCATCAATTTCCTCTCTCTTCTCCCCAGCCTTCATTTTGTTTCCCAATAAGAAACATCTCTCCTTTATTCCCTCTCGCCACCGTAGCCTTCTCTCTCGATCTCCCCTCCACACTTTATTTAATTGCATTTATTTAACATGTATTTTTTTCTTATGCCAATTTCTCTCTCTCCCTTTCTCTCCCTCTCTCTCTCTCTCTCTCTTCTCTCTCTTTCTCCTTTTCCATTCGCTATCTCCTTTTTTCACCTGATCTACCCATTCCTGAGGGTGTTGACTGGATTTATGATGGGATGATGTTACAGTACGCTTCTCCGTCTGCACAGATGACTGTCAGCTCGGCCAGACTGATAAATCTATACAGTATGAGTTTGAGCTTTCTGTGACATCCCTATATCACCTTTAGATGTCTGTGCTAGTTGCATGTGATATGATTTGTCCCCAAATATAGAAAGACAACACAATTATAAACCCAATCCCAGCTCGGTTTCTTGCTGGTTTAATTTGCCTAAATGAAAAATAACAATATTATTTCAGATTGTTTTGCCACATCAAGCCAGCTATGAAAATAAACACAATAAATCTTTGTCACTTTATACCTTATCTCATATCCTAAGGCATGTTATCATAATTTTTAGATTGTGGAGAATGATGACTGCCAACAGAAATGAATGAGCTCTCCGATCTGCTTTCTACGAGGCAAAGTTCATCTCTGTGATCAGTATTTAGTCAGAGCACAGTGGACTAAACACATTTATATTATATTCATAGAGTTGTGAAGAATCTCCACATTAAACCCTCAATCCTTGAAAAGACATTTCTATAATTATGTATTTTTGCAATTACATTCTGATGAGAGACATTTTGAGATTCTGGCAGCGTGTAACAATATATATTTTTTTACACGTAAAGTGTTTCATTTTTACACGTCACATAAGTCATGGGGAGTAAGTCAGGGTGGATGATGGGGATTCAAAGCACAGGACTTTAATACTGGAGACTTTTGACTGTGACTTGGATCAAACTATAGTCTGAATTCATCTGTTGCACAAAGCTGTGTAATTATTGACTATGTTAAGTAATAGTTATGAATCCTGGGTAAATTAACTTTTTTTCAAAATATGGCTTACTGAGCTACCCCACGTCAAGCCGCTCGGCTGGGTTCACTACAGCAGAACAAGTACGATGACATTTTAATGTTAAAATTCAGTGACGGGTGTAACAATACCAAAAGAAGAAAAACAAAACAATATCATTACCATTTTCAGAGTTGAGATGCTGCGGCTTCCTAATGTGATGGGGCTCATTACTTCTGCTAAACCATCAGTGAGGCTCATAGCTAGTTTCTTTAAGCAAACTTTTAGTTCTGTGAAACT
The DNA here is from genome assembly GCF_029220125.1 of Pseudoliparis swirei. Taxonomy (NCBI): domain Eukaryota; kingdom Metazoa; phylum Chordata; class Actinopteri; order Perciformes; family Liparidae; genus Pseudoliparis; species Pseudoliparis swirei. Next base: position 13,807,818 of record NC_079391.1, on the reverse strand, counting down.
GCCTTAAATGAGCAAAATGAAGACTGGCCTGACACTACTGACCCGGTTATGGATAATATATATATATGAGCCCATCCCCTGCATCTTATATGGTTTGGGTCAACAAAACAACACATGGGGTTGGGGAAACCTTGTGGTAACAGTCAAATGTTAAAAACGTACACACATTCTGTCTCATACTTCAAATCACTGTTGATATTTCTGAATTTAAAGACCACAATCTTTTCCTAAATTTAAACAAATGCTGCAGCGCCTCGATATAACCAGCAAAAGCTTTCTCCTTTTTCAGCTGCTACGACAGTCTGAGATTAACTTTCAACATGTAATAACTATGTTCATTAAATAATCTAAATTATTTGTTGTAAATAAAAAGTTGTATAAACGTGTATATAAGTGTAGAGTAAACATCATTCTAAGACACTGGGTTGTTTCATTTCAAAGTGCAGAAAGGTCAAATAAAAGAAATCCTTTCGCCTTCCTTAGATGCAACTTATATAGAATATATTGTATATATCCTATTTAGAAGTGAATACACATAAGCACATGTTTGTTGTGAAGTGCTTCGAATGGATCATTGAAGATGGATTCTGCTGAATGTTTCTTCTGCTCAGCATGTGTTAACGTGTTTATTCCAATCAGTAATTCTCACCCCTCAGTTTGGTTATAGAAAATAAAAACTCCACCTGTGCTTCATTAAATGTGTTGAAATACTTAACTGCCATTTCTAAGCAAACAGATTGCAGCTAAAGTTTATTGAGTCCCAGCTAGGAGGAGGCATGCAGCAGGACAATATGGTGGCAAAGATTTGACAAGTGTGAAAACACAAACATGATGACTACAATTCTTGCACGTTGCTCTGCCAGCTCTGAATCTTCTGTCAGGACGTTGTCTCTTGCTCCTTGCTGCCAGACCTCGGCCTGAATTTTCCTTTTTTTCCCCTATCCAGTCGCTTCTCCCTGAAATGACTTCCATGATATACCTTTATCAACGCTGGGTAAATGAAGCACATTCTTTTCATTTATTCAGTCTCTCTTAATTGATGTTGAACAGACTTTGCAACAGACAATACATAGGAGGAGATAAGGTGTCACTGCATTGTCCCCTGGGATTTAATGACCTGTTTTGTCCAATTACTCCAAAGAGGGCTTACAACTCTGTCCCAGGTTGAGGCCATGAGGTCAAAGGTCAGGGTTTTGAGTTTGAATGTGTGTCAGAACGAAGCAGCCTTTCTCCAGGGACATTTCCCCTGAACTCCAGGAGAAGTAAGTGTGTGTGTGTGTGTGTGTGTGTGTGTGTGTGTGTGTGTGTGTGTGTGTGTGTGTGTGTGTGTGTGTGTGTGTGTGTGTGTGTGTGTGTGTGTGTGTGTGTGTGTGTGTGTGTGTGTGTGTGTGTGTGTGTGTGTGTGTGTGTGCTCATTAAACCTAGATTCAATCAGATGATCCACTCTTTTATTAGCAGGGGACGGTTACTCTATAATTGGTCATTTCTGTCACTGCCTGTTGTCATGAGGATCATGGCTGGAGGTTGTTCTGCACTTATTTGAGCATTTGTGAATCAGACATTTTTTTGAAATGAGCTTAGGTCAAAGGGGGTTGGAGAAGTGTAGTTATGAGGGAAGAGTGTGTTTCAGGAATGCGTTTGAGAGACCTTCTAAATATGTGGTCCCTTTGCCCAGTGGCCTTTTCGCTATTGTTATAACATGCCCCTCTTTGTGGAAATTCCTTGGATTTTTACTGCCCTCTTACCTGTTACCATGGTTACTGTAACCCTGTGCAAAATCCAAGATGGTAGTAAGTACAACCTAAAGTGGGTGCACACATTTTGGTAGTCATGGTTACAACAACCTCTAAAGAATGAATTATGTAACTGACGAGATAGTCAGCAGCAGGCGGCGGCAGAAAGATGCAACTCACCGCCACGGCACAAAAATTGTGCACACATTTTTTACTTTTTAATAAAACATGTTGACTTCACTTCTAGTTGTGGCGGTGAATCCAAAAGAATAACTGCACTGAGAATAATTCACTTGTTTTTAGTGACAATTAACAATTCCTAATTGTCACACAGGACAAAATGTTTCATCGTTGTCTTTTAATCAGACTCAATTTAATATGTTATCATATCCGATTAAGACGTTATGCAGCACCAGTGCCCTACATCCTGTGTGTGTATGTGTGTGCGTGTTTGTGTGTCTGTGTGTCTGTGTGTATCTGCAAGTGTGTGTGTTTGATGGTGAGTAAATATATATATTTACACGCATGGATGGACTCACCTCAGTACCACACCCAGCATCTCAATGTCCCGCAGGCCGTTGCTGTGTCAACAGTCTTGATTCGAGGACACTATGTTCATAAGCAGCAGGTCTTCGTTTACCTTTCATGTCAACAGACGTTAATCTTTGGAGACGATGACAAGCCGACCCCACGACGTGTACACATCATCTAGGAATGCAGGGTTGGGATCCAACAAGTGTGTTTTTATCATGTTGATTTAATAACTCCAGTAAGCTGTGTCCCCGAAACAAAACAAGACATTAAAGGCATGAACTCCAGTGTGTAAAAAAAGGTAGAACAAATAACACAACACATTGTGGCATGAAACCTCTGTCTTTGTAAAAGACACATCATGCAAACCACAAGAAAATAGCTGCACTTGTACACCTGCAAGAAGACGCACAATGCATACAAAAAATCACTCAGAGAGAAAGACAAAATATAAAAGGTAATCAAGCAGCACATTGCTATCATTTATTCAGGCAGAGATCCAACAAAACATCAGAGAACCTGCTTCCTCTTATGAACTCATTACTCAGAAGCTGTATTCTCACAATACATCATGTGGAATCATGTGGCATTGTGTTTTCATTGAGACTGACATGTACACAGAGACAGAAGCTGTGTCATGCTATGTATTTAGCTGATAAACTAGGTCACCAAGATGAAGTTATGGTACTACTTTACTTTACTACTGGTTTACACCCGGTTAACATCCTCATGCATATTCTCGAAAACAGTTTTGATCTTTGACTTTTCAACAAATGTTTGTATATGTAAGAAAAGAAGTGTTAGGATCAGTGCCCCCTTTTATGAAATGGAGTATGCAGAGCAGTGAATATGTTTATAGACCCTGCATAATATATACGGGCTATATTAACTACAATGGTTTATATGCACTGTGTTAAAGTGAAACATGTGCTTTGTATGGCTGAATGAAATGAAGACGATTCCTGGCTGTGTTTATGTTTGGTTGATAGCTCAAGATCCATGTGGTCTCTGTCTTGTGTGTTGGGTGCTGAATAAGGAGGGCTCAGTCAGCTGAGCCCACCTGTAAGTAAGCTCTTGACACAAAGACTTCCGGTGACTGCTGTTGTGTCATTACATTTTCTTTTTCATGCAGTTTTTTTCATCTCAGTGGACCAGGTGTTACAGGTGTTAAGTAATCATTTTAAGGTAACAAATTGTTCCCTGATGTGTTGACGGGTTAATGTTTGAAGCTCTAATTAAAAATGTTCAGCGTTCTCAGTTTGACCTCTTAGAGAAATAAAGTCTCAGATTTCTTTATCAGCTGATATTAAAAAACAGTAAGCTTCTGCTCCGACAAACTTTCTCCTTTCGAATTCAGCCTGGCTGCATTGTTGGCGCTCTGAGCTGCAGATCACAGGAAATAAAGGCAGAGTGAGGAATCCATTTATTTTCTCTTCCACACCATATCCTTCTCTCCTCCTCCTCTCCCTCACTCTGCTTTTATTTGTCTCTTTGCTGTCCGTCTCTCACGCCTCGTCATATCCAGCCTTCATTGTTCTTGCTCATGTAACGTGTCAGTTTGCTTCCTTTCCTCTACTTTAGCGCATCCGACTCTTTACCCAAATCACATCTGTTTTGCTTCCTTACTTTGATTTCTCGCTCAGCTTGTGTGTGAGTTATGGTGTGTGTCTCATAATATTTTGTCCGTAACCTTCCTTTGTTCATCCTATTAATCCTCTGAATCTTAAAAATTGCAAATCCTCTCCTTCATTTATTCTCAACCTCTGTGCAGAGATAAGTCTTCAAGTTCCTATTTCCTTCTCAGATCCTATTTCCCACAGTAGTGTCTTCCAATCTCATGTCTTCTTTTACCTTTGTGTCTTACAGCTCACCTGCTTCCTCACTCACTATCTCCGTGTCTCTGACTCTTTGTTGGTTCTTTCATCTCTCTCATAGCAATAAGTGCTCGTTCGTCTTATTTGTCAATGCGCCTAGACTTGTATCAGATCTTTATATTTTCCCTGTTTACCAAATTGTCACATAATAGAGAGCCAGGAGTCATGTTTACCCTTTACTCATTTTAGCATTTATTTATTTTTTCTGCCTTGTTGTTTCAAGGATTATCAGTCAGATATATTGTTGTTTATTTCTGCAGGTTGTGTATATCTTTACAAAGTGGCAGGTGGTGATGCAGAACAGTTTGATATTGGTGGATGTTTAGCTGTAATTACTGTATATTAATACAGCAAGACATTGTTTCTTGAACACTTTTTCAGTCCACAGCTGTGAGGCTCACCACAGCCTCTGACCCCTTGAGAGACAGACGCTTCATGGCCAAAAGTATGTGGACGTTTTGAACGGTACACTCATACAACTTTTGAACAACTTGATCCAAAACCATGAACAGTAAAGTAATCGTCTGTCTTTTAGTTTACGCTTATCCACATTTTGACCAAGATCAGAAAACAGATACAGCTTCCATGTTAGATGGTAAATGTGAAGTTTCTGCAGTTGCCCTTTTAGAGTAGCTTAACATTAAGACTGACGCAGTTTCCGGGAGAAATCCGTTTTGATATTTTTCAGATAGTATTATTTCCATTAAACGATTTCTGAGTTATGCGTTCTGCTCAGCAGGCTTCCTCAACACTTCGGCACCTCGTTGCATCTCTTCAGCCACTAGAGTGCTAGAGAGGACCGGTACTGATGTTGGCTCACACTTGTTGTTGGATGGGCTTGAGGTCAAGTTCTTCCTCACCAAACCTGGGGGAAACATTTGTTTATGGACCCCTCTTTATTCACAGTGGAAAAGACCCCTAAATATGGGCATGTTTATGGGAATATGTGTGTTTGTGTCTATTTTAATAGGACTCCGGGTAACAAACCAGGCAGCAGCCCCAGAGATGAGAGCGGACGCCGCCACGATGCCAACTCCTCTGTTTCTGACTTGGCCAACTCTGTCACCAGTGACATGCTAATGGTAACACACAACATCAACACAGTATATCTGAAGCGTCTTGAGATACGTGTTATTGCTTCACCACTAACTCATTCGTGATGTGTTTTCTGCATTGCCAACCTCATCTATATAATTAGACGAGGGGGACTGCTGTCAGCAAAGCCTTTTAAATCCCAATAAATGAGACCGCTGAGAGACTTGAGCGGTGATTCATGATCATCTTTCCTCATCAAAGAGATAAGAATGTGGACGATGAATCAGGAGTGTTGACATGATTAATGTAAAACACACGCAAAAAATGAATCCCCATTGTAAACACTGTAATAACTGCAAGTTATATTAGCTTGTGTGACCAATGCGTACAAGCCTCCTATATCTTTTTTATGTCCATCAGCTTTGTTTCTACCTTGCAGCAGCTAAACTCCTCCTGATATGGTATATGTTGGGATTTTGAATTGAACTAAGATGTATGTTCATATTTTGAATAGCTCTCTCAAACAATATGTGACTACGTTGGAGCTCAGTGTTGCAAGATCATTATCTTACAACTCTGGTCTATTCCTTTGTAGTTTGGGCCATCACATCTGTCAGTGACAATATAATTTAACTTCTTCAATGAATTGTGTTGATCTGTGAACATGGAAGTATTGCTAAAGACATATCCGTTGAGGTGAGAAAACTCAAACATTCATAACATCATGTTGGTGCTAATCAACACCTAGCTTTGCCAAAAGTATTTAGAAGAAATCCTAAAAAATGTCCTTTGTAAACATCGATCACTATTTACTTAATGACCCCCTGGTTAAACTTTGCCCTCCAGATCACAGTCGTTACTTTGGTGAGTGCAATGTTTTCATTTGTAATTGAAATGATGCCCAATGCAACAAAAATAAGTTTATCCTTTAAAGTTTGTTGCATTCTGGGTTTAAATTTATGTGTACCTACTGTAAATAATACACTGTCAGTTCTGGAGTAGAAAGCAAGAAAAGAAAAGTGTTTTCTCCTCACAAGTCTTTCATCACTATTGCGATACAGTATCTCATCACCCTGAAATATACAGTATCTCATCAGCCTGAAACATACAGATCTCATCACCCTGAAACATACAGTACTCATCACCCTGAAACATACAGATCTCATCACCCTGAAACATACAGTATCTCATCACCCTGAAACATACAGATCTCATCACCCTGAAACATACAGTATTCATCACCCTGAAACATACAGTATCTCATCACCCTGAAACATACAGTATTCATCACCCTGAAACATACAGTATCTCATCACCCTGAAACATACAGTATTCATCACCCTGAAACATACAGTATCTCATCACCCTGAAACATAAAATATCTCATCACCATGAAACATACAGTATCTCATCACCCTGAAACATACAGTACTCATCACCCTGAAACATACAGATCTCATCACCCTGAAACATACAGTATTCATCACCCTGAAACATACAGTATCTCATCACCCTGAAACATACAGTATTCATCACCCTGAAACATACAGTATCTCATCACCCTGAAACATACAGTATCTCATCACACTGAAACATACAATATCTCATCACCCTGAAACATACAGTATCTCATCACCCTGAAACATACAGTATTCATCACCCTGAAACATACAGTATCTCATCACCCTGAACCATACAATATCTCATCACCCTGAAACATACAGTATCTCATCACCCTGCAGTGAGACCCTGAGAGGGGAGAGGACGGGTGGCATTTTCAGCAGGGTTCGGTAATTAGCTGTGAGAGAACACACACTGCTCTGGGTGCTGCGGGAATATGGCAGAGATTAGTATGAGCAGTGTGTAATTATGTGGGTCTCGTGGCAGTGCTTAATGATAATACTCATTCTGGGCAGTATTGCCAGAGGCAACGTTACACAACCATCCTTTCATGCCAAAAATACCCTCACTTTTGATCCACTTATAGTTTATATAGTTTATATTCCACAGTCTATAACTGAGGAGAAAGGAATGCCGAAAGTGTTAAAGTATATAAATATCCAACCCCCTCAGGTGTCTCAGGTGAGAGGCGTTGGGGGAGGATTGTTGTGTGTATCACATGGTTCTTATCTAGATGTACTCTGAAGCTGCTTTCATTTTTATATGTGTTCTCAGGGTCAGTGACAGTGTGGGGTGAACGTGTCTATGCCTCTGTGTAAACACACACACATCCACACAGTTGCAGAAGTTTTTATGTGCTTTATTTGTTCAAAGGATGAGGCTGGAGTCTAGTTTTTTCATTTGGGATTTGTCAAAAAAGACCATAAAAAGACCAAAACCAGCAATGCGTTAATCTGTCCCTCAATACTTTTCGACTTCCCCGGCTTACAGTTTGTGGTACTCAGCACCAAGTGCACATTCATTCTTACAGAAAACAAAAATCTTTAGAAATCCATCATGAATATAAACGTACATCTTTTAAAAAGGACAGTGTATGTGGGCTGGACTCAAAAGAAACTACAGTGCCCATGGTACTTGTAAAGGATGCAACCATCAGACAATGCAACATGCGGCTCATGTTTGTAGTTTTTGGACAACAATGGCTTTTTCAAAACAGACAATATGTGTTGGCATCTACTGCACGTGAGATGTTTGGGTTTCAGAAAAAGAAATTAGAGAGGACAATTGAAGAGTTGAAAGAAAGAGGAGGACTCTGGGTAAAAAGGAGAAAAAGATAGAACATTGAGAAAAGCCATTTAGGCCAGCTGTTGGGTTGAGGACTGCATAATGAAAAGTGATCATATGCAGCATGGAGAATAAGGGGCTGAGCCGCACCATTAGAAATATGTGGGAGAATACAGAATTGGATATTATATTTCTGGAACTGCTCCTTGAGTAATGTCTCTAGCTTTTCCCTCATCAGATAGCATGTTTTAAACTGGATTTATCTTCCTCCCTCCAGGCCAAGCCACCATCAGTCAGAGTGTCTGTCTCCCAACAGATTATCAGCCTCTCATCTCCACACAACCGTGGACAAATTCTGCCTCTATCGTACAGTAGAAGGCAGCCATGTGACACAACATTATGTCAGTTAGCCAGTTGGGGGCTGGCTAGATGTGCATAATTAGTGATTTATCTGTTTGAGAATATGCTGTGAATATGTGGCTGAGTTTGACCCAGCCCTCCATTGATAGAGGTGTAATTCCCATGGTGTTACAAATGATATGCACTTATACAGCATTAGTTACCCCTTTAAACTCACAGATTAATACATCAAACCTGCAATAAATCCTCCTCATAAAGCTATTACATTGCCTGTTGACAATTTTAGAGGTGATGATCCAACTCAAGGTCCACTCAGTTATGTTGCTCTGGAGCTTTCGACTGTATCAAATGGCCCTCGTGAAGACATTGGGTTTGTTCACTTGAACAGCAGATTCTTACTTTCCTTGAGTGCTGAATGCCAACCCACTCCCCCGTTATACTGAGAGGTGTTTCCAATGTTTTCAATCACAGAAGATAATCAATAAAATGGGGAGTGATTACCTCCTGGTTTACTTCATAATTAAATAATACTTAAGAGCAAACTAACATCAAGTGAAATTATTTGTTCTTCCCTTGAAATGAATCTCGGAGAGATGTTCTTTGTATGAAAGGATCCTGTTCTCCTCTAAGGGATGAAAGTGCTCCTGAAAATATAATCTGCATATCTAATGGGCAGCACTAAATTTCGATATTTTAATATCGTGGTTCAAAGTAGAGCATTGCACCAGTCATAAACCAGTGAATACTGCTTTGTGTACACTGTAGACGAAATGTATCAACCACCTGGAGCTGAATAAAAAGATAACATCACGTTCATCTCCTCTTCCTCCTCTGTCTTCTTTAGTTGTCTCCAGGTTCGGAGGAAGATGACCACGAGGGTCCAGTGTGTGAGAAGCTGGGTCGTGTTCAGTTCAGTGTTGGATACAGTTTTCAGGACTCCACCCTCACTGTCAAAATTCTCAAGGGCCAGGATTTGCCTGCCAAGGACTTTTCCGGCACCTCTGATCCGTTTGTCAAACTCTACCTGCTGCCAGACAAGAAGCACAAGCTGGAGACCAAAGTCAAGAGGAAGAATCTGAACCCCCACTGGAACGAGACCTTCCTGTTTGAAGGTCTGACAGAGGAAGCTTTCCTAATCCATACATAATACATGAAGTTAACAATTCATAGCACATGCAGGCACTCTGCAGCTGTCTCTTTTATATGTGCATCACTGTGACTTATAAGGATGATGTGGTTTCTCAGGGTTCCCCTATGAGAAGGTGGTCCAGAGGATCCTCTACCTGCAGGTTCTCGACTACGACCGCTTCAGCAGGAATGACCCCATCGGAGAGGTGTCCGTCCCCCTCAACAAACTGGACCTGGCCAACATGCAGACTTTCTGGAAGGAGCTTAAACCATGTAGCGATGGCAGCGTGAGTACGACAGAGAAAGGGGTGGAGGGAAGGAAGGAGGTGCAGGAAGAGGGAGGAGAGGGAGGAGGGGAGAAAGAGGATGTAACCGAATGTAACGGGTGATGTCATTCCTGGCTGCCGCGATGCTCTCAGGGGAAATGTGGCAGCGTGCCGGTGGGAGAAAGAAGGGAATATGGAGATGCTGACAGGTAGATGGAGAATACACAGACAGCCAGAGGAGGAAACAGAAACACACAGCGTGCAACAGAAGGCACAACAATGTGAAAGGGGGATGAAAAGGTAAACGATTCGTTGTTGTTGTGTGTAATTTCTCCAGGGGAGCCGAGGGGATCTGCTGGTGTCTCTGTTCTACAACCCCACAGCCAACACCATCAGTGTGAGCATCATCAAAGCCCGCAACCTCAAAGCCATGGACATCGGAGGCACTTCTGGTATAGCTGGTCCTTCATCTCCCTCTGTGACCTTTTTTTGTTGCCCGTCTCCATTTTTTGCGGCTTCTAAATTAAATAAGAAAAATGTTGTTATTTAATATCAAATCCATGGCAGCACTTACACTAACATGGCATTCACATATATGGTAAAACAGGAATGATATATTGTAAACAAACTGGCACATTCCCTCCTCTCCTCAGACCCTTATGTAAAAGTGTGGTTGATGAACAAGGATAAGCGTGTGGAGAAGAAGAAGACGGTGGTGATGAAGAGGTGCCTGAACCCTGTTTTCAACGAGTCCTTCTCCTTTGATGTGCCTGCACACGTGCTGAGGGAGACCACCGTAATTATCACCGTCATGGACAAGGACAGGCTCAGTCGCAATGATGTCATTGGAAAGGTATCTCCTTCCTTCTTCTTCTTCTTCTTCTTCTTCTTCTTCTTCTTCTTCTTCTTCTATGTGCTCTTCTGCCTCGACGTGAGACCATCAGTAGCCAGTCTCTACTGACCCCTACTGGAACACGTAGAACCATCTCGTGCATCGGAAATTAATAATTGAGAATAACACTTCACTTTAAGTGTTGGCTAGTTGTTTCGTTTAGTCTTCCAACAATAACAAATAAGCATGGCATGCATGTCCAGGCTCTTATATCAAAATCCTTCCATTCATCCATCCATTATCTGAACCGCTTATCCTTTTTAGGGTTGCGGGGCGCTGGAGCCGATTTTAGCTGTCATTGGGCGAAGGCGAGGTTCACCCTGGACAGGTCACCAGTGTATCGCAGGGCACATATAGAGACAGACAACCATGCTCGCTCACATTCACACCTACGGGACAATTTAGAGTCCAATTAACCTAAATACAGTCACTCCTTGAAATTTACGTTTCGCATTTTCACTAAAAATATAACCTTTTGTTTTTAATATAGGGAACATGTTATTGTTGGGTTTATAGTGTGATATATGTACAGTACATGGGATTTGTTACATTTCAGTCATGATTCATCTGCAAATTATTTTCTTGCCTCAAAGAAAAACAGATCGATTGCCCTATAAAGAAAATCAGCAATAGTTCAAATGTATCAATGATCTATTGCACACACCAAGATTAAGAATGAGCCTTTTAGTATTTAGGTTGCAGCATTCAACACATGTGTTTATTTGTATTTTAATTGGCTGCATAAGTCTGTTATATGGTCTGATCTTTCCCAGAGAATTGTCAGAATGTTTCCTTGGGCTAATTATGGAGAACATTGACCGTTTAGATGGTTGTGGTCAGTTAGATATAGTTGCTTTCTGGAAGAATGTCACACAAAGAACTCCTCTGTTTTAAATATTAATGAATTACTCATTAATTATAGGAAACTTAATCCTTCATATACGCTTAACTGTATGGTTGCTGGTAGACATTTAAAAATGTTTACCAGCTGACCAGCTGCTGTTCACTGACTGAGAGTCAACAATTAATGTGGAATTAATTAAATGAAAATGTACCCATTTTAACACTCTATTCAACCATAAGTATTGCCAAAAGACATTGTTCTTTTCAGGAAACTTCTTGAGAAATTATACACATTCATACACTCATTCATATGTGTTCAACTTAAGTGGAGAATAGAGCTTGAAGACAAATTATTGGAAAGAACTCAAAGCTCAACTCATCCTTTTTCTTTCAGACACTGTACAAATAATCATCTTTGAGCTGCGTACAGCATGAGCCACTGTGCTCTCTGTCATTCACACACATCTACAGTAATTGCCATCCTAACCACACACATTATCTGCCTACACACAGCAGTAATAATACGTTGCCTATTATAACCACACTCATAAATATCGTGCAACTAGTCAGAGGACAATGAAAGCTTGAACAGTATTTCCTTCGACATGTACTGATCACGAGTTTCTTTCTACATGAGAATTACTTAAAGACTCAGCCCTTTATTTTCATTAGCAATAGAATGAACCTCTCAAGTTTTCTGCCCTGGATTTAAGGTAAATTCTGATTAGAGTGGCACGCTTAGTGGTGAAAGCAGGGCTGGATTTAAGCGTTTTAAGACTTTTTTACCGAATACTTCCCTGCATTTTTTGGAGGGGGAGGCTTTTTTTCCAAATAACATCAATCTCTGTACTTGGGTTACATTAACTCTCTCTTTCTCACAGATTTACCTTTCATGGAAGAGCGGCCCTGCAGAGGTAAAACACTGGAAAGACATGATGGGTCGTCCTCGTACCCCTGTGTCCCAGTGGCATGCTCTTAAGGCCTGAGGGACCCAGCAACCAACCTGCCTGCAGAGTTTTCCCCCTCAGAATTCAGCATCAGCCTCTCAACCCCTGCCCTCAGTACATAACCCTCTAACTGCAGTCTTGAGCTGCCGGCAATGGATGTCATTTCTTTGTTCTCAGGCTTCTTTGATATCCTCCGCCCTCAGTCCTCCTGACACCATCCCTAAATTTCACCCAAGTCAAGTTACGATTCCAACCGGACCCCTTGCCTCATCTCTGTCTGAACTTAAAAATGTATTTGATGTCTTCACTCACCTCCTCCTTGTGACCTCTTTCTATTAGATTTTTTTTTTTACTCCTCACTCTTATCTCCATGTCGACCTCTCCAAGTGTTTAACATCAGAGCAGCACCTCTTGCCACCCATGAATACAAACTACCAACCAAAAATGGATCAAACTAACATTCCAACCATCCTCTGTGGCAGCAAAACGGGCTTCATTCAAACCTGTACCTGAGCTGTGCGACCTATTTACCACCTTCAACACAGTGTGTCTGCTCTTCGCCCCCTCGTTTGAGTCTTCTTACTCACGATTCATCCATACCTTTAAAATGCTTGAAAAACCAGGAAAATCGACACAGGCAAATGAACTGGAATTGGACTCTTGTCACTCTGCTCATGTTTGACCTTTTTCACTCTTCCTCTGGCATTCTCCCTTGGCGGAAACCCTTCCTTGTATGTGCGTGCTGTGGGTGATGTGCCGTAACCTCAAATGAAGTTCTTCAACAAAAAAAAGGATATGAACATTAATTGCTGGTCCAATAGGTTAAGTGTCCCAAAAAAATAACTTTTTCTTTGGAAAAGAAATCCCGATGGACAGGACAAAAAAGTGTCAAGTGATTAATGTTGTGTTTTGTTTTACAAAAGAAGAGAATCAACCTGTTCTTCCAGACACTGAAAATAAGAAAAAAGCCAGCTTCCATAAGTGTGGAAGTGTGGGTTAATGCGTCTGTGTGGGTTAATGCGTGTGTGTGTGTGTGTGTGTGTGTGTGTGTGTGTGTGTGTTTGTGTGTGTGATAGAATAATATATAGTATTTTGGACTTGAACAGCTAAATTAAGATGAGACTAAGATGTTGAAAATATCCCTTGATAACAATGATGAAAATAAGGTATTGTTAGAATTTGTGATGTTGAAGTTAGAGAAGGTGTGGGGAGGTCACTGCGGTTAATGGGTCAATCCACCCAAAACACAAACACACGTATTTCGAAGCCAGGCAGCTTAATCCACATCCATCCCCATTATTTGAACACACCATCCATCGGGGAATCTAAATCTGAAAACTTCCTGCATGGTTACTTTTGATGCAAACCAGGTATTGAACAGGTTGTGATTCTTCATTCGTGAGATCTTGAGAAAACTCTGAAGAGGGCCGTGAGTACTTAGGAAAAATAAACTAATCTGCCCTTTAGTTTTGATACACTCAATATTTTATGATTTGTGTGAACAATTTATGTATGCAGGCAATACATTACTTTGTTACTGTAACAGATGGTAATATGTTAAATATGTTGATGTTGAATATTGTTGTATAAATTGGATATAAATATATAAATAATTGAAAACACACTATCTGTTCACTAAACCTGGAATAGCCATGAAAGAACACTATAAACTTTTTTTTTCTTCTTTTTTTTACAAATAACTATGAGTCTGAAAACAATATAAAACCAAATTTTGTATCAATATCAAGTCAGTCTTCCAGTTATTTGCTTCACTGCCTTGCTCCTCACCATATGTGCTCCCCCTCTCCAAGTGTCAGACAGGGGCGGGGGACGGGGGGAGAAAAAAAAGGTGGGATAGGAGATAATCGTCACCTCTTTGCATCACTGTTAGCTCATCTCAGGTCGGAGCGTCCCAAAATAACCAGGAACACTGTCATCTGTCTGTCCTGATGGCCATGTGTGAGAAACAAGGCATTACTATCAGTGCTGCTGACAAAGCATTACATTCCAAAGGCTTGGTGAAAGTCACTTTAATCAATGCAACTTAAATATTGGTTAAATAACAGTCAGGGTTTGGTATATTTTAGTTTTCTAAAATTGAGCTACATTTTGGATGTCTACACCCTTCACTGGCCAAATATGCTTATCCCATTATCTTGGGGGACTGCTTGAGACAAAGAGAGGTTAACCAGCAACATTGTAATTGATATACTGTACAAATGATTGTGAAGTGTCCTGTATAAAAAAAAAGAAGAACAAATAATCATCAGTTTGAACTGGGGTTGTTGATATCTGTCTGTCCTTGGTATCACTCAGCCTCGTCTTTCACTCCCCTTTCTCTTTGTAGTTACACATCTGTGGTGTGCACAATGTTAAATATCAACCATTTATTTTTTGAAATCTGTACAGTGTATATAAAAATATAGATGTGTATATAAAACAAAGATACTTCTGGTATTGTTATGAGTTTTTCAGAAACCTGTTTAAAAAAATGCTGTTATATTACAACAAAAAGGTGTATTTTGTGTAGTCGGTGGAAGAAGTAATACGATCCTTGACTGAAAAGTGACATGTTTATATTAAATAAATACCTAAAAATATAAGCCTGCACTCAAAATCGCACACAAGAAAAGTACACATGTATCAACTATAACTGAGGGGGTTCAATGAGACGCTGCTTTTTATAAACCTGGTAAAACTGAGATTTAATTTCAACGAAACCTTTTATATTATAAGCTAACGGTGTGTTTTTTTATGTAAAATCCCAACCTGAAAAGTAACAAGTATATTGTCAAGTAAATCTATTGGGGGGGGGAACAAATAATAATCCCGCTATAATGTAGCAGCGTGACGTAAAACTGTTCTTAAGTAAATGTAATTACTTTACACTGATTGGTGCAAATTGACTTACAATCCCAGACTGCTCCATGTAAAACTAAAGATCTGAGTATAAACTGGGAGACTTTAAGTAACTCATTTCACAGAGATGTGCTGCTAACTCACCGTCTCAGTTGAGTCTGATTTAGGTGTTGATATCATCAACTCCTTTTGTTGAAGTTTAATTGCAAATACATGGTTCAAGTGATACAGCCACAGCTATTTCAGCAGGAAACACAAATTTGCTCTCTATTTCCTCCTCTCTTTAAGTTCGGGCCTAGAGTTTAAGGGTCATCAACAATGGATCTTTGGAATTGGTGCTGATGTCTGGAATTAAGGAAATGGCCAGCTGTGCCTCCTACGTTTCACTCCTTCTTCAACACAAGATGTCATCTCACAGAAAACCTGTGTGTGTCTTTATTTTCCAGCCTATCTTCCTCCTCTATCCACTAAGTTAAACCTGGCAGATGTAGGAACTCGTACCAGTGAGTGCAGGTTCCGTTTGTGCTCCTCCACTCATGACTCCAGCAGACATCTCCAGCCTTCATCAAGACAGGATGAAGGCTGGAGATGCTGCAGGTGGAAAGAAGAAAGAAAAGAACATGGGATGAAGTGAAATTCCAGGGGAGCAGAGGGATCTGGCAGGGCTGAGGATGAAAGGGAGCACTGTCACGACACAGGAAGCAGGAGTGGAGGATGACAGGAGCGCATGGCTACAGATAGGCACAGTGGGTGTGCGTGGGCAACAAATGAACATAGACTCAGAGCAATAAAGACATTATTTGTGCTACCCTGCATGTGGGATCCACAGGTGGCATCCTTTTTTCTTGAAAGCAGGGAACTGTGACACCCAGTAAGCTTGGGATTTAGCTACTGTCACATGACTAGTGGTGTGTGGTGGAGGACATTTACACAGCCACAATTAGGTGATTTTAATTCAAACAGGTTTATTTTAAGCACTAAGATTATTATTATAACGTATTGCATACCAAAATATATAAAATGGACGCATTAATGTGTCAGCAGCTTCACTGCGGTGGCTGGTTGAGGTGGAGCTTTGTTTAACTACTTCATATACAATAACGTAATGGTTCTCAGCCTAGTGCTGAGGCCACTTCCAAAGAGTCGTGAAATTAACAATATAAAAATAAAGATAGATTACGAATGTGTATTCAGCTCTTCCCCTAATCTTTGCTCTTTTTATTGAAATATTACTTTGACCTTTCATCATGCATTGTATTTTCTCATTGTATTATATACCTTTAATCCCAAAAAGAATAGCTAGTAACGATAGTTGTCCAAATAGGTTGTCTACATCACTTATGTCGGCTGAAAAGTACAATATTACAGGTAGAAAGTCACCAAAATAGAAATAGTCACAGAAAATTGCACTTGCGTAAATGTACTCTGCCCCGCTGATTACGATATATGGTGAGACAGATGGCAGAAGAGCAAAGAGCACACCGAGTGGAACCCTTCTGACGTCACCATGTCTATTTTAGGACAAGCTAAGAATATAAAAATTGAGGGTTGTGGTGCTTACTCGACATATTTTTCCTTTTGAAGTGATGAGAAAGAAAATACACATCATCATTCGTCTCATAGCTATACGATTGTCTTGTCTGTGTAACACCTAAGCAGGGGATCATGTGCACATTATGATTCTCTGGGCGTAAACAAGCAGGCTTGTCATCAGATTCGAGATTCTGAGCACATCTCGTGGCCAGAGGGCATTTCCCTTCTGCTCTCAGTACAAGGTTCCACTGAACCAACATCACACACAGCTGGGCAAGAAATCTCCCCCACAGACAACACACACTGATCCAGTGGTGGAGAATGTTGACGTTGTTGTTGTTTACATGGCTTTAAGCTAAAATATATGTGCTTTAATTGGAAACTCGGCTCGACAGAAATGTTCACTAATGCCTTGCTTCATATATATAACAGTAGAAACACTGTATATTCTACAGCTAGCATTCTTTTCATCCTTAAATCCAGTAGGGTAGTAACAGTAGGGTTATTATGTGTTGATGTTTTTTTAGGCAGATTGCACATCCGTTTTTATCATCTATAGGTTTGAAGGATTCCAACAAAAATATGGCAGCTTTGAACTGATGTTTTCACATTTTATCCTGCAGCAATGATAAGGTACGTGAGATGTGCGTTTTGCAGGTGACCCACTTGCCACCAAGATCAGCAGGCGTTTCAGTTTGACCGTCTGCTTCCACCATGTGTCCATGCACCGACACTGCAGTCAACCTTCATTATGCAACAAATACCGGTCATACCATCGGTATGTTATTTAACTCTCTGGAATGTGAAAATAGTAATGGGAGAAGACAGTAAAGCACAGGCATTTATTAAATAACCCATAATGTCTGTGATAGGCACAGTACAATCATTGAGCACAACATGACAGTTCAACAAGCGACACTAATGTGTGAGTACATGTGTTTCTGTTTAACTGTCTGGGATAGAAACTGATTTTCAGCTTGTATCCATATATCGAAGCTGACATATTCAGTATGCATCTCACACACTTTAATCAGATTTAATGTATAGTCTTAAATCAGAAATGTACAATACACTTCAAGTAAATTATTCAGAGCACCGTGCTAATATCTTGCGTTGTATCAATCTTCGCTCGATCCAACTTCCCTCAGCTTCCATGGATGTTCTTCCCCTTATAATAACTGACTGGAGTTGACAGAGGAAATAGAGGATGGAGGCGAGAATATTTCATAGAAAGGTCAATAGTACTAGAGAGTAAAGTGTTTAAAATAGTATCCATGTCACAATATTTTGTTTTGTTGTTTTTCTGACACTGATATTTCACCACATTCACCAGCCAAAATGAGTCTTTGAGAAGGTCCAAAGGGTCATGGACCTCACAGGCTTTCCTTATCCAGGTACTCCAGGTTGGGTGCATCTAACCTCTTTTCTTGGTTGCGGTTCTTTGTGAACTCCTTCAGCATATCCATGATCTCTCCTTGGTAAACATCAGGTGTGGGCTGAGCTTCTGTAAGCACAGAGAGATCAGATGGCTGAGAAACAAAGAGCACACAGGGAAGCCCTTCTGACATCACTGTGATCTATTTTGAGCAACTTACTGATGTTCGATGCTAAGCAGAGCAGTGGTTAATTATTTCTGCATCATTTCCCATGAATGATTACCATTTCTTTTTTTAACAATGCTTTTCATCACTATTATGCCCACAGGAGTTTTCCACATGTTGTGCAACAGACTGAACACAACACCCCAAGAGACAGCCAATATGTACCAGCCGTGAAGGCAACGCTGGATATTATTTTCACCTTGTCAATCTGTGTATATGTGTCGTTATGGTGGACTGGGAGACCCCAAATGTAGAGGAACTAAGGCAGAAGTGGTTTTGTGCACTTTACCAACTGTTTATATTTCTGTTTGTCTGTGGACAGTTTATCCCCCGCAATGTCACAACCATGCAAAATGCACTCAGTGATAATCAAAATAAAAAAGAAGGTTGAGGTCAAAGATGGATGTAATCCAAACAAGGGTGGCAGAAGTAGGGCGGCAATAAGCAGAGAAGTGGCCATTGCCCACCCCCCCTCACACACACACACACAATTTATGCCCCTGGCCCGCCTATGCCATCTCTCCATCTAATAATTATTTTGCATTAGCTCTACTAAACTGAATGAGAGGCAATGTCAAACCTCTGAGAAGAAACAATAAAGTATTCTCTCACCTGTTGCCCAGTAGTAGATGTCCCAGTCATTGCTTGGTTCATTAATCAGTCTGTCGTACTGGTACAGCTGCTTCTCATTCATTGTGTTCAGGTATCGCTTCGCAAAGAGGCTGAAAGAGAGGTGGAGAATTTCTTTGAGTCCTCTCTAAAAATGGTTCTCAAGTTGCGGTTGCTGTTATCTGTTCAATGTATTCTACACTGCGAACTTCAATGACAAAGTGGGAAATTGTTTAATATATTAAAGGTATACAAATGAAACACACCTCTACTATACCAGTGCTCTAAAGTGTGCCACCGGTACGGCTAGATGCCAGATATATGAAAAACAGTTCAGTTTAACAACCTGAGCAGGATGCAGTTCTCCAACATGCCCCTCTTGCGACTCTCATACAGCAGGCGTCGCTTCTTGATGTCAGTGGGCTCGCCGGGCCTCTCGTCCCAAGGGGGCAGAGGGATCTCAATCAGGTCTCCCCTCGTGTCCTCTGGCGTATCTCCACGGTAACTCCGAGAAGATACCAGCCCTGTGATTGCTGGTCTCCATGCTGTCTGGCACAAACCTGTAACCAGCTAACAGGTAACACATACACAGGTTTGAGCAAGTACTAGTAGGCTACATTGTAGTGTATGATTTGATCAAATTCATGTAATGGGTCCAATAATTCACTATGTAATCAGTTTATCACCTTTTGAAAAAAGGTAGTAATGTTGTTGAACTGACACATATTGTTCAAAAACACAGTAGAATAACGCAATGTTCAGTAAATGAGCTTACGCAAACGCAAATCCATGCTTAAGTAGCTTAGAAAATAGACTGTAACTCTATACGTCTTCCATTCAATAATGCAACATAAGTGGCTTCTATTAGATAAAGAACCAGAAGTTAAATAAAAAATCAATAACGTCGTACACCGAAGAAGAGAGTAGCAGAGGGGAATTACATAATATCTCATGTTTACAACTGCTCTCCAGCCAAAGGACTGAACGCGACAATCTAACGTTAAGATAGCTATTTAACTACAACATAATACTGCATCGTAATATTTTTTTTATATCTTTATATTTTTAATTAGCATTAGTTACATCTTGCAAGTGTTCTCGAGTGAACTAGCAACAGTAACAATATAACGTTTATAAGATAACTCACCCTCTTCGCAACAGCAGAGATCATTGTAGCCGTATTTCTTGTTACGTTGAGAGACTTCTAGGTGAAGTGCTTCTCCGCCGTGAAAACGTTGCAGATGTCTGAATGTCAGACACAAGCAGGTTTCACGTTACAGCAGCACACGGAACACTATCGAGGGGGGACCGGATGCAGCGCACCCTGACGTCGTAGAGTTAAGGATACCGCAATGTTTGGCCTTATGAAAACACAAGTGGCCCCAGCGTGGTAAATTTAAGGTTTGTAACGGAGTTTGTGTATATTTAGTAGATATTGGTTTTTTACAATTAATTAAATGATAATATATAGAGACGTACTGTAGGAACCACATATTGTATGTTGTTGGTAAAGGGGAATATATTCCCGACGCACTTAAATGCTCACGTAAAGGAAGATTAGCATTAGCAGCATAGCATCATTAGCTGACGAGAGCGAGCCTCCAGTAGTCTGAAACTATCTAACTATTTGAACTCATTTATGAAAGACCGTGCATGTATTTTGAAAGTGTTGATTAAAAATAATGCTTCTTGACTTATGTTCGCTTGTCGTATTCTCGGTTTATCGTCATATTTAGTCTCAACGCAAGTTTATCATTTTGTGCGGACTCGAGTTGGTTCAGGTTAGCTACAAGGCGTAACGTTAGCAACAAATCCTGAATATTGCCAGTGAACCTGTTGTTGGTGGGCGCGGATCATTTGCTACGTGTGCATGTGTGAACGACGCTGAGAACAAACGAAACATACCTGCTTAGCTGCAGTTTCATCAATTGGATCATCTTAGGCCCGCGGGATGGCTGCTAGACCTGCAGCCGGACCAAGTAGCTCCCAGACGGACATCATAGATCTTTACAGTGACCTCAATCAAAACGACGAGGTGAGTATTTTGCTGTTTTTGTATCGAATCAAATGCATGGGAGTGCAAAATTAGATGTAAAGTTGTCAGCACCTTGGTGGGGTTCAAATGATATTTTTGTATTTGACATCCGTGTAAACTGATCAGTAAATTGTTAAATGTCAGAGTGTAACTCTTTGTGTGGAGACTCGAGTTTTATGAACGCGCGTATTTGCAGTTATAAAAAACACAACATTTCACTTTTTATTACTTAAGCATTTACAGCCTCGGGTATAAAAATAAAGTCCATTTTAGAATAGCCTCCATTTGGAGTTGTGGTGCTGTACGTGTGTTTTATTCCCCGGAGTGGAAAATGCACTGAATCAAGTACCATTTCAGAGCCTTTATGTTGTGCACACATCCCTGTAGTCTTGGCAATTGCAGAGAAAGAAGAAATAATCCCACTTTTATTCACATTTCCTGCAGCTGCAGGAATGCCTGGGAATTTCTATTTACTCTGGCGTTGTATAATTAGTTTATGCTCTTTACATTGAAGATTGAGGTTATAATGGGTAATTGTTGCTTTTCTTTCTATCTCACACAGGATTTGGACCGAATTGCTGAAGCAAATGAACTTTTTGATGCTGTTCTAACTGGCTCAGTTGATCTGGACAAGAAAGTCACTCCAAATGTGATGCCTCCAAACAAGACACTACCTAATGATGGGCCAACAACTGTGAAAATACCAGGAAAATACTCTCTGAGAAGACTGTCTTTATATATTGGAAATTTCCCCTGGGTAAGTATTTTTATTATTATTCTAAATATAAATATTATAATTTAATTACATTGTCCAATGCCATTTCTATTGTTTTGTTCACATGGTTTTGCAGAAAAAATGCATACATGAAAATGAACGGAGAAATAACTTCCCCAATCAAGTGATGATCACAAGTATCTTATCTATCCTGTCATTTTCTCACCCTCAATTTCCCAAAATCTGCTGCTATTTCTAGTGGACATCTGATAAGGACATCACGTGCATGGCTCAAACGTTGGGTGTGAAGGACATCAAAGAGATAAAATTTGCTGAGAACAAAATTAATGGCCAGTCTAGAGGGTGAGTGATGCAGCTCTGAGGTTCATAATAAAAGCAGTTCCTGTGAATCCATTTTTGTATTGCAGGAAAGGAAGTGTGTGCTTTTCAATTTATAGAGAATGTGAATATTTTGGACTTGGTGTTAGTCGCTATACATGTGTTGTTTTTTTCTTTTGTGTTTCACAGCTTCGCAGAAGTGGTGGTTACCTCAGAAGAGTCATTAAAAATATTATTGGAAAAAATACCCCACTGTGAGCTTAATGGGGATAAGATCGACTGTCGCTTTGCAACTCGCCATAACCTTGGTGTGTTTGAGGACATCGCAAATAAACGTAAGACCACCACACATCTCTAAAACACTTATGAATGAATGTATATAAATTGGAATGAATTGCAAAAAGTGTGTATTGCTATAATTTTTCACAAAAGCTTTGTGTTCCCTGTAGGTATACCCATGCGTGTTAATTCCAAAGATCCAAAGGAGTCCGATTCTTCGGATAAGATTCCCAGATTATTAGCACAAGAGCCCAGTCCTGCCCCCTTCCCTCAACATTACCCATCATATCCACTTGCAAACAGGTTTCCCTCATTACCCGGCCCTTACCTTAATCATCCACCTCCTCCTTTCCCACATATGCCTCCAAACATCCCTCCCCCCATGCCACCCCCTATGTTCCCTCCTCATCCAATCCATGTTCCCAGCCAACCACCTCCCAGTCTGCATGTAAATCCGGCATTCTTTCCCCCAGTACATGACGGGCACAACAGCCAAGCTTACAGCCAGCAAAAGTAAGCGCATACACTGTTTTATATTTAACAAGATTGCAAACCATAAGCGGTTATATGTTTTTATTTCACAATGAGATAAGATGATATTTGTCTGTAAACTTAATCTTTACAGAGCAAAATACTAGTATACAGCAAGGAATGCACAAATAATATAACGTAGATAATAAAGAATATGGAACATATTCAGGATAATCAAACAAATTGAGATTCTGCATTTTTCGTCAAAGCGATTCTAAAAATATAATTCGTGGCAAAGTGTAATAACTTGTGTTATTGGTTAATAATTCTGACAATTCTGTGAATTTTTCAGAAACACACCTCGAAATACAGATAGAGATTTTGAGGACCTGATGAACAGAAATAAAGCCGTTGCCAGCAGTGCCATCAGCAAAGCTGTGTCTGGAGCAACAGCTGGTAAGTACAGCTGATGGCTTGGTAAAATAATAACTTGAGTTCTCTTATTGGAAATGTTGATATTCAGTAGAGCTCATGGCCACGCTCTCTGTTTCTCTGCATGTTACTTCAATCCTATTTTCCAATCCCTATCAAAGAGAAGCATAAGTGTAACACAATACTGAAACCACCATCAACTGATATGGGTTTCCAGTCTGTTGGTAGCATGGATGTCAGCACTTGAATTGTTTTCTAAATGTGTGTAACTGTGAAAGATAATTTTTTAAAACTTTTTTTTAGTAAACCTAATCCAAAAAGTGTCTTTAATACTATCTCTAATATCTCACTTCTCCACTTTCTAATTCAGGAGACTTGCGGGTTGCCATGGAGACTCTATTAACTGCCATTGCCATCATTAAGCAGTCCAGAGTGTATGGAGATGAACGCTGCCAAGCCCTGGTCACCTCACTGAAGGACTGTCTGGTCTCTATCCAGGGCAACCAAGGCTACAGGTATGTGTAACTATGCGTCAGCACTCCCAGACTTCCCATTGTCCAGAGAGAAACTCAAGCTGAGTGCACGTTTCTCTGCAGGAGTAGCAGTCGTTCTGGGGAAGACGAAAGAGACCGGGACAGGGGTCGCGACAGAGAGCGTGAAAGAGAACGTGACCGAGAAGATTCTTCTGGTTGGGAAGCTGCAGGAGCGTCTCGAAGACACCGACAACGCTCCAGGAGCGGGGAGAGGGAAAAGGAACGTTCCCGAGAACGGGAGAGGCAGAGAGATTACAGAGACCGATACCGCTAACTTGGTAAGCCCCCCTTTAATTGATATATCTATACTTGTTCATTCAACAGACTATTTTGTTATTAGTTCCACCGTTTGGTGTCTTAGCATATTGTATAGTATATAGCGTGTGTTTTTTTTAGGTACATCAAGACAGAGAAGAATGTCCAAATTATAAGGAGAGTTTAGTATCACAGAGCCACACAGTGTTGGTTAGTTTCTCTCATAAGACATCCTTTAGCTGGCCTGCTTAGTGTCCCCAATAATGCTGATTTATCATACCATATAGTAAAAACCATTAATGAGTAGCTCCCCTACCCACAGAAAGGTCCCCATGCTCAACCTCCTTTTCTTCAATCACGGTCTTTACAAAAGTGTCACCAGTTGATGGATGTCACAGACACCCATCATTTGGGTTTATAAATGTCTCGTACTTGGGCTGCAATTTTAAAATGTAAAATTACTGTTCATTAAACCAGATCCCAGGTCTGACTAACTCTTGATACTAAATACTGAACTGTAACAGACTTATTAAACTTCAAACTGAAATATTTATAAAACTAAGCTATTTGGGGACTTTTTAACAGATGTCTGTGATTGTTTCTTTTTCTATTTTAATGGGCGTGTGTTCCTGTGTTTTGTTGCGTCTTAGCGCTGTTATGTTTCTTCTGTTGTACTGGGGTCTCTCTTGCAAAACAGATATTGATCTCAAAAAGCTTACAAAAATACGATGCAAAATGTGCTTGATGTTTCTATTCCATTAAGACTTTATGGTAGTCATGAAATAATTTGAATATGACTATTTTATTCAATCACAATATCATTTAAACCACTTTTAAACTTTTTTTTGTGAACATAGAATATATTCAAATATATTTTTCTCTGCTCAACTTCTTTATGGATGCCGGTATCATCCCAACATAATGTTTTAGTCCAAACGAGTTGTTTTAGGCATGCAATTAATTTCTGTAATCCACCCATTTATTTATATGGGTTAAGCATAAAGATTTCTAGGTTTAGACCGTTAAAAGAACTACAAACCATTGCTTCCTAGGGCTATTTGAATTACCAAAAACCTTTTTCAGATTACAGTTCATGAAGGGAAGGTCTTAGTTATTTTTAGTACATTGTTACTATTATGTCGGACTGTTAATACAATACACAATTAGTTAATATATTGACCGACCAATGGCTATAACTGAAGGATGTATGCCATAAATAGTGAGGTTAAGCAGAACTTAAAAGTGGTATCTGTAAGAAATATTTTTAATAAATACCAAGGTTTGTGATGTTTTTTTTATTCCCAAGACTTGGCATAAGATGCTAGTTCAAATTGCCACTAATTAGTACCCTAGTTGTAGGAAAATTAACACACATTCTGGGGCTCTTCCTTGTTTCTTTCCCCCCAGACTGATGTCTAAGTGTGAAGCCGATTGAAGACAAGATTTTTTTGTTTCTGCTGTTGCATAGAAATCTTAAGGAATCCAAGGTGAGATTGAAGATGTATCTCAAAGTCTAAAGTGTAACTTTTTTTTGTTTTTTTCACCTGTCTGTACATACTGGGACTTTTACCTGTTTTAAAAAATAAATGTGGTTGTAGATTTAATGCTGGAGCATCAGATTCCAATGCTTGCATGTGCAGGAACACCTCTTAATAACTTATGAATTACAGTGTACTGTTATCATTTTCTTTTGTATTAAATCTATAGAATAAAAACACATTCCCTGAAAATATTATGTTTTTCCTGACATGTATTTTCATTTACCGGTAAGACAGCAAAACTATTTGAACTTGAAGCAGTCGAAACACTTTTTGTAACTGAATACCTAAATTACTATTGATGTACTGTATGATTCTGACACCTGTACTGCAGAATCTAAGACGGCAATTAAATTTTATGATGTCTGTTCTGGGTATTTTTTAAGGACAGAAATGACTGGCACCTACACAGCACACATGTGAGAGCTCATTTTCACCATATAGTTCTGGTAGGAAGATTGTGGTAACTAGATACAACAGTAATACTGGTAACAATGTCATTTAACACTTTTTATTTAGAAAACTAAATCATTATCAAATAGGTGCACAAATGAATGATCCAAAAGTTACCACTTGTTACATTAATATTTTAACAGGGCATTCCATCTGTCCATGCCACATCCCCTTAAGTCCATGTCCTTATTTCAGGTAGCCAGCAACTATCACTTCTCCAATGGAGCATAATTCAACAATTTTTCAATGAGATCCACATGAGAAAGGAGCATCCGCCGACAACAGTATCTCTTCAGGCCCAGGGCATCAAGGGCATCACTGAGGAGGGACAGAGGTCGTGTTAGTTCATTCATGGTGCACAGATCACTGAATTTATAACGTTCACAGCAGTGACAATGATGCATCAGAAGTCTGAATGTAGATAACTCGAAGCCAACAGATTAACAGACTGTTATGTTCGTTTAATGTCACTGCTGCGCAAATTGCACATGTGAGTGGATTATACTTGAGACGTATTCACGGTTTAACTCATTGCCAAAAACGTGGCTGCTCGCGACATGTGAAGATGAAACTATATTGCGACGATAAACCAGCAGGAATGCATCTCACCCTTCAGTGTACTCCGCTTGAAGTAGGCCAAGGTATGCCTCCCACTTGTTACCCACGATCTTCCCGCACGTGAAGCACCGGACGGGGATGATCATCGTGAGACACCTGGGGACAGGATCACCAACCCGTTAACAACCATATCCGAGTGAAAGCTGTTGTACAGCAAGATCACTAATGTTAACCGGGAGCTACTTGGCACCAATTTACCAGGAACTATTCCTGAAAGCATGCATGTAGCGTTCAGGCTCCCTCCTCCCGAGGGTTATAACGTTATTATCAATGTTAGCTTGACGAATGCAATGGTTTACTGACGCTATATTTCCAACTCCATAGCTAAGCTTTAATGGTCGTGTTTTCGTTGTAGGTTTAACACAACGACCATTCTTACGCCGCAATAGTTTGTGTAATGTGAAGTGTTTCTGAACGTTGTATTTCCCGGAGTCAGTTGGCGATGGCATGTGGTGCGAAGCTGTAGCCACGCGATTAGCACAACAGCTAACTGTTAGCCGACGTTAGCCGACAATAACCCGTTGCCACGAATTCACCTAACGCTACGATTGGCCATTTACAAGTAAACACAAAATGTATATACATGTGAAAGCATATTTACTCACCGTCACCAATCAAGTTTAACAAAAGCCTGAATGGGATGTTTGTCAGTGAGAAACTAGTGAACGTGACTATCTTCCCTCGTTCTCTCAAGCCGCAACAGAAGTAACATTTCCGGTCCGGTCCTTCAAAATAAAGGCTTACTTACTCAAATGCTTACTGATAAGAAAGCCCGCTTTCGCACTGTGAGCCTTTTTTTAAATTAATGAGATACTATCTCATAAAAATGACTTACTATCTCATTATTATGAGATAGTAAGTCGAAATAATTAGATTCTATGTCAAAATTATGAGATAGTAAGTCATAATTATGACCCTAATTTTGTTCTCACCATGGGGGAAACGGGCTGATCATCAACTTTTAGATTATTGGATACAAACCATACAAAATCAATTATATAAATAAGAAGCCCAGATGTTTTCAAACATCTCCCAGTCTAATGTTAAACATTTCCAAAGCCCCACACACTAAAAAACTGTTTGACTAAATACGTTTTACATTAACAAACATTGAATGCCTCCATTCGGCCAGGATTATGTTGCAAGATTGTTGCATTATACTGGATTACTTTTATCTATATTAGGTGTACCTAATGAAATGGGAACTACATTCAAAAAATGGTCACTCTGTAAATGTGTAGAATGACACCTCCCAAAACAAACCATTCAGTACAGTGAGGCTTTCAATAATTTTAGTTGAGCAGACAGACCGTGCATGCTTTATTACATCTTTTTATTATCATCTATTTCTTAAATCGTCATTGACTCCCTGATTCTGGTGAGTTTTGTTGCACATACTGGGCCAAGTCTCTATCTTTTGGTGACTCTACTCCCAGCCCACGCAGTAACTGAGTAGAAGTCCAATTAAACATATCTGTGGGTGTGCCGGTAGGGTGCATAATGGCTTATGTTAGCAGTGTAGAGATTGATAATTGAGAGTAAAAAAGTAACCACAACATAACATATTTTACCAGGTATCGCATAAAATGAAAAGTGATTGAACTGACTGCTGCTCCAAGACATTTAGCAATTGATCCATGAACAGTGTTGTAAAAATATATATATATATCTATATATACATTAGTTTATACTCGGAAATTAAAGTAGCCAAACTATGTTGTTTCAGTGTACATGAACAATTTAATTTGACAGTGGCTATTTTTTAGGTTAGCTGCTGTTGTTAAATACAAAGTCTGTACACAATTGTTAACATTAAGACCACTTCATGACATTTTAAAGATGAAACTCATCAAGCTGATTGCTATCTGCAAGTATATGATCCCTCATTCTAAATAATTGCAAATGAAGAAATATTCACATTGGCTGGTTCACTGTCTTTAATAAAGATTGGATTAAGACCCCTTTTACATTTAGGAGATTGGGGGCAGAGGGGAGTGTGCAAAAAGAAAATATGTTAGAAATATATAAAAAATATATCATAAGCATTGTTATCACAGTCACCATGAAAAACATAATCATTGCCATCATCTTTATGTGTAACATCACCATCATTGCCATCACTAACTTCGTACATAATCATCACCAACAATATTATCACATTATCATTTATGTAATTTAACTTTCTACAGCCCATGTGCTAAATGAGGAGTCCTATCTGAATTATTGCATTTATACGCTGTTGAAATTATGAAAATAGGATTTCTCTTTTTTTGGTACACTGCCTTGTTCAATGTAATGTGAAGTTTGTTTTGGTGTTGGCATACCATCTTTTTGATGTGTTTGGGGTGTTGACTGTGGTGTTGACTGTGGTGAATGAGATATATTCTAACAAGAGTTTTTGGCGAGCCAGTGTTGTAAAAGTGCCCACAATTAAAATCAAATAATGGTAAGTAGTGTTTTTCTTTTCTGCCATCTACGTATGGAACAGGGACAGACTCAAGAGCTTTACATCTGAGTGGACACTATATTGTGACAGCTGTACAGATGAGAGCTTCCTGCAACAGTGTGACTTCTTTAAGGTATACTCTACAACATTAGTTCATCTAGTCCCCCCCCCCCCCCCTCCATTTTATTAACAATCTAGAGCACTCTCTTAACAATAAAGTTGAACATGGTTATGAATAAGGGTTGGACACAAATAACTCCAATTTTTGATAGCAGGCTTTAAACCTAGTAATGCAATACTAATGGCTGTTCAGCCTGCTACAGCTATCTACTGTACGATTGAAAGAGCACCACTGTGGATTGTGTGTCAGACGTGAAAGGTTATTGATTTGTAACATCATTTGAAAGGAAAATAAAACGTTCTTATTCTAGAGCAATAGGTAACTTCACTTTGTAATTATCTGACAAATACTGTACATGTTATCTCTTACAATCGGCTACATCCCATTCGTAAATGACTACATCTTTTCAACACAAAAAAAAATGTAAATTTCACTTTGCTGTTCTCTATTTTACTCTATATATATATGCAATGTGTCACAAAGCATATTACCATCTGTTTTCAGACCTACTCTTTCATATCTCTCATTTAAAAGGGAAAACAAACCTTAGAACCACTCTGATGGCTAAGTCAAGTTTCAACTTTATGAATCTCTATCTTTTAGCAAAGTGAACCAGGCTGATTTCCAATGCAACAATGTACATATATTGCAAACTTTGATTAATAATTGTGCAAATTAGATTAAACAAGATAAAGCAGTTGAAGTAGCTACCTTTAGAGAGTTTATGCTTTTAGCTAAGTACGAATGTGACTTTTTTTTTAAATAAATGTTTATTATACAGTTCAGATGCAGTATTGAAGCTACTTCATGCATATATTATATGTAACTATGCTCCATATACAGCCTTTATTGAAACTTAAATGGTTGGATTTACTAAGTGAAAGCAGGCTCCCCAGCCCCCATCTGTCCCATAATTGTCTTTAAACCACCCAGCAACACAACTCTAACTCATACCCCAATAAATACTTTATTTTGAGAGAACGATTTTGTCTTAATTTCTCCGAGCCAGTAGCACGACTCCAAGCAAGATGGCTCCTGCAGCAATAATGGCACCACCAATGAGAAAGGGTTTCAGGTGTTCCAAAGAGTCCGTGCCGGAGGCTGCAGCCTCATCACTTGCCACTGCTGCCTCAGCTTCTGCTGCCCCATCTTGGATAGGAGGATGCTCCGGCTCTGGGGCTGCAGGGGCTGCAGGAGCTGCAGGGGCTGGTTCAGCCTTGCGTGGGACTGCCGGCTCCTTCTTTTCTGCTTTGGTTGCTGCCTTGGGTACCGGAGCCCCGGACTTGGCTTTGGCTTCCATCGACTCAGGGACAGAGGTGTGGTCTGGTCAGGAGGAGTCTTTATCAGGTCAGCTGTGTGCTGCTTCACTGAAGAATCACAGCAAACAGACGCAGACAGATTATCCCTCTGAATTAGGCTCAAGACAGCTTTTTATCTGCTCTGCTGAATGTTAAGACACTGGCATACGAAGGAGACCTTAACATCTATGTATT
The DNA here is from genome assembly GCF_029220125.1 of Pseudoliparis swirei. Lineage (NCBI taxonomy): Eukaryota > Metazoa > Chordata > Actinopteri > Perciformes > Liparidae > Pseudoliparis > Pseudoliparis swirei. The sequence goes on along the minus strand of NC_079391.1, from coordinate 13,777,194 downwards.
CACTGTAAGCGGTGAAGCAGTCATGTGGCGGCGGGGCCTTATATGTGACCTTGGAAAAAGATGACATTGATGAGAACACACTGACGCTCAGAGGACAGGGAATAGTTTATTTTGGTCCAAGCAGCTGTGACATGATCTTTTATTGAAAAAAATAATGTCACAGCAGCTTCCTGTGTAATGCTTTTTCATTGGAAAATGTATCTGTTTTGTAATGGCTGAAGATGGAACTGCAGCTGCAGAGATTATTCATAGTCTCGGACTGAATCTCTATTTTCTTTGACCCCAATACGAACCAAATCTATATGCAATAAACATATGGAATTACTCTTTTCTCCCATCTTGCTCTCACTTCTCTCTGTAAAACTGAACAAATCATGTGTGCTATAATTGAAGGACAAGATGGAGGAAGGAAATAAGGACCACCATGACTGGGAGGAAATCCATGACATGCAAACGGGGGGAGGAAAATGAAGAACAATAAACATTGCTCAAATTGAATGAACACATAATAGCAGCTCGCACTTTACATAATGTAGGCTGGAAACCTCTTTATAAAAATGCTTCCAATTAAACCCTGCACTATTGTGATGAGAGGAAATAAGGACATTACATACCTCTCCAGCAGCTCTGTAAAGATGACAAGAATAACAGATGGAGAAGGAACTGCAACAGTCTGTGGAAGTGAGAATGTCCTTAGTATAAGAGGAAGAGAGATTGAGGACACAGTGTAGGAGGGAGGAGAAATAGAGAGGGAGAGAATGAGAGACTGGGATGTACCATTTAGTTCTAAAAAAAAGGGGGGTTCTATTTTAATATGAGAGCTGTATTACTAAAGAATATTCTCAATCCAGAACGTTTTTATGGCTAGAATAACGATTACTTCTATATGGCAAATCTTAGTGTTATATTATATCTACAGATGGAATATGTGTTGCACTTCAGTGCCTCTGAAAAATAATATAATCTGGTCATATTATTATTATTTTGAACATTTTATTTCAATAGCTTTGGCTCCTCAAGCATATTTTTGTCCAGGTTAAACAATGAATGAGATTAAATTGCTGACTGTTTGAGGGCGTTTATACATATTATTGACATGCAGTGTTTCACACATCCCATCATCTTCCTTTTAAACAGTGTACAGCTCTTTTCAATAAATAAACCCATATATGTGCATATTTCTGTACCAAAATACCAAGGCAAATTCCTGGAGTGTGAACATGTCAAAAACCTGATTCCGACTTTGATTCTTCTGGTTTGTGTAGGAATCATAACTGACAAGAGGAAGAGTGAATGGACAGAGCATGGATGTAAACACCCTCTGCTGTGGTATCCAACCTGCACATAATACATTCTCAGGGGTGCATATAACTTTTTCAGTGAGTTACTCAGGTGAGTACCGGTAGATGGTGTTTGGTACTCACTCCTTATGTAGCGTCATGCGTGTGCCGTGCAGAGGGTGAGAGCTCTCTTTAACCGAACAATAAAATAAAAACATTTCAGAGGGAAATTACCACTGATTGACTACAAGTGAACTCACTCACACATGGGAGGTCACAAATGCAGCACAAGGACATATTCTTGTTCTGAAAATTGGGGCTGAATTAGAGATGAAACAGCCAACTTACTGCATTTCCCTCCACCAGCACATACTGTTGTGGCTCCTTGCCATCCCCTTCCCTTAAGTCAGGTCCCATCACAGGGTTGGACAATAAATTAGTCCAGTTGTCGTCACATGTTGTTTTCTTCTCTGTTAAGGGGTGTAACACATAACATTCGCCCTCCATGAAAATGTACTCTATGATGCAAGAGATAGTAGGATACAACAGAACTATGGCAAATTCCAATGCAATTGGCACACCAATGACATGACAGCCTTGTGTCTATTTTCAGACTGCAGATATCTGCCAAATAACCTGCAGCCCTGAGGTCAGCAGTCTGTGTGAAAGTGAGAGGTTCCCTCTGACTGGACGAGGAAGTGTTTCTCACGAACTTCATCTCATTTCTTAATTGATTATTGTCAAAGCGTTCTATTTTTCGCTTGCTTTTGTGACAGATGACAGTACGCATACTTTCATCTGTTACGAGGTGACGCGGATCCACGCCCAGTATACGTCGAAAAAAAGGTTGTCGTATGTCAAGATGGTAATCGGTAAAGTACGGAGATTTCGATGGAATGGATACTGGCTGACGCAAAAGACAGCGAATAGGAATTGAACCTAAATTTATCGAAACAACTCAGACTCGAAAATTAATAATACAGTTATATTCTCACCGAATATGTATTTGAAATAAACGTGATATATAAAAGCAAAATTTCATGTTTTAAGATGGGAAAGTGATACAAGTTGATATTAAAAATGTGTAAATAAAGTCAAGAATTCGAAACTAAACGTAACATTGTAAAAAGACATATTCACTGTGTACTTTAGTAATTACAATGCGGCTAACTATACCTTTAGGCAATGCATATATGGCCTAATTAGGGTCCAAACCACCCTGACACCTGACATGATAAATGACGATTTATACACACATTTTGGAAAAATGTTGCTTGTAAAATTCGTGCTTATCTGCCGCCCAAGTCAATATGTGCCTGCATCGCTGTGCTGTAGTAACCGGAACAATTTAGAACAGTGATTTTTGACCAATTCTAAACTGCGCATGCGCGGACACAACTGGGGCCAATAAAATACGCTTTTGGACATTTTTTATGTCAAGGTTGTCGAATACGTTAAAAAAAAAACTAAAAACAAACAGACAACTCTCCAAAACTAACAACTCACTCACCAAACAAGCGTCTCACATCCCCTCGGGGTGTTCCCGTGTGCCCTAACACGAGAGGCACGGCAGCCTCTCGGAACACATCGCCCTCTTTGATTCAGCGGCAGATTCCTTGATATTCAGAAACCACCGGTGGCGCCCTTTCTCTGCAGGATCTTCAAAGTGCCTGCGGTCTTCCATTTACAAAACCCCAGTCAGGTGTGCGTAAAACCGAACTCGTTGCGGGATTTGCGCAGGCAGACGCGGAAGCTACAAGAGCCGACTCGCACGTATGTTTTTCTGTGGGAGAAATATCAGAGGGGTTGGGCCAGATCCTGTGGAAAATGCTGCCTCCGTTTAGCTGCTCTCCGTGCTGGGGTTCGGGAGTTGTCTGGCTGATGGCACACACAAGCTACTGACTTACAGCGTGAGGCTCGAGAGGGTCGTCTTGTCCGTCAACCCCCGCGGCACCGCCACCTTCTGTGGGTAGAAATCACCATCATGCCGAGCTCCGATGGAGGGACGTGGATATGACCCGCTCTCCGTGAACTGCAACTGCCGACGACGTGTTGCAATTAAGCGGAGACCCAAGAAGCCGTCGGGTTGTAAACCACCGTGTGATTTGATAACGGTCTTTGATGGCATGTTCCAGGTTTGCCTGACAGCCGGCTCTCCGAGTAGGCTGCGGCTCTTTGATGTCTCTGGAGCCATTCATCCTATCGTTGTAATGACGTTTGTACGGTTATTATAATTGTATCGGTGAGGTATTTGTGAGTTCACCGTAATCCTCCAAAAGAAAAACCCTTGGCCGGTGTCGGGGACAGTGAGGCGGGTCGGCTGTCGGAAGGATATGGGAGAGCGAGCGGAACCGATGCAGTGGGTCTTGGCGGGGCACCGTCAACATACAGGTGAGCGGCTGATGAAGGACTGACTGACTGACTGCCGGACTCGTTACCTGCCCGAAGCTACATGCACATGCAGCGCAGCCAGTCATGCCGCTGAGCGGGCGGTGTTACCCGGCTTTTAAATCCTCGCTTTAGCGCCGCTTTGAGACACATTTCTTAGGCCACATCTCCATTAGCTAGGCCTGCAGGATGCCACCTAAAGCAGCCGTCCTAATCAACCCAGATAAGACACAGCTGCTGCTGATCTGCCTGCTGTAATCATGCCGTTGTACATTAAATCACCCAGGACTGCAGTTAAATAGAGTTAAGTGGTTCAGTTATAGCGAGTTTTGGTTTTTTTTTTTTTTTAATTGGCTGTGTAAGATCATTATGGCAAATGTCCATCACAAGAGTCCAAAGTGATGTGACGGTTTTAGTTGGTGTAAAGTACTGCCAGTTCTCCAAAGTATTCAGTTGAAGTAAGTGAAATGACAGATCCCATTACCAACATTGCTGTTGACTTAATTTCTTCTTATTTAGTAGCTATATGAACACTCCACGAGAAGGAGACTTGACGAACCACACGTGAATAATGTGAAGAACATATGTGCTTTTGGTTGATCAGATGACATGTTTGCTTTTTAAGAAAAGGACCGGTTACAGCAACAGTAAGGGGAATGTCACACCTGTTTATCGCTCACACTGAGGCTATTTCGCTAATAATTCGGGCCCTCTTTTTCTCACGACTTCCAGTTGTGGATATGTTTTTTCTTCTTCTCTAAGCCTGTGCCAATGATGCAAAATGCCTCCAACAAGCAATGTTTCAGCACTAATGAGGTGTCAGCTGAGGAGTGCCATGCTGCCACAATGAGGATAATGGACAGCTCTCAAAGTGCGTTGTAATTTAACAACGTGATAAGCCAGTTAGAGATAGTTGTACAACTATTGAGCAAAACAAGAGATGCTAATTAAATATTTGTCATTACTCTTAAAGTGGCACACTGGAGTTCAGACCTGTTGTAGACTTCTGTTTATGCTCAGGTACCAGAGGAGTGTATTGGGTGGAGAAGCCGAGATTTGTTGTATACTAATTTATGCACTGCATCCTGCCTCTTGCATTAAGCCCATCCATGTAAGGCTGCATCAACACCAGTGTTTACATTTTGTTCCCTGGCATCCCTGTAGGCTTCAACCCTGGTGGAAACCAAGTGCCTTCAGGGAATGATGGCAGTATGTTGCTCTTTGTTTAAAAAAAATGCACATTTAATGTGTCATCTCCTCTTGTGCCAAAAGCCGCAGCAAATAGAGTATTTTGGAGTAATATATTACTGCTTATTTCTCATAATTTGGTCAACAGCCCTAAATAAATGTTTGAAGTTCCGTTGCATGTTTAAATCACAGTTGAGATCAAAAATAGTGAGTTTGTCTACAGGGCAGACTTTAATAATGTCGTAGTAACATGTAAAAGGTATAAATGACAAGCTGAAGTCCTAAACTGACGATAGACGACTTGTAGGTGAACACTTGTGTGAGAAGAAACAAAATGATATTTTGAACAGATGTTGCACTCACTAATTTAGTAGCATGCACCGTCAATTAATTTGTGTTTACACATATCAGCTGAACTGGGGAGTGATTTGAGTGAAACCTTTCCACTTTAAGAGAAATGGCAAATATTCAGCTTGGGTAAACATTGAATTATTGTGTGCCAGTTCCCTCTTTGTATTCATGTGTGTAACCCAAGCTTAACATGTACATGCAAGAAAAATAACCAGGCCATTAACATTTGCAGGTGCATCATGGGACATGTGATCCAAATGAGCCATGTGGAAAAGGGTATCACTCTGTGATTGTCTCCGGGAGGCGGTATTGATGATCTGGCAGCAAAGCCATTAATAGACAAGAGGGGGACAAATACCAACGAGTGAAAAAGCACAAATTTAAAGAACCCAATTCCATGAGCACACTGCTGAAAAGCTACGGCTGCAGGAGTGCGTTGCGTGGACAAAACTGCTGCAGTTATTTTCAGTGTCTGACCAGATACAATGACAAACGGATCATTTGTGGCAGCGTGCCACAGACAGGTTGGCAGAGCACATGTAACCGCCCCAACTCACAAAACATTCATCTGTACACAAACGCACACATGCGATGTGCAGTACACATACGATCACATCAACTGAAGGAAGAGAAAATGGAGTGGGAAGAGGTGAAGGGATTGAGTGGGTGGCAGTGGGAGAAAAAGATGGAGAAAGAGGCAGAGGGAGAGTAAGGAGTGAGTGGCACATGGCTTTCAGTCTAAAAAAAGATGAGCAACACGAAACCAGAATCTGGATTAGCTAGATAAGGAAAAGGAGGGGGGTGGGGGCAGGGGAAGGCTCGCGGAGAAAATGTAGGTTTCCCCTGCACCGAAAATGGTGCAGATGCACACGCTCAGTTTCATGCTCATGAATGTCCTCTAAAATATGAATAGTGAATGAGTGTGTGGGTAGGGGGAGAGAGCAGGAGGATGGGAAGACAGAAGATGAGAACGGGTGAGCCGAAGATCGGAGATGGACGATATTCTTTGGGACGGGCAGAACGCTGCTGTAGTGTGACAGCATGGGCAGAGACGGGGTCATGACGGACGACAGGAGGAGCGCCAGGGATGTGACAAATGCTGGAGAGAATCTTGATCCGAGTGTAACGCTGACCCGGGCAGAAAAAGAGAGACTGGAGCAGATGGACGTATGATGGAGAGCAGAGGAGACTTTTCGGACTGTGCTGCAGTCGCACCGTCACGCCAACCGGGCGTAACCACAGTATTTTCTTCTGGGTGCTACCTGCAGCACAGGGGAGAAATATTGGTGCACTAACTGATGCACTGACACTAACTATTTCTCATACAGAAGCCCAGAGGTTTTTACAAGATATTGACTCACATTTGTGTGTGGACAGACCTCGTAGAGATAGTGGCCTGTGAATGTTAACAGTAGATCCTCCCAGCTATTTTGAAACCAACATACTTTTCTTTCACCGAATTAAAGTGCCGTGTGAGCATTCCCGTCCCGTGGATCGCCACAGGACATGCATACTTTCTGCAGAAACTAAATGTGCTGCATTGAATTAGACAGTCAGACACATTCAGGATGTTTCCAGATGAAGTGAGCCTGTTCACCTGTGTCTTGTTGGACACGCCTTAGTTTAAGTAACTCTCTTGACCTTCACCATGTGAGTGAAAGCGTGTGTGTTTTATGCTGACATTCAGTATGTGAAGATAAGGCCGTATATGCGCTGTATAACCAGGGATAAGTAAAGAATCACACCTCAACTGACTCTTGAAGCAGGTACACAAGTGTTTTGTATCTGTTGGTTTAAGGTTAATACTATTTAGAAATGTAGTATGTACTTTGTGTCCGTTTGAAGCACACCTTAGGCAATGCATGAAAGGGAGCATCCCCACTTTGGGGGGACACCCACAAAAATACAGTACAACTGGATGCCATTCTGAAACTATCACTCGTTTGACAACGCAACGCAACGAATAATAACGGTTCACATGTATTTAGTCCAGTGTTGCATGATGAAACGCTACGCTGATGCACAGCATCCCTATTTCTAAGACAACTGGGCAGCTGTATTTTTTTTAGTTTCAGACTGAATGTGTGTTGGTGGTTGTACCATCATATATAACTATAAATAAACTGTAATACTAAATACCAAACCAGCGTTTCCCCTAGGTTTACAGCTTCAGGGGGGCGGGACTAGTGCCGCTAGCCATGTTGGTGCCCTAAACTTAACTTAACACTGAGGTGTGCTCACCTGTGTGCGCGCATCACGGCGGAGCGCTGCCGCGCGTGAGCCGAGAAGAGTTGTCGGGCCGCCACCCTGTTATAATGGTAGGGGAAACACTGCAAACATCTCTGTAGGCCTGGGAGGTGCCTGTACTGAGAACATGTTATGTAGACTTTTTTAATTTTTTGTTACATTTTTAGAATGCGAGAACAAACTTTGCACAATACAAAAATATACTGCAGATTATGGTAATCTGTAACCAACCGGCTGTGTGCCTTTGTTTGGCTTGATGCTGCAGTGGACTAACTGAGTGAGATGAAAGAGTAAGATATAAAAACAGCTGCTGCTAGTCATACCAGATCAACCTGCTGTCGGTGAAATGAGGAATATACAACGATGGAATGTTGCGATCAGATGGGACTCAAGTTTGCTGTTTGTGCATCTTTTAGCTTCAGGTCTGGTATCTGTTCCTGCCTCAAGAATGATGCGCTGATATTATGACAGTGTTCCGTTTAATACTTGAAACAGTGAGACCATGTGACTTATAATGTGACCAAATGAAGACCTAACGGAACAGCAGGATTTTTAGATTTACTATACTGTTGCAAAACGTATGGGAGTGGATTTGACTACGAGACTACAGCCCGTGTCGGGAATGCATCAGACAATCCCAAAGAAACCCCTCTCAGTTCAAGGTTTCTGATGCTGTGCTGCATGCCGTTGCCCCGCTTGTCTCATGTCCACGTCAAACACAAAGCCCGAATGACGGACGCGGAGCACTGTCATTGTTGTTGCATCACGTGGGTACGGGCCTGGGCCCGGCACACAGTAGCACGCTGTGCGGAGCACAAAAGCATTGCTCACATGCAGGAATATGTCCCAGTGTCTTCACCAAACACACGTTGTTTGGATTCAGACGGAGTCACTGTGTCGGGATGGGAGTCGAGCGTTGGCATGACTCATGCTGAGGGCAGTGCGCAGAGTCGCAGACTGCAGCTCGGCCCAGAGTGGTCTGTGTCGTAGAGTTGCCTTAAAGGTCAAGTTCTTTAGACATTTAGATGTTCTTTTGATCTCAGGTTGGGAACATAGCAGGGTGCGTGTGGTGTGTCGGCTTCAGGTGCTGGACCTGAATGTATTTATCGCTTGAGGAGGTTTAGAATAGAATAGAATACAAACTTGTTTGAAATTTCGGGACGTTTCTTTACTATTTCCTCAACATTAACAATGAATTTAAGCATTTGCTTTCAACCCGAGTCTGCATCAAGGTCTCTTTTAGATTAAATGAGCAAAGCACATGTTTGTGATACAAGAAAATGTTGGCTATTTGGATAGTGGATAGATAGAATAGATAGATAGAATAACACATTTGTGGTCATATCTTAAATTCTATCTTAAATAGCCATGCAGGTAAGGGAGACTTATTTGACTTGGTGCTTATGCTTTCTAATTGTAAATAAATCTAATTGTGGTTATATATAGGCATCAGTTTCATAGTTTTTAAAGTGCTGCATGTGAATGTGTTCCACCCACAATTTCTCAAAATGCAAATATCTTTTAAAAAACCATCCACATTACCATTCTAATTTACTCACACATTCTCAGTTGGTTAAAGAAGTGCATTTTACTACAAAAGCATGCTAAACGTATGCAATTCAAAATGTTGAATGTAAAGTGTAATGACCACTGTTGTGAAAACAATCTAAGTGCATTCCCCAATGTCTACAGTAGACGCTGAACAGCAGCACTAATAGGCTAACATCCCCTGGGTGATGGATGGTGAAGATGAGGGGTTATGGACTGATGAGCACACTCCTCCTCTATGAAATGAGGCTAGCAGAGGCCATCTCACCAGAGGTCAGTGCTAATTAGTTGTTCGGTGCATCTTAACATATTACAATTGCTAAGATCATGAGGCTAGTGTTCTCTCCTGTAAGGTTTTGAAAGAACAAAAAAGGCAAGTTTAACTTAGGGGAGGAGTCTGATCACGAGGACGAGTGACAGCTGAACTCATGCAAGCCCTTTGCAGCTGGTTTGGATTCACTCCTTGTTAAAGGGACATTCTGAGGTGTTCTAAGCACATTGCTCCCCACAGATCTTTGGCTGTGATCGATCTGAAGTTTTGACTAATCTGTGGCCACAGTTGATGCCGTACAGAGACCTGAATAGTGAGAATACATCCTGAATACAGATTTAACATTGTCCGGCCTGGCCTGCTCATGGTTGTTATAAATGATTTCTGAGGCTATAGTGAGGAGTTGCTGCTGCTCTCTGTTCCATATCGATGTATCAGGCTTATCTCTGGACTGATGGTCAAACAAAGCAAACATTTTAAAGACACAATAGTGATGGCCATTTCCATGATCTGTTTTTTAACGTTTCATAGATTTTAATAAAATGATCAATTTTGCAAATAAAATCGAACCATAAAAGACACTCAATAAAAGGAATATGTAAGGAACAAAAGATAGTCATTATCGGAAATTAGGTGCCAAAATTAACATAGTTTTAAATGAGGGATTAAGGTAGTAATCCAAGAGGCAGTTTGCAGACCACATCAGCCCTAGCTTGGAAACCATAAATCAAACGGTATATGATGTGCTCTGCTCCATCCCTAAACGGGATATTAAACGGATGGATGCATGGACAGATGGAGGGAGCTGGCACTACTAAATTATAATAACTTTACTGAGAAGATCTACTCTACTACAAGGTCACACTATAACTCTGTAATCCCATTTAATTTATAATTGTCATTAATGTTTTTGTTTTTTTCCCAATGTTGAGGTCTCTGCTGGGAGTATGAGCCAAAGAAGCAGGCTGATAACGGTGTCCCTGGAGGTCTAGTGTGCGCCTTCTGCAATTAAGAGATCTACTTGATTTAACCGGCCCGATTGTTTTGGCCGAAATGAGATTTGGGGAGAGTTCAGATGTTCCCTCATTTCTTTTTCCCCTCTTGCTTTCCTCCCTCCCTCTCTCCTCCCACTGTCCTCTTTAATGTTACTTCAACCCAGATGGAGTTTTACAAGTAGCTGTGAGGTGACTTCAGTCACATGAACCCATTAACATGGCCGTGTTTCCTCCACTCTCTGGCACTACTCAAAATCTGAGGAGCCACATACTAGGCTGAAAGTAAGAGCTGGAATCTGTGGGTCAAGAGTCAAGCCACACCGAATGTACAGTATAATCCTGAAGTCTCCTCTGGCGTGTTTGCTTTTTACAAATAATCACAGCTAGTGCCAGAGATTGGGGTGGTTGCCTTCCAGCTGGTCTCGCTGTGTCTTCAGTGTTCTTTGTTTGAAGGTCTGCCAATCAGTGTAACCACCTGCTGTCGGGCTGTGATTGGACAGAAACCCTTCACGCTGCACACTCCACTGCTCATGGTTTGACCCTACAGTTGGTCAACTATAATCATCTGCCAATGCAACACTTGGGTTTAGCTGCTGTGAAAACAATCTTCGTGCCACATTGAAGGGTTTAGTCATTACTGGGCAGAACTTGTCCAGAAATATTTTTGCCTAATCCATTAAATCACAGTTTATCAGTGTTTTGTTTTCTCTGTACGGTGTATTAATCTAAGGAAGTGAGGAGTTTCATGTTACCTATTACTCCTTGAGGTTGTACTGTACGAACGTGACCGCTGTGATGCATGAGATAGCAGAAGCTCATTAATATGACATGTAGCATCCCTACAGTGATTACCAGTTTCATGAAGCTCACAACATTGTTCAGTGTAGATTAAACTTCATAGCTGTATTTTGAGCCTGTAGTTTATTGTGCTGTTAAGAGTCTTTCAGTCGGTGTTATTGCGAGGGTCTCATCATTGCGACCTCTGTTTCATTCAAGTGAATGGTGGGTGTCTGCTTGTTTATTGTCATTCAAAAGACCAAACTAATTCCACGAGTCATTTCTTTCTGTCACCGGAATAAATAAGTTAATTATTGCCATGTCCTGACACCCTATTAGAAGTGATCCGCTTTTAGCTGAAGCCCAATATCTTTTGATATGCGTCACAATACCAAGCCTGATACCCATCATGGCTTATTTCCAGCTCAATATTCAAGCCAGGTAATATGTTATTATGTTTATCAATGTGCTCACCAAAACACATCATTTTTTTACCGAATAAACCATTTGAATGCAATTCTTCCTCATAAGACTTTGGCAAAGCCAATAAAAATAAACAAATAATTGAAACCTGCATTGTTTATATGCATTTTGGTAGAAAACTGTGAATAATGCAAAACTATTGACGGACAAACAAACTAAATGAGGCCCCACTCGGTACAACGTGAAAATCTACTATCCTAAAACCTAAAGCATTCCTTAAATCATGCGTTATAGCAGGGGTGGCCAACACGCGGCTCGCGAGCCTCATGCGGCTCTTTAACTAGTTTCATGCGGCTCTTCAGGAGCTGTCACATGACATGCATCAAAAATGCTTGGCTGGCGCTGTCATTCACTCCCCCTACAGCTAGATGGCACACTGACCATGTAAACCTGGTTGAGTGACGTCAAACGAGCGACGAGAGAATCTTTGGTGTGCCATCATTTGTGTTGTAAACAATTTCCGTCAAGTTACCTCTTGAAATGAAAATATGAAGAAGAACACAGGTCGTTTTTGCCAGAGTGGGAGAGTTTATATTTTTTTGTTAAACGTAATGGCAAGCCGATCTGCCTTATATGTCACGCAGCATTAGCGCATTTCAAAGCTTCAAATCTTCAGCGTCACTTCAGCTCACTCCACCCTAACATCGAACAGGAATTTCCAAAAGGGACGGAACTTCGCAAGAACAAGTTGGTCGCTTTGAAAAGCCAGGCAGAAAAGCAGGTACAGTTTTTCATCATGTTGGTGTGTGACATTTACAATAAATCTGGCTGATCAGAGGTAGGTAGGTAGGTAGGTAGGTAGGTAGGTAGGTAGGTGTGTGTGTGTGTGTGTGTGTGTGTGTGTGTGTGTGTGTGTGTGTGTGTGTGTGTGTGTGTGTGTGTGTGTGTGTGTGTGTGTGTGTGTGTGTGTGTGTGTGTGTGTGTGTGTGTGTGTGTGTGTGTGTGTGTGTGTGTGTGTGTGTGTGTGTGTGTGTGTGATGTGGCTCTTTGCGGTAACACAGTAAAAAAATGTGGCTCTTAGTCTCTGACTGGTTGGCCACCCCTGCGTTATAGAATACTTAATATAACTAAAACCGTTTTCAGAAAGATTTTTTTTTTATTAAACGTCTCAATGGTCTGCACTCTCGGACTGTATCCACTTCACTCCATCTGTGTATAAAGGTAAATACTAGGGCTGTCAACGTTAACGCGTTAATCTATGCAGGGCTCCAGACTGCGACCAAATGGTCGCATTTTGCGCCTAAAATTAGACACAGTGCGAGTAAATTTTTCATCAACTCGCGCATGCGCGACCAGTAAATTAGCAGATTTTTTTTGTTTTTGTTATTAAATATTTTTGTTGCTGACAAACTTGTTCTACACTTCAGCCCACTATAGTTAGCGGTAATGCCTGAATGACTGGTTTGCTAACCGACATTAACTCCAGAAGAAGAAGAAAGGAGACGAAAACCGAAGAAGAAGGCTGGCCTGTGTGTGAGAGCGGGGGGGCTAATGTGTGAAAAGAGGCGCACCGCAGCGGAGACAATGCGACCGGCGTTGGCCGCAGAGTGAGAGGTCAGAGGGGATCCTCACCACCGAGCGGCGTCCCCGTCCCCCGAGTTGAATCTCTGGGTCGACTCAGCTGACTCTCACATGTCTGACCCCCTATATACTGATGCTCACGGTAAACACATTCGATTGGGAGCGCGCGAGGGTTTTGAGAAAGTTAGCGGAAGGATTTAAGTGACAACATCCGGTTTTGCAAAGTTAGCTTAAAGAACCACGTGAAACAACATCCGTTTTTCAAAATAAGATGTCGACAAATCATACACGAACATATAAAAGTAAACAATGAACTGATTTTGTATCTTTAGAGATCGTTTCTGAGATTTAGCTTAACATATGCTAACATTAGAACATTTTTACTGGACCAAGGAAGGGTTTATAAAAATTTGTCAGACTTGTGTATGTTAAGAAAAGTCCTGTATATAGATTTCCCCAAGAGTTCCAGGAAATGAATGATGCAGATGTGTTCCATACATATCTGAAATCCCCTACAATAACAATCAAACAATTGTAATGTATCAATTAGGACATTTTTCAAAGTAAAAGTCCTAAATGTTTAAAGAAATCTGTAATTTCTTTAATGTTTGAGTTGCTTTATATATGTATTTCCTCATAGTCCTCATAGCAATAATGCTACACAAAAAATAGAATGCTTCAATCGACACCGTGATCGGTATTATCGGTGATCGGCAGATACTGATTTCAGTGATTGGTGATCGGCACCAAAAACCTGATCGGTGCATCTCTAGAAACCAACAAATGTTTTGATTGGCCACATCGAAGTGCAACATGCACATGCTCAAGGTATGTTTTTTCTTAAAATATGTTTAAACTCAATACAGTAACTTCTGAAGAGTTCTCTGTTGTGAATGTTTTGCAGTTCATGAAGGCAAAAAGGCATAAGATTGTATATTGTCAAATTATTTATCAGTAATACAGTAGAAATGATGGGAAAACTTTGCAAGTCGATTAATACTGTGCGCAGGGTTTTTCCTGCATAGAGAAAATTTGGGCGAGCCGAGAAGAGTTGTTAAGGGGGGAGGGGGTGCTAGTGAGGAGTGTGCTTACCCGTGTGCGCGGATGTGTGCGCGCATCACGGCAGAGCGACCAGCTGCTGATCACTCACTCAACATCTCGACTGCATGAATAGATGGTGCGAGCGCAGCGCGCCAAAAATTTTGACCCAGGAAAACCCTGTGTGCGCCCCTAAATTTTCTGCTTGCGCCCCTAACATTTTAAGTTAGGGGCCACTGTGCTCCTAGTTAAAAAAGTTAGTCTGGAGCCCTGCTATGCGATTAATTTGGCCGCGATTAACGCACTAAAATATTTTAACGCAACTTTGTTTACTTCCGGTGTCGTTGAAGTTGTTGCACTCCTGTGAGTGTCAAGCCGCGGCAGTCTGCCGCCTTCCTCCCGTCTGCTCCTCCATATTCACAGAGAAGCAGAGGGCGACGTGTCGGTGACGCGGGGCGGAAGGTGCAGGTGACTTTGTTGTTGCTCCGCCCCGATGCGCGCGCACACACGCCGGCATGGAGCTCTGCGGCCCGCATGACGGAGAGCCGAGAAGAGTGACCGACACGTCGAGACAGAATGACATGCTGCTGTAGAGACGACCAACAACAGACGTTTAGTTTAATAAAAGAACAAAGACGTCTTGAAGGAAAGAACCGGACATTACTTCTGCTGTAATCTGGCGCGATAGAGAACATTACAGGGGGGCGGGGCCTCACCCTGATAGAATGGTGGGGGAAACACTGGGATGAGTCATATGCAAAAGACTTTAAAAGGTGAATTTACATTGTTTTGTAAAATCGAGTAAATGCCCCCAGCCTCCAGAGGGTTAACATGACATATGTGTCAGTTTACCAAGGCCACTGGTTCTGCTGTTCAATGTTAAAGATGACAGGACCAATGGGGTCTCTAATACACCTTTGTTTACTAATCTGATGTTTCACTGAAGAAACAATTTATCATCCACGATATTAAATACCTCGCTGGCACTTTATATGTAGGAGCCTCTTTGAAAACATAGCTCTGTGTGAAGTTTGGTCTTTAAAAAGAATACAATTAAACAAGTGTCTAAAATACACGCCATCTGAAGGGATTACTCGTTCATTTAGAAGATTTAGTCTTTAGAAGAAAAAAAACTTTTAATCGCGATTAATGAATTTCAAAATGTGTGACTAATTCGTTAATTTTTTTAAATCGATTGACAGCCCTAGTAAATACATTACTAAATGTCTGCACTTAAAGGAGCAAAGAGTACAAGGACCCATGTTTCATGTTGGTTCAGTATTTAGAAAAAACAAATCAGCGCAGGTCTTTATGCTCAATAAGCACAGAAATAAAAAAGGAAAGTGGTAGACAGCTAAACATTGGTGATGAAAAAGGAGATGAGAAGACTGACATGCGGTTCCATTTTGAAGATATGATGCAACTTATGTTGCAGATGCAAAGCTCTTGAACTGTGAACATTGAGTTAACTTACAAATGAAAAGTAAAGGATCCATTCTGAAAACAAGGTCTTCAGCATTTCGGTGTGTTCAGTAATGGAATAAAGAGGCTGGTTTGTGAAGGTATTTCTCCTCTAGTCTGCTCAGAGGAAATGCCAGTGTGTTTCTGTAATACTCCACAAGTCCCCACTGAGAGCTTTGTAGGTGGTAGCACAAGTACCTCAATTATTGGTTTTCTTTTTATTTCCGTGATGTCTTCCTTCAGAAGTAATTCTGAAGTACAAACAAGGATCAGTAGATACTCTGCAGAATAATTGTTTCTTTGCATTTTAGGGTTATTTCTGCTGAATGATGTCCTCTCTTCTGACTGAATCAAACTATCGGCCTCCTTTCAAGCATCTTTATGTGCTGAGCTTTATAATGAATCCATGTAATACATGGTTTGTTCAGTGTATATAGAGGATTGGAATGATTTCTACACCCAAAAGGGGAAATTCCTTGCAGTCTGTCGGGGGTTTGATCTATTACATTTTAACTAGTCGTACAAATGCTTTTTTATTTTACATCCTTACTCGTGTTGGTGCAGGAAAATGAGGATCCCCTTTTTAAAAGCAAGTCCTTTCAGACACATCTATTGCCTGTGCAGCCATCACCCTTATTTACCAGAGAAAACATTGTGAAACACAAAGCTAAAGAACCACAGGTAATATTTTTGGAACAAGTTATTGTTCCGCGAACAGACGGCTTGTTGTTGAGCTGGATTTTTACTGCCAGCTTGCACCTTCACGGTCTAAAAGAGTGGAATGGAACGATAAGGATGTCGTCTATCGTCTTGATACGACCTGATACGCACAGCGGGAAACAAAACATTACAATACATTTTAGTCCAGGTAATTCCAATAAACCAGTGTGAAACTTGCAACAGGAACAAGGAGCATAATGTCAGGAAACACAAGTGTGAACAAACTTTAAAATTTATCGGAGAGGAATGCCAAGTGTGTGCAGCACCAAGTTGCTTCAGTTGTTACTTTGCTATCATGGTCCAAACTGAGTTCATGTCTTATAACCGTGCAAGTGGATGTCATTGACTCCTTTTAATTACGCAAAGCATGTCTTCCAACTCTGGATTTTTGGTCATATGATTGCACCAAACTGCCTCTGTCGTTGCAGCTATTGTAGGAATACAGATAATTGCATCTTTGCTGAAATATATGTCAACTTAAAATGGGAAGATCTTGTATAATACCACATTTACCTTTGACGAGGGAATGATGCAACTGTCTTGTGTGGGATATTTCATCCAGGCACGATGTGAGAAGTGAGACTTTACCAACTGTGATGACTGGTATTTAAGGGTGAAACAATACGGGTGCTGCCAGTTTCTCAAATGTTAAAACAAATTCTGAAACTATACTAAAAAGCAGAGGAGTGCTGAATAGTGACCAACAAGAAATCTTAAAACCAACTTGTGCGGCTTTATCTTCTACAGTCGATGGTTTTGGCATAATGGATAGCAAACTTTTGGACAGAATGGTCCAATCTGTCCTTTTTTAGCTTTCAGCAAATATGCAGGAGCAGTTTACAATAAAGGCTTGTGTCGGCGCCATAAGGCATACATCAGCCTCTCTGTGGCGCCGTCTCTCCCGACTACCTCCTCCTTACCATGCATGTGGCGGTTCATTGCAGTAAAGCCCAGAGGCAACTTGAGTAAATGCTTTTCCATCAAGGAGAATGGACAGTGACATCAAAGAGGCTTTTCACATGGCCAAAACCAGCCTGGTACCATCTTCTATCAAAGCTGGTTCTCTTTTGATTTGTTCATTAAGTGGTGCATTTTCTCTGCATTCCTTCACCCACATAATCTCATCTTCTCCACGTCCCATTATCTTTCAATCATTCCCTCTTGTGCAAGTGTATTTCTGTTATAATCCCTGCAGCCTTCTCTCCGTGTCAGTAAAGCAAGTTTGATAAACAGAAAGTAAATCACTGGCCTAAGCATGACATCAAGCTTCGAGCAACATTTGACCTTTGGAGATTAGTCCTTTCTTCACCTTCTTTAGTTGTTTGAAGCTCCTCCTGGGAGAATGTGATGTACAGTATGTAGGACATTTAGTCGAACCGTTTTCAAAAATACCTGCGGAGAATTGAAGCAGAATTACTTTTTAGACCTGGTCGCCAGTTTGAAAATGGTGTTCGTTGTCCCTGAAGTTGCCCCTCTCCCCTTGGCCTCCCCACAGGGCAGTGATGCCTGGCATGGTGATGTTTCGGCGGCGCTGGTCAGTTGGCAGTGATGACCTGGTGTTGCCCGCCCTCTTCCTCTTTCTATTGCACTGCATCTGGTGAGTCCCCGTATTTCTGTTTCTGCATCGATATTTCATTTTAAATAAATCTGCGTATGTTTAGTTATTGCCCCCTCTTTGATGTTCAGGTTGGTGGTTCTGTCCGCGGTGCTGTTTGGCCTCCCGTATGGCTCCGAGCACTCCTGTTCTGTGACGCTGGTGGACCATGGCCGAGGGTACCTGGGCATCCTGGTCAGCTGCCTTATCTGTGAGAGCGCCATCATGTGGTTGAGCATGAGAGGCAGCATTCTGTACACGCAGCCCAGGGAAGCTGTGCAGTATGTAATCTATATACGGCTAGGTGAGACACACGGGCACTTCTTCTTCTGAGTAAAACAGGATTACCTCTTGGTGCCTGTGAGGATGAGAGGATGTGGTTGTGAGGATTACTTGTGGTTCCAAGTTTATGACACACCGTCTATATTGATTTGACAGATATCACTCATTATTCACCTCACTCTTTCTCTCTCCTTCTCTCTCTCAAGCTATTCTGTTGGTCGAGCTAGTATATGCTGTGGTGGGAATTGTCTGGCTTGTCCAGTATTATCAGCCATGCCCTGATGTCACTGCCAAAAACCTGGCTATGGGTGAGAGAAAGAGGATGTAAAGGAGAATGGCCATTTCAAGTTAACCCTTGTGTTGCCTTAGGGTCATTTTGACCCGAATCAATATTACCCCCCCCCCCCCCGCCGTTGGGTCATTTTGACCCGATTCAATGTTTCACCCTCCTGTTACCTTTATATTTACTAACATATTTTACCCTTTGGGTTCAATTTGACGCCAGCAATTAAAACCTCCAGAAAATTATTAGAATTAATATTGTTTTCCAAGTTTAAGTGTGAGGCACTTTATGTTTGTTTGTTGACTCCCGAAAGAACACCGACATTAAACATTGAATGGGGTCAAATTAATCCTAAGGCGGGGGGAGGGTGTAATATTGATTCGGGTCAAAATGACCCTAAGGCAACACAAGGGTTAAAGGGTGGTTTGTTTTGCTTAAATGTGAATGATCTTTTAATATTCTCTGCAGGAATCGTTGCATGCAACTGGCTCGTCATTTTCAGCGTTTGCATTATCCTCACGTGCACCTTTGATGCTACGGGTCGAACTTTTGTCAAACTGAAAGCCACCCGTCGGCGGCAGCGCAACCTCACTACGTACACTCTCAGGTATTATCAGGCACTTAGTTTCTTTATTTCTCCCTCTGTCTCTTATTTTGTTTTGCTACAGCATCTAGTCATGCACATCTTATTTGTTTTTTACACAAAAATTCAGTCTTGATAGTATTCCTTTCCCTTTTCTCTCCATCAGACACCGGCTAGAGGAAGGCCAAGCCAGCAGCTGGAGCAGGAGACTCAAGTTCTTCATGTGCTGCACAAGAGCCCAGGATACACAATCGGTGAGTCACAACACGCACTTATCCGTTTCCTTTCTGCGGTTAAAGTAAAACAGGAATGAAACCATAAATATGTCCAGTGAGCCAGTCATTAAAATAATCTGTGTCAGGGTGAGTCACGGCTGTGACACAAAGGAGCTGACTGCTCCGCTACTTAACGGAAACACTAAGTATCAAACATGAACGTAAAATGATTTAATTTCGATTTAAATCGATTTACAAGCCGTCATATGAAGTTTAGTTACCGCTATTCACTAGACTGGCCTTCGGAACGGAAGTCATACAAGTAGAAAATCCAGAAAGATCGCCATTAGCCGTCAGCCAGCAGTCTAACGCATGCTCCTCTCTGGCTGTTGGGACACATTGACAAACCCTCAGGTTATCAAGCTTTAAAGGGTTATATTATACCGCCTGACATTATATACATACTAGGGGAGGCCAAAGTTGCCTCATCTTTTGGTTAAAGCCGTGTTTCCTTTAAGCTAACACAATTGCTATCAGTGTGGGAAGAATGTAATTAGAAATGTTGCTTTGAAATATCATTCACTTGAACACAGTACAAAAAGAAGAGGGTCACACAGTTAATATGTTGCAAGATTAAATTAAATGGTTGTTCAATTCTCTTTTTTTCACATTTTTGTCTAGGATGCATATTCAGAAGTAGCCAGCCTTTTTGCAGAGTTCTTCAGAGACCTGGACATTGTGCCTAGCGACATTATTGCTGGCCTGGTACTTCTCCGCCAGAGGCAGAGGTCTAAGAGATCTGCTATCCTGGACCAGGTATCACCATCTATAAAATGTAAATTAATTTCTGTGCTTGTGTAGGCTGTAATGAAATCAACCTTTCTATTCTGTCTTCTCTCCCTAAGGCCAACAATGACATATTAGCCTTCTTATCTGGAATGCCTGTCACTCGTAATACTCTATACCTGGACCTCAAGAACTCAGTAAGTTACTATCTGCGTGACGAATTGACTAAGTGAAGGTTGTGTTTGTATCACATAAACTGGGTAACTGAGAAATGGATAAATATGTTTTAGAGTTCAGGTGAATGAAACATTGGATCATAACAATACAACATGCATTTTAACGTGTTCTTAAAGACTTATTTACAATATTTGTTAACTATTCTATTTGCTCAAAGTCACGTAAATGATATACAATACACAAACAGGGGTCTGTAGCTGACAGTCATTATTATTTAGTTAGAAGTATATTCAACAGTAATTGGAGTGACCTAGGTGTCCCAGAGTTCCTTGGTTTTTATAAAAAACAGTTTTCAGAAAAACTAAATCGTGTGTGTGTCTACTTGTGTGTCTCCATATTTAAAATGACATCTGCGTATTTGAATATCTCAAGATTTATGAATGTGTTACTGCTCTTCTTCCTCACCTGTGTGTCTGTCTGTCACTCCCAGACCGAGATGAACATGTATAAGGACGTGTGTTATTACATGATCTTCGCCCTGGCTGCGTACGGTTGGCCCATGTACCTAATGAGGAAGCCCGCCTGTGGACTGTGCCGCCTCGCCAGCTCCTGCCCGTAAGCATTGACACGTAAACCTGCACAGTTTTGATCTATTAGTTGTCTCTGTCTCTTGAGCCTCTCCTGATCAAATTTCACATGAGTCAACGCTTGCCGAGTGGTAATCCACTGAGATAATACCACTCCAGTTAGACTCCCTCACCGACACAGGCCGATTGTCGAATTAATCACATTCTCCTTTGAACATCGCCTCCACAGGGATACTTAATTAGATCTGTCATCTTACCCGTTTGCGGTTTTCTCCTCGATTAATCGTTTTTTTTGTACTCGCATCCTCCTGTTTTCTCATCTTTCCCTCTCCCCCAGCTGTACTTCAGTATCTGGCTCTCGGTTGTCTCAGTCTGTGACTGTGGAGGAGGACAATTGTTGTGGCTGGAATGTCCTGGCCATACGGAGACACTTCCTGGACCGGGACCTCAAGCAGGTTCAGATTGTCTACACATCCTGCCACGATGCTGTGAGTAATCCCACAACTGGCTAACGAGCAGTCAGAGGTGTTTGGCCGT
Organism: Pseudoliparis swirei; assembly: GCF_029220125.1. Taxonomy (NCBI): domain Eukaryota; kingdom Metazoa; phylum Chordata; class Actinopteri; order Perciformes; family Liparidae; genus Pseudoliparis; species Pseudoliparis swirei. The sequence continues at coordinate 13,755,882 of NC_079391.1, read as the reverse complement.
CACTTCCTAAATTGGACAATAGATTGGTTGTGTGGAGAATGAGGACAGCGTTTGTCCATGCTGCTGTTTAGATCTTTTATATTTTGTGCTAAATACACTGTTAAGGTAAATGATTGTATGCCCTTTTAAATATGTTCACTCAAAGAGCCCTGCATACAATCTTACGATTGCAAACTAGTCGGTAATCTTGTCAAACAAACAAGCAAACAGAGGGCCACTGGGCACTGCTGCACATCCACAAACTAGCAACCAGTCTGATCATTTAGTGGCTTCATTTTGGAGTTCTGGCCATCATTTGTAAATGTTTTGATCACACTTTACTCACCAGTGTAGTTGCTGAGATATGTGGAGTTGAGTTGCTGTGTCCACATTCTCGGCAGCAAGACAAGTGTGTTCTCAGTAGGTGTTGGACACTGCCAAGGCTTTTGTGACCGGCACGGACAGATTGTTAAGGTGCAGTCTTGCAGGCTTTTGGTGCATTGTCTTTCGAGTGTTGCGCTGAGCAATTTACATTTCACTTTCTCAAAGTCATGTTCCAGTTGAAATGATTTTGGGGCCAAACATGTTTGTCTTCACTTTCTAACTTCCTGGTGATTGATCAGTACTTGGTTGTTGCCTAGTGCACATGTGTTGTAAAGCTCTGTCAAGTAAAGCTGCTGCATTCCCCTGTCAGGGCAACAGAGACGGAGCGCAACACCCCGTACTCTGAAAGTCCTCGGAAAGGAAAACAATCAGCGGCATGGTTAGGGTTGGGTACCGAAACCCGGTGCCAATATGGTACCGGTTCCAATACAACCGGTATTACCCGGTCGGTGCTTCTTTCCGGTGCCTGAGCCGATTTAAAATTGAAAAAAACTATTGTTGTGAACTTCTCTGGTGACTCCGCCCTGTCAGCAGGTTACGATAGCCTATCATTTAACTTTGACAGCGGAGGCTGCGCCGTGTGCAGTGTTGCCAGGTCCGCGGTTTTCCCGCGGAATTGGGCTACTTTTGAAGTGTTGCCGCGGGTTGAATTTTTTGTCCGCTGGTTCGGGTAGACCTATTTTGCATGCAAATTACATGAATATCTTTAAATAAAAATCCATATTTTAAATGAAATAATGTATTTATACCCAAATCCTACCAAACTGACTCCAGATCAGCACGTACACGCCGACACATCCGCGCAGTGCCTTCGATCTCCGTGACCTTGTCCGTCACCATGGAAACATTGTCACGTGACATCTAAGCACTTTGGTGCTAGTGACGTCACGGAGCCCCGAACCAGAGTCTGTAAGTAGAAGTGATTTCCAGCAAAGCAGCAGGGATTTGTGAATCTCACAGGAGCGGTGGGCGATAGGCGGTTCAGAATCGCCTACACGGGAGGAGCGATTCATAGGCGAGTCTGATTATGAATCGCCGACCTCCCCAACGGGGTGGGACGGTTTGGCGAGAATCACCTCGTGTGATTACTCCTACACCCCATCCCGGGGTGGGTTTGGTTCTGTGGGATTCACAAATGGGGCCCTTTTAGCCCCTTAGTTTAGTTTAGTTTATTTTAGTTTAGTTTATTTCGATCAGCAAAATATACAACAATCAGAATTCAACAAAAGAAGAAAGTGGCTGACCGGAAGGGTCGAGGCTGAAGCTATCTAGCTTATAAGTGCCCTAACCTATGATTTCTCAAAAAAACTTATTTCAAAGAAATATATATATATATATATTAGTGCTGTGAAAAATAACGCGTTATGATTAAATTACAGGATTAATTAGTTAATTTTTTTTAACGCATTTAACGCATGTGCAGAATGAGCTTCCAATCCGTCTGTTGTTGGTCGTCTCTACAGCAGCATGTCATTCTGTCTACGTGTCGCGTTAACACGACTCCGATCTTGTAATGTAGACTTGTGACTACTGCACCTCGAGCTAATCACTCGAAATCCAGACTGTTTGCTGTCCTGGCTCCTCAGTGGTGGAACGAGCTCCCCACTGACATCAGGACAGCAGAAAGTCTCTACATCTTCCGTCGGAGACTGAAAACACACCTTTTCCGACTATATCTGGATTAAAACACAGATTTGCACTTCAGTGGCACTTAAATAGCACTTACTTATGGTACTTTTGTAGTTCGACTATGTTGAGGAAATGTTACTTCCTGTATTCTTGTTGTTCTTAGTTTGTACTCTAGGTTGAAATGCACTTATTGTAAGTCGCTTTGGATAAAAGCGTCTGCTAAATGACATGTAATGTAATGTAATCTCCGTCTCGCGCGCGCCGCAGAGCTCCGGTGCCGGCGCCTGACGGGAAAAAAGTCACTTGCGCCCCCCTGCCCCCCCCCCCATCATGAAGGAGTTATGCTTAGGACACCAACATGGTTAGCAGCGGTACTGGACATGGACTTTAAAAGCAGTGTATATGTTTTGGCACGGGCATATTTTGAGTTCTGATATTGGGCTGGTTTTTGGGCTGGTTTTGTCACACTGACCTGGCAACCCTGGCCGTGTGTGACTACGTGAGCCCGTGTCGAGCACACCAGCGTCAGGCTGGGCGCGATGGGGAGACCGTCACCGGTCCCCCTGAACACGTGGAGACCGATTATGACGAGCAGCCTGAACTTAGATTAGTACCGTAACGTTGACTGCAAGTCTTGCATTCATAAAAGTAGGCCAAGAAATAATAAATTAGCCATTATAACCATGCTTAAGCTAGCTCGTAGCTCGCGCTAGCTCATAGCTAGCACGAGCTACGAGCGTGACAGTCTGCTAGCAGATGTGTTGGTGTACAGCGGTCCCGGCTGTATACCCGGTGTTACCGGGAATATAATGACGGAGGAATAAAGACCGTGGGGCGTCACTTTGTTTCAGTGGAACTCTCGCTGTCAGAAGCAAAACTTTATTTGTCACGTGTCATCTTCAGTACCTCTGATTGGTTGTTCTCTTTGCCCATCAAAACAGTGACAGGATTAACCCTATAAGGTCTGCACATGACAATACATATAATGGAGAACATATATTGTGTATGTTAACAGTCTGATATCCGTTGTGTGTCAGTGCTCCATGATAACGGCTTCTACAGGGAATATGGCCAAAGATGTTTTTAATGTCCTCATTGTGCGTTTAAAAAAAAAAAGTATCGGTTCAGGCACCATTTAGGCACCGGTATCGTTTTAAAAGTACCGGTTTAGCACCGGTATCGGAAAAAACCCAAACGATACCCATCCCTAGGCATGGTACGCTACTACTGACAACAAAAGGCTCAGTAGCTGTCTGACACGGATGCATTTCATAACTGAAATGATGATGGGATATGTTAGCTGTGAGCAAGCTGCATGTAACATGTCCCTTCATGCAAACAAGATATTCTGCTATAACAGCACTATTCATACCTGCAAACTTGTCACCTTTCGGTGGAATTCGCCGTTTTGAAATCAAAATAGGTCATCCACGTGAATAGTGTAGATCCGAAGAGTTTTTGTTTGGGGTAGGGGGGGGGGGGGAATTGGACGGCCGGCGTTTATGAGATGGAGTGAGACACGGAGAACATGCGATGTGGTGATCTTCGCAATAAAACATCTTTGATGGGACACGTCGAAGGAACAGGCTCCTCGAACAGATTCATGGAACAGGTTCATGGAACAGAATTATGGAACAGAATCATGGAACAGGCTCAAAGCTCAGCAGAGCACAAGTATAAAAAAAAGGAAGTTGGTTCATGAATGACTTTAACCATATTATATATAATGATAATGTTAAGTTGTTATTACTATTATTAGGGCCCGATCACTGAATTATTCAGAGGACCTTTTTTCTTAAAATGTTTGTTATTATTATTTAGATTTGCGGTCAGAACAATCAAAAGACTAGTTATAAAAGCTTTGAGGTGTCATCAAACAACGTGGATGTGGTGTGGAGACAACAACAAAAAAGTCCCCCCCCCCCTTGTCACCTTTTTCACCCCTCATGAGTTTGCAAGTATGACTATTAAAGGGCACAATTCTTTCTATACGCACATAACCTGAGGCAAACTAAGTGTCGGGATCCCAGAGTGTTCTCGTTTTATTGCCTGTATCCTCAGTTTTTCATTCGGCAAAGTAACTTTGTTCTGGGTTTTTTACCCTGTGGGAATGCATCCAACCACACAGAAGCGTTATGGCTATTTTCTATTATTTGGAAGCAGACAGATTTGACAAGGAGGAACCTTTCCCGCAATAAAAATCAATGGGGAGCGATTAACTGTTTTCTCCCTCATTGTGGGCCGTCTCTATTACGCTGGTGTTCATACTGATTGGCATGATGGTGTGATGACAAAAATATGTCCCAAGCTGATAAAATATAAGAAAAAATGGCAGTAACTTTTAAAATGTAGTGGCCAAAGTGAACGTGGAGATAAATAGCACCGTTTTACCCCACCGTTTTGGTGTCAAAATAATTGTCCCTCCAGACATGCATAACTCCCATCACTTTCCTACTCATAAGCTCACTACAAGAAATATAAATAGTTGTTGAAATTGTTTCCTAATTTGATCCGATATTCAATTAACTAATTATATTTTTAGGTGTAATTTCCACAGCATTCACACTAGCACTTGAACCACATGATTTCGAAAACGGAGAACTTCTTTGTGAGTTTAGCGCCGAGTTTCCATCTATATATTACTGCCAGGGACAGAATTACATGACTTTTGTGTGCAGTGCCAAGTGGACACAGACTGGGATGGAAGTAGAACTAACAAGTACGTGTCTCCTCCTCACTTTGCTGTTTCCTCTCACTTTCTCACCACCTTTTCTGTCCACTGTGTCTTGCCTACAGGTTTATGAGACCCCGTTTTTTGTGGCAGTGGATCATGCGAAAAAGAAGGTTGTGATCAGTATCAGAGGAACCCTATCACCAAAGGTGAATTTTGTCTTTCTTATCCTGTTTTAATAGTAATATATCTTCAGATCTCTCTAAACATTCGTGCAGCCTCCCTTCAGTACCTCACAACACCCCCGAGCAGGTGAAATCCTTAGCCCTATGCAGTGTTCTCAAACTCCTACACTCTTCACGCATAGAGAAATGTGATTGTCCACATTTAGAACTAAATGTCCGATTGTTTTTGAGAATTCCTTTTGTGTATTGAGACCCGATTTGAACCAACAGTTTAGGGCTTAATAATGCCCCTATTACAGGCCTCTATTCTCATCCCATTGATCTCTGATGCTTTGACCCTATCCAGTGGAAAGTTGTAGGGTAGCGTTACAATTGGAGTACAAAGATTAAAGAAGCATTTTGCGAGATATTTCTGAATATTTAAATCCAAGTAAGTGTTGAGCTCTCAGTGCCCTCAGGGTTAACGTTAAACTTCTGACACGCATTATCAAGATTAGAAACCTCATTTCAAAGGCGGTGGTTCTCTGCACATTAGGTACCACTTAAAGTTTAATGTTGAGCAAAGGAAAGCCTTGCTTGGAGAAAGAAGCATTAAAGAATGATGTATGAAGTCTTGTATGAGCATATACCATTATCTGTAGTCGCACAGCTCTTGCTACAGTAAATGCAGTATAACAATATTATTCCAATTTGCAATGGAGATTATGAGTGGTATTTTTAATTTCTTTGCATGCACATTAATAAGTACAATTTATCTTTCTAATTCCCCTCTTTTCAGTTCGTTCATTCTTGTTCTCTGCTTTAGGCTCTCTTTTTTTAATACTTTTTTATTTTTCTTGTGTGTATCAGGACGCCTTGACTGACCTGACGGGGGATTCTGAACGTTTGCCTGTGGAGGAGCAGCACGGGACATGGCTCGGCCACAAGGTCAGAGAGATAAATGTGTTAAACACACTCTCCTTCAATACATTGACACACTGAGTATCCTCCTCTGGACGGAATCCGATGATATTTTCCTTTTTTGCATTTCTGTTCTCCACTGCACACTTTGAACAAGTAACATTATTCCGGACTCCAAAGGGTCATTTCAGTTGCTATTAGTAGTACAATTGCTATTCATATTTTAATAAGATATTAATGATGCTTACTTCCTGTCCATATTTCTGTCTCTTTCTTTGCGCTCTCAGGGGATGGTTTACTCAGCAGAATACATAAAGAAGAAACTGGAGCAGGAAATGATCTTGTCACAAGCCTTTGGAAGAGACTTGGTACACAGTTTGTTTAAGTGATTATCTTCACTGTGTGACAAAAGTGTGCTGTTGTGAGTGTAATGACTCCGGCTGTCTCTCACAGAACAAGGGCACCATGCACTATGGGCTGGTCGTAGTCGGCCATTCTCTTGGTGCAGGCACTGCTGCTATCCTCTCCTTCATGCTGAGACCTGAATACCCCACACTTCACTGCTACTCTTACTCTCCACCTGGTGGCCTTTTTAGGTGAGTCCATCTGTGTGTTTACAAGATGTATAAAAGGCTAATCAAGAGAAGATTATCGCCTACTAAATTGTCTAAATTTGCCACTTTCATGCATGAATCCCATGTTGATGTGTATAAATCCCACTCGCGTTTAACCCAAGTTTGACTGTTTCATACCAGACCACCGTCGCAGGTTGTACTATGTTTACTGAAGCCCTGAAGTCTGTAGCTGTTGTTCAGTACACTGCTAAACTACACACCTATTTAGAACTATTTTTGCACTAACGAGTTGGGACTTTTCAGTTAATCTGAAATGGTGCCTGCTGTGTGTACACAGGAGACTGAACAGGAGACTTGAGAACAATGTGATTTATTTTGTGAGTGGGGTTTATGGGCCGCAACAAACATCCCCTGGAATCTCACCAGGAACGTTGCGGTGTATTATGCGCCTTATTCATTTATTTATTTGGACACCTCCATTCACAATAATTTATGGATTCAAGGTTATAAGTCATCCCAAAATGATTTGAGGAAGGGAGTCAGTATTAAGATATAACGAAATGCTGCAGTGCACCTTTGATGGTTTTATTAAAGTCAAGAGAAGTTAATCCTTTGGTCAGAAGCCACAATGCGGGTAAACATTTATTTTTGGAAAAGATTAAACAAATTCAGTGCTTCCAGTCAGGAGTCACTGGATGATTTGAGTATGACAATGATCAAACTCTTTATTATAGTGTCAGCCTTGATTCATCAAACCAGGAAACCTGTTTTAGTCATTGATGGTTATGAACTATTAAAACGCAAAAATGCGATGTTTTCTTTGACCATTATCTTTTATTGTGAAACTCTTTTGCACTGTTCTGTTTTACTCTTGTGTTGTAGACTTGTTTTGGCTGATGAGCTGTTGCGCACGTGATGATATGGTCTCCTTGTGTTTAGTCTTCTTGGTTGCACAAGCCCATTAAAAACTCTGCAACTTTTAGCACATTTTCCAGGCATCGATCATGTCCTTTCCCGTTCACATGCATTATCAAGTAAGAAACTGTAGTTTTTGTTGTTTGGACTTGTTTATGGTGTGACTCATGGGAAAGGAGGGTCTACTTCTTCTGTAGTTTCATTCCCAGTATTGTATCAGCCAGAGTATAACTGCACTCACATTTGTGGGCCTTCTTGTGTATATAGCATGTCCGCTTCACATCATTTAACTGTTTGTTTCTTTTATTACCCAGTGAGGATGCCATGGAGTACTCCAAAGAGTTTGTGACAGCCGTGGTGTTAGGAAAAGACTTGGTGCCAAGGTATCTCTTCTACTATTGTCCTATATACTGTAGTTAACGTTACTTTACTGCAGTATTACCACATTAGATCTGCTGCTGGTCTCTCGTAGGCTCGGCCTGTCGCAACTGGAGGGTTTCCGACGCCACCTTCTGGAAGTCTTGCAGAAAAGTAATAAGCCAAAGGTAACTTGACCTATTGACACTGTAGAAGATGACAGTCAGACTAGTAGAACTGCTGTTTGACATAAACATCCAAATGAAAAAAATTAGGGAACATCCTGTGCTGCCTCGCAGTCATTTTGGGGAATGCTTTGTGGACTATTGACAAAAAACACATACCATAAAATACTAATCAATGATTAGATGGTCATCAGATTGACAACGTATTTGCATTGTCACCCATCCAAACTACATATACCTAATAGAATCACATTTTGGAATTATTTTCTAAGTTTAGTTATGGCATATTAAATTAAACTGCAGGCTTCCACACAAGCTGTCACTGCACTGCAGGCCCGGTAACGCTGCTGTAATTAAAGCTTCATTAAGTTAACCCCTGGCATAAAATGCATTTTCATTTGCAACAGTGGAGGATCATTGCGGGAGGCACCAAATGCATCCCCAAATCAGAGCTTCCAGTTGAGGATGATGATCCTCAGTCTCAGACAGCAGCACCCCCCAGCAGTCGCCTCTGGCTCCACCCCAGTGACCTCAGCATTGCCCTTTCAGCCTCCACCCCACTCTATCTTCCTGGCAAGATCATCCATGTGGTGCACAACCATCCTCCAGAGACGTGGTGAGAACATTGTTTGTAGATTACAGCAACTAAATTACCCCAAATGTTGTTTGTTACTGTCACCGTTTTACCTTCGTAAGATTCATCAGTTGAGTGGTATTGCCCCTTAAAGCTTGTCTTTGTACAAAACATCCTGCATCAGTTGTGCTGTTATCAAAGGTCACTGATGGAGGTCAGTTAACTCATAGGATGTCCATGCAACAATCTGATCTGTGACCCTAACCCTTTCCTTCGTCGTCTTTCTCTTTTTGCTTTACTGTTAAGTTATTTTATAGATTGTCACGTGCAGCTAGTAAAATTGTTGCTCAGACTTGTGAGTCTTTTCAAGTTTAAAAAGTCAGTCACAGAATATTCAACACAGTGGTGTCATATTCTGGATTATACTTCTCCCACAAGGATACTGGGGCAGCATGTTGCTGAATCAACATGCGTGTTCACTTTGTCCTTCGCCGTGATTGACGGACTCTTTTGTTCACTGTAGTTGTGGCCAGGAGGAGCCAACCTACTCCGCTCTGTGGGGGGACAACAAGGCCTTCAATGAGGTCATCATATCACCTGCCATGCTTAATGAGCACATGCCCCATATGGTGATGGAGGGCCTAAACAAGGTCAGTTGTATCAGAGTGCATGCTGATGGGTTCGGTCAAGGGTGTTTGAAATGGTGGCGAAATTCATTTTCATTGTTTGTCATGATTTCCAATTCTGCATGCAACCCTTTGTTAAGGTATAACTCGCCTCACCTTTTTTTTTTTCTTCCAGCGTCAAAGCATGGGTGCTGCTCTCTCCTGGTTTTATGGTGATCTTTCTTAGCGTAATCTTCATGGGCATTGAACGTCCGTTTTGATAACTGGGTATTGATGTGTATGTTTGCATGGAAATGCACTTCTTGTGTTTTTTTTTAACTTGACTTTTTTTACCGTGCGTGTGTGTGTGTAGTCTGCTGTCTCTAGTCTGTAGTATGATGCCTCTGGTGTTTCTGCAGGTACTGGAACAATTAGGTCTCGTGTCTGAGCAGGAAAACTCAGGACCGGAGGAACTGGAAGCCAATCCACCCACCAACAATACTACTGTGTTAACAATCCAACCAGAAATTAACTCTAGTCCTCTTTCCTCTCATTCCTTCCTTTCCAACAAAGATGTGTCTTTCACTGCCCCCGTCACAGGGACTGAGGATGTCTTCGTCCCTCGATCTGTCGTTGCTTCTTCCTCTCTTTCAGACGCTGAGTCTGTTCTTCCTCCTACTTCTCCTCTGTCAGGCTGTACTTCTGGCTCGGTTTCTGTCCCTGCACTGTCTAACAGTCCTTCCAACTCTCACTCCGAAGCCCTCTCAGTTGGAGATGATTCATGCATTCCACCACAAACCCGATCCGCCCCGCCCGATTCTCACCTGATCGTAGATGGGATTGCTGCTTACCTTTCTGAAATCCCATCTGAGGAGTCTAACTGTGCTCAGATAGAAGATTCTCCCCTCAAGATAGTAATAGGGCATAGCTCGTCGCAAAAACATGAAGTCTGTAGTTTACAAGCGCAGAACAGTCCTTCTGACACTCTTGTATAGACGTAATGATGTCACAGTATTAGACTTGGCCTTCATCAGCTTCTTGGCACAACACATTTAACAAACTAGTCGAATCTGTAAAAGGAATAATTAATTGTGGAACATTTGAAAACTGTGAGTGTTACTTTTATTACTGTGACTGGCCAGACTGACGATGTGACATCATGCCCATGAGGTGAAATAGAACCATTTTGCCTGATGTTAAAACTCAGGGTCTGTGTTGGTTCTTTTTAAATTGCTGATATTTATAAAGTGACCTTAAATGAGATGGAGAGAACCTGCCAGTTCCTCCTCTAGAAGAAGTCATAAATGACGGATGCAAAGTAGCTCAACTGATTTAACAGTTATGCAAAACTGCAAATGATGTTCTCTAGCTGTGTTTACTCTTTCCTCTTGCACATACACACTGGTAACTGGGTGCCACAAGTCCAGGCAAGTCGTCCAGGTGGCGTCGCAAAGCAAGCTGAGGCAAGGCATGTGTGTACCTGACAGCAATGTGATGAGTTAAATGTTACTACGGAGTAGCGGCAGTAGCCCCTGGACGACATCACTGGTGTATGGTGACTATAATGGCACAAAAATATGTAATCCCTTTAAACTGCACAGTCCAACATATTCTCTTACAACCCTGCAGGATGAGTCCAAATCCACCTGCACGCTTTCTCTTGTTAATGAGATTCTCCATCCAGCTTTTCTCATGTCAACCCTTCATTCTTTTCCGTTTCTCTCACAGCTACCGCACATTTGGTCAAGTGCTGTCGTATGAACTTGCTAACACGTTTTCTTTGTATGCACAAGGTTTCCATGGTAACCTAATTTCCTCCATTAACTGCTCTTTCTTCCTTCCTTCTTGGCTGGGTTTTTCAGTCGCTGCAGCTCTTCTCCTCTTCTCTCTCTTTTTGCCTTTTGAAAGCACATACATAGTCTTTCCTCAATAATCCCTTCAAGAAATGCTCAATTACTCATCAGCAGCAGATGGAGTGGGACAAATGTGTCAATATGAAGTATTCTGCTCGTCTCCACGACTGTGCTAAAAAATTGATGCTCAACCAATCCTAAATTCATCATGTTCTCTAATTACTGGTGCAGTGGAGGGAAAACTGGAATAATACTTTAATGTTCTCCACTGTGCATTTTTATATTGCCAAGTCAAAATGTGCATTCATAAATGATAGGTCTTATGAATCTATGGCTGTAGGGGTTGAAGAACATTATTGCACAATGGAAAACTTAAAGTATAGATATTTATCTCTGGCTACTCCGTCTGCAGTCTCATGCTTTTAGTCATTGTAGCTCCAAATGCAGGTTCTGTTTTGATATTGTTGGTGCCAAATATTTGCTGCAGTTTATCACAAACAGATGTCTTGTCCTCATGTATCATTGGACCCACTCACGCATGTAACATCCTCATCTTTTGTGTGATACATAACCATCTGCATAACCCAAACATTATAAACATGTTCCTTTTTTATGGCATTTTTTTTACTTTAAGGGCTTCTGTCCCGATGGTTTTCGGTCTTTGTTTACATTCATTTTAATTCAGTGTTGCCATTTTATCTTCCATCGTCGCATGAGTTGTATGTTTCTTTTGTGTGTTTTCATGTCATCACTGGTCCACTTGTTTTATACCATGATGTGCTTCCACCAAGTATTTAAAGTCATTAAAGTTAACCAAATACATGTCATCGTGTGTGGATGTGATTTGCTGTCTGTTTGTTCTCATCACATTATTAACTATTATTAACACCATTAAGATGTTTGTGGGATGGAATGTTTCTGTATGTTTGTGAAGTTCCATATACATTTGTCATGTTTTACTATCCATTTATCATAAGGTAGGTCTTGCATAGATCTTGCTTAGACAACATGAGACAACATGACTCCGTTGTGGGTGTTTATTGTCAGTTGGAGGAGGTGATTGCTCACTTTTAAATTACACACACACGCACACTTTCGTGTGTGTGTCTAAATTAATAATGGCCAGAAGATTATACATCAAACAATTTATAGAAACCTTCTGTTTGTTTGTCTTTATTATCCCACCTGTTGACCAAGAAGAGCAATGTTTTTGTTTTTTGAAGATAACAAAAAAAGACATTTCTATCAGTAATTTGAGATTCCTCTGCATCCAGTTATTTTGAGAACAGCATCTAAAAATAATATTTTGTCTGCAAAACTAAGCATGCAAGTTAAATCTTTTGAATACCTTGTTTTATTATAGCTGTTAAGTAATCTGAACTGCATGCAGTTTTTCTCTTCATGTGGATTCTCAATGCACATCTTGCCTCCTCTCTTGCTCTCGTCGTGCCTTTAAAGTCCTGCGTCTGTACATATTTGTGCTTGTGACAGGTGCTGGAGAACTACAACAAAGGGAAAACAGCTTTGCTGTCAGCAGCCAAGATCATGGTGAGCCCCACAGAAGTGGACTTAAACCCAGAGAGCATGTTCGTGGATACATCAACAACTCAGCAGCCGACGCCTCCAACCGACCACCGCAGGAACAGCAGTGTTCGGTTAGTACACCAGGCACCACTGTGGGTGTTGGAGATTAAACGATGCATATATAACACTTTTTATGTATCCTCTCTATATTCAGTTGCCCCTTTTACTTGATTTATAATGCAGCCTCTTCAAAACCTCTTCATAAACTAGGGATAATCATGGGGATATGTCTGTTCTAGCCAATACTAAACGGTACTACTGCTACTAACTGCTCCTTTATTGTTTTCTCAAAATCATCGTTTGTCTGTTCCTTTTGGTTTAAAAAAGACAAAAAAACATGTTACGGTAAGCAATGCATGCCAATACTAATTTTGCATAATGTGCTCCCTTTTTTCATGCACGCTGTCTGACCACAGAGCAGTTGCAACGTATGGTAGTATTCAGTTCCCACCTCGCCCCCTCTGGTTTAGCCCCTGTCCAAAGTCAGTGTGAACTCCTCCCAATAATCGTAGAATTGTGGTGTTTTCGCTCCTGTATTACACACTAATACATAAGCAATAGGATACACTCTTGGAATCCTAGGCTCTCCTTCCTTCCTTTCATCTATGTAACGTTGTTTTGGTGTCCGCCTAGTCTGTAGAATATAGATATGTGTACGTACTAACACCTTCCCGTTTCTCCTCTTTAACCCTCCGTAAGTTCTTTTGACCCGTTTGTTCATGTCTGTCTTGTATTTTGGATCCCCTCTCCCTTCCTCTCTGTCACTACTCTCCAACCCCTTCTTCTCTCCTCTAGTTCGTGTGCCCAGTCTGAAATATCTCTGGATGGTTTCTCTGAGTGCCCTCCTCCTCCAGTGCCCGTAGTGCTGCGTGGAGCACGGGAGCGCCTGACGGTGGAGTTGAAGGACCGCAAAGCACCGCTGGCCGTCACGGAAAGTCTCTCGGACGCAGAATCCCTCTATAGTCTGGATTCTCGACGCTCTTCAGCTGCGCTAAGAGGTTCGCCAATGCTGAGTTGCCTCCCGTTCCCTTTGGATGCCCCGATCCCCGAGGAAAACCCGTCTCTCAGCTCTCGCACTGAACTACTGGCTGCTGACTGCCTCTGCCCGGAAACACCAGAGCACTTGGGTGAAGTTGGGCCCTTATTTACACCACTGGAATCCAGGCTCACCCCGGATTACCCCATGCGGCTGTCTCCTGCCACACCTCGCTACAGTGGAAACCGTTCCCCAGCTCTGCTGAATCAGAGCGTCTTGGCTCAGCCTTTAACGCCGGAGCCTAACTCCAACCGAAAAATGCTTCCTGATGGGGATCATCAACAGATGCCTTGTGTCTACAGCCCAGGGACCACTCCCATATCTCCCCTGAGCCCACAGATTGGTTCTAGACCAATGGATGGAGGTGATCAAGACTGGGTACTGGAAACGGCAGACAAACAGTTATGTGCAGAGATCAGCCCTCCAGCTTCTTCTCCTCCACCTCAACTATCCAATGGAAACCCCAGTAAGGCAGTGCTGGAGTTCGCCCAGTACTTAGACTCACTGTTCAGATTGGACGGCAGCAGTTCACCACCTCTGGAGCTTTCTGACGGGGAGTCCGAGTCAGGCCGGGGATCTTTTGGACAGGGAGAGTGTCTCGTAGATGGACAGCCGCTGGACGACAAACAGCTTCTGGCGAGAGCAACACTGGAGCCTAACCTCGTCCCCAAGCCTCCACGCACTTTTGCTGGATCTGCTGACCCCTCTTCAGGCATCTCTTTGTCGCTCTCTTTCCCGCTCTCGTCGTCTGAGGAGCTCAACGACCTTTCCCCCGGCGAGGGCATCCTGCCGCCCATGCACTCCCTACGAACATCTAGCCCCCGTCACACTCCTGAAGAGAACACAGTCTCATCTATGGTGTAGTGAGCTCCCAGGACTCCAATGTCCTTTGCTCTAGATTGACAGGTGCAGTCATTTAAAGTGTAAAACATATCACAGTACGTGCATGCGACGGAATACAGACGATCATCAGAGATCCAACGACAGAACTTGACGGACCAACACACAAACTATTTCCATTCTTCAGGTGTCCCCAGTGAACGCTGTCTCTAGCATTTACACACAATTGCAATGACTGAGAAAAAAAAGATACCTCTCTCTGCATGCCAGGGGGCAGTACTGCTTTTGGGTGAATATATATAACTGTAGCTTCACAATGCCATTCCAAGACAATGTCGTCTCACCCACGTAGGTATATCAGTTCCCCAACTTAACAAAATCAAAGGGAGAATACTAACCTGAGCAGGGATTCAAAAACTAACACTGTAGAAGAGGTTAGCACAGGCACAGCATCTGGGTTGGTGTCCTGGACAACTTCCTGCCCCCATCAGCAGCTCCGGAAACTCTGTCCAGCTTTTATTTAAAAAAAATTGTTCTTCAAATCAGGAATGTGAAGATGGACATATTCATCAATCAATAGAAGTGAGAAGACATTATGAAATGTTCCTCAGGTCTACAAAGAATTGACTTTGAGAAAGAGAGTAAGTGCGTTATATTGGTGAGAATTCATGTGTCTGAACAATGTAGTGATTGTGACAAAGTTATTACAGACGCCTATGGATGTTTTTGAGTCTTTTGGTTACTCTTTATAGTGCATGAAGGTTTTTTTTTTTTCTCTTTATTTTGAATGAGAAAATGTCAAGAAACCACTTTGATTGACATTTGGATACTCTTGCACACATCATCTTGCTCAATTTATCCACCCCGCCCCCAAAAACAAAATAATTGCCAAATGGAATACATTGTATGCCAAATGTATTTATGAAAAGTAGTTTTGTATTTGTATATTGCTGTACAAGCTAAGTTTATTATCTCCTTCCCATTTCGTTGGTTCCCATGTAGACTGTTCTACAGCAACACCACGGAAAAAAGCTATCCTGACCTTAAAACACTGCCATGGCTTTCATTTGGATAACACGACCTCTGGTTTGAACCAATGATATTAATAACTCACTAACAGTCGTCCTAGTCTCATAACTACTGTACCTTTCTCTTTGGAGAGCTCTTAGCAATGTACCCAGGTCAGAGAAAGCATGCTTTTCATGGTAGCATGGCTGGTATAGAAATGTCTTGTCATTGAGTCACAGTAAATAAGATCTACACATGTACAGAAATTATAATATATGTAAACTCAAACATTATAGAGGCTTCTAAAACACCTGGGTCACCAAACGGGACCAAACTGCCTATTCTAGAAATGTCCCAGGGTTTCAACTCTCTCGTTCTCGAAGTGCTCTCAGTCATCGTGGCCTTCAAGGTGTTTGCTTCCCTTTAACGTGGTTCATCTCAAACATCCCTGATGGACTGAATAAATGAATGGGCTCAAACGTCACATTTGCCAATTCTAAATACTGACCGTGGCATACAATCTTCCATATCACTCTGGGTGGAACAGGTGGCTCACAATTTGCATTATTTATTACCGTAAATATTCGTATCACTTTTATTGCTATATTTGATGGTATTATTATCCTTATTGCTCTTGAAACGGATTGGTTTGATGTTAGTGGTTTTTATCGCAGTTTTTTTTTTTAAGGATGGTGTGGGGAACTTTTTAGACTTCCCCCAAATGTAAGGAGTTCTATATTTCATCTTTTTTTTCTTCTTTTCGTCAGAGTTGAAAGGTATTTGACATTCTGCCATGGCACGGTGACGTTATGTTCTTTTTACAAATGTTAGATGGTGGTGAGACATGCTGCAGAGTGACAGCCTGCTCACAGTGACCTCTGATGCAGCGCCGCCGTCAAGCCTGGAGTCACCGCAGTGATCTCTAGTCTCTTTGGATTAAGGTTTGCTGTGAATACTCACGGCAGACCGTTCCAGCCAGTTTACAGTCTGACAACTCAAGTCATGCTGCCAGTCCCGGTAGACTCACCAGATACTCTCACAGTTGGGCCAGCAATTTCCTACTTTCAGTAACTTTGCTTGCAGCCGGTCATACACTGCTGAAAGAAAGCACTACAATACTTCCTGCCATGATGTGTACAGCACCATGTTCTTTGTGTAATTATGTCTTCAGATGTCTAAAACAAAAGATGAATTCCAAAAGTCACGCAGAAAACGACTATATAACAATAGGGAGATGATGAATATATTAGAAGATATCAGTATTGACTTAATCTAAAAGTTATTTATTCAAACTATTGGCAGATTTACAAATTGGTCTATATTTAAATAAAAATATTTCAACTATGTCTTGTCCACGTTTACCTGGTTTGCTTACCCTCCTTTCCTGCCCCACAATGAGAATGTATTTAATCCCTCCCCCTCACTGCCCTGCCTGTAATGGAATAAACTACAAACCATGAAAATAAATAGAATTTCTGTCATCTATTTCCTCATGTGTTACAAATATAATGTACTGTTTGCATTGGAATGGCTGCAATTTAAATGAGCCACAAATTGTAGTTGATGTCTCAGGTTTTGTTAAGTTAAATTGTAATGATACAATTTAGTATATTAATAGTATAATAGAAGCATACTTGTTTCTCCTGAAAGATAATGTATGATGGAGGAACATTTAGGCAATTAACTTGTTTAAACTACTGACTTTTGATATCAATACCATGCATGAAGAACTGTATTTGGAGTAGAATTTGCCAAATAAATCCCTCCTGGAAAAAAAAAGTTTGTGCTTTGAGATGTAAATGTGTTTTATGATTGCAGAGTACAGCTGTTGAGTGGTTCTGAGATATATTTAAGTATAGGAATTCTGAATATTTGTGTATAATGTTTATAATCTACGGTTGAGCCTCATGAAGGTTGAACGGGTCAAACCAGATGACAGGTGTCAATTTTATAACACCAGTGAAAGACCTTGGGGAAAAGAAAAGATCAAATCTAGACTGCAAAGGCTATTGAACAATTGGTACAGGTCTCATTCATTTGGGAAATATGCAAATAATTAAATTGTTTATGAGAGTATGGCAAATAAAACTATTAGAAAACAATAGTATGTATTAGGAAATCATGTCAGTAAACCTCCACTCCCACCAGAGGGCAGCACAGCATCTTCCTCTCGAGTCACGAAAGAAGCGAAGAAGAACTGCACCGAAAGGTGTCCATCGCGCTCCGGTTCACGTTCGCTCTGTTTACAAGTGCAGCCTGTTTCCTGTCGGTGAACATGAGTTAAGACCGACGGTTTGAACCCCGTCCAGTTCGGCGCCTTGGTGAGTTACACACGAGTCGAGAGCTGTTGACCACCTGTCGGGTCCTGTGGTGGTTTTATCATGTTTAGTTACCTCAGTTGACGCGAGTGAGTCAACTTGGCGTGGACGTTTACACAGCTGGTTTATTTAGCTAGCGTGAGCTAGCTACATGCGACGTGAGCTGCGGGCAGTCAACTTCCTCGTTACGTTCATTCACAAATACTTATTGTGCTGCTCTTTTGAACATCATCATTCGGTTAGAGAGCTCATGCATGTGTTGCAGTCTTCCCTCGCGTTATGGCCAATTTGTTGTCCTGTCATCGGCAGATATGAGTATTGTATCGTTACATTTACGCTAACTATCGTGTCGCTGACAGCCAAGGCATTGACATCAGAATAGCTTAAACAACTGTATTGTGAATGAGTAATGTGAGCTGACTTATATTGAGATTTAGGAGGAGGCCCTGTAATCGTAACGTCATACAGCACTCCGGGGAGTAACGATGACGTTCCCTTTTCTTCCCAGGGTGACGTCATACTGTACTTCATGGTGTACAGGAGCTGGCATCGATCTGAAGCTCCGTCTGTCAGCCATGTATGCCTCAGGGAAATACAGCTCGCGGGGCCCTGCTCTCATCCCGCGGATGAAAACCAAGCACCGTATCTATTACATCACACTCTTCTCTGTGGTGCTGCTTGGCCTCATCGCCACCGGGATGTTTCAGTTCTGGCCCCACTCCATCGAGTCCGCAGCGGACTGGACCCTTGATAAACGCAGCGTTCACGATGCACCTCTGGTCCACCTTCCGGTCTCCAGTCCTATTCCCGAGAGGGGGGTTCTCAGTTGTCGCATGCACACCTGTTTTGACGTGTACAGATGTGGCTACAATCCTAAAAACAAAATCAAGGTAAATGTCTCTCAAAACAACCCTTACGCGTAAGCATATTATTTAATGTCCTTGTTGAGATTATCCCCCATTTTTTAAAATTGTTTCTTTTGTAGGTGTACATCTACCCTCTGCAGAAGTTTGTGGATGAATTGGGGGTTCCCATCAGCAGCACTGGACTGTCTCGAGAGTACAATGACCTGCTCAGTGCCATCTCTGACAGTGACTTTTACACTGACGAAGTCACCAGGGCCTGCCTTTTTATCCCATCTACTGATGTGCTGAACCAGAACTCCCTGCGTATCAGAGAGACTGCCCAGGCTCTGGCAATACTACCCAGGTAAAATGTTTACACAAGAAAATAATTATTGTCTTGTTTAAATTCAACTGTGCATTAGAGTTTCTCTTTTTTGCCCTTTGCTAGCCCTTTTTATGAACTTCTCACTCAAATTACTTTTACTTATTAATTAATACCTGTGTTGTTGTCATCTCAAATAAATATTAATAATAGATCTCAAATGTATCTCTGGTCACTTAACAATGTATATTGAGTAAGCATTTTAAGATTTGTTTTTTGTGAAGTGATACTTCAAAGTTTCTCTTTTCTGGCCAACATTAAAACAAAATTAGAATGTACATAAACAGTGCAATAATAAAATAGAGAAAGCAATCTATTTTTTTAAAAAGGGAGTGTTTGATAATTGTTTTAAACAATTCTTTTCTATTTTTTTTGTTCAAGTATTTTTTTAATTAATGGATTCCTCCAGCACTAATCTTGTGTTTGTTTTGGTAGATGGGACAAAGGGATGAATCACCTACTTTTCAACATGTTACCCGGAGGCCCTCCAGACTACAATACTGCTTTGGATGTGCCCAGAGACAGGTAAGCTATCGTACATCTTGAAAGCCATCTTAATATTATAGAATGTGTTCATTATAATCTACATTTAATGAAACAAAACAGTGCCATCAACTGATACTTTTAAATTCAAAACACCAGAGGAGGGAAGCGTGTTGTCAAGATTAATGTTTTCAGGATTGTGGTCGGCACCTTCGCTCTTGTAGGTAGAAGTCAAAAGGATAAATCCTTGTTTCCTGGTTGGATTAAATTCCTTTTCAAAGTTCAATGGATTTTATATAATAACAATAAAGATATAACATAGTCTCAAGAGGCCTCGATCAGATGTTTTAAATCTAACTATTTGCCAGTGCAGACCTTATGTGTCTCAAGATTTCCTGTAGGCTGTAGTGATGGTTGAGGATAGAAGATGTTGGGTTTTGAAACATCCTTGAGGCAATGAACACCAGCTTTAGCTGTGAGGAATTTCCTTGGCTCATTCAGCTGGAGTCAATTTGGTATGGAGCCTCATCAGAACCAGGTGTGTGACTGACGGTGTGTTTCCACTTTATATTCACTTTGCCTGAGAATAGAACAGAATCCAAAGTACCTTTCATCACCAAGTGGACTACATGGAATATATGGACCAGGTCACTGAGCCCTTCTTGTCTCACATTAGCATTGTTGGGCGCAAAAGTTTTCATTGGCAGCCAATTAATGAATGCTTGAGTTTGTGTTTTTAAATGATGTTCATGCAGCTCATGTCTTTTGAAATCCCCGAATGGTTGAAGCATTGTTACAATCCAGGGCCATTTGTTTCAGAGCGCTGCTGGCTGGAGGCGGTTTCTCTACATGGACCTACAGACAAGGTTATGATGTCAGCATTCCGGTTTACAGCCCCCTCTCTGCGGATGTTGAGCTGCCTGAGAGACAACCAGGGTGAGCACAGCTCTCACACATATTATCTTGTTTGCATATCATGACTAGATCACAGTCACTTTACTTAAGTTATCCATCAACAACCTTCAGAAAGTGTGCCAAGGGAACATACTGATCTGTGATATAGATTGCGAAATAAAATATAGTAATTTTGGTTTATCAATCCTCTTTCGGCTAATCTTGATTGAGGAGTAATTTACAGTCAACAATATAAAGTAGGATAACCAGCAGCTTATCTCCTGTCTGCTTTCCCGCAGGCAACGCCGCTACTTCATTCTGTCTTCACAAACTGCTATCCACCGGGAGTACCGTGCTGAACTGGAGCGCTTGAAGGAAGAAAATGGAGAAGCGCTGCTCCTCCTGGACAAGTGTAGCAACCTCTCTCAAGGTGCACGAAAACGCTGCTGCAAGGGGCAGGTGTACGACTACCCACATATCCTGCAGGTGGGAAGCACGGCTGCATTAAAACCATGTCATACATTGTCACGCTGCACTTTGGTTGTTAAATACATTACTTTCATAAAATTCACAGCAAGAAAAGTCAACCACCAACAACCAGTGCTTGTTATAGACAATGCAGTTAAAGATTCTGAAAATGTTCTTTCGTTGTAGAACACATCTACAACTGTGAACATCATTCAATCCCTTTAACAACGAGCTCCCAATGTGTTTCCACAGGAGTCTTCATTCTGTGTGGTTTTGCGCGGGGCGCGTTTGGGACAGGCCGCCCTCAGTGATGTGCTGCAAGCCGGCTGTGTCCCCGTCATCCTGGCTGACTCCTACATTCTGCCATTCTCTGAAGTACTCGACTGGAAAAGGTAAGTCCGGAACGGTTGAAACAACAAATTTGACCATCTGCCATTTTCGGGGTAACAAATGTAATGTTTCTGCTTCTGCACAGGGCATCTGTGGTTATTCCAGAGGAGAAACTGTCGGAGATGTACACCATCCTAAAGAGTATTCCTCATAGACAAGTCGAAGAGATGCAAAGACAGGTAATGTGGTGAAGAGAAAATGTGTCTTCGGTAACCGTTGTGGTTAGAAGTGTTGCCACTGCGGTTGGATCACTTGCATGTGTAAGATGCGCCCGTACCTTTTACCAACCGAGCAAGTCAGTGGAAGCCAAAACACATTTTATGTGACGGGCAAAAGACAAACATTTGGATACCAGCCTTACTTTTGATAATGTCCTCTTTTGCTCAGTCTTCATTTTAAACAGCTTTCAGAAGACTCAACTGTGTTGCTTTTAGGTTGAGTGCATCGCATTGGAGACGGCTCACGCTCTTGTTTCATTTGATATCTGCATTGAGCCACAATAAACAAAAGTGAGAGCAGCTTTGAGAGAAGTGTAGCAGTTCAGCTGCTCCTCGTTCCCTTGTATCAACTGAAGTCCATTTACTAATTATACTGACCAAACAGACATTTTGGGCCCAGGGCTCAGACGAGCTTGGGGTTGGATTACACCAAAAAAGCTCACTCTGCTAACTCGGTAGCACTGGTCTGATATTGTCCTCCAGTATTCCTGTCGCAGCTCCGTTGGTCTGCAAATGGATTGAATCGCTTCCTCCACAGAAATAATGTTGCTATTAATTTAGTGAAACTAATGGTATACCACAATATAGGATTTTACTCTGGTGTTGGTCACAGACTACACTCTAAAACCACACTAGAAGCATGTAATGTCCTGTTGTGTGGATGATTCTTCAAAAAAGAATAATCATACAATTATGTTGTACCTACATTAAACAATCTTTGAAGATGATGTAAACCTAAAGGCTTCCAACACATTCTCTAAACAGTGTCTTCTAGACAAAAAGTATTATAAAATCAAGTTGCCTGCATCCTACTTGTTTGGCTTAATTTCATACTTCATATTGAAGTGTGTCTCACACTGCAGGAACACAAATGTGAATGGACATTCTCTGAAATGTGTTTGGGACATTAGTATCGTCCATCTCAACAAGCATGTTTGTTCTGCAGTGCTGTAACCATTCCGTGTCTGTTGTACCTTCGTGTTGGATGAGTTCATTTCAATTCTAATCTTTGTGAGAAAACAATGTTGTGATTTCTTAAAGCAGAAAAGCTGAAAGATTGATTTATGTTGTTAAGCTGATGTATTTCACTCGTTTTGCCAACAGAGGGCTCAGCAGCCTTTGCTTCCATGTTGTGATTACAAATGTAAACTAGGAATTCTCCACGCAAAATTACTGAAAGCAAAACCCATATAATGAACAACTTATATCATACTTTTTTAGTATAGTTCAAGTTTTTCTTAAAAAGTATACTCGCTCCTTTTAAAACCTGCTGCTCCAAAGAAAATGAATTAGTAAAGTCGTAAAGTCTCAAGTGTGTTTGATTCACTCGTATATTGATATGTAAGGAGTGCAGTTTTAGTTCATCCTGCAGGAACAGGACACATTGGGATAAGCCACAGTTAAGCTTCCAGCCGAAGTCAGCCAAACTCATTTTCAAATTTGAGATGATGTCATGGCATTCATTTAGGTCACATTTTCGAAGGTCACATACTAAACAGCTGAGAGGTTGACAGTGCTCAAGAGAGAAAACTGAGCTCATGTTTGTGTTCTGACTTCCTTGAGCCTCGACTATGTGGTCATATCCTCAAAATAAGACACATACAATACATACCTTTATTGGATTAACCCAGCCAAATCGGTTGTTTTATGAGCATATATAAGATGGGTTCAACTTACTCATCTTTTCCTCCACTGCCACCTTGGTATTGAGCATCAACAAGCTTTTTCTTTCAGTCTTTTTGATCCTACCGGTCTTCCAAACTGTTTGGTATCCTCCCAGATGTCCACCATGCAGCACAGCCCACGGTCCTCTCCCTTACAGCAAACGCCGTCTGCTATTCTTCAGTCAGTCTACTTTTTCAATCAATCCCCTCAGATGGAAAAGAACTGCCAGCCACGATGATGATGGATGTCAGTTGCTTTTTGATCAGTCAGATATTTAATAACATTTTCTTAATTGAGAGGTGCATATTTGATATCATTGAGCGATCAACTGAAGTTCTCTATCCGACTCATATTCTCTTAAATATGAGATCTAAAGTGTAAATAGTGACATGGGATAACTTTGTTGCTCTGCAGAATGTTTAGAGCTACACAAACTACTTTTTATTTATTGGGGGCGGCTGTAGCTCAGTGGGGTAAGAGGGCCGTCCTGCAACTGCAAGGTTGTGGGTTCGATCCCGGCTCTCCCCATTAGTTGCAAGTCAAAGTGTCCTTGAGCAAGGCACTGAACCCCCAGTTGCTTCCCGGGCGCATCACTGCAGCCCACTGCTCCTTAATAACTAAGGATGGGTTAAATGCAGAGAACTAATTTCCCCTTGGGGATTAATAAAAGTGTATATTTATTTATTTACTTCAGTGAAAGAAATAGTCTTATTTTCTCCTAAACGTTCCCTTTTACTTAAATGTAAGTAATAATGAGTGCATAAAAACTCAGTTACAATTAAAAGTCCGACATTCCAAATTTGACTTGGGTAAAAGTAGAAAATTCCTAGCTTAAAAATATTCTTCGCAGAGCATTATAAGGGATTCAGAGCATTACTATTGCAGCAAACAATTATTTTCTCTCTCTGTGTGTGTGTGTGTGTGTTTTTTTTTCTTTTTCTCTCAGTGGTTCTACTCGCATAGTTGACATAGCCGGGCTGACTGCGTGTGCTTTTAGAGCACCTTGGTGTGTGTCACTGGTCCGCTCATGGCCTGCCGCTCTTCACTGCTCGTATGGCGGTCCCAGCGGACAGCGTTGTCTGGCAGCGTAGCTCCAGACCCCGGTTCCCCCTCATGTTCACACTGTTGCCACTTTTGCCGTAGTTTGTGCTGTGAGCTGCCGGCTCAGGTTTCACCACGTTAAGACCTGTTGAGATGCATTTAAAATGCTCCTGATCTTGTATTACGGACCTTTAAAGGACCACAAGTCAATTTTAAGAATGATAAATATATTGTTGTATTATAATTATTGACACATTAATATATAAACCAATTATGCAGCTGGTAAAACTGGAGCAGGTAATTTAATCTATAAAAATACATAATTCGTAAGTTGATTGTTGTTCTATATTAGTTATTTTTTGTATTAACTAGAATCTGTAATAAGTAACGTGATGTAAAATGAACAATGTTATTATTGTGAACAGGTCTTGTATGTGAATATAGAGATGTTGTGATCACAGTTAAAAGTGAAGTGCTAATAAATCGTGAGCAAAACAATATTCCCGGTGAGCAGCTTGCATGATTGACTTGGTTTCACTTCTGTTTTTGATTATGTCAAAACCACTAATGATTACCTGGTTCTGTCCACAGCTCACTGGTTACCAATTCAGGTCTATAGGTTAAATCATCTGTCAGGCACTTGACAACTTCCTCTGAGCGACAAAAAGTGATGCAGACTACTGTAATACAAACTCTTTTGATCATCTCTTTGACCTTATATTTTAAACAACAAAGAAGTGAGTGCTGCTTGGGTACTCGCTCCACTCAGGTTTTTTCCGGTTTTAAACAGGCGTTGCAGCGGAACTATTTTTCGTTTGACTTGCAGAGGAATACATTTCTGACATGACTCATGGGGTTGTTTGCATTGTTCCTCAATATTTGCAGCAGGTTTATAATTACAGTTTGCATGCATGAAACGTAATATTTATTTTTATTTTGGTTGGTTAGAGTTGCTATATTTGCTGCTACACAAACAAACAAAGCGTAGACTCGAGGTTGGATGCTGCGAATGGAAGATGGTGTAAAAGGATTCTCTTCCTCGCTTAGAAAACTGTCTCTTCCATTCTCATAAAAATTCCTGCAGGCGCTGAGAGAGTGTGGAAAGTGGTGCTATGGGCCTTTGGGCCAGCATCCCCCCCAGTCGGAAAAGAAACTTTCATTACTGGTTGATTTATGGGCCGTTGGGATTCTCCCCTGAGATGAGATTAGAGTCTTTTTGGATTCCCTTTACCCCTTCTATGAAAATATATGCAGTTTTTGTGTTGTTGTCCGACTCCAGTTCTTATACTTACACTTTGGAGATGTAGGCAATGGTCCTTCTATGTTCATGTGCAACTAAAGATGGTCTTTGTTTGGGGCACACATAAGCCAAGAATACATGCTGTTTGATTGCAAAATGAGGAGATAGAAATCTAGCTGTGTGCGTTACACACACACGTACTTAAATATTCACGTCCTCTCCCCCAGAACTGTGGGCCATTGAGGAGCTGGTGGAGTCAGGTCAGTGCAACACTGGCAGGAGACGGTGTTGTTTGAAGCGTCATTAACTCTTGTCGTGGTCTCGTTCCTCTGGACTGTCCCTTGAAGTTTCTAACTGGAATAGGAGCCTCTAGGGGGCACGGGGGCTAGACCCATACGTCATGTAGCTCTAAGTCGATCAGTCTATTGAAACGTTCATGTTCAGTTCATGAACCCTATGTCATTTCTTTTGAATGTCTCGACGCTAACGCCTCTGAATAAACAAATTCAATATTATTTGTATTTTTCATCTTTGCAGTCCTAAAAAATGAGGACGTGGAGTGAGGGCGGTCGGAGTTGAGTATTCCAGCGGCCAATGTGATGACAATAGGATACGGGTTAAAAGTTCAGTTATCATTAAAGTCTGCTTTTCACATCAGAGATCTGCTGAAACAAAACAGACACAGTCCAAAGAGTTTTTAGAGAGCTTTAGAGGAAAAGTTGTTCAAGGTCAGGAGGCTGAAGAGGGCCACAAAATTGTCTTTAAAGACTCCGACTGGGGGGAAATCTGGATTTTACAGCTATGACTTCAGACTGCTGTGATCTTCTGACATGAGGTGACTGTACATCACAGCATAAACTGAGTGACTAAAAACAGTTGTATAAGCATTAATAACATAACAGTTCCATTAAAAACAATCTTATGAAATTTAACGGTCAATCCTTTGTGGCGGGGTCTGTATCAGCACCCTGCCCTCTGCCTGTATTTTCTTATTTTTGCTGTTTCTGGGCGTCAAGCTAACGCTGAATAAATGCATAAACCGACCAGGTGCCAGATCATGAGCACGCATCCAAGAGGTAGCTATGACAATGTTGGACACGTAATGCGAGTATAGAGAGTCGCAATGCCAAGTGGACAAAGATTGTTCCAAAATAAAAGTGGGTCTTGGGGTCGGCTTCGCTGGCGAGCGCCTCTCACCGTGGTCAGGAGGGAGTGCCCAACTTTGAATGTTGTGTTTACAACCTGCTCATTGTGCCCTTAAGGTCAATTGTTGTAGTCCACCTTAAGTATTACTCACAACTTATCATATAACTCAACAAATAACTTTTTTTTATTGACATTTCCGTTATGGTGACGAATCATAGAAACAAATGCAACGTTTTCACCAGTATGCAGCATGTTTTAAAAATGAAAAGATGTGTTTTCTCATCAATCAATGCAAATATATAATTCTGCCTCTCTGTGAAAGTTGAACATAAATATACATTAATACACATTTTGTTAAATGTTTAGTGCAATGCGAAGCTCTTTTATCCCGCCCATTTGTGTCACTTTGGTACAATTTAAAAAGTCTGTTCCATCTGTCCAAAGGCACACTGGTTCTGGGAGGCCTACTTCAGCTCCATGAAGGCTATTGGCTTGACAACGCTCCAGATCATCAATGATCGCATCTACCCGTATGCTGCACGGACGTATGAGCAGTGGAACAATCCACCCGTGCTGGTAAGTAACTCTGTAGACCTGATGTTCATGTGCTTTTCCACTCTAAGTATTTGTGACTGTAAGCCAAGTGACTTTTTTGCTCCGTCCCGATGCGCCCCGTCTGCGACGCCCGAGACGGAGAGCCGAGAAGTGTTAACGCGACACGTAGAGACAGAAATGACATGCTGGTGTGTAGAGACGATCAACAACAGACGGCTGTTTAGTTTAATAAAAGAACAAAGACGTGCTATAGAGAGTTTCAGGGGGGCGGGGCAATTTTTTTTAATGTAATGCGATCTACCAACACTACGTCGCGATCGACTGGTAGGTCGCGATCGACTGGTAGATCGCGATTGACGTATTGAGCACCCCTGCGCTAAAGCGTCCCCTCTCTCCTGGGCCTAGTAAATCGAAGCCTCTGTGGAAGAGTGACGGAAGGTGCCTTCAGTCTTTCTGAAGCGCCACACATGCTGCGCTTCACAGTTTGGTAAACACCCAGCGAGCTCTGAGGCTGCCAGTTTGTGTCAGCAGTTCTGCTCGAGGAGGATCCCTCCGTTGTGGTGAAAAATAAGTTCCTGTATGTCTGTCATGTGTTTGTAGAGAGTATGCTGGATGTGAAGAATGGTGTGTTTAGCATCCCTGTGGTTGTGGGACTTTGTGGCTGCAGACAGCTTGGCTGGGCGACCATCTCTCAGGAGTTGTTAATCAGTACAGTCTGATCGAGAGTCTGTGGGGTAGAGGCGTGTCCACTTGGGCATGCGTGTGGATGCATAATGGTGTCTTTGCATCTGTCAAATGTCTACAAGTAGCTCAGTATAAGTAGAGCCACTTAATTGCTACGTTTAGAGAGATGGCAGTGCAATCAGGTTGCGCTGGTGTAAACAAGAGTGCTCTGAGGGGTGTTGTTTGATGTTGTCATTCAGGAGTAATAGATGTACAGTCAAGCTGCCCATGGTTGTCTGTTTTTTCCTCGGAGCAGATAGTCTGCAGTTGTTTGTTTGTAGATTGTTAATCAGCAGCTACACCTGACATTGCTTTTATGTCAAAGTGTCCAATCCATCAGTACCACTCTGGTCTCGAGGTTCGTTCAGACCCAGAGGAGGTTAATTGTGTCGGGGTACAGACCTTTGGCCATTTAGAGATAGGAGATGAGGTGTCTTCTCGATGGATTTGGTGAATGGATGGTGAGAAGAACTTGCACAGAGCACTAAATAAATCAGGCAGACAGTTTCCCCCCCTCTCCTCCTGTCGTCTTACGGCTGGTAATTGAAAGCACATTTCCCAGGATTGCTGGTGCTTTTGGAGAAGTGGGGTGTGTGGGGTTCAGCATACAGGACAGGCTGCTTTTTGTTTTGGAGCTGTAGTTAGTGGGCATACTTGTTAGGTTTCCACATTACAGTCGTAGCATCTTAGAGTAAACGATAAATGTTGTGGTGATTGGTGCTTGGGCGTGAGAAAGTCTTATTTGATCACTAACTTAGATTTTAAAAGTGTTGAATCTGTTCTCTTGCACACTAGTTTTAAAAACTGTGGTGAAGTGTTAACTTTCAACCTTATTTTTCGTGTGTTTCCATTTTGATACTGATTAACTATGTTCTATAAAGTATATCATGCTATGTTCACACTACGAGGGACACAGCAACGGGCTACAGCTGGCTGCTGCG
Organism: Pseudoliparis swirei; assembly: GCF_029220125.1. Classification (NCBI taxonomy): domain Eukaryota; kingdom Metazoa; phylum Chordata; class Actinopteri; order Perciformes; family Liparidae; genus Pseudoliparis; species Pseudoliparis swirei. Next base: position 13,727,293 of record NC_079391.1, on the reverse strand, counting down.
TGATGGACGCTACAAAGACACACGTTTATATTTCACCATTTCCACTGTTTACACACTATGAATGGGAATTCTTTAAATACTCTAAAACTGAAACTCAGCAGTGTTAACCTCAGTCCTTTTCTTTTGAAAACCAGTTAGCTGAAATAAAGCAAAGATGATTAAAAAAAAACACCACTGTCCTAATACTGATGAAGATGATGCTGTATCTTGGGTTGCAACTGTGATTGCATCGCTGATATTCAATTCAGTTTATTTGTATAGCCCAATTTCACGAATTACAAATTTGTCTCGGAGTGCTTTACAATCTGTACACATAGACATCCCTGCCCCAAAACCTCGCATCGGACCAGGAAAAACTCCCAAATAACCCTTCAGGGGGGAAAAAAGGGAAGAAACCTGCAGGAGAGCAACAGAGGAGGATCCCTCTCCAGGATGGACAGATGCAATAGATGTAATGTGTACAGAAGGACAGATTTAGAGTTAAAATACATTCAATGAATATGACAGAGTGTATGAATAGTTCATAGTAGGCATATTCCACGATGGAGACCTCGACGATCCATCAGGCAGATGGCGGTGGGGAGGAGGCGGAGTCTCAACAGTGGGCGGAGTCTCAACAGGACAGTGGCGTAGTCAGGAGCAGGAATTCCAAGACCCAGACCTCGATGATCCATCAGGCAGATAGATATATATCGTCTCATAGTCCCGATGACCCCATGAGGCGTGAAGTCAAAAGGACTCCGGGGAGAAAGCAGAGTTAGTAACGTGTGATTGAGAGATGAAAATTCATCCTTAAGGAGAGAAAAAAGAGGAGATAGGTACTCAGTGCATCCTAAACATCCCCCGGCAGCTATAAGCCTATAGCAGCATATCAAGGGGCTGGACCAGGTGAACCTGATTCAGCCCTAACTATAAGACTGTCAAAGAGGAAAGTCTTAAGTCTACTCTTAAATGAGGTGACTGTGTCTGCCTCCCGGACTGAAATTGGAAGCTGGTTCCATAAAAGAGGAGCTTGATAACTAAAGGCTCTGGCTCCCATTCTACTTTTTAAGACTCTAGGAACTACAAGTAGTCCCGCATTTAGTGAGCGTAGCTCTCTAGTGGGGCAATATGGTACTACAAGCTCCTTAAGATATGATGGTGCATCACCAAGCAATGCTTTGTACGTTAAGAGAAGAATTTTAAAAGTGATTCTTGATTTTACTGGGAGCCAGTGCAGAGCAGCTAGTGCAGGAGTGATGTGATCTCTTTTCTTAGTTTTAGTGAGAACACGATTTGATATAATCTACCAGTACTGTACTTCTGGATCTGTGTACATAAGTAATAAATATATGTGTGAATGTGGTAACGTTGAATGTAAAAATGTACTTGTGTTTTAGTGTTTAGACGGATAGGACAGATTTGTTTGATCTTCATCTTATCTTGCTCATAATCTACATCCCTTATAAAAAAATAAGGAACCACTCAAGCAGTTCAAATAACCAAATAAAATGCCTCTTTTCTTATTTTAGTGTCAGTTTAAAGTATAAAAACAAATATACTCCCTCAGATCTGTTTGTGACATAATGAGCTGTGGCTTTCTTTTCATCTAATTTATTCTGTTTGACAAATGACGTAAGTGGTCTCTAACCTCTTTATTGTGTTTAAATGTGCTCGGTAAAAGTGTTAGTTTAATTATTCCCCCCTCTGCTTGTTTGACAATGTGAGACGGAAGTTTCCACTTGCCAGTAAAGTGTGTTTTTATTGGTGATGGAGTCACTGATGTCGTCTGAAAGGCAGTGGCTGTGTTGATGCTTTGGAAGGAGCCACATAATCACTGTGTTGCCACCTTGGCGCAGAAGAGGAACAGAGTTTATATGTACTTCAAGAAGCCCACAGAGTTACTGTGTTGGATTCGCTCTCGTTGCTCCTCTCAGTGTCGCTGTAACCAGGGTGGAACATCTGTGCAGCCTTTGAAGAAGTTAATCAGGAGTGGCCCCGTGTGATCCTGTATTTGCTGGTGTTTGAGTAGCACATGCTTGTAAATGAGAGGTTCAGTTCCTCTTTTTATTTAACTTGACAAAACATTATTTGTAAACAAAAACATTATTGTTTGCACACAGACAACAGTAGTTGTGCTGGATTTGGTGTCGCTGTAATGTCACCTGTGGCTTTCTTACTTGGCGTTCTGACTGGAAGCTGTTGGCGTCCTGTGCTCTGCTTCTGTTAACCTCTGATGGACATTATTGGATGAATCTTGCTCCATAATAAAAACCACAATCTGGAAATGACTGCATGTGACCTCACCGACCAGTGAAGCACTATTATAGTGCATAAAATCATGGAACACATGGCAGACGGGGTTAACGCAGAAGACATGAGGCAGAGGGCCCTACAGCAGCTTTCCACAGAAATGAAAAGGAATGGATGAAAAAGAAGACGTTTGTGGCCTAAAGACTCTTTGTTTGTTTCCCATCTCGTGTAGAAGTGGGCCAGTGTGAACAGCCCTCTGTTCTTGCCACTCATCCCACCGAGAGCCCCTGGGTTCACTGCAGTGGTGCTGACCTACGATCGCATTGAGAGTCTTTTCCGGGTCATCACAGAAATTTCTAAGGTGCCGAGCTTGGCTAAGCTGCTGGTGGTGTGGAATAACCAGAACAAGAGTCCTCCTGAGGGTGAGTGTAACAATAGTGTTGAACACTGAGTTTAGGTGTCTGTCTTTGGTTAATGTTCATTTATGATGATGATGACTACCACAGTGTCAGTTGTAGTCCATCATTGATGTGTCATAGTAAGCTCTTATTAGTTGTTATTTATTACACCTTGTGTTGAGATTATTGCCTTATTATGGCTATTAAGTACACAACAGTCATTCGTGCCTTTCCCCATTGATTGCTTAACTTGGACTCAGACTGTTCTGGACCTGGAATTAAATCGGTCCTGCTGCTGTAAGTGTTGGCAAATGTAATGAAGTAATGAGACTACTTTGAAGTGCTCCTTTGTGGCTGTGAGTTGCCTTTTCATTAGAGGCATCAGAGGCGCCTGGCTGGAGCTTTGTGACCTATTAGAATTAACTGGGGGCCAATGACGGGTCAGGCTCATGAGGCTCAGTCCAATATGAAGGCCGAGTCCCACATTCGCACCGTGCTTTGATCTGATGTGTTTACAGGCTCCTATCCTCTGCTCCTCCTCATCTTTTTGAAAGAAATTCCTGTAAAGTAGGGTTTAAAAATAAAAATATATCGCATTGCTGCCTTTTCTGTTTGCAAGGCTGAATATTTTTTTCTAATAGACTTAATTGACATTATGTTTAACAAATGGTCTTAACCCGTTTGCAGTGTTTGAATCTGCTCTAATAAAGTATCTCTTGACTATTTTAGAAGCCGAAGCGGCTCTAAAAGCCACAGCTCAGAACATGGAATTTAGTTGCGTTGCTTCTTGAAGACAGTTCAGGAAGTCACAGAAGAATTAACCGTATTTTCATTTTGACCCATGCCGAATTTGTTTTCAGTCACATAATAGCCTATAATACCCTCAATCCTGCTGTCTCTTATAAAGAAATAAAAGAGGAGATGACGACAACATGGACAGACTGAAAGGAGCGTTTAACATTGCCGTTTTAGCGAGAATAGCTTTTGACAGGAGACCTCAGATGTGGTTAGACGGACCTGAAGCTCTTCTCATAAGCTGCCAGTTCCCAGTCCCCCCATTAATGAGGGGACACATTCCGTGTGATCTGTCTTTGCCAGAGTCCGTGCCATGGACACTGCCCAAGACGTTTGAAATGCTCCCCTGAAAAAACACTTGATCTTGAAGAATTCTAGTGTGGTTAGATTTGCACATGCTTGAGGTTAGCTTAGCTATATGAGTCGGGGAAGTTAAACTCCCAGAGCACGGTTTTCCGCTGGCTTGAGAGACTTCAAATGTCCTTCAGTGGTTAATAATATCATCATTTCTCACCCAACTTTAGACACATTTTTAAAGGCTGAACAATATTTAGAAATATCGCAGCTATCGGCCATATTTATAAATGTTATTCAGCCTATAAAAATGCATTATAGTGTGACATACTGTGTATATGCATCTATGTAGATGCAACTAACAATTTGTTGAAATGATTACATTTGCGGATTATTTTCTCAATTAGTTGATTAATTACTTAGTTAATGAAATATCAGAAAATAATGTAAAATCACAGTTGCCCAACTACGAAAATTATTTTGTCCGACTAATGGTCTAAACTAATTGTCATAAATAAAAAATATAACCAACAAATATTTGCATTGGGACGCTTAAACCAGCAATGTTTTTTGCCACTTTAACCAAGTAATCGGCTAAATTGTTCCAGTTTTGCACCTATGTGTATAAAACTCTAAATGCTCTTAATGTTTTGTTTCCGCTCTACAGAGTCTCTTTGGCCAAAGATTGGTGTTCCTCTCAAAGTCGTGCGAACGAAAGAGAACAAGCTGAGCAACCGCTTCTTCCCCTACGACGAGATCGAGACGGAAGCTGTGCTTGCGATCGACGATGACATCATCATGCTGACATCTGATGAACTGCAATTTGGCTACGAGGTGAGAAAAAGACCCTCTTTAAAAAATGAAAATGTGAAAAAGAAAGAAAAACTTAACCTTGACTATTCTTTCCCATCTTTGCTCTGACGGCACGTATGCAGAGACCCATTTCAAGTTGATCCCAGAGTTTAAAGTCATTCAAGGGGATTACAGTCTCATTCTGCTTTCGTTGGGGATTTGACTGCCTGCTGAACGTGTTTGATGTGTGAGGGATGATGACAGGTCGAGAGCTGATGCTTTCCATGCCCACATACTTGTCGGGCCCCACTTAGCCAGGCACACTCACCTGAATCCATTTAGAAGCCATTTAATAAAATTGTGCTCAGTTTAAGGATAATTACATGGAATTGTAGGCCGGACAGGGGATCTGTCTAACCAGATGATCCGACTGCTGGTGTCAAGCCTGAGATCTTCAGCCAATCACAAAGCTACTTCTGTCAGTTGTGATTTTTTTGGGGTTCAAACAAAAAGGTTCAGAGATATTTTTAAACTAAAGACTACAATTTAAGTTCTTAAACTCCCTTTAAAACACCCCTTAATCACTCACGTTTTAGTGTAAGACAACACCTTTAGTTCATTTCTCAAGAAAAGGGATGACAATCTGTTTCCTGTCCTGGTCCAGGTATGGAGGGAGTTCTCAGACAGGCTGGTGGGCTACCCAGGCCGGCTGCACCTTTGGGACCATGAAATGGGGAAGTGGAAGTATGAATCGGAGTGGACTAACGAGGTCTCCATGGTTCTAACTGGAGCCGCCTTCTACCACAAGGTGACATGGGAAAAGCCTGAAATGAAGAAGTTTTGGCTGCCTGAGCTCTGCCTCTTTCAGACACATTTATTACTGGTGTTCCGAACGTTTGGTTTTTTGCTAAGTATTAATGTACACAAAGCCAATTTCGAAAAGGAAGTTGTCCATTACATCTGAATGTCGAAATTACGTTTGCAGAAAGGATTGATAAATATCCCGCAGACCTCTATTATGGGTATGCGTCGTATTTCAGGGAAGAAGATTACAGTGATAGATGAGCAGAATGTCATCGGTGGAGCAAGGTTATCTCACTTCTCCTTAAAAGCTCATACACCCACTTAAGTTCAAAGCAAATTCTAGTGCAGTGGTTCCTCCTACATACTCTTGGGTCACCATGTCAAACAGTGTCTGCATTATTGTACATAATGAGTCTGCAGTATATCTATCTGTGACGCCTAGTAATCACTCGCTCATCCGAATCCGTTTCATTCCAGTACTTCAACTATTTGTACACATACAAGATGCCCGGAGACATCAAGAACTGGGTGGACGCTCACATGAACTGTGAAGATATTGCCATGAACTTCCTGGTGGCTAACATCACGGGCAAAGCTCCCATAAAGGTACGTTCGTATCCGACAGAGGGGTGCGTTGAGCTTGCCGGGGAGGCTGACTGGCATCTCTGGGTTTGATCAGCTCTCACCCTTCGACTTCTCCGCCTCTCCCCCTTCCCATCACTCTGTCTGTGCCCAGGTGCAGGGGCCCGAGTTGAAGCCTAGTCTTAACCTTCCCTTATCTCAGTGTCACTCACTGGCACTCCCCCTCTGAGTATGTTATCCTAAGCTCACCGGGGCTCACACACACCCTGCCATCAAATCGCAAGCGGCAAACTTCCCTACGCCTCCAACCGCTCTCCCACCATATCTCCCATATATCGGATTCCTTCAGAAAACACCCACCTCCAACCAACCCCTTCTGTCTTCCTGCCTCAGTGTCTCTCACTTTCTTCTACACACACACATACACACACACACACACTCACAGGTTCAGAACGTTGGGTGCCGGCATGCGTGGGGGTTTGGATGTGATGGAAGTTAGACAGAGGAAAGCCATTCACCATATATCTCTCCAACTGTTGAGATTACTTTTTTTCTGCAAGCTCTGCGCAACAAAAGTTCTTGTAGGATGTCACCGACTTATTTCATCAGACTGGACAGTTTTATTCGCGTCTGTCTTTGCTGTTCAGGTTTAACAAACGGTTGTCGTGAGCTGACATTACTGTGTGTCTTTGCTCTGCTTCTGTTTAGGTGACCCCCAGGAAGAAGTTCAAGTGCCCTGAGTGCACGGCCATTGATGGACTGTCCCTGGACCAGACGCACATGGTGGAGAGGTATGACACTCGTTTTGGAAATCATGGATGAACTGAGCAAATAATATATATATTTTGTGTGTGAGGACAACTGGAAATATGTTGTTGCTCTGTTTGTGTCTGTAACTACAGCCGTGTTGCATGTGTTACACCTACCACATTACTTTGGTTTGGTTTTGTGCAGAAGTAGTTATTATAGCTGTCGTCTTAAGTTTGTATCGTTTAAAAAAAAAAAATCTAAATATGTATTTCAATTTGGTAAACAAAATATGAGCAAAAATTATATATATTAAAAAAAATGTTTACAAAAATGGTGTTTAACAGTGAAGTACAGTAAAAAAATAATATTAGGCCTATATTATTTTTAAATTCTTCCACCTACAAAAAATTACTGGCTGTATCCTCTATATGTAGATATTAACATACGTAAAATGCAGAAAATAAAATAAATATTTGAGGAAGATGGGCATCTTACAATAGCTTAAAGGAAAGAAAAGAGCAAAGACATGATCCAGCAAACATCACTCATCAAAAGCTGCTAAAGTGTGTGTTTTGTTTTAGCCTTTTAAAGTAAATGACTTGTGTTTTCTTCCCCAGATCCGAGTGCATCAACAAGTTTGCGGCCGTTTTTGGTACGATGCCTCTGAAGGTGGTGGAACACCGTGCGGACCCTGTGCTCTATAAAGACGATTTTCCAGAGAAGCTCAAGAGCTTCCCCAACATCGGCAGCCTCTGACCAGCCTGTAACACACGTGTGTACCCCGTCACCGCCTCATCGCTGCAACGATTCTCACCAACTTTGTCTTTAATATTGAAGACATCAATATTCAGACTCAAGGGGTCCATGCACCTGTCGCCTTGCGATTCAAGTGACTTTCTCCTTAGCAAAATGACAGGTCACCGCAATACGGGGAGGAGTGTAAGGAGAACAATTTGTTTATTTGGCTGAAAGTGAAAGATCAAACATTTTCCAAATATGAACGCGCACACTAATGTTCCATGAACTGCTCTCGTTTGGAGAGTCACGCTGAGCTGATGTTTGATGGACTGACTGGAGGCTTGTGGTCTCTCACTGTTTCTGATTTGGAACTGGAAGCTTTGGGCTTCAGCTGCTCTGGAATCAGTGTATACAGTGTATATATTTGTATTTCGCAGCAGTGCTGTTTACTAGTCATAATTTATGTTGCTCCAACCAGGATTTTTTTTCCTTTTCAACAGATGACATGGACCTAAATACCTTTTGCTGTCCTGTATTAAAAGTAATAAATGTTTAATTGACATGATATATATTCTTCAATGAGGTATCTATGTAGACTTTATCTATTTGTTGATTGAATGTTATAACTGTACAAACAAAGATGATGTACAGTAAATGTTTCACATATGTTCTGTTTTAATCAGGATAAGAAGCTGGAACTGTAAATATAACATTTAGAAATATTAACTAAAGGCTTGAAAAGACTGATGCTGAGCTACTGGAACATCTTGAATTGTCATTTTCATACGGCCTGAGCAAGCTTTTTGATTTATATACACACACATACATACATATATAAATATATACATATATGCGCTAATTTAAGAAGCTACTAAGTAATTTCATGAGTTGTGTATGAACACTTCATAAGCATGGGAGTAATTATTTGTTTGCCATGCATATTATGAAATGTAGTGTATAATACCAATAGCCAAATCCACACTTTTCAAAACAATTGGTATAAACTTGTTTGTTTTATATTTTCCATTATTCTTGTTTTTGTGTGAATATTTTTGTCTTTCATCACTAGTTGTCCTCACATAACATTTAAAGCAATGAAGTCTTTATGATGTTAAACTTGCCCTTTGATGGTTTTCTTTTTCCTTTTTATTATTTTCATGAAGCCAGTGAAATTGTTTTGACTGCTTTTGTGTATCTAAGTAAAGACCACACTAATACGCCTCACAATATTAATGTTCCTTTTTCATCTACGCGTGTGTGAGGTGGGAAGACGACGTAGGAAGACGTTTTCTTTCCTTTGTGTGTCCATCTGAGACCGGAGCCGATCTTCCGTGACACGGACGATGCTCTGTTCCACTCGGCTCGTCACCTGTTGTGAATATACGCCGTCTAATCCGCCCTGTTCAATGTCAGCGGTTCAAAAGGGCGCAGTTCGTATTTCTGTCAACTTCAATTAGTGTGATACTCTGGAGACTGTGGCGGGTTGTGCGATCTCATTTCAGGACTCGTGTCTCTTCAAAGGGACAGAAATGTGTGTTGATTTCACAATGGGACTAAAGGGTGACACTATATTTGTGCAGGGTGCTGAAATGCAATAATTTGCAGCAGATGAATTGTTATTTTTACAACAGCATCTCTACTAAATGGAGAATAGTTGTCTTTATTGTTCACTGTGTGTTAACGGCTTGAGGGAACCGCCATTACCTTCAAACCTTTTGACCGTTTCAAAAGAAATGCAATGCGAGGCAACCGCCTGGACTCATGTTTACTTCCTGTCTGCTTGTGTCCTTCACGTACACCGCAAAACAGGAAATAAACTGCGACTAGTTAGTTAATTTTACATGTACAACTGTAAAGTGCTGTAATGTGTTTTGCCTTTTTCCTTTTTAAATTAGTTTTTACCGTGTCAAGGATGCGCTGCATTTAAATAAGAAATACAAATTCTGAATAGAAGTGCAATAACTTATTGTACTTTAATTACACACAAATGTAATACAAGCATGAGTACTTTCATACACTCATTTCAAAAGACGGCTTAAAGCCACAAAAACACAAATTGTAATTCAGAGGAATTGCATATAGAAAGAAAAACAAAACAAGCTGTTCAAACACAACTCTGGAAATACAATTTCATCACTGTCTCACAAAATAAAACACAACATCTAATTCGTAACGTTTCCAAGAGTCTTTTTAACACTTCAATCCATTTTGCATGCACGAAAAATGTACATGCACACAACAGCAACGCGTACTCCTCATATGTGTACTCCGATACTGATTGCCTGACTTCAGTAGTATGAGAGGACGTAGATGATGACTTCCTCACTCAGGGATAGAGTTACGCAGCATACAGGAGGAGATGATTTTAATGTTATTTGTATGTAATGTTGCATGAACTGTTTGTGTGTGTCTGCAGGTCCGACTGGGGGAGGATCTCACTGCAGATGTTTCAGTCCGAGAATAATGCAGCTTAATGACACAGAATAGAGAGCATCAGTGTGTAGTAGTGTGTGTTGTGTGAACCTGAGCTACCGAATGCCAGCATGTCTGTGTGCGCTGTGCAGAGGAACAGTCGACATGAACCCGACCAGAAGACGGACGGCCCCGTCTGTCCTGACACACAACCCCGCGCTGCACAGCCTCCACATGGTGGTAATTAAAAAGCCTTCCTGGGTTGACCGTGCGGCCGTGCCTCGGACCCTTTGGATGGGGGCTGAAGCTTTGAGCCGGTGGACATTGGGAAAGAGAGCCGAGGGAGAGGCACAGAGCTGTGTGTATTGAGGGGGGGGGGGGGAATCTTTGAAAGCGGAGCCATAACAGCTGAGGGGGAAGCATGTGTGAGGCATGTTTGTTTTACATTTACCCCCGGAGCGCAGCTGTGTGCACTGTCCTTTTCCCAGAACACCGGAACACAGCAGACGCCCTCGCGGCTCGCCCTCCGTCCAACCCCACAGCGAGAGCACTGGGGGCCCCATGTCCACATTTGCAAGGAGACCCTCTGAGTTTAAGTCCGAGATATGTACTCTGTAGTCAGGATTATGCATGTGCCGAGGAATCGGCTCGCAGAGTAGAACTGGTTGTAATTTGAAGGACTCTCGGGTGACCTGCTCTGATGACATCATAGCCTGCACCCCACTTCTCTTTCATGGCCAGTGGGATAGTGAGTGTGGTTCGGTTTAGAGCATTAGCAACGGTTGCTCCGCCTGGGGGTGGCCGACAGAACGAGGTCGGAGGTTTGCTTGAAACCCTTTGTTCCGCTTAAATCGGGCCTGGCAAACAAAGAGAGAACTTTTGCCATTTTCTGTCACTGGAGGAAGCAGTTAGAAGAGAAAAGGCAAGGTTTTTTTAAACAATATGAGGATATGGATGCGGGCTCGGATAAATGGGTCTCATCTCTGGTTGGCCCCCTCCTCTTCTCTTTCCACAGGGAGACACAAACAAACAGATGTATTGTTCCAGGCCTAGAAAGGAGTAAACAGGAAGTGAAGCCTGTAACCAGAGGAGACCGGGAACACGATACCTTGATGGGGCTCCGGCCTTTACACCTTTCTGGTTTTACTTTAAAGGGTCCTTCTCTCATAGCATGCCAAATAACGAAAGAGGTTGGGCTCCAACTTCACACAAGATCCTCCTGTTTGTACTGACACTTTGGGACACGCTCTGACATAAAATATCTATCATTGCATCTTCTGCAACGGTACAAAACGTTTAACGAACTAACTTTGGGGTTGACCTGAGCCATATTGCCTCTGAGTGCACACCAGTACACCTATACTGGAATATCACCATATGTCATTTAGTTTATTGTACAGCTGTTTGATTCAACATTTAGGATTATACATCATGTTAGCACAATATAAATTAAAAGAATTAATATTTTAGAGCTGGATGTTGACACATGGCTCCTTTATGAAATAAGGCCAAAAGAGTACATACTAATGCAGGATCTAATTGGTATTTCATTTAGCAGTGCAACATCTGCAAATGTTCAATGAATCAAATGACCAAAACAACAGCAAAGTAAATCTGGGAGTTTGGGGCCTGGGTTTAGTTGCCCACTGTGCTTGGTTGATGAGACTTTGCTACCTCAGGCAGCTGTAACATCATTTCCATAGAAACCCCCATGACTCCTACTGTGGTGCTGTAACTTGCTAGAATTGAATAATGCCATGCAACCTGGGTTTGAGTTATGTAGGATGCATATGTGATGAACACGAGCCGGTTTTCTTGTCTTATAAAAGAAATTCAGGGTGTCTGAAGATGGATGATGAAGCTGATATTTAATAATCAAGCATGTGCCAAGTCGTCCAAGCTGAAGCGTCCGACTGAGACGTCGTCAACATCTTATTGAAGACAATAACGTTTACTCTGCAACAATCTGGTCGATAGCTTCCTTTTTTGGGGATTCAACAGAAATAATGACAGAAAAATGCAATAAAGCTTATGCCAGAGCTGCTTCACGATCATTTACCGGCCGTGACAGCCAAACACAGTCTTGTCTTGAAGCCCAGAAAAGCCTGTTGAACACTGACATACTTTCAGTGTTTAAAAGTGTCAACACACTCGGTGTAATCTCCACCAGCCTCCTCTGTTTCAAAGGTGGCTGCTGCTGGGTTTGGTGTTATTTCTGGCAGAATGACTGACTAGTAGGCACTTCTCTCTCCTCACACTGGAAATGCAACTGGGCCCAGTCATGTTCACTTGCAGTCCACCCTCCTGACAACAGAGCGGGTTCTGTTCGGAGGCTGCTGCTCCCAGGCTCTCCGGCCCTGAGAGCAGCAGGCCTGCTGTGCCCCTCTCATCCTCCCACCCACCACTTCCTCCTCCATCCCTCCTTCTATCTGGCCATCAGCAGGCTGAGTCGGTGCAGCAGGTGGATCTCTCACCCTGACCACACTAAAACAAACCACTTTTCAACTCTTTGACTTTTGAATGTAACTCTTTTAGGAACTGAAATGTTTGCATTGGGTCTGAGAAGCTTAATAATGTGACAGATATGCTGGAGATAAACCGTTTTCTTTGTTGTATCAACAGTGTGACTGAAGTTGCACACTTCTGCATGCTGATAAGGATTGCCTTAGAATAATATGAACACACCATATAACAACAAAATTATAATTTCAGTTTTTTTAAGGATGCTTGCTGAACTATTTGTCAAAACAAAACCAGTGACAAAATGACTGGAGGAAAAAAAACGAAAAACAATAACACTCCAAATTTAAATAATAGGTTAAGAATAAAACAGTACCTGAACAGAGAACTACAATGACGCTGAAAGGATTGTACAAACACAATTTCCTGTATTTTAGCAAATAAGTGCATGGATTTGTTTGAAATAATGTTCCTTACATGTTCCTTTGCCTATCATCTGAACTAAACTGCAACTCCTGTTAGACAGTACAGCATCACCTCCCACCGAGCTCTCCACAAAGCTCACTCACACACTGTGGTTGCTTTCTCCCACCAGAGGGGTTGAGAAACATTGCAGTGCCTCGCCACTTAGTAGTAATCTACTAAGAGTAATCTTCACCCGTCCGTGTATTTGGATAATTATTTTATTGCAACATTTATGAAGGTAGTCACTGTTGCTTTTAGATTTGGATTATAGTGCCCCCTCTCACCATGCTGGGTTTGTGCAGACATTTCAGGGGTCAACAGGGTCCCCAATCCAGCCCACATCCACACATCATGTGGCCCAAGAAATGGCGGCACTGTGCTCTTTGGCCTTCATGCGCAAAGCGGCAATACTGGAGGACTTGCGGTCAGGGTCCATGTTCAGATCGTACGTGTTGATGCCCGTAGAGATGCCAGGAGGCCCTCCAAACAGGTTGCCCATGTGAGCCTGTCCCACATGACCCACGGGGCTCGGCATGCCCAGGAAATCAGACATCCCGCTGGCGGAGTGGGGGTGAGGTGTCATACAGGGGGTCCCGGTGTCGCACGGCACAATGCAGCCCGGCACAGGAGATGCTGCGCTGCTGCCACCGATCCAAGAGGGGTTCTGAATCTGAAATATTGGTTGAAATCCACATTGTAAGTGACAGAATTGTGAAATCAACTGTGACACAATGCACTTGCTTTTTAGCATGTTGACTACAAAGATTACTGCAGGCTATTACAGATATAGTTAGATTGATGTCATGCCTCTCAGGCTAATAATTTCCATTAGAAAAGATAGTCTTGCTTTAATTTGATATTGAATTGCCTTTCTGTGTTTGTCCTAGTTACTAATAGCTATTGTTTTATTAAGATGCCGTTGTGAGCAGAAACGGTTTAAAAGACATTCCTTTTTGCTGCATTGTAACCTAAGCGTTGCATTTAAGCAAAGTTGTTGGAGAACACAGAAGAAATGTTTTGGAATAGTTTGGATATGAACGGTTATTCGCTGTCTTGCTGAACATTGACTGGCTCCAGAGAGTTGCTCTGCATGGCTAAAAAATAGTTTCATTATGTAAGAAAGAGAAGCTGAATTTCTTTTTTACTCTTTGTTTTTTGCACGAGGTATAACTTGTTAATTTTGTTTTGCTTTAGGGTGCACACTTGGCAATGGTATCAATCTTCTCACCTAACTCTCAGCAAGAAAGTGAAGAAGTACATTTCCAAGAATGTCAAATTATTAAAAGGATCACTGATCACTGAAGAAAATGAGGACTATTAAAGTGTTGTAAAGTTTCCGATCTTCAAGTAGTAATGACTTTGAGGTTGGAAGGCAGGAATCAAAAATAAAAAATGTAAAATCATGTTTGGGTAGTAAAAGATGTCTGTGATTTTGAGTAAATGGGCTCAAATGTGTCAAACCTGTATTGAAGTACTCATTCTGTACCTGTGCGTAGTTCTCAGGACGCGTCAGAAGAGGCAGCTCGTAAGCTGTTGAGAAATGAGTTCGGACCTGCTGCATCTGACCAAAACGCTCCCGTTTCCTCCATTTGGCTCTTCGGTTTTGAAACCACACCTGCATAAAGAAAATGTCTGAATGTTATACAACTGGCTGGATTGTTTCTTTGTTGGACATAAAATCTGTATTTTCATCTAGTGAAGCATCAATTCTTGGAAAAGGTGGTGTTTAGAAATTAAATAAGGAACAAAAGGAATGTCAAGACTTGTCCAGATATATTCATGAACAGGAAGTTTCCTCTTGATCTGAAAGAGAAAAAAATGATGTTGATACAAATCTAAGTTAACCTTTCAGATCATCCAAAACAGAAACATAGATAAATCCTACAAGAGATCCCTAGCTCATCTCTCTTGAGTATGAACTGTGCACAGGTACAACAACAATCCAGAAGCAATGGAAGGAACATAGATGTGAGTCTGCGGAGTTGAGGGAGAAAAGACACGAAAGAATGTAAAAGAAAAAAGGGGGAAATAGACTCTTTGTAAACAGAGTGCTGCAACCTCCACAAACCCTTCACATAGCTTGTTCTCATGATTTATGTTACCCATAATCATCTCTGACATCTAAATATGACACAGTTGTTTATTGAAAACATTATTGTGTTTGAGTTACCATCAGGGTGAGTGGAAGCGATCTACAAACTCTCCGATGGGCTTTGAACCTGACATGCTTGTCTTTAAATGTCAAAAAGTTTAAGGATGTCATACAACTCTTGAGTTATTGACTGGACCGATTATGGCAGAATAACTTTTACTTCCTGACATGTCCTTGATATGATTTTGCGGATTTATCTTATTTCATGTATCCACTCTTTGCTCATAACTCTCAGGAGGCAATGTGGGAAATTGAAAAGTGAGATGGTATTATAACTGGGCTTTGTTTGCATTTTCCTTTTTAATTTCCTGAGGCTGAAAGCTCCTGGCTTTGAGATATCTCCTTCTAAATTAAAGAAGCACACAGATTAGAGGACATAATCCTCCTCTCCTTCATGATTTCATACATCTTCCTGGGCACTGTCACTCAGGAGCCACAACCCCAGATCCCTGTGTTTCTATCTAAATAACTTTTGCTTACCGTTTGTATACATTAAATATGCATGTAAGGTATCACCAATGCTCTCATCTGCCAACTGCCTGCTTTAAATCTGTTGGCTATTATACAGGGAGAACATATTTGTGTGTTGCACACACTGCGTTGTGACAGTAATTGGTAAAGACCATGACAGCTTAAGTAGCGGTGGTGGACTTTCAATGAGGCTTTATTTATGTTACAGCCCAAGAGAGAATGAGCAGAGAAATGCCAAACTGGCCCCAGCAGGAGAGCCGAATGGGCCGAAAACACTTTGAAGTGAGAGAACGGCTCAGAGGATTGATAACCCGCCTCTGCTGTCACTCATGTCAGCTTCCATACCGAAGTAAAATGAAATCCAATGCTGAGCCTGGCTTCAGTTTTCCAACACCCCCAAAGCACTAATAATATCATGGAAACACCTCTGACCAGTGTTGTTGCTCATTAAAAGTTACTTCTATTTTGCCCAGATTTCTCAACCACATAATATCTCATGTCCCTGGTGACAGTAGAGCGACGGATATATGCGATGCAATTCAAATGTGATTGTCTTTGCTCATATTTGAAGAAAAAAATTCGTTTCAAAAGAAGATTTAAAATATCAAGTATTATTAATGTCTTCATAACAGTTCAAAACTGAAGACTGATCTGTTAAGTCTCTCAAATCATTACAGAAAATCCTCACAATTTAGAAAATTAGCCATTTTTGCTTAATTATTTATCAAAATAGAAGCTAATTGTCATGCTGTTGAGTGATCGATGAATCAATTATTTAAATTCCTAAGTGACAAATAGTTATGGGAGCCTACCTTTGAATATATTAAAACATATTTTAATTATTTTGTTTTTTTAAAGGTCTCGGTCATGATTCCTCATTCTCCTTAGTTCAAGTTGTGTTTGTATTTCTAAAGTAATTAAAAACAATTATTGGCATGTCTGCAAGTTGGGCTGACCAGAGGGAAGAACATCTCCTTCCTAATTGTTCAAATCAGGTTCTCCTGCCGTTTCATCTTCCATTAACTATTTGGGCCTATAAACTCATACGGACACCTGTGTTTGCCCGCTGAACTCCAAACTCAGATGCCATCTCGGTCCAGTGAGCTCTCTCGGCTAACAGAAGAGCCAATCTAAGAGATATTATTGAAACCCCGATCCTTGACCCCTGACCGCCCCATGTATCTGTAGTGCATATGACTGATCTGAATGTAGTTTCTCTCTTTGGGACTGAGAATGAAAAGCAAACAACTCCAGACCCTAACGTTTTTCAACTGAGCGTCCCTTGTTGTTTGGTGAGAGAACCATCAGACAATGACGTGTGTTATCGGTCCTCTTCAGAATTACATTAAAATACTTATTGCATTTTGTGTTTTTGTATTTTAACAAAAAACGCCTGTACATTTCTTAAATTAAAGTAAACTCTTCAGCAGCAGTACATGTTTTCCTCTTCACATTTCTTAGTCTCCAGACTCAGAATTCATGAGCTGTGAGTCTGGTTTCTTGTGAATGACTAAAATAGAATACAGAGCCCTGTTTTCTGACTCGGCATCTCGTGTCTTTTATCTTTTTTGACTTGACTGTTTGAAAGGCCTGCTGGGAGAGCCGAAGGCTGTAAAGCTGCATCCATTCTGAAGCAGCCGGGTCTGTGATAGTATGAGCGCAGAGCAGAGCGGCATACCTTCAGAGCCTCGGGGTTGAGTTATAACCCTGCGGCTGCAGAGACTTCCTGTGTTTCACTGCCAAGGTTTTCTCATCTCTGTTCCAGCGTGTCATGTAAAAGATTGCTTTCAATAGAGCTCTTATCTCATCCCACGTACAAAATATTGCATCTATGCATTATATTTTTTGCATATGTGATATGCTTAAACCATTTTTTTCCCAAATTTAGATATGACTTGAAATACCAGTTGACAAAATGCTCAAAGCTCATGGGAAGGGTTTCACACCTACCCTGTAGACCACAGCAGGGACACATTCTTGAACAGGATGTTAATGAAAGAAAAACACAGACAATCCAAGGGCTTTGGTGTGTGGCGCACACTTACACACTTACACACATGCACACACAAACACACACAAACACACATGTAAACACACACACACACAACATGCATGATACACATGAACATAAATGATGGCGGTCTCTTTCTCTGTTGATGTCGTTGTATGTAAACATCGGACTCGACTGATACCTACAGAACTGACTTCACATCGCATCGAAACAGCACGAAGCGAAAAGCCACTGAGACGAACCCATCGACACAGCAGATTGAAACGAGTCTCCTCGTATGTTGATAAAAAAGTCTGCTCTCCTAAAACTGCACACATGAGGCCCAGGCAGCTCCAACCTCAGCCCCACGGGCCCCCTGGCCTCTGTTAGCTCCCACTCCCCCACTCTCTTCCCCCATGACTCCCACATGACCAGATAAATCTCTCATGTTGTGTGAGTGACGTTATCTCTGCAGATGTTGAAGGATCCATGAGGTTGTGTTGTTTAATCTTCCTCTGAAGAGCTCTTCTTACTCATCGGACAGGTTGCCTTGATTACCTTTTGACATGATGTGTGGAACAGGATCGGTTTCTTCCGGTTTGTTGATTTGTTTTGCTGTTTGTTTGTTTTTTGGCAATTTATTTTTCTGCTGATTAGGTTACATGAAACACTGTTATTGAGTGTCCTGCATTACCTGCACGCGGGCTTCAGTCAGGTCCGTCCTCAGTGCCAGCTGCTCCCTGGCGTAAACGTCCGGATAGTGCGTCTTCTGGAAGACCTTCTCCAGCTCTTCCAGTTGGTAGCTCGTGAAGGTTGTGCGGTTGCGCCTTTTTTTGCCCTTGTTGCTTTCGCCGCCATCGCCCTTGGCCAGAGGACTTGACAAGTCTGTGCCTGGTGGCCTATCAGAGGCCATCTTCACGCACTGATCCTTCACAGCCAGGTAACTGGTGTCCATTCCAGATGGGTCGGAGTCCGGCGCCAAGTCAGAGTCGGGCAGACCTGAACTGTCTTTACCTGCAGAGACAGGAAGGAGATGAAAACGGTTCATGTTTTAATCATTTATGCACGATTAAAAGGATGGAGTCAGATCTTTGTGAATGTGTTACCCTCTCACTAAAGATGAAAATAATGATGTGCGTAATGTTCTAAATGTAGGTCAACTGGTGTAAGTGATGTGTGCAGATTCTTTAGATGAATAAGACAAAAGACGTATGCAGGGGAATCCGTTCAGAGTTCAAAGATCCTTTTATTTTTCTGGAATGAGTTTTGTCCGACATCAGACATATTTTCTTACCTGTGACAAACATTGCTAATTTGTGTTTGTATCTTCAGAAAACAAAGAGATTCAAACCATTTTTATTGCGCCTCTTCTCAACTCTAATATCCAGTTGCTGGCCTCCGGCAGTATAATACACCATGGACTCTGATGGGTGGAACAAAGGAATGTTTTGCTCTTTGTAAGGGACATTCTGTGACAGTTGTGAAATCTGGCGCATTATGCTGTGTATGTGTGTCAATCTGTTTGTCTGCCTTTGGCTGTGTAAGGGACGGCCTTGATCACTGGATCACTGGATCACTGGATCACTGGCTGCTTTGGGGATTCAGTAGATCATTCCATGAGGTGCTGGAGAACAGAAACCTGCAAAGTCACCTGGCAGCAAGACTGTTGCCATTAGTTAAAAAATGAGAGCGTCCCATCTGTATGCTCTCTCTCTCTCTCTCTCTCTCTCTCTCTCTGTGTCACACAGAGTTGCATTCTTCACCACTACAGCTGAACTCTAAACCTCGGACAGCTCTAGGATCGTACACTTCCATTGTCGTGTGTGTGTCCGCCTGTGTAGTTGTGTCCCATCTCTCTCTGGCTCATACTAGTGGCGACTCACAGCTTTGCACCCACCTGCTCCTTAATCTATACCATCTGAGGTGAAGTTATTTTCAGGATGGAGGTCTCTGCCCGTCAAACCATTTGTCAGGTTAGAACCCGGAGGTGTGTGTGTTCATGTGAGCTCCGGGTGCAATTCTCAGCCCTCAAGAGCTCACACACACACACACACAGTGACTCTTAGCCATGTTTGCTAATGCGCTGCAGGGTGAGGGGAATGCATATCTTGTCATATGGATTCTCTCTGACAGACACGTGCACCAAAGTGTATATCTCAAGTGCATCCGTTTTTTTCTTTGTACGAAAGATATGAATTAAAGTATCAAGATGTTGACACAAAGATGTTTAAAACAGTCAAAAGGTTGTCAGATTTCCCCATTAGATGAGGATAACAACAATAGCGACGGTGGTGTCCATGTAACTGATGAATAGGGGGATACATTTGATCTAACATGTTGCTATTATTCTTAAGTGTATATGTTTTTTGTGTTTATTTTAGGGTAGCTTTTATTGTATTTAACTGTCACTATGTCACCTTTGACCGTCTTTCCTTTCAGGTGCTTGCAGACAGCCAGCGTCATATTAAGTTTCTACCCTGATGTTATATCATTTTCTTAATTTTTTGCCTAGTAAATTTGTTTCGTGCTCACAAAATAATATTTGAAAAAAGAATATACAAAAACATATAGTATATAAAAAGGCAATGCTAAAAAATATATATAACAATTGTTGCCAGCTTGCAGTATTTGGCTGTGCATGCAGAAGCCCATTGTCAAATAAAGTTGTAACACAGATTTAATTTAATTTGAATCCGCCTTAAAGAACTGTGAGGCGTTTCCGCTCTGCGAGATGCAATGACGACTGTGGCCGAGGTTCCGGAGACGTTCGCCCTCCAATGCTGTAAGCGGAGTTGGAGTTGCGTTGAGGAGTCATGTTTTGGTGGCTCTGCTTCTGCTCGCTGGGGGTCATCCTGTTCGGCTTGAAGGGAGCAAATGTGTTTTATCCCAGCATCAATACTCTCGAGTTATTTCATCATCTTTCCCTGGCTGGCACCCACAGTCGCCACAAGGCAAGAGCTGTCAGGCTGTTTGAAATCACGAGGCCTCTGGCTGATCAAAGGCCATTGTTTATATCGCATGTCATTGATGTTTTTTTGGCTCGAGCGGGATATTGTGACAATCTCCTGCTTGTTATCCCTACGATCTGCTGTCGCTGTGAGGCTCTCCAACAGCGCACAAGGTGAACAGCAGTTGGCCCTCCTGCAGGGAACACCATATGTATGAAGAACACAGGAAAGTCGTTCTGCAAATTCTGCCTCTCAGGATATAATCTCTGTGGTAGGAAGGAGTGTCCATGAAAAGCACACGGAGCATCACAACCGCCATCTCAATGTTCACGAGTTGTACACATGGCTTTATCTTCCACTAAAGAAAACAACATATTATACCTGCACTTGGGCACATACATGACTGTCTCAGAAAATTAGAATATTGTGATAAAGTTCTTTATTTTCTGTAATGCAATTAAAAAAACAAAAATGTCATGCATTCTGGATTCATTACAAATCAACTGAAATATTGCAAGCCTTTTATTCTTTTAATATTGCTGATTATGGCTTACAGCTTAAAAAACTCTAAAATCCTATCTCATAAAATTTTAATATTTCCTCAGACCAAGTAAAAAAAAAGATTTATAACAGCTGAGTGTTTGTCAAGGCTCAGGAAACCCTTGCAGGTGTTTCGAGTTAATTAGACAATTCAAGTGATTTGTTTAATACCCTACTAGTATACTTTTTCATGATATTCTAATATTTAGAGATAGGATATTTGAGTTTTCTTAAGCTGTAAACCATAATCAGCAATAAATCAGAATAAAAGGCTTGCAATATTTCAGTTGATTTGTAATGAATCCAGAATGCATGACATTTTTGTTTTTTTAATTGCATTACAGAAAATAAAGAACTTCATCACAATATTCTAATTTTCTGAGACAGTCCTGTATATGTCCCGACGTCCAGCAAACCAACCGAAGCAGACTAATTTCACTAAGTGGATCCAAGCGTCCGCATCGGTTCCGGTCCCTGTGTTGCAGCTCTGTGTCCTGGACACAGAAAGCTCCGCAGAAATGAAATACACAGAAAATGCTTCATAATAAGGTGAGCAGTAACGTGTTTAGCTCATGAATATTCCCACCTGACTCCAGAACAACACAGGAGTGTGTATACAAGTCTACATTTTCCCTATGTAACTCACACACACACATTCCAGTTTAGTTTGACAACATATGGACTTGTTTAATATATCCATTTCTTCTTCTTATGTGGACATCAGCGCTAAAATGATGTTCTTGTGGGTCAGACATTCAGCGTGGACAGCTATTAATTCCCAGTTGAATGCTAGGGGGAAACATCAAAGTGTAATTTAACTGGCTGTAAAGCGACAGGGCACCTTCACTGCCTCTTTATCAACTGGGAGGACTGGGGTCAGCTCGCGGTGTTAAGAGGAAACTCTATAAATTACATACCACACGGCGACGGGGAGAGATTAACAACATGTTGCTCGAACTGAAAAAGAAATATCCGAAACAGAGGCAAACATAAACAGTAGAGAGAAAAGAGATACAAAAGGAAAATAAAGTAGTTTGTCTAACTAAATACAGAGAACAGACGGAAGGAAACGCGTGAGCGAGGTATTTATTTGTGTGTGTAAGATTTGTTTTACAGACGGATTGGGCTTGAGCGTGAGGATTTGGACAGTGGGTAACTCTTAAACTTTACTTTGGCTGCAAAGACACTGATTCTGTTGATATGTGGTCTGGACCATGAGGCCAAGGCAAGAATATGATACATTTAATTTACAATTGATGTATGACTCCTTAAAGGGACAACATTTAACAAATGAACATCAGTGGTGGGATATGAGTAAGTTTACTCAACTACTACTGTACTTGAAAGAAAGAAAATGTAGGTACGTATACCTTTATTGTATGCCAATTTATGCTTCTGAGACCATGGTTAATTAAATTATTAGAACGTCGTTAGATGCGTCATCCTTAAATTGCTGTTTCCACATTAATGCATCAATATCGATAAAACACTGACAGGGTTCATACTGTCTTGTACTGTAAACAGTGCATTTGCTTTTGAAACTAAAAGCTTGTAAATATGTAACTTTTACTTTTTATGTATTATTTTTATACTGTAATATTACTACTTTTATTTAAATCTACAATAGCTGGGTTTTTTGGCCACTTGGTGGCAGCGGAAATAAGTTGCTTTTAAGTTGCTATGGTGAACTTATTAGTCAACAGTTGCTTATATACTCATCCAGAACAATATTATGATTTATCTGGAGTCGCGTTTCTGGCCACCTGGTGAATGTGAGTCTAATATTTTACTCTCTTTTAGCTCTTTTTTCTGGACCAATTCCTGAGAGAACTCTCTGTCTCCGCTAAATGCTCCACTGTGTTCACCAGCTAGTCGCTGACGATGTCTGTCTGATGTTGGCTGCGGAGAAGGTACAAAGCAACATTATGAGTGCAGAGTGAGTGAACCAAAAACAGTAAAGTTTAAAAAGGCCAGACAGCTTAACAATGACCTAAAACTCACATTAAAGCTCTCTAAAGCTGCGAAGAGCTGCAGATTCAGGTGATAATTTTCATGCGACCTCTTCATGTTGATAGAATGCTGGAAAATAAATTACATTCATATTTAGAACAACGCGGGTTCGTCATTTGCAAATCCCTCCATTAGCCAACACCACAAAGCGCCTACGGGCCGCCGCTGAAAAATGTGCACAGCGGAAACAAAAGACTGTGTTTGTTAGACTCCATTTCTAAGCTAACGTTAGGTAATGTTGAACACTGTTGTTAATGTAGAGGAGTGGAATAGAGTTCAGGGACCAACTCTAAGGGGTTAAGCGATTAACGTCACAGCCTTTGGATTTCCCCCCATTAAAATGCCCAAAGTCCGTCACGGAGGAATCTATCCACAGGCCGTCATAGGCAACCGAGGAAGTTGGGGACGATCTCACTTTTGAAGTTAAAATCCTTTTTGAACATTGGCAACAAACAAAAAAAGATAAATACAAAAAGTGATACTCCTTGAAGTAAAGGATTAAACAACTTCTTTCATAACTGCTGAAGATGCAGTCTCAGTTTCTTTGACCCTCTGTTATTGAAATCAACCGTATCTCTTTTGGAAGTACAAATAACACGACTATGAATAGCTTGGCCCTATATTGCTCGGTGTGGTGTCAGGTGCTTTCATCAAAACATTTTCGGACAATACACACACAGACACAGACACACACACAGACACACACACAACCACGTTGGCCACGTGGATGTGACTCATTGACAGAACCTCAGCAAACATCAGCAAGTTTTCTTTTGTGAGCATGTGATAGGTAGCAATTCACTTTGAAATCCAACGCCACTGACTGAGCGGAGCGATGAGCCATCTCTGCACGCTGTGCAAAACTCACAGTGTGAAAAAAAACCTCTATAAAGCATTCGACTAATAAATCACGCTCTCTTTGTCTTTCTCCCCCTCTGTGGTTTTCTTCCGCCCAACTGCTGTCTTCCAAATGTTTCTCTCAGACTTTGGAACAAAACAGAATTTCTTCCATCTCGTGTCTTTTTGTTTTCTGATCGAAGGAGAACATTCCCTCCGAGCGGGGAAAACTCGCTAGAGTACATTTTTGTGTCCACGCACAGAAAATGAAGAGATTCTTTGCTGAGAAACTCACTTACCAACATGTACAATCTCTTTTTCCTTTATATCAAGGATTCAAACTTCCAAAAAACTATAAGATATCAATCTGAACAATGTGCCATGAAACAACACTGGCAGTTTTGGATTCACCAACAAATATTGTAACTGCAGAAAAAGAACTATTCAATCAAATAAAAACAACATGTAGAAAGATGAATACAGGCCAACACATTCACCAAACTTGACCCATGGAAATACAGTAGATTTGTAACGTTGTCTTTGAGACAGACAGTATATTTGGTTGGCCTTCCAGTGCAATTAAACTGCATATTAAAAATACCGGGTGCTGCGAATATGACACAATGAATATTTAACAAAAGCAAAATAGCTGCCGGAAGACCTTAAATATAATTCTATTATTTCTACTATATTTGTCAACAGTTGAAATATTTTGTAAATCCTACTCTACGTGGTCAAGGGAGTAACTATTGAACTATTGAACTATTCAAATGATGTCAGATTCAGTTTCAAATATTAATTAGCTTTAGTATTTAATAAATGTGCCTCTCTCCTAAAAGCCAGCGATAGGGCAGTGTCTTTATGCTAGTTTTCGATACAACATCGCTGAGGCCACATGACTGTACACAAGATGGGGATACCACAAAATGGTCGGCCATTACTGGTGAGAATACACAAACAATTATCCTTTCTAAAGATAAATTCAATTCTCATGAGTGCAGGGGGAAAGTAATCTCATGATATCGCCAAAACAGGTTAAAAAAAGACCCTCTGTGATGTGCCGCCTTGCCGCTTTCCTCCCCGCTTGGTCCGGTATGCTCAGTTTACATGACGCGGTGACAAAGAGACGCTGGACTACATGAGCCTTTCTGCCCTGCTGCTCTCACTCGGACATGCAAACTGAGCCTAATGTAAATTGCCCTGCCAAAATTAAAGCTAAATGGTAAAATGATCCCGAGTCCTTGTCACCTCCACTCATGTCATTGACTTGCTGAAGTGTGCCACAGTTGTCTGGGCTGCATGGCTGGTTCCCATTACTCCCTGCTCTACGCAGACGCCATTACGAGAGGCTAAATTGGTTGTGAAGATGGTGAGGGAACAAGAAGGCAGGAGATCGAAGTGCAATCACACCTGAGCGTCGGTCCGGCTGGATGTAAACGTCATGACATGTTTACACTTGCAGGGCAGCAGAACCGGATGGTATTCTCGCTTCGCCCAAAATAAATGATGGTTTAAGTCGGAGTGTTATTGGTGCAAAGATGTAATTGCTGTGAGAAATCCGTGGCTGTAAAACACATACAAGCAATAAAAGGCACAATCCTACAATAATTAGGCCTACAATTCAACATGAAACATCAAAGTAGCATCCTTTGTCTTATTGGTGTCGTTAACTGTGTATCATGTAAAACCGGACCCCAAATGTTGCAATGAATGCCCTCGACTTTGACACCACAGGGCTGCAAATGGGGGTTTCGAATGGATTTTCTCTGCTGTGTGTGAGCAGTGAAACTTCCTTCTCTCCAAAGAGACGAGGGCAGGAAAGCCGAGCTCGAGGTCAGCACCCTGAGACACCGAGGGACAGCACGCACACATCAAAAGAAGAAGTGTGTTGTCTCTGGAGGATCACAAAGACGGAAGGGACTGATCCAGAGCCCTGCGTTATCAATCTGCACTGAAAGGTTCATTTGTTGGTGATTTGTTATACAACTAAAAACAATGTTTGACTTGAGTATATGTTTGACGCATTTATTTGACTAAAAATGTTCCAGTTCATGCAACATAAATCGTCCACATTTTGGGGAGAAATATTGTTCTTTTAATTTCTCTGCATTTATTTGAAAGCTATATTTACCAGTGACTTTGACGATTAAGATTGTACATGCAAGATATAATCAGTTTCTAAAATATTTTGTGGGGTTATAAAATAAACCCAGTATTTGTTTTAACATTGAAATGCTGATAATGCCAATAATATATACGTATATTCTGCATAATGACTTCTTGAACTTTTTATTCTTTAAGAGCAATTTTCTCTCAATAATTCAGTAATCTGTTAAATGCAGGACTTTAACTTGTAATAAAGTATTTCTAAATTGTTGTGTTGTTACTTTTAAGGTAATGCATGATGAGTACTTCTTCCCCACTGTTTATTTGTATTTTGTATACAAACAAATAATAATGGTGTTGCTATTGGGATGTACCTCTCCTGCTGTTGTAAGACAATCTTTTTTAAATCTTCACACACTTTTTCTGGCAGTTTCTTTCAGTCGGATGCTGTCGGCTCCGTCTGAGCTCCAGCTGCTTGTTGTTTTCAAGTAACAATAAGAATGGCAAAGTGTTGAGACAATGTAACTGTTAGTGACTCTAATGTGTGTAAATGTTTATTATGCTATGCTGCTTGTCATCGGTCAACAATGTCTTCATCACAGCTTCAGGCTGCCCTCAGAGCAGTCATCGTATCACCTTTTACTCAATGGATCAAGCCAAATTACAACAACAAAGTCATTTTTTGAAACTTGAAACTACCATGCTATTGTGTAAAATACAGGTTTGATTAAAGAAATGACTGGCGGAGTAAAATACACCAGCATTTTCCAATAAACACATCAGGAACCATTTATCATTTTTCTCCTCTATTAGTAACTTCTGTATATCTTACTGCTGCCTTCAATTGACAGAGTTAGTGAAGGTCAGTAAAATGATGCGTTAACTAGAATTTGCAGTCTGTGGGAGACACAATCTCTTTAAAAAAACACTCATATCTTTGCGTTTACAACTTTAAAATGATGTAGCTATAGGCCATGAGGTAAGATGATAAAAACATGAATTTATAAGTATAAAAACTCTCCTGTTCTGAAGAGTTAACAGAGATGTGTCTCTGAGGGCCAAGTCCCTGCACTACATGTGAGCATGAATAAAGGCAAACAGAGAAGTTGGACATCTGAGTCGCATTAATGCCAGAGCTCTTCTTGTCTAAGGCAGGGAGGTTTGTTCCATGCCATGAATCCGGTGATTATATTTAAGTCTCCGTTTTGTAAAAATAAGATCGCCTGGTTTGCAAGTAAACCTGCAATGCGCTTTATTTATAGTTTAAAAGTCTAAAGGGAATAAAAATCAAAATATGCAAGATACAAAAAAAATATGTGTTGTAACTTACTCGCCCCTTCGCGCGCGCATCAGCTGCGGACAAGACCTGATGACTCCGTGTTGAGTGTAACGTTATGATAAGAGTCATATAATTATATTTAAAACAAATTAGAAATTGTAACGATGTTTTGGGGGATATTACTTCGTTTGCCAATGTCTTTGTTCATGGTTTGCACTAAAAGTTTACTCACAGCCAATCTGCGGTGTATTTACAACTCAATATAACGATTCTATTTCGTCTCGATTTACCGGACATGTCAAGGTTAATAGGTAATAAAAGTTAACAGCCATTATAAAAAGACTAACTTTTGAAAAGATTGATCTCTGACATGTTGGAGATGTAAAGGTTATTTTTGCTGGCCGATTTCCCAAGTCAAAACCTCCTGAAACGAATGCTCAAAAGGGTTCAATGTAATCCTGATGGACAAGCAGCTCAAAGAAAAAGAGAGTGATGACTTCCTGCGTAAACGCGATGAGTAAAAGATGTTGGCCTTACATTATTATTAATGGTATTATGATTATTATGATTATTATTATTATTATTATTATTGCAAATAATACAAAATGGCCTCGCATTTACTGCAAATATCGTTTTTACAAATTGGGATTTCAACTTGTTTCGGGTCCTGACGATATTCTGAACGGAACAATTCGTTGATCCGTTTACAACAATACTCATGAGTGGATTATTTCCACACGTAAATCACATTATTATACGAGGGAGAGTGTGAGGAAGAAACGTTCAGCTTTTGTGGCTTTGAAAGACTAAATAGTTGTACTGCCATAACCTCAAAATTAAAAGTATAAAAGTGTAAAGAAGAAATATTTGACATGATTGCGTAATGTAGAATTTAATCAAACGCGTAGACGCATCGATGAGGCATGTTCCTCTGCAGCATTAATAGCTCGAGTAAGACTGAGGGAGAAATAACGTTTGTTTATTCACTACTTTGTTTTTTTCTTAATTTCTGTCATTTACTTTTTTTCGAATTGTAGGCCAAAGCTCAAGACCTACATTTACTAGCATGATATCAGATATAAGTCGTATGCATGTGTGTGTGTGTTTTGTGTGTGAGTTTGTGTGTTTGTTTGTGTGTGTGTCCTTTATGAACAGTAGAGATGTGGTTGTGGACCAACCAATCGAATCAGCGTTTCCTAGTTTTAATTTACCAAAAGCTTTTGACGTCTGTTTTAGATTCTTAACATTACAGTTTTCTTTATGCTATAATGCGTTTTTTCCGGTTGTGGGGAAATAGTTATGTGGTGGGGGAAATAAACAGAAATGAATGCTGCTTCAAAGTGGCCGCCTGCCTAACGAGGGTCAAAGTTTTATTTACACACTCATCATCCACCCATTACAGTAGAGTCTCCCCGCAATTACGTCTAATTGGAGCCAATCAGGCAGAGCAATGACTTGAAAATATTATCAGTTTGGAGCTCATGATTTGTGCCATCTGAAAACCTGTTAATTCAATTGTCCGACTCATCTCCAATATTAAGGATTGTAATGCAGAGTATCGCATTAAAAAGCACCCTAATTTAATTTTGATGGCCAAAGAGACAATTTGATAGTCGGGAAGAGTAAGCGTTCTCATAACTGTGTTACGCACATAACTACTGGGCGGTTGTATGACGAGTTCATGTCCCGCGTGCTGCAGCTGGAGAGAGAAGTTTGCGTTTTACGCACGAAGCTTCCCCATCTCACCGGAGACAAGAAGAGGAAAAACAAACAAAGGTTTGTCTACTTTGCACCAAACCCGATACAATTGTTGTTGTTTTTAGGCAATTGAGGATTAAAAACGACACGACGTGTCAGTTTGTGCACGGGACCATCATGGGAAGTTTATGTTTCATAGATTGCGATTGAAATGTCTAAACCACTTTGGGTTATATCGGCGGGTTGTGGCGCAACGATACGTGATGTTCTGCACAGGTATACGTCATAAACTGCTCAAACAAAACCTCTTGGCATGTCGCTGAAAGGAATGCTCTATGCTCCATACTTTGTGACAACGACGCTCTTTTCAGATGAAAACCAGCTTCACAAAGTTGGATAGCCTCACCTGGCAAGTGGACTCCTGTAACTCAATCATCTGAAAGTGTGTTTTCCACTCACCATAGCAGGAGATGAGAGCTCCGTTGTGCCCACCGTCTTGGTGCAGTTTGACCTCCTCGGGGGTTGTTTTGCAAGACGACCTCTGCATGAAGAGGTGGCATTTGCTGAAAGTGCCTTGCCCAGCTGTGGCGGCATCCAATGACTGACACTCCTGCTGGAAGGGGCTCCGGGACTTTTCTCCGTAAGCCTGACCTTTGTTGGGCAGGAAGGCTGTGGGGCTGTATTTGGTGTCAGTGGCTGGAAATGTCCTAAAGTGGTCCGCCTGGTGATCCCTACCTTGCACTGCAGAGGGGCTATAATATGAATCCATGGATGTCATATCGCTGTATGAAACGCAGGTCTCGGCGTTCATGCCTAAAAACAGTGAAGGGGAGAAAAATACCAAACTCCTCTCTCTCTTTCTCTCTCCCTCTCTCTCTCTCTCTCTCTCTATTGGAGAGGGAAGTGCAGACACCCCCACCTCTCCCTCTACTTCATACAGACAGATGAAGCTACACACACACACACACACACACACACACACACATGCACTCAGAGACTGCAGCGCACACCAGACCGCAGCTGGGTTTGGTTATACAACGATTCAGATCTTTTCCAGGAACCACTGTAGTTGACCAAACACTCCAAACTCCCCCTCAGGTTTCGGCAGAGTTACACAAAACGCGTCTTTCCTCAGAGGATGGGACCCCGGTCTCCTGGCCTCAAGACCTCTCCCAAGTGCTGATGACATGACCGAGTTAGGTCGCTTATTAGCTGAAAAAGGGGGGGGGGGGGGTAAATAGTCAAATATAGGCGGGGGCTTAACACATGACATTATAATTTGGATATGAATATAGGCTATGAGAGATGGCACTGGGGCGGAGAGGGCACAATTGTACGCTTCATTCGCGATGGTTCATCAATGGCAAATCATCCATACTCGGCCCATTGTGTTCCAGCAATATGCGGCTTCTGAATAAAAATTATTTAGTTTTCTTATAAGTTTATAATAACTTTTTAATGCCTCGTTTATGACTTTGAACGAATTTTAGAGTCACATCCTAAATAATTATTTCAGCCATAACTAATCTTGATATATTATATCTATATAAAAAAAAGTAAACTTGAAGAACCCATGAATATGTTTAAATTTCTCTTCATTTTAGGATATAAATAGTATAAGATTACTCAGATAAAGCAATAGCGTTGGCGTCCAGGCTCATTATATTCCACAGTTAATCTAATTTGATTTTATTTAGATTTTAATTATCATTTTTACATCTTTGTTTTTTCTTGATAAATCTTACTGCAAATTATTCAAGATCCAAACGTGCTTGTAATCTTTATGAGATGAGGTGATATTATCTGTTCTGTTGCCTTTATTGACCAGTGAGTTATTTGTAAATCCTGATTTCATATGTGCAGTCATTGAAGAAAGTTCACCCGATCCATGTCAGCCGTTTATGGGCCGATCATCAGTGCAGCGCCGTGTAACATCAAGGTCTCCTTCAACAGCATGATATTTAATAACCCGTCGACTATAACAATGGCAGTGATTGATACGGCAATTACTTGAAATTCGCATAAATACATGACATCATGTGATGATTCGTTCCTTACTCGACGGTGTGCTTTTGGTTTGACATTATTGGAATTCATATTTGTATTTTTATTTTCACGTGTACGAAAATCACACTTTTGTATTTTTTGCTGTTTGCACCATAATCACTGATATGAGTTATACATTTTCCTCTGTAAAAACAAAACGTTCTACATTACCCACACGTTTTTAACATGTCTTTAGAGTAATAAACTATGTTTTTAAGACAACACAATTTATTTAAATACGAATGAGTTAAGCTGTATCTGTTCTTTTTCGTGTTAGTGAATTAAGAACATCATACAGTACAAATAAGGATCCCATATGTCCCTCATAGCCATCATTTTAAGAGAATTATTTCCCAATTTGGCAGTTTCTCTGAAGACCAATTTTATTTTATATTGTAATTAAATAAGCACAAACTAAAATAGTGGAATCAATGCTAAATGTATGCACCAAAATGTGGGTTTTTGCTTAAAAGAAATACTTAATTAATTATAACAGCCTGCTTACTGTATATTTCAAATCCACCTTTAAATGTTTAAAATAAACAAATATATTTCTCACAAAGAAATCTATCTTTTGAACAGGGCATTGATATATATATATATATATATATATATATATATATATATGTGTAAAATGAGGGATAGGCATCACTCCGTTTGGTCCATCTTCTGATGCATTGTGTGCAGGTGTGACCTTTTTTTCCCCTTATCATCCGGTCAGTTAATGTCTGTAGATAGAAACTATACACAGTGTGGACATATTTCTACAAACACACAAATATATTCATACCGTCATGCACATGGTTGACACGTGCACACATATTGCTTGTGTGAGGGGAATTTAACAAGAAATCTGCTCCATTAAATGATTGGATGGATGAAGTCCGTCATGCTGAAAGGTGTCCATGTTTATAGCATCTGGCTCACAGGGGGAAAGATATGGCTTTACAACACTTTGAGTTTCATCTAATACTGTCAAACCAATATCACATGACGTTGAATTCTCTCTCCGTATGTCAGCAGCGTGATTCATGCAGTGAACCAGACATAATGATTATACTTAGCTGAATGTTCAACCTAATGAAACAGAATACTTCTGTTTATGCTATTCTTAGCAGCAAGCTAATGTCATGGATTTTAGAATGTAATAATGTTTACACAGATTCAGTGAAATGGGTACTCTTGTGATTTCTACAATGTAAATCAATAGTTGATCATGTTCAGCACAGGCTTTCACCACCATGCAGAGCTGAAAGGTCATTCATTGACCATTTAACTTATTCAGCTGGAAGCTAAATGAACATCATTATTACTTTGCAACGTAACTAAATCTTCTCTCATCAGATTTGATCTCTCGCTCCAAGTCTGCGATAGCTGTGAATAAAGATGGAATATAGCGTGTTATATTTCTGTTGGCATATTTAGAGTGTGTTCATGCTTTGGCAACAAGCATGATCTGATCTCCTTTTATTTCACAGGGGAAAGTGTCCCAAGTTGTACTAACTGTAACTGCTTTATTTAAAGAAAAATACACATCTCGACAACTCGGAGATGTCGAGAGAACGTGATGGAAAGTGTTGATCACTGTGGAAAAAAATATATTTTTGTATTTTTCTGGCATTGTGAGTGAAAGCGTCCCCTTATAGACCTGCAGTGAATCTCTCACTCTCTCTCTCAAACACACACACACACAAACAAACACACACACATACACACATACGCACACACACTGGCATCATATTTTACTTACAGAAACACAAGTTGCTTCTGTCTTTATGAAGTAAAACATTTGGCCAAAAAGCTGGAGAAAGAAGATACCTTTGATGACCAAAGATAGATATTCAACATCAAAGAGTGTAGTGATCAAGAGTTAAATACAATCATACATTTTATTTGATTGTCAGTATTTATTCTGCTACAGAGACAACTGGTCTGAATTGGCTGGTTTAAAAGGATCACATACCATCTATTATATATGTAATTGCATTTTTATTATCAATACAAATATTGTTAACCATTGAAACATTGGCAGCAGAAAGACAAACTGTTTCACAGTGAGAAGGAGCACAAAGAAATAAAATGTGTATCATAGGTTAAAATCTAAAAATCTAAATTAAATACATCCACTGTAAATGCAAAGAATAGGAAGAGTTAATACATACAAGGGAAGTTTATTTAAATTGATAAAGCACAATATTCTTCTGAAAATGTTAGCAGACAGTTGAGAGCTTCTTCTTACATATTCTTACATATTTCTTATCGCCGGATACTTCTAAACTAAGAGTCTATTGACTCTCAGCCATGACTAAATTTTTAGGAAGCACTGTGTAATGATGTTTTATTTTCTACATTTCCCCCTCTCAGTGAAATACATACAGCCATTGTTCGAGGGGCACAATGAGGAAGACTGTTGTCACGGTTAGTGACCTTGAAATGGCCACTCAGTGTGGGCTGTTTTCAGATGCCTTGTTCCATTAATCAGACTTGCAGGATATTTGCAAATGTGGGGGTTAAAAGAAAACACAAGGACGCGGAAGAGACATGAGCCCACATCCTCGCTGCAACTGACAACATTCAACTTTAGTCTTTCCCATTTGGCTTTAGCCTGTGGCAAAGCAACTTGATTGAGGCCTTTGATGGGCATTAATACACCGTGGAGAGACGGCTTTGTTCGGGAATGGAAATGAACATAAAACGGAAAGCGGAACAGGAAGGAGAGGGGCCCACAAGCTGATCTTATTTAATTTCACATAAAAGAGACATTCCATCCGCGCAGAGACAGATTTTTTTTGACATCTCAGTGTATGAAAACCCAGACTTACGCAACATAGTGGGGATCATACGCTGGTGTGTGCATAGCAGAGATCTGCTGAGCATTTCTGGAACCAAAACAGGTCAGCCTGGGCCACTTCGAACACATCACATGTGGCAGCAGACCTTTTTTTAAAGCATGACTAGTACTTCCTTTCAGCAAGAGGGATGTTTTGGACCACTACCTGACTCAATGAGAGGCGGCCCAGCGTCTGTTATTAGTCTGGACCACATTCTCTGCCTTCTACGGTGTAAAGAATGAGCAAAGCTCCGCTCAAGTGTTTCATCTTCAAGCAAATATCTGCAGTGTATCTGACTTAATTAAAGATTACCCTCCTGTCATATTCCATTATAATGGGAAACAATAGCGCCACACAAGTTGGACTCTTTGATACTTGACTCCACCCACTTCATGTATTTTCAATGGTGGTGATACAAATATAAGCGTTTATTTTATTTCACCTTGTTTTGCAGTGAATCAAGTGATGACTGGGATGCTAAGAATTAGACTTGTACTTCTTTTTCAGTTAATATTATTTAATATATACTGAAACGTCTAGATTTGACATCTTACTGTGTCATTATTTGTATCATATCCCGTGCATTGCTTATTATCTTTGCCAAAAGTAGAGATGGCTGTGTTCGAGGGCAAAGTCCTGAAGGAGTCAGTCGAGCCAGTGGCACTGATTTGGGGATTATGAGTGAATCTCAGGTTTAATGACAACCAAACTAAACATGGACCTGTAAAAGACTTATACTTCCTCATGTTGTACATTTGAACAGAAATAAACATTCACAATGCTTATTGTGTTTAGTTCAACAGGAAATATGTCAAAAGATCTTGTTTAGCTTAACTTAATATGAATTCATACGTGTTACTCAAGTCAACTTTACATGTCTAGGTTACATTTCCAGAGCAAATTTCAACATCCTTTAAAGTTCTTTGACTTAATATGATGAGTTGATTGAATTTGGATGCTCATTTAAACAAACAATTCCACAACCCTTCTCTTTTGTTGTTTATAGAAATCATAATGTACTTTCGCTGTGTAATACATGTTAAGTTAAGTCATGGTTGTTTCCTCTGATAATCATAAAAAATGATGAAGGTTAGTCCTGCCATTATACACTGTAAAATATACCACAGGGCTCTGTTCCATTTTGGTGGTTCAGGGCCCTGTTGTTCATGGCTGTGACACACTAAATAGAATGGGACCATAACTATTTCTAACAATTACACTTTTGTTTACCCTGCTATGTTATGTCAACATGTCTGCTGTGAAAAGGGCCTGTTGAGGCAGCAGAATATCTATATGTTTATGTCAAATCAGTTTTGATTTATTATAATTCACCAAGTTCCTGAAACTGAACCTCAGTTTAGCTCCTACACAGGCCGTTTTAGTGTATTTAATAAAGCTAACACATCTTATATTTATTTTACATTTACATTTGTATACATTACACATTGCAAATACTATAGTGACACACAAACTAGCCAAGTTACTTACTTTACTCACAGGAAACTAAAGATGAATGAGCACATGAATATGGTGATGTGGTAGCGCTCATTGTCATCGTGTCTTTGTTGTTTTGCCAAGCCTGGCTCTGTCTCCAGCTCCTGCTCACTTTCCTCAGGCCGTGAAGCCTCCTCTCACTCTCAGGACCTGCCATCCTTTCACCATCCACCAGATGCCCTCAGTCCTGCTCTCCTGAAGGCCCCGCCCACCAACACAACTGTTGTCATTTCCCTCATCAGCTCTGATTGGCCTTCTGCCCAGCTCCTCACCTGCCTCTCATTCACTTGTCAGCCACACACAGGTTATATAAACTAGTCCACCTGCACGGTTTCTGTATTAGCTCATTGCTGCTGCTATGCTGCTACTCCTGACTGATCTGCTGCTTTTTGGACTTTTGAACACTGTTTCCCTCTGTGACTGACTCACTAGATTCATCGTGCTGCTTCCTCGTCTGCCTTTGGGTCCAGACCCTGTTTCCCTCCATTGTCAATTGGGACACTCATATTTCCTCTGGGGTATTATATTACCCTGACCTGGGCTTCTGTATGGGGTGCTCGCTGTAGATTTTGGCACAAAAGTGAGTGATAACACACACAGTGTATTGATTGAGTAGAACAAAATTCTATACAGATGTATGAATGCTGTTATGTTCTCTGAGCTGGACATCAATGAACAATAGATCACATTTAAGCTCTCTGATTCTCACCGTGAAACACAGATATATGACTGTACTTCTGATTCATGATATATCATTGAAACCCTAAAGCAATGTGAAAGAGAAGAGACCTTAGACATTACATCCAATTTCTTGAATTGAGGCTTTGGTAATAAAATGCTTTTCTATTTTGTGTATTTGCAAAAGTCATAATGGGATGATTTGGTGTAGCCAAATAGCTATAAAAGCTATTAACTGGTCAAATAAAGTATTAAAACAACTTCCTACAGACAGAAATGTGATTTCCCGTCTCCTCCTTTGTGTATTTTCTCTCTTCATCAGTAGCATGTTGCTGTAAAAGGAGAAAAAAGGTCTGAGAACTGAACCGCAGGGGTTTGGATTAAAGGTCAGCTGACTTATGTGTACGTTATGGTCTCACACATTGAATGGTTTTCATTAAACTCAACAAGCTAAAAAATCTGTCTGGTAATACATTTGCACCATTGAAAATGTTATACTGAAGTCAAACATACAGACGGTGGTCTGGTTGCAGGGGTACACAGATCATTTATTTTGTCAATATTTTGTCTTTCTGTGGTCCGGACTGTTTTGTTCATGTGCTTGTCCGAGCCTGCAGAGTTACTTGTCCCTGTAATGTGACGGTAACGGCACACCTGCAGAGTGTATGGCCAACCTGGACGAGTTTCTTCTGGGATGAGATGACGCTCTGCTTTTTGAAGCGCTGCAGCAGACTTTTATGTGCGGCTGAAATTGATTTCACATGAGTTGTGGATCAAACTGCGTGAGCAGATTTTCTGATTAAATTAAATGAAGAACGAGGGGAAAGCAAAATAGCCCAGTGGTTGCACTTTTCTTGAATTTAATAAAAAAGGCCCAAGGAGTTGAAGATAGAAAAATCATCTGTTCTTGCTCTCTTCGGTTTCACTTTGAGTTTGGTTTGGTGTGTAATCTTGGTGTTCACAGTCAGTCAGTCTGCACCTTCACGTCACACACAGCCGGTGAAACATCTGCTTGACTTCCTGTGAAAGAGCTTTAAACATCTGGCACCTCATGTGTGGCAGGTTCAAAGAAGGAACAGGTAAACTCTCAGTGAACCTCTGTGTTCCTGGTTCATAAGCACAGCATTTGGTTTTCAAATGTGATTTTATGGTTTAATACATGATATATAAATGGGAAGTCAATGTTGTCTTTATTCATTAAACTAGATTTAAAATCATATTTTACTTTTAATGCAGTCTCTGTCCTCTGTGTGCAAAGTGCATAGCCTATTGTCTTTACTGTATGTATAAGCATTTACATGTATGTGCAGTACAGTGAGGATTGAGTTCAGGGCTATTATTTTCCATCTGTCTCCTTTAAAACATCTTGACCTTCGGGCTGTGCAGAACTTGCAGGAGGCCCAGAGATGGTGCCCAGCCCATCCAGACCGTCTATACACAAAATCCACAGATGAAAGTCTATTAGGAACTGGAAAAATGTTTCCCATATGTGTCTACCTCCAGAATCTGGTGTTGATTTTAGGATACCTCTACTGATATGATCAGTTGAAAGAATTATCCTGCTTCATCAAATTCAGAGCACACCCATGCAGCACATAAATGTGCATGTGGTGTTTGTGCATGTCGTCTGTGTGTGTTTGTGTGTGTGTGTGTGTGTGTGTGTGTGTGTGCGTGTGTGTGTGTGTTCATTCTTGGTTGGTCGAAGAAAAACCTTAATTAATTAATTGAAGCATTTAATCTCAGAGGGTGAGAAAAACAGCGACTCCTGCTGTGAAGCGTTTAGCTGCTTACGAGCTCATTAACTGTTCAGGGTCAAAACGTCTGAAAGTAACAATTTGGGGTGCGTGCATGTTGATGTGAAAGACAGCTTTTGCAGCTAGTTCTTCTCTTTTCTTTCTTTTACTCGATTTTATTCAGTTTCACTGAACAAAAAAGGACACAACAACACATTGTATATGACAAAAAGAAAAACTTCAATAAAATAGAAAAGAATAACAAAAAACATTTGCGTTACATTAAGCAGATGCTTATGTCTCAAGCAACATGTATATGTACTGTACATGCTCGATTGGAGAAACAAGGAGTTCATTATCTTATATACACTAACTCAGGGTCAGGAGGAGCTGAGATTGAACCCTCCACATAAGAGATAAGCTGCCCTCCCAGTACAGACAACAACAAAGCTGTTTGTGTTTTCTGTCTCTCATAAAAAGTTACCAAGACTGTATGAGGAAGAAAAAGCTGTTTCTATTCTTCAAACTATTGGCTGTTAACGATAACCCATTGGCATTTAAA
The DNA here is from genome assembly GCF_029220125.1 of Pseudoliparis swirei. Classification (NCBI taxonomy): domain Eukaryota; kingdom Metazoa; phylum Chordata; class Actinopteri; order Perciformes; family Liparidae; genus Pseudoliparis; species Pseudoliparis swirei. Next base: position 13,689,196 of record NC_079391.1, on the reverse strand, counting down.
TGGGAAATGTTTGGTAACTTCTCTTGCCTCGTGTGTACCCCTACCTATAATTTAGTTCCCACGAGAAACCGTACCGGCTCTACTGAGCAGAAAGCATGAATTGAGAAGATGCACTTGATACTTTCTACTGTGAAGTAAGCCAAAGTGCTGCCAATACTACTGATGTATTACACATTTTTAAGTTCCACTGTTTGGTAAGTAACAACAAGCTGTAGACACATGTGATACTAATGTGTAACAGTATAAAGATACTTGAGAAAAGCTGCACTGGCACCTCACCCAACTCTAACAACTTCTGAGAGATAATGCTGTGCAAATAGGTTGCAGGCTGCAATCTAGAGGACACTGTATTCTGAATAAATTACACAAATGTCCAGCAATTTGTTCTCTCCCTCCCTACCACACTGTCTTTGTAAATGGCCAGATGCTGAAGTGTTGGTTGATGCTGTCAGCTTTCTTTGGTTCCATTGGCTCTCCTTTCATTCTGCAGTTTGTTGTTTCTTTTTCATTCTTTCATACACTTATGAAACAGATTAGGATTTAGAATAACTAAGAAAACTGAAAATCTACGAACAAAGTATTTTGCAATGTACCATGATACGGTCTGAAGAGAGTTACAAGTCCATCTATTATTTAAATATGAGATGAACTTTCATAGACAGTCAACAGTGCCTGTGCCTGTTCAGAACGGGCTGATTGCTTGGCCTCAGGTGTTGCTGCTTGCAGCTTTCTTAAGATTCGCTCATAGAAACAACTTTGCATTCGACACAATACTTCCTTTGGTCCTCAGTAATTTACCCACTATGACTTATAATTGAATCCCATAGCGATGCTAGAATATAAGCCTTAATTGGGCAAACATGCACCAAAGACAGAGCTGCACCTTGCATGCTGTTGAGCGGTGTAATAGTTAGCAGGGTTCCCTTCGATATGACGACCTCAAAAGCTCTCATACAACAATGCATCTATAGCAATATATCTGCCAAGTGTTCGCCAATTGGATGGGGAGTTGCCTAGAAAATCGTAGGACAGACAGAGCCTCCTTTAACTTTAGTCAGATGAGGCAAATGTCTTCAATCCAAATATCTCAAAGGTCAATAAGTGAAGATCTCCTGCCTCATACGAACCTCACCCTTGTTTCTAAAATGTCAGTTCCCCACCATGAAACAAAAAATGTAAAGTTGATGCAAAACCATAATATATTTTATTTTGTTTCACACATTTTTTTTAACTGATTAATATCAAAAGCCAATAGCTAATTACATCAGAAACCCTTATTACTTCATAATAGTCTCGTCATAAAAAACAAAACCCTCAATATCACCCGTATGAGTCATATTGTTGGGCATTTAAGAGCACAATTTAGACAAACTCACAATTTCTTTTATCTTGACAGAGTTATCTGACATACTTATCTCTTTGTTTTGCCAGTTTCACTTAACCCAATTTATATTGTATAGCATATACATGTTGTAGGAAATGTACTTCTGACTTATTGGTTTAATCAATTTCAAACCACTTTTAGATCATGTACAGTAAATACAATTTGGAAGATACAAAGAGCTACACAGATATAAGCGTATATGCTTTACCTTTTGAGACTCACCATGTGCAGTAACATGGAAGGAGAGTGGAATGCAGGGAGGAGAGCAAAGTTGTCTCTCGTGTTCCTGTAATCCTCCTATTTCTTCTTTTATATGACCTCCATATGGCACAAATAAAAAGATACAACAGCACTATTTATTGTGAGAGCAGCCCGGGTTGTTTTACTCCCTGGGTAATTTCTCAGGTGTTCCCTTAATGTTAGTTTGAAAAGGCTATTTATTTAATTCACAGTCGGCATAACTATGTTTTTAGCCTTCTGACATAGATGGTTCTCTGATAAATTGAATTGTAAAATGCAAAGAAATTATGTTTTGTAAACAATTTAAAAAATGTCATAAGGGGCATATGACATCTAGTGTTTGACGTTTTCTAAGACAGGGTGTGTTGTACTTCACTTATTGGTGTGCATATTTAGGTCTTTCCCTGGTTGTTTATTTGAGAACAGAGAAAAGAGAGTGACAGATGGGGAGGAAAAGCTCCTCAAATGGGAGTCCAGCAAAGGAAACAGTCAAAACTCTCCCTCCACCAGAGAAAAGCCACATTCTGAGAAACATTGTCGCTGGGATAGAAGTTGGCTGTGATCTCCAAGCTTGACCTTTGACCCTGACAGTATTTTGAGTAGAGAAGGTGGGATCTTGTGCACCCATAGCGTTTTATCTCTGAGGCTCAGTCAGAGCTGGACAAGGGGTGTTGTGGCAGGGCAGGAGCAGAAACCTGCTGTGTTTATTTGGGTGGGCAGAGAGGAGTCTCGCAGCAAGGTGCTTGCTGTCATCGCTGTGACCTTCGAACTCGGGCCGCCGGACATCACCAAGACTCCAGTGAAGAGGGCCAGGGCAGCATGTGGGATGCTCAGTGAAGAGGTCAAATGACATGGCTGCCGCTGAACATGTGAACAGATGTCCAGAAATAACTTAGTGCAGTTCTAAAGTTTTGAGGAGCCATCTAATTAAGAAAAGGTACCCTGCCTAGGTAAATGCCAAAGGTGAGGATGAGAGTGATAGTATTATTCCCAAGCATAGGTGTACAAAATATACACCTATTTCTATTATATTAGTTCTTTGTGATGTGAAATAGTATTAATATGAATAAAATCCAGGTAATGATCATATATTTGTGCTCTTTTATGATCATTTTTCTCTGTTCTTTGCACCATTGTCAAGTTGGTGATGTCATCATTAACAAGATCCCATGAGAACCTATGAGTATGCATCGCTTTGCATTTTAACGTTCAAACTCACAGAAGCATTGCATTAAGATTAATTCATTAATTAATTTTACATGGCAGCTACATGAGCTTAAAGACTGTTTGATGCCAGTTAACCGACAACTGGACAAAAGCGCCATGAAGCATCACGATGGAATAATCTCGACATGGTGCATGAATGAACTCTGAAAACTTCATGTAAAACACGGTTACTCTATTTACTGACATGTCATTCACGGAACACATTGGCTGTTGATCCTTCATGAGATCGTCCACTCATAGTCCAACATGACTATCACTCAAGGCTGCCTGCAGGCACTTGAATAGATATTTGATTTCTTCTGTTGCATCATGGGTTCAGCTGCAATGGCTTACTGTTGTTGATGATGTTGATGATGATGATGATGATGGTGGTGATGATATTCCTTTATTCGTCCAACAGTGGGGAAATTTCAAATATACAGGACTGTCTCAGAAAATTAGAATATTGTGATAAAGTTCTTTATTTTCTGTAATGCAATTAAAAAAACAAAAATGTCATGCATTCTGGATTCATTACAAATCAACTGAAATATTGCAAGCCTTTTATTCTTTTAATATTGCTGATTATGGCTTACAGCTTAAGAAAACTCAAATATCCTATCTCTAAATATTAGAATATCATGAAAAAGTATACTAGTAGGGTATTAAACAAATCACTTGAATTGTCTAATTAACTCGAAACACCTGCAAGGGTTTCCTGAGCCTTGACAAACACTCAGCTGTTATAAATCTTTTTTTTTACTTGGTCTGAGGAAATAATCAAATTTTATGAGATAGGATTTTAGAGTTTTCTTAAGCTGTAAGCCATAATCAGCAATATTAAAAGAATAAAAGGCTTGCAATATTTCAGTTGATTTGTAATTAATCCAGAATGCATGACATTTTTGTTTTTTTAATTGCATTACAGAAAATAAAGAACTTTATCACAATATTCTAATTTTCTGAGACAGTCCTGTATATGATAGGCTGCACTAGAGAGAAACTACGTATTAAGATTTGACGGCAGTGAATAACATTGTTCACAATCATGAATCATGCTTAGAGCATCATGGGGAAGGATTGGTCTGAACCATAGAAGAACATATAACCAAAAGTAGATGCAGTCTATGGCGGCAAAGGACTGAGAGTTATCCCTCAATATAGTCATGGAATTAAAAATCCTGATTCAGAAATGCTGTTAAGTGCTGCCTCAGGAAATTCTCATTTAGCTGTATGTTTTATCTCTACCTTCCTGTGTGTGTAGACACCTCATTGCATGTTTTTAGATTGTTTATCCTCACCAGGAAGACGATGGCTTGTGTCTGCTCTGTCACAAGAATGAACAAACTAGCAATTATAAAGGTGCGCTCAGTAGAGTGCAGATCTTCTATAAGTGTGTCTGAAACGACATGTGATATTGAGTGATTAAATGTGCTATCCTCACTCCAGACACCAATGACTAAGTAAGGGATTGTAAAACAAGCAGCGATGTATGCAGGCAATAGGTACGCAAATATTAATCAATTTTCTGCAGAAAATAGTGAGATTAGCCAGGGACAGACACAGAGGTGCACACTTAATCACAAATGAAGGAATGAGACAAGTATGACCCGAGAAAATAAATATATATGTCATAATTTAGCTGTTTGCATTTTCAGTAATGTAATTACTTAGAAACAGGGAAAATATCAAATTACAATTACAGCTTTGACATCAGTCTTGACGTAAATTCATCTGCTCGTAGCTGTGACGAGGATGGGTGATAAAGGAGTGCTGAGCTACTTAGACATTGAGCAGCTAAACAGCATTGATGACCAGCACTAAACCAAGTGACCCTTTTGTGAAGGTCAGCAGCAAGAGAAAACAGAGAGCTCACTCACTGGTCTAATGTCCTGGAATGTCCTGGAAGCTCCAGTGAAAAAAAAGGTCCTTTCAAACTTAATCAGAGTCATGTTCTTTTTAATTTGAGAGGATATTGGCGCTGATGTAGATGCCCCTTTATTCAATTATGTATTCACTTAAGAACTTTTAAGGAATCACACGAGAATGAAGGGTTGCTATTTCTGTGTCCATAAGTCCGTCCTGAGGCCTTTCCTTAAGTTAATTAATTCCTATAAGAAAGATGTGGAGGAGCTTGGGGCTGAAATAACCCCAGATAGTTTATCGATACATCACAGCCTGATTGTCTTTATTGGTCTGTCCTTTCCTTTGCGCCATATCGCTGTATTTGCAGTTGTCGGATACAGTATATTGTCCTCTACAGCATTTTGGTAAAAGGGATTTGAACATGTGATGGTGTGCAGTCCCGACAAAAGATGAATAGACTATTGCATTAGATTGTATTGTACATCCATTTAATTGATACAACTATTTTATTAATCCACAGAACTACCACTTTGTATGAACCCTTTGCTAAATCTTTTCATTAGTTTTTAATGATGAGCACTATACAAACTTGATTTTAAAAAACTACTTTTAAATTGTTGCTATAAATTGAACTTTGTTGCATGTGCTGCTTTTGTTACTATGCATCAGTTTAGTAGAGAAACTTTAAAAAAAAGTAAAAGTACAAGTTTCTAAGAAGAAATTCTTATTAGAATTCTAATTAACGACTCAATATAATTGCCGTGTGTATCTCAACACAGGGAACTCGTGAGGAGATATTTACTTTACTATGATATTTACTTCATTGTTTTTTTTCCTCTTGTTATTCTGAAAATATATCTCATAAATCAGTAACACATTTCAGATCAGATGCCATTTCATGGAAATAAACAGACTTTAAATAACAATGTAATAATTAGATTTAAATACTATAATTTTCAACAGCATCAACTTTAATACTGTCCATTTTGTTGAAGTTTCTATCATTATTATATATTATGAACAGTAGAAGTACTCGTAGCAGTGGCTATGATTTCCATAAGCTATTCATATGGCTGCTGTGGTCCACCCAACCTCTATGGAGATGTGTAGGTTCTGGGAGCTGCCATGCTGGCAACAAAGCCCTGTTCATCCTGCTGCAGGGTGACCAAGTGATTCCAATTAAAGCTGCATGTGTTGCTTACTGATTCTGGGGTCGTGCAAGTCAAACATGTAGAGAGCAGAACCTTGGATCACTCTGGCCGGAGTCTGTTCACATAAACACTGAGATCCACTGTCCTCCTTTTTCAACCAGGTCTGTCTGCCACCTGATACCAGCTTTTACAGTATGTTTGTATTTATTGTTTCATAATTGATTTCCCCAAAAATAAAAACACATTCACAAGCAACTCACAATATACAGGCATATATTCAAAAATACAGAACATATGGAGTAGAGTAAGAAAAAGCAAAACAAATCAATTTGTTATATAACTGCTGCTGACAGAAAGAGAGAAATAAAAACATACACAGTTTTATCATCAAGCTGAACTTGTTAATAGTTCATCTAAACATGTGTACCACAGTCCATAAATATTGACAGACATGTATTTTTCTCTTTGTGTTGTGTAAAGTCATATCCACAAAAATACAATACTTTCAATAAAGTTGGGCTGTAAAACACTGACAATGAAGTTAATACTTGTGTAACTTTTTAATGGGTAACATGTTATCACTGTTAAGGATTATTAACATAACAATGGGGTTGTTGTGAGAGGGTTGTGCTTTTATAAAAAATGACATAAAGAAGAATGTGTAGAAGCATATGGTGACCGGCTGCATTACTTGTTTTACTGGCTTGTGCTAAATTAGTGTGAAAAATAAGGATTCAAGGGTTAACAGTTCATCACCAAAACAGTTTTAAAAAATTGCCACTAAAGTGTACATGGCACAATGGATCCGTTGTTTGCTCAGTTTCCTCACAATAAAAAAATATCCAAAGATTCGACTCCTACACATCTCAGGCCTTTCTGTATAGAGTTTAAATGATTGCAAAATGTTTTCCAAGAAAAATTAATATTGTATTTTATATGTATATATATATATATTTATTTTTTTAACAACGTTTTCTCCATTACATTTCAATGTAACAGTCAAACAGAAACTTGACACCATTGGTTGTTCAACCTAAGTTAAAGTTCAACCGGAATATTTTGTCAGCCTAAGTAAGACTTTTGGATATTAAAAACAAAATGAAAGATGTACTGGATCAAAAAAAGATTTGCATGTGAGAATAAAAATGATGAAAGGCAGACAGGATAAATTGATTGTGTAGAATGAAAGGAGTGTGTTTGGTTGGACTTCAGCCTGCAGAGCAGCAAATAGCGGACTGTTGGCAGAGTGTCGACATCAGCTCGTGACTTACTGACTGTCAAAGTCAGGGACGGTGACCGTGTAGTAGGAGGGCTCGCTGAACAAATGTCCTTTTCATTTCATGCTTTGCATCCATTCGCTGGGCTCCTCTGCTGCTGATTCAATTGCAGCTAATCACCTCAATTGAAATCACATGTATGAAGTAAATAGAACTATTCAAAGATTGTACACAGAAATAATCTTCTTCTTTTTTTGGGACGTCTGACAAAGGATTGTATTCTGGTCCGTCTTACTCTGGATATTGTAAAACATGTCTTGTACATTTTGTCTTTTCTCATAGTTATATATAATAGTCTTAAAATGCGTTTTCCTCGACTTTAGGACACTACATGACAGTACAGCCACAAACTACATCAGTAAGGAATGACATGATACATCTTTTCTTAAGGGAGAAAGTGAAGGGAGTAAATAAGGGGTGGCATGTTGACTCAAGACATCATTTCCCAGGAGCCCAAAATGGACAGCTATTAAACTTTAATTGCTCTCGTTGCCTATTGAAAGAGCTGTGAGAGCACCAGGGGAGTACTTTTGAGAGCTACTGTGGGTAAAATGTTTAGTGCTCGACTTACACCTGTCGCTAAAAACTTAGTCTAGAGAAGCACATATTTATTTCCATACTGTGTCTCACAATCCAGAAGAAAAGAACAGATGACAACAACACTGAACATTTCCAATTGGCGGGCCAATTTCCCCCTCATTTTAGATAAAAAGAAGAGAAAAAACAGAGAGTATCTGAGCTTTGTTTCTTGATTATTTGCATAATGCACTTTGACTCATCTCAATCCGTGGCTCTTTTGTATCGGCAGATTACAAAAGGCCTGTTTCCAGCGCCGTGCAGGCTACCAAGAGGAGACTATCAAAGGGAAGGAATGGGCTTTCAAGTCAGGACCCTTCGATTGTGTTACAGATTGGTTCCAGGTGAGGCAGCTTTGGGAAGTTCAGCCGGAGGAAAATTGCCCCTCCGTGCAGTGCTTTGAGAGGCAGGGAGGCTTCACGGTTGGCATGATGCTCCGGAATTCCAATACTACTCACGTTTGGTGGGATTTCTGAGGGATGAACGCTGGGCCTCAAAAATCTTGTTGTGGTTGATTGCAGTTACATTAAAAGCTAAGCTCGTACAAAAAAAGGGTACACAGAGTGTCTGGCTGTTCAGAATAGCTGCATAGCACCACAGTCCGCAGTCAAGAATTACCCACATAATGATGAAAACATCATGAGCTAAGTCCTGGATTTATGTTTCAAAACAGACATTTTCCATTTCCACTCTGGTGTTAACGGGATTTCTAAAATGAGCAACTTGTGTTCTTCTTTTTCACACATGATATTGGACCAGGAAACTCTCTCAAGGACTCCCGGCAGAGATGTAACACAAACATTTCAGCAAACCAAACTTAACCATCGTTCATTTTACCTCAAACACTGCAATGGTTTATTGTCTTTCTAACTCCCTGGGAGAAAACTAGCTTTTGATCATGAGGATATGTATATGTTTTCAGATTTGACTGGCTGTCTCCTTTACTAAACTCATTTTACTAGGGATGCAACACACTTCAGTGGATCCTCATCTTTGGAGATGGTTTGAGGTCGGATAGATTTCCAGAGGATTTTTAACGACAATAATAACTTGACAACTTATTCAGTTCTTTGGTAATTTAAATACATTATTAAACCCTGTCATCACATTTGCCAATTGATATTACCTTGACAACTTCACAGACTCCTCCATTTGTACCATTTGCCTTGAAACAGATATTGTGCCATCATTATTTTTATCTTCTTTTGATATGCTAGTACCCACCCCACCCAGTCTCAAAGCCAGGGCCATCTGTACAGTTAAACACATCTTAAACAAGTCCTCAGGGAGACTCTAAACAGACCCTAAAGTGTTTTGCACGTAAACAGAGAGCCATTCTGTGTGTCTGCTGCGCATACTGTGTCAGATCTGATCTGAACCAGGCTATGTGTGGGAAGAACAATTAGGCAGAGACAGAGCTGAGCCATGCACGGGCGTGCCAAGCCATGGCATTATGCATCACTCACCTGTCTGGCCAAATAAACCGAGACAGGGAAACATCTGCTCATGTTTTCAAACTTGGCAAAAGTGTCTGTCTCATTTTGTTCTTTGGAGGTTTTGAAGCTGTGCGGCAAAAACACAGGTCTTTTTTAGCTTTCTGTTGCAACATCGTATCTAACATACAAATAATGTCTGCAAGCATTAGCCACCAAAAATAAGGTCATAATTTCATTATTGCTGCCTGTTTATTTTTGATTTGATATCATAGTCATTGCATTTATCTTATTATGACTTGATTTTGTTTATTGTTTTTGTTTATTTCCAGCGTCATGTGCGTGCTAGCAACTAGTGCACCTGTAAAAGTGCAGAAAAAAGTCAAAAGGGCTGTTGTTTACAATGAGTGAAAAGATTGTTTCCACCTTCAGATTCAGATTCAAATTTATTGTCATTGCACAGAGTACAAATACTAAGGCAACACAATGTTGGTTGGCATCTGAACAGCAGCGCAAAGAGAGCAGTATATATACAAAAAAAGTGTAATGCTGATATAATATACAGTGGGTATGTATACTGAGCAGTGCAGATCTCCACACATACTACATCACCCCACCTTGCAACAAGGCCACACAGAGCAAATAAGCTGTTATTCCACTGTTGTTTGTAAGGATTGTGTAGAGATTGGTCCTGTAATGAAAAGAAAATAGAAGTGATGTTCCCATGACGGATATGATAAACTAAATTGAGAGAGGCCTCTCTGTCGGCTCGGAGTTCACACCTCGGGTCCCCTCACTCCCCCTCACATTCACTCTTCGTCCTTTAACCTCATTGACTCACCCTTTCCAAATAACCTGATCTGGCCTCAAGGCCCATGCGCTCATGTCCTGTCCAGGATTTGTTGATTTCTCTAATCACTGTTCCAGCTCTGCTTGTCTTTGTTTGTTTAGTCAAACAAGCAGCAAAACACAAGCGCATAAGACGGTCCTGTGGAACAAAGAGAAGAGAACTGCTTGAGGACATTGAACTCTTGATTGCATATATAAGGTCACTGTAATTACGTTGCATGCTTTTGTCCTGAAGTACACTGTAGCAAAAATATGTCAAGTGTAATTACGAGATTTCTTTCTCTTTTTTTTTGTCAAACGTGCATGCACAAACTAAAACTTCCTATTTAAAATGAACTCTTGCTTGTTTAGCCTTGTCAACATGGGATTTAACTGTGTTTCTTGTCAATTTTAACAGGTTGTTCACTGTCTTGCCTAATTGAGAGTGTGGGTATATATATCTGTTTGTTCTCTGCCTGAGTAAGCTCTGGGAGGAAATGCAGAGTAGAAGGAGAATGCTTCTGAGAATGAAAACCATGAGGAGGAGGAGGAGGAGTGCTGTATTTAGGCTGTTCATGGTCTCTTCTCCTCACTGACAGGGGGAAACAAGCCCTGCTGGCAATCTGCATGGCTCGGCCTTATTTCACTGACAGGAGAGTCGGCATGCTCTGAAGCCCTCTCTTACAGTGTGTTTAAAATAATAACCACATCTTTGTTCCAATCCTGAGGAGCCCAAACGTGTACCTCCTGACCCCAAACAATGTTTATTGATATAATGGGTATGATCAACGTTTTGCAAAGAGAAGAGTTATATTTTGAGTCTGGGGCTGCACGGTCACCTCACAACAAGAGGGGCCTGGGTTCGATCCTCGATCCCAGGCGGTCCTTCTGTGTAGAGGTTGCACGTTCTCCCCGAAGTGTTCTACGGCTTCCTCCTACAGTCCAAAGACATGCAGCTAAGGTTAGTGGAACGCTCCATTGCCCATAGGTGCCAATGTGACGTGAATGGTTGTTTGTCTCTATATGTGCCCTGTGATAAACTGCCGACCTGTCCAGGGTGACCCCCGCCTTTGCCAAATGCTAGATCTGCTCCAGCTCCCCACCAAATAAGAAAAGCAGTTTAGATAATGGAATATTTTGCAAGAGATAGTATGAGTCACAGTTCATTTCGAGAGAAGGACTAAAATCAAGCAAGTACTGTATACATTACTTACTGAACAAGAAAGCAGCAGTGATTTTATGGACACAGTGGCATGGGACATCAAAGGCCTCAGCCTTAGCACAAGGCATCACGGCCTCCTCTTCATCATGCAGACACAGAGCAACAGGAGGGATTAGCCACAGCTTGACATGAGTCAAAGCAAGACAAGCCAAATGGATTCACACTGTTTGCACATATGGAGGCTACTACCGCACTATGTGCTGATTAGTCTTGTTAGTGACACGGTCAACACATTTTTAGCAAGCCAGAGAGCCGCAGCTTTCAACATCCCAGTATCATGGGACAGGTGGACTGCATCAAATAAAGATTATGTTACTTTCACTCACAGGCCGAGTAGAGTTTTAGTCATTTGCTCAATGAAAACAAGTTTGGAAAGTCTTGTTTGTTTCTGTTTTCAGAAGCCCATTTGTAATCCCACAGTTCAAAGCAATCCAAGTTTTACTGTCACTGTTCCCACATGTAGATACATAAGTGCAGGAGTATTTAAGTCAAAGGTGTGTGTGTGTTAGGGACGGGGCTGCTCTTTGTTAATTCTGCCCGTTTATTTTCCTTATAATAAACCAACCTAATTTAATGATTGACCATGGGAAAGGAGCCAAGCTCAATTTTCTATAGCCTGTTTTTCTCTACCTGATGTAATGTAAGGCTGCTTTACAATGAATGCATAGACACACCACCACCAATACCCCTTGAAGTTTTAACTACATAAATAACTGTTGTGCCTCAGATGTCAGTCACACACTGTGTCCCTCTCTCTGTCTCGCTCTGTTTTTCTGCCTGTATATCCCTACACAATCTCTCCCTCAGCCACCATCAACACACTTTTCAAAAGTCAAAAAATGAAAATATGTATTTTATGTAACTTACCAAAAGAAGAACCAAAAAGACGTGGTATTTTATTTTTCCTTCAGAAACAACTTCATCAGATTTGGCTTTTCCCATTTGTTTATATATATAAACAATCCTATATTTCTTAAAAAATAGAAGGCACAATATTTTAGGAAAACAGATATTTCAAATACAAACTGTTTCAGCACCAAACATATCTTTATTTGAAATACTATCCAGTACTAAAAATAATTCACAATTACATCGCACAATTAATGTGTGCATTCGTGTTGTTTTCCACTCTTGACTCAAAGCCGCACTGTATACATTTGAACTATACAATTAAGTTCAGTGATTAAATAGTGGGAGTTGTGGTTTGAAATGTTTCCATGAGATCATTGACGAACGTGTGCTTTTATTTCTTAACACGCAATTTTACCAAGACAGTGTAAATACACATGTAAACACAGAATAAGTGGAGTTTATACTGTTATACCCACACAGCAAAAACACATGACCTCCTGTTCACATAGACATATGACACAAACGGAGACCTGTTGTGAGCTCTGGACGTCTAAAATTGGTCCTGTGGTGTACTCTTGGTGCTTCTGGTACTCTCCCTAAATGTACTCTTTGCATGCCAGCGTGTGTTTGTGTGTGAGTGTACGTGGGGTTGTGTGTGTGTGTCTGCGTGTCTGCGTGTGTGTGTGGGTGTGTGTGTGTGTGTGTGTGTGTTTGTGGTGGAGTATAAAGGTGCTGGTTGGTCTGTTTAAATCCACATACTGTGACAGATGCCTGGTGCATAATTTAAAAAGTCTGCCTTTCCTTAAAAGCTCTTCAGGTTCAATCCAGAGTCTGACCCCAGATCATCCACAGAGCACCTGCCACGTCGGCCCTTCATCACCGTCACAACGCCCACTCTATCACTCACACACCAGCTCCAGACATGACAGCCTTGTAGCAGGACAGAATTGCACACAGCACTCCAATAGCACCACCACAGCGAGAGATGGGTGGGAATGACAAGCACACAGCTTCATGTTAAACCGTCATTTGAAATAGCAATCAGAGCTGATCTAATTAAGGCAGTCTGTATAATTGAGGTCTTTAGGTAAACGCTGACAGGATCCAGATACTCTCTTTTTGTGCAAACGCCTCACCAGAAGCTCGGGGAATTCTGGGAAAGTCACGACACAGACTTTTGTTGAGGATGTAAACCAGACGTCAACTGCCTGTGTGTCCTGATGTGGCATGAATGCTTCGGAAACAGTCATGCATACATGAGAGCTCTGTGCACACCCTTTTAAAACAGTCACGTATTTGTCATTGTCCAGGTCTAACCTTGTTTGTTGAAGCTCATACTTGGCATATGGTAAATGTGTATTACATTTCTCATTTAGGCACTGTGTTTCCAGGCCAGTCATGTGAGCTTCTCTGTACAGGTCCACCTGGTCTGTCATTATAGAGATTTAAGCTGTTGCCATTCACTTTTTCTGACCTTATAGTGATGCGTCTATTTCAGAAAGGGATAAATGAAGATCAGGTAGACTGACTTTCTTCTTTAGCAAAGCAAAGTGTTTAATTTGAGCTAATATTTGAAGAGATCAGACATTTTTGTGGCCATTCACACAGTTGGTGGTGGATACCATCTTTACAGTCAGGCTATATACAAATGTGTTTCTAGTTTGACGTGCTTGGATGAAACATGCTGTATTATTATCTCCTCGTCGTTTTTGTTTAGTTTTTTCAGTGGGGAAAGATTTCACCAAGGTAAGAGTAGAAGTCCAAGAGTATTCCGTAATTTTAAAATGCATAGAACGATGGTGGAGGTTATTTGGCACCGAATTTAGGTTTAGATTTTCATCCAAATTGATTTGAATCTAAACTCATAATAAACATGACATATTCCCTCAGCTATACAGCAAAAAGGATTGCGTTTGAACAAAAAACACAGAAGGTTTCAAAGCCATGCACGGCTCGACTTATCTCCTGTTGTCTCTTGTTATTTACCACATTATCTTTTCAATTGTGTATGTGTATCATTTATTGCTATTCCTTTATCTTCTATTAACATGAACAAGGTTGCTCTGGAATATTCCTTGTAAATATTGTCGACAAAACTTTGAGTGTGGCATGCATAATTAAATGTTTACCACTTTAATTTGAAGCAATAATTTATCTCTCCCACATTCATTTATATTATGGTGAAAAGTTCTAAAATGTTTAGCTGCAACCAGAGAGTTGCCCTAACCACATCCATGACTGACATGTTATTCCAAATCTAGTTTCAGAGGTGGTTAAAAATGTCTATGAACCTCCGTTAGCATTTCATCCACTAGCCAGTTTTCCAAGAGTTCCCATAATGCCCTCTGGGCCGTGCTAGGACAGGAGTGCCAGATCTGCTCCGGTTTCAGGCTGTCAGATACCATCAGTTTGTGTGTTGGCTTTCTGTTACAGAGCAGACCAGGTTAGTGCTGACCCAGTACTCAGGTTTGGAGCCAACACTAGTCACGCAATGCAGAACAGGAAGTCGAAGGCCAGAGTTTACCTTTCCTCCACCTTCTTATTAACATCATTCCTCACAGTGATAGCTGAACAACAATAAAACAAAATATGCCTGAACTTCTCTCTGCGCATGGAGGATGATTCGATGTTATGATATGGGAATGCAATTGTGTGTTTATTCACAGCTCAAAAAGCAGGCTTTTTTTAATTTTAATTTGAGATATTATGCCAAAACCTAATAATATGATTACATTTAATTTAATGATTTTAGTCAAACTTTTCTTTAAATAATTTATAGGGAAAGCAGATGTTCTGCATTAAAGCTTGAGATCATCACTATTTAAGTAGTTGTCGAATACGTCTAAACATAAGAACTTTAATGACTTGAATTCACGGACTTCTGTCTTTCTGATGCAAATCAGGAAATTGTGATGAAAGAAAAGCAAACCATGCAAATGAGTGGAAACATGGAACACGTGCAACTTGCAACAGAAACCTCTTTGTTCTTTTGTTGTATACACACTTTAATTAAAGTGTAATCCTTTTTAATATCAGGTCCCAACTCTGAAGAAAAAAATACGTAATGTTATTTATGCATGTATAATATATATTTTTTCTTCATTATATGAAGATTTTTAGATTGTCACAATATGTGACACAGTGGTTGTGGACTACAAATAATTACCTACATATCTACTGTGTACACATACATGCATACTGTGTGTGTGGTGATCTTCAGTTACATTTGATTTTAATAAAATGGAAACAGATTTGGATGATTGACTTGTGTGTTTCTTGGAGCTCATGAAGTTATACTTGAATAAACATATTAATAGTCCAAGTCCTACATCTTTTTCTGTCAAATGTGAGTGTCAAAAAAAGGCTCAACATGAAATTCTCTCAATATTTAAAATTATAAATATATTATAAATAGAAAAAATAGAAAAAAAAGTACATCTAAAAAACGGAGGAGCCATCCAGAATCAGGCCCACTACCAGCCATGGATGGAAGTGTACCTTGATATATGTTTGTAGTCCTTACCAGCAGGATCTTCCTGCTCCTCTGCAGCTGCTGACACCTTTTGAGTTACAACTTGTCCAATCTACTTACAAAACAAACCAAACCCTCAACTTGTGATCATGTGAATGCATAGCATTTTCACACAAACCCTGTGGCATAAGACATTATAAGTCATTCAGCATCTTTGAAAATATACCCACCTCACCAAATGCATCACTGTTGTGGTCTGCATTAGAGAAATTTGGTTGAGCTGCTAATCATCAGTGTGTCCCAAAGGACTGCATTGTAAACAAATCCACCTTTGAACGACAATCCAAAATCAAACCTCAATCACATGAATCACAAGTTGCAAGATGCTGAATAAAGTTCTCTGGCTGTAATAATGATAATGATGGTACTTAAGTGGAGATGCTTGTAATCTGTCAGTGACAAATGTGGCCCATGAATTATTAATGTTGTCCAACTAACTAAAGAGAGGCTCTGTGTGGAAAAAACTTCACAATCTCCCCAAAAAAGTCTGGAAATATGATATGATTGTGAGAATGGGCCGTAGAGATAAACATTTAAAGATAGTTTGAAATGTGTGTAAACAGAGAAAGGAGAATCCAGAGGGCTTGCAGATGAAGTCTTGTACTTGCCTTGCACTACAAGTGGTCTGGGGCGAAGTGTTTGTGGGGCTCTTGTGGGTTTTCAGCCAATAAATCTTCTGCACATATTCAATCCAGTCAGATGTGCTTCAAGAGAGGAGCACTGATGGATGTAAGGCGATTACTCAAATACCCACATCATGGAGAAGAGCTAGATATCCAAACAACCCCGCCTCACTTGTTATAGACATACCCTTCATCTGGCAGATATAGACAAGGGGTAAATTAAGTATAAATTAATTGAAAATCTCTGAAACACTGAAGGCTTGCTAACACTGATGCTCTACACTTTTTTTTTATGCAAATAAAAATATGTAAATAGTTAGATATGTAGGTTATGTCAACTTGATATCTGCTAAGACAGAGTAAATGCAAAAGTTTGTTAATTGCACATTTTAAAACTGTAATGTGTTAAAGTAGCAGTGGTATACGGTTTGATTTGACCTGGTCATTTCAGTACATCTGTGATACAAATCTGATGAAACTCATGCCCTGGTCTTTGCCATTCCACTTCAATATTTTACTTTTTAGGAGTTAGAACTACTTGAGTGCATATGACCATGAGTGCTGATTCCTTGTACGCTACCCACTGAAAAGGACATAAGAGGTAAAGAGAAAGTAAAGAGAAAGAAATCAATATAGATTTAAATTTGTTTTGTTCAGCATTTGTATAGCCTTACAGGAGATGGTACACCTGCGCCATCTATTGTTCATACTTCGCTATCACTAGGGGTGATTTTAATTTCCCGTTTGATCTATGTCCTGCAACATAGAACAAACTGTCCACAATTGTGGTCAAAGTACTGCTCCAGGTGAGGTCATGGGGCTGGAAGACCTTCTCTATTTCCACTCAAGTGCACTCTTGTTAAAACAACAACAGCTGGGTTCAGATCTTACACCGTTTTTGGCACCATTAATGCTCCCAAAACGATATGTGATGGACGTGCTGGGACATTAATAGGTTGAAATCGTTTCTGACAGAGGAGGAAGACACCCAACAGAAGGACGATCACTCCTATATCCAATTGTAATACATATATTTACTGTCAGGCAATGTAGAGGTTAGCTGAGGGGTCCTTGCAGGTGCTATCGTTAGCCTGCCGTTAGCTGAGCAGCAGCTAGTCACAGCTCGAGCATCCTTCCAGAAAAATACCACTGGAAGTTAAAGACTGCTCTTATCCAGCTGACGTTAAATCCGACACAGGAAATCTCTTTGAAGACAAAGAGTATAAAGGTATGGGATTCATGGCTTCACCAACACATCGCTTTTTAACCTGGAACGTTATTCGTTAAATAAATGGTCTTTTGTCATGTTTAGTCGAGACGTCTGGACAGAGCGGGTTGTCACAGCGCCCCACGATGGTCTTTCTTCTTCGCAGTTATTCACATTATTTCGACGACATGTCTTTTCTATGAACCCAGAGCATTCGTTGTTTGAATTTATTTAGTTTTAGCTGTCATTGGGTTACGTTGGGGCATTAGCAAGCGGCCCGCTGCTAGCATTTAAGCTAACAATGGGACCGTGAGATTAGGACAAGTGTTTGCTTCTCACATTTATTTGACGTAGCTAACGCGAGCTATCGACAATGTTGCGCCAGAGAAAGGCGAGGTTGCTCACCAGGCCAAAGGAGGACGTGCAACGTCTAACTACTGACAATGCGTAGCTTGGCGCGAGCTTGCCCGGTTTCTTCAAGATAAACGAGGGGTTTTAACTTCGAATAGAAGGCCGACATTTTAACGTGTGCTAACTTCCTCGTGTCATATTTTCTAATTTATTCCAGTGGCTTTACAATTAGCCAACCCCAACTAACGTTAACCCAGTAGCTACTTCGTGATGAACATGTTACGTTATCCTCGTTTTTATTCTCCCCTTTTGCCCAAAATCAAAGACGGAATTTAGCAAACAAACCCGGTTTGCTAAATTCCTTCGGTATAACGTCCCCTGGCACAGTGTCATGTGTTTGAGTCTGACTCCATGGTCGCGAGTTTGAGTCTAGCTTTAGTGTCCTGAGCTTGAGTCTGCCTCTAGTGTCTTGAGCCTGGCTTTAGTGTCTTGAGCCTGGCTTTAGTGTCCTGCGTTTGAGTCTGGCTTTAGTCAGAGCTGCCAACTTTTCAAAAAACCTTGGAGTGAGATTTTGTCGGGGGTGACCAAAATGTTGCCGCGCACGCAGCCTGCACACACGTTGGTGGCTCAAATATCAGGACATTTGAATTAATTTGGCGTTGTACCCATGTTGTACCCTGCATTCTGGCCTGGCAAAGGTCTTTTACGAGACATCTTTGCTACCTTAAAAATTAAAATGTTTTTTAATAACTACTCTCATTTACAAAAACATGCCTAATTATATTGCACAAATGTCCTGTCTTTATGTTAAATTCTTTAAAATATATCTTACTTGTTCAAAGTACTGTTTGGAAATTTTTTGAGAGGGTCCTTTTCCTAGGTTTGCAAATAAAAAGATAAATGCTATGTGGGCAGCCTTAACAAACGATGCTATGATGTTTTGAGCATGCAGGATACCAAGAGGTTAACATGGTGCTCTCCTGCTGCTTGTTATGACAGCTGAGTTTACATTCACCACACAAAATCACACGCACAAACACAACGAATAATTTATTTCAAGATTTAAAGTTTAAGAGTACTTAATTGAACCACATGTCATTAACAGGGCTCTCAAGTTTTGAAGACAGGCAAGAGTGACATCTCTATCATCACCCCCAGAACGAAACTTTCGGATATCATTCGCGCGCAATTCCAGGATGCTTTATTTTCATTGGTTGCTCGATTAAATCTTACCCAGATGCAACAGAAACGTTTTTTTTCTGATTGGCTATTGTGTAGCCCATTTCTTTTTTTTGATTGGCTGATAAGTGGCACCTCGCAGCAGAACTCCAGGGGAGCGCTTGATTCATCCATGGTGAGGGCAGCGCGGCCAGCTCATGTTTGCGTGCTGCGGCACATTAAAACATTAAAGTGTGTGATGTAAAACTGAAATGCGTGACTGTCACGCTCAATGCGTGACACTTGAGAGCCCTGCACTAACACACCGTAGTCTCTGCTCGTTGTGTCTGTTTGAAAATCTTCTTCTGTTGCTAACTTCGGGACTCTTTGGGGTAAATAGGATGTCTATGCAGCGAATAGGTTTACAGATAAGCTCCTTAGCGCCATCTATCGTCGCGGAGTTTGAAAAGGAACCAATGCGCTTCGGCCCAAATCAGAATTTCTTTTGCCGTGAGAAATTGGCTGTGTGGCGTGTGTCACACGGCGAAACCGTGAGAGTTGGTAGCTCTGCTTTAGTGTCCTGAGCTTGAGTCTGGCTTTAGTGTCTTGAGCCTGGCTTTAGTGTCCTGAGCTTGAGTCTGGCTTTAGTGTCTTGAGCTTGAGTCTGGCTTTAGTGTCTTGAGCTTGAGTCTGGCTTTAGTGTCCTGAGCTTGAGTCTGGCTTTAGTGTCTTGAGCTTGAGTCTGGCTTTAGTGTCTTGAGCTTGAGTCTGGCTTTAGTGTCCTGAGCTTGAGTCTGGCTTTAGTGTCCTGAGCTTGAGTCTGGCTTTAGTGTCCTGAGCTTGAGCCTGGCTTTAGTGTCCTGAGCTTGAGCCTGGCTTTAGTGTCCTGAGCTTGAGTCTTCCTCCAGGGTCCTGAGCTTGAGTCTGGCTTTAGTGTCCTGAGCTTGAGCCTGGCTTTAGTGTCCTGAGCTTGAGTCTTCCTCCAGGGTCCTGAGTTTGAGTCTGGCTTTAGTAATTGCGTTACCAAGAGCTCATAAAGTAAAGATGACAAAGTGTGTGAGTATACATATTTAAATGTTATCCACCTGCTTTAACACCTCAAATAGTTGGATTAATAAACACAGATTTTTTTTCCTTTCTAAAAAAAAAAAAAAATCAGCTGTTCACACATAACAGAGCACAACTATTATTTGTCTGCCCTGTAATTGGTCATTTATAATGGAGCAGTTCATGACAATAGTGTTTTTATTACTAAAGATGGACTTCTAACTTGCTTTATTTTCTGTTTATGCTCAGGACTGAAAATGGTAAATCTTTTAATTGGTAAAATAAATGTTCTCTCTGTAGATGCCTTCAATGATGATTGGCAACAATGCTGTCCAGTCTGCCATTCCAGACCTGGGAAATGGAAATAATTCTGAGGCCATTAAACAGGTTCTTGCTGTGATTGATAAGAAAGTTCGCAATATGGAAAAGAAAAAGGTATTACTTGTTCTTCTGAAATTAAAATGTTTTGTCACATTTGCTCTTGTATAATGCAAAGCACCATGTGGGTTATGTGTTGTAGATGATGCCATCTTTCTTTTTTCTTTCCAGAGTAATGGAATATGACATAACTAATCTATTTATGGTCAGACATCTGATCGATTCACACTGGATCCACCTTCACTTATAGAAACGCAATGCTAAAAGGAATACTTCACCCTCAAAATCACTTTTTGTCAATTATTCACACATTTTTACCTCCTAGAAGACATTGTTTTGTGATGTCTAAAAGGTGAATGTAGAATCTAAAACAGCAGCAATTATTGATGAATGGCCACATTTTAACATCTGCATAAGCAAATAAAAAATCAGTTTACTCTCAAAACCCAGACTGTATAATTCAAGGCTGGTTTAAACAGTTGCATTTTCACAACATCCAAATCACATACATTTTTGCCATAATCTTACTATTTAAAGCACTTCCTCCACTGACATCTCATGCATGGACTTGTGACACAATAGGGGCATGCAAGAAAAACAAAGTTGTATTCAAGATAAAATGAGTAATTGATATAACATGGCTTCCTTTGATCAATTGCTGTTTTGCAAGGATGTGATTTTTCTTTTCATCCGTCTCTAACATTTTTGTGTTTCTCAATATTCTTTCAGTCCAAACTCGATGACTGTCAGACAAGGAAGGTTAATGGAGAACAACTGAATCAGGATCAACTGGTAAGATAAGACAATTGCAGTTTGTGTAAAGCTTTTTTTTTTGTGTTCTGATACCAAATCTATGACTTTGATCCTATTCATGTCTCAAGTATCTCGATACCAATACTAAAACGATAACATGGAAAAACTTAAACTATAAGGAATAGTATTTCAATAATAGATGACAGAACTTGAAATGTCAAACTCTTCTTTTTTGCATTGATAACAAAAAACTGCCCATTGTACAACGTCAATACAAAGTTAAAGATGTGAAAATCTGCCATAAAACTGATTTATTGACCTAGGCGTGTTCATACATTTTAATATCCTACCAGGACTGAAGAATATCTTAATTAAGATCAACTCTGATCCATCCAACTTTCCATGTAACACAGCTGCTTTTAACCTTAAATCCTTGCAGAGATAGATGCTAACAGTATTGTAAGCAATCTTGTTGAGTTGCCTCGTACAAAATACTCTTGAGTGAATTTACCTGCTTCAGCAGTTATGCAGTATATCTCTATGGCTTTTATTGTGAAAGGTAAGCACGGAAGCTTGTGTTTGAAGTTTTAATGCGCTACTGCAGACAAGATGGGAGCAATACAAAGTTTGCCTTCTTGGTTCAGAATGATGGAGCTTCTGTGTTATGATGTGTATTACCTTTGTATTGCAGCTCATAACCCTCAGCTACGTAACTAATGCAATATTTTGCTCTGCAAGCTCGCTTGGTTACTGTACCCTGTTCGTGGAAAATATTTCTTTTACTTGATTCCCAAATCTCTATTTTTTCCCTATGATGTACCTGAAGGATTCCTTGACGAAGTACCAAGAGATTGCCAACAACCTTGACTTTGCACGAGAACTGCAGAAAAGCTTCCTGGCATTGGGTCAAGAGGTAAAGTCCTGATTAAGATTGTTCTCATAACACGCTGCTGCTATTATTGCAACGGTTTTATCAATGGTATATCCCTCTGGAGTAACATTTAAAACCCTGTAGTCCCTCTCTATTATGATCTTGCTTACAAATATTATGGTTACAATGCCCGATAGTAACTGATATTGTACTCCAGAGATAAGACTTGTGGCAGCATATTATAACAACCAAACATGGCAAGTAATCCCTGAATACAGACTGCCTCAGTAGAGCTTTAATTATTAGTCATTGAGCAAACAGCAGAGTGATTGGCATTGATCAGAAATACTTGTTAGACCCTGTAAATGTAAAGGGTGAAACATTGTTTTTGTCTGACTGTTAAGATTCAGAAGGCAGTGAAGAAGACTGCGAGACGGGAGCAGCTGCAGCGGGAGGAGATGGATCATCAGCGGCTGAAGACTGTTTTGGAGTTTCAGTTTGTACTGGACCAGTTGGGAGATGAGAATATCAGACAGGACCTGAAACGACCTGACGCCACTGGTTCCCCATTGCTCACTGACACTGACCTCACATCCCTTGATGAGTTGTACAAACTAGTGGGACCTGATAGGAACTATGACGTCAGGTATGAGGTGCTGCTAATATTTAAGTGTGCATAAATTATTTACAGTGGTTACATTCGAAGTGTCACTGCTTAAATATGTTGAATAGCTGCTTTTGTCAGCGAGTAAGATTATTGAAACAGAGGTCTAATCGCATACGACCAAATGGTGTATTTACTCTGTTGTGTAACTTCAGGTTGACTGGCCAATATGAAGAGGCCTCAGTCCACTTGTTGGAACTATTTGAGGGTCGAGACAAGGCTGTGGCAGGGACCACATGTAAGTATTCATGGCTCTTGATCTTTCTCGTGATTCTCGATTCGTCTCGCAGTTTTCTTCACTGCATTTTAAATCGTAAAACCGTGCTAAAGTTAATTGAATAATTCATGCATATGTATAGCGTTATGCCATGCTGTTAAGTGTTTAACTTGTCATGCTGTCCTTGTTCCAGACAAGTCACTGAAGGACACTCTGGACAAAGTGCTGCTGAGTGGTTACTTTGACAGAGCACAAACTCATCAGAATGGGACATGCGTGGAGGAAGAGGAACAAGACGAGCAGACTGTGGGGACTGAGTCTATGGCTGGGAAGCAGCCATCAGAACCTGGTAACTAACACTTTAGCAGATACACGTGTTACATATTCTTTCATTGATTTGAAAAAATTGTCTTCACCGTTGCTTTTTCTCTCCAGAAGGAACGGCTACGGAAAAATACATAGAGCCAATTCAAGTAGAAACCACAGAGGTGAGATTTCTATGAAAATTGCTGAGAGAATTCACAATTTAGCTTTTTTTTGGTCGTACTTTTGTCTGAATCTGTTGATTTAAATCAACTAATCCATCTTTTGATGTGTATGTGTGTTAATCTACTAATATTTGTATTGTTTGAGGACAGACTTGAAATGGTTTACTTTCTTTGTTGTGTTACATTGTCTTGCTTATTTTCTTTTACATTTTCTTGTGTTCTAGTTTGTAAACAGACAGTTCATTCCAGAAGCTATGTACAGTAGTACAGACAAAGTCCAAGTGGAGAAGTGGGCAGTGGAGGCTCAGGTAACACTCCACTACTGCATCCACGTTCTTTATGCCAGTATGCATATTTCTCAACACCTTTTATTTGCTTGCGCTTTAATGTGCCGG
The DNA here is from genome assembly GCF_029220125.1 of Pseudoliparis swirei. Lineage (NCBI taxonomy): Eukaryota > Metazoa > Chordata > Actinopteri > Perciformes > Liparidae > Pseudoliparis > Pseudoliparis swirei. The sequence continues at coordinate 13,665,477 of NC_079391.1, read as the reverse complement.
TCATGTTTCTGTGTGTTGAATAGATGGTGAATTCCCTCCAGCACCAGCCCCCTGCCCAGCTGGCTACAGAGCCAGCCGTTACCGTGAACCATGGCACCCCCCCAACTGCTGCTGACCCAGTGGTCAGGAAGCAGGTTGTGCATGACCTCATGGCCCAAATGCAAGGGACGTACAACTTCATACAGGTAAAAGAGGTCCGGCATATGCTGTAGTGTCCAGATACACGCCGTTACTGCTCACAGACGGACACCGAATGTGTTTTTCATACACTGAGATATCTAATTGATTCATGCAGTACACATCTTGTGTCTCCTTCCACGTAGAGGTCCCCGTCGAGCAGTCGGTCACAGAAAGTGTGGTCCCACTGGCATGTTGTAAGACACTGATTTAGTGGGGCCCTTTTCGTGAAGCAAATTCAAATATCAGTCGACAACAATAATAAAAGGAAATTTAAAAAAGAAGTAAACGGATATTAAATGGGAACGTGTTAGAAATATATTACGGGAAAGCAAATTCCATTACATTTTTAAGTTTATTGCAGGAAAAGATTTAAAAGATGATGCTCACACAACCGGCCTTATTTGGGGCAAATGCTTGTGAACATAGGAGATTGAACCCAGCTCTGTGGGTGATGGGGTAGTGTCCCAGTTAACCCATTACAGCACTCCCCCTACATCTGATCCATGAACCAGAAATGTATTTACACTTGTTTGTTTTTTCTAGGACTCCATGTTGGATTTTGACGGCCAGGCTCTGGACCCAGCCATCGTGTCCGCCCAGCCGATGAAGCCTCTGCAAACTCTTGACCTGCAGCAGATGGGCTGCCCTTCAAGTGAGTGCCGGTTAATTTACCATCACTCTGAACACATTCTCTCACATACCCTATTGCTTACGGTCTTGTCACTCTTTAGTTATGTGTGTATATATTCTGAAAGTGTTATACACCAGTTGGAAACATTACTATAATTGTTCTATTGAGAATGTTTCTTTTCTCCCAAACAGCCCACTCAAAGTCCAGACTTCCTCAAACAAGTGCAGTGTCTCCACAGGAATCCTCACAAGTAAGTCGACGAGAAGCTCAACAAGCAGCGTTTGCTTTGTTTGAATGGTAGTACATCTTGTTTCTTGTGCTGCGACGTGGATTAAATGTGATGTCATGATTGTATTTACTACTCTATGACATGGATACACTGGAATAATTTGAATATGAAAACAATAATGGAAAATAGTTTTTACGGTGGTAAATCAGATCCCGTCTCTACCAATGACCTCTCCTCAATCCTTTTGTCCTTTCCTTCTGAATTCCCTCCTACCTCCCCCCCCCCAGGTCTCAATGTCTCTCTCGTCTGACCAGTCTCCCACCCCATGTTCCCTGTCCTCTGCTTTCCCACCTGTCTCCAAATCCACCCATACTGGAGGCATCAATGTCAATGCCGCACCCTTCCAGTCAGTGCAAGCGGTACGCTTTTTATCTGGGTCTTATTCATTTATATAACTGTGAACATGTTTGGACTTATTTCATGAATGATATTGGCATGTCAGGTTTTGGACTTGTTTGTACAAGCTAATGTTTAGCAAAGGAAGTCAAATATTTAAGGACGGCCTATTAGTAGCTACAAATAAATGGTTTATTATTGGTGCACCATCTAACCAGGTAACAGGTTGACGTGTCTCCTCATTTACAAAACTTACAGTACTTCTCGTGCCTCAGATATTCGAATGGACTTATAATTGTGACACAAAAAACATTTATTTTCTCCTTCAGGTATTTAATCTGAACGCACCTGTACCTCCAGCCACTGATGGGCAAGCGGATCCTCTGAAGCAGCCCAGCCAGTTCCCTGGTGGCTACGGTCAGGGCTTCAGCAGCCAATCGGAGAGTACTGGAGACCAGCCTGACATCCCACAGGACACATTACAGTCAGGTGAGGGTATAGCTTTGGCTGGTTGCATGTCTTAAGAGCAAGCATTTGACATACGCTGGAAAAGCTCTTTAAATAGTTTGGCATCACTTTTACATTCACCCGACACAATAAGGAGAATGAAAAAAATGACAAATGTTTTTCTATAAAGCCATCGAAATCCGTAAAGAGATATTTTATTTTGTACAAACAAGACGTTACGTTGGTAGATAAATACATTAAATATGTTAGGATTTCAGGGGGCTCTGCTACACGACAAGATATCCCTCTGACAATGTTGAAATAAGTGTTAATCATGCCAATGCCATTAGGGAAAATAGCGGCAGCCTTTTCAGTTTGCAGAAATGTGTTTTAAACGGCGTAACTAACAACCAAAATGTTCATGATAGACTTCTGAAATCTCTTGTTTTGTCGGCTTCTGTCCAGTTGTTGCTGGCTTCCAGCCCCAAGACCACGTCCTGCCCGCAGCAGGAGGCCATGAAGAGTCCTCTCCAGGCGCAGGCTTTGGACAGCCAGGCCAGTCTTTCTACAACAGCAGGGCCGTGCCCAGGGGGGGGCCCAGGAACGGCCGGGGCATGATGAACGGATATCGGGGCTCCTCCAATGGATTTCGAGGTAAGAGCATCAAACTATGTTTTACAGAGATACAGTATTCATGTGGCCTCACGATTCACTGCAATGACACAATGCATGTTAAAATGATTGTATTAATGCCAATGTATGTTGTCATCAGGGGGATATGAAGGCTATCGCCCTCCTTTCTCAAATGCTCCCAGCGGTGGTTATGGTCAAACCCAATTCAATACGTCTCGAGACTATTCCAACAACACCTACCAACGGGTAAGGGGTCTTTACATTATTTACTTGAATACATTTTATGAACCAAAAGTCACATATTCATCTGTTAGTCGGTGCATTTTTTTTAACTTGTAAGATTGTCAGTTATTGTAAATCCCTGTTGTTTCTTCAAGGAGGGATATCAGCAAAACTACAAGCGGGGATCGGCCCAAGGACCACGAAGTTTGTCAAGAGGAAATGCTCAAGCAATGAGATCCTAAAGGACCCGAAAGGATCCTGAGGACCGTCAAGTTGCCCCACGTTTAACATTCAGGATTTTTGAATGTGTTCGCCCCAGCTCACTTTTATAACAATGTTCTGTTTCTCATTGGTCAAATTATTTTTTTTACTCTTGGCCTGCTTACCAGATTCAGCCTGCTTTGGTCTGTCTAGATCCTCTTAACATTCTAACACAAAATGCTGAACTTCTCCACATGTAGGATTATCAGCGAGTCTGTGTGATATAAAACAACATAGATATTCCTGTAAACTTGAAAGATTTCATTAATTTATTTTTTGTACAAAATAAATGCAAAAAATACCCTGCCACTGTCGATCTGATTCCATGAGAATGATTTCTTTCTGCCCTGTGCTGTCAGACACTTTCCCCTCTTGATCTCTTAATTTTCAAAAAGGCATTTGTGTTTTCTTTTTTTCTTTTAACCTCTTGCGCCATCACCTCTTTTTATGCTGATGTTATTGGTTGAGACTGTTTCAATAAAGTTGTGTTCTATTACCTACTGTTCAATGATGCTTCTATGCTTCTTTGGTTTGTGATTGTAGGTTTTATTTTAATCCCGTGTTTGTTTAGGAAAATGCAGAAAGACTTTTATTGATAACTTCACATATTACACACTGTCAAAGTACAAAGACATAAAACTAAGTCATGAATAAATAAATGTTGAAATGCCTGTACCTTCATGTAAATGTTTACGTTCCGTCATTGGCGACTTGCCAGGTCTTACCTCGGTGAGTTCGGCTTTTCTGCTGTTGCCTTTCAAAACAAAAGCTCAACATTGAGCTTTTTTCTTGTCTGGTGGAGCAATCTGGTTTACTTGAAAGTGATTGCAATTGTATTTCTTCTATTTGAAAAAGCACAGATGCAGGAGTCACAAATGGGGATCTCATATTTATTATAATTATTTAAATCTTGTTGAAAAAAATCACCAAATCAAAGACCAGGAGCTGGACTACTGACAGACGGCCTCAGGCTGTGTCTGCTTATGAACTAACTACAAGCTCACAGACAGAGTTCAGTCACAGCCATCACACTGATTGGAGTCACATGACTTGATGGCATTGTGACGAAGCTACACATAGACATTTGTCTGAAGTTCTGTGGTTTTGGGAGGGTTAATCATCAAAAAAATTCCCCCCCTAAGAATTTGTTCAGGAGCCGCCACTGCTTATAATACTTATGGTATAAATAATCTAATCTAATATTCTATTTTCTATTCTAATTTATTCTATTCTAATCGAAACACTATTCGAGCCCCCCAAGAAGAGCTTCCTGGTTCTGGGGCCGTGAAGGTTTAACTAGCCAGCAAACAAATGCTAGATAACCTAAACTCCTGAACCACTCAACGCTCTGGTCTGCGAGCAGGCGACTCAAACCCCTCCGGCCCCTGAGAGGGGGAGGAGGAGCACATAAGACCGCTGCGCTGGTTTGGAGTTCGCCATGATCCACCTCGTATTACATACTCGCGTGTGAGTTGTGTGGGGGAGGAGCTACTGCTCAAGAAATCAAAGAATCGTGCACCAAAAAACAACACGGTGTTGCTGTTTCAGGCGAATCAAGCGCATTTATGTTTTTGCCTTTTCATATTTCATGTATTGTTTTCATTTTTTACTTAGGGACAGTGCACATTCATAAAAAAACATTTCCGTAAATGTGTCAGAGTTAGCCAAGAGGCTATTGTTCCTCCGTAGTCCTGATTAATGAAATGCATTAATGGGAAAACTAAGCCAGAAAGTTTTTTTTAAATCACTTTGGAAGAGTCATGAATATTATTATATGATATATGATATCATTGGTTCGCCAACCCGTCGATTTCGGGAACGTTCCCTGTTACTCTCCAAAATAAAATGAAAATAAATTCAGAAACACGTTCCTCATTCTCGACCATTTTCTGAAGTGTCTTCTGAAACGTTTTCTTCCTGACTGGAAGATTGACGTCAGAAAAGATCTCCGCCTGATTTTAATGAACGCCTGAAAACGGGTTCTTCTACACAGCCGAAAGAGGGGAATGTAGTCCACAGTGGTCCTACAGGTGGGGCGTGCCCCTCTAGTGGGGAAAAGTGGTACTTCAGATGGGGCGCAGGGGAAATGCAGAAAGACAAAAGTGTTTTGATTTCATTCAATTAGAATTAGGCCAAATAAAAAGGCCTCAAGCTGCAAGTCCAGTCTGGACAGTCGTTTTCTCTCAACGCCTCAATAGGTAGATCTTGCCTGTCACGAAGGCGGAGGTCAGGGATCTTGGGCTCAAAACGATTGGTGACCACTGCTATAGATTATCCATAAACTTGCTGAACATTGTTATGTAGGAGTCGTACATGTTTTATTATCTTGAACTGAGGTGGTGCCAACATTACCATTTTATTGAGCAGCAAGCAAAGCAATCTGAAAACATAATCTGAAAACATAATCTGTATTTCTTGCAAATTATGATGCAGTTTTCTCTGAAGGAACACAGACAAGTTGTATTCCATATCTGGGTTTTGTAAAAAGTACATTCCCAATATGGCAGACGTTATCTCACTGGATACAAATGAAGCCGCCTTCAGTAAAACTTGGCCAAGCGGTAAACACCTGATTGCCGTGGTAACAGTCTGCCAGCTAGAAGAAACCACGTTACATGGAAAAAAGCTAAATGGAGCACATAAATTATACTAAACAAGTCATTTGTGGAGAAAATATGCCATCCTGCATTTGTCAAATAAAGACCACGTAATGCACATTTGGTGCCGAATACAAATTCAAGAAGTTTTCATATCACTCAGACAATAAAGACAATAAAAAGACAGTGGTAATATCAGACTCTGCCCCAATCTGCTTTGCACATTTTCAGTTAAAATCTTAATTAACAAATTTACCAAATCCAGCACTTGCTCCAACGAATCTTGCAAAAAAATATTTTTTAAATCACGATCAATTCATGTATAAACATACACACTTTGTGACATGATTTGAAGTGCGAATCATAGCAAAGACAATTTATTATTTCAGAGGTCCAACATACTGGAAGTAACCAAAAACAAAAAACTCAGGTGCAACCTCTGCAGGAGTTTGGGCTGTAATAAAGTCGGGGAAACATTTGTTGAATGGGGAGACCTAGCACCTTTATTTATTTTGACATCAAAGTCAGTGGAGAGCAGCTGCAGTGTGGCCCAAAAATGGCCAATTTCTGGAGACCTGTACCAGATGTATTCTTAGGCACAGGACACACACACATGCACAAAGTAGGCAAACAGTTGGCAGGTTATGAAAGCAACCAGAATCAACGTGAGAGTAGCAAAAGGGAAGTGTTGACATGTGAGGACTCGGAGCAGTCTGGCTTCATGAGGCTGTTTGTGATTGAAAGAGAGAATGAGTTTGTGACGATGGCAGGTTGAGATAATGGAAATAAAATACATTTCTACAAAGAGCTGACAGGACCCTTGTAGATTATGTTTAAATAATCAAAAGGCTTGAATTAAATAGTTCTGATTAAGACATTACGATGCTGCATATTGGTTAAAACTGTTATAGTGACTCTTTTGGGCTTTTAAATGCTATTATACCTGCAAACTCATCAGGGGTGAAAAAGAGGTGACAACGGGGGGGGGGGGGGGGGTGCAGCAGGTGACTTTTTTGTTGTTGTCTCCACACCACATGCACGTTGTTTGATGACACCTCAAAGCTTTTATAACTACGGTCTTTTGATTGTTCTGACTGCAAATCTAAATAATAATAACAAACATTTTAAGAAAAAAGGTCCTCTGAATAATTCAGTGATCGGGCCCTAATAATAGTAATAACTTTACATTATCATTATATATAGTATGGTTAAAGTCATTCATGAACCAACTTCCTTTTTTTCTTACTTGTGTGTCCTGCTAAGCTTTGAGCCTGTTCCATGATTCTGTTCCATGAGTCTGTTCCAGGAGCCTGTTCCTTCGACGTGTCCCATCAAAGGTGTTATTGCGAAGATCACCACATCGTATATTCTCCGTGTCTCACTCCAATCTCATAAACGCCGGCCGTCCAATTACCCCCCCCCCTACCCAAAACAAAAACTCTTCGGATCTACACTATTCACGTGGATGACCTATTTTGATTTCAAAACGGCGAATTTCGCCGAAAGGTGACAAGTTTGCAGGTATGTATAATAGAAAATCTTTAAAAATGTCACTTGCACTAATATTCTAAAATCTGTGATACAGCCCATATGTAAACTAATATTTTTTTTTTTTAAAGATGTTTGGGAGTTTCTTGATAGTCAAGTCAGAATATCAAACTCAAAATGATCACATTTAAATTACTTTACACGTTATCCTCTTCATTGTTAAGAGTTTCTGTACGATGAACAACAAACAGCAAAGTAAAGAAAACTCACCAAAATTATATTTTTGTATTACCGAAAATGTTTGATCCTTTCTCAAACACTTCTCGAAAATGTCCTTGTAAATGCACATTTTAAGATGTCCGTTCTTGGTTGGTCTTTTTACTCTTATTCCATTATGTAATCCAAAGGATTACAGTCATTATCAAACACTGGTGCCATTGAGCAGGGATTCTTTTTGTGCTGCTCTTATCCATCTCAATTGCCCTCCAAACCCCTAAGTCATGCTGGTCTACGAGGCCTAATACTCTGGAGGAACTGCTCCTCTGCACGCTGGAGAGGAGGTGCTGCAAAAGTCTGGTTGTGGAGCTTCAAGTTGTGACGCCAGAGTTATGGCTGGTTATGCTGCACTGGTGCAGCTTCTTGGTGGCCTGGGGGCAGATCCTGGTGCGTCTGGGGGAGGCCCAGCTGGGCCAGGTCTTTATGTTGTTGTTCATGGTCTTCCTGAGGTGTAAAGTGTTGAACTATGGGTGCAGGTTCATGCCCCTGAGGTTGGGCCTCTTGTTCGAGATGCAACTGGTTGTCAAATTCCTGCATCTCTGGGATGGCATTTCCTTCAACTGTAACAAAGAAGTTTGACGTTTTCAGAGGTCAAGCAGCAAAATTAAAAAACTAATTGTGTGATCGAAACTCACCGTGAACATCGGGAGGGGGTTCTACATTCTGTGTTTTCAGCTTTTCCATATGCTCGACTGCCTGTAACGAGTTTCATACAAAGTTATCTGGCGAGTACACAGCACTGTGGAAATACAGGGTAATACTCACTTTTATGTTTACAAACTGTATGTCTTCTTCTGGTGAAACCTTTACAGAACTATATATATATCTACATATATTTCAATTTGATGTACCACTCCTTACCTGCTGCAGCTCTATTTTTTGTGAATTAAGCTGCTCCTGTTGTCTCTCAAGCTCTTCTCTCTGTTTCTGGAGGTCGACAGTTTTTTGGTTGAGGTCCTCTTCCTGCTGCACAAGATGCTCCTCAAATTCTCTCATCTCCTCGTCCGTGTAAGCTTGGTTCTGCTCCAGGGTCTGATGAGAGGACACAATGTATTGGAGTCCTGATGCTTTCAACAAAATGGTTTTAAGAAGACATTACAGTTGATATGACAAATTCATTGTGTGTCACCTCCCAGCTGTCTGGTTCCAAGAATTCTTTTTTCTTTGTAGCAACCAGAAACTCGTCTAAAGAGACAAGCCTGTCTTTGTTAGAATCCACCTATAAAAGGGAGAGGGCAGCAAAGAAATACAATCACAGATGCTATTATTTTTTGACAGTTAACGCATAAGAAAACGGAAAAGAGGCTCTATTTAAATAGATATGCAAACAACAGTTTCAGGAAACTGTAACTGTTTGCTACTTGCTGTACCTCATTCATAACATGCTCTCTCATACGTAGCCTCTCCTCCTCCATCTCCACCATATCATCCTCTTCATTGGTGGGGTCATAGATTTTTTCGAGCTAAAATCACAGAGACCACCCGTCAGTACAAAGGTCATTCTCTGAAACATTTCAAATGTCCTGGTGCCTTGGCTTTACCTCTTTGGTGAACAGTGCCTCCAGTTCCTGATCATCAAAATAGCCATCTCCATTGGTATCTTCATTATTAAGAAAGGAAGAACAAATACCATATAATAGAGTACAGGTTGTGTAGCTCTGAATAAATGGAAATCCTCCTTCCAGTCAGGTTCAGGTCTTACCGTGCAGTTTGAAAAAGGTCTTGGGGTCAAAATCTTCAGGATCCAAGCCATCCCCTTCCTCCCACACCTCCTTCAGTTGATTCTGGCTACCCTGCAACATGGATGCAAAATCACATTTGAAATACAACTGTATAAGTAACAACGCATTTCAACGTCCTAGTAGATTACTCACACATCAATGCTGGACATAGAACCTACCATATACAATAAACTCCTAAAACTGGACTTAAAATTGCATTACGAAATGGGACAGTTACTCTTCATTGGCTGAAACCAAACACATAATGTCTGTGTGACAGGTACCTGCCAGTGGGTGCAACTGAATCAGACTTACCGGGTGGTTGACTTTCGGGTGGTCAGCATGTTTCTTCTTCAGTTCCACAAAGTGATCCTCCTCTTTTATCCTTTCGTCGTCTTCCAGTGTTTTGAGATGTTCCTGTCTGTCATGCTCTTTCAGCATTTCATACTTCTTGAACTCTTCGTGTCTCTCCTTGTCAAAGTTTTCCAGATCTTTAGTGGCCTTAATACAGGGGGAGGGGAGATTACAGCAGTTGATTAAAATTAATCAGTTCATGCAACGTCTTAATATTTATGGGGCATTTCCATTTACCCACGTTGTTAGGCCATCAGGAAACTGAACCGCTCATTTATTAAACTGTGTTTACTGGGACTTCTGGAGGCTTTTCCCGCTCTCAGGCTCCATTATTGTCTGTTAATTCAATGAGGTATGAAACCCAAGTTGTTAAGAATTTAAAAGTAAAAACGAAAATGTTTACAGCTGTTGCAGAGGTAGAGCAGCTTCCCATAATCACCGGCTGTTCTCTACACCTCCAAATGTCTGCCTTTCTTTCCTGGGTGTTAAAAATGTTAAGCCGTCTACAATCCACGTAACACATGGTCATTCTTTTACCATTATTGGTGGCTTATAAATAAAGTAGCTGCGTGAGGTCTTGTTTTAACTTCTCTACTGCAGAACAACATTTCTGTAAACTGGGTACTTTCCATCTGCCCATTAATTCCCTTGAAAAGGGCAACGGCAGTTAAAATAGGGTAAATTGTTTGTACGCGTCTTTAATTAAAACATGTTGTGGCATTAAATAGTAATAACATTTACCGATTTAATGAGACGATCCAGGTCATCCACTTCAAATGTATGAGGGTTCATGTGGTTCAAGTACTCAAACTGTTTCAGCAGAGCCTGGTGGTCAACTGCGATATCTATCCAGGGAGTAATCAATGACATCAAGTTACCTTTAATGTACTATTCAAGTCGTAGCAAAAAATAAATTGTGTTGCAAACATACCATTCCCTCCTTCAAGGTCTTGCTTGGCCTTAATCAGAGTCCGGAGTCGGCTTACCTCCTGCCTCTTCAACTCATCCAGTTTGGTTCTGACATGGTGGCTGACAAAGTCCAGCTCTTTGGCCAGCTTACCTTGCTGCATTGCACAGGAATAGATGTGTTTAAAACTAGTGTTATTTAACACATGGTGTTATAGCAGTATATGCAATGAATAGATTAATGAATCGTTTTATTTAAAAGATTCTTTCAACTTGAAATGAATGGTGCAGTGGACCGGAATTCCCCCCAAAGAACCTATTAGTACATATCACATTCCTAGACCATGTAAAAGACCATCATTTAGTAATGAGTAATGACCTGCATGTAGTTCACAGAGGAGACATCCTGCAAACTAGAGAAAACTAGAGAAAAGTAGGATACCTTGATGTCTTCCATGTCTGTATTGTGGAGCTTTTCTCTGAAGTGCTGATCTTTCTCTAGAAAATCGATGACTTCCCTGAGGTAGCGGTCATAGTGGAGTCCTGTGTCCTATTAAATGGAATAAATCAAATGTATCCGTAAATGTGAAATAGTAAAGATGACACACCAAGTAAGCCGACAATGATCATCACTTCTTTGAGCGGTTTAGTGTACTGAAGGATATGTGTATGCTGACCTGTCGAAATATTTGACGTAGAGAAAACAGTTTGTCATTAATGTCTATAAACTGTATTACTTCCTTCTGTAAATTATCATATGCTACAGTTATTTGGGGTTTAAAGACCACTTCCGGTACTAAAAACGGTAAAAAAAGAATGCATTTGAATGCATCCCTACCTGAAGACAACATCTACATGATATTTGTTTAAGCTCTGTTAAGTCAGTATGTCAATTTGAACATGCAAAATCTCTTCGTGAGGCAGAAATCTGAGACTCCAGTCTGTGTGCAAGCACCTAGCGACAACATCTGGAGCAGATGTTCTGATGAAATGTCTTTTTGCGATCATGAGTTTTGAGTAGAGTGTCTGATAGAGGTCATGTAATTGCAGCACAATGAGACACAAGGTCATCTCTCATTTAAATTAGTCTGGATGCTGTTATCATGCTCTCTTTTGTTTATTGTCTATGAAGCAGTTGATAACAGCGATCTAACAGCATAGCATATCCCAGCTAGATATATATATTGTGGTTAATTAAAAACAGTATACATTGCTAAATGTGTACCATTACATTGAAGGGCTACACACTATGGCTGTAACACAAACTGGCAGGAATTATGATGGGTAATGTATTTGTGTCTTCTCACCACACTAGCTGGAGGCTCTTCTGGTTGTTTCTCTGGCTCCTGGACTTTGGTCTTATCCATACTGATGGGCAATGCCTCCGAGCAAAGCAGCTGGACCAGCAGTAGAAGCCAGCCGGTGTCAAGGGCCCGGCTCCAACACATCTGGAAATGAAAACAATTAAGGTGAGAAGTGGATCAACTGTTTGAAAACGACACTGTTATTTACAAGATACTATTTGTGGCATAAACAGTCACCGTATCCCTGGGTATGCACGGGCCGTGGTGTAGCCAGCGTCCTCATTTAGCCTCATATAAATAGCTGCTTAAGTTGCACATGACCGGGTCGCTACTAACCTCCAGAGCAAGCTGTTGGCGTTAGCTGTAGCGCTGCCACTGACAGATATGGCTAACGGGAATGAGACTCAAGCGCCTCGGGTACTCGTGTGTGGTTTCAGTCTGTCCGTGTTACTATACGTAATGTGAAACGCTTCACTAAATACCACCATAGATACGAGTCACCCGTTTACTCACTTTATTATGAATCATGGACTTCATCTGCTCTGCTTTCCTCTCGTTGCTTCCTCTCAGCTGGGAGCTCTGTCGGCAGCCAGCTAGCACGTTAGGTTGTTTGCGTAAGAGCGTCGACCGCAGTGGTCAGTTCAGCTGTCAAACAGACTAGCAAGTTCGGTTGCAGTGAATCGTACGTGGCGAGCTTGATGTAGCCGGTGGGCGGTTACTTTGGGTTTCTGATCAATAACAGCGATGTGAGAGAATGAAGTCACGGAGGAAACACACACATGCCTCAAGTCAGTGATGCTGGCGATACACTGAGGCTCTTTCCACGGTGGCTCTACGTCAGCAGTATTTTCTTTCAAGACAATTTCCTGATAACTAGTGATTTATTTACTGATTTGCATTCTGAGGAGAGTGCAGATTATATGTAGTTAAATCTGTTTATTTAATTCGTGAAAAATAGAATTACTATTAAATTGACTTCACTGAAGTAGGACATACACTACTTGCAATCATTGTACTGTAAAATAACTATTATAAAATAAGTCAAAAACCTTACTTTCAAAAAGTTAAGTAGAAGCAAATAAGTTAAACCAGAACATTTTTCATGAAGTTTTAAAAGTAAAAGGGTGAACACTATTATTATACATAATGATAGTGGATTGTTATTGCTGATGCATTAATGCTTTTGCTGTATTTACATGTTGCAGCTAGTAAATGTGGAGCTAATTGTTACGGGATAAGCATATATCATGCATGAACATTAAATCTAAGAGTGTATGCTTAGACTTACTGATATTTAGCTGGAGAAAGGCCGCTCAAGATTACAGCTGCAGAGGGAAAGATAAAGAATTTATATGTTGGGGGATTTGGATACAGCTGGGTGAAACAGTAGAACTGGCATATTTTCAAATACTAAAAGAAGGATTAGACCACACCGAGGTTTCTGGTTGTTGTCGGAGTGGGAAGACGAGCCAAGATGCTTTTGGGAGTTTTATTCAGTAAATAACTCACAGAGACGTAAAGTTGTTTACCTTCACTTCTTGAAAAAGGTAGAAATACATTGTAAACAATCAATTGAAATGGACGTGTGCTGTGGTTCAGGAGGTTGAGAGGACAGTCTACTTTTTACTGAGCTGCTCATCCTCAGCTCCCCCTGTCCAGGTATCCTTGGTCACAGATTTTACATCCCCTTTGTGGTCTAGGGGATAAGTGGGGGGAACGAACACAGGACAGTCAAAGAATAAGTGAAAAAGATCAAAAGTAGGAGTAACGTGTTCAAATAATATTTATCCTTAACACAAAAGACAAAGGTTCAATGACGTGGGAGAGATTGAGACAAATGAACTCAAGATAACAAAACTAGGCCTGGCCATCTACCTCTATGAAAAGACAACCATAATGGCTTCACTTGCTTCTCTCACAAAGTTCTTGTCAAAACAATACAGAGGCAGCAACAAACAATAGCCTAGTGTTTCTAGACACAAAGTACCTACATGAGTGCATTAATGTACAGGTTACCCCAAACTTACCTACTGTCCTCAACCTCTCACCACAAACCTGTACCTCTTGCAGTGTCAGTGTACACATCACACAATCCCAAAAAAACCTCTTTGGTCCTCTTCCTTTTAAACATGGCCCACTCAGCCGATTGGCCAGCTCGCCTTCTGGCACCCAGGTGCAGTCGGATTGGCCTGTACAGGTCGTAATTGATGCCACCTGAAGAGAAAACAAGGGGGGAGGGGAGAACACACAACACTGACACGTAACACAGAGGTTATGTGCAGAATCATATAATCGAGTCTACATTTCATACCAAATTATACACACACGTATAATCCCCGTCTCTCCAACAGGCGGCGCTATTTTTCTGCATTGACTGAGTTCAATTTCTCCAGTATGTTAATAGCCTGCATGTAATTGGAAGTCCATGATGGCTTAAATGGTCAAATGTGCTGGGAGCTACAGTCGATAGGGAGTGCATGATACAAATGAACTAGACGCTGTGGTACTTGGTAGCATTGAAACAGCAGTAGTTGTTCCGTTTATTGAGTTTTATTACAAGCACTAAAAATAACAGATACAAAAAAGATTTAAACTGTGTTAAAATTAAATTCCATATTAACTTTACAATCGTCTCTTAATGACTTCTTAGACCAGCTCGGATAGAGGCCATACATCTGTTGCCAAGGTGCTTTGTGCTGGAACTTTATCTGCTAGAACTAATCCTCCATTAAACTAGTGGACAATGAATGTAATTTTTCTATCGAAATTGCTTTACTTATAAGTACATTTAACATCCCTGCCCTGTAGATGTCAGTGTAATAGTTAAATGAGCTAGAAGGCAATTCATCATTGTCATAGCTTTATAACTAACATAGAAAGTCAAAAGAAAGCTAGAGCATGATAGTGAAGATCAGCACTTCTGTTTAATCCACAAATACAATCATTAAATGTGCTGCATAATGAAGAGGAGACTACGATCTAAATATTACCCTACAAGATGTGTAGGTAATAATTCAGGCACTTTGAGTCACACTCATTTATATCCCTTATCCTGCTGAGATTAAGGGATAATTTGAAAAAATGACTTTGTCAAAAGATGTTATTGATTTCCTATGTGGGCATCTGCCAGATAGATTAGAAATCAAACTACTCTGAGCTGAAGAGCTGAACATCAGAAAAGAATAAGAGAATCTTTATTAAATGTTCTGCCGAGCACCTTTAGTAAGCCGTGATTCAGCGGGAGGAGGCTCTCTGAGGAGAAGACAATAACATTGAGTCACCTTGCTGCATTGTGAGCCTCTGGCAGCCGAGAAGCAGGAATCAGCAGCAGCAGAGCATGCTGCAGAGCTGCACTGGACTGCGCATCAATTATGTGTGCATTTGTGTATGAATTAGTATGTTTACGTGTGTGCGCGTGCATGTGTGTGAGTGTGTAGTGGGGATGATGATAAATCAAAGCAAGGTCAAATACCAGCACTTGAGTGAGGAGAGTGGATGATTGCACTGCAGTATGGATGATGATCCAGCGACTGCTTAATTTTGCAGACTGGCAGAAGAATACAGAAAAAGTTACAACAGAAGAGCAATAATCAATAATACAGTTGTATTATTGATGAATGCAGACAGTATGCTTGTTGCAGATTTCTCACTGCTTGACCATACAATTCAAAACACTGATTCCCAAAAATGAATCACAGTTTCTTCCTCAGATCCATTCCAATTGGGTGGTACTGCTCTAATTTGTTGACCAATGTAGTACAGTATATTTATGATTATCACTTTCAGATTTTTCTTGAAGGTAAAACATCGTGAGACACACAGTAAATAAAAGGGTACAATTAAAAGGAAGAAAAAAAATACATCATAATGTTTTGCCAATTAAATACTTCTTGGCATATACTGATGATGATGATTATGATGATGAATTTCATTTGGAATTCAATCTCGTGATTGTAAAGGCCAAAGTACTGCATATGATTTATATGCCGACTTTTGGCTCAAATGTAAGGATTTGCATTTGTTATTTTTACAGACTCCGTTTTTCCATTTAATTCCCCACATACTGGAGATCTCATTTCCTTGATAATATATTTCTTATTATGTGTCCTACGAACAGTAACACCATTTGTAAGGTTACAACCATATAATAGGCGGTCAATTAATGTCGTTCTTTGACTTCTCTCTCAGGCAACTAGAAGAAGGTTTACAGTGAATTGTTTACAGCAGCTGCACTATACATTCTTTCTTTTTTTTTTAGAAGAAACGTTTTATCTTTTGCTGTCTTTGAAGAACAGTGCCTTAAACCACTGGGGATTTTTTTAACAAAGCATCCCCAAAAGGCAATCACAGATCAAATATTTATAATGTTGACAGATGCTCTCTGATCACCTATGTGCACCCCATACTGTATTATTTTCTTTCACAAAGGGCACATGACGATTACTGCCATCTACACCACACAGGAAACACAGGGGGGGTCTCTATGAGACGAGTTTATTGGGATATATGTTCCTTTCTCCTCGTTTAAGCATGTGAGGTTACATCATAATAATGATAATGCAGTTACATAAGAGAGCATGATGAAGTGCCACCTTGCTGCTTGTCTCTGGATGCTCAGCAAAATAACTCCTGTGCCAACATTACTGTGACTTTGACCATTGTCTGCCCTCACACAGCCCCTGTTAAAGTGTTATGTATGGGCAGCATTGGTAAGTTGGGCAGGTCTGTTTGATGCAGCGTAAGCATTATTGTAATGTGCCATGGTCAGACAGGAAGGCTCTCTGTCCTCAAAGCGTGACTGCATTGAAGGTGATGTGAGGCTGACACACTGTATCTAAAGCTTCCACACGTGGACATACACTACCGTTGAAAAGTTTGGGGTCACTTAGAAATGTCTTTATTTTTCAAAGAAAAGCACTGTTTTTTCAATAAAGATAACATCAATCAAAAATACACACAATACATTGTTAATGTGGTAAATGACTATTGTAGGTGGAAACGTCTGGTTTCTAATGAAATATCTCCATAGGTGTATAGAGGCCCATTTCCATCAACTATCACTCCAGTGTTCTGATGGTACATTGTGTTTGCTAATCGCCATAGAAGACTAATATCTGATTAGAAAACCCTTGTGCAATTATGTTAGCACAGCTGAAAACAGTTATGCTGGTGATATAAGCTATACAACTGGCCTTCCTTTGAGCTTGAAGTTTGAAGAACAAAATTAATACTTCAAATATTAATCATTATTTCTAACCTTGTCAATGTCTTGACTATATTTTCTATTCAATTTTCAATTCATTTGATAAATAAAAGTGAGTTTTCATGGAAGACACGAAATTGTCTGGATGACCCCAAACTTTTGAACGGTAGTGGACATTCATTCAGTCATATGCTCCGCCATGTCTGTTTACACACACACACACACACACACACACACACACACACACACACACACACACACACACACACACACACACACACACACACACACATGCACGCACACACAGTTCATCTCATGTTTGTTTCTTTTTTTTCTTTTTTAGAACTTTTTCTTTTGCATTTTCAACCAAACAGAGTAATCCTTGACATCCAAATAAATAAACACAACAAACCAAACAGCACACATCCAAAAGTAGGTAGTATCAGTATCCATAGTCCAGCCCAACCTGAGTACAAATGCCAATCTCTACTCATACAACCATCCATATCCACATATACAGCTACACACAACCATCCATATCCACATACACCTACACGCACACACACAACCACCATCCATATCCACATACACTCACTCACACACACACACACACACACTCCACACACACACACACTCCACACACAACCATCCATATCCATATAAACATGTGTAAGTACATGTTTGTGTCTGTTGAAGTGTCTACATGTCGCCACTACCTGTTTTGATCCAACTTTTATTAAATCTGCACTAATCATCTTCAGCCTACTTTTCATCTCCTAGTCGCCTCAGACATGGCTGCAGTCTCTCAATAAGCCTGTAATAAAACATTTGTATCGAAATGCAGGGTTCCTTGCTTCATTGTTCTCTCTCTTAACTACTACAGTATGCGAAGATGAGAAAAATACGGATACAACATTTATTTGGAGGAATTGTTGTAATTCTTTAATATCTCGTAAAGGACTTTGTCGAGGCAGGTCTATGTGCCAAACACCATTGTGTATGTCCCGGTCACAATGTTCCAGCTTTAACACACAGTGCATTTATAATACACCCTGGGGGGCGAGATATCGCCTCGGGGGGCTACAGCCCCTGCTTTTTCTCCGCAGTGGGCTTCCCTTCTTATTTGTAGATCTTTGTTTCAACTATGTGACGTTGGCTGCTACTTGTGGAAACTGGCAAACACATTTCTTCAACTCAAATGACATTTTAAAAAAGAAATAAAAAAAGTGGAGGGAGGTCTGTTGACAAATTAGGTATTCTTCCCCTTTAAAAAAAGAAGAAGAAAAAAACGATGCAGCCCTAGCGGTGGTTTTATTTTGGCTCCCTGGAAAAGTCTGCGGAGAGAGAGGGAGAGGGGGGGGGGGGACGAGTGGAGCCGGAGAGGAGAGATCATGGCGGCACCTCTCGGACGGGACACCCTACCTGACCACTGGTCCTATGGAGTTTGCAGAGACGGCCGGGTCTTCTTTATTAAGTGAGCGGGTTCAATTATGTACCGCGTAGTACTTTACTTAGCATTACTAATCTGTTAGTTGTTTTATTATCGCTCGGTAACAGGTGTCTCCTTCTTGCAGTGATAAAACTCATAGCACTACTTGGCTACATCCACACACGGGCGAACCTGTTAACTCGGGGCACATGATACGGTCAGGTACGCGACAAACTATCCGATTTGTGGAACACCAAGGACACTTCCCCCCCCCCCCCCCATCTTCTTGCTGCAATGTGTTTCGGTCCGTAGCGGGTCGTTCAGTGTGCTTTTTATTCGTGTTACAGATTTGCCAAGAGGATGGGAAGAGGGCTTCACGGACGAAGGAGCCAGCTACTTCATCCAGTGAGTGGCTCGTGAGAGCATTGATTCGCTGCAACATTTGATCCCATAAGCTGGTTGTTCCGTTTTCAACGAGCTGTGTGTGTGTGTGTGTGTGTGTGTGTGTGTGTGTGTGTGTGTGTGTGTGTGTGTGTGTGTGTGTGAAATACCTCTCTATTCCACTCGTTTCCTTCCTGTCACCGTGCAGCTCTCACGCGTTTGGAGACATGATTGAATTCAACTTAAATGACTGTGCTGTTCACACAATATTCACATGTGTGCAGCGTGCAGGCTGCATGACAGGTGACACAGAAACACATCAGCATAAAGATTAACACACGTGGTGTTCCATCGGAGAGGTGAGAGCAATTATCTCTGCCTGCATTGTTAATGGGTAGTGGCAGTGCCTGGACAGGAAGAGGTTTATTACAATTCCCCTCACATCCTCCATGCGGGACCTCTACTCCATTAGATAGGTGCACATTCTCAGTGTGTGTGTGCGTGTGTGTGTGTGTGATATAGAGACTGTAAGGGTTACAGGAGAGAGGTGTGACCATGTGGTGACAGAGATGTATGGCATGATTGCGTTCTTGAAGCAGAGAGGACAGGATTTTCAAAGTCACAGACCGCAGCGTGAAGTTGTGTTTCGTGTGTCAGATTTCTTCACACGTCCTTCACAAATTCAAATGGCAGTATTCAGGCTTGAAAATCAGCTAAAAAGGCGCCCACGCCATCACTACCACACCGGCACATCTGTTACCTTACATTCTCCCTTAAAGCTGGATCATTGTGAATTGCAATGACTCCTCCCACCGCAGCTTGTTTAAGGTTTTGTAGTTCCACCAGCCGTCGTCCTGTTGTGGCCTTTAGATGCCCCATTTGTTCCAGACAGATGGGCTGTATGGGAAGGTTTTATGTCCCCATAGCTGCAGTCTTTCTCGGGGTGATCGTTACTAATAAGAGGTCTTTACATTCCAAATACCTTTTTCCCCATCTTGGCAATGCCTGCTAGAATGAGTATAAAAGCAGAAAATAGATACTATAATATGTGAGCCAAACAAATGGATGCCGGTGCATTCAATAGCCACTTTGAAAAACATTAAACAAAACCAAAATATTCTGGCATCCTAAGATGATGGCTTTGAAACCCCCCCCACATAAAACAGTTTCAATTTGTTATTGCTGACACTTATAGGCTATTATTGTTTGTAGAATAAAGGCAGTTTAGCTTGTTTCTCTCGCTCACTTGCCTTTTTCCTTTGTAAGAAGCTAGAACAAAGCAACAGGGAAGTTGTGTGATATATGATTAATGCCTGTAACGGGGGTCAAACAGTGGGCAAGTACACACCAAGGCTGTCCTCTTGCAATATTCAGCATATCTTGAGCAAAGTTGACAGAAGTCTGCGTTTGCCTGGTGCATGAATGAAAGTCAATGTGTGTTTGCCAGAGTAGATAAACATTAAAGCAGCGTTAAATGTAGTTCATAGCTATAGTTACTTTAAAGAAACAGCAGATAGCTGTAGAGCTTTTTTATATTGCAACTCAATGGGGATTTCTATTATAATTATCTGGTGATGGAGTACTGTCATTTTGTCATTGCGAAGAAGTTCATCCCTGTTGTTTTTTATTTATTAATTGCAGACCTGGATGATTCCAGGTTTCTGCATTTGTCCCATGTGTCTACAGAGTGATCACAGGAATGGTCGCTGGTGTTAATATAGTCTTAACCTGGCTCACCAATCAGCACCCAGTTATCTATGCTATGAGAGTGGATACACAGACCTAATTCATGTTTTTACTTTGTTCTGAGAAACACGAGTTGGTTTGAATTAAAAAACTGCTTTCTAGGAATATGTGAACAGCTTTAGTCCACAAGATGCTTTGGTTATTGATGTTAGCTGGCAAACCTGAAACACTGAAGGCAGTGAAGATGGCTCTAGCTCAATGGGATTATTCCTGACATCACATAAAAATAAATGGAATGAGCTTGGACAACTTGGACTGTGGCCCTATTTCAGACCATGAACATCATCCCCCGTGTTTTAACTGGCTACAACTCAGAATTTTAAAATTCCCATTAATACTACAGGGACATCCCACATTAGCATTCAGTTTAGGTGAATTATTTTTTCTGCGCCAGGGTGAAAATCATGGTTCTTTATGTTTGATGAAAGTTCATCTCAGACTCGTATCATTTTCTTGTCTTTATAAGAAACTCTCTTGACAGGGAGGCTCTTTGAAATAAGCCACTGCTCTCCATCCCACTTCTCCTCTCCAGCTGAGCCAAACTCAAGCAGGACTGAAGTCCACATTGCTGCCGTGAAAACAGTCCGTATTTTGGTTGTCTTTTGAAGGTGAATTTGAGCTAAAATGGAGTACAAAGGAGGGATTGTTCGGACACTGCCGCTGGGGCAAACTAACATTCATTTACACCTCGCTGTAGTTCAGCCTGCAGACCTGAACTCTCTGATTAATGTTAAATGATGTTATGTTTGTTGTTGTGTGCCAAAGTGAAAGGCTCTGAACACAAACTATCAGGATTCATGATAAAATATAGTTTCAGCTATGTAGCTTACATTACTTTTAATACACCAACAATAACACATCAATAGATACAAATTTAGAGATTGGAGCAGAAGATTCTCAAAACTAATAGACGAGGCCTGTCGTCATCTGAAGCAGATTGAAGTAGAGCATCTCTGGCTGTCATATTTCAGGCTAATCTCCAAGGAAGTGACCCCATTTGGAAATCGTCTTTCAATATCATCCTGTTCTCTGAAGATAATATGGCACAGAGGAAACAGGTCTGTGTGTTGAGGTAAATATGTGTCATGGCATCTAAGGAATTTGACAGCAAAGGATGGTGTGACAGTGAGATGCTTATTGTATAATGATGTACAGTTCAACTAAGTAAAGCTTCCTTTCTATGTTTTAATAGAAGGAGGCTGCAGCTCTCATGAACATAATGTAACTCTCATAATATTGAAGCTGCGGAAAGTTCAGTTAGATTTACATTCCGCCACAATCCTGGCACTCGATGAGCAAAGAAAATGTGCAATTCTATAGCTCCCTGAGGGAAAAATGACCCCACTGAGGTACAATGGTTCACATTGTTGAGGGGACTTACAATGCTGTGGGAGGAAAGTCCAGGAAGAAGTGTGTGATGTAGAACCCTCATAAAAAAGGCTTCAGTTCCAACTTTACTTACTTCTCAGGTGTGACAACCTCATCAATATGTTATGCTGTTTATCGTCCCTTTCTCCTGCTGCCTTGTTATGTTTTTATGTTGTGCTTGCAATTTTTTAACTCGCTGACTATATCAGGACAGTATGAGTTAATTAGTTTTTGAAGCAAGGCATTTTAATCGGGGATACAAAATAAGTTTAGTATCCCTGCACGCCCTTATCTTTAGACTGTCTAATGAGGCTTTGGTTTTTTGAGAGCTTTTTCATCGCTGAGTTCAAAACATCAAATGATAGAAGAAAAATTGCACCCGAGTCCCTTCAAATGACCTTTGTCCTTGCAGATTGTAGATTATTTTAACAAGGAAGATATTTGTGTGTAATTCTAGGATCACCATTGTTGCTCTGTCAAGAAAAATAAATGCCTTGACTACTTAAAACCTATTTAACCTACGTTATTTTGGAATACTGTGTCTCTTTCTAGAACTATCCAAACTTTGACTTGACATGACATTTCCACTTTTAAAGAGAGGTAAAACTTCTAAAATGTTCCTATGCGCAGGGCCATTCTGTGTGAGACAACTGACTGCAGTGGATTTAGGATATGAGCTTCAAAGTGTTTTCCTGACTAGTCCTCCTTTGGGCTCATACAGGAAGACAATTCAGGGTTTTTTTTTCCAGAGAGGCAAACAACTTGCATAGTCTCTATTAATCTCTTTTTAGAAATGGACAATTTTCAATTTAGGAATCTTCAAACATCGTCTTTTATCAATGACATTCACCAGACGTCCATTGGTTGTTTTAGATGAGAGCAACTACATTTGCTAAGTAACCTCTGGACCGTGATTGTAAAAGAGCATTGTTTAGAAATCTTTATCGGGTTTAATCTTTCTTAAAGTATTGAAGAAGAAAGATTAAAAAAAAAAATCACATCACAGAATACCAATCAGATGGAGCTCGAAGGATCATTGCAGATGCTTTTGTTTCAGCAAAGCTGAGGTGAGGGTGACAGGAAGAGTGAGGCAGCTGTTCATCTTCACTGACAGTTTACCTAGAGCAGTCCTCTATGTATACTAACTATACATCTATAAATATATCGTGCTATCTGAGTGTGCCGTGTATAAACGGTTCTTGTATGTTAGAGACAAGAAGATGAAACTGGGTGTAACTTTTTCTCACAGATGTTTCAGGTAATAAGATCACATGACACCAACCACTTTCCTACTGTATGTGTTTTCCAGTGGGCAAATATGAATTACATATTTAGTTAGTGCAAGTGTGCAGGTCTGCCCTCAAACTTGCTCATACATTGGCCCTCCTCCAAGACTGTGTTGTCTTTTCCCTGCAAGTCCAAAAGGCGTGCCTACTCTATCGATTAACAGAGTACGGCAGGAAGCACATTTCCTGATGCGGTGTCTTAGAACTCTTAAGTGTAGTTCATGCCTTGTTTCCAGGGTAGCACAGCAAGGAAAGATGTGGACTCCGAGTCATCAAAGGAGCGACAGCTGTGTGTTTTTCTTTTCCTGGCACATCCTTTACTGAATCTGCTTTTTGGTTGTTAATGTTGCAGGATGCCTCATTGTCGTCTTCGGGGAGAGATTTTTTTGTCCCGATAAGAGTCCCGATAAGCATGGTGTCAGGACATGCATGTTTACATTCAAATTAACAACCAAGCTGCATTATGATTTTATTCTTTGTGTATTTACTTTCACAACTTATGCACTTCAGCCCAATGAACTACGTATCAGAAATGATACACATGTATTTGTATATATTTGATGATTAAGACATGAATCATTTTGCACTCAAAGAAGTATATACATTATACATTATTTTATCAGCATTATACTGATACATTATAGATAACACCGTCTCAGATATAAGATAGAAGATAGCTGATAGAAGATCAGGTCTGCAGACTCCTGGGTGTGAGCTCCGTTCAGTCTCCCTCCCTCTCCTCCTTTCCTCAAGCTGTGAATGGAGACAGTGACCTTCAGCTGAAAATAGATGCTCGAAAATGTTGGTGTCATACTTGACAGGTAAAATCCTGATTGATTATATTAGCCTTATCTCTGAAAAATCTTTGAAAAAAACATCACTACTCTGACCGAGGACCGAAAGCACTCCAATGCCACCATGTTGCAGGACATGCTTTGTCAAGTTTGACTTCCTCCCTTTGTGCTTTTAAGTGCCTGCTGGTTGGAGAATGTAGTCAAAGGGTGATTCTCTTCATCATCATCATCATCATTATCATCATCATCATCATCATCATGCATTTAATTGGACTGATACAATTAGAAAATGATCAAATGATTTAAAACATATATGGCCCTTGGTCATTCTTATTGCAGCATCAGAGTTCTAGTTTTTGACTAAATACAAGCTTCTCGGTCGCGCTGCCTTATTTTACTTTAACTCCCAGTTTGTTTTGCTTCTCTTCCCACCATTGCGCCATGTGTGCTTTGCCAGTAATGAAGTACTAAATAAATGAATAGGCTAAATGTATTTAAAGGTCAATAGAATAGCAACCAGACATTTCTTTTTTCAAATTTTTGCATCAGTAAAAAAAAATATTGCCCAAATATTGTCATTATATTAAAAGAAAGTGATTGTTTGAGTGAGTAGAGAATGATGTTTCACATTCAAACTATGTGGAAGTTAATTTCCAGATAACAAACGGGCACAGGCGCACATCCTCGCACGAACCATTTATCCTGTGAAGATGACCACATGCCAACGCCGCAAAGAATTAGCATTCAATGCAAAGGAATGGCAAATGGGATATTGGTGAGGTAGCGAGTCCTCTCGCTCATGTCTGGTGATTTATGTTGACCATTTATCATTATCAGTAGATCCTGGTATCATGTTTAAATTGTGTCCAGCTATTATGTTTGTGCATCTATCTTCTCTCCGTGCTTGTGAGGCGGCCTGAGCACTTGAGGGAACATCATTTTATAAACAGAGCTGTGTTGTCAAAACTCTGTCATTTGTTGACTTATTACGAGACTTGTGACCGTTGAACAATACATACTGTATAGATCTGTCGGGGCATACACATCGAGTGGGAGGTTAAAGCAGCGGACTGAATAAAGTGGATGAAAAAAGAAAGATTATATTGAGATCCTGGTACATTGGTACAGTGCCGGATACAAGGAAAGCTTTCCATCAGGCCTTGTTTGGACTTGCAATATTTAACCCACAAACCTACAATGAATGAATACATTAGCTGCAGGCCTGAGGTGTCCTCTGTGGGGTGGATGCATTTTCTAGAAAAAGTCATTTACCATCCAGACGGCTTGAGGTGGTTGACCAGTCAGAGCTGGAGCAGGAGTCAGAGCAGAAACATGGCAGGGGAGAAGCCCGAGCCGCGATAGGGTCCTGCTGCTGCAGCTGCCTGCTCCTTAGCTGGGGGCTCACTTGGCTGATCATGAAAAAGAAGTGTTTGCTGAGCTGGAGAGGGAGATTGAGATACGGTAATGCTGGTTTACTGGTAACAGTTTTAACTTTTGTCTTTTGCTCTGTGTCCATGAATTGTTTTCCCACATAATTGCGACCACCATCTATTTATAGCATGCTGTGATAATATCCAGCGGGAGTAAATGGAAATGGCATGCTACATAAATCTAATTATTTTTAGGCAAACATTTTTTATTTCTCTTTGTTTTCTATCACTCTTTTAAAATTGTTAAAGAGGGAAAACTCTGCGCCGAAGTAAATTCATCTTCCCCTCTGAAGTAAATAAAGAGTTTGTGTGCCCTCCCTCTGATTGAATTCAGATGACAGATCTTTCTGCCGCATTCTGTCAGAGCCCGAATGCGACTTCAGCCACTGCAGAGGGAAGCAGTCCCCACACTGTTCCCATCGCACCACGTGTGTGAAGAGAAGTGATTAGTGAGCAGCCACAAAGGTGGAAGATGGATGTGGTACGAAAGAAAGCTTTTCAAGAGAGCGTATCTCAGACCAGAACCATTTTCATGAATTACTGATTTCAGCTTTTTTTGTCAAAGGGATTCTTTAATGTAAGCATTATAAACATAACACACATCATTTAAATGGGAGAAGCTTACGTTACCAGAAGAAAATCATATACAAAATAGTGTAATACAATTGATTTTCAGCAAGCAGAAACATTTGCATTTAGATAGAAAGAGCTAAGATTCAGTGAACGTATCCATTCGGATCCAAAGTTAAGATACTGCATGTTTCACTTTGTTCTACAATCACACTGCTTCTTTCATTGACTGAACGTTCACATGCATGCCACACATCGGCATGAATCTATGAAACTTCATATATCTGAATTATTTATTCATAGTATAACATCAATTATAAATGTTGTTTTTTTAGATTTACAATATGTGCTGTCCAACACAGAATATTATATCAACTCTGAAATTTTCTCAGCTCTAAAGGCAAAGAGACAAAGTTATCGACGAGTTGGTGAACATAGTGGGAAACTGTATGCTAACAAGGTCAGCACAACAACTTTATACGGTGATAATAATGTCGTAAAAGTATTACCAGACACAACAGCATCGTCTTCACCTTCTGAGTCTGTGTGTGTGTGTGTGTGTGTGTGTGAGAGTCATCATGGTCCTCGAGAGAAACACCTGCTGCAGAAGGAACTACCACAGAAGCTTTTTCCAGTGCTTTGCCAGCTGTTTCGTTCTTTCTTTCTGTGGACATATGTTGTCACTGTGATGGCATCGCAGCTATGCAACATGTAGTCATGAAACTTGACAGATGCGTAGTTGAAGGATGATTTCGAAGATGAGTGGGGTCCGAGCAAAGGCGCTAGAAGTATGGGGGGAGGAAGCAAGGAAAGGTCCATTGGCCTCTCCACTTCATGGCGCTGGCCCGATTTTGCATGGCGGCTGGTGTAAAGATGGTCTTTTATTTAAAGCTGCTTCTGGCAAATGTTCAATTAGAATATGACATATTGGTGTCTAGGGCTGCACGGTGGTGCAGTGGCTAGTTCAACAGGGGCCCGGCTTTCGATCCCCGATGGTCTTTTGCGTTCCCTCTAGGTTCTCCGGGTTCTCCGGCTTCCTCCAACGGTACAAAGGCATGCCGCTCAGGTTAATTGGAGGCTCTAAATTGTCCGTAGGTGTAAATGTGAGTGTGAATGCGTTGTCTGTCTATCTGTGCCCTGTCATAAACTGTCCCCCACGACCCTAAATAGGAAAGCGGTTTGGATAATGGAATGGAATACTGCATTTCAACAGTGTTTACATGCACTCAATAAACAAGATTATTGCAGACACTTAGGTAAACAAAGGAAGTTGGAGAACAATGAGATGGTTTAGTTTGAAGAGGAAATAGTACCATGTCTAGATTGAAAGTGAATTATATTTCCAGGGACAAATATTTTTACCTTGATGCACCTTGAAGATCTGTACAGATTTATCTGCTTAATCTGACATGTATTTACTGATAATCGGATCATAAGAGGATAAAGGTGCTTTGTATTGTTTTACTCGATGCCTATTTCTTCAGATATATTATCTTAAATCTGAATAAGCTAACACTTCAATACACTTATGTTCAGCAACAGATTGAGTGAATGCGCTCTCTAAAATGTTTCTCATTGGGTATTACTTGATTGAATATTGCTGTTCGCATTACTGGAGTATTGAGTGTGACAAAGATAAATGAAGAGGCCCATCTGGAGAATGTTACAGAGAGCAGATCTGCTGGTTGGGGCAATTCCACTCACTGCAGCATTTATTGACCACACCGCTGTGTGAGTTTTCTCAAAGCAGTCCAATTTAATTTGCTTTAGTGCAGGGATGCAAGGCTAATTCCTTATTCATGGTCTGATTTATTCTCCTTTTTACTCTTCTAAGTCTTTGTGATTTGATGATTCAAGATAACGTTAATTACTCCTCACCTCCAACCATCCAATGTCTGTTGTGTGTCGAGTGAGATGAGCCTTGGATGTGCAGCAAAGATAGAACTGATTTTGATGGATTTTTTTTATTTGACGAAGTTTTCAAATCACTGCAAGTACGGTTTGACTTGGTGATGATGCGTGTCCTTATCTGGCAGGGAAGCGTCGAGACCTGGTGGAGTTCTGTGGGGAGCCACTAGATATTGCTCTTGAGTCTTTGTCTGTTTGACAGTTTGATGCAGTTTGACGTTTGTTTCTGTTTTATTTCAACGACTATTAACACCTTTCTTATTGTGCAAGCTTGTGTGTACTTCTTGTTGAAAATAAACTAGATTTATTCAAATTTAAAGACATAACTGAGATTAACTCATTTAGTAGAATCATTTATCAGTCGTATTATCCTTCTCCTGTATTTGACTGTGTTGCAAACTTACTTTATTTCCTGCATTTCTGAGTGATTTTGTGCATCTCTAAAAGCGGGATAGAAGAACTGGATTGATGGGTTTCTGATGTGCTAACACAACAGACTGGCATTATCATCATAGCTTCATTTTGTTATCCTGCCAGGAAACAGTGGAAGCAGGTGATAGTGAGGTATGAATGCTGACCTGGCTGTCCATCCTACCTTCCACCACCTTTGTCTGGCCCTCCGCTCTTATCTATATGTCTGTCTGTGGATTATTGAACCGGCGCTGCAGCAGCCTGAGCCAGCCACTCAGCCTTAGTCTGCCCTCCGTCCTCTCCTCCTGACTGATGGGGATGTGATCTGATAAAAAGGACTTGGGGTGAGACTGAAGGCTCTGGTTGCAGTCAGAGACCAAGGTCAGCTCTTTACATTGACCGGACCACACATTCCGGTTCCTCTTCCTCTTCTTCTGCGTCTATCTCTTCTTTTTCTTCTTCTGAGGGGTTGAACAATGGAGTGTTATCATAGTATTCTTCCCTGGAGAGGCTAAGTAGAGCTATACACTGTAAGTGCTGGCAGTGTAACTAACAACGATCTAGGGTAGAGAGAGAGGGCTGAAACAGCAGTTATCCTCCTATCTGACACCACTCTTTGTGCCTGTTCTAGCACACCCACCTGGCTCTGTGCACACAGTTAATGCAGGCTCACTTAATGCAGGCTCAGTTGATGCAGGCTCAGTTAGAATACGTTAAGAGAACACTCGCTATTGTTCGTCTTCAGGGTCAGGACAGTTTCTAATCGGACTTACTGCTCTCCACATCTGATTACTAACTGGTGGTGAGTAGCAATGAAGCCAGATCGAGTGGACTCTGTAGCTATGGGACTCACACTGGGAGTCGCTACAGAGTAAGACAAGAGGGATTAATCTGTTCTATATTTATATGTATTTCAAATCAATTTCTATTCAGAATATCTGTTATTCTCAGTTTGGGCCGTACCGTTTATTGAGGGCTATGCTATTTGTTGGTTATGCCCAATGGTAGAAGGATAAATATCTTTTTCTGCAGTAAAGTCAAAGACCTGCATTCACAATATTATATATATAAAAAAAGGTAAGTATTATTAGCATAATAAAGGTATCACAAGTGAAAGTACTCCCTCTGTGACCTCCCCCCTCTCCTTGTTATAGTATTTTTATAGATCATTTGATTCATTATTATTGCACTGTATGGGTAACAATGCATCATACTTTATAAACTGATCCCATTTTTTCCAACCTAAAACTACAAGGTAACTAGTAACTACAGAATATCTGTTTATTAAATACGATGGAGTAAAAAAGTAAAACATTCCCTCTGAAATGTGTAGAAGTTTGAAGAAGAAGAATTTAACTGCTCAAGTGCCAGTAAACTACAATTGTAATTGTGAAGGGTATGTGAGTATATGCACTTTGTTACTTTCCACCACTGACTGAGGGTGGGTGTTGGTTATTATTGATATCATAATCATGCTGAGATCATTCAATTACTATTGCAAAACATTCCCCATTATTAATTAGCATGTAATAACTTACATTTGAGACAATTAGTATAACCTTTCTCGACCCTGCATTGTTTACTAGTGTATGGCTGTTTTACATTTTAATGCTGTGAGCATTGCATTTCTTTCTCCATGCTGTGAATTGGATTACTGTAAAATAGAGCTGATGTACAAATGGCCACAGGTGGCAGATGGACCCAGAGAGCTAGCCCACTGGTGTCATCGCCACCGCGCTAACGGGGGTCTTTACTTGCTATGCTAACGAGATGTGAAGCAGAGTGTAGGAGATGGATGAGAACGAGCAACAGAGGGTGAAACTCCGGGGACAAGGGCCACAGCAGCTGGATGCATTACCTGCACGTTAGTGTGTGTAGTTATGGCTAGTCAGTTTAATCTGTGAGATGACTTCCTGAGTCCTTGCTGGTGCAGAAACCATTTTTCATCTCCCCCTCCCCACTCCCCCCCGTCTCTATTAGCTGATAGAAAGCATTTCCAGCATGGCGTAGTCATCAGTCTCTTCAGCTGTTAGGTCACAGCCAAGTCTTCACTTACATTTCTCATTTTGTGAACTATATTTCCCCCAACTCACACTCTGCCTTCTTTGTCTGATCTGGCTGTTGTCACATTATTTCCTGTTCAAGACATTAATCGTGTGTAGCCATTAATCGTGTGTAGTACAATTAGTTGAGAAATTGTTGTTGGTAGACACTGTTGATATTCTATAATAACACTGATGGCAGAATACTATCCTTAATTTCCGGTTGGTACAAAATTGTACCAAGATAAAAAAATGTTGCATACTTACTGCAAAGATCAGAACGCAGCATATACTTTATGCAATTATCTATTGTAATGTAATGTGAAAGTTGCACTGCACTTTCTCTCAGTTTCACTCAATCACTTCCTCATCTGCTTCTCTTTTGTCCTCACTGGATTACTGCATTTGCTCCTTCTCCCTCCTTGTTCCTCTCTTCTCGCTCGCTGTGCATGATTTCTATTGCCTGCCCCACTGCAGAGGCAATGGAGCAGAGAGAACGTCCAGTTCAGGCAAATTCTTCTCTGAGGAACGCATATATTAGAAGAGAGCAGAGGAGAGAAAGAGCACGACAACAGGGAGGGAGAGGGAGCGAGGAGAATATGATTATACGGGTTATGCTTTGTACCTGTGGTTTTACTTTGTGCTTTGGGACCTCTTACATGCTTTGGTGAGGTCGGCTGGCTTTAATAATACCTCTCACAAGCCTAATGCTCTCGAGACAGGTGGACAGTTCAGTGATTACGGGTATTTTTAGCTCCACCTCAGCGGCCCAACACAGGAGAAGCGTGAACGAGGACGTTTTGAATGAATCGACGCCCCCGCGCACAGCCGAGGACGTCAGCAACAGCAGCACTACCAGCTGAGAGGAGTACCCCCCTCCCCACACACACACACACACACGGGCACCACTGAGAGGAGCAGAGCACAGCAAATCACAGACCTGCAGCCAACATGTTGGGCCAACCAGGACAGGCAACCTTACACGTGCCTTTCAAGAGGCAGCCAGTGTATCGCGCGACTCTCAGGTGTGTATCCCAGCCCATCTCCCAACACATATGTGGGATTGTATTGCGGCGGAGCAACTCAGGAGGTGTGTCTGCGGAGGCTTTCCAGCAGCTGCAGGGGACAAAGTGCTTGGGATTGCATGCCGCGAAGTGTTTGTTCAAAGTAGATTTGCAGGCGGGAGAATTCTCACGCATGCTGAACGGTGTTCTGTCTATCGTTTGTTTTTGAGAAAACAGCCGGCTGTTTTGCCTTTAGGATTGCCGTTGGGGAGTGCATTTATCAAGACGTACTAATGGTGCAGTCTCTCCAGGAATGAGAACACAGAGAGGGAGAAAGATAGAGAGAGAGGGGCTCTCTGCAGTGCCTCATGATCACAGGTCACTAACCACTGTGTTGGTGTCAGCAGAATTGGGATCTCTCAGGCTGATTATGATGCTTTCTATATACATGGCTAATGTCTATAGAACATATCTCTGTAGGTTAAACCATAGTGGAGGTTTGATGCAGTCCTCCTCACCTATTGGTCAGCCAAAGATGCACTTCTCAAAGGAATGTGCTTATTTACATGGGTTTGCTTCTTAATTCTGCTCTTAGTGGCCAGCCCACACGCAGCCACATCCACAGAGATATACTGTATATTTACAGACTTACACATACAATGTCACATCTGCTGCAAATTGTATTTGTCCATGCTTTGGTGGCTTATACCTCCTTTTTTCTGAAATTGTATGTTGTTTATATCATTGATTTAAGAAACACGGCGTGAGCTCTCTATCATGGTGTTTCACCTTTCAGCATCAAAGTGGACTGACCATGTGTGCAGCTGTTAATGGTGTGCTGGACAGTCACAGTTCTACATCTATTTACTGGTATTCCTTGGTCAGATATACAGGTATATGAAGGGAGAACCTACAGTGTTTAAGCTGTTCTTTGGTTAATACTGTCTATTTTAATGGGCGGTGACATGGTGACGATACCATAGATCCATGCATATCAAGCTCATTATCATTCTGTATCGATGTCAGTCGCAGCGATAAGGTTACTGAGCCTATTTATCATTCCTGCATGTGCTCCTTCATCGTTCAGACCTCCTGCTGTGCGCTCAGCTACAGAGCCAGTGGGCTGTAAACACCAGAACACAACATTTCACTTACAGCGTGTAGAAATAATAATAGAAATTGACAGTTTGTGTCAGCGTTGAATCAATATTTATTTAAATAGCAGGATATGCAACCACATTTATAACCTTGCTTATTATGAACTGACATCAATGAGCCTCTTGTGGTTTCCGTCCAGTCTTAAGTGGTGTTCTGTTTTCAACTAATTAGGTAATGGTCGTCTTTAACGTGGTCTGGTTCTCCTCGGGGCGTTGGATACCATCTGACTTTTTGTTTAGTTCACCCAGTCAGTTCCAGTAATGTAGAGTACAGCCCAGTCAAACCAAGCCCATCCTTCTCATCTCATCCCTTGGCCACAGGGCCAAATGTGGCCAAAAGACACAGCGCTTCATTTGTATGCTGAGCTGATATAGAGGTCACCTTTTTGTTAAGTGCAGTTTGAATAGCTGGACCATTTCAGCCTGACAAAGGACACACCTACAATTGGTGCAGGGGACAGAATACCCGGGAATAGAGGAGCGGCAGTATGGGGGAAAGGAGGGGACCTCTCCTAAACCACACACGTTCTGCATATTTCTAGAATAGACGTAACGATGATGACAGAAAGTTGAGGAATTTGAAAAGGAAGGATATTCCCTGTGTATTAAGACCGAGACCATTTAAGGTATTTGGAATGTGATTTAGATGAGCCTCTGTGAGTGGGATAGAAATTCCGGGGAAGAGACTGTGGTAACATCTTTATCCTGCTGGCCCGTCTTAGTGTGCACCAGATGTTGCCTACCTTCCTCCTCTGATGCCTGACTTAATAAGCATCGTAAGTCTCTACAAGCTCTCCACACACTCAGGACACAGAGATCTAAATATAGCCTCAATATTCAGTTACACTCTGCCAGCCAAGTGGAACCTCACCTAATTCATTGAATCCATCTGTTTAATTTCCTTGATGTAATGATATTGCGATAACCTGCATGCTTAAGTAATAAAGAAAGACAGATGGAACTGGCAAAAAAAACACATGATTAAATCATTTTTTATATTTTCTAAAACACTGTGTACTATGTTAAAATAACCCTTATTTGTCTCATTATGTGATGTGGTGACCATGTATTTAATGTCAAAAACATAGTGCTCTTATGATCTGAGTAGAGGAATACCAGAGAATGAACAAACAATTTTAGAGGGAACAGATTGGGAGAGAAACCTACAGAGTTTTGATGGCTTTGTGTATCGCATATTTATGCAGAACAGATGGGAAAACACTGTTATAGTTATGCATATTACAACAAGACAATGACAGCAGCAAAAAATGAATAGTTTGCATCCTAGTAGATGTTGTGTGTTTTTATGGGGCGACTGGGGCTTTCGTGTTCGGTCCCGCATGCTGCTCGTTGCCACCGAGCATTGCAGCTGTGGAGTCGCGGTGTTGCCTTCGCCCTGTGTGTCACTGTAATGCAACTCCCCAGTGGAGGTGTGCTCAGGGGCTGCTTTGGCTCTGCAGTGTGTGTCTGCTCAGATTCTGTAATGAGAACTGCGGGAGAGACGTCCCTTCAAGCCTGGAGCTAGTCCGGTCACAGCCAGCCCACAGCAGAGGATAACACACACACACACACACACACGCAAAGAGCTGACTCAGTCGGCATGTGCTGCAAAGAGAGATTTTAAATGGTTAAAAGTAGTTATTTGCCAATCTTGATGAGAAGTCAGACATGACTCTGTTTTTCTCCACTGGTAACATGGTGTAGGTGCACCGTACACACTGAAGCAAACACTGCTGTAAAGACAGGTCTGCTGCAGTAAAGTGTGCTGCGCTTTACAAGCTTGAACACCCTCAGGGCCAAGATTCTCTGCAGCAACATTTTAACAGGACTAATCAAATTTCTCCTATACTGCACATTCTGTGTTTTTTCTTACATTTGATGACTCAATCATTTGCCTCTGTAACACATCCCAAAGAGTAAGGTAATGTAATCAAGGGTCTGAATATATGTGTCTAGTTTTGTCTCCTATTTTGCTTTAGTGAGCAATTCTGCAGCTGTTTGATCATTTGATACATTCCTCCACCGTCATCTGGCTGAATAAAGCTCCCCAATGTTTAACAAGTCTTTGTTTTTTTAAATGTGTGTGTGTGTCTGTGTGTGTGTGTGGGGCGGAATTGGCTTGGAGTAGTCGGAGGGTATTTAGAGTTTGGATGACACAATAATACCTCTGACAGGATTTTGTAAGGATTCAGCCGTGTTTCACAGCTTGAGGGTTAGGTGAATCCGATTGTTAAAGGATCCAGTGGCTGTTTATCTGCCCCTTTACTTTTGGACAAAAGCACTGGCAAATAACATGGCTTTCATGAAATGGCATAGAGAACAAAGATTACCCTGGTTCAGATCATGTAATCCTTAAGGATAACATATCATTCTAACTATGCCTGTCCTGTTGTGTTTCTCTGCATTATAAAGAGCATATGGTGAAAGTGGCAATAGCATGAAGGCTCTCCGTGTCTTAACACACTTTCAGGCCTTGCGTTGCACGTCTCCTATTTATTATTATCTCAATTTGTGATACAATATTAACATGACATTGTATTTAAAGAATATATGGATGAGAACAGTTGTGCTTAAGTGTATTGGTCTTCAGTTAATTACGCTGCCAGCTCTTAAAGAGGTGTTCTCCCAAGAGCCTGTGAATGATGTGCAGAATTGCACATATTGAACCACCCAGAACAACAGCTGCTGTGCCATGTTTATCTGTGGGCAGGCCCTCATTAGACAATGTACCTTTCTGCCTATTTCTGCTTAGCATTTCTGCATTTCTGTTTTATTGGTGATGTTTGATTTATGTTTGATGTTGCAGGATTATGGGGTTTAAAGATCAAATAGATAATCTGACTGTGAACATATGCAATTTGTGTCTGGCTGTGTGTGCGTGTGTGTGTGTGTGTGTGTGTGTGTGTGTGTGTGTGTGTGTGTGTGTGTGCCCAGGCCAATGTGTATGTAGTAGGACAGATTGCCAAACTTTGGCTCAATCCGACATGTTGCGGATCATTTATTCATTTGGTACCGTAAAACCTTTGGGAGCTTGAGGAGAAAGAAAGATGCTCGGACTAAATCTTGCAAATGATAACTGCTGCTGCATGGGGCTTGCATTGAGAACCTGCA
The DNA here is from genome assembly GCF_029220125.1 of Pseudoliparis swirei. NCBI lineage: Eukaryota > Metazoa > Chordata > Actinopteri > Perciformes > Liparidae > Pseudoliparis > Pseudoliparis swirei. The sequence goes on along the minus strand of NC_079391.1, from coordinate 13,629,992 downwards.
GGTAGGCCTTTGTTTTGGTACACTTGCTTGATACTTGATGTATCTGTTTGTGATTGATATAACTGCCTTGTGAGGGTGCACATGGTGTAGATGCTGACAGCTTAGTCTGCTAATCGATACTGCAGTTGTTCTGCTGCACAACGTTTAGGTCTTAAATGGAGTGCGGGCCCCAATCTTGGTCCGCTCTTCTGTAAAAGATCTTTGTAGTAGTGACTAGAAGGATACTAATCCTTCTAGTCCTTCATTAGAATGCAATGCTGATGATAAGCTTCTCCACCTTTGTTTTGCTATCTGTTATGGAGGGCGGCTGTAGCTTAGTGGGGTAAGAGGGCCGTCCTGCAACTCCAAGGTTGTGGGTTCGATCCCCGCTCTCCCCATTAGTTGCAAGTCGAAGTGTCCTTGAGCAAGGCACTGAACCCCCAGTTGCTTCCCGGGCGCATCACTGCAGCCCACTGCTCCTTAATAACTAAGGATGGGTTAAATGCAGAGAACTAATTTCCCCTTGGGGATTAATAAAAGTGTATATTACCTGACATACTTAGCTTTTGTACATTTAAATAATGATGAGAATGATTCCTTATGTTAGTCTACAGAGAAAGATGTCATCTCCGACTCAAATATGTGCTGCAGAATTTAGGACAAACCGGTTCATCATAAATGATCTTAAAGCTCAAAACAGCAGCATAATATCGATGTACACATGCACCTTGTAGGAAGATGACCAAGAGGCTGTGCAGTGATCCAGCATCTGTTTCATCACAGGGAGGATGCTGTGAACAGTGTTCTTTGTTCAAATAGCAAATGATGACTGCAGTTACGTGGAAATATGATAAAGGGCCTGTCTCCCAGAATCCTCACCCTCCTCCTGGCCCGTCTGCTCTTCTCTTCTGATTTTGTTTTGTCACTCATCAAAGAAATGGTAGAGAAACATATCTAATCGGATAGGATGAGCAGAAACATCTGCTGTATAAATGTGCACTTGTATGTGTGTTAATATGAAATAATCTTCCTCCGCTGTAAAATGGCGCGTGGCTGTCAAATGATTAGCCATGAGTAGATAAGGACATCTAAGGGGGGGAAGAATGGTGGGGATCGCTGTACTTCACCATGACATTGATGAGCAAACAGCATGCCACAGTTAATTGTGATCATGTTGGGATCATGTTTGAATGCTACAGTTTGTTTAAACTAGTTGATGTGCATTTTAACAGGACTACATTTAAAATACAAAAATTGTGCAAATATAGCATTCTCATAAAACACAATCTTTTTTTATTTTTACTCGAGGATACTTAACACTACGATTTGAATGCATCATCACTCCTCCCAGTTAAGATATTTCATCCAAAATTGCCGTAATTTGAAGTATTATTTTGTGTCTTTTTCTCCTTTTTTTATTTGTTGCCACTTATTTAATCATTTTGTCTTCATAAAATGTACTTTTCTACATCAAGTGATGGCAATCATCAGAGCATCATAACATCTGCCAGTGAATGCTTGATCTTTCGTTTTCCAATTAATAGGCAGACGTGATGCATTGCAGTGCTCTGCTGCTCTTGGATGCTGTGGTGCTTGCGTGTTTGGTTGGAACTAGATAATAAATGTGAGGTTTGTATGGAAGGTCTCTGATCTTTGCACTGCTTGGTTTTGGTTCATAAATTACCCTGCGTGTGGAAGGACTATGAGGTTAAGTAGAAGGAGAGAAGACCCAATATATCTTTGTCTTGTCTTACTTTTTCTTTTTTGAACCTCAAGCTCTCCAATAGTCTTCGTTTTAATTCTGCTGACAGTGCGGTGATCATTTTGCTAGATAAGCCTCCGACACATGGAAGGAGCTCCCTGAAGGGATTCAAGGGGCAGACGGTCAAATTCAAATGAATTACTAGTTAAATCTCTTACTTGGGGATGCTCATAAAAGTCTAACATTCCCTGGCACTTCCCATCCCCTTCTGTCCTATACATTGCACAGCTAAGTGATTAGTTGTGTTTGGCTTTGTAGTAGAGGTCTGACTTTGTGTTTAGCTGCTGAAATACTGCATGCAACACCCGAGCAGATGTTCCAGCTCTTGATCACATATCACAATAGCAAGTACCACCTACATGTAGCCACAGGCAAACGTGTGCAATCTCAGGATGTAAAAGCAACAAACTCAATATACTTTGCCAGTTTAGATGTGATACTTGCTATTGTGATATGTGATCCCCATGCCTTTAGCAGTCTAGACCTCATTAGACTGGCTTATGAAGACTGTGCTTTGGAGCATCTGAATGGATGATCAGATCACATATCCCAATTACATTTGGGTGATCTTCCATAATGCAGATGCAGTGGAATGAGCGAGGATGTCTTCCTGGCTGCCTGCCCATCATTCCATCATGGCAGAAAGAGAAAAGCTGTGTCAGCGTGGGAAAGGCAAAGGCAAGAAATAATTTACGGCTGAGACAGAACATAATTACATGCATTTGATCACATTCATTCTAACGAGAAGCCATTGCTGATCATCCAGCCTGCAGTGCTGTCTGGCAGTTGTTTTCATTCCAGTCATTTACCTCACTGTGTATTTCTATCTGCACGATTGTGTCAGTTGAGACCTTCTCTATCAGTACTGACTCCTTTTACCTGACCTGGAATCATTTGCTTGGACCCAGACCTCAACCTGCTTTCCCTGGATTGGCTGCCAGGTCCACAAACTTGCATATCATACAGCTACAGAGCAGCTTGCCCACCGATGCTCGACTGCTGCAAAGATCAGATGGTAGAGACGGCTTTGAGCCCTCTGTTCAACACTGCACACATTGATAGGCATTACATTTATTGGTAATATTTCAGGATTGTCTATGAAATGAACAACATAAATAACTGTTAGTATCAATGACCAGCAACGGCATTGGTCAAGTGGGAATCTTGTCTTCTCCTGTTCTTTAAAGGCAGAATAGCAGGATTTGCTGCATTTTTAAAATATGTTTTACGAGAGCTAATCACTTGGTAACATTTGAAGATTAACATCCTATTTTCTTCCATACATATCTCAGGATTGTGTGCTACTACTCTTGGTTCCACCTTTCTTTTTTCTCTATCAATGCCTGGCTACCATAGCATGGTTCTTGCTGTCGAATCTAATTTGCAACCTCATATTTTCAGTAAGTGGGGCCTGTGAGATATCTCTGCTTGTGAGAGTGAGTCGGTGCAATGACCAGTGACCTGAAAGCACTTCTACTCAGGATAGTCCAGCACGACCTGAAGGTGAAGCTCAGGGAGTGCAAGGTCTCCTACAGGAGGAAGCCGGAGGCCAAACTCCAGAAGAACAATGTGAGGGAGGTGTGGACAGGGATGAAGCAGATAACTGGCTTCAAGGTTGGAGGGAGACAACCAGGAGGCTCAATGGAGAGGGCCAACAAGCTATTCAATAGGTTTAGTTCACAGCCCTTATCTGTACAACACACCTCCCCATGTGTCCCCTCTGTTGAGCTGCACAAAGGCGTCCACCGTCTCCTGGATCGCTGACTACCTCACAGGCAGACCACAGTTTGTCTGACTGGATCGTGTGCTGTCTGAAACGGTGGTCAGTGATGTTGGCGCCCCACAGGGAACTGTTCTGTCTCCCTTCCTGTACACCACTGACTTCCAGTACAACTCGGGGTCATGCCATCTGCAGTGGTTGTGTGTAAAAGGGAGGAACGGGAAGTGGAGTACAGGGCAGTAGTGGATGACTTTGTGGAGTGTGCCGGCGGAAATGACCTGCTTCTGAACGTAGCCAAGACCAGAGAGATGGTGGGGGACTTCAAGAGGAGGATGACGGCTCTACAACCGCTGAGAAATCTGGGAGAGGAGAGGCAAAATTCTTCATATAACTGCAGAAGAAGAAGAAGAGGAATTTTAAAAAAAGAAGAAAAAAGTGCTGTGTCAAAGAGTAAAGCAGTACTGCAGCGTGCAGAGTAGCGGGACAGGCAGGTGTTATCCTGCTGATGCATTGTTTTCTCTTTGGGGACGTGTACACTGATGAACTACCTGTACTTGATCTTGCATTGTCAAATAATTCCTCAGTGTCAGTCAGTTACGTACATCACTTTCACAGCGCCGATGGAGCCCCTGGAGACGGGAGGTCAACTGCACCATGTTACTTCTCATTAACTTGGGATTCTCCATAGCAAGTGGTTCGTGTTGTCATGTCTACTGAGATTGGCTCAGACCTTTAATGATAAAGCTTGACACAGTGCTGAGGAGGCGTGTCTGAATGTGTGTGTCCGTCAGTGAATTGAAGCAAAGTGCCTTTGAGCCTTTGCTATTGATGTGCTGATCACAGTGGGAGAAAGACTGTGGCGTGAGAAGAAGAAAAAAGAGTCATCGACCGTTCTAATTTCATTTGTTTCAGAGTTTGCTAGGGAACAATTCAATTAGTTTGATTCATGCCGTGATGTAGGCTTCACACCTTGTCTCACTAATTAGACATTTTATTATGAAACAAGTGTTTTATTATAAAACGAGTGTTATCAGGAGATGAGCTCCACTGATAACATCCATGTGCAAGTAAGGGCTACAGATGAGATGAGTAGCATCCTCTGACTCTCTTTCATCTCTTTTGTACAGGTATGTGCTGATTGTGTATTTTTGTCTCGCTAAGAGATCATTTGCTTTCCAAAACCTTCTCTCCCGTAGCTTCTCGGTGTCCCAGAGGAGATTTGAAATGTCAGAACTTTCAGACACTGCTGTGATGTTTAGAATTACACAAGGCAAGATATATATGTGTTCAGTTTTATTAGATTGATTCCAGAAGCAGCATTGCACTAGAGAAGATTGTCTCACTCCCCAGAAAAGCTGCTGCAGACGGGTGCTTTTTCATACAGTAATTCCCAAATTGTGAGGCTATTTTTAGGATTACCTAATTCTAATTTTGATTAAGTGTGGGAACAGTATGACATTTATCTTGTATCTTTTTTTTCCTCCTCATATTCCCCTCTCGTATTCCCCTAGCGTACACTCAGACATTCGCACCCTTCAGATTGTAACAATCCTTGTTAACGTGAATAAAGAGATGAAATAAAGATGACTCCTGGTTGCCCTGGGTCATCATTATTCAGTGAGTATATTGCAGGATATTAAAGTGGTATTAAATATTGATCTAAGCTGCAGGGGCTTCTTCATCGATTTATACTCCAGAGTAATGCTTGCACCAGAAAACTTCCTAACTTTCTTTTTTTGTCGCAGCGTATCCCTGTCGTTATTGATCCCTAAGATAAATGCTTTTGAAAGTAATTTTATTGTCATGGTTGGAGGCTGTATAAAACTATTTTTTTGATGAATTATGTAAAATCACCCTTTATAAATATTCATCAGTCATCCAAATGTGTGCCAATGGAGCAAGGGAAGTGCTTAGGCACTCAAAGTCCTGCTGGGATCCATCCTTGAAAATGGCATCTCCTCTTCTGCAGGCAGTTTATAACCAAGAGCAAATATTTCTGTGTAAAAGATTTTTGTCAGGATCTGGAATTGTTGTGTCTTGTTTCCTGTTTTATTTTGAAGCCCCTGTCTCTCGTATCCTCTGTTTTCCTGCGCTTCCTGGCCCTGTCATTGTCTACCCTGTCCCTGATTGTTTCCACCTGTGTCCAATCACCTGCACCCTCCCTGTGTATTTAAACCCTGCTTGTCTCATTCCCCTGTGTTGGTTTCTACTGTTTTAGATCCCTGGTGATCACGCATGGTAGACCTGTTATGTTGTATGCGTCCTTGAGTTAAGATGATTAAAGTTTCGGTGCAACGTTGTCGGCGTTTGGGTCCTCTCGCTCAGTGGCTACACCCGTGACAGTTTTGTGAAGCCTTTGTTCATACACAGGAGTTAAGCCTCCAATATTTGTTTTTGCTGTTTACAGTTTGAACATTTTTATTTCCAACTGAGCTGGCATGAAAAGAGATGTAAATGTTGAGCGGCACCTATTTTTGGCAACATGTTTCCAAACCAGGAAATCAATATTCTATTGGAAACTTGTCCAGAAGAAATCTTACTTATATAATCGGTACACACTGTGACCATGAAATAATTAGTGAAGTTTTATTGGTTGATTACGATATAAAGTGTTTATATCATGAAATATTAGTGTTTGTGCCAATTAATAATTTAAGAACATTCTGACTCAGAGCACTGGTCCTAGTTTTTGCGCATTTTGATTAGTGTTTCCTCGCATCCTAATTCTGTATTATTGGTCCAACATAGGCCTGTCTTGCATTCCCTGCAATTAGCGGTTGCCTTGCTTATGTTTTGGAACGGCATGACCCAAAGGACCATTGTGACTTCAGTGAAATGTGCGGTGTAAAGAACTGTGTGTGTTGAATATTAATGAGGTGACAGCTCTTTAAATTTTTTGCCAAACCCTCTTTCTGACAGGGGTTCAGACTCTGGCAAGTCCTTGCCCCTGTCTCTGCTCTCCAATGGGCCTGCCTTTGCCACTCTTTGCCCAGTGCTGCTCGAGTGGTTTGCCGGATGACTACACACTCCATAAAAGCAGAGCTTCTACCAGAGTTTTCCTGTTTCATTGACGCTATTTTAGACTGTACATGTATGTGTGTGAGGCATATATCTTCTCCAGTAAAGCTGTAAGCGCTGTGTCGTACTGTCAACTCGACTAAACTTGGAATTTCTGCAGCTGTAATCAGTGATGATGATGATGATGATGATGATGGTGATGCTCGTAGCCAAGTCTTCCCTGTCATTCCCGTCATTTCCTTCACTTCCATACTGATTGACAGTTGAGTCTCCCAATAACTCTTGGGAGAGACTGCCGATATACTTCCTCCACAAATGTCAGCTGAGCGAGGCTGCTGCAGTGCTCTGCTATGAAACTGATAAAGGTCAGTCAACATGTGCAAATCCTGCTGCAGAATGCTTATCTCCTTAATGGCTCCCTGTGCCTAGATATCGAGCGCAAACCGCTGTTATTAAGGCTTAATTAATTCTGCCTGCCAGGGCTGGAATGCTGCAGGGTGTTACTAAAGGTTCATGATATCTCTCTCTCTTTCCCACGATGTAATGTCTTGTCACACATGGGTGTTGTGTAGTATACACAGACGTGACTGTCATTACGGAGCTCGGTATCGGTTCAAGGCACCTCATTTAACCTCTCATGTGTTGAGGTCCTTCTTTGATTTGTTTTTGTCTCATTCTTTGGAGTAAACATTTCATCTGCGTATTAAGAGCTTACTGATGATGATGATCCATCCGTTACGGCTAATTGAATTGCTCTGGAAATCATGTCACTAAAATAATTGATTTGTGTTGCATGTTCTCTGGTCATTATATTAATTGCATGTTTTTTAAATGTTTCAGTTCACATGTCGCTGCATTGTAGGGCCAAATGGAGGCTGCTATGACATTTATTTCACCACACCTCTTAAATATGGCTGTAGGATGGACGAGTTGTTTTGATGACTTGTTAATGGAAACTTGTACATCAGAAATCAAACATATTAAATGTTCTTTCTAAATATATATTCAGTATACAGGAGTAATATCGTGACATAAATATTACGTTTTAGTGGTTGATTTCAATCAGTTAATTAATTTCAACATTAAAAACTGTTAATAATATTGTGAAACATCAATGAATGTGCCAATTAATAATAAAACAAAATCAAAAAACAAATGTTGAATGCAGCTATTAATAAATCTAAATAAACTGTATTCTTAAACACATCAACACAAAAGGCGTTTACATATTCTGTGACAGTAATTAACAAACTGATTTGTTCCTTTTCGTGCTACTGTGAGTTGAATGTTAATATGATGTTGTACAAGATTCCTCCTGCCACTTGAGTTATGAGACACCACATTGATGCTGCGATGCTTATTACAAATGGTACCTGGAGGCAGACAAGAGGCTCTTCTGGCCCTTGTTGACAGCGCTGAAAGTAATCACTTGTCATAAGCGCGCCTGTTTCCGTGCTTCCCTGTGGGCTGAGACTCGTTGAACTTTTAGCCCATCACATTGTGTGAAGGTAGTTGGAGAGATGTCATTGAATTGAACTGCTTATAAATTGAAAATCTGTGGGAAAGGAATGAAACATAATCGGGGCGAAGCAGCAACCTGCTGCAGTTTTAGCTCGTATTTTTTAGCTGTCATATTCAATATTTACTGCATGCCTGCAGTATGTTTATACCCACTGCTCCTCTGGGCAGCATTCCTCAAGATTAGTTTAAATTCCCACTATGCATAGGTCACAGGTCAATGTCACTGTTAAACCAGTGCTTGAAAAAGTATATTTAAACCACCTTGAAGTGCCCTGGAAGAGGCCTATCTATTTTCTGTTTTGCAATATATGTTCTATTAGTATTGTAGGGTAAAGGATGATTTGGCCTGTATAAGGATGTGGGATATCATACTAAGAGGGGAAAAAAGCTAAATGACCAACATGACAACTTGTCATGACTGAAGTTGCAATGCCGCCACTCAGAGGACACCAAGCGGTACACCTGTGGGACAAACACAAACCAAAATCCATCTAAACATGTGGCAGCATCATGATTGAAGGAAGTTTGACAGGAGTACCAAGCCTGAGCTTGAACAGAGTGGGGAAAAAGACCCCTTTCACAAGACTACATACATGAATGATGTTCAGTATGCCCTCTTCGACAGCAGCTATATAACTTACTGTGTCCTTGATGTATATTGCGTTTAGCTATTTTAAGTATGGGAAAAGGGGAGTGACAGGTGCAGAGAGGGATGTTTAGGGGAAGGGAGGAGGATCTGATAAGCAACAGAGGTAGACCCCTGATTGGAGGGAGTGAGATCTCTACCATCCACCTAGCAAGCGTGGGGGGAAAACTCAGAGCAGGAGTGAGCAGAGATAAAGAGCTCCCCCTCCTGCTCTCATCCCGCTGGCTGCACTTTATTCTGCTCTTTGCGGATACCAGCTGCTATGAGAACCCTCGATGCATCTTCCTCCTGCCCCGATGATGCTGAAAGGATTTCCAAGACCTGCAGTACCACAGCGAGTCGAGCAGCAGATTCACGCTGATTCACTCCCACAGCCGGCGAGGGGGTCTATACTGTGTGCATGATACAGCAGCAGAGCATAGTCAGTAGGAAACAGTGGGTGCACCTTGGGGAGTTTTCTTTTTTCACCGCTTTGGAAAGGGGTGTGAGTAGATACAGGAGTTGAGACGGTAAGTGGATGGTGTGATCCCTGTCTTTGATGTGTGTTGTGGTGCAGTTCGGAGCTCAAGTGTGTTTCTCAAGGTGTAAGGAAGAGAGAGAGAGAGAGAGAAAGAGAGCGAGAGAGAGAAAGAGAGAGAGAGGAAGAGAGAGAGTTGTTCAAACCACAGAGCGTTGCCACTGTTGTCCCTGCTGCCAAGACTGAGCCCCTGTGTTGGACAGAGATTACCAAGAGCCTCTTGTTTTGTTGAAAAAAAATTCTGGCATGCCATGGTTGAAGCATGGACTCTAGTTGTTGCAGCATAGAGAGAGAGAGAGAGAGAGAGAGAGAGAGAGAGAGAGAGAGAGAGAGAGAGAGAGAGAGAGAGAGAGAGAGAGAGAGAGAGAGAGAGAGAGAGAGAGAGAGAGAGAGAGAGAGAGAGAGAGAGAGAGAGAGAGAGAGAGAGACCATGTTTTTTATGATTTGAGCTGCAGTGCTACTTTTTCTAAATACTTCTTGGCTAAACCGCTTAAATCAAATCTTGTGTTACTTTCTATTCAGAGTTAAGTGTCCCAACAACATCGAACTCAAATCAGTTTATAGAAAATCCCCAATGGCTGTCTGTGATGATAAAGGTTGGTCACAAAACTGGCATTCTGAGTTGATGTATGGTAGTTTTTGCCTTAACTCCACCTCTTTTGTCAGCTTGAGTTGAACTGGGTCTTGTTTACTTTGTGGTAACACATCTACTGCACTGTATGCTACATTGAGGAAAAGCCCTTTTGAGCCTATCTGTAAGTAGAGATACCAGTCATTCTTTCTGGTCTTTATCTGGCCTGATGGAAGCAGAAACTCTACTTGACCTCATGGTTAGTGATTTGGGGCCCTGTAACATGCCAATGATGTGAAGCTCTGCCTGTTTATGGAAAGAAAATTACAGTCCAACATCGAACTTTTCTGTACTGTGACACAACATATTTGAAGTTGATTCTTTCAACTTTTGTCCTGCTGAACTATTAATAATAATAAAAATAATAATTGTCAGTGTATGTTCCCAACACATATGTGATAAGTATCCTATTGCCATATTATTGTCAATACACAGCCCTCATAATGCTGTTACAGGATTCTTCTTAACGCTACATGTGTATATGGGAATACAAAATACAATGAAAAAAGAATAACAACAAAAATAAGGTATCTAAATCCTGGAGAGCCATGCACCTTAAAGGTCTCTGCAGTCGTGGGGGTTACGTATTAACACATGCATGTCAGCATTAGAGGTTGAGCTGTAAGTAAGTCACCGCTTGTTATTACTCACACCACATTATTAAGATGTTTTTAATCAAGAAACACAAGTCATTGATTAGAACTGATGTGAATGTGAATGAGTCAGTGCTCTCAATCTATGTACAAAAAAAAGACGAACTGAGTTAATCTGTCTGAAATAAGCAGAGATGACTGTGAGGTAATGTGGTTCACCTTGGATAATGTAATCATGATATATGTAGAGCCAGGACACAGAATCATGTGTGTGCCTTTAGATTCAAGCAACTACAACACAGCTCAGTACTCAATTCAGGAGGCAGAGTGCTACGGGAGTTCATCTCCTCCTCCTCCTTCGAGACAATATTGTCACAAGCGTTGATGGAAGCCAGTTTTCTGCAAACAAACAGACCCACTGTGCTGCAGTGTTTGAACACCAACTGGGGATGCTGCAAATACTGTGACAAATAGTTCGGAAGTAATGCGGCTGAAACAAAAGCCTCAAAGAATCCACATTCCTAATTACCAGGGGATGCTGGTGCATTGCTCTACAGTGTGTGCCTAGTGCAGCTCAGCAAATTATGAGTTGTTATCACAAGTGTGGGCTGCAAGGTGGTGTAGTGGGTAGCACTGTCGCCTCACAGCAAGAGGGCCGTGGGTTCAATTCCCGGTCGGGGCGGTCCTTCTGTGTGGAGTTTGCATGTTCTCCCCGTGGCAGCGTGGGTTCCCTCTGGATTCTCCGGCTTCCTTCCACAGACCAAAGACATGCTGCAGGTTAATTGATCTCTAAATTGCCCATAGGTGTGAATGTGAGAGTGAATGGTTGTATGTCTCTATGTGTTCCCTGAGATGGACTGGCGGCCTGTCCAGGGTGTCCCCTGCCTTTGCCCTATGTCAGCTGGGATTGGCTCCAGCCCCCCCGCGACCCTAATGAGGATGAAGTTGTATTGATAATGGATGGATGGATGGATCACAAGTGTGTGTTTTTATATGTGATGGAGAGCAATTTCTACATGAATGTATGCTTGTTTATATTATATGTTGTGTGTGCAGAATCACTCAGCATCATTCCTGGTCCACCCTTTGAACTTTTCTGCAATGTCAACTCATAACCCTGACCAGTTTGCTTCCCGTTGCTGCACGGTGATGCAGCGAGGCACCCCTTTCTGTTGGTCTCCTCCGGCATGTTTGTCATGTCCTTTAGAGAATTCACCCCTTATTGCAGGATATTTATTTATCCGTGGCTCACTTTAAGTTTGGATGGTGTAAACATGTTTATCTCTTCTGTGTTTGTTTATGAAAAAGCCGCTAACCCTAACAAAGGCCAAGATTGAAAGCATAATAATGCAGTTCACTATATTATCTCACACTGTCGTTCTCCCCAGTTTTTCATCTAGTTTAAATGGTACAAAGACTATCTACACCTGAATAGAGGAAGTACAGGTATCAGTAGATGCACTGCTAGATTATTTCATAATATTACACTGTATTTAGAATCTGGCTTTAAGCTAAAATGATACACTTAGGTTTTGCAATATTATGTTTTGTGATACTTAAAACGTAAATTAAAAAAATACTATCGATATAAAAAATTACACGTGCAAAGATTTGTGACTGTGTTTTCATCTTGTTGTGTTAAAACCTCCGCCTGCTTGATAACAGTGTTGTAATGTATCTTTAGTCAGAATGAAGGTATCAACACAGCCCTAATAATGCCGCTTCTAAACTCCACATTCGTATATATGTGAATAGAAAATAACATTTAAAAACACTAAGATCTAACTAAGGCAGCTAAATAATCCTGGAGAGCCGTGCACCTTAAGGCCTCTGCAGTGGAACCAAACACGATGAATGATTGGAGCTTCAGCTGCCATGATGGTTAGATAAGATGGTTGGCCATCAGATAAGTTCGTCACTGATTAGAATCTCTTTCGTCATGAAGCTTAAGAAACATCGTTCAACTACAAAGAAAAATAATCTACGTCTGAGAAAGAAGTAGTTTATAATATATCAGACAGCCTGTGTAGTAAATATGAGATCTTTTCAAGGATTTTGTTTAATTTGGTTGCAAAACTGTAAATTGATTTGTCAAAATGTTGTCCAATCACAGATAAATATTCGATGAACAACAACAAATATAAAGGCATCATATTTCAATCCCTGCACCACTTGTTGGTTTCTTATTCTACTCTGTGACAGTAACATAGGCCTAGTTAAAGCAATGAATGGGCCCAGCTAGCTGAAATCAATAGCACATAGTGCGCTGGCTACGGGAGAGGGCTGAGCCCTACCCTTTGTGTGAAAGAATATGTGGTTCCTGAACCGGCTGCAGTGCTACCAAAGATTTTTGTTTTTAAAGTTGACTGAGGCGTTTATTGAAAGCGCAACTTTTCAGTGGTTTTGTTCTAGCCTCAACCAGCAGCTAATGAGAACGATAGAAACACAGGACGTGATCAGGCAGGTGTGTTCATTCTGACTTGGTACTAATTTGGTTTTCTTGGTGTTGTTTTCCCTCCATCGTCCCTCTTTTCAATCTCTCTCTGTCCTGTAGCCACAACCTAAGGGCTACATCATTTCGACATCCTGTAACCGGACAGATATCCCCTGAAAACACAGAATACACTCTACAAGACAGGTGAGTCGTTTTTCTCTCCCCTGAGAATGATGCATATACTGCATGCTTAAATGCACAGATAGTTCAAGGTCGTGCCACGGGAGTCCAGAAATAGACTGGGAAATAGCCTGTCACCCTCCCTGATGAGGCATATCACGACTGTGTGTGTGTGTGTGTGTGTGTGTGGGTGTGCGGGGTCTATTGTCTGAAGCAAAAACTGTTTCAACTAAGTGTTCATCAGATAAATGAGCTGTGGTCAAAGTCAGAACACTAAAGGATGGGCATTGTATTAATGTTCATCAAATGTAATGTGTTCATTACCATCATGGCATTCATAACTGACTGCACTCACTCATCAGTGGCTTTAGATCCAAGAGACTCTTGAACGTTATTCTTCAAATAATTGCCTTTGTACTTATTATAATGGCTGGCTGACACTCACATATGCTTTTAACCGTGTAAATATCACATCTGGATTCATTGATCTGTCTCATCAATCTCATCATAATTATTTTTTTCGGGTACTTTCGATGTATCGGGGCACTTTCCTCAGTGTAGTCGAGGTCATAAAATTGGAAATCTGACAAATTCTAACATGACTTGTGCACTTTCGTTCTTTTCTGCTATAATCCTGTCCCAACTGCGGGAATAAGAAAGGATTATTTTATCTTGGTGACAGAATATCATCATCATATGACTTTTTTTGTGCCAAGTATGTTTTCTTTTTAAGGGTGAGACTTTTTTGAAAATAAAAATAGTTTCTTAAATACCAACAATTCACCAATATTTTTAGAATTTTGTATATATTTTTAGTTTATATTCTTACATTTTATTAGAAATGTTCGGAGAAATTGCGCTTGTTCTTATCAAGTTAGGCAACGTTATTGTGTTTCATAATATCTGGACATATGCTTTCATGTGATTTGAATCCATTGAAAGACGATAGATTATCATATTGTATTTTATCCTAAATTTATGTGAGCAGGTGTCTGATCGTATTTAAGCTGGCTGGTATAAGATGATCATGCATCAAGAGGCAAGCATGTGACCTTCACATTCCATCCAATTAAAACATACATAACTGATTGTCATTAATTTCGTGAACAGCTCCATTATCCCCGGTTTAGTACTGCTGAGCCATGGATTTGTATACCATCAACAGGCTTTAAAGTAAAGATTGCTTTACTTTACTTTTATAATTATTTTTATCAGAAATTACTAACTCTTCAAGTAATGGTAATAATCGCTTTGGGTATATGCCCCTCTCACTCAAGCATGGCAGAGAAGCAGGCAGGATGGGATAAGAAACCTAGTCTCTGCATATACAGTGAGCATAATGAAATTATCTACAGTCTCGAAACACCTCTGTGCTATGAAACTACTGTGAGAGACTCGTTGTAATTATATATCCTCCGTAACTGTTTCCTCTCACTTCCAGTCATTGTCCTTTGCTAGGCCACATTAAACACAACCCAGAAATTAAAAATAGTTCTAATGGAGCATCTTCTCTTTTTTAATCAGTGTAGGATCTCAGTTACTTTCTGTATCCATCAGCAAAAATGATTTCTCAGAACAACACTTGTGGAAAGATGCCACATAGGTACATGTGAACATTTGAAGTACGGTACTCTGTCGAACCCCAGCTTTAAACTCTGGTTACACACTGTGCTGTATTTCATAAGGTGCTATTTAAATAATAGAATTATGTTTGAGGATTGTTCTAGTTTTAGCTCAGTCTGATATCTGAAATGGGAGAGAAGTAAAAAGGGCAGATTTATATGTAACTCAATTCAGTAACATTGAGTATGAATTTGAATGAGCCATTTTTAACTCCACTCCGAACCACTCTGTGTCGCAGTGCACACACGCTGCTAAATACCTTTTCTTCAAACCAAAGTCGACTTACTGTATTGCAGTATTTGGGTGCCTCTCCCTTGCTCCGCTCTCTTCACAATGCTGTTGGAGAGTTAAGTGGAGAGCTTGAAAGCTGGGGTGCAGTCTTGGTATTGAATGTGTGCGACACAGGCATGACCTCACTGGGGCAGCAAAGTGTTGCTTCTGTTCACTGCCATGCGGATGTTACAGGCTTCCCTCTGCGTATAATGATATCTGAAAAGGAAGTTGGTTTCTTCCATGAATCATTGACTGCATTCCAAGTGAGGAGAACCTCCGTGTGTTCCCTGAAGACCCGTATCGGATTGAGGACAGAGCAGCCAGCCGGCCTGGAGGCTTTGACTTTGTTATAGATCATCTCAATATGATCAATTCGTCAACTCTCCACATGTGCACCCGCTGCCTTAAAGGATCATTTTTTCCCCTAATTTACATCATACAGTAGGAAGAGAAGCAGGGGAAGATGGAGTTTAGTGTCTTTCCCTCCTCTTCACTACGTGATGTGAAATATAGCTCCTCTCCACCACATGCCACGACAAATCTCCTGGGGAACTGTTCCAATGTCAGTGGTGGCAAACAATGTGAAAGCTTCACATAAAACAGCAGCGTCCCCTTGATACAACAGAAACATCCTGTAAAAATGCTGGCTGCAGTCCAGTCTGTGAGTGCAGATGCTGTAAGTTGTGTTCCACTTCTGTCTCTCTCTTTCCCCACTTGTGATACCTCCTTTTTCTTTTTTTAGCTTCCACACACATCGAGAGCTCATCTTCTTTTCCTTCGCTCCAGTGTAGTGCAGCAGCACGAAGCAGGAAACAACAACAGGGTTAGAACAGTTTTTAACCCCTTTGCGGAAAAATGCAGTTTCCTCTGGTGTGTCAGTTCACTGCTGCAGTCAGGAAGAGGCTCAGCCAAGTACTGGACCGTTTTCTTTCAATTACACTGTCTGCTGATGGGTTTTGAAAATATTGCATGCGTTTCCTTATCATATACCTTCTTGAGAAATGATATTTGTATTTTCTGCACACTCTTCCCATATAGACACAACAGAGCACCTTTAAAAAGGGAGGTAATAGAGATCTGCAGTATGTGCGGATAACACAACAATCCACTGTCAGGGCATGCTATTACTTAGTCAGCACAAACTAACACTCCGAAGAAACAATTCTAGGATCTTGTTAAACCAAATTGATCTTTGCTGTGTAGTAGGAGTGTTCCTGTTCTCTATGATGCATCTCTGTTTCACGATAAAGTATACTGTGGTTTGTTAAGGATCAAAAGACCATGTTTAAATTGTTCTATATACGGTCTGCAATAACAAATATGTTATTCGACACAGTTGTCACTAAATCTGAATAGGTTGCTGTGTATTTCTTGCATATTGATATTTCTGAGACTATCATGAGGGAATGTGAGGTGGGTTGTGGATTCCTTAGAAGCTGTCAAAATATACTACATGTGTGTGTGTGTGTGTGTGTGTGTGTGTGTGTTTGTGTGTGAGTGTGTGCTTTAATGCAAGGCTTAATTTAGTTTTGTCTTGTAATCTGGGTGTGTGTATGATGTGTGAGGCCAAGTGTCACTGGAGCTTCCACTGATAACACATCCGCAGCAGAGCCATTGGCTGTGGCAGGTTGCGTGGCGGTGTCAGGAAATAGTCATATCCTTTAGAAGTGAAAGCTCAGCACAGGGCTGCGCTCGGGCTCCCTGCTTCACTGTAGTGTTTCAGTGAATTAAGAAGGAATATCAGGATCCCATGCTTACCCTCCCATCAGCATTACTGATCTTCTTCTACGCTGGCTTTTCAACTGCAGGTTAGAAGCCCGTATGTCCAAGTCAGCAGCCAATCAGAGATGCCCGAGCATGGTCACAGAGTCCTCCAAGGCTGTGACCTCAGCAGCAGTGGATGCCAACTCAGGGACAAAGGTGAGATTACAGTGTTGGTCTTCACTGAGACCCCATATTGAGTATGTTTTACTTGTGATAGTCACAGTTATAAATCAAACAACAATCTAACAAAACATTGTTCAGGTTTTCATGATCACTGTGGAAACAACAGCAAGTCTATCGCAAAAAATGTATACTGTACACCACACCGCCGTCTAGCCCCACAGGATGTGTATTTGAGTTTAATCAGGCTTTAAAAAATGACTAAATTATTGCTCTGTCAACCACAGAAGGAGATAATGTTCAAACCAATGAATCAACATGAGCGTTAATGGTCATCAAGAGAGCTTCGGAGAAAAAAAAGAGAGTTTTTGCTGCAACATTTTTGTCAGTGAACATGGGAAACGCCACAGAAGCACAGGTGGTAATAAATACAACAATTCTGATAAAACCAGCAATATTTAAGCTGTTTCATTGGTTTCTTACAAATGACTGGTAGAAAACAGATAGCGTAAACTAAGAATATAGCTTTTTCTGTGTGATGATTGTTCTATGTGACTGAAGCATCTCATTTTTTGGTCCCTCTGGTGTTTTTCATTTTGTTTCATTAGAACGTATCACATTAATGACCCTGTATGAGGGATTAGGAATGCAGATTTGTCCCCTCAACATTTGTGTCTTCTTTTAGCCAGCTGGTCAACCCGACACCCCAGGTATTTCTGTAGAAAAGCACATGCTTAAAAGTACTATTTTACTTGAAGAAAATGTAGTCTGAAATTGTCCTTGTCTAAAAATATGCCTGATTTTAAATGGACGAACCCATCCACGGGAATAGTGAGTTGGTAATTCCTCCTTTCGATACGGGTGTTAGAAGAAGGAAGTTCCAGGATTTTAAGTCTCATCTACCTTCAGAAGCCAAAACTAATTCATGACCCCCCCCACCCCCCCTCCTTTCTCGTGTAAACTGCTTTATTTATATATTTATTTAATCAGTTAACAATATTGGGAACACTGTTGGTAAAACGAGACAAGTGGATTTAAATTGAAACCACATTCATTTATATTCAATTTCTCTCCACATGTTTGGTCATCCACAGATCCACACCTTCCCAGGTTCCCCCAGTTTGAGAACCTCTGGTACCCACAGTACTGAGAGTACACATCTATTAAATACTGTGTGTTACATACAGTAAAGTTGGTAAAGTGTTGGTAAAGTAAAAAGTATTTTGGTCTTTCTTTGCTTTCTGCAGGGCTGCAGAGGTACAGGGAAGGTGCACAGTTTTGGCAAGAGGGATCATGCTATCAAAAGGAACCTCAATATCCCAGTGGTGGTGCGAGGATGGCTCTATAAACAGGTGAGCTGGAGTTGAAAGTAATACCTGTCACGTATAGAAGCACATGTCGAAGAGCTTTTGTGGGAAATCTGATGTTCTCAGAACTGTAACATGTACTGAACTAGAACGGACACTCGGTAGAGCGCATAACTTCGCATATCACAAGATTGGGCATTGGATTATGAACATTTTGGCATTAGTTGCATGCCAATTGGATACAAATTGACCGTGCTATGGTAAAAATAAGATTTTGACCTTTCCATGACCTTGACCTTTGACCCGATTGATCCCAAAATCTAATCAAATGGTCCCCGGATAATATCCAATCATCCCACCAAATTTCATGCGATTCGGTTTCATACTTTTTGTGTTATGCGAATAAAACGCATACAAATAAATAAATAAATACACGGCGATCAAAACATAACCTTCCGCATTTTCAATGCGAAGGTAATAAATGAATGCCAAGACTAGCCTTAAAAAAACATTTAAATCTGTATTTGAGTGTTTTATGAGAAGACAGAATCTTGAGACGTGGCGTATAAAACACAATAGCTCCCGACCAATCCCGAAGGGAGAGACCTACAGTACTGTAATTGTAGAGGCTGTAGTGTTGTGCCATATGCTGCAAGTTAAGAATACACTTTCATTACATTATTGTTCTAATGGAATGCATAGAGCTTTCCTCACTTCTAACATGCCCTGTATTCCCAAACTACAACATTAAAGCGTTTTTCTGAGAGGGGGATTTCTAAATACTGTGTGTTGTGTTTCCCCCTTCACCTCCAGGACAGCTCCGGGATGCGATTGTGGAAAAGGAAGTGGTTCGTTTTGTCAGACTACTGCTTGTTTTACTACAAAGGTGAGTCTAAATAAAGTGCACTTTGGCAGAGTTGAACAAACACAAATCAAAATGGCCATACACTCTCATCTGAGGGAAGATTAATTTCTGGGTTAATGACTTATGAGCCTATAATTAGATGTACGTCGTATCTTGTCTCCCTTCCTCTCCCTGGCCCTCTTTTCCTCCCATTTCTCCTTCCTTCTTAACTTAATTGTTTATTATGGGATGTAATCTGTGCTTGTGTTGCTAGAGCATCTACCTCCTCTGCTCAATCAATCATACTGAATAATAGATAAGCCACATGCCACCTCGTGCCACATGCAGCCACATGGCCTCGACCAGACCAGACTCACCTAGGAATTATGCCTGGCTACTTCCTGCT
This sequence comes from Pseudoliparis swirei, assembly GCF_029220125.1. NCBI lineage: Eukaryota > Metazoa > Chordata > Actinopteri > Perciformes > Liparidae > Pseudoliparis > Pseudoliparis swirei. Next base: position 13,610,654 of record NC_079391.1, on the reverse strand, counting down.
GTTCATACATCTGCAGTCACTTGTAAACATGGCACACGGTAATGGCAGAGTTAGAGATTAGATCAATGTAATAATCTGCTTGTGTTGTGTTCTCGCTCCACAGACAGCAGAGAGGAGACGGTGCTCGGGAGCATCCCTCTGCCCAGTTATGTCATTGCACCAGTTGAGCCCGATGACCACATAAACCGCAAATACGCTTTCAAGGTAACAGTGAAGTGGCAATGAATCAGATTCATGACAGGAGTTATCATGTCTATGTGTAGCCAGCACAACTTGTTTACTACTTGCAGTTTTTCTCAGAACTGTCATTGCTACATCACTATTTGGAAGCAAACCTCACACACTGGTTCCACCCACTGTGGTCTCTATCACATAGGAAGGATGGGTTGGTACCTGCTAGGTCTAGAACTTCAGTCTTTGAGTACCGACCGCAACGTGTCAAGCATCAAGAGTTGAAACCAGGTCATAGTTTTGTTTAGTCATTGCTTGATCAGATATTTATTCAGATATTTAAATGATAACCTTTCGATTTTTCTATCATTATATTCATGCAGTAAGACACAGTAAGAAAACAGGTTAAAAGAAGCAAAATTAATTAGCAAAGTAAACAAGGGGATAAAATACGGTTTTGTCATCATTACCGAAGCTGGCATTGTTTTTGCATTTCTTCAAGGAAAACTTCAACTTTGTAAAAATCTTTTGTGGATTTTGAGATTGAGCATGCAACTTGTGGTATCTATGAAGAGATGAAGTGCTGGTGTTGGGAATCTGATGGAACTTCTGATCTTCTGGTCCCTGGTCTTTTTTTCAACACAAAACCAATGGTGTGTGTTACAATGGATGGCTGCAGTAAAGCACTTTATCTACTCTGCAGATTCTGATTTTATAAATCTATTGTGGGAAGAGGCAGAAGTACATGTTCCACTGGTAGCCCTATGGTGTGCTGGAGAGACTGCAGCAGTGCAATATTCAATATGGTCTTCACAGTGCAAGAGCTGAGTTATTTCACCAAAATCTGAACGGCACTTAGCTCCTTTTGTTAACCTGAACGCAATATACGCAGCCCGCATTTGTTAATTGTGTCATTTGTATAAAAAAATGTACGACAAAACTTTCCCCTGTAAGCGGCGAAGTCTTTCTCTTTTCTGTCAGAGAACAGCAAAGGTATTTATGTGTATTTGTTACACAGAGAGTGTTAACATTATCCAGCTCCTCCTTTGTGGAAACACAGAGCTTGTTGCAAAGAACAATAGTGCCTGAATGTTTGATGCAGCACCACTGCAGCTTCAGGGCATTTTGTGGCAATCCTTTTTGCTGCTTTAAACTTTGGCTTTTGTATGTGTGTGTGTGTCTGTGTCTGTGCGTGTGTGTGCATGTGTGTGTGTGAGTATGAATGTGTGTGCATGTGTGGTACACGTCTAGTGTTTTAAATATAACATTACGTACAATGGAATTTGTTTGATAATTGTGCTGCTGAACTATTAATTATGCATTCAGCCTTTTTATCGTCTCCTCCCACCACTTGATGGGGAGTATATGGAAGCTGAGGTGTAATGAGCCTCGGCTCTGCAGTACCACCCCATATCTAAGAGATCTCTCTCGCCCCAGCTCTCTCTGAGCCGTCATGCATTAAAGAGGAGAGATCACATTCCTTGTATCTGAGGGGCTTTAGAACTTTACGCTCCCGCTAAGTAAGCATGACTGCACCTCAGTAGATGTCTGCTGGTGTTCAACATTGGGACGTTTCAGACTGTTGAAGCTACTGACAGACTGAATAGTGCTGGCCTGGAATAATGACAGATGGGGACAGACATTATTCTAAAATGAATTTGACTTGCAGTGGAATGTAAGAAATGAGAACGCTGGTTGTGTCAGTACTGTACATCTGAAGTATTATTATTGGGGATTGTCTTTTATCTTCTCTGAAGCACTGGGGGGAAAAAACTTTCCATGTTGCCACTGTTACTCATTCTTGTCTCTGTGATGACGGCCATACGTCCACAGCCAGAGACATTTCTGCTCTTTCTTATTGAGTCAGCAACTTCCTGTTGTTTTCTGTTGTTCTCTTATTCTTTGCCCATCTCACTGTGTTTCTCTCATTCCCCGTTTGTCAATTGCTTCCCATTGCGATTGTGTGTGTGCGCGGGCGGAGTGAGTCCTGCTCTCTGCGGGCGGTCGTCCTCAGTCACACTGGCTTCCTGTCTTGCATGAATAGGTATTTGATTTTACTTTAGCCTCATCAGTGGACCACCAACCTCAGCTCATTTCGTTTCATACCATGCAGGCAGCTGCAAAGTACCTTAATGCAGGGGTCCCCAAACCCCGGGCCGCGGCCCGGTACCGGTCCGCGGCTTGGTTGGAACCGGGCCGCGGAAAAAAAGTGAATAAATAAAGTTTAAATTTTTTATTTTTTTAATCAGTCGGAAAAATATTTTATTTTGAAAAAGGACCGGATCCACCCGTGTGTACGTCTGAGCCGCGTTCAGGAGTCTTAAAGTTCGGGTTTATCGCTGCAGGCGAGTCTCACGCGCCGAACCCTCTGCTGGCGGCACATTTCAGTGACAAAGAATCTTAAAACAGATTCAACCTGCTCAATGAATTCTGTCACTTCAGGGAAATGACAACTGGTTTCAAGTTGGCCGATGAAGTCGCTGCTGTGTGGGCGAGTGAACAGCGGAACATTCTACATGTTTCAGACGTTGACCGGGTGGAAGAGGCTTTTAAAAGAGTTTGAGCGGTACTCCAACCACAAAAGACGCGACTGCAACAGAATAGACCTGCAACCCATTTGTAAACAAACCCACCCAGTGAATCGAGACCGTCCAAGCTTGAAAAAAATGTGCTGGAGATGCAAATGACGGTGGCCTTAAGGGACATTTCACACAACAACTCTGCCGGTGTTCTAATGACAGCGACCAGAACTCGGTGAGGAGCAGCGGACCAAACACACGTCTGTGTCGTCGTCTCCATGAGCGGCTCGTTGCAGGTCAACAAGCGCACGGCTCACACGAATTCGGCGTAATGATGAGTTGTAGTTTTGGCACTTTATGCCCTTTGTATAATTGTATGACGTCATATGTATTACGTCATTTATATTGCCGGTCCGTGAACATTATTTCTGACACGGAACCGGTCCGTGGCTCAAAAAAGGTTGGGGACCACTGCCTTACTGTACACATACATAGTGACAGTCATCTATGGACAATGCCAGAGCACAAAGGGGTGCCATATTAGTTTATTTTGTATTTGGACTGTGAGACATTTGTCATTGTTTTTCACTGTACTGCTGCAAATTGGATTTCAAATGAAACACTTTCACTGCTGGTCTCATAACTCTTTTTTATAGTCCTCTAATTCTTTGACGATGAAAATGCTACAGTAGGTACACCTTTCATCTAAAATAGTTGTATCAGTCAAAGAGAGAGCGAGTGAGCGTTGCTACCTCAGTCATAATTTCATGATTATTATAAGTTAGCCACTAAATGTGGTTAATGGGGAGGACACGGTACGAAGGTACTAATTTACAATTCCTCATTTGATCAATCTCGTGTCTCTACTGTATATTCTCAGTGACTGGTATTTGTCCTGTCAAGCTGCATATCATTTATCACATCCTCATCGTCATTGCAGTGGTGGGATGACAGGCTGTCAGCCATTTCTCCACACCTCTCTGATCTCAATGTATTTATTTGGATGTTTGTTGCCATCAGCAATTTCCCCTCTGCTGTACATAATTTATATATATATATATATTGTATATAATATATAATTGTGCATTGATGTAAACTGTTAACTTGTTCTTCTATGTCTGTTTTGAAGCAGGTCCCTTGTTTGGCTTCTCACATATTGCTTAAAGGTTAAATTAATTCACTTTACAGTTTCAGAATTGATAAATCAGGGGGTGGCTGGTTATTTATTTATTTATTTTTACCCTTAAAAACCAAAAGAGCTCAACGGCTGTCTACAGTTTGTTCACTGATGAGTTTGAAATTAACAGTAAGCAGTTGTGCGCTGTGAGACTTTTATGAACAGACGAAAGGACAGACCTCCATTTTACAAGTCTACATTTAATGAATCAGGATTGGATCTTTATATTACAGGGACCTTTTTCTGTCACTGAAAGTATTCTTGCAGGTTTTGCCGCTTGTTTGTTGAGCGTGTTCCGGTCTTTTTGCCTGACTGAAGATCCACGATGCATATCATGCAGCTCAGCCTTGTGTTGCGGATGCTCTTGTGCTATTGTTGGCAGCTATTCATGTATTATGTTATGGTGAAGTTAGAATTAATGAGAACCAACTAGCATCTTACACATATTGATGATGGAGATATACAAAATAACCACACAGTACAATACCTTTGACTCTTTAACTATATATTGAGTAGATCAGTACAACGCATTGCTAAAATGAGAAGTGCATTTAGGGTTTAAATAATAGGAGAACAATACTAAATAGCTATGATACTGTGCAAGGTGCTGAATGATCCTTTGCTGAGGTACAGCAGAATTGGGTTTGCTGTAGTTTGTCCTCATAGCTTGATGGTACAGTGTGGCACTAAATCTTCCAGATTCACACCACCAGACAGAAATAACAAAAGCTACACTGTTGTTTATGATGTGTGTTGTGTGTATCCTGACTAAAGAGATGACAGATGGCCACATTCGCCTTTCCGTTCCTTCTGCGCAGTCGTTTGATGCAGTTGTGTCTAGTTTCTGTGGACTCAAGAGCTTGTTGCTGAAGCTTTTATTTCATAAAACATTTGCAAAAATGAACCTGACTTATGCTTTTGTTCTTCAGAAACAGCACAATGTTGACGTTGTTTCTGCTGCAGCATTTGGATCCCTCCCTCTTTTCAGTAAAATGTTGCAGGAAACTTAGTCCTCAGTGAGATGACAGCTGCGCGTCTCAGGGAACAAGAAAGCAAAGTTGTTCACGCATCAGCCTCACTGGCATCCTTTTCCTGTCTTCAGCAAGAAGTTCTCATATCCATCCTCTCTCTCACTCTTTGATAGGCGAGCCATACAGGAATGCGCTCCTACATTTACAATAAGAACTCTGTGATTGGCTCACAGGCAGAACACTGCGGGATGCGGACATATTTCTTCAGTGCGGACACACAGGAGGACATGAATGGCTGGATCCGGGCCATGAACCAGGCTGCGCTGATGCAGCAGAGTCACACAATAAAGAGGTGGGTCTCGCTCTACAGAGTAGGAATCATTAAGCACATTGCCTGGCTTCGACTAGTATCAACACCCTTCCTTCCCTTAAGTACAGCAGTGTCTGTGAACTAGGTATGTCTTTTGAGTGATATCGTGAAGGAAATCGGTCACATTATTTAACCAAACAGAAATATGCTTGGTGCGAACATTATTCAATTCAATTCAGTTTATTTTGTATATGTTTTTTGCATATTATGTGTTTTCACCAGAAAGTATTTACCATTTTAAATGCGCTAAATGAACAAACTCTTGGCTAAAATCTTAAGTTGTGGCTTTTGAACTTCATCATCTAGTTATATAATGATCTTTCGAAGTTTGTATGCATCCACTACAGTGTCTACTGCCTTAATATCTCTCATAGCTGGAATTAGCTCTTTTTACTTGCCTTTTACTTCACATGTATGTCTTCCACAGCAGGTTCAGCCCTTTCCGTCTACTTTGGGGCACGAAGATGTCTGCAGTTTGTGTGTGTGTGTGTGTGTGTGCTGCATCTGGGTCTAGTATACATGAGGCTTATTGTTGCCCATTTACAGCTTGTTTACAGTAGTAATCAACATGTATAAAGCAGATTTCTCCGCTTCTCTTTGTCATCAAAAATATTCACTTTGAGCGGCAGAAATATACTGCAATACAGACTGATACTCTCACTACGGAATGTGTGGTGCATCCATTACAATCTGCATTTAGATGTTTTGAATTAGCTGGATGCACTGCATGCTTTGAATGGGCTGTGCAATATCGCCATCTACAGGCCAATGTTAGTCATTACTCATGTTTTTTTTATTGTAAAAGTGCTAAAAGTGTCTTCCCGTGGAATGGAACATTAATTAAATGAAACGATTAGCATTGATGGAGTAATAATAACAGTATTATTTTGTGAGGTGATCACTTCACTGCATCTACCATGAGAACATGCTCCTTCAATCTGTTTGAATTCACCTTTTACTGCTGTTCTTATTTTATCTCTTCGGAAATATTCCCGCTGGAATTATCCATCCTTAAGTGGAAGCAGTTTTTAGAATGATCAATAGCGGTTTGAATATTAGGTTTCAAGGCAATTCATTAATTTAAATAAAAAAAACAAATGAATTACAAGTCCTTATCACTCTACTACGATTTATTTCATGAAGACAAAGTGTCCTGGGGGATTTTATTCCTCTCTATTGAAATAAATTACAGATGGAAAGTTATTGAATAACTCCCTATGCTCTCTAATCCTGACTGAGAGAAACTTGACAATGAATCTGACCATTATTCAGCAAATGCATTTAGAAATTACCTTTAGAGTCACATACGGTTAACTTGAGTTTCTATTATGTTTTTTATCCACTGCTTAATGTCATTTAAATCTCTAGCTTCAAGAATAGTGCTGCACTTTATCATAGTATCATGTGAAGAAGAGGAATTAGATGAAGGTTGAATAGCTGAAGGAGTGTGGCCATGTGTAGTAGTTGAAAGATCGATCCATCCATCCATTTTCAGCCGCTTATCCGAGGTCTGGTTGCCGTGGCAGCAGACCCAGCAGGTCCACCTAGGCTTCCCTCTCATCCGCAACATTCGCCAGCTCATTCTGGGGGATCCTGATGCGTTCCCAGGCCAGCTGGGAGATATTATCCCTCCAGTATGTCCTGGGTCTTCCCCGGGGTCTCCTACCAAATGGATGTAATTGAAGTTGGAGTACATTAATACTTCACTGCAAACTCTTTGTAATTCAAGATGGGCTGTATAAAGCCATTTATCTCACTTATTTACAGGCCGGACTAACAACACTAACTTTTCGTCACCATGATGTCCCACTTTTGTAGAGCGGTGGAGAATCCAAAGAAGGCTGTGCAGCAGGCTGTCCCACAGACCAACCATGTCCACATCAACCAGAAGGCATCTCAATCAGAAGGTCTCCACGTGACAGACATAGAGGAACCTCCGGATAATTGTATCCAACTGGCTCATCGAGACGCGGTGAGGTATGGACTAGAGATCCAAGGGAAACCCAGCCAGTCAGGAGAAGAGGAAAGAGGAGAGAGACTCTCTCCAGACTTTGTTGATGATGCAACCCACAAAAACGGACAGCCGACTGTGATCCAAGTGGCTCTGCCACCAGAGCAGAATGGAAACCTCGTCTATCAGAGAGGCTTTGTTACACACGTAGACCCTAAGAAACATGTGCAGAGGAAGACTACGCTGGCACAGGTGGAGCAGTGGGTCAAAGTTCAAAAAGGAGACCCACCAAAGAGGTCAGTTTGAATCTTTCACAGCAGTATGAACGAGTAAATGGCTCCCTCTAGTCAGTGGCTAGTGTGAGGACTATATTTGAATTACTTGAATTAATTGATTAAGAAAGCATTCTCATTGTGGGCAGGTTATATGAAATTGTCTATATACAGGACTATCTCAGAAAATTAGAATATTGTGATGAAGTTCTTTATTTTCTGTAATGCAATTAAAAAAACAAAAATGTCATGCATTCTGCATTCATTACAAATCAACTGAAATATTGCAAGCCTTTTATTCTGATTTATTGCTGATTATGGTTTACAGCTTAAGAAAACTCAAATATCCTATCTCTAAATATTAGAATATCATGAAAAAGTATACTAGTAGGGTATTAAACAAATCACTTGAATTGTCTAATTAACTCGAAACACCTGCAAGGGTTTCCTGAGCCTTGACAAACACTCAGCTGTTATAAATCTTTTTTTTACTTGGTCTGAGGAAATATTACAATTTTATGAGATAGGATTTTAGAGTTTTCTTAAGCTGTAAGCCATAATCAGCAATATTAAAAGAATAAAAGGCTTGCAATATTTCAGTTGATTTGTAATGAATCCAGAATGCATGACATTTTTGTTTTTTTAATTGCATTACAGAAAATAAAGAACTTTATCACAATATTCTAATTTTCTGAGACAGTCCTGTAGATATAAAAGACATCCATGTGTTTTCTCTTTCAGTGCTGCCTCTGCTGAGTACAACCTCCCTCGGCGGACTCCTCCATTAAAGCCCAAAGCCAGCACAGCGGATGTCACCTATCAGTCGTTGCCAAAGTCTCCCCGTCCCCCATCTGGCAGCGCATCTCCTCCAGTAACATGCAAATTGCCTAGTGACTACAAGTATGCCCATGACCGGCTCAGCCACTTCCGCATGTCCACCGATGAGCGCATGGCCACCAAGGAGGGAATGGTGTGGCAGCTGTATGAGTGGCAGCAGCGGCATCAGTTCCGTCATGGCAGCCCCACCGCCGCTATCTACACTGGCCCCAACTTCACGGACGCCTCATCTTTTCGAGTTACTGTGGAGATGCCACGATCTCTGTCTGTCCCTCCGTCCCCATGTGAAGTCCCACCGTCAGCCCCCTCCTTCAAACCCTTGTCCCCTCGCCGGCCACACACTCCTTCAGACAGACGCACAGTCAGGCCCCTGGATGAAGTGGTACCTGGGGACAGCACAAGATCCAGCTCTCCCGGCCATATGTGTGCCCATCTTTCTCAGGTAGGACACCTATTTAGAGAGGAGAGGCCTTTCTGGCATGTGTTGCACTCTAGGTAAACTTCCTAGTTGCCTATTGGAAATCTACAATTCATTTACATTTCTTATGGTAATATAAGATATAAAATAGAATTTACTTTTCCCCCAATCAAACTTTAAGATAGAGTATTACATGTAGTTGTTATTACTATGAAATGCTGCATTGTTGTATTGATAGATAATCATGAATAATGTTCTATTGATCTCTCTGGTGTTTTGTATTATCTACTGTAGCCCAGGTTTGAAAACAGAGCCCTTCTAAGTCATCCATGTCGAGCAATAATAACTCGGCATTACTCTCAAAACTGAAAAATGCTAATATTTGTATACTGATTAATCATTTTCAAGTGAAAGTTAGAGAGGGTTCATGGTGGTCATGTTAATTATTTTGTATCAACATCATCATCCGTTACGGTAAACACATTTCTTCTATCAGTGCAAACACATAGGCATGTCCTCCTGGTTGCTCAGTAACATCTGCCTCACACTACTCTTCAGATCCAAAATGCTGTCGGCTTTTATTTAAACACACGTACTGGACATCGGCCAAGTCAGTGAAGGTGGACAAGATTTACCCTGGAAGTCTGAAGGCTTTGGTTATTAATGGCCTGAAATGATTTGTTGGTGAATCAATTGGTAAATCAACTGAGAATTAAACAGCAACCATTTGGGCAATCAATTAAATATCAGATCCCGAGCAAAGCATCAGTCAGTCTTTGGTTTAAGATTCTCCCAAGTGAGGATTTACTGCTTTCTTTTTTTAATATCTTTATGAACTGAATATTGCAGAGTCGTGGACCTGTTGTTCCATCAAAATAAGCAACGTGATGATGTCACTTTTGGTTCTGTATTGTGTTGGGCATTTTCACTTATTTATGACATTCTGCAGACACAATTATTTATTGGTTAATTGATAATAAAAATCATTATTAGTTGCAGGCCAAGATGTAACACATCTCTTCAGCTTGTCTTGGATTGCCTCACTGACAAAGAGGGTTGAATCCCAATGTGGTATCACTCTGCTCTAACATCGTTGGACTGATTCATATGTTTCAGTTAACAATAAAACACGTTTATTATTTCAGTCCCACCCCATAGTCCAGGGTGTAAAGGTTTTGAAAAACGATGTAGGTTCCACACTTGATGAATGTGCTGTTACTCAGCCGTTGGTGCTGTAACCCTATAGTAATTTAATATAATAAGACAGTAATGTCATTGTTGTACTATTATTGGCATTGGGACTGAAGCAGAATTTGATGATTCACATGCAGTGGACCAGATGACAAAGGTCTTCTTCTCCCGGGAGGTTTGAAAAGTGGATGTGAAGTATCGATTGATGTCGACTTGAAGGATGTGAGCTCACAAGGGCACCATGGGAAGATTAGCATGAGGAGCACGAGAAGGCTCCGACTTCCTCAGCGCACACACTTTGATGCTCATGTGAATCATTGGCAGACTCCACGGGTGGTGTGAGTAAAAGCTTGGCACTCCTGTCGTTCCCCAAAAACGTCCTCCGTCATTCACAAGAGTGTCGAGACACTAACTGTAATGACTCGTGTGTAGACCCAAATGCACCCTCGACTCCAGGGATCCTTCGAACTTATATTCCACACTCTGGAAACGGCAGGCAGAGTATCAACAGGACGAAGGGCTGGTAGGTTCTCGGAGAGTTGGACTAGCGGGTTAACCAGGGACAGGCAGGGTCGGCAACAGGAAATCCGTCTAGAAACAAGTGCTGGAGAGTCTGGCATAGAAAAGGAAGAACAATCTCTGTGTGTCTGTGTGTGTGTGTGTGTGTGTGTGTGTGTGTGTGTGTGTGTGTGTGTGTGTGTGTGTGTGTGTGTGTGTGTGTGTGTGTGTGTGTGTGTGTGTGTGTGTGTGTGTGTGTGTGTGTGTGTGTGTGTGTGTGTGTGAGGCAGGAGACTATATAGGGATTTGATTAGTGATCAAAGACAGGTGTGTGAACAGGTGAAGGAAGTCAGACTGACGAGGTGGGAGTGACTGAACCACAGAGTGAGGAGCTGAACTGTGACAACAGGTGTGTGAACAGGTGAAGAGAGTTAGACTGACGACGGGGAGTGAGGAGGGTGTGGAGCTGAAACTGTGACACTAACTATAACCACGAAACGCAGTGACGTACAAGTATGGCAAAATCTTCAGATTATATAAATTTGTTGAAAAAGGGAGCCACTCGATCCGAGGCAGCGATGTTTATGGGAACTACATTTTGTCTATATTGAACTTATTTTTGATGTCTCCAGCTTCTTTGAGGCTAATGGTGCTCTCTGGCTGGAGTGCACTTAAGTAATATATATCTGTATACCTCTGTGGAATATCATTAGGAAGTATGTTTTATTACTAGCTAATCCAATTTGCCCAGGGCTCCTCAGCACCCTATAAACATCTCTACTGTATTTCAAACATCAGCAGCGGTCGCTTTCTTCTGATCTCGCATTTAAATAAAAAACCTATTATACAGCAAAAAAAATGGTGGCATGGGAATCTCAAAGGGAGCAGCTTTCAGTGTTTCTCTTGCTGGTAGCAAACAAATGTTATTTTAAGAAAGCAGGTTCAGTATAATTTATGTGTAGCTAATTAAATCTCTTGTTGTTTGTGTCCTTTTAAGGTTCTGTGGTGGGCCTGGTTTTCACTAATTCTGTGTGTTAAGCAAAAACGTCAAATGTTCCAAGCCCTGTGGCGTCTGGAACTCAGGGCACACCTTGTTTGGCATAAGAGTAAGGGTGGTGAAAAGGAGAAAAGTAGAGATGAAAAAATAAATCTGCTGTGTAGTCAAATCTGTTTGCAGACTTGGAGGCAATGGTGTAACTTTGATTCAGTGTGATAAAGTGGTTTATCTTTCACTTGCAACACTCACATACTGAAGATCTCTTCATGAATTAGACATTCTGTTTGATTTGACTCATTTGATAAGGAATAGCAAGTTGCATTTTGTTTGTCCGCAGGCTTCCCAAATAGAGAGAAGGTCCATGCCAGCCATGGGCTACATCACACACACTGTCAGTGCACCCAGCTTACATGGCAAAACGGTATGATCCTCTTACTTACCGTTGCAACACAAGTGGGTATATTCTTAAAGATATCTGTCATTATGTATTAACCCGTTCATCTGGGAAAGACAATCTAGGTATGAGGCTATGAGCAGGAATAACTTGGCAATTCCATCTTGGGGACAGTATCAAGATGTAGAATCTGGAGCTGACTGACCTCCATAAAGCTGCTTTAAATATGAAATGCCACACTATTTGTTGTAGTGTTCTGATAACTCTTATCTTCAGACAATCCCTGATAGCACAATACAACAGCACAATACCTCCCAGTCTCAGCCACTGTACTGCCCAGATGGTTCTCAAGTATTTTCTCCCCTCCCCTCTGTGCTTTCGCTGGCCACCGGCCCCTAAACCCGGGCTTGGCTACAGCCAGAGGAGCTGACTCTGCTCCTCATTCAGCTTCGAAGGCACCAGGCTAAGATGGCTGGTGTGCATAGCCCCAGCGATGCGTTCGCTCACCTGCAGCAGCACCAGCACAACGGCCTTCTAGGCCCCGGCATGCAGGTCAGGGGCCAACGCACTTCCCTAACCTCCTCTACAGAACACTGCAAACCTTGCCAGTGCATTGAGGTCTCACTCCCCCCCCCCCCCCCCCCCCCAGCCAATCCCAAACCATTACCTCCATGTCATTCATAAGACTCCTCCATGTCATTCATAAGACTGTGCGGCCTGTTGGTGTTGCTTGGTTGTCTTGTTCATTCAACCACTTTGGCATGGGCTGTGTTGCACCTCAGACGGTCCAGGTTGCCTCTTAGACACTTAGACACTAATGTAGAGACATTAGCGTCTTTACAGTTGTTGTCACTCAGCCAACTTGTTCAAAACTTGAAAAAAGCGTTCAGACGCTCGTGTTATACTATTTAATAATACAATAAATATGCCAATTTTGAAGCATGCTACTTGTCAACTGTGTTTGCATTTTATACTTTCCTTTCTATGATGTATGTATAAGTTTGCACAGCCACACAATTTATCTCTCCATTTCTGTGCTCGTGGTGTTCTCATTCTGAAGCTGCCATCAGGCCCCAGTGCCCCTGATGAGCCTGTTGACAAGCAGTGCATCGCTGTGAGCCGAGCAGATCACAGCGGAGCTGCAGCGGCGCTCAGTAATGACAGCTCCACCCAGTTTCTAACATCCAACCATTCTCTGACCATCCTCCATGTGTATGAAGAAATGGAAACACACGGTTTTACCACATGTCATGCTCCTGTGTGGCTCAGTTGTGCATGAGGTCAAACATGAGGCATTTAACCAGTCCACAAATTACACCATTACTTGATTACACATTGACTTTATTATCTATACATGGAAATACAGAGGTATACAATAAAACTCTAGTTGAGACATAGAGTAATTTATTGAACAGCTAATGAAGGCCTTTGGAATGATCTGGTCACCAATTCTCATTTCAAATAATGTATCTCTCCACTGCTCATTTAAAGGCTGATGATACTTACATACAACTGAAGAAGGACCTGGAGTATCTAGATCTGAAGGTGGGCCCCAACAAAGTAAATGCCACTTTATCCTTTTCATCTCCTTTCTTTGGATCTTGCTCTCATGCTGCCTCCAACATCTGCCTCCCTGTTTCCCCTTTTCTGTCTTTCCTCTGTTCTAAGCTGAGCTTTCTACTGTCTCCTTATGATGGAAGTAACATGTATTTTTATTGTCTTCTTATTATGTAAAGTATCCACTCGTGGATAGAAATATATTTTTTCAATAATATAATTTCATGCGTTTCAAAGAAGATTTTGACCTTTTCATGACCTTGACCTTTGACCCGATCTATCCCAAAATCTAATCAAATGGTCTCCGGATAATAACCAATCATCCCACCAAATATCATGCGATTCGGTTTAATACTTTTGGACTTATGCGAATAACACGCATACAAATAAATATACGGCGATCAAAACATTACCTTCGCATTTTCAATGCGAAGGTAACGATAGCACAATATCAGATGCAGCGTTTATCATGTAGTTATGTCATCCTAAAACATGTTGGTGTTAAGCTTATCATAATGGGAATTTAACTTTTGAAGCACATGGATACATTTCTAAAATGTTGGAGTCATGTGAAATCCAATTCCTGTGTCAGAGTTACACGTTAGACCTGCTACTGTTGTCGTAGAGCATTCTGCTGATCTCATTTAGCTAGCTATTCCATACATTTCATGTACACCTGTGCAAAGCTTTGATCCTATTAGTTTGTATGTTTAAACACCACGATGCGATAATGATTAATCTGGGTTGTGTTTTGGAAAGAAGGGAGGTCATCTAATGATGTCCCGTACGTCCTGTGACTCCTCTCCGTTTCCTGTTTCAAAACAGATCCAAAGTATTGACCCGATGATCGCATCAGTACGCAATGTGTTTGAAAACTCCACTCCTCAGAGTTTTGGGTACTGTTGGAATGTAAGGACGGTGTGCATACAAAGTGAAACTGACCATTCCACTGCTTTTCAGAAGGAATGTGATGCATCCCGTGACGTTATGCAGGATTATGGGCATGGATACCGATCCAATCGTGTGTGATACTCCAACACTGCTTTGAGATTTGAGATGATGCGAAGGAAGTTGTTCTGTCAAATGGCTTTCTTGCATGCACTGAAGCATTTGTGAATGTATTGGCTGTCTGTTTGATTTATTCAGTTTGCTATTGTTTTTGCTTGTTTCAGTATAAGAGATGACCCAATGCTGTTCTGTAACAAACACACTGGCAATGTGACAATTTGTATTTTAGGACCTCTAGTTCCATTGTGATAACTGCCACAACAAGACAATAACGTGTAATGGTGTGTGTTTGTTCACCGTGGACTTGAAAGAGTACTACATAAATGTAGTATTGCATTGACACACAACTCGGCGAACTTGTAAAAGACAGATGACAGAAAAGTAGTACTCCATGTGACTTCTCTGCAAAATGGGTGGAAAGCCCCTGATACTGAGTCTCTCATGCATACTGGTCCATACCGCTGTGCTGGGTGTGTTATGAATACTCCAGTCACTTTTAAAGTCAATAGAACCGTTTCCAGAAAGTGTTCCCGAAAAATTATTTCATAATAATGATGTTATACATACAATTTAAAGTTTAAAGTATTTTTAAATAGCTGTAAAGTCACTATGGCCGACCAGATATGTCCATAAAGAGATGCAACAGGAACATAGAGGGCTTGAAATGCTAAAGTAAATCAACAAGTGTCAACAGTCTTTCAGTTGGTCCAGACTGAAATGTCTCACCAACTCCATGGTTGATTGATATGGAAATTGGTGCATACTGTACATTCATTCAACCCTCAGTAAAGATAATATATTATCACTTTGGTGAGTCTACATCTAGCGCTGTCATCAGGTCAAATTGTTGATTCGTCCAATAGTTTGGGGTTTAATACCTGCCAAACTGAGATGGTGTTGGTGTAAACATAATACCAATTCTAAGTTCAGCATGTTATAGTCATTGTAAGCATGATAGCATGATGACGTGAGCATTACATTTACAGCACCACTGACAGAGCCCCTAGCATGGCTGCACACGCTTGTTAAGTTGATGGGGATTCTCTCTAAGCTGCATGCAGTTATGATTGGTGAACCAACGTTTAAGTTATGTTAGACTGTTATGAGGTCCATGATATCCATAATGCCATGGCTGGTGCAGGAGCACACACCCAGCTCTTTATAAAAATAAGTTATTCACATCTTTTTAGTCTCTTATTATTAGTCTACGTGAGCATCGACATGCTGCATTATCTCACCGTCATGAAACTAAGGGCCCCACAGCTTGACTCTTACCCAGGTGACAAAGTTTTGTTTCCAATCTATTCAAAAATGATCATACATCATGAACCTGTTTACACTCAACAAAAAAGAGCAGCATTGGGGCTTTTAGGGTTTCTCCAAACACAAAGATGCAGAAACTCTGTCTGCATAAATGTGTTTGCACCGCTGCACTAAGTTTTGTTATCCCAGCTCATGCTTTTTCTGTTTTTGTTTTAAATGTATTTTTCATCGTTTTATCCACTTGAGATTCATCCAGCGTGATTATTTTAGCAGCCTCACTCACTGTTGAAAATGCACACAGCTGTTGTTTTCTGTTCACTGGAAGTATTAAAGTAAAGATATTCAAAATATGCTATTCGACGACTGATATTAAATATTTTATTGTATTTGTGGCTATGTGGAATTTCAGGTTACTGGACGTGAGAGTTTCAAAACAGAAAGACCATCAAGACCTGTGAAAATAGCAGAAAGTGATGCTGATGTAAGTGAATCAAGCAAAAGCACTCTTTTTATCTGTCTCTTTCTTTTCTTTAAGATCTCCATTTCTGACTTCTTACAGTCCACTACAGAGAGGCAGCTGACTTTACTGTGTGTATTAGTGTGGTTTGTGTATGTGTGTGTTCTTAAGTTGTGGTAAACAGAGGCTGCGGAGGGAACGTATGTGCATTGCAACACTGTGGGGACACCCATCCACGCTGCACAGTGAGGGCCTGAGCGTGTCGACCACGGCTTTTATTTTCCTCCTCGCAATTTAAAGGGAAAAATACATGTAATGGGAGTTTTAGATGTTGAGCTGTTAAATTTTTCAGTTTGATTAGCCTGACCCTGCTTTTCTCAGTCTTTGTTTTCTGCTGAATAGAGGTAAATAAGATGGATGTCCTGGCTTTTCATCATTAGCATTGTTGCATTTTAACAATTTATAAGAAATTGCCAGTAAATTGTCTGAACAATGAATATTTCATGCAATTAAAAACAACAATATATGACAGCAAAATAAAAACAGCTTAATTATTAATTGAACAGAATGATAAATAGATCTGAGAAAGAAATTCACTGTGTGAGAAAGACTGTGAACTAGGCAGTCTTATGTTGTTTTCATAAACACATAACCCATTTCTGGGAAAACAAATCTGTCACTCAATAAACACAGTTTTCTCCAAAAGTGAATGTGAAATATGGATTTTTGATTATGATTACTCATAATGGGTATTACCAGATCTCACCCCCAAACTAGACAGTATGGAGCCTTTTGATATTTCTCACTGCGCTGATGAGAGGAACTCCTCGGGGCTTTTCACAAAGATGACCCGTATTGACATATTTACAGACGGCAAAGACGGCAGCAGACGATCAATTCATCTTATCTGTCTGCGTTGTTAGAATATAGTTGAACCAGACTAGAATGGAGCTGCCGACCTCGGTTGTAAACAGATGCTGTATCTCATCAGCCCAGTCTCTGATTTACCTCCCTCTCTTGATTATTATATCTATATGCGGTGCTATTGGAGGGAAACAGAGGCTCATATGAATGAGAGCTAAATGTGATTTCATCCTTTCTTTTTCTGTATACTTATTCTTTCAACATGTTTTTCCTTCAGGTGAAATTAAGTCGACTATGTGAACAAGACAAGATTCTACAGGAGCTGGAGGAAGGGATACGCTCTTTGAAGGAGGACAAGGTTTTTGTTTTTATGTATAACATAGAGTTGGCTTTTTTCTTTTATAAGTGTAGTATTAAAACGTGTGTGTGTGTGTGTGTGTGTGTGTGTGTGTGTGTGTGTGTGTGTGTGTGTGTGTGTGTGTGTGTGTGTGTGTGTGTGTGTGTGTGTGTGTGTGTGTGTGTGTGTGTGTGTGTGTGTGTGTGTGTGTGTGTGTGTGTGTGTGTGTGTGTGTGTGTGTGTGTGTGTGTGTCAGTCTGTATTGGTGTGGTCTGTAAATGCTTTGTGTTGTGACTGCGTCTCTCATCTTCTTATCTAGGACAAGCTGGAGTTGGTTCTGGATGTTTCCCACCAGCAGATGGAGCAGTACAGAGATCAGCCGGCCCATGCAGAGAAGATTGCCTATCAGCAGAAATTACTACAAGAGGATGTGGTGCACATCAGGGCTGAGATATCTCAAGTCTCCACAGTAAGAAACAAGTTGCACTAACAAGTCTGTTGTGCTTGTGATGGAGTATGCAACATCTTTGTTGAGACATACTGTTTGAATTTAGGTTTGGGATGTGAGATACTCGGGATCAAAGTACTCAGACTGGGTCCAGCATGACATACAAGTACATGCTAACACTTGCAGTATGTTTTTACTGGCTGGAGACAAGATGTTCAGCTTTACTTTTAGTTGTTCCTGTTTGAAGGTTTCTGCAACTGGCACAATGTTTCAGGTTGACTGTGACTATCGAAATGAATGCTCGGGGACAAACCCGAGGCTTCAAAGAAACTCACGAGTATGTTTGTCTGTCGCACTGAAAAAGGCTTCAGTGATATTCAAATATTCGTTGTGAAATTACAAAAATACACATTTTAAAAGAACATTTACAAATAAACCACAATATATTACTAGAGTTAACTGTCTCTCAGTGTCATAGATATTTCTGACCACATTGGATGTGTTAATTGCTCTCATTGGATGCCGTAGGTAGAATATAAGAATGACCAAACATTGGAATTAACAAAACAAATCAAAGGGATTCAGATATTTAAAATAGAAGATTCCATGAGAGAAATTCTTATTAAAATAAAATAACTCTAGACCGGTTCCCATTCAAACATGGAGCGTGTTCTGTTTTTGTTTTGCAGGAGATGGAGAACGCGTGGAATGAGTACAGCCGACTGGAGAGAGATATGGACTGGCTGAAGTCGGCCCTGGAGGGACAGATGAACCGCAGCGATCTCTCTCAGGTCTGTGGCTCAGTGATCTCTGTGTGTGTGGGAATGAGTTACTGATGTCTGAATTCATCTGCACAGACAAAGCAAAGAATTATTTGTGGGTTGATATTTATTTCGAGGATCAGCTTCACATAAAAAACTGTATTTTGACGAATTAGATGACTTCTAGTCAGTAATACATTGCCTGGGTACACAAGCAATGTTACAGTTTGTTAAAGAAACTGTGTGTTTCTGTGTTCCTCTTCTGAGCAGCAAGATAAAGTCCAGATCAGAAAAGAGCTGTGGAGGATTGAGGATGTTATTGCCGGCCTCAGCACCAGTAAAGCCAACTACAAAGTCACTATCTCCTCTGTTACCAACCCAGGTGGGCCACCCAGAGCTTTCATGTGTACACAGACATATATTTGCTGTCTGTGCAATGCAGTACAAGCCACGTGGCCATGCTACTGTATCTCACCATTAAAGCTCTTAATCACATACTCAATACTAATGCCTTGAACATTTCCCATGGGGAAAGAAAGCACTGTCTTTACAGCATGTGTGTACTTATGTTACATGTTCATATTCATTGAATTCCCCAGAGAGGAAATTTGTGCCTTCAGTGTCGGCGTCATCAGTGCCTTCTGTGTCTGGGAGCCCGTCTGCTGTGGAGATGAGATTGTCCCAGCAGCAGCAACAGCAAAGCCCCCACCTCAGCCCCAGTAGCCACACCCCCACCCTTTCCTCCAGCCCCAGCCAGCAGCCCTTGCATCACTGGGTGGATGCAACCATCACCAGTGGGCTTAAATGGGTGAGTGACCCCTGTCACAGGAGGTAGCTGGTTCCTACATAAACATCTTTGTGTGAAAAACAAAGCTGCATGTAGTCTTTGTACGATGCAGTTTGACTGCTGACTAAATGTGTCACACTGTTTGTATTCCATCTGAAATGGACCCGTTGGTAATACCTGCTGCTACTCCGTCAAGCTGCCAGAGTTATCATTTAGCCCACACATAACAGCCAATGTCAAGTAAAGCCGATAGATGAACCACCACCACTGTGATTGGTCAAATCTATCACATGATGCCTCACAAACAAAGCTTTGCCTTTTCTCTTTTAGGTCAGTGTTCCTTTTTCAACACTAGTTGAACAATTGCAACTATTTTTTTTTAATCTATAATAAATTAGACTGTTAATTTTTTTTCTTCCAGCACTTAGTTGTTGGGTTGGAGGGTGGCTTGTTTATACAACCAACACTCTAAAACTCACAAAGACATTTAACATGAGGGAAAAACGGGAAAATCCTCACATTAAAGAAGATGAAATGTGAATGAGTGAAGATTTTGTATATATTTGCCCAGAATATTCTCAATTTTCTCAGTTATTTACAAACTGATTCAACAAGTTTATGATTACCTTTCTTGCCATTTTTGACTACGTTGTTAAGCAGATAGTATAGAGATGGACAGATAACAAGGAGACTATCCACATATATGTATCTCGCATCAGATAATCATTACTGGTATTTTGTTCTCTTAGAAAGGAATGAGAAATAGGTGCTTGTGTGTCATTTTCAGTATACATCAATAGTTCCCAGTTGTTTTGTGTGCAGAATGAGGAAGATGTGCCTCCCAGACCTCCTCTACCTCAGCTCTACAGCCCTGATGAGCATGCCCCTGCTGTGCCACCGTTGCCCCGGGAGACAACGGTCATCAGACACACTTCTGTACGCGGCCTCAAACGACAGTCTGATGAACGCAAAAGGGACCGAGAGATTGGCCAGTACACTAATGGAGACAGTAAGGTAAGGACGTTATGTGTGTATGTGTGCTGCTGAAATATTTACGTTTCACTTTCTCATCTGTTTCTCATCTTTGTCGTTGGATCCCAGGTGGAGCTTCGGCCTTTCCTGAGTGATCCAGAGCTCATGGGAGCTGGAGATGGCTCCAGCCACATCAGTGTCGTCGCATCTGGACACGATGGTTACCAGACATTACCGAGCAGAGGTACAGTAGAACAGATTGCTTTAGCTGTAGCATATCCATTTTGTTAATAAATTGACCTTCCCTTTTGGCTTTGTTGCCAAGTTGAGAACAGTGTTTTCACGTTTGCCGGCTTTCCCTCAGGAGTGTCGGGCTCCTCGCTTTGGCTCAATCAGTCCTCGAGCATCTCCTCTTATGTGACCCTCCGAAGAGCAGCCTCAGCAGCCGGCATGAAGGTGAGGCTCAGAATGAACTTTGTTGAATTTAATAACACATTAATAATATGAGATTTGGTTGATGATCTCCTCCAGCTTTTTTGGGAGGGCTTCTGTCTTCATGTCCTGGCCTTCAGGGGCCTCACCTGTGTCAATCGTTGGGAGTCATGGTTGACATACTGTGGCTGAAGCAGAACTTGTAGGCTCTGTCCACAGAGTATCTCCCAATATTATCGTATAGAGTGAATCAAAAGTGAGTATGCAAAGCAGTGGAGAGACAGCACCCATACAGTAATAACTCCGATTCCAGATGATGAAATTCAAGAGATATTTGGAACTCACTCAAATACTTCCAGCTCGCCCAAGACCTCCATCAAACCCCGCTGGAAATGTTCACTGGTTGGATTCAGTGAGGGATCATGTTTTCATGCTTGCGCTGGAGACTTAAAAGAAAAGTAATGATTTATTTGTAATTAGTGATAAATTGAAGCAAACGGGGATATGCTTGTTTGCTGAATGGTATTATTTGAGGTAATTATGCATTTTAAACCCCAGATGATACCACACAAATAAATTAAAACAATGAAAAATCTATCTCTTGAAATATATTGTGATAATGTTTTTAACATGATCCTTAGATTCAAACCTTGATAGTCATATTTTTCAGTATTTAAAAATCTGATGGTACAATTCCCTATGAATAAGCATTATTCTGGAGAAGAAAAATAAGCACTTGTGGGACTGGACACTCTTTACATTTTTACTTCTTTTATCTACGTAACTGCGTGTCGGATTCTCTCTGCATTACAACCTCAGATTTGTCTCAGTGCTGAAAACTGAACTGCGTTCCTTGCTCATTCCTGATTCACATTATTTTTTACCTTCATGTTAGGTTTGTATTTTTTCTCTTCCTTCTGCTGCACCTTTTGCTTATGTTATCAACTCTCTTTGCTCCCGCTCCTCTCAGGAGAGACCAAAAAGTGCCTTGGAGCGTCTGTACTCTGGGGACCCGGTGCAGCAGCAGCAGCAGAGGGGGAAGATGAGTGCTGATGAGCAGCTGGAGAGGATGAAGAGGCACCAGAAGGCCCTCGTCCGCCAGCGCAAACGCACCCTGAGCCACGGAGACCGCCACGACTCTTCATCGCCCCGCGCCTCTTCCTCGCGCCCACTATCAGCAGACTTGGGATCAGTATGTTACTAAAGCAGTATCACACGTCACTCTCTCATGCATGATGACAACCAAACGAGAGTGGCGATCTACAGTAGTAACGAGTGCCTTTACATAGTGTAGTCTGTCTTTTCTTAGTTGAGAGCAATACATTAACATAGCGCTGTATGGCAATTCACTGTGTGGCTCTAACTGTGCTCAATTCATGCACGTTATTCTCAAACTTGAATTGCCTTTTTCACAGCAGACACCTGGTCTAGGTGGGACAAGCAAAGTCACGAACAACATCAGCAATGGTTTTGTTCAGGTGTCCCAGTGAGCCATGGCAGTGGGGCAGTGAGCCGCCATGCGGGACACTGAGACCCTGATGCTGCTAAATGGAATGCAGACAATATTATTTTTAATCTTTTACATCTGTACTTTTCCTGCTGTCCTCAATGTTAAAATGTCTTTTTTGAAAAAGGCCGATACGGATTAATGGATAACAGTTACTGCTTTAGACTTAAAGGGACAGTTCACCTCAAAATAAAAAAATACCTTTTTTTTCCCGCTTAGCACCTGTAGTGCTATTTTGTGATATAGATCGTTTTGGTTTGATTTGCCGAGCTTTGGAGCTATCAGGTGCAGAGATAGTCCAATAGTGTTTTGATTATCTTGAAAAATTAGCTCGTGATTTCGGGAAAGAAACATTGCTGTTGAGTTTTCAAATATTTAAACGGCCGATATCTCCCAAACTAAGCAACTCCCACCAAAACAATTTCAATTCAATTCAATTCAATTCAATTCAGTTTATTTGTATAGCCCAATTTCACAAATTACAAATTTGTCTCGGAGTGCTTTACAATCTGTACACATAGACATCCCTGCCCCAAAACCTCACATCGGACCAGGAAAAACTCCCAAATAACCCTTCAGGGGGAAAAAAAGGGAAGAAACTTTCAGGAGAGCAACAGAGGAGGATCCCTCTCCAGGATGGACAGGTGCAATAGATGTAATGTGGACAGATTTAGAGTTTAAATACATTCAATGAATGTGACAGAGTGTATGAATAGTTCATAGTAGGCATATTTCACGATGGAGACC
The DNA here is from genome assembly GCF_029220125.1 of Pseudoliparis swirei. NCBI lineage: Eukaryota > Metazoa > Chordata > Actinopteri > Perciformes > Liparidae > Pseudoliparis > Pseudoliparis swirei. Next base: position 13,587,748 of record NC_079391.1, on the reverse strand, counting down.
TCCACGATCCATCAGGCAGATGGCGGTGGGGAGGAGGAGTGGCCGGAGTCTCAACAGGACAGTGGCGTAGTCAGGAGCAGGAACTCCACGACCCAGACCTCGATGATCCATCAGGCAGATAGGATCTATGCCGTCTCATAGTCAAAAGGACTCCGGGGAGAAAGCAGAGTTAGTAATGTGTGATTGAGAGATGAAAAATTCATCCTTAAGGAGAGAAAAAAGAGGAGATAGGTACTCAGTGCATCCTAAACGTCCCCCGGCAGCTATAAGCATATAGCAGCATATCAAAGGGCTGGACCAGGTGAACCTGATTCAGCCCTAACTATAAGCTCTGTCAAAGAGGAAGGTCTTAAGTCGACTCTTAAACGAGGTGACTGTGTCTGCCTCCCGGACTGAAATTGGAAGCTGGTTCCATAAAAGAGGAGCTTGATAACAATCTAGATTGATAAATAGCACCACAAGTTAGAGGAAAATATGTGTTTTGTATTTTTGGGGTGAACTGTCCTTGTGTACCAGTGTTCATTATGAAGTGGAATTAATTAACTTTGACTTGGAATAGGGAAGTGTAGTATTCCTCAAAAGCTTTATAAATAATATATTTTGTCTGTCAAACACATAACGCACTAATTACGACAGAGAAGGGCCTCCAATGACATTAACCGTTTACATTCACGGGGATTTTTTCATAATTACTTGTCATAGACCCTAACTTTGCTTTATCCATTCAGTTTCACCTCACCTTCATGATCTTTACATTTCTTAACGATGGTTGCTTTCTCTCTGACTCAAACTGCTGCTCGGCTCCTTTCTTTCTTCATTTAGATATAAATGCCTGCTGTTCTTCAATGCTCTTGCTGTCTCCAAGCAGTCAATTTACGTATATGTGTGTGTGTCTGTATATATGTGTGTGTGTGTGTGTGTCTACTTATTTTCTACTGACCAAATCATTGACATACTCTGAGCAATGCCTTTTAAATCCATTCATCTCAAACTATTCATGGCTTTCCAAAAAAAAAATGGTTTACTTAAATGAAGATTATAATGTTGTTTATGTACCTGGGCTACGGTTGTCTCATTAACCACTCCCCCAGTCTACTTTAGAGGAAGCCTTTTATTTAGACAATACTAATGTGTATGGCATCCATTTCATATCAAACCGTAAGTTAAGTGATTTCATTGTTCTGATATTAATACAGAAGTACATTTAATTGTTAGTGATAAGAATGCTTCCTTTTTCAAATGTGAATGTTTTCAAATAAATAAACATTATTTTCTTATGGACTCATATTGCCATGTTTTTTATTTGTTTTTGAATACATTTTTCATTGAATACATGCACTATGGTCGTGTCTGGTGAAGCTGTCATCAGTATGAGTGAAGTGATCTTTCCTGTTTGTGTCAATGCGTGTTGTCTTCTTTATTAATGTTGTAGAGATTTGACATGTATGTTATGATTTGAGAGCATAAGCATCCTCAAATCAATGCATGATCCCTCTTTCTTTAATTTTTTCACCCGTATACGCACACATACCCACACTCTCTCTTTCTCTCTCTCTCTCTGCAGCCTTTTAAATCACAATAGCATACCAGTGATAACCAGTGTGTTGTGCAGAACGTGTCACATGAAAGTGTGTGTCAAGGCAAATGAAACAAGTCATTTCCAAATTGACTTGATGATTTGCCGATGGCAGTATCCTGTAATGTGTTTCACAGTCTATTTTGTGTCTGTGTGCGTTGTCCAGTGGAAGAGAGAGCAGGAGTTTGACCTGCAGTTGCTGGAGAGGGCTGTTCAAGGGGAGGAGGCGCAGGGTGTTAGGAGCGTTCAGGGGGAGGAAACGCCTCCCGAGCACAACGAGAGGCAGCGCTCCCACTCGGACGAATGGCTGACCCTGCGCTCCACAGCCACAGCATCTCCCGCCCATGAGGTCGACCTGGAACCACTAGACTATGACCTGGACCTTAACAAAGAGGTAAGTTATCTTTGTATCTGCGGAGAGGTACAGGAGTTTATGGTCAATAACATAAATATAATGAATGTACAGGAGAAGAAATAACAAAAAGCTCAACCAAGGACAAAGAAAGGGCTGGAGTGCATGTAACCAGTCAAGTAACACACCCCAAAACACTAAGATTGCTCTTTTTAGTCATTGTTTTTAACTGTCAGCCTGAACTGGATCGCTGGTTAGATCTCAAGGCATGTCGTGGATGGGTAAGAGACGATGCCCAGTCGATGTATGAGCTCAAGTTAAAGTTCAAGGTGCACTTGTTATGAAGCGGAATGTTAGTAGTGTGTCCCAATTGAATGCCTACTGCATGCACCAGTATGTATGTTAGGGCAGCTGCAGTATGTACCACAAAAGAGAAAGTGTGTGATTTGAACTGAAGGTCGTTGTAGGTTATACATATTTGCTCTTTAAAGAATGTGAAAATCATTATACCACAGAAACACTTAGATAAATAATGAGCTCACCTGTGCTGACAGTTTTAGTACAATTTCACAGTGCATATCTGTTTTGTGTAGCTTTCCAAACCTCCGAAAGTATTGATCCCAGAGCGCTATGTGGATTCAGAGCCTGAGGAGCCTCTCAGTCCACAGGAGGTGGAGGATCGTCATCGTAAGGTGGAGCGCATCAAGAACATCTTGGCAAAGTCCAGGTAAATAAATAATACTGACTGCATTCGATTGTTGTTGACAAACAGCTGATTCTGGGATTCCAGGAAGGCCTTGTAGTGAGCCGAACAACCAGTTCAACCAACATACTCAAGTTCAAGTCCTTAATTGGTAATCATTTACCCGAATCCTTAAGCAACTTAAGCAAGGTGCTAAAGTCCCACCACCTTCAAAGGCACCGGGCTGTAGCTCAGGCTTCTCTGTGACATCCCAGCAGCTGTGCACGTGGCAAGAGAACACCCTCACATCAGTCACTGCATGTCCACATTATTACCAATACATCACGCTTTGTCAATGTTCTCTTTCATGTCTTTGTGCATGGGACAGTGTGCACAACCTAGCACCCACAGTCACTGTGGACACGCCCGAGGTCGGGCTCGTGGCACCGGACTCGGCTCTGCAGGAGCAGGAGAGGATCATCACCATGTCCTACGCTCTCGCCTCGGAAGCTTCGCTCAAGAGCAAACTAGTCACAGGTTGGCCATTTGACAATTTGAAATGATGTTTTTTTTTGTTTGAGCCTGAAGGTCATTGTAGGTTATACTTCTTTGCTCTATAAAGAATGTGAAAATCATTATTCCACAGAAACACTTGGAGAAATAATAAGCTCACCTGCGCTGACAGTTTTAGTAAAGTTTCATCCCTGCATCAAATAGACATCTTCTGGTTGAAGAAGGGATACAGAGGGGGAAGCGGCCTTTCAAGAATACTGGATTGGTGGAGTGGAGATGAGAAGGGCGTAAGGTGCAGAGTCAAGCAATAAGGCTGTTCATTTCCTAAGAACTGAACATTATTCCTTCTTACGAGCTCTCTAATTGCAATGCATGTCGAGTCTTTCAAGCAGGGGAGGAATAGCTTGATGAGGCCATTTTGTGTGCTGATCAATGACCCAGTCAAAGTCGACGCTCCCTCTTCCTACCGACGCTGCTGCTTTGAACGTAGCTTTCTGCATAAAAGACACAACGCTCACTTTTCATCTATTTCATACTCTACAGCAGACAGGGAAGTTCCTTTACACTGTAGCTGTAGCAGATTGTCAGTCTGTCTGCCTCACTCACACGTATGCACACACACATACACACACACACATGCACACATATATCTGTCACAGACAGTAACACTCAAGCTGTCAGCGTGTGTGGAAGCTTAATATGCACAGTGAGGCAAAGTCAACAATTATAACATTATTTCCAGCATAGAGAAATGTCAGGCAGTATAACTGGTGGCATCTTGTCAGCAGAGACTGAATCAGTGACTTCCTTTGGTGTTAAAGTAAGGTGCGCTGGTGCACTTTCAAATCCCCCGAATTAAAAGAAGATTCTTTTTTTCACAGTATTATGCATAAGAGACTTCAATAATTCCAGCATAAAAGCAGGAATATGCAGCACTGCAATTACGCACAGTAAATATTAAAAAGGTGTGTTTGATTGTTCAATATTTGTGGGTATTTCTGTGATTATTTGTCAGGGATATTGAAAGGAATCTCTAATTAAGTGCTGGAAAAATATATTTAAAAAATAAACCTCCACGTGGAGTGCCTTTTCAACTATTCATTGCTTTCTTGTCTTTTAAGCGAGATTTTCACAAAAATAAAGCACATCTCAAATGAATGATGATGCAGGAGATAGTTATTATCAAAATGTACCATCCTAGTGACTTTTTCCTGGTCAAATACCTTAAAATAACTATCTGTTATGATTCTTACGGAAAAACAAGTTACCTAAAGCCATGCGACCTTTGTCTGTGAAAAACAAAAGCCCAAAAGCTTGACATCTGAGATGGAGGTTTTTTTACACACCAGAGTAAGAGAGTAAAACATTTCACAGGATATAAGATGGAGAAAGCAGAAAAACTTGATTTTGGGGTTTTAGCTTAATCTTTGACCAAATAATTGCTGATTGATTTTCTGACCATCGACTAATGAATGGATCGACCTTGTAACGCCTTGACAGCTATCCCTTTGATGCATCCGGTGGTATCGTGCCATGCTGGACAATGCTGCAGGTCATCAAGCAGTACAGCTTCATGGAGATATTGTATTTAAAGCATGAGAGTGAAAGAGTACCTTGATTCTTCAGGTATTTATTCATTGGACCCGAGATAGGATAAGCGATTTGGATAATGGAATTGAATTGAATATTCCCAATGGTTATTTCAGCAAAACACAAGTTCCTAAACCAGACGACAAAGACAGAAAGTTGTGTCCTTTCAGAAAACAACAACAACAACCTTGTGTGGTGCTCAACCAGTTCCAGCTTTCATTGTAATGTAAAACCTTCCTAGAACTGACAAACCAATGTTGATTTCTCTCTCTGTTTTCCTTCTGTGCCCTCCTCTGTAGTTCCACCACAGGCTAACCTCCCCACTCCTCCTCCACCACCCCCTCTTCCGCCTCCACCTCCTCCTCCTCTTCCTCCTCCTCTTCCTCGTCTTTCTCCTCTTCCTCCTGTTTCTCTGGCACCTCCCTCTCCTCTAAGCAACGGAATTCACTACACGTTTGTCTAATCCCAGAACTGAAGTAAGGCCATGACTGCATGCGTTACGGTGCTAATGTTTCCGAGGCCTCACTAATTCTTTCTAACGCGCGGCTCCTGTGTGCTTTGCACCTCACTGCATGCTCACTGCTCTGTTGTGATTGTTGGAAACACATCTCGTCTAGGTTAGGGAAGCCCTGCCTCTGCTCCCATTATAATCAAAACAAACATCTGCAGGCAGTCTGCTCATCCCACTGTGATAATTGTGTGTAAATTGTTTTTCTTTTTTTTCTTTTTGTACCACTGCCAAAATATTTATGGGTGGTTGAGGAAAGAAAGGGCTCAAAGGAACACAACTGTTTGTAGCATTGTATATAATTAACAAAAGAGACACCTTTTGATTTAGCACCATGACAGTTCAGTAGTCGGCACAGCTGCATTCACAGCACCAATTAGCTCCCCATCTGTAGTCTGGCAGCGAGAAGTAAGAAAAAAACCAGCAGATATCATCAATGTTACTGTTAACGCAGAAAGGGGGGATGTGTCATTTTACTGCCTTGTTAAAACACTTCCATCCACCAGCCAATTACAAATATTTGATAACTAAATTCAGTTTCGGAAGTATATGATATGGATGAAGTATTTTGTCTAGCTGCATTTGACCTTTGACCCTTTATATCAAGCAGCATTCATGTCAGAAAAGTTAATTCCTTGAGAAATGGCTTGACTGCATGCTTTTATTGTGTGTTGTTGTACTGTGTTTGATTGAACTGAACCTTTTTACTTTCGCTCTTTCATCCCGTGTTCAGGTGTGCTGTTGAGAGGTGGGCTGTGACATGTAGTTGCTTTATAAAAATGTGTCTGCCACAGTTTAGTGTCCATCAGAAGGATTTAAAGGATCCACTATTTGGATTTATTTTAATAGAAATAATAGGTTAATGGAGAACATAGCGTTTACCTCCTCGTTTATTCATTCATTCTTTGGCTTTCTCATCTGTGTGGCAGCTATTTATTTTGATAATATCTAAACATGATTGTTCTTCACTCTGCCTTTTAGTAATTTGGCCGTAAAATAAAAAGTTTTCTGACATACTATATAACAAGGAATATGTATTTGACTAATGTTTTGGTGCTGGTATATGGACAGCAACAATGTCTGACAGGCATTCCTTTATGTGTGACACTGAAACATTAATGAAAGTAAAACTCGAGTCATTTTGATAGATTCTGCTGTTGTGGTTATTATGTACGTTCTGATATTTACTGTTCTTGTACTTACGTTGTCTTCTCTTTTATTACTTTACAGCTCAAGCAATTTTTGGACAATAAGGTGCTATTCAACAATGACAACAAACTATTGCATTCTGCAAGAAAAGGATTTTTGGACATTTCCTTCTTTCCATACAGCAGTACGAGAACTGCACTTAACATTTAACATCCTTGCTGAGGCTCACGCAGCATTGACTCCTTAAAGTGTTTCCAGTTTTGAAAGCAAGAGGAAAATGGAAGACTTTGCATTGGAAGCTGATGTGCTAATTATCTTTGGAAACATCTAACAAAAGTTAATCTCATAATAATATTTTCTACATGTTATTGCACTTTGAATTGTACACTGTATCATGTTTTCAAGATATCACTGAATGGCTATTGATTGCAACTGGGAACTTGTTTTTGTTTTTGTCAGGTACATATTGTGAAGAACTACAGGTACTAAATGTGTCATGATGGTAGTATTTTTGTCAAAACTCAGATAATATTCTTACACCAAACCACTTGAAATATCATGTGTTGTACCTGTAGCACTGCCAGTCCCCTTTTAGCTTGCCAAAATGAATTTTATTTTTGCTTACATCAGGATGAAAATAACCTTTAACATATTTTCTGTGTGACTGGGGAAAGTTGCACAATGGAAATTTATATTTTAAAAAAATGATAAAAAAGGTGAATATTAAAGATATTAACACAATATAAGTTTCCTTGCATATGGATTTATTTGTATTATTATTATTTGTATTCTGATCTGTCCGATGACAATATCACATCAGTCACAAGAATAAAATGACATGATATTTAGGGAAATTCTATAATATATGACCTTCTGTTAATGAAAGCTTACCCTGCTTTGTAATTGACGTGTTTGAGAAATTAGTTAAAGAAAGACAACTTTTACTTAAGTGATTAACTTTTAACCTAATATAACCTTTGTTCCTTCTGATATTTCTCTGATGCGTTTACCGACCGCATCTTTATTCTAATCATGTACAAAGGAAAAGTACAAAATGTGCACTCATCATAGCTCCAAGATTCTCTTTGAACCTGCACATTGATTGCCTTGACCTATTAAACTTCATTCTATTATTTGAAAAGGGAACCAAACTATGGCATGCTCAAAGGAGGTGAGCCTTCAATACAAAAAAAGGCTTCTTGAAATGTTTCGTAAGTTCAAAGCTTTTCCATCTCAAAAGGGCATTTTTAATTCAGTGTATTTTCAACCAAGAAGGTGGATACTAATAACTCTGGATTCCGAAGTACAGAATTCATATCTTTAAATCATGAACTATGTCTGCATTGTAAAAGAAGCCCAAGAGAAATACATGTATTGATCTTCTAATTCAAAAAGAAAAGAATATAGAGGAAATGTTTTTCAACAGAAAGTGCGACGGTGCGGTTATTACCAAAGCCTGTGGTCTTCAACACAAATATTTATCATGTTACATTTATCACGAATCCCTGCGGAACATATATACGCTGATAGGATGTGATGCGCACACTTTAAATGGATACAGCGCCCACGCCTTCTTTTGCTTGTCTGATGGTGAGCCGTTGTGATGTGGCTGCCTCCCAAGTGACATCTTTATCTTTAATTGGAGAGTAATTACCTTCACTCGTCTGCATCGTCGTGCGCTTTGAAAACACCTGAGAGAGGAGGCTGCACCTCCCTCGGCAGCTACATCCTCCATCTCTCCTCCAGGATCGGGGCCCCACAGCGCCTACTGGCCCTGGTGGCTAGGAGACCCATCACATCCTCTGTTCTGCTTATTTTGCAATAAAATGGGATGTTTTTCCCTCCTCCTGCAGACATTTCACCCAAGACCCTCCACTGAGGATTGTGGCATTTCCATGTATTGACGTTTGGCTGCTGGTTCATATACATTTATTATTCTATGCTCTGGACTTCAAAGAGAATGAAAGAGGGCCTATTATGCTAATTGGGTCCTGCTCTGTTTAAGGCAATCAAGGCCTCACGCATTAATCTGCAACTAAATACTTACTGGATTCACTGATGCAGAAAGACTAAGACACATTCTGCTCGGTTTCCTGACAGGGATGTCAAGCAAAGACAAGATAGTAATTAAGCAGCAGTAAAAAAAAAAAGGCATTTTACATGAATAAAGTAAGTGTGCCCCATGACACTGTCTCAAGTTAAGTGGCAGTTAAAAGCATCGTAGGTTAAAGCTTTGACTTGTTACTTCATGTGTCAGGTTTCCTTTTCCACGTTGAAAGGAAGAGCCTATTGAGACCATGCTGAGGAGTCTGACCTTGTACTCGGGTCTATATTGTTCACTGCTGTGTGTTACATATTCACACTTTTCCACTGTTGGGGGAAGAGAACGGAGAAATCCTGCACTGATTCCCAATGATACATATTTCCATCACATAAATATTATTGTTACTCGCCGTGAATGTCTGAGGATTACAGTGGAAACACAGCCGGCACCTCCTTGGGGCACAGTGGGGATCCGGATTGTAGCGCAATTGTACAATACAAAACCAAGGAAGCCGATGCAATAGGTGCTTTGATTTCAAAATAGTATTTTATGCCGTTTTATCATTTTCAAACTCCACATACGGTCGATATTTTAATATGTAAGAAATGGAATGGTGATTTGTTGAATAATTGAAGAGTTAGGAATCACTGAATATTCTTTCGAACGTGCGTGAGTGCTTTAAAAAGAATAGAGAGAAGGCTGAATTACAGTTATGCTGCACCACATTGACCATTTGCAGTAACTAAAACAATGCCTTGGTGTAATTATTGATTTCAAAGGTTTTACAATTGGACTACCATTTGGGAGATGATACAAATGTAAATATATTAAATATTGAAGAATACATTTACCTGCTAAATGTAAGGAACAGTAAGATAACACAATTCCTTCAACATAAATGATTAAGTGTGTGTTGAGAAAATGCTGTGTTACACTAAACAAGGAATTAATCTAATGTCCCTTAAACGGAAGGCTTTTACAATACCTACAGTGAATTGGGCTTTTTGTACATAAAAGCAATTGCTTTGCAAATGAACCAAATGCCCCAGGGCCTCCTCTTTAATCTAGCAGCTTTGTGCACACACACACACACACACACACACACTGATCGAAGTGAAATGTACTATGTTCAGTGACTCAAACAGAGAGGCTACGCGTGCATCTTTGGATCTACAGTGCACTATCACGGTGATGTCTATTTTTATTTTTGTTATATATAAATACCAGTCAGATTAGATCATCACTTCAGATGACTTTTGATGAAATACAAAGGTTGTAGCTGCCGAACAAAAAAATGTGTACTTGTGTGTCAATTGCTGAAGAAGAGGAAGTTGTCACCTCACCATGTACTTGAAGGGGCCTTAAAAACACACAGAACAGGTAATGTATTTAGAAGTATACATCACATATACAGTACCATCAATAATTGGATTAGAGTGTATACTCATGAGTCCTACAGAGTTGATATTTGTAGTACTGCTGGCACAGGCTGTATGATGGTGTCCCTGATAAGTATATAATTAGAATTGGCATGTTGCACTCCTTATTTCAACATGATTAATCAGTGGTTCTGTGTTAACTTGAAAGGAAATATTAGATCCTGACTAAACTTTGATGAAATCCAGAGTTACAAGTAAGAGATTTGGGTCAACTAATGAGAACAGAGCGTCCCACTTTGCAAGTCCAATTGTGAGAGAGGCGAGACGAATGTATGCAAATAGTGGGAGAGTTAATTGCATATATCTGGCATTCAATAATGACTAAGTTGTGTTGGTTTGTGTCAGCGGTTGTGACCATTGACCGTCTCACTGATGGCAGGTCAGAATGTTCAGAAGCTTGTGGTCGGGTTGTGGTAAGGATATCCTTAAAGTATGTTACACATTAAACATTTTTATAGAGCATCTAAACCAAATCCAGGACGATGCTTAAATAAGAGTTGGGTTACTGCTTACAAAGATCAACATATATTCTTTATATCTATTCAGAAACATAGACATCTGTATTTTCACGAGCCGCTGCTACTTTGTCACTTGTCAATAATAAAATGCCTGTCAACATTATAATAACGTTAAGCAAGTGAAAAACAAAGATGTGTCAGGACTTTTATTTCAGTCACTATGCAGCTACACATTATGAGGTATATATAAATGAATTAAAGATATGCCTGGTTTATTAATACATATTCTTATGGGATTATGCACATATGGCAATATTATATATCATAGAGTTAGATCTAAAAATCATACAGTCTAATAAATAGCAATTCTAAGATATTAATACACTGGGCCCTAACAATATTACAGTGTGTTGTATGTTCATATGATCAGCAGCTTTACAACTGTTTCTAAATGTATTTAAAACTACTGAAGACGTGGTTATCCAGTATTTGACAACAACAATATTAAAGCTTGTTATCAAACATATAATATCTGTTGTGGGTTGACTATTCTATTATAACCTCTGCTCTTGTTATTATTTGTAGTGATTTTTCCAGCATTATTCTGCTTTCTACTCTAATTATATTAATAATTTAGCTCATATGCATTGGATGTGTTTTAACTCTATGTTGATCACATTATATTTTTGAAGACACAAAATTAAGTGAATTGAAATTGCATCGAATAAAGACAAACACGTAAATAATGTCCATATAGCGACATTAAAGTGTGTTATGTGTTTAATAAGCATATATATTAATAGTTTATAAAATCTGAATTGGAGTAGGGTCACTCTCAAATTTAATGTAGAACTCTTGAAATCTTCTTCCTTTATAGGTCATTGTGAATCATTTGAAATACAAATCCCTGAATTTCTGAGCATGAATCAGCTGCACACCTTTAAATAACCTACTCTCCCCCCCCCCCTCCCCACACACACACACACACACACACTCCATCCTAACTCACTGGCTGAATGGCAGTCTCTAATTAACCATGCAGAACAGGAGAAGAACATGTTAATTTAATGTAACAAAAATGTTGATTTTTATGCACTCTCCTTTTCAAATATTTATGGACTAGACTTGAATTTCAAAATGCATCAAAGACTCACAGGATATGCAAATGTATCTGCCTTACCCCCCAACAAGTTGAAGTCTTTTTTGCTCTCCATGCAGGCGTCATGCACTCATCTGAGTTAAGAGGAAGAAGAAGCCCTTACAATCGCCTCCAGAAATAGTCGCCTAAACTTGAGTTTTGAGAACTATGTGGCACCCGCTGGCACCTGCTCAGCTGCACCCATAAGTAATCATCTTTCAATGTTAGCCGGGACAGGACGGAGACCAGGGGGAGGGCTGCGCGGGCGAGTCCGAGGGCCGGGCGGAGAGGAGGGCGAGGCTCAGGACCTGCAGTCCCAGGGTACCGGGGGGGGGGGGGGGGGATGGGGCTGGGGGGGACCAGACCAGGTGGGGACGGCGGGAACCAGGCTAGGACGGACGGTGACGCACGGGAGGGGAGGACGGGACACGGACGAACACTGGAACTGTGACTGACCGAGGGAGGATGAGGAGAACCAACCGGGGTGGGGAAGGAGGCGAACACCGGGACTGAGCCGCGACGGAACACCAGGGAACCTCAGGTCCCTCAGGGTCCGGAGCCTGTGACGGAACCGGTGGACTGGAACCTCGGCGGGTCTGAGCCTGGGACGGAACGAACATTGTGGACTGGAACCTCGGGGTCTGGAGCCTGTGACGGAACATCGGGGACTGGCACGGGGGCCAGGGGCCCGAGGGAGACCACATGTTGGGAACATCGTGGAGCGGGACGGGGACGGAACGGAGCCGCCAGCCCCACGGCACGAGGGACTCCTCTCTCTCCAGAAGTACAGAACTTACCGGGTAGAAGGGAACCCAGTGGGAAAGAAGTGGAAGGTCCAGGCTGGTGGCTTCAGCTCTGTGTTCGTTGTCGCAACGAGTGAGGACGAGAGAGAGAGGATAAACGCCACAAATTTATTGCACAAAAACATCTTTACCCAAGAAACCAGAACAGGAACACAAAAAACACGGACAGTACGAAGCCAGCTTACAATGTGAGACGAACAGGGGGTTTATACACAGGCAGCCTGGTGGTAAACCCCACAATAGGCAAATACAATGAGTCATGTTTATTTTTGGGGGGCATTTTGTTTCAGTTATTAAAAACCGCATTTTTAAAGCAGCAATGAAGTCCGAAACTATATCGCTCAAGCATTTAAAGGAAACTATTTCACTGCTAAGATGCACTCTTTACAATGAGCCTGTGTAATAGGCTGAGTGTTGTGATCCAAAATCTCTGGTTTTGTCTTTATTGCATCTGCTTTTTGCAGGCAGGAGGATTTCTGCCGGTGTTTCGCGCAGTGGCCAAAAGGTGGCGTATGAGTCACGTAAAACACGCATCTCAGGCGCGGTACGTGGGCTCCTGAGGACTGCGCACTGAGCACATCGGAATCATCACGCGTGGATCTGAGAAATAGAAAGGTTAGACTGTTGCAAGAGTATGTATAATTGAACCGTGCGTGCTTCACTGTGTGTGAGGTTGTTGTGTTGGTCAAATGGCTGTCACGTGTTATGGTTTCACATTTGTCTAGGAGTCCGCAGACCTGGCTGCAGCCTGCAAAAGTTTCTTTCTGAAAGGTCCTTTTCTTTTTCTCCCTTACGCTTTCCCCCCTTCAAGCAGATTTCACCAGGGAAATGAACACACGTTCTCACTGCAAAAAGAAAGAAAGAAGAAGAAGGGAGAATTAAAACTTAAAGCTAAAAGGAAAATTAATTCAGGCGCATTGGACATTGTGTGACGCTCCTTGATGGAGATGTGGTGCGTTTTATTTCCCCTTGAAAAAAAAAGAGGGGGGCGGTGAGGCGCACGGGAGTCTGAGCTGATACGGTGTTGTGGATGAGTTGTGTAGCCAATTCTCTCTCTCTCTCTCTCTCTCTCTCTCTCTCTCTCTCTCTCTCTCTCTCCCTCTCTCTCTGTCCCTCACTCCTTCTCTCTTTCTCTGCTTCTCCCTCTTGTAGCTCTATGTGACTGCAGTTAACAATCAGAATTTCTTCCTGCTGTCTCCTCTCTTTGTAAGTAACTTTCTTATTTATATTGTGTGATCCCTGTTATTCTGCTGTTATGACACTTAAGACATGTTGAATATCGGTGTTATAGTGAGTGTTGTAATGTGCACTGTGCTTTTTTCTCTCCCTTCTTACTTGTCATAAAATGCTGCTGCTGATTTCTAGATTACAACTTTTTCCGTCAGCTGTCTCGGTCTCATGCCTTCCTATTCGGACTATTCTCTGATTTCTAAACGTTCCTATCGTACTTTATTTGGTGTGTTTGACATGTTTGGGCCTCCTCCAAACTCAGCTGATAATTTCAAACACATGCTCATTCAGTGCAGATAAGTGTCTCATTGTAAAAGCGTCTGTTTCGGCGACTGATCCTGGGACAGCCGCTGGACTTCTGCTTTAATTTCAGATGTCAAACGGATCTGTTTCAAAAGACAAAAGAGGATTTATTTTACATATAACATTAACTGAGTATACAATAACGTACTGATGCAACGCATTGACTCTTTAACGTGTTAAACAAAAAATAAGAAATAATATTTAGCAATAACTGAAAGTGAATTTGTTGAATTTGGAAAATAACGCTTTAGTGACATTACACGCACACACACACACACACACACACACACACACACACACACACACTAAAAACAATGACAGTTTTATTACATATTCGTTTTTACACACGAATATTGTTTTCTTATTTCTAAAATCTATTAATCTTAATTATATGCCTCTGAAAATGGACCCCTTCATGAGTTTTGTTTTTTCAAATGATTTTGTATAATTTTTTTAATGTCATAATTTGTTTATCTTATGATAAATAAACAGCATTAAAACAAATCATAAACGCCGGGCATGCCGAGAGGAACATATACAGTATATTGGACGTATACATTTTGTTAGATAATCTCTCAAAAATAATTATTTGAAATTCTAGAAAAGATGAGGAGTAAAAAGTCCATGCAATTTGCCAATTTCATAAGAGGGGAGATATCTGCGTTGTGTGTCAATCAAAATGTCTTGAGATAAAAAGAGATATGAGAAAACAATTGTATGTATATCTTAGGTGCTGCATGATTTAATTGTTTCACACGAGTCTAACCTCACATGCTCTCACTAACTCATGTCAGCGGGCCCATTCTTCTCTAAAAAACCGGTCATTTTAAAACATGTTTTTGCTAAAGTTGTAAGGGTCAGTGCGTTATTTGTCCTCCAACTAAATAAATAAAAAGTGTGACTGTGCCACTGAAGTGCAGCTTCTTTAAAACTAACTTTGCAGTCGCTGCACCTGTAATAGATGTTCATTTAAGTAATCCTGTTAAAGTGACTAAACTACGGGCACAACCATCCTCCCTTTCTCCACTTTCATTTCGCCACACACATCTCTCTCTCTCTCTCTCTCTCTCGCGCGCGCTCGTCTCTTGTCTGGGGGAGGAGGAGGAGGGGGAGTCATGCCTCTCTGCCTTCCTCAGATCAATGCCCTGGCCACTCACTTTCTGATGTTGCACGACGGGAAATGCTTTGAATACTTGCGACATGGCTGCGCGTATTGATTGCCAAGATTGACAGCAGCTCTACCCATCGTCTTCTCTTGTCTGAGCGAGAGAGAGAGAGACAGAGAGAGAGAGAGAGAGAGAAAGAGAGAGAGAGAGAGAGAGAGAGAGAGAGGGAGGGAGATAAAGAACAGATAGGCGAACAACAAAAGGTGCTTGTAGTTTCGGACAGCTGAACTTCACAGAGAGTAAACGGGACCCCGAGTGAGCAGACTGAAGTTGTCGCTGAACACACACAGCAGCAGCTCAGTGGTCCTTCTCTACAAAGTGTAGCTAGTCTAGTGGTGTTTACGCCCCGGGAAAGGACGCATATACATCTCCTCCACGGCTCAGGTCATCAAGGTAAAGAACACGTTTGCTCTACTTTTTCTATGTTGTCCTGATATATTTTCCCCTTGTGTGTATTGCTGATTTCTAAAAGTCGAGCGCGCTGTCAGTGAACTGGTCCCCGCCACTGCGCGTGCGTTTGGCTTCACACGATTCTTTTTTAGAAAGTTATTTAAGTGTTGTGCTGACACCGGTTCGCACACTTTGTAACGGCGGAGGAGGACAGACAAACTTTCAGTTGTTGCGGTTGTTTGACGCGTCGCGTTCAAACCCCAAAACAAGCGGAGTAACACGGGAGACGAGAGTGGCGCGATGCAGGAGCTCGAGTTCACCTCACGACTGGTGTGAATACGCGTTAAATTCAACATCGAAACTTCCTCCAAACTCAACTCTCGAGAGCACCTAAACCATCTGTGAAGGTTTGAAATCACGTTTCTTTTTTTCTTTTCTCCTCTTTGTGTTTATTTCAGCCGCGTGAAGCCGCGCGAGCGGCGGACGCAGCTGGCAGCTCAGCGTAAACCGAGCGGGACTTAACGGCTGTCATCGATACCATGTTCACTAAACTCGAGGCGATTGTTTCGAAGTGTTCGAGATGTTACCGGTTGACAGTGCTCTCGTGTTTGTGTTTTCACGTCCCGTAACTTTCCTCTGCTGGTGGCAGTTTCTCTTCTGTCCACACAGCGGTACTATTCCTTGAGGACGGTGAACGTGCGCCCCGGTACATTTCCTCTCTGCCCGCGAGGCGGACAAGTTCATTTGAAGCTGTCGCGCGCCTCTCATTCCACTGTTACACATTTCGGTGCTCTAATTGTTGCTCATTTTATTTTTTGTCTGTTGTCTGTCTAAAACCCAGTTGCTGACCACCTCGTAGCCTGGGAAATTCTTCTCCCCTAACTTTCTCGGGAGGTCAGGGTAATTGACCTTTAAAGAATGCATAAGCCATAAATTAAATTCAACAATCGCAAGGCTTGTCCATTTAAAGAAGATGCACTTGAACAGACACTTTTCCTTTTAAGTCTCTGACGATGCGCGCTCCTGGACTGAACAAACACATTTTTTTATTTAAAAAGTGCAAATATATACTTCACAAGTGTTATTTATTTTCTTACATTCAGATTTAAACTGTAAGACAATTCCTGAAATTTATCACGAGGCCTTTAAACAGAAATATATTAGTTTAGATATTTTACAGCATAATATAAACTTTAGTCTATTTATGTGTGTGTTGGGAAATCACACAACAATAATATATATATATATAGGACATTAGGACATATATTAATGTTGCACAAAATTGATAAATAATAATTTCCAGATGTACTATTACTGTGAGACTAAGTGAAATTTCAGTGATGGAGCGTGATATTGGCAGCGCGGAGATGGCCCCTCATTTTAAGACGTTTTCCAAAATTAGACACGCTGTGGTGCGCAGAAACGAGCCGTGTCCAGCCGCTGCGTTGGTTTTAACAACCTTTTCACCAGTTGTGACGACACTGGAAACTTTCTCAATTTGAAATGGGCCGCTGTGCCTTTTCTTCTATATTTATTAAGAAACACAGCACGTGATTTGTTGTTGTTTTGTGCGACAACACAAATAACGCACCTGTGGCTAATTAAGGATAAGGACCTCTCCTCAAAAAAACCCGCTCCGCTAAAAAGCCTCGCGCGGGTCATTCTCCGCGGTGTCGCAGTGAAAGTTGTGACCCTTTGAACAGTTGCTCTTTCCGGAGCTCTGGACGCACGTTTCCTCATAAGGTGAGGAAGGTTCTGGAGACCAAATGCGAGCCTAAATGGCACATTTATAATTAGACTGTCCATTCAGCACATTGTCCAGCTTGCTATACCGGGACACTCGGCTGTGTCTCTGAGAGTTTGTCTCACACGGCTCGTGGAGTCCAAGAGAAAAGCGGCTCCAGCTCTTTGATTCCACACAACCGCACTTGCTCTTATTTAACATCCCTCACTTCATTTGGCGCATGCAGGGAAACTATATCTGCATCCGCATGAACTGCCTTATTCCTCTCCACATGCATCTACAACTTAAATGTGCATTTTAATAATTTGAGAAATGGGAAGTGTCCCTTTTTATAGTATCACATACTAACAAATTACCAGTCTTTCGTTTTTTGAATAAGGTTTAAATCCACGACAATTATTGCGAAATAAAAGCACATCGTTTCCAGGCAACAATGATTATTAAAGAGCAGGACATATTTTACTATCTTAACAGAACTGCAAGGCAATAGTATCATAATCATCATATTTCATACTGACATGGCCTTGCATATTTTCTGTATTTTCAACGACTAATCTGTGGGTGGATCTTGAGCTTTTAAAAAAAAGAAAAGCAAGACTGAGAAAAGCAGCATTTCCTATCTGGAGTCAGCATAAGATATTTACTCGCATGTCGTTGAGTAAGTTCAAAGATTTGTAGGACTTTCATTTGGCATGAAGGGAGAAGCCACCTGGCTCACTTGTCTAAACACATCCTGCACTCTGTCCAAGTCCAATGTCTCCCGTGTTGCAAGAGCAGCGTTGCTGCTGTGAATCTTGTTTTTTTTCGTCATCATTCATTGCGATGAGAGCCTTTCTTTATTATTTATTTTATTCAGTGGAAGAGAAACGTTGTGGATGAGCCCATCTTAAAATGAGTTTAGACTGAGTGCCACGAGCTAAACCGACTTGTTCTGACTTGAGTTCTACTTCCAACTGTCCTCATCATCTAACGGTAGGATTTGTTTAAACTAAGCTCTTGTGACAACAATTACAAGCTCAAAGACAAGTCAGGGGAGCGAGATAAAGAAAAAACAGTGCATTATATTATATTGCTTTAGTATGTTGTCTTTCTCTCCCCTTAAATGTGCACATTGATTATTCATTAAGCTTTTGTGCTGTTTTTTTACGCTATTTACAAAAAAAGGAAATCTGATAATTTTACAGCTGGGAATT
This sequence comes from Pseudoliparis swirei, assembly GCF_029220125.1. Lineage (NCBI taxonomy): Eukaryota > Metazoa > Chordata > Actinopteri > Perciformes > Liparidae > Pseudoliparis > Pseudoliparis swirei. The sequence goes on along the minus strand of NC_079391.1, from coordinate 13,569,470 downwards.
TTATTACGACTGTAACTCACAGTGATGTGAAATGAAAGTGTGTGTTGCTGTAGGTTATATTCCAACATTTTTACACTACCAGACAGAATTCTTTCGAATTACAAGAAATTCCAACTCATTATACGATGATTTCTTATTCATAATTCAGCAGTGTGATCATATATAATAGTGGCATGTTGCTGATGGAGCCGACAATATTAATAATCTTTGTAACACCGACGATTATTCAATGCAAAGTTCTGAAGAGGATGCACCAGTCTCTCTGGACCTAGACATATAACTTTTTTATAAAACTGTCATTGTTTTTTAGTGTGTGTGTGTGTGTGTGTGTGTGTGTGTGAGTGTGAGTGAGCCCCTATGCGCCTTGGCATGTGTGCCTGATGGATACTTTCCCTCTCTCAGATATTTTGCAAGAAAAGGTCTTCGCTCTTTACACCGATAAAAACTAATGTTGCTTTTTGATTTGAAACGTCAAAATGCGAAAAGCCGCTCTGTCTCTCCCGACCATGATGTGTGTTAGACCGCACGTCTGAGACCTTACACACCCAGTTGTCTTAACCATATATTCTGTGGTCTTTTTTTCGTTCCAAGTGACAGGGCGCTGCTTGGATGAGGAGGAGGAGGAGGAAGGGGGGGGGGGGTACACAGGTACACAGGTACTAGTCTCCCTCTCTTCGTGGCAGTGGAGGGAGCGCCGAGACCGAGACCTGATTATAAACAAGTTGAGAGGAGGTAAACAACAGCAGGCCTGGTAAAGGTAGAGGAGGGGGGCAGCAGAAGGGTGGAGGACTGCAGGAGATAATAAATGTGGCAGCACATGTTGTGACATCTGTCTTTCTAAGTGTTATCTAATTTGCTGTAGAATCTTTCAACAATGATCAAAACTGATGAGAGCATGCCATAGCTTTTTTTTCTTTTTGTCATTCAACAATAAGTTTCTGACAAGTTAGTAACATGTCACCTCGGTCATGATGCACACTGTAATTAGGCGGTGTTCTGTATAATGAATGCATGCCTCCCATACACCAACGTGCTTTGGATATTGGATCGTGGGTTTGGGCGCTACATGGCTCAAAGAAAGCGAGGAAAGTGTTGCTTGTCTCAGTTTGCTCTGTTGTCACTCCCGGTAGAAGAGAAATAGGGATGAAATTAGTGGCCAACGAGGACCGGACATCACCTCTACAAAGTCAACATCTGACATGAAACGCTTTGAGGGAGTGGAGACAGACAGACTAGAATCTCGGACATTTATATTTCATCAAGGTTTCTGGATGTCAAAGATTAAACTTGATGTGTTTTTTTCTTCTTCTAGAAACAAATAGCACCTATGTGCGCCAGCAGTTACTGAACATCGGCAGGGGCAGATTTGACGGTGTCCCTCTGGCTGCTCTAAGTGAACAGTATTGCTGACATTAGAGCCTTACAGATGAAAAAAATAAACTAAATATGTGTGTCTTCACAGGAACTGCATAATTGCACAAGTAACCTAAGTGGCCCATTTTGATCTGTATCATTCACTCTCCGACAAAAATGTTTTTCTCAAAATAATTGGACATTTTCTTTTAGTCTATAGCATAGTTGTGCATAATTAACTCTTGATTTCCAGTGCAACAGTCTAGGCTATGGTAAGTAGCCTCTGTTGATATATTTTTGTAATTATTATTTTTTATTACATATTAATTGGTGGCCGCATGTTTGCGACATAGGTCTGGGACTGTAATCAGGTGGAGGATTTAGTCGGTCTCATTGTTTTTTATGAATCTGAAGAAGATTTGTACAGTGGCTGTCTGATAATATGGCAGCCTGTATTAACATATCAAAGAGACACACAGTGCAGCCGGGCAGTAATTAAAATGTGGTGGATTTTAGAGTCCCTGCGCGCACACACACACACGGACGCACACACACACACACACACACATTTCTCTCTCCCTCACACAGGCGTGGGGACACGAGTATGAGTACGAACACACACACACGGAGCATATGGACCAAGGCTGAGAGCTGTCAGGTTGTGTGACAAGAGTGCAGGAGCTTGAAACTGAATTTTAAACCAACTCTCATGTTGGCCCATGTTCCTTTTGCAGACATTTGTGTGCAAAATCAAAAGCCAGGTTTATTTTTCGTAATTTTTTATTGTGGCAACCATTTGCGACAGTTTAAGAAAGCCGTGCATTTATTGTTATTTTTCACTCTGCAGTTGAACTGACCTCAAATAAGTCACCAAGAAATGATGCTTATTTATCAATCCATTAACTTTTCTTGGATAGATATACTGCCTATAATTGATTGTGCGAGTGACCTTGCTGCTGAGTGCTGAGACTGTGGAAAAGAAAAAGAGGAAGAAGCTGTGATCTTTTGCCCCGAGTGATTTGTGTCCTCGTAGAATTGGAGAAGCTCTGAAGACCTGAGATTGAGTCTTGTGAGTGAACAAGGGAAAAGAGATTAGTGTAATGTGGACTTGTGCGCTGCTGTGACACAAAAGCGTCACAACAAGCCTTTTTCCTTGTGAGCCCCCCCACCCCCATTGTGCTCGGATCAGGTCCTCCCATGGGCAAGCCACTGTCTCCGAGGAAGCGTTAAAGGACTCTGTGAAAATATCACTTGAACCAACACGGGCAGCTGTGACTCTGACAATATTTATGCAAAATAATGTCAAAGAAAAACCGTATTCACTCATATGGGACAAGTATCACACTTATAGCCTTGAGCATATATCGCATTTGAATTTCCTTGTTGTTGTGAATAACCCTGTTGAAGGCGGCAGTTATTTTTGTAACCATGTTACACAGGTCTCCACTGTCTGTAAAAGCCGAACGATTAGACATTATCCAGTTCGTGGAGCTCGACAGCCGGCTTGGTATCTGCCAGCGTGATCTGACATGAGATGTAAAATATACTCCATCGTTGTGACTAAGCCAGCCACTCTGGCTTCTTTACTCTGCGGTCAGGAGCTGGTTTGTTGGCACACAATAAATGTTGTCGGATCAGATTGGCAACTTACTTTCTCTGTGCATATTTGTGTGTGTGTGTGCTCGTGCAGTGTGTATTTGTGTGCAACCCTCTCGAGGGATGTGATTGGAGCACATGATACAGTCTAGTGTCCTATTTGCATGCGCTGAAGTAGCATGACCGTGATGTGCTGTTTTGCATTATTGTGGCACTGTGATGCAGAAAGCTTGTCCAGATATTTTAGTTTGATTGACAACGGTCTAAGACGGCATGTCTTGTATATACACAGTTTTCTAAATGTTGATTAAGAGCTCAGTTCAGATAAGCGTGTTGATATTACATTGTCGAAGACAGGCCTCAAAACGTTGTCTTTGTTGCCGCTGAATTCCAAGCCCTCTTTGGATGGAAACAACCACTTGCATCATGGAGCAGCCACTGTGACATCTAAAACAGGCGAGGAAGTTATGGAAAAGAAAGGACGTATTGGGCTCGAAATCAGGTTCCCAACAGTTTTTCCTCTGGAAAATGCGAATGTGCGATGCCAAAAATAAATCAAAGTGACAAAGATGGAGGGTGGGGGAAAAGATGGAAAGGGTCTTGTGGCTAAAGTTTTGATGAAGTAAACCATATATCTCTTGTTGCCTGGGTCTTTTGTTTCCTTTCTGCATAACTTCTTTTTACACTGACTTGGATGTGTTACAAGGCTTTGCCCTTAATGTGCATTATGAGAAAATGGCTTCAGCAGACCCAACCACAATATCTCTCTCTTTCGCTCGCTCTTTGAGTAAAGAACGGGGGATGGTTAGACCCTGTTAGTGAAAAGATGGGTTCAGAGAAGGTTTTCTTCGACTCTCTAAACACTGCACAAATAATGATGTTGGTGTTCATGTTGCCTTAGACGCGTCTGATGTGTAAGTAGATCAAGCTCTGTCTCCTTTGGTCTAAGAAATAGATTTCTATAGTGAATAATTCACGGTGGTGAAGTTATTTTTTTCAAGGTGGTCGAGAATACTTATTGTACTTATTGGGTGGAAATATACGCAGTCGAAGCTTCGTCAAACTTTTTCCCCTTTCATTAGTTTCCAAATGGCACATTTTCCTACTCTCATCAGTGCTGGTGCATGGTGAGTACTGGAGCAGCTTCATCCATCCCGCTGCCGACTTGTAAGACTCTAATGTTGGAAAATATGAACTTTCAGCTTAAACCAAATTCAAATTAACAGTCATCCGCTCGTTCTTTGAGGGTCCAGAGTCTAGAGGTGCACTTAAGAAACCCCTGGTTGGCTCAACTGCACATTTATAAGCAAGGTTCAGCTTCAGTGAGGGAAGTCTGTGATAATCACTTTCTTGAATGGGACTAAAAAAAGAGAAATCTACTGAAATGATAGAGAACGCCTGCGGTTTGGCCAATGCAGGATATTTCCCATGAGCCTCTTTGACAAGCTGAGGGGATAGCCACTCTGGCACACGCCACCCACCCACATACAATGTATACACACCGGCACACAGAGGGCTGTTTCTGCCAGGCAGCACGGGTGTAGATCCCTCTGAAAGGAGGGTTGTCCGAGGGAGGAGGATGGACAGGAGGTAGGTGAGGACTCCACTGAGGGGGACCCGAGGACGAGCGTATAGAGGTGTTCAATTCAGTTTATTTGCAGAGGGCTTTACAGTCTGTACACATAGACATCCCTGTCCCAGAACCTCACATCGGATCAAGAAAAACTCCCAAACAACCCTTCACGGGGGAAAAAAGGGAAGAAACCTTCAGGAGAGCAACAGAGGAGGATCCCTCTCCAGGATGGACAGTTGTAATAGAGGTCATGTGTACAGAAGGAATCATGATACACAAATTAAAACACAGTAACAACACAATCACTGAATATGACAGAGTGTATGAATAGTTGGTAGTAGGCATATTCCACAATCCAGACCTCCACGATCCATCAGGCAGATGGAGGTAGAGAGGAGGAGTGGGCGGAGTCTCAACAGGGCATGGCATAGTTGGTAGTAGGAATATTCCACGTGAAGTCAAAAGGACTCCGGGGAGTTGTCTTGTCTGAGAAAAAGTAAAAGGTTGAAAGGACAATTTGTAAAATCTACAACAACTTTTCTGTGGAGAGTGGAACGACATTGTGGAAAGAGTTTTTTTATTTTTTATGTTTGGATTTAGAAAATGATGACACATTATACGACCACAATTAATCACCCTGCAGACCGCATACAAATATATACACATTTTTACCTCCAAAAATCTCACTCCGACAATTATGTTTACATGCAGCTAATTTCGACAAAAGCGATTTACGTTCACTGTCAGAGCTCGCTGTTCACAGAGTGACGTTCTTGTAGCGCAGTGTAAAGTCCCAGGGAGGAGGCCGGGCACAGGACCTTTTACTTTTTGAACATTTACCATGCTCGAGATGTTTCTGCCAAACTGAACAAAGTGTTTTCGTTGTCCAACCTTAACCATCATTTACTCACCATGACCGCAGGGTTTCTCTGATTCTAACCAGGTGCTTGAAGAGTTGACGATGCAAATGTAAATATACTTTAGATTCAAGGAGGAGATATTGTAGCAAAAACTGAGGCATTGATGGTAAACTCTTTGCAGAAATGTTGGAAAGGTTTCATGTATATTTCAAAACTGAACATTTCTCAAAAACATGGAATCCAAAAATTCATTGCTAGACAATTTAAACTGAATTCTCAATTTACTCAAACATGTTACTAATAGAACATTAGATACAAATGCCGGCAGTTTGTAGAAAGACACGATTGGACTTGGCCTCGACATATGCACATGCAGCAGGGCTATTGCTGCTCTTTTTTTGGTGTCAGCGAGGAGAACGGCTCTGTCTTTGGTTCGTGGTGGGGTTGAGGGTGAACTGGGGAGGTACAATGTTCCTCCTCATCCTCAGCAAAGCTAAATGTATTGGTTGCCATCTGCAGGGTGGAGGAGTTTGGGTAGTGGCCAGGCCAAAGAAAGGCTTCTAATTAAACAGTCATCATTATCAACCTGTGGTTAGGGATCATCATCCCCAACACTGGTTCTCCAAGATGAACATGGAATCATTGAGGCTTTCCCTGAAGCCCATGCTGGACTGAATTAGAATAGAAGCCGAAATAGAGGAGAAAAGTGCTCGCAAGATTTTTTCTTCTTCTTCTCTTGGCAGAAAGGCAGCAAGAGGCCCTGTGCCATATCCACTCAGGTTTAAACAATTACCCGACATCAGAGAACGCCGTAGAGCCTCAGTGTTGGCACAATCGTCATGCTTTTGACTGCTGTACTTCAGGCCATGGTTTCAGTGTCGCATCTAAGCGGAGCTTTCGATAATTCCAATTAGTGTAAGAGGGTGTGCCTGCAGTATCTGTATCGCTGCTGCTGGAGGAGCTTTCCTTTGAGGTTGACAGCCCCTTAATGTCATATTTCTTGGTTTGATGTGTGAGTGACACACAGGCGCTCCAAGAGGATGGCAAAATGGTTTATTAGGACCTAATTATGTCTCTGTGATTAAAGGGGAAGTGACTGTGATTAGGAGACCTTGCAGATGATGTGGAAACATGGATGAATATTCAGAGGAGAAACGGCACAGTAGGTATTAGCCTGTGTGTTTTGTATGTGTGCTTTTTGTCGAATATGCGAGCGCTACAGAGTCCGTTCTGCATCATGGCAGTCATGTGATGACATCATTATACAGCAGAGGAGCATTTCTCATTTAACAAATAAGCTACTAAACACACTTGATGATTATTCGTGAGTATATATGTGTACTCGCTTCATGTAAGCATCTGTTGAGAAGCTCTTGTATCCAAAACATAATAATACAAATTTAGAAAAATGAAGATGGCCTCATTTTTCTTTCTTTCTCTGTCTGGCATGTAAGACACTGCGTACTTTCACAGCCAATTGAACATGAAACCATAAGGAATGTTCCGCAAAGCCAGGTCTACTTTGGGAAGCTCAGGGCACGAGTGAAAAAGTGCACATTCTTGTGAACTTCAGACAGAGTATGTTTTAATCAAAAGGATACATAGTCTTATTAGTCTTCATTTAATGGATAGATTAGCAATGGACTTTCTTTTTTTTCTTAACCACACAAACTTCTAACTTTTCAGAAATGTGATAGCCACTGCCATTAGAAATCATTTATAGGAGTGTTCTGAGGCCAAGAGATTGTCAGCAGGGCCTTGCAATTTTACAATTTCACAACTGACTTCCTCCTTAAAATGACACGGGCTTACCTGCCTATTACTCCCTTTGATTTCTACAGTACATGCTTCTGCGCTCTGAGAGGTATTCATAATAAGCTTAAACTCCACTGGCTTCATTGCTAAAGGGTGCTTATCTCTCGGCTATTCAAGAGAAAGAAGGGTCATATATTTTCCAATTTCAACATTTCACTGTGAGTCCACAGTCTGCCTAGAACCACGTTTAGGGGGTTGGCATGTGCACACACATGGATATATGGTCACATACATGCACACATGCACTCACACATGCACACACACACTCGCCCATGGCAGTTCTTTGAAAATATTTAGCCTTTTAAAAAATGTAAATGGTTCAGCTGTGGGTATTTTTTTTTGTAGCGAGATGGAAATCCCAAATTTCAGCACATTTATTAATGTTTTATTCAGTATACATTTAAACTCACATTTCTAAAGGCTGTAGGAACCAGTCTGCTAGTTTTATTTAAAAGTCTGCTGGTCTGATATAATCAGAGAAAAATAATCCTGAAAAGTGTTTTTCTTTTATTACATAGATCATACTTACCTTGCAGCACTTATTGCACGTTTGGACACGCAATCTAATCTATTTACACTTTCATTTGGTCCCAAGGGAATGTTCAAAGCATACTCGAGTTAAAAATGTGTACTCGTATGCAATGTATGATATACTTGAAAACTATAGTTTGCGGTGGCCATGGAGGGCCTTCTCTCGTCAGTTTTACGTGTAGAATAATGAGAAGCATGTGTTGAGCAAGTGAAGAAAACCAAGTGATCTTTCATGTGACCCACCTGTTCTGTTGTCAGTAGTTAACCCTGACCTCATGTTCCTGTTGTCTGGACAGCCACACTAAAGAGCCCCTTCCTCCTGCTGCATGCTCTATGCAAAGACGCCTTCTGGCCCAACACGAATGGCAGCACATGGAAGTCAACTAAACCCGTGAAGGGATAAACTAAACCTTAATGCCTAACAACATTTAAACACACATAATCTGTCGGTGTAAAGTGTTTGTTTGAACGCCATCGTTCTTCAGCAGCTAACAGCGCGCAGTAGGTTTTGTGCTGCGAGTCTGCCGGCTGAGTTTCTCAGTTCTACCATGCTGTAATGGGCTCCCAGGACATGACGGGAATATAATAACTGCTTGACGATGTTTTCCTTACCCCCCCTCATTCTCCACTAAATGTAAAATGTGCCCAGAAACATGGCATGTATGGCACAGGTTGTGATGTCAGTTGTTATTGCTGGATATGTGAAGCAGTACATTTTGGATTATTTTCCACAATCGGCTGTGCACAGTGCATTATGTCACAAAGGCCACATTGTAGCGAGCTGGGTGGAGAGCGGTGTTGTTTCCCTTGTTCTGTGCATTGCTCAGCCACCTTCTGAGCAGCCTCACTTTATGCACATGTTCTTTCCTTGTGCGCCATTCAATTGACAATGGACCTGTAGGACACTTAACAAGATGCCGAGCAAAAAAAACATTCATTAAAAGTGTGCAGACTAATGGCCAATAATGTTATCCAAACTCAAGCTTTTCTCTTCGGCTGTGGTTATCCAGCTGATACTATATTACGGCTGGATTTGTTAAATTACAGGTTTTTCATTCACAACTAGACTGCATGCTCTGTAAAATATGAGTTTAAATGATAAGATTAAGTGATAACTGATATATTTTGATTCCTTTGCTGTACAATTGGACTCCCAACGTTGCTTTTGTTCAATGCGGTACGGAATGAAAGAGCCTCTTGTTTTTTCCGCTAATTAAATTTGCCACTAACATATGCTGGCAGGAACCTCTTACCTTGTTTGACTTATTTATTGCCTGACTGTAGAGATAATTTGACCTTTCATTTGAAAGGCTGTTTTTTTAAATCCAGAAAAGGAGTGTTAAACTCAATTATACCAGTGATCAGTTGCTCAAACACTGCATTTGTTTCCTCTGGGGGGACAAGCCACTCCTGGCCCTTCCACCCCGACAGGGCAACAAGGGGGGAGAGGTAAATTAGGAGGAAAGAGAAACGGGGATGGGGGCGGGAGGGAGACATGAGTGAGATGAGAAAGGGAGAATGGAGAGAGGAAAGTGCCCTACAGTTCCTGCCATGTCACTGGAGATTTGTGTCCTCCTTTTAAATCATTTCCCTCTTAAGAAGATTAAGAAGGCAGAAATATTCTCAAACTGATCATTTTCCCTCCCCCTAAATAGACTCATTTGCATTTGCAGACGCTGCTATTAAATGTGGGTTTCAAAAAAAGACAAATGACCTCTGCAACTGTAAATAAAAACAAACAGAGGTTATAATGTTAATTGTTACAATGGCTGCACAGGGGCCTGCAGAGCCATAGCAAATACACATGCCCCCATTGCTATCAGATTTACATCGTGGCCACATATGCTACACTGCAGGCTTATTTTCTTTTATTTAGATGAGCAATAAATCTTGGTCAAGACTTCAGTCATTTCTTTCTCTCGCAAATGGAGTTGTCCTTTTTGTCATTAACTTGGTTTATGTTCCATCAGAGGAGGACGACCAATTTTACTTTATATTTATCACTTAACAGCGTGGAAAGAAACATGCGGTGTAATGCTGTTATTCTGTCGATTACAGTGTTGGGTTATATGAATGCAAGAGTGATTTTCCAACATGGAATATGTTTAAGTGGAGTCCTTCCTTTTCTGAGAACACTGCCGCCTATTTAAGACTCTCTTGTTCCAATGCTCCAACGGTTTCACACGAGGCCTGAATGTTGTCTGCCTGCATGGTGCTGAGCTCGCTGCTAAAACTATTATTTCCATCTTAAGTCTGCTTCTGCAGTCAAACAATGTGCGACAGCAATATAAGTCATTGGCGGAAAAGGCCACGATCAAATTGTGCGTCCATGCTTCTCCTTGAACAAGGAAACCCCTAAATATTTTGCGAACACCATTGCCTTGTTGTAACCCGATCATTTATGGATCAGTTGTTTCCTTTCTGGTTTAATTCACCATGTGATTGATTTTCAATGCCGTACTGTTGGGGAATATCCACACTAAACGTGCCTGCAACAGGGAATCATTTGAATACAGATGCTTCCGGCCTCGGCCTTGTCACTGGAAACCACTTGGAGCCAGGAGACAATTGCAGGTTGATTATGTTGCTTCTGACAGAAGTTGCAACTCCTTTGTACAAGGCAGAGATATTTGCATCTAAATGCTTATTGTAGACATCTAAACAGCATAAAGACTGATTGTAAATACCAGCTGTTGGGCTGTACTCGGGGAATACAAAAATAATTTCAATAAGGGCAATTGGCATGGAAATGACGACAATACTTTCAAACAGTGGAGCTGAAATCAATACGTAGGAAATGGTGGCGTTTTTGGTGCTGGTTGTGTTTGTCATCTTTATTGAGCATGTTTGTACAATCGCATGTGAATCTATTTACAGTATGTTGTAGTGATGGTGGTGAAAACAGTGTTTTATTTCGATGAAATACATCTTTGGATACTGCTGCAGGCTGTTTATTTGGATGGACAGTGTGTTACAGATGTGTGTTACAGATGTGTGTTACGGATGGGTAAAAGCGGAAGGAATTTGAGGTTGGCTAATTTATCAGTTGGGAAATGTACAGTAACCCGACTGCTATGATGTATTTGACATGCCGTTTAGCTGTTTACAGTGTTTTATATCGTTGAAACATGCCGTTCCAAGCGTTGTTATATTTGTGTGTCTGCATGTGTGTGTCTGTAGGTGCAGTTAGATGTGTGTGTGTGTGTCTGCCCAAAGCCGAGTGATGCCCCTGCTGATTCTGCTCCTCCAGCTCTTTGTCCTGCAGCACTCAGTGTGTCTGCCTGCTCGGGAGACTGGCATGCTCCTCTAGTGTGGCTCCACAAAGGCCCCGCCGCCTTTGAGGTGTTAAAAACTTCCATTTATGCATCTCCCTGGACAAAAAAAACACCAAGCCTATTTGAGTCCAGGAGCAACACAGGCAGACATTGTGGCCACGCTTCTCCATCACCCATTTCACAGATTCTAAAACCAGTATGTGGTGAACAGGATTTGAGGAGCTAAAGTGCCCCGTGAGGGCCAGGCGATAAGAGGGGAGAAACACCACCACGCCGTAAACTAGAAGATGGGTCCAGGAAAATAAACATATTACCTGGGAGAGAGTGAGAGACTTGTTTTCATACCCTTCTTGCCCTCAAGTCACACAAATCCCATGTTGAATGAGAAAGACGCCGAGAAATAAACCTGAAAAAAAAGATTTGAGTGTTTATATCTTGGAAGTTATGAAAAAGGCTATCGGCAGTGTGCAAAAAGACACGCCTGTTATGTGTTCTCTGTCTTTGCAGTGAAGAATGAGTGAGAGGGAATCCAAGAGAATTGAGGTTGCACGCCTGTTGGGAGCACTGGGCACTGAATGGTGTCCACCATGGAGGAACACATTCTGTCTGCGGGTCGTTTCTCTCCCCTCACCCTGCCTCAACCCAGTTGCTCAGTAAATAGACTTTCATTCTTGTGATTTGACACAGAGGATACGACAGTAAATGCCAGAGCCCTGTATCGGTATCGGGCTATTCGTTGGAACAAACTCCGGGGGAAGAAATGGATGCAGATATTAATTTCTGCTTTATCTGACCAGCTCTTCCAAAATACCCGTCAGTGTTTTACTCCCAACGAAGATATTTGAACTGGAGTGACACTCTGCTCGTCTTTCCTGACACGTTGGTGCGAGACATTTTGTGAGAGTCTGGTCTGCTGTCGTTTAGCGTCAGGACAGGTCCAGCCAGACAGTTTGAGAGAGAAAGAGGGTGAAGATAAAAAGAAGAGCGGTTGTCGTAAGGCTGTGATAGTTAACGGTTTGCTCGAGCATGAAACAGATGTTTGCACATGGTTAACTGTTTCCAACACCAAATAACTCAATGATTTGATGGATCTCTTGTAGACTTACAGCTTGTCTTATAACACAGGACTGGACTTCTCTTTTTGTCCAGGGCTGTCTGTAGTTTATCTCACCACTAGGAAATGAATAAATCTATACGCTAACAATGACTTTGGCGCATCGATCTGGGCCAAAGTGTCCACAGTTTACCTGAACGCCAGCTGCTTCCTGTCTGGTGATTACTCACTGCATGGCAACTGTTGACCCATATTTCACATGTGATGCTCCTGCAGAGAGAGACTTTAGACCTGGATATTTAACAGATAATCACACGTGTTCAATTATTATATCAGACACTTCTGCGCCAGAATGATGTGAGCATCAAGTCCACACTGCACCCCCCCCCCCCCCCCCCGCTTCCCTCCTCTTCCTCCCATTTCCCTATTTCCCCTGTGTCCACTGTTATAGCCTCACCTCATTGCATCCCTAACTCCCCCATGCCGCCGTCCCCGGCCCGCCTGGCTGTGTGGCTGCTGCTCCTGCAGAGATAACCACACAGCATCCAGGTAGAGCAGCCTGCTGATGGCATAGATTACCTCTATTGTTAAAATAACTAACTCGGCAGAATTCCTACTTTAGCGGGTTTGGACCCAGGAGAGAGTGAGGATTTGGAAAGGCGGATTGGGGATATATATATATACATATATATAATTTGTTCAAACATGTTGCAGATCTGGATGAATTCAGAAGTACAGGTTTTGGCTTTCCTCATGCGTATCCACACACAACTATACATGATGAAATGCACATTTACATATGTGTTCGCAGCAGGGAAGTAAACATACATGCAATAAACAAAATTCCCATATTATAGTTTCCTATGCTGCCCCGTGAGACACATGTGTGATATTGGGCTATATAAATGAAGTGACTTGACTTCAGTAATGTGAAACCTAAACCCTGTGTTTGGTCAGGACCGCTAAGTAGTGGTTGTTCTCCCCTGTGCTGTATACAGTTGTGGCGATGGTGTCTATTGATACTGAGCCACTGTCACATGATGGTTGAAAAACACAACTGAAAATGAAATCACGCGTACAACCCACACTGTACATAATAATACACATGTCTGGAATTTGAAGGTTCAGTTGATTTGAAAGTGAATCTTTCCGAGTGTGAAACTGCTTTCTTCACGTACTGTACGCGGGGCTTTGGCTCAAAAGGCGTTTCCAGCAGACATGTTTGCTGTGTAATATAAAGATGCAAGAGCACTTTCTACGTGGGAGGTTTAAGTACAAGTGGAGGGTGAAACGTATGTTGTAGCCAGCTTCGGAGCAGAATGTGGAATCTGAATTTGTGTGTGTTGCGTGTGTTGTGTGTATTCCCTGACACTGGAAATAATGCTATATTTTCGACGCTGCTTCGCTGCATATCAAAGCTTTTGTGGCGACTCGAGTCTGTGCTTGTGTGTGTGTGTGTGTGTGTGTGTGCGTGTGTGAGCGCCTTGGCTGGTCATAACTAAACGAAAATGCCACTTTGACAGGAATGCCACAGGTGGCAGTGAGCTCTGTGCCCCTGCTCCATGCGTCCGTATCTGAGAGCTGAACCTCCAGTATTCTCTGTGTTTTTGTTTTGTGGCCTAATGTGGTCAAATTTACCTTTTTTATCTCGCCCTTACAGTTTCAGTCCAAAATAATGAAATAATATAACATGTTTCGTTTGAGTGTGGACAATTTGTGAAGGAAAATGTGAAACGAATAATTTGAATTTAGGGTTGACTGAAATTGTGTTTAATAAGTCCCAGATCCTCTAATTAGGAACGGGGGAGTGCCTGTTTTATGTTTCCTGGCTGTAGGTCTAATTCACAGCAGGAGAAAAAGCTGCTACATGCAGCTACAACAGGCCGGTTGACACTGACTCTTATTACACCACAGGGATTACTACATTTGCTTCATTATAATATCATTTGGGTTCTCATTATTTGCAATTATAAATTCCTTTGTTTTTTTTCTCTCAGACAAATAATTACCTTAAATAACCAATGAAAAATGAATACATTTCCCCATATATTATTTACCTCATTGTTTCCAATTAACATCACATTATGGATTCAAAGGTTTGTTAATGTCTACTCTGTAATTATAAGAGCTCTCATTTATTTAGGCATACCCAGAATTACGTCCATCGTTGGAGGTTTGACAAAGACGGGTTGAATGAATTGCCATCCATGTAATATGTGGTTCATCCAGCAGGCAGGGGTTGTTGCGTAGACTGCATATCTGTTAATATAATCGTGGTTGTGTGAGTACGGGAGTGGGTGGTTGCAGCTGGAGCATAGTTCAGAGCAGTGAAATCGTGTGTGTGTTTAGTGTCATTTGAGAGGCACAAGAAGACTTTAAACTCAGAGGTGCTTTTCATGTAACAGCTTTCCATTCAGCCGAGGTCACCTGGGTCCTCTCTCCCCCATTGTCACCTCCAGCCTCAAGGCCACCACATTCAGACCCGTCTGCAACTCTTGCCTTTATCTGGCTCACCCTGTCAGCCCTGCAGCCTCCCACCGTCCCACGTAGCAGACTCCGTGCGGTGCTCTGACAACAATGCGGTAATAGTCGGCACATTTATCTGATCTTCTTGATGATGGTTTACGGGTCGTGGCGATGGCGAGACTGAGGTTCTGTCGCGCAAATTAGTGACCGATCAGTTAATCGTGACCTTAAAAAACCCTTGGCCTTGTTTAATTGGCAGTGCTGAGGCGGACTAATTGTATAAATCAGCTGGTAATGAGATCTTGGCTTATTGTAAAAAAACAAGATAATGTGAGAAGATTAACATGACTGAGCTTACAACAGCTAGATGGTTTGATCAGTGAGTGTCTAAACTTGTAATGTACTGGACTTTACTGGCTATGTGTGCCTTCTCTAACAAAGCTTTAAATTGCAGCACTTTAACTGAAACTAGCAGAGCATGCATGAGCCGTTAATAAATCATTAGCAGGCAGCGCTCGAAGAAGGACGACTTAAATAAAACGACTGCTTTATATGAAAGCTGTTTATTAGTCCAATCTGCCAACTGGAAGATGGATTAATGAGGTAGCAGAGAAGCAGATTTTAAACATTGTCTAGGACGTATTCCCATTGATGACAGCTGTGAGGACTGCAGGTCAGACACTAACAAAGCTGTTTTACATTTAGCTCAGCTGTGGAGACTCTGACCCTCAGCCAACAGTCACTCTGGCCTCAGCTCTCCTTCTCTTGCTCTCGCTCTCTATTTGTTCCAATGGAGGTAGATGCAGTTATGCAAGACCTTTGCTGATGTTATCCATGCTCCAAATTCACTGGTGGTTTTAATCAAATGAAAAAAAATCATTAACACCTATATTTAAGTGTTGTTTTGGCATCATTTTTAATCCAAAGCAAGACATTCATACAGTGGTCATCAATACAAATATCATGTTTCATACACCTACAAAACTTATTTTTCTGTCTTCTTTTTGCTTACATTTCAGGTTTTTACATGAATTCAAAATCAGCCGACCACTGATCGCTGGAAGCCGGGGATTGTGTCTTTCAGTTTTTGTAAGTATCAATTTGCCTCTTCAGCTGTTTGTGCCTTGCCACGCGTCTCATCCACCCGCTGTCTTTCACCCACACTGAACACCTGCATCAAATGAGGTGGACAATTGCAACACAATGGGATGCAAAATTAGATCTTTACATTGGCGCAAAGTCACTGACAGACATTTCAAACACAAAGTGTGTATTGGTCCTTCTGTGATATGATACACTTTATTGTTTGAGTTGCAATTTGAAGGTTAAATCAGACTTTTTAGAATTCACATTTAAAGCCTTACAGGAAAAAATAAAACATTTTGCTATTCGAGAGAACCATGTTTTTAAAATGTGTTCGGAAACAAATGTAAAACGTTATAAGGCATTAGCTGAGAAGCATACTATTAACTGCATACTAATTGTGTCGGGACTACATGAGAGCATACGCTACCCTTTCCCCCCCATAGCTGTCTCAGACTTACGTTTAACTGGGGACGGAGCAAGCTTCGTGTAACTCCAGTCCTCTGCATCATCTATGAAAATGTTACTGCTGCTCGTGGAGGTTTTCTATAAAAAAATGTATCTTAGATATTAGGCAAATAAAGGTGCGGAACTTCATTGATATTATTCTTTTCTTCCAAATGTCATATCACGCGAGTCATATTGAGGAGGAGCTCTTCAATAACAGCCAGGAAATGTCTCCGAATTCAAAGTTCATGGCCATTGACTGCTGTTTGATCAACGCACACTGTCTCCCGTCGAGCCGCCTCTGCTGCTGCGCAATCATTTGAGTTTGTTGAGAATGACTTGAACTCGTAAAACAGTTGCACGATTTCATCATCAGTCGGGTAAACACAAATAGATCAATACAGCGACATTTCTCAGATGAAATACAGTAGTAGTTGAGATCGTATACACCTGATCATTTACGATATCAACTTGCTGCAGTTTCCCCTTCTCTGTATTTTGAGATACCCGATACCAGATGTTATGTATTGTGATCATATTTTCCAGACAACATAATAAAAGATGCAAAAGTAAAGATTATTCCCGTGGCAAATCAGGGACAAATTAGCAAACGTTTTTAATGTTTAAGCATCACTGTGTCGCGTCAATATTATTAGGCACCAATATTGCATGTGGCACTGCTATCTTGCTCTTCTGAGACATTAAGTTAGATTCTCATACAATCTTAAATGTATATCCTTTGACCTACAGGTTTAATTAATCTCAAAACATGACGGGAAGTAATTTAGTTTGTGTCTGGATCGCTTATAGAACACGTTTAATTACACGCCTGCAATCGAATTTGGAAACGCCTGAGAATATGTTCGACCATCTGAAGAGGCCATACACACTCTTTGTTAGTGTGTCCCATTTATCTAATAAGCAACAGTCTCATGGTCTCACAGCTCTCAGCCCACTATCAATGGCACCACTCAAGGGGAGGATGCGGGGGAGACATTTTGTCAGAAATTAAATAAACAGCACTTCACCATAAAATGAAAATGAATAACCTCTGAAAGTGTATTCTTCATCTATTATTTATCAAATGGGATTCTTCAGCCCACTGACCCTGCAGTGATTATGGTCAATATGTTTCTGAGCACAGACCGTTTGACAAAGACTGCCTAACAAAGATTTTAATTTCATCAGCCTCAATTACTTCTGAGGATCCCAGTGCGAATTTGGTAAACTAATTGTTACACATGTCATTACCTGCCTAGAATGTGGAAAGTCCACCGAAACTTTGTCCATCTTCGTTGACTTTGCATTCAATTAATAGCTTGTGTTACTCATGAATGACCACGTTTCCAAAGGCCTAATATGCTTTTAGTGTTGGCAATTTCATTAGGTGGGTTATTGTCTGGACTCTCGTTACAGTGGGTGATTTAGTACGGTCTATATTTAACCACATGAAAATGAGCTAACCTCTGAGTTTATTATTATTATTATCATTTGAAGGTTTGATGGACTTTATTACATTTTCAAAAGAATACAAACCTAATTATGGATTTGGCTGCTGTCCTCCTTCTTCCCTCGTACTGGAGGACAGGGTTTCACCGTAGCTATAGGACAGAAAACAGGACTAGAGAACATGCCATTAATCTTCTTGCTATCACAGCTGTGGAAACTAATGCATAACTAAAAGTCCGGTAAAATGAATTAACGATTTCAACCATGAACTTTTCTCCCAAAACGCCATGAATCGTCTCCGACTGATAATGCACCACGACCCTGGAGTGTGAAATCCCTGTTGCGTTGAGAGTAGCCAGTTAATTGATTTGCAAATTATTTAAAGTTTGTGGTGCCCAGGGGAGTGCTAGACTGTAATGACGGCCCATTTTGAAAGAGTTGAAAAACTCTTCCCAGGCAAGCCAGTATTAAACAGTAGCTGTAATCGTAGAAGTCTAATCTGAGCCCCATGAAGAGAGATGGTGTCCAGTATAGTGTTGTTGGATAGGGTCATCTGAATATGCTTTTAAATTGTATTTCATAGTAAATGAAAGATCTAATTTCATTATTTTCTATCCTCTTTTCGAAGCTTTTGTTTTTTATATCCTGGGAAATCATGCAATATGAAGGATTTTTTAAAATACAGATACAAAGGTATTTTAAATAGAAAAATTTACACATTTTAGAATTTACAGATGCCGCTAGACATTTAAAGCCATGAACTTCTGTTGAGTGTTTGGCTACAAAACTAATGTGATTTGACTGACTTGGTCTAAGTGAAATGCGGTTTCTTACAATTCTCAAAGTGTGGGATATTATATAATATATCTGTATATATGTGTGTATGTATATATATATATATATATATATATACATTTAGATATATGTACGCACATAAGATGTGTCAGATACGACTTGGATCAAGCACTAGCCGGTCATTCAGCAGAGAAGGCTCATCTAGTAGCATCCACACTGTACGTTGCATTGCTTTTGAGTCAAATGTGTTTGATCTCTGTGTTAATATCAAGAAACCTCTAATCTCAAACCATTAGCAACTGCTGTCATTCAGACACACGGTGTCGGCCTGATTTAAATAAAATGAAATGAAGATAGTTGTTTCTGGTCCCTTGGCGTCACTCATTGCCATAAACATATGCTCTGTGCCCTGCTTCTTTCCATCTTATTTATGACTTTAATTTGTTGTGTGGGCTGCGCAAGAAATCAAATTTAATCCAATCCTCCCAGGGACCCTGTCATATAATAACATGGTAATTTCTGTGTATCCTTTTGAAAAATGAGGAAATTAATTCTTCCTGACATGTTCTAATTATTCCAGTGTGAACGGTGGATGGGCTCCCCTCCACCCCCCTCCACCACCCCCCATCCCCCTAAGTGTCAGTTGCCGACGGGTGGCGAGGTGCTAATGCTGACCAGCAGCGCGTTTAATTTGAAACATGAGCAGACACCTTTCAACACACCTTCCTAATGTTGGAGTGGCTCACACAAATTAATTCACTACTCATCTGGCAGCTCTGACTAAGGTGTGTGTGTGCGCGTGTGTGTGTGTGTGTGTGCGTGCGTGCGTGAGCTGTAGGTGTGTGTGTGTGTGTGCGGTGTCTCTAGGTTGGTGGTGGTGGTGGGGGGGTCATTGGTAAAGGTAACATGTTGTGTGTGTGCATGTGTCAGTAGTACACTGTATACATGCAAATCTGTCGTGTGTGTGTGGGCATGTGCTGGCCAGGTATCGCCATATTTCATGTGACTGGGTGCTAGGATATTGGGAAAACTTGGACAGCATTTTTTCTCTTCTCTGGATTGCCCTCCTCTCGAACCACCAGTACCTTTTCACACATTGGGAGGCTTATTTAATTAGACTGTCATCAGCAGTCTTTAGCTTATCACTTCAATCTGCATCGGGACGCGACTGGCACAGACCTTGTGGAACAATGAGCTTGCGTTTCTTATTCAAGTTAAACACATTAAATGATTTTGTCATTTCTGATGACGATGATGATATGATTATAATTTCAATCCAGGGTTGCTATTAACTTTAAATATGTAAACAAAAAATTACAAAAATGAGGTGAAATGAAAATGTTAAATTCTATTCAGACGTTCGCCAAGACTTGGCTTCTGTAAGTCCAGTTATGTATGCATTCATGCTTCTGAGAGAAGAAATGTGTTCTCACTAATTATGTACAGTATATAGGCAGCTGAGACAGGAAGAGAAAAGATAAACAAACAAAATTGACTGCACTTTGGAGTCTGGTTAAAACCATAGGACTCTTCATTGATTTGGTGTGTGTGTGTGTGTGTCGTCTATGGTTCATAGAGCAGAGGGCTCATAGCCGTGGCGTCATGTTCGAGGAGAAGAGAGCATGGCTTTGTGAACGGTGGGTGGGTCCCCCCATGACTCAGAGAGGGGAGAGGCGTCAACATGGCCGCCCGGTCCACAGGGATTAAAGTGCCCCCCTCACACCCTGCAGGGTTAATCACTGCCATTTTGGATCCACGCAGAGGGAGCAAATGCACTCTTCATCACGATGGAAGAACTGAGACACACGCCACCAGTTCGGCTGCCACTCTGTGGGCAGATCTGCTTCCTTAACTTGTTTCCACTCTGCACAATACAGAGTGTTGAGCCCAGGTTAATTTATCTAAAGGAGTCCCTGGATCGGTGCAGACTCTGTCTATTTCCTCCTATATATAGCTTTGGTTCAGGGATATAACAAGTGACCTGGGATGTAGCTGGTAGGATCTGTGTAGCTAACTTCTGTACGCGAGCCTGTTAATGACTGAAGGCTGAGAGTGCCGCCTCGTGCCAAGACCCACATGGCTGCTGGCGGTGCATTAAATCAGAAGTCAATTTGACTGGAAGTTTGAAATCTGGGCTCGGGGTTGCGCTGAAGCCGTGTTAATAGCTAGCTTGCTGTCCATATGGTACTGCTTTATTAGAGCACATTTGTTGCAGATGGTGGAAGACTTGGTTAGGCAGAGGCAGCTTTTGGCAGAGGCTCATTCTTCGAAAGGGCTGCTGTGCTGCTCCGACTGGTCCAGGTCCGCTTATTGATGTCTATTCTCCCTGCTTCTCCTTAACCAAAAAGCATGTCCTTGAATTGTGGCCTAGCCTTGATTTAAAGGCATTCTCATTTGGTTTTCTCTTCGTTTTTTCTTCTTTCTGGTGTCTGTGTGTGTGTGTGTGTGTGTTTGGAGAAGAGCAAATACAATATGGCTCAGTCACTTTTTCCTGAGTTTGGTCATTTGCTCTCCAAACCGCACCGTTGCTTCCATCGGCTAAGTTCAGTTGTCTCTGACCACAATGGGACTGGAGAAAGCAGGCGCAGCTGAGGAAACACAAGCACACGGAGAGTGAAAGAACAAGGGTTATGGAATACGACCAATGATAAATATAGAAACTAAGCATAGCCTAATCCATTTCACTTTCTCTGCTGAAATAAACACACATTGTGATGATAAAAGAGGGCTTCTTAATCCTGAAACTATATGTTTCTGCATCAAACTTCATACCATTTCTATTCCTATCCGATTACTGGTTTTCAATGTGTACGATAATGTGTTTGCATATACAGAAAGGGGGGAGCAAATTCACATTTGTGTTGGTATTGTTTTAGTTTGTGTGCGTCTGCTTTAGAGTATGTGTGCTTTTTGCACTCAGAGAAGTGAGGAGACACGCTTGATCTGCTCTGCACTGTTTGACGGTTGTTTTCTCACGTTGTCACTGACTTGGTGTGCTGTGGTGTGCTGATGGTCTTATGTGCGCTGGGCCCAGCTGAGTGGAGAAAAGAGCAGGGCTGCAGCGCCCCCAGCTCTGCCACTCCCGCCTCCCCAGACACCTTATTGTGAGAAAAGTCTCGGCTCAGCCCTCTGGGTCTTGTGGATCCACTGCCTTGCTAAGTGCTGGCCAGACTGAAAGGCACAGTGTCCTTGGGCTCGGCTCATTCTTTCCATTCTCTCAGAGGCTTTGTCTTATAAGCCACGAGAGCAAGACGAGAAAATACCAAATTAAACCATGTCACTAAAAGCTTACGGTGGTTAAGGTCTGAGACGTCATTTCCTGGTGCGTTCTGTGTTATTCATGATGATACGCATACACGGTTGTAAGTTCACAATAAGAACATTTTTATTTATTTCTGTGTTTAAAAAGTCGATTTCACCTGCAGCAACTTTGATCTGTAGACGTTCAAGCTTTTCTTAAGTTATGGAATTGAATAGAAGGTTTGGTGGAGTTGAAGGGAAAATGGCATGTAACGTTATTGTGCTGAACATTTTTGCAAGCTATCCGTGCGGTTTTTCAGTGTATATGGCTCGTTGTAAGATTTGAGAGACATTTATAATATTTCAACGACTGACAAAAGTTCCACTCCCAAATCTGTTGTTATCGCTGCTCATTGTTACCACTTAAAACCAAGCACATGGAAGTCCTAATCAATTTCTTTACACAATAAAAGTGCATATTATACAGACCAATAACATAAGATAATGAAAACCAGTTGCAAATCATTTTTTGCCATGTGTCGCCAACATTGTGTGGTTAATGCTTCTGAACGACCCCTACAAGTGGTGACATCATAACCACATCCTTTTGCCTCATTGACGCTGTAAGTCCCAGCTTGGGTCCATTGCGGCCGGGCTCCCAGAAGCCACAGCACCCTCGCCACACATGGGCTGCAGCTGGACCACCGTTAGCTACTCTGAACAGATCGGGGCTGCTCTGGGATCTGTGGTTACAGTGCTGGATGTCCATGTATATATCGGCACACAGCCGTGGAAAAAGACTGTATAGAGATTAGTAAGCAGAGTTTATTTGATGCAAACATATCATCAGGTTCTCAGTGCAACGTTGTATGCAGATCCACTCCCTCGATGGAAAGAGTATAATTAATGATGTCGGTTCATAAAAAGGGAGGATGGGTTTGTAGCCATATTTCTGCTTTAATTAAAGATGGCCTTTATTATAGGAGGGAGATGTATGCTCTGTGTTTTTTCTTTCTTTCTTTTTTTCTGCCTCCTTTTTCTCCTTCTTCTTGATTATCACGAATTTCATAGTGAAAATGGTTCTCTGTGATTTCTCCTGCCAGAACCCCGACACGCTGACATGGAGGGCTTTCTTCGTAGCAGCTTTTTACTGAGGTTAGTTTCATTTCCGTTATTGCCATTTAGGATCACAGGTCGGGGAGGGGTGGTCGAGGGCTAACGGGTTATGCTTTCTGACACATTAGCTTTAGACTTTGTGCTGTGTGTGCGTGCACATGTTTGTGTGTGTGTGCACGTGTCTGTATATTTAACCAATGTCAAACATGCTTTCCAACATATTTACCCAAGCTGTGTGTTATGATTGTGATTATTGTGTGTGCGGCTGACTGCCACGCTCACCCTGATAGCCTCCAGAAAGCACACATCAACAAGTGTTCTCCTTCCTCTCCTTTTCACACCTTAAAACACCGACACATCAGGCGTCGTTCTGTGTCTTTCCTCTGCATGCTTTGGTCTGACCCCTCTAATCAGGGATATTGGAGTGAGCAATAGCTTTCTTGTGATGTACTGTTGCTTCCTGTTGTGCTCCGTGTTTGTATTCAACCTACCATAAAGATTTACATTTTTTGTCTTTACCCTTCCTGTGATTCTAATTAAAAATGTGTTCTGTCATTACACACAGAGGAAGTAAATAAGAGAGTGTATTTACCATTGGCTCCTTTCCTAGTCAGCTACCTTCTCTAGGCTCCAGTGTTGCTCCCTAATTAGGGTTGGCTCATTAGAAGCCACAGCAGCAGCATCTGCCTTTCAAAGCTGCTGTCAGACAAACTTTACTAAAGCTAATGAATCCTCTTTGATTTCTTTTTCAAAAGGTCACTTATTTGATTAAATTAACAAAGTTTTTTTTTTTTTATCTCTCAGGAGAACTGTTGGAGGCATTTAAAAAGAAAGGACAATTTGATACCAGTACTCTCACCAGTCAAAATGTCCTTGAGGAATTCAAAAAGAAAATCTCAATTGTATTATAGAATTTAATCTTTTAAAATAACACTAAAAATAAGATTGAGACTTCATTCATGAGCTTTAGAAAAAATCAGGTTGAGTTCTTAGTTCCGACAGAATTTTAATTGAGACCAATTGTACACTGTATGGCACTGTTATACTCACTGGGCTTTTGTTGGTTCAACAAAACAGATTTTTTCGTTCACTTTATTATATTTAACTAATCAAGGAGCCATTTATTTGTTGCATGTAAATGACATACACTACCGTTCAAAAGTTTGGGATCACTTAGAAATGTCTTTATTTTTCAAAGAAAAGCACTGTTTTTTCAATAAAGATAACATTAATCAAAAATACACACTATACATTGTTAATGTGGTAAATGACTATTCTAGGTGGAAACGTCTGGTTTCTAATGAAATATCTCCAGAGGTGTGTAGAGGCCCATTTCCATCAACTATCACTCCAGTGTTCTCATGGTACATTGTGTTTGCTAATCGCCTTAGAAGACAAATATCTGATTAGAAAACCCTTGTGCAATTATGTTAGCACAGCTGAAAACAGTTATGCTGGTGATATAAGCTATACAACTGGCCTTCCTTTGAGCTTGAAGTTTGAAGAACAAAATTAATACTTCAAATATTAATCATTATTTCTAACCTTGTCAATGTCTTGACTACATTTTATATTCATTTGATAAATAAAAGTGTGATTTTTCATGGAAGACACAAAATTGTCTGGGTGACCCCAAACTTTTGAACGGTAGTGTATATTTAGTATGCATTCATAAATACTTTGATTCAGTGAACAAAGCAAATATGTCATGCAGAAATGTACAGTATCGGTATCTTGTATGGCTTGGCACCAATTTATTTGGTGTGGTATATCTACTAGGTTTGACAGAAGTCATTCAGGCATACAGCATGTTAGATTTGAGAGCACACTGCCTGTGCTCATTTCCGCTATATTTGTAAGTGGATGGCAGCGTTTAACTCTCGGCACCTGTCAAAGCCAGTTTGGTGGATAACTAACTGCACTAAAGATGTACTGTACACTGTTTGCTGCAATAGAAGAGGGTTGACAGACGCATATCTGAAGTTCACCAGGAACATTTCTACAACCGATCTCATATTTACAAAAGAATAAATAAGAAACTTGACCTTTTGACCACGGCTATTTCTTGCCAATTTACTTTTGTTCTCATAGCCGTGAGGAAACATTGTGATTATTCTAAGTAAACACATTATTGCGCTGCTAATCCTCATCCTTCTGTCAATGTCTGTTTTAATTAAAGGAGGAGCGCCAGTAGAAGGATATCACATACACTGGCTACAGATTGGAGGCCTCAACAATCAGGCCGAGATTAAAGGCAGGCTTTGCTTCAGGGTTAGCCCTTTTGCCTGGATAAGACTCGTGTCCTGGAGTAGGCTGTGGGGTGGGGGTCGGGGTGAAAGGGGAGAAAAGGATAGAAACAGGGGGATGGATGTGTCAGTTAAGACATTCCTCCAGTGAAGAATCCCAGTGTCTTTTCCCAAGCAACTGAATTAGGTCAAAGGGGGCTTCCTGAACATCCTTGTACATTAGTACTCCAATGTGCTGATGTTATTGACTTTTTATACCGTGAGTCATATCTCAGTAGTAACCCGGATGGGTCTTTCATTATTGTAATGAGTCACAAGTTTGGTTTTGAGTCATACATACAGTGAGTTAAAATATGTAAAAGCTGATACATCAAAGTCTACAGATGTGATGGGGAAAGGTTTAAACCCCTTATTTTACGTACATGTCAAAGCCTTTGTACTGTCTCATAATAATAATTATAATAATAGGTCTGTTTTAAAATTCTTAATATTTCTGGAACTAACACAAAAGTTCTCTGAACTACAGTATAGAATGTGCAGTTCCTCTACTGTTACCGTAAGCCTCACAGTTTTTTAAAATCTTTGTTGAACAGATGTGTTTTCATTTTAGATACATTTTTAATATGTTCATGGGAGATATTTACCAGATTGTTGTTTGTGTAGTCAAAGAGACTGAGCAAATGAGGGAGACGGGGGAAGGAAGAGGGACAGAGCGCAATAAGCACAGGAAGAGAGCGGGAGAGAGAGAGAGAGAGATGTCGTACGTCTCTACTCCCAGTGGGCAGGACCTCCCCCTGCATTTCTGCCATTATTTGATGTAATGAAAGGAGAAAGTGTGTAACATTGAGATTGTTAATTAATTTAGTCTAACAAGATGAAGATAAATGAAACCCACTGAAGGTTGACTAGGCTAAGGGGCCCACTTAGCATTCCGACTGCCCTCGAGCTCTGTCTCTCTCTCTCTCCTTTACAATGGAGCACTGCTAATAGGTGCAGCACCGTGTTTGTACAAACCCGCTGAGCTCTCACTCAGAAAGTTTAGATGTGGATATTTTTGACAAAATATTTAATTTCCATATTCTATTAATCATCTTGTCTCTTTATATTATCATTTCCAAAAGGCCGGGCTGTATTTGTTTGCAGTTAGTTTTGGAGCATCGATATGCAATAATATAATCGAGTCTTCTGACATGTGAGACTCAACTGAGTTGAGATACATGACTTGTTAACAGACTTTACAAATATATGTATGGAAAAGCATTGGTCAAACGTTAATGCATACATTATTTGTCTGCGGACACCTCGTAGTCTTCTTGTAGATAACAAACACCTTTATTTATCTTCTGCTGGAGATCAGTTATATTTTTGCTGAAATGGCGGGAGGTTATATAAATGGCCATTCTCTCCAGCAACTATGTGGCCCCTTCACATGAGTCTGTGACTCCCTGTCTTTCACCATGTGAATGGTTCTTCTCTAATGCGGCTTGGGGGCTATTTGAGCGGCAAGACAGACAAAAAGCAGAAAGGACTTTCTTTTTTTTAAATTTCTTTTTTACAAAGCCAGACAGTTGTCTTCATCCAGAGCCCTTACAACCAAATCAGTAGTCTATCGAGGTCCTTCCTCAGTGGACACTTTGTGCAAGATCTTCATGGCAGCACAGACCAATCATTATGGCACCCATTCTTTGCTCCTTTAGTTCTCAAGTCATCAACAATGGGTTGTTGATTGTACAGAAAACACCAGAACAATTACGTTCTCTGTTTTGGTGGCAGGGCAGCGTTTTAAAGTGCAATCCTCGATAATGGCCTCATTATTGTTATTCTTGGAGCAGGCCTCAGGATAAAGAAGTAGCCGCTCGCAGTACGTCATTATTTTGTAAATTTCGATTAGCTCATCATGCTGTCTTCTGGCAAACAGAATCATAGTTAATTAAAAGTGAGCTAGCATTCGTGACTTAAATGGTAGCACTCGATAGACCGTTAATAAGAAAAAAGTGGTTAAAAAGGAGGATTAGAGCTGTTACCCTGGTAACTCCAACTTCCATCTGCGAGGGAACAATGAACGTGTGTTCCTTCGCCACCTATGCTTGAAAAAACAGAAAGCAAGGAAGTGAGTGTTCTAAAAGGACAAGGCCCATTTTTTTTGTGGGAGTCAGGCCTAATGGGATCTTTGGTGCGAGTTGTTAGTCGAGATCACTGGAGGATAGAAGAGCAGAAAGATCAACGTGTAATCCTAGGACAGTCAAGGTCGTACCAGGGGTTTTACTCGAGCGTGTTGTTTCCTGGATCGGTTCACCTGCCAAGTAACCTCAAGCTAGTCCATTTAAAAAGAAGACAAAGATTGACAGAAACACACCTGCATGTGTATTAACCCTTACAATCATGGCTTACACGAACCACTGCATAATAAAGGAGTTATTAAGGAGCATTAAAACATATCGAGGGGATGACTATACTGGTTGTCATGAGTAATGCATTTCCATAATCTCTTTATTTCAACCAGCATTCAAACTATTTTCTAGAGCATTACAAAACATTAGTGTTTGGCAAGCTTATAGTTAAGAGCCGCTAAAGAGCTCCTGCTCTAAGACACTGCTGAGTTATAATGATCCATGACTATGGAGGAAGAGTGTGTGTTTCTCTTTGAGTTTTATGTCCCTTATTACAGCTGCAATATGTCTGCTCACATTAAGCTAATTTATGGTTGAGGCCAGCCTAACAGCAGCACAGGTTAATGAATTTGGCATTACTAATTAAACGTTATTGAGGGATGAATATGAATCCCGTGGTCTGGAGGGGCGGCGGAGGAAGGGGGAGGAGAGGAGAACTGGACAGAGGACTTTTCTGCCTCGTATCTTTCCTGCCGTTCTTCTTTTGGGTCCCCTTCACAATGACAAAAACAAGAGAAGCGAAGATGGCACAGCTTTGAGGTGAAAGGGAGGACAGCTTTCCTTCAGTGCAATGCCCCATTACCATCATTTATCTGATTAGATGCATCGGAAAAGAAAATCATTCATACGATTAAGTATAAATCCAAAGAAAGCAATTGGGGAAAAATAACACCATCCAAACCAAAGGCAGACGACTGGGCCATATGTGCTGTAGCATAGCAAAGCACTGCCTCGTAAAAGGATACATGATGAGCGAAAGGGGTTCGACACTCGTCTCATGTAAGCTGAGGACCATTCTGTTCGAAGTAATGTTGAGCAATTATTTCAGTCACCTTTTGAAAACAGGAATTTAAAGGCCACGTAGCACGATCCACTCAAGTAAAGAGTGATGGTAGTGACCGTGTTGAATATTATAATATATACACTCTCTCCAGGCTATGAGTGTGTTAAGTAAATATATATATATATATATACATATATATGAAAATGTTATCGCTCATTTTGTTTCAGAAGTAAGATGGGACAGCTGATTCATAGAGCACCCCTTTTTGTGAGTGAGTGTGTGTGTGTGTGTGTGTGTATTGTTGGCTGGTGTACCACATGGTACGTGTGCGGTTTAAATCAAATTGTTCCTGCTACTCTTTCTCTCCCTCTCGTTCGCTCTCACTAGCGCCTCCACACTCCACGTCTGACACACTCCCTGAGAGCTAAGCCTTTCAATTTAGATTTCAATTATCATGTTAGTTTTGTGATTAGACTTTAGTCCTCCAGGAATCAGACCTCTCTGCTCCTCTCTATTCCACTTCCCCTGCAATCACATCCCATCTGATGAATTGCGCATATAATTACGGAAGTTATTGAATATGCAGATCACTGCTGACTCTTGGTGTGTTGTTCATAATGCATCAACTTAACTGTATCAAACAAGGGTCTCTAATAAAGACCCACTCTGATAATGAGAGAGGACCAATGTATGCTATTAGTCAGACATAACAGACACCACATAGGCTGAGACTGAATTCAAACAGCCACGCTGTAATCTGTGTGTGTGCGCTCCAAAGCAGCACTCAGGCCGGTGTGGACACTTGGCACTGGGCACAGTCAGGTCTATAACAACCAGCACCGTAACCAGACTAAAATGAGCTATTTCCCCCATGTTACAGTATGTTGCTACCATCGTTTTACACCCCGTCCCATGATGCAATCCCTGGGAGCTTTTCAAGGAAGGGTAGAGAAGCACTTTACGGGCACACCCACAGGAAGGGGGTTTTGGGCCTTTAAAAAAAACATTTGATAGCTTTTAGAGCGCGACACTAAAACCTGGCTCACATGCAAGGAGGAAAAGGTATTTCATGCTGTCATATTTGTTTTTCGAGCATTTTGCTGTGAACATTCTACATGGATGTGTTGCCTGCTCAACAAGTCCCAAACCAATACTCGTTATCTTCCCATATAGATAGATAGATAGATATATACTTTATTAATCCCCAAGGGGAAATTTGTCATGACAGTAGCAGCAACACACAAGAATAAAAACAAAACACAAAATATAAGAAACAGGGATGAAAGATATAGAAGTATACAAGTAAAATAAAAGTAAAATACAAAACAAAATATATATGTAAATATACAACACACATGCATACACAACACACAACAACACTGACAGATCAAATACAAAAAATATTAAATATAGACAGAGTGCAAAAAGCAAAGTGTGTGTATGAGTGCAGAGCAAATGAAATGAAATGTGTGTAGTGCAAACAAATGAGATGTGTGAAGTGCAGATCAACATAGTGTAAGTATTCAGTTATTGTTGTAGTTATTGCACTATGATCTGGCAAGAGGTGAACTGTTATAGAGCCTCATAGCCGCCGGCAGGAATGTTCTCCTGTATCTGTCCTTGTGGCAGCGGAGCGTGAGGAGACGTCTGGAGAAAGTACTCCTCTGTCCCTGTAGGAGGTGGTGGAGAGGGTGGTCCGGGTTGTCCAATATGGACACAAGTTTCTTCAACGTCCTCCTATAACGCTAGTCTTACAGAGGTTTTCAGCCTAAGTTTCACAATTGAGAATACAGGAAAACGCAAGAAAACGGCTCCTGTATTTTAAGCCTGATCTAAAGTGATGTAGCTGCCATTTATAGCTGGCATGCCACGCTGATGCTGGACGGCTGCTCTGCTGACACCAGCGAGGAGGTTTATAGACTGCACAAGCGCACAACGCGTTCACAGACAGACATAAAATAAGCAGATCACATGTTAAGGAATTTGATTCCGACGTACTTAATTGATGAAGAGACATCGATGTTCATATATTTTAAGATTTGTAGAATAAGCTGACACATTCTTCACACAGAGGAAGTGATCTCAAGGTGCAGCCAAGAGACCATCTAAAAACACACAAATGTGCTTCAAATCTCTTTGCTGCTGTTACTCTTCTTGATATTTGCAGCCTTTGTATTGTCACTCTCTCTCTTTTAAGTAAGTATTTGATATTGATATTCTTACCATAAGATGTATACCATTACCATACCTGGAGTCAAGCATGAGATTTTTTTCAACATTGGTCATTTAGGCATACATTTTTCTCTTTGTATTTGCTTGTTTAATGAGTAATATCTTTGTTTTAATTTTCATTGAACTGACTCAGCCTGTGGTTACAGTAGCAGGTATTAGAAAGCATTTCTCCTGCTGGATCATTTTCACCGTCATGACTGCTAGAATTAAGACTTTCGCACCGTGGCACATGTATATAATTACGTTCATAGGATTGAGGACTTTCACACCAACAGGAGGTCAACAAGTTGACTTAAACTTTGTTAGGGGGCTTACATTGGAGCCCACATGGCATGAAAGTGGCCGACTAATGGGCCTAGACACTGACAGCTAAATACAGTTTATGGACTGTCAATGTTGAATGCCTTTTCTGTGGTCTGTAAAGTAAAACTAAATACAACTAAAGGTCATGGTTTTCCTAAATGGCCAATGAGATTTGACTGCCCTTAACTGTAAAAAGTGTGTTGCAAGTGCAACGACCTTTGTCAAGTTCCAGCTATTGTTTACAGATTGGTTACACACTCCCCAGGCTGTGAAAGACACATCTGCTACCTTCAGCTTAGTGGAGAGCAGATAGACAGTCAGGGTTGAGGTGTGTGTGTGTGTGTGTGTGTGTGTGTGTGGCGGCAGCTCAGCTACAGTCCCTATCTTCTTATCAAATATTTGTCTGGCCTTCAATCACTATTTGCCTTCCATTCTCTTTTCTTTTTTTCTTTTATCTCAAGCAGATTGATCAGGTTTAGTTGTTTTTTGTCTAGTTGAATTTATCGAAGTGTGAACATTTTACATCATTAATTGATTGTCTGTTGTACTTTAACAGTATCTTAATATATATTTTTATGTCGATATGGATATTTTCCACATTATTTAAATGTTTTAATCAGGAATTGTAGTTTGACACCATGGGAGTTTAAAATCACAGATCAGCTCTACAGAAAATGACCTTTTAACCTTTATCGTCAAATATGAAACCACATTTGTTTCATGTGTTTTTGATTGATTCCCTGATTGAGATTCTAATGGTAGTCATACATGTTTCAGAACAATGGCTCTCTTTGTGTGAATCAGGCCCCAGTTGAAATAGAGGAGTAGTTTGAGATTACCAGATTATTTCCTGCGAGTCCAGTGAGCGAGGCGAGCCGCAGCCCTGCGCCGTGCTGTGCCGAGGCTGAGCATAATGAGTGTGGTGGCAGGGAACCACAACAGAGCCGGGGCAGAGGCTGCCTGGGAACCAGAGGGCCATGGCCCATCGCCAAACACACACACACACACACACAAATTCTGCCGCACACTTGTGGCTTTTTAAGAAAGCAATTTAGTTAATGATTTCATTTTTGAAGCACTGTCATGATGCATTGTGTCCCCTGTGAGCCAGCAAAACGATGAAGGAGAAACTCACCACCGAGCAAAAGGTATTGCTAAACACAAGCTTCCCCCCGACAACCACCGAGAAAAATAACATGCAACCGAGCGTGATGTGGCATTTGTTGTGAGCACAGCAACACTGCGGGGTGGGGGGGGGGGGGGGGGGGGTTGGGTAGTGGTATGTATATCACTTGTGGCTTCTGCTTCTTTTGATGTATTGCTCTGGACAACTGCAGAGGAGAGTAGCACAGTTTATATAAGGGCCATGGTACGCAGCACAGACTGCTGAGGCATTTTGAGTTTTAGTCAGTGTCTAATCCACTCCAGTGCCCGCTTGGAGTGGAGATACGGCACATTTTTCTGTTCAACCATGTCTGTCAGCTCTCTGATTTTATTCGGGCCATGTTTCACATTCATTTACTCAGGTTCTCTCAGTGCCGGCCCATGAATGAAACCATCTTAGCATTGCTAAAACAGCAGCTTGTACATGTCTTCTATGAACCACATTTTTGAGCAATGACTCAGATCAGTGGCTGGGGTTTCTGCTTTTGCTCTGCAGATGTCATTTTTCTCCAGTCTCTCTCTCCTTTTTTTGGTATCAGCCGTCAATCACTCATGGTAACTTTTAACCACCTCCAAACAGGGCTGGCTGCCAGCCATTCATTTAGACCCTCTCTTTTGCTCTGCTTCTTCCTGTCTGACCTGTCAGAATGACACACACTGTTGACCATGCTTTCTATTCAGCACTGGCAAATTAATTGGTTTCAGTGGTTTAAATCAGCAATCAATGTCAGTTTCCCAACATAATAAGCCTTAATCATGAATCTTTGAGGTGTGGCTTGCCTGACCCCTATTCAGCATGGCTCTGCTAGATGGCCTCATCTGGGTGGAGCAAATGAACTACCCCTGTTTTGATTTTCCAATTGACGTGTCACATGAAATGTAGCTAGTCTCTCCCCTCCCCAATTCTATCTCGGCCCTTCTTCTCACAGTCCTTTAAACAAACCACAAGGGCCAAAAGACAAAGAGGGAAAAGAAGTCCAGTTGTCACAAGGGGAGACACATTTGTGTGCCTTGTGTGAGAGTGCTCTATGAATACTGTTAATTTATTCAGACAGAGAAAAGAAAATGGCACGAAATAAAAATTAGATAAAAGAGGTGGGTCCAACTGTAGCTAATGAGCTGTTGTCCTTCACAGCCCCTAGAATAGGAATAGAGCAGTTTAATTTCCACAGCGTGTTTCCCTTGCTCCAGAATTCTATTTAAGATTAAATGAGAAGGAAGCAAATTGGGTTTCACATTTGTCAATTTAGTGACAAGAAATTGAGACGCATTCTACGTCAGGAAAAAAAGACAGGAACAAGGATAGTGATGGAGAAGGTAGAGGGACACTGTGTTGTACCAACCCCACTAAAGCTGCCGATGATGACCTCAAGAGGGCAAGACTAAAGCCCATAGTTCACCGCCATGCAGAACAATACCCCCCCGAACCCCCCTTCCCCTATTTTCATAAACCATTCACGGTCCCCCCTCCCCAGGTATGTACTGCTCCCTGCTAAATTTCTCCTTCATAATTAGCTATTGTCCTTGAGTATTTGGCTAAAAGTCTTTTCTTTTTTCTTTTTGCTCAAAGGCCTTGCTTTCTTCTTTATAACCTTCCCTCACTTTTGAGATTTCTATGCTCCCTACAGACTTATTGTGGATCTCTTTGGTAACTTGGGATGTGTCCCTTCGCTTGTTTGGCACCCCCCCCCAGCCAGCTCCTCAAATCACTTTTCTGGTAACTGTGAGAGATGTTACACTCGATTTGTTGAAGTGCAGCCATTTGCTGCAAACTCTCCAGTGCACAGAAGAAGTTATCTTTATAAATGACAGAATGGACCTTGAGTGAATAGTGCTTTGTTTACTGTTTAACAAAAAGGGGGCCCCACTCTATATTTCATCTGTCACCGTTGCTTTTCTTTCCTTCAACAATGCTCGATTGTTTCCATGAAAATTTCAGGTTCCATGAACAGGAGAATTCTGTATTATTATGTTCCTGCCAAATTCCGATCTCTGTTTTCCTTCTCCTGCTCACAAAGGGCTCATAACTTACTGTCAACTATGAGGCAAGCCACAAAGCTCCACTGTTGCTCACAAATAGGGTTGTGTTGGTTGATGGCTTGACTTGCTGTGAGGTTTGCTTAAGTGCCGCAGCAACATGAGGCTCTTTGGGAACTCCATCCCCCGGGAGGCCCACAGAAAACGAGAGTAAAAGCAAGAAAGCTACAACAACAAGAATTCTTGTCGAAAGAATTATATGTTTTTCCTCTCAGGGAGGTAAACAGTTTGTCTGCTGAAAGTTGTTCTGCCTCTGTGTGTCTTCTGGTGTGTGTGTGTGTGTTTTGACTCACACATCCAGTAGGCTCCTCTTCCGTTTCTGCTAAAGAATGACAGTCCAGAAAAAAAAGGACATCATGTGAATTTTTTTGGGACAGCCAACCTTCATTTGTGAAAGCACACACATGAGTGAACTTGTGTGTCCTTGGGAACTGAGAGGCTGTTATGCCATCCAGCTCTGAGCTTGTGTCCTGGGATCAGGAAAAGGGCCAAAGGCACAGGGGACTGAAGAAGAAGAAGGAGGCAGAGGAGGAGGAGGTAGAGGAGGGGGCAACGAGGGATTCAGTGTGTGAGTGCTCATCGACCCTTCCTGAGTAGACAGACAGGGACACTTAAGCCCTCTCACACCTGCATCTGCCATTGCCTTGCGTGGGGGGGCAAGGACACCAACCAGACTGTCAAGGCAGCTGCACAAGTGTTTAAAGTGAGATACACGGGAGTTCCTCGAGCACCATATTATTGCAAATAATCTACCCAGCAAAGTAATTATCAATGCTCTGCTCAATATGTAAAGTGTGCACTTCAGGTGGCTTGCTTAATTTACTCTGGGTGGCTATCATTTCAGTGTGGATTTTAGCTGTGGTTGCCGTGGCAGTTCCTAATAGAGAAGGCACCAGGAGAGGGTGTGAAGTGAGGATGAAGTGCTGCCGTAATTGAGTTGACTTTTTGCAAGGGAAGGTCAACAATAATGGAAGAACAATTTAAACGAATTCATTTAGACAACTCTCCAGTCCCCGTACAGTAGGTTGCCTTGTTGGAAAAACTTTAATTTCCCAACCATTTACGATATTTTAATATCATTATCTGTAATAACTCTGTCAATTTAAATCAATTTGTGTATCACCTCCTGTGTGTGTGTGTGTGTGTGCGTGTAAAAAGAGGTGAGCCGTATACAGCCCGTGTAACGAGTTGATTATGTATCCAGAAAGCTGGCTTCTGCACAGCATGGCACAATCACAATGGAGGGTGATAATTTAATTGTGCTAAACGGTGGATTCCGTGTCAATGCTCCTCCAGCTGGGAGCTGTCAGGTAGTAATATCTCATTATGGCAGGTGAAGAACCCAGAGGAACCCTACCATGACACCTGTTAGAACAGGAGGAACCCCTGAAGGGAAACACACAAATGACTTTCTCGCACACAGACACGCACACACACGGTTTAATGGCCCCTCACCTATTTCCTTTAGCTATTTCACAAAAGAGAAAACTGCCATTCAATTAATTTTTTAAGATTACTGCCTTTGGAAATGTATTTAATCGAACAATGTCACAGTTTTTTCAATGTATATTTCAACAAAAGCACTTTTGTTAATTGGCTCAATTAATAGATCGGTCTGACGAGAGGTGTTTCTTGTTATGCTTGAAGACAGTTGTCCAATGTAAAAGCTCCCTTTACTTATTTAAATTAACATATTATTTATGTTTTATCTTTTTTTTTTAAACATACAAAACATTTCATTTGACATGCATTCTGTGCATTAAGTACACCTGGGCGACTGTGGCTCAGTGGTGAGCAGGGTCGTCCTTTAATAGGAGGATCGGCGACTCGATCTCCGGCTCCGCTGGTCCATGTCGATGTGTCGTTTGGCAAGACACTTAACCCCGACATTTCTCCCGTAGCCTACGGTGTATGAATGTTATCTACCAGTGTATGCATGGGTGTGAATGGGTGAATGATATTGTCAGGTAGTGTTTAAGCACTTTGAGTGGTAGGAAGACTAGAAAAGCTCCGTACAAGTACAGCTCCATTTACCATATCTTACAGTAAAATGAGGAATCACGATTGTGTGTGTGTGTGTGTGTGTCCTTCACGTATATCGAGAATCGCTCATCCAATCTGATTCTTAATCTCTGTCTAGTTAGCCAATAAAACAGACTAAACAACTAATATGAATGTAAATCACTGAGACAAACTGCAATGCATTAGCACACGGTGAAGTCCTAGTTTGGCTAAAGCATATTTACCTAACTCTGATCAGCCATATTATTGAGTCCAGACAGTTATAGTCAGAGCTGTTAATACATTAATAATTGCAGTCTGGTTAGCAATAATAGTTTAGTCATGTTTCATGATGTAGTATCTTGAGTTGAGCTAAATGCAGCTGCTGGGCAGAGCCATCAGCTGTTTGGAGAGCAATTAGGAGAAAAACTAACAGGCTCACGTTTGAATAAAAAGCCTCGTCAATGTCAATGTGTGCTCTTTTTTCAGAAAGAGGTGAAACATTACAGATGGGATGGGTTACAGTACAACTTGCCCAATTAACTTTAATAGAAGTGGCACCAAAGTCGGGCACCAATGCATCATTTGAATGCTTTCATGTGACGTAATGACCCTTCCTTCTTTTATAGTTTCTTTTGGACCGAGCAATGGCCACATGCTCCAACAGGCCACTGCACCCGTGGAACGCTATCGCCTTCTCTCTCATCTAATTTTTAAGAAAACAATCTTTTTGTGTTCAATAATTGATTTGATTGTCTCCATGTTTGTCTACTGATCACATGTGAGGAAAGAAAGTGCAACATTTACCCCCTGTTGGGACTTGTGATCAAAACTTGAAGGTGCAAGACATCAGAAGTGAGACATACGAGTGGGCGGGTTGGGGTGGTGGGGGAGATGGTGTGGAGTTACTCACCACCATTGTCTATAAAAGGTCAACGGTGCGACAGGGCAGATACAGCGGGCGAAAATCAGTCGGACCCTTTTACGACGAAGTGTGAAATGGGATAGCCGAGGACACACGGCCCCTTCAGTCACAAGATGAGCACACAACCAATCAAGCAGTGGCCGGTTTGCACGATGATGAAATATTATCGTAGGGAACAATTCATGACTCAAAGCATTCCAGGCCATATGAGCCCCGTGGCTGGAGAACCTAAGTACTAATCCTTCAAATGTGCGCAATATTGTCAGCTATATATAGGCCGGTTCTCCTTTCTGACCGGCCCTCGCTCGTCTCTGCCTCAAGTCTTCAAAGTCACTGGGGAGCTTTGTCTGTCAGAAAGTGGGCAGGAGACACCATTTCATGCACTTATTGATTACTTTGGTTTGTTAGAGGTCTATTGTTGTTGTGTAATCAAGCATGAGGGAGGGCAGCTTGTCAAGAATTCATGAATTTCCTCTTCGGTTCACCATATTTTCACTGTTTTGTATGTTGAAGCACAATTTGGGCTTATTTTGCGGAGACACTTGTTCAATCATTAATGTGGCTGAAGTTATTTCAACAACACCAGAATACACTGTAGTTGTACAAACAGGATTTTAGGAGGCTCGCCAAGGCTGCAAACATTATAGTTCTCTTAGAAAATGTGATTGAATTTGACACGCATCGGTAGCACCCACATTCAGGCAAATTCTCCTTATTTCTGAACCGCGTACAAAATGTCTTTGTTGTATCGATGCTGATCTATTGCACACAAACCCCTTTTGATCTCAGCACTGCGTGATCCCTGCACCAAATGTGAAAAATAAAATACCGTATGGTTGCCCTCAGATATTTTCAGTGAATTACTGCCACGCTTCCCCTTTTCCCTTTCAATAATATGAGGTAGTATTGTATGGGGCTTGTCAGAGGTGGGGGTGGGGCAGAGGGGGGTTCTGCGCACTCTTAAGCTGCCTGAGCGCAGCCCTCCCAGCACTGCTAATAAATTATTAACTCCTGCTGACAAATACTGTTATGGAGCCTGCCGCAGATCTGTTGCATTCTTTAACAAGATTGCTGTAGACACATGTTACAGGAGGACGGAGTCTCCATCGCTCCCTCGCTCCTTTTCTCTCTCACTAACCCCTTCTCTCACTCACGCCTCAGCAGTTTGACTGATGGCTGGAGACCAAAGTAAAAGTGCCTGAGAGACTGAATATTTTAGTGGTAAAATAATACCACTTGATTTACTGTGTAATACAAAAGCAGTGCTTTGTTTCACTCTCACACTCCATTGAGGACGAGGTGCTTGTTGCTCTCTGGGCTCGGGCCTTTTGGGTGCATGAATAATACAAAATACAATAGAACTATGCGCCCGAACCACGCACACACACACACACACACACACACACACACACACACATACTTCCAACCCCCCCAATCCTACTGCCCGCTCTACATGTGCACGATCAGAATTTTGTTTTGACTTTTGATTTTCAATTAACGGTACCTGATTTTGAGATCACTTTCTATTTGAAATAATAACAGGAAACAATTTAATGGCTGATTAAAATTGAGCTTTGAGTCCCAGGAAAGGCTCAGCAGACGGCACATCCAGGCACTGAGGCTAAACGACAGAAGGAGAGACAGGCAGGCAGGCACGGGTCCTCCTCTCCTGCCTTGCCATTTACCTGATATACTGGGTTTGTTTGTGCAGCTGCTGAGACACACGAGATTAACTTTGGCTGATCTGTGAATATGTGCCGCAGTGTGTGAGTGACAGAGTGTGGTCATGCATCGTGACTGTTATATTTGTATATAGTGTCTGTTTCTGAATGCTAATTTTAATACAATGCAAATTCATCTATGTCACTTATCTAGAATAAATGTCCCAAAAAATACAAACTCTTTCAAATCAAGACTTCAAACAATTATCTGATATATTTTGGATTTGCAAGTACCTTTTGAACCGTAGTGCCTCTCACTATTTTATTTCCTGTCATTTTATACTTCACCCTTTTCTAGTTGTGTTGTAGTTGTATTCACATTTTCTTTCTTTTTACAAGTTGCTTCATGCATTTAGTAAAGCACTAAGTTTTTTAAAGGTAACTTATACATAATATTGCCTAGACACAGACAATATCAATTCAGCAGCGTGTGTGCATGGACAATACGCCTAATTTGACAGACATTCTTGTGTAAAACCAATAACTATTATACCCAAAGACCTTGTTCATAAAAGCCCTTTATAAATGGAACATATCTTTCCCAATCTCTCAGTGCCTGACACTCGGCATAAAGCGCAAGGACACCATCGCACCACAGCCGGCCTCAACCTTGAGAACCCCCCCTCTTTCAAACCCCCCAAGCAAAAGTGAGGGTGGAACTAAAGTGCAGTCACACTGACCCCTGTGGATAGAGCAGGAGAACGGGGCAGGTGGTGATCAGTGATCAAATGTAGTACAAGAAGTACCCTGAGCATGTTGTCACATGGAAACACAGAACCATATCTTCACAACCCCAATGTGTCTTTCTCTCTCACACACACACGCGAGAAGACGCAGCCCTAAGTATCCTAGTTGTAATGGTCAATGTCCTGGAGTTGGGGAAAAATAAACAGAACAACAGTTTAGGAGTAAATATACTCCAGCTACTTCTCTCCACTTCACATCAGTAGGAAGGCCATATTATCCCCTTTTTAATGTAATACCAAATGCATAATTAGATTTGCTTGGCACAGTGTTTAATTTAATTCATTGTAGCACACAGCATGAGTGCGGCCTCATTAATTCTGGGAAAAAGCGGAATTGGTTGTATAATTTCTCCACCAAAAAGAGTTGGGTTGTAAAATGAATTAACATGAGCTTCCTTTGTACCTGATATGTCAAGTACAATATTCACTGTAATATTCATGGAGGCATGTGACAGATTTGTGACTGGAGTCCTCCACTGTTACAATAGTGACATTTTAAAGCTGCTTAAGTAGGAGTTGTTGGCCCGAGGGAACACTGTCACAGCAAAATGTTAACAGTTTGGAAACAAAGGAAGACCAGTCTGATTTTAGTTTGCGTTGGGATTACTTCAGGGTGAATTGCACTTGCACATGTTTAATTTTTGTTGAAGGACAAAATCAAATCAATTCCTAAATAATAAAATGCACACAGGAAATAGCAGGCCAACCTTGTTTTACATCTCTGTGTCCAGTTGAAGGAGTTAAACTTATTCGGGAGGTTTTTACTTTTTGCCTTGCTGAGCTAAGCCCTGAGTTACTGTCTTCGGGTTGGACCAAGACCCAAAGAGCGCTAGATCAAGCATCCGTCTGCATTGAACAATGGATTAGCCCCCCCCCCCCCCTGCCTGCTCCAAACTCCACCATCCAGAGCAGCTACAGGTGACAGACAGGTGTAGCATTCAGTCCATGTAGCATCATCTGCTCAGGTGCACCACATGCAATCCCATTTGCAGCCATGCACAGTAACCTGAACATAAGTAGTGGTCCGTGAAATACTGCAGTCATGTTCATGTGCTGTTGATAAACCTTTCCTGACTCTATTCTCCTCTTCTTGCTCCACAGCAGAGTCATGTCTTCAAAGCAAGCCACATCTCCTTTTGCCTCTGTGGTTGATGGGGACGATGCCATGAGTCAGGATCACTTGTCTTGGGAGAAAGAGGAGAGTGCCGAGGCCCATGGTACACCACAGCTGCCCCTGCACAGCCTGCTCCATGGAAAAGCCCATCCCGATGAAATGCAGCCGCTCAGCAGCGTGCCGCCAGAGAGCGATTGGGACAGCCTGGTGTCGGCCCAACAGCGCATGGTGAGCCCAGTCAATGCACTACATAAACACAAAAAACCTTTGTCC
Source organism: Pseudoliparis swirei (assembly GCF_029220125.1). NCBI lineage: Eukaryota > Metazoa > Chordata > Actinopteri > Perciformes > Liparidae > Pseudoliparis > Pseudoliparis swirei. Next base: position 13,528,881 of record NC_079391.1, on the reverse strand, counting down.
TTCTTATTTGATGCCTCTGTGGTAAGGATGGAATAAAAGGAAACCGTTAGTAGTTGTGAGGGAGAAGGGTAAATGATAAAATAAAGGTTTATTTCTAAAGAAAAGCAGGACCATTTCAATTCAATTCAATTCAGTTTCTTTGTATAGCCCATTTTCACAAATTACAAATTTGTCTCAGAGTGCTTTACAGTCTGTACACATAGACATCCCTCTCCCAAAACCTCACATCGGATCAGGAAAAACTCCCAAACAACCCTTCAAAAAAAAGGGAAGAGACCTTCAGGAGAGCAACAGAGGAGGATCCCTCTCCAGGATGGACAGGTGTAATAGATGTCATGTGTACAGAATGAATCATTCCACACAAATTAAAACACAGTAACAACACAAACACTGAATATGACAGAGTGTATGAATAGTTGGAAGTAGGCATATTCCACGATCGAGACCTCGATGATCCATCAGGCAGATAGGATCTATGAAGTCAAAAGGACTCCGGGGAGAAAGCAGAGTTCGTAATGTGCAATAGAGAGATGCAAATTCATCCATAAGGAGAGAGAAAAGAGGAGAGAGGTGCTCAGTGTATCCTAAACGTCCCCCAGCAGCCTATAAGCCGATAGCAGCATATCAAGGGGCTGGACCAGGTGAACCTGATTCAGCCCTAACTATAAGCTCTGTCAAAGAGGAAGGTCTTAAGTCTATTCTACATGAGGTGACTGTGTCTGCCTCCCGGACTGAAGGTGGAAGCTGGTTCCATAAAAGAGGAGTTTGATAACTGAAGGCTCTGGCTCCCATCCTACTTTTCAAGCCTGCACTATTGTTTTATGCTCCTCTCTCGGGAATTTAAGCTCCTGGCTCAGAAGTCACTTATCGTTCCTGGCTTGTATAAAGAAGCTCAGGCGGTATTTTATCCGGAGCTCCATCCCCCTAGTTCCCAAATGCTGTGGACACTCTGGGATGCTGGGGTGTTCGGATAGGCCCCTCTGTCAAACAATACACCATCAGCTAATACTGGGTTAAACAGAGGACCTCGAACCCTTTTAATAATGTGGATGGCTCTTCATATAATCGCATCATGACCAATGGAGGACCATGCTGCATTCTTGCTGCTATTAAGTAAACATGTCTTGTTCCTGGTAGCCGTGTGTTGTTTTTGTTGTTGTGTACGAGCCACATCTGCAGCCAGATCCCAGATGCTGTACATTCCAAGTGCGGAGCCGCTGAGATGTGAGCAGAGCGAAGAGGAGCACAGGCACTTGTGGGCGATAGACATGGGAGCCAGGTGGTTGTCTGTGACAGACGGGTCTGTGGTAAAGAGACCCTGAGGGCCTCTGAAGAAGCTGTGCAGTTGGCCAGTGAGACCTTCGCCACCATCAGTATTGCAGCACAACGCACATGAAAACCAGACTCATGAATAGACTCTGTAGCTGACTGCTGCGCATGATGCTGGGGTGTGCATGCCGACGCCGTAGGTCATTGACAGGCAGAGGTTTACTCAGTAACAGGATTTTAGCAAGTTTTCATATGGGGGGGATGCAAAGAAAGTTTAAAACGACCTATAAAAATATCTAATCGATCAATTATACATACTATAATAACACTGATGAGTAATTGTATATATTGTACAAATGTCAACCACAATAAGTCTAGTCATATCAGTCCTTAATGTATACAAAAATACAAAAAACAAACTAAATTCTTGTTCTTTCAAGAGTAAGTGGAAGGAAGGTCGCAAAAAGAGAGGGAAGGTAAAATGGAGGACAAGAAAAGGGGAAGACATAAGGCGAGCGTGTTGCCTTTGCTGATTATCTGACTCCACTGCTGTGCCATGCGTCTGTGTGGGCTGTGCCCTGAACCTTTGCCAGCTGATTAACCCAGCACTGCTCCACTCCCCTCAAGCACTCTCCACTGTCTCTGCCACACTGCATAATCATCCAACACGGGGCTGGGAGGTGCAGAGCGGGCCAGCAGGTCGTGCCACCCTGGTGCTTGGTACCAGACCACCCCTCACACCACTGCAACTCTGCCTGCAGCTCGACATGCAACGCAGGGATGAGAAATTGGCACCGGCAACATTCCTTCCCTGTTTACGGCATTCCTGTCTTTTTATTTTGGATTGGCAGTGACTCCAGACATTGTTCTATCATTCAACCCCGCTGTATTAAACTCCGTTTAATCACACTGCTGTTGATTAAAGCTCAGTTTTCCATGACAGGCCTGCAATACGGGTTTGGATACAGACGTGTGCCATGTTTATTCCCCTCACTACGTTGTCCAAAGTTTAAATCGGAGCTAACTGTTCCCCCGTTAATGGCTGCAAACTCCTGGCTGCTTATCCACCTTCTGCTTTCTCAGACTCCACAAACCATAATTAACGCCACCTCCTGTCAGACGCAGCCTTCGCCATGGTCTGTGTGCTGACTATACACTCAGTTGTGCCGAGTATTCTCTTCCCCCTCTAGCTCTCTCCCAGTCTTCTCCCCATTTCCATCATGTCTCTGTTTGTGCACAGGGAGCACTCAGCCAGTCAGCCACAGACAGGACCCTTAGTTAAATACTAAACCATACACAGGTGGGACTGAAAAACAACAACAGCTCGAGACAGGCCACAGATTTACGATGGCTCAAGGCACTCAGCTGAGAATAGGTCTCCACTAGAAAATGAACAAATTACACAGCAGTCACCCCAACCCAAATGCACACTCAAAAGCAAATTGAGAAATTACAGTTGGGAGGGTTCTCTGTGTATTCTCTGCAGATGAAAAGTAAAGAGCACATTATGGATATGCCCTCTGAAAGTGTACCTCGTCATTACGTCTTCAGTTTTTTCACTTGTCATATCTCCTTTACCAGCAAAGACATCTCTGTTGGCAACACAGAAGTTTCTGTATGAAAGCCAGAGAGGAGCTATTTGATTTGGCCAAATCGCCCGCAAGCTGCAAAAAAAACCTAGCAATCACTGCATTTGAATGGAAAACTGTCAACAAGCTCAATGGAGCCCTGACAGAATACAGCAACATGTTAATCATTTAATACAAATCCCATCCCTCTTTGCCACCCCTCCCAATTTGTGTTTGTCTTTCAGGAATCTGACAGCAATAAAGTATGCTCCCTGTACTCCTTCCGGAACAATTCCACTTCCCCACACAAGCCGGAGGAGGGGGCCCGGGAGCGAAGTGACCTGCTGAGCGGATCAGCGTTTGGAACTCCGGAGCGCCGCAAAGGAAGCCTGGCAGATGTAGTGGACACGCTGAAGCAGAAGAAACTGGAGGAGATGACAAAGACAGAGCAAGACGGTATGCCTCCCTGTGTGCGTCTGTCTGTGTGCGTGTGTGTATGGGCGTAGAAATACCCTTTTCCTAGACTACGTGCGCCTGATCTTCCCAATGTTCCCCTTTCTTTCTCATAATTTTCTAACTTCCTGACTGTCTGCCTCTTCTCTCTTATGTCTCTCCGCCTCGTACACTAATGGGGGAATCTGGGAACACTGACGTCACCGTGTTTCCAGTTTGTTCTGAAACTTTTCCAATGTGACAAAGACTGTGTGGCAGAGCACCTCAGCATAAGTGTGGTCTTCTTCCGTGCCAAGGCAAACTCTTTGACTATAAAACTCATAGTGCTGACCTAATGCCAGGAACATTACCTCTTCTTATTTTGCTACAAAGAACACTTTTCACTCAGCGCAGTTATTCATCAAAGTTTGCTACCCACAAACAACCCGAGCCCTTCTCACATCCTATTCAACACATCACCGCCATTTCTGACCTTTATATTTTCCCAGAATTGCATGCAGAGAAAAAAAATCATTTTCTGTGATAAGACTACTAGGTCCATGTCATATTTGCACCTCGTTTCACCCTGCTCGGCTCTCACTCCCACAGCCTGCAGTCTATCAAGAGTATGGCGGAAAAACAAATATTTGAAAGCGCTGTGCTGAAACACATCCCCCTTCTTAATTAGGGCTCTAGTAATATAACTACATCCAATCAAATGTTAAACCCTCTTGGGAATGCATGTGTCTCATTTAGTGTCTGGGGAGCTCTTAGCTTAAGCACTTCATCAGACGAATAAATTAGACCTCTGTTAGCCTAAAAATAATTTGCCACTTCTTTTTTAAGTGTTCGTTTAGTGATCTTTGTATCAGCGCATCACAGGCATCTCACCGGATAATCATTTAGCCACGTCCTGATATGCAGACTGATGTTATTTCCGTAATAAAAGACAGAACAATCATTTACCTGAACACCTATAAACGACCAATAAAGAACGGGGAGGTATTTTAAACATTAAACACACAAAACATGCTGCTGAACATGACCGGATACTGTAATTGATGCCTCCTAATGATAACTGAAATAGGCAATTTGGCAAAAAATTTAACAACAAGAACAAAATGAAAAGGGTAAAAGCACACTCCCTGTGTGAATATCACAAGTAATGCTACAATCCAGCAGATACATGTGCCTCTGTGAGGAGTTTTCAAGTGTGCCCGGGTTCAGGAAAGCTTTCTTCTGAATGCTCGAGCTCTCATGAATATTAGGAATATGACGTCTTCTTGCTACCGGTCTCATATCTGGATGCAAGAGAATGACGCTTCACGGGACACATTCTGTTATTACTTCTTTGTTTTACGCAAAAGGTGAAAATGTGTTTCATATGTGTCTTGTTTCTTGCAGAGTTGATTTTCAGGCCATATCATCAGTGGTCTCTGTAGCAACGGTGGTCGTTATGGTAATGAGCCCCAGCTGGTGAAGGCTGGTTGTTGCAGTAATTTGAATGGTCAAGTGCCGCTTGTAATCCAGGGCCGTATGCTAACGCCGGCAGGAGAGGGTGCTTTAGAGTGCCATGCAGCTGTTTTAATCTCCTGTTAATAATAGAGACTTGGTCGGCCTCATGCGCTGTGCACCATCGGCACCTAAATAAACACCCTTGTTGAAGGAAATTTGTTTCTGAGCAGGGAACACAGCAGAAGACAAGAGCCTCACAAAGTTCAGAACGCTTTCCCCAAGCTGCAGGGACTGAGAGATACTCTCTTCCTGAGAGCACTTGAGGAAGCTTCAGTGGTGATGATCAGTGATTACTGTAAAATGGAGGGAGAGGGACTCTTAGAAATGGGAAAGGAAAAACCTCGCCGGAATCATAATCGTATGTCTTTGTTTAAGGAGAGAGACACTCGGGAATTAAAAGGTGCAGGATTAACTGGTTAAAGAAACGCCATGTGTTGTCTTAATAAAGCTGCTAATGTGGCGCAAGCCACAGATGAGCTAAATGTATCGCTTATCTAAGCATGAAAACGGTTGTGTATAATTCTGCTGCTCCTGTTTGGTCGGGATCACAAGGTCCTCAGAGACTCTTCACCCTCTGCTACCATTCTTCTCTGGACCTCCTTGTCTGGTCAAGATACTTCATTGAAGGATAATTGTGGTGACCTCAAATGTTGAGGGAAAAAAGCTGTGGTGCACAGTACATGTGGACCACTTAAAGTAATGTTAAGACTGGAGGCTTTGGGGGAAGCAGCCTCTCGGACATGGTATCCAAAGGCCCCAGCGTTTCTTACTATTGAGAACGTCTTTTTTAAACGTGATTTGTTTTCTGTTGTCAGAACCACAAATGACATTCCAGTCAACCCCATTGTATTGTTGTGGTTGCTGATATCGACGAAAGCCCTCAAAGACCCGTGAAAAAAAACACATGCCGGTCCTTTTTTCAAAGTCTGCTCTAAATTCATATTTAGTGTATGCCTTAAGAACAAGTGGAAAAAAGGTCCTTCATTTTTTTTTTTCCGCTTTATCTGAGAAATCAGGGTTTCTTCTGGGTGAGTTTTAATTTACATAACTTTCTAACATGGACCTTTTGTCTGGAGTGTTTGGAGAAATTGAAATTCACCTGCAAGAAGATATGAATTCTTACTCCTCATTAATTCAAAGGAAAACGGTTAACGAGTTTCCTTCATTGACCATGAAGACTTATAATAAAGAATAACATTATAACAATAGAGGCGGTGCTCACTATCTTCTCCATCCTTCGATCGCTATATATTTATACCCTTTCACCCTCTCCGTCCTTCCACCCTTCCTCTCTGTTTCTGGTCCTTGAAGTGCTTTAAGTGCTTGTGACTGTGCTAATGAATGAAAATGTCCTCCCAGCAGCGAGCACCACATTTAGCTGAATAGTCACCTTTGCTGTAAAAGCTCTATTAGGCCCAGTTGCCAGCAGGGCTAACGATTGTGCCCCATGTTTATTTACTAGGTATTGTAAATGCATTATTTATGGATAAGTCTCCAGACAGCACTTGTCAAGAGTTAAAAATGTCAGTATAAAGTATTCGGGGGGGAAAAGAAAAATAGCCACCATTATAAAAATCCAAGGTGACCTTGATTTGATTCACATGCAATTAGAACAGTTTAATATAATGCACTAAAGTATGAATCAATACCGTGCAAGTCAACACAGAAAATGCGAGTCTTTATGATCGTCCCCCAAGACAAGGACGGGTAACTGGGTTTAAACTCCCTGTCCTAGCTTTTAGGGATTTCACTGGGCTCAGTTTCTAGCTGTTTGAGTTCTTGCCAGTAAAACCAGCAAACGCAGTCGTGTATTTTTTTGTCATCTTTGTGTTATTGAGTGCCACGCTGAGACAGGCAAAGCCTCATTTTTTTCCTTAACAATGCATATTTACTAGTCTATGTTATAGTGTGGTGAGGTCACATTTGCCACAGCTGTTAATAGTGGACATAATCTATAACTATCAATAAGATAACTTTTTTTCAGCTCTTGTTCAAGAAATAAACAAAGCAGACACAGACAGTCAAATATATATCACACACACACACACACACACACACACAAAAAGATGCCCTTCCTTAATACTACAGCTCTTTAGACCTGTCAGAGTAGATACAGTTGGTGCTCAAGCAGAATACTCAACACCTGGAGCCCTTTGACAGAATCATGGCTAATTAGCTGAGCGAAGGGGAACCATACCACCATTCAGCCAAACTGAGCAATCTCAGGTTGAAGGATATTTCATGGATACTGAGAAAGGAGCGCCCTTATTTCAGCGGCAGGTAACCTATCTATTTCTGGTGACACAAAACAGCACAACATGGTGCGTCACTGTGAACTCATTGTGTTTGGGCACAGGGTTTTATGGATGTGTTTCGGAGGTTATCACTTAGACCTCTTTTTCTCTCCCTTTGCCTGCATCCCCTCTATTTCTAAGTGTAATCCTCCTGGCGAGGATGTGTATTATCACTGTGTAATGACTGTGCAGTAGGTTGAGTGTGGGGGAGTGATCAGCATTGTGTGTGTAGCCCCAGGTCATTATCCTCCATTACAACAGGCCATGTAATGAGATTCAGGGTGGGGTGGAAGCTTGGGAAGAGAATAGGATCAGCTCTAAGCCTGTGGTCTGATTAGCACTGATGAACTCTTGACTCTGTTGTCACACTGTCCCCGGTCAGTGTCACAGCTCCTGCTGACTCCACATGGAGGCTGACTGGAAATTGTCTGCAGGTGCTCAATAGTGCCAACAGATTTATTTTTGGGAATTCATTTAGCTTGAATATAGCATTAAAAAGCTTTTCTAAAAGATATATTCTGTTCAGTGAAGTCTGTATACTACATTATATTATAAAAAGCACCCCTTCCCTCTCCCCAAACAGACTGATGCACCTTTTCCCCTCCTTCAGCTTCCTCCCTCACCCCTTTCCTCTCATCCCAGCTGCCATGTCATCTGGTTCTCCTTTATCCCACCTAATTAATAGGAATCTTTGTTGTAATGATCTGAGCATGAGCCTCTGACTCCATGCATATGCAATGAGGCTGGAAATCCAGTTGCCTTGGTTGCAGATTTTGAGGCATTCTTCACACATAGCTGTACGCTGCCTCTCACTGAATGCAGCTTTCTATCGGACAGAGTTAGACCGGGACCCTCCTGGCATGACACACACACACACACTGGCCAAACATCAGTCAATCAATCTCTCCTGTACATCGTGTACCCACCTCCTTTAATAGTTTAACAAAATCTCATTAAGCTACTTATCTTAATGCAAGTCATCTATTTGATCAAACAGCCAAGGTACTTGTGTGTGTGCTGCATGTACTGTATGTGTAAGTGGGGGCCTTCCTGTGCGTTTGTGTGTGTGCATGTGTGAGTGTTCTCTCTTGGCCTGTGGCGTGGAGCACCAGCCCAGCGGAGCAGTGCTCTGGTCTGTCACTTTTGTTTGAATAGGTAATGTAGATCTGTTCAGGCTGAAGAGACATGAGCTGGAATCGCTTGTTAGGACACATGATCAAAAGCGGCTCTCTGCTCTCTGCCAATCAACCCTCTTGTCACCCTGTGAAGCAGACGTTAAATAGATTTTTCGGCTGTATGCCGCGGGCAGCCTGCCAGCCTGACGTGAACTTAAAAAAAAAAGATACCCTGCCCCCTTGCTCCTCCCTAATCTCATGTTCCCATCCTCTTCTTTCGTGTCCAGTTTTTTTGCTTTTCCTTTCTTTTCCTTCTCCCCTTTTCCATGTTTTCCCCACCATCTTGACACTCAAACCTGATCCAAATCAACATTTTCCCTCCTCCTATGATTTTTGTCTCCCACCCCATCTTACTCTCCAGTGACAAAGTTGCTCCTCTGCCAGGCTGAGATCAGAGCCCAGGGCTAAATGGAGTGGCTGTATGAGGGGAATAGGGAGCACAGAGTGGCTGGTCCTCTGCTGAATTATGTATTTACTATCTGTTCCAAAACGGAGCCCTCGCATAACACAGGCGCGTCCCCATAGGACTCTGGAAGCCGACACAGGTTTCACTTTACACAAGCTAAGATATAGATTTTGTTGCCCCTTTCAAAAAGGGAAACCTTTCTGCTGTCTTGGTCATTCAGATGACAAAACAAGCAGCTGCTTCTTCAATGTGCCATTCTTTGCATTCAAGATCACCTTCCCCAGTTCTCATATTCCGATTAGTCAACAGTAGCAACGGCTGTGGAGCATTCCAGGGGCCATCTTCCTCGGTTTCAGCTGTTGAGCGTGTCCCCCTGCACCCATGCAGCACAAAACTCCCATTGTGATCCTGGCTTACTGGCTGCACAGGAACCCCTTGATAGGAGGAAACGGGTGTCTCTGAGAGACAAATCACAGCTAGGTTTGCACAGAGGCTTGTTTGTCTTTACACACTCACACACCCACACACTGTATGCCTCGTCAGTGACATCACTGCGTGTGCAGTAGCAATTTGGGGAAATAGTACAATATTTATATTTGCTTGGAGAAAAAGAAAACAATAGACTTGCCTCAGTGCTGTATGCGAGTGAGTACTGGGTGATGAGATCAGCAGCCGTTTGCAATGGCCTGACTGTTGTATGTGACACCGCACTATTTGGAGGGGCACAGATTGTGAAACGCGGACACACAAGACGGCAAGAGCCATTAATGCGGCTATATTTGTCATTGGGCTAGAATTGGGAAGTAACAGCCTGTTGGGACAGAAACAGACAAACGGCATATATTCAGGACAGTGGAGTAGGAGGGGCTGAGGCGATCAGAAATGGGGAGAACAGGGGCTATTCCACAATGGGATGGGGTGCAAAGGGAGGGCACATGTGTCCTGCTGTGTGTGTGTTTGTGTGTGTGTGTGAATGCCAGCAGCAGGGTTACACAAGGAGACTTGTGTGCCAGCTCAGTATCACTGTCCTAGCTGTGGCATTCAGCTCCCAAGCATTCTCCACACATAACTTGACAAAAGAGCCGGTGTCATCTGACCAAGGATCAAAATAGTGTGAGCGTAACTCACACCCTGGGCACAGGCAGCCTCTGTGGCCTGCTAATGATTTCAGCACACATTGCAGGCTTGTTCTGTAAGTCAGACGTACGTCAGCCATCCAGCTGAGATCCACCTTGACACAAGCAAACATGACAACTAGTGTAAATCAGCAGCCTGTTAACATATTTGCATTGTTTAACCAAAACAACACGCACTAATGTCTAACACTAAACTTTGATGGTTGCCGTTTGAACAAAGAGACTATTTAATCAGCAGTGATGAAACACTCAGCCTTTTCTTTCTCCTTGTTCAATAACATTACATGCGCCAGGAGATGAGGATGTCAGAAGGAATGAATAGAAATGTGTTTTATTGCACTGCAAAGCCTGAGTGCCAATGATTATAATTATTTGACGTCATGTCTCTTTGGAAGTACCTCTAGAATCATTTTTAAGTCTGCCCCGGTCGAGTGGTTAATATGCTTTAAGACCAAGTCGTCAATTGCACATCATGAAGTTCAATCTGTTGGTTGACGTTATTATTTAAAATTAGGATTAACGATTTGTTGAGGCGACCTTTAAGCTATTCTTCTCCCAATTAGCATAATATTGGGTAAAGGAAATTGGGTTGTTCCTTTTATCCTTTTATTTTTACTACCTCCCCGCCAAACCTCATCTTCCTCTTTCCTTCTTTGTCATTTTCTTCTGGGTGGGTGGCACTGTGCTCCACAAAGCCGATACTGTAAGCCCGTTGTTAGCTTCCCTGTTGAGAGCTGGACCAATGAGCTCAGTCGCTCATGAGAAGCACATTTCTCCATCTTTGCCCAGCAGGTCTCAGTCCGTATGGCTCGTATCCCACAGAAAGGGAATGGGCCGATTGAAAAGAAAAGTACAGGGTCTATTGTTGCTGAACCAACTTGAACAACAGCACACTGAGACACTTGGGCTCTGCGGGTAAATGAATGGGGACTTTCTTGGTGTTGGAATGCTTAACCTTTTTATACGTGCTGTGGTTTCTTCCTCATTTCTTTATCCAGTGGCAAGGCAAGAAATGTACAATGTAGACACATTAGTTTAAACATTAGTTTTTAACGTTGCACTTTATTTGATTGGCTTCATGATGTTTTGTGTGTTGATCAAGCTGTAAAGATACTCTTCTGGTACGATGAGACAATGTTCAGACCACAAAAGAAGATCTCGACTTTTGGATGGTAAGAGGTTTCTTGCACCTCTTTTTTCTCTCTCTGACGACAAATACAAAAATCTAAAAATAGTTGCTTTTGGTCTTCCAGTCCAGGAAGCATTGCACGTGTATTCTGAACTCTGGCATCTTAGTAAACAAAGTCGGCTGCAAGATTTGATAAACAAGTAATTACTATTTGAAAATTAGCAAACCAATCTTCAGAAATGGAAAATAATAATTCCGTTGCTTTAACTTTACCTCAAAATGTGTACGTTATTTTCATTTATAATTGAATACATTATTCAGTTGGGAGGACAATCTCACATACGCTTTAGCAAAATTCAACAAATCTACAATATGCTGTGTTATCAAATGTACAATTTATAATTGTAATTTGTGCTTTTTTAAATATCTCATCTTATGGTTCAATCTCTGAAGCGCATCGCTGTCGTCCAGCATTTACGATGAAATGAAGCTTCGATGTCTATACCAGACTTGGCTTCACTGCCAATTGTAATGCATTCATGTGGATCCTATTAGTCACTTTGTGTCCTTGTAGAGTCAGATACCCATTAATTTACTAAATCACACTGAACAGTCATGATCACAGTACTCTACATTTTGTTCACACATCTATTAATTTAACATAGTTGAATAAATGTGAATGTTTTCGAGCATTGATTAGCAAGTTTATATCTGACAGTTAAATTGCAGGGTACCCAAAAAGAAAATCTCCACTGTCAGGTACCCAGTAATTACATTTTTGCGTGAAATTATTGTAATTTATTACAGTGTGTGGACCCCAATGATTACGGACATCAAATGGAAATTATAAATTGAAATCAAGTCCACATATTTCCCCCCTATAATGTTCATCTTCACAAGTGCTGATCCCCTGATCAGCTTCGGCTGAGATTTCAGAAGTACATCATCTTTTCCTTCCCAGTAAACCAAACACACGCCTGCTTGCACACACTCCGTTTGTCACATCACTATATCTTTGTCTTCTATATTTCTTTCTCTCTTACTGCCGGTCGGTTTGGCTTTCATGCTGCATTGATATCTACGGTAGTTGAAGCAATTAATTAACCAGTGTCGCACCAAATCTTTATTTGGCAGATTATTATTAAATCACAGATATCTGTGTGAAAGATACACAGATTGAAATAAAGCTATTTAGGTTTTTCTGGCTTTCTTTTAATAAAACATATAATTCTCTTTCTTAATTTATTCTAAGTAGAAATTGTTGCCCCCCCCCCCCCAATTAATTGTATTTATAGCCGTGTTCAATAGACTTGGCTGCCTGAATAGAGACTTTAAAGCAAAGGAGGGGAGAGGAGAGGGAATGAAAAGTTAATTTTGCTATCCAAGCATTTAATGGTCCTAGTTCTTAAAAGTGACCTTGTGGGGTAGAGAGCGGAGCAGCACAGCAGCTCCTTCCAGATGCACACATGGCATCCATCGGGGGCACAATCACGCACAGTCCCAACACCTCAGGCTCGGACATATGTTGAGTTTTATTTCATTCTTCTGACATTAATCCTATTCACCAGCTGTTCTGCCAGCTGCCACTCTCCGGCTTAAGGGGAGATTGCAGTTTTGGGGGCTCTGAGTACTGGTTTATCTTGGCTCCTCATCTGCTCCTCACAAAGTTTTGATTGGATTTATTTTCTTTGCCCTCTTCCTACTTCCAGGTTCCTTGAGTTGCATACTTCCCTGCAATCTTTTTTCTCTTAAACTTATTTGCTTTTGTTTTATTCCTTTCTAATTTGTGTAATTTGACACGAAGACATGACATGGGGGGGGGGGGGGGGGGTGTTAAGGCTGCAGCTTTTTTTGGCCTATACCCTCTGCAAGGACTAAAGGTACTCAGCAGTGTTCTTTAACATATGTTCTAAAAATAAGCACATCATATTTATTACAAATACCATGCAGCACACTCGCCCCTCAACTTCACAAGAAAGAATTTGTAAGGAATCACAGTGCTGAAAGCTGCTCACCCCACAGTCATCTAACAGCATTTCTGTAGGATTACCCTGGACATGGCCTCAGCCTGTACAGTTATGATTATTGACATATTGGGTCTGACATATTTCACATTTATGTGCATTGTCTGGAAGCATACTCAAGTGTTCTCAATGTCATTTCTGCTGAAGTACAGCCGGGCAGTCGGCGAGCGAGGGCTGCAATGAATTGATCATTGCTCACTGCTCACTTTAATAATTCAAGCCTGATTGCCACAGAGTGCCGCAGTAAAATGGATTGGGAGAGGTCACATGCTGCTCAGCTCAGGAGGTGAAGCCTCTTGGGGATGGTTAATTCATATATGCTTGATAGACACGTGTCCTATTTAGAGAGGTCAGTGTGCTGTGTGTGTGTGTATACGGCTTTTCAGAATGGCCAGGTCAACACTGTGGGATTAACACAGTGGTCAGTGCAGAGAAAGTCACGCGATAAGGTAGATGTTCCTGGTCACAGAGGCCAGCATTCTTTTTAGCTTCTCCATGAAAAAGAAAAAAACAGTCCAGAAGTTACCTGCAAATTGCACCTAATAATCCTCCTAATTTACTGCTTCTTTAACATGTGCTACTTAGAATTAGACAGTTTGAACCTGTGATTACATGTGACAAGGTAGTCCACTCAGCATTTAATTCTCCAACCTTCAGTTGCTAATGGGATAAATAAAAGCAATATCATTCTATTGGTTGGAAGCACATAAAATGTTTGCCAAACTTCAAAGAAACAGGCAGCAGAAAATAAACCATTGAATCGAACAGATTCATTAAATTCAAACTGTTAACCACTTTGTATGAGACTGTTGATCCAATATCAGCCTTAGAAGAGCTTTTCAGACTCCTATTCATGAAAAGACCTTTGATTTATCACAATAAACAACAACTGGCCCACGGCACGTGATGTTACCAGTTTCTGCAGGCAGGCATGTACGCCGGTGAGATACGATGTCGTCATGTTGAGGTAGAAATGGTACACTGAGAAGTAAGGAAATAGAATGGAAGGAAGTGAGGCAGTAAGGGAAGAAAGAAGTATTGCTGCAGAGGAGATGCATCTGAAAATCAGATGAAGCCAGTGAGGTTACCTTCAATATATTTATAGACACTGTTTACATGACCGCACAAGATGGTCTAAAGGTGACTAACAGAGATGTTCACCAAGTGGAATAATGATAAGGTGTCAGTTAAAGAAAGCCCACCACGAGGTGCAGGTGCTCCACAATACACTGACGTGTCTGGACCTTTTTTATGTATGCATGCCAGCACTAGTGATTACATATTTTAAAAAGCTGGAAATGTCGAACTGCACCAAAAAGTCTTCCAGAAATGGTCGAGGTTATTAAAGCTGTTGACAACGAGGAAAGGTAATTGCCTGAAAATGAGCGACAACGCACTGTTGTGCTCAGAATGTTTTTCCCCCCAGCTCCCTCTTTAGCGTTTGCATTGTGCGGCATCACCCGGGTGTGTAACCTATTGCGTTCCGATTGCTCCCTTGCAATTAGTGCCCTTTTTGTCCTCACTTCAATAACGCCATGATTATGGAGACTTCAGGAGTATTTGCAGCATCCAACAGCTGTTGTCTCAGGGACTACCGGCTGAATGACAAAAACATGTTTTCTCTCTGCATTTCACTTCCCTGCCTGCCTCTTGTAATTATTATGTTTTATTTGGTGTGATGATGGGGTCTTGTTTTTAGTGTGTCTGTGATTAAGATATTCAAAGGACTCCTTGGAGTGTGTGACAGTCATTTTCTTTTTTATCAACCTCGACTTTTGATTTGTTTCCCGCTCTGTGCCGTGTGGATCGGAAATTAGACGTCAGCCTATCATTGTCTGACTGACATCCTGAGAGTTTTATCTCCGAGATAGGAAAGTGTGCCTCAATTAAAGAAATGAATATCTAACACTGGTGTAGACACGCAAGGATAGAGTTTTAAAAAAAAAGTACTGTAAGGCATTAAAGTTTATCTTCATATTTCTTTTTAGAATTGAGACGCATAGTTTTTATATGTGTAATCACATGATACAGTCAATATAGTAAAGTAAAGGAAAAACACTAATATAGTTTAGAGTAATCAAGGCATAATGTATAACTTTAGAAAATCATTGCAAAATAATAGTGATTAGTGTAATTTTTTATTACATATTCCTCACCCTTTTTAACCACCTCTGTGCAGCCTAAATCCTCACTTTCTGCAGCTCAAGATATTTTCCATAAAATGCACAAGTATTGTTTGTACAAGAAGCTTTTTTTTGAGACAATAATGGTAATATTGTTCTGGTTTTTATAGTCTTGTGTAATTGCATCATTTTCAAGGTAAATAGATTATTTTGTTCAAAGCCGTCCCTACACTGAATGTGTTTATTATTGCAATTTATTGTGATATTTCTTCTGCACTCGATTTTAAAAATGGTAAATTGTTCAGTTTTGTTATTGCAGTTCGTAGATCTTCCCAACGCCCAGTTTGATGTTCTGAGGAGGTTTTGGTTTTGGTTTGGCTACAATTGGATAAGGAACAATTTTAAGAAGAATTGGCTCTTTTCAAGCTGAAGCTTTTTTAAAGACTCTAAACTCAACCCGTGGCTCTTCTTACTGCAATAAGCATTGTTTCCCTGTTGGCCTTGGTGTACTGTATATGCCCCTCTGCATTCTGGGGAGGAAATTATTCATATGGTCAGTGCCAGTTGATCATTGATTTGGTAATTACACGTTTTCCCTTGAGGCTGGGACAACTGATATACAAGGCCGATGCTAAAGGGGAGGTCTCTCAGTCGGTTATCCATGACTTATGGCTAATTTGACTGTCGTAGATAACCCTCTTTTCTCTGCCAACGGCTTTCAACACAACAAACACTCAAACACAAGTATCATCTTTCGTCCCGGGAGAATCGCACACGCAGCGAGGCTCAGAATGTGGTGGCAGGCTGTTGAGACGATTTCATTGCTGACAATGCTTTTTAGAGATTGAAAACATTGTAATGTTATGCAAACTTAAATATACACACGCTTCCTATCTCCATGGCAATCTGAAGAGCCATTTGAAAATTAATGTGCCATGATTTTTTAAGATCTGCTTTATTACTGTCCAATCCAATTCCAAAGTGACAAGATTTGATTTGTTTGTGGCTCCGTTTATTTGTCTATTTTGTGTTCCACTCAATAATTTGATATTCTCTACAGTTTGCAATGATCTTCTGAATGAACTCCTGTTTAGGGCAGCAATAAAAACATAAATTAGCAAACAACTTCCCCCTGCCTTCGCTTCTCAGCCCACAGGCATTTATACTTAACTAGCACTCAATTTAATAAGTGTGTGAACAATAAAAAAAACACAAATTCAGATTATTAGTTGTTGCGTGAAAACGCTGGAGAGTAATAACATGCTGCATAAAATACGAGACGAAAGGATATTTCAGGGAGTCAGTCAGTGTCAGGACAGACAGTTAATGTTAACCTGCCTCTTAGCTTCACTTCTGTGGTTTATACTGAACATGATATTTTGGCAGCACTGACTGCCAGGTGCTGAAAGCTTTGTTTATGTCACACATCAACTTAGAAACATTCCTTTGTTGAGATTTATGGGGATCATTAGCTTTGTTTTTAATACAGTAAGAAAAAAAAGAAGCTGTGACCTAATCTAGGCATTGCATCTCGGTTTAAGGTGTCTCAATCCCACATCAATAAAATCACAGAATACCTTCACAGGAAAGATGTATAACAGAGATGACAGCATTAATAGGATATTCACATATTGAATTTGCCACTATTAAATCAGTGTGGACTATTCCCTTTTTCTAAGTGCCACTTGGAAATGCTTAAAAAATCTTGGGGAAGGGTTCAGGGCATTTTTCCAGCTTTCCAGCCCCAGCCCCAGAGAATAGACAATGAGACCCAGACAGGCTTAGTAGTCCAGAAACCATTCCCCCCTCAATGGGAACACGTCTTTGACACACACTCCAATAGTTTTGTCTTGTATGTTGCTATCTGTGCTAGCGGCAGAGTGGTGGGGGTCTGTGCCAGGCAAAGGTCCATAGGGACCATTGGAATCGCCGGGGCTGGAGGAAGTTGGTCTGGGTCCAGTGGGGCGATCTGGGCTTGGTGACAAGCCAAGCTGTCTACTGCAGGGACGCTGGGAAAATGTAAATAAGAGCCTGATAAGGGCTATTGTTTTCATTCCATTCTCATCCCAGCTGAATGGCCTGCTCCCCAGCCACAGAGCATTTTATCTCAAGAGGGGGAGGAAAAGAAATGGAAGGGGTGGGGGTGCAAGAGATTTAAGAGCCCCTATAGGAAAATAAAAATAAACTCACTGGACTCTTCTCTTGTTTCAGCTAATTCCTCAGTATGGGATGCCCTACTTTGAAAGAACAACAGCAGTAAACTCTTAGTTAACCTCAAACTTCAGAAGTTTTCACTAACCGTTTTAAATAATTATGTTGGCCTTTCAATTCCACCAGTGGTTTAATATCCAGTGAAATCAGTAAAGTGTGAACATTTTATTGGAAATAATTGGCTTTAAGGGGAATACAGTGAATTGTTATGTTTTACATTATCTGTGTCATAACCTGACAGTAATTATTACATTGACACTAGCCAGTGTTTCCATTGGCATCTATAAGGTCTCCTGAAAAAACAGACAGGGATTTTAGAAACTGAAATAGCATTCCTCCTATTAATCTAAATTCTTCTGCAAAATCGGCTGTGGACGGGTGTTTTGAAAAAAGCCAGACATCTCATTTACTGTTTTCGCTGAGCATGCCTGCGCAAAGGTTCCTCCGCTTTCACCAAATCCATTTTTGGTTGCCTGTTTTGTCCACGCTGTTCTAACACTGAAAGATGTTTGAGAGTTATTTTATAGACTAATCCAGGTCATAATTCACCTCTCCCAGGTGGAAGGCAGGGAGGACAGCGGTGCATTCCAGCTGTAGTCTTTCCTGTTGGAGGACTTGGCAGGTCGTGTCTGGCCCGACGGAGGGATGGAGAAGTGAGGGAGAGGCAGCTCTCCTGGGAGGGAGGAGGAAAGGAGGGGGAGGACTGGAGTAGAATGGAAGCTGGCACCACATTATCTCCAACAGTTGGCGCATTCCTTAATGATCAAGTGCTGGAGCAGCATCTGTGATGAAAGCATGTGTGTTTACTTGTGTGTGTGTGTGTGTGTTGTGTGTGAGAGAGAGAGAGCATATGTGTGCATATTAACATATGCTCACTGTGTTTGTTTAATTCCCCTTTACACTACTTAGGAAATAAGCCTTTTCTGTGCTTCAGGGGAGAAAATATCATGCACTGATGTTGTTCTGACTGTCTGAGAATTATGATTTAAGGGACATTTGTTGTTTTCTGGGAGAGGAAGCTGTCTCACCCAGGGGTGAGGCACAGAGAAGAAGAGCTGAGCTCCACTACTCCCCGTGCCCTTAACCCCGGTTTTAAGATCTGTTTGTGCCATGGAGGGAGTTAACGCGCACAACACACACACACACACACAGCCTTTTCTCTCTCCCTCTCCTCGGGTCAAAGGGACAAACTGTGAGTTGGGAATTGGAAAGTCAATAAAGCAGAAGTGATGTTATAATGACCGTGAGCTGAAGATGTCCTGTCGACCCCCATCACGTCGGAGGAAGTGGACAATCAAACAAAATGGTCACTCTGCTTGATCTCTCTGAAAGCCATTCTTAAACAAGGCCACAAGAACTCCCGACCCCTCCGTTACTCCCAGTTCCTCTGAAGTCAGTGTTTGTCAGAGGGAACAACAGTGTTTGGTTTGTGGAAGAGATGTTACAGGCGGATAAAAGGAAACAACACTTGTATACATCCTAAACTGTACAAATGTCAAGGATGCTATTAGTGGAACTGGAAGAGTCCAGAATATTGCCCGTGGCAGGCCCTGCTCAGTCCGTCTCACTGTTTCTGTGAATTTCACATTAGGGGTGATCTAGAATAAAAAAATCACATGATGGCTACTTTACACCGAGCAAAAACTGTGGCATTATTTTAACCATTAACATGCTTCTGAATTGTGTCCTTGTATTGCCAGAAGTGTGATTATAAATAATCCACTGTTAGATATGAGGTTAGACTGTTCATTACAGAGCCCCGGGGCTTTGTGGTAATAATTAGTGAGTCTGCTTTGGTTTAGTATTTTGCTCCAACTCTAGAGAAACACAGTTTTGCAAATCATTCTTAGAAACCTGAGTACACATACACACACACACCAGAACAGCTGCTTTAGACAAAACATTAATTGGCCTGGACATGATTGCTGCTCCTTTTAATCGGACTCGACAGGACTGCATGTCTTGATCGGGTTCAGATTGGAGGCAGACAGTTGGTGGAGACAGTGTCTCAAGGTGGAGGGGTAGAGGCCCGCCTGTGCCGCTGGTGTTTGATGGGAACAGGCTGACCCCTGAGCAGTGCAGGGATGGTGGAGGCCTGGGTCAGCCGGCCCAGTGTGTTCTTTATCAGCTACCCCAACGACAGCGTGGCAGCTTGCAGCCATTCCTCTTTTGATTCATTGTCTGCTGGACAAATGTTAATTGTTTTCATCATTGGCAGCTATGTGACCGCTCAGACGTAGCCAGTCTTACTCCTCGCCTCCCACTTAATGTTTGTCTCTGTCCTTATGCTATCCCCACAATGTCTGCTTCCCTCCTCACTCCACCCGGAGCTCATCTCTCTGCCGTCGGGCTGAGACGCTTTTAATGTCCGCCGTGCAATTCCATCAACTCCTTGCCTTCATCTTTCCCTCTTTCTCTCTCTCTCCCTCTCTCATTTCAGTGCATATATTTAGACTTTTAACATCCACAAAACGTCAAATAATTAAAAAACTTTTTCATTCACAATATTCCAAAATCATAAAAGAATAACTCTTAAACAGGAACTGTACATTTATTTTATCATTGAAATTACTTACAATTTATTTTTGCATTTTTCTTCTTCAGACTCTTCATGCATGGAGAAACTTCTTTCTAAAGACTGGAAAGAGAATATGGAGAGGCTCAACACCAGTGAACTGCTAGCAGAAGTAAAAGGTAGGACTTTAAGCCGTGTTAACAAATCCCTCATTCCTATCAGACGTGCTTAATCTATGTACTGTATAATCTCAGCCACAGCCTTGTACTCTGAATTAAAACAAAGGCCTTTGGCTGCCCTCCTCATTCATTTATCTCCTCCCTTATCTTTTGTTGGAATGCCCGACTCTGTCCAGAGTGCTGTCCTCAAAATTCCAGCCCATTTAGACTCATTTTGGGGCTCTCTGTGCTTGTCAGTGGATTATTGTTGTTGTCCCTTCAGACGGCCCTGATCTCAGCTCCTCAGCTCTGACACATGCAGTGTGTTCCTGCCGCTCTGGTAATTGTTGAACCCAAAGTGTGCTTGATGTAAACAGAGCAGGGCTGAGCTGAGAGGAGACGGTGCGGCGATGCACAGAGTCATCTCCTCTGTGAGTCTGCGTTTGAGTGGAATGTCTCGACTCTGACAGTGAACGCCCTGCGCGGCGTATCAACTGCGGCACGGCAAAGCGCAACTCAGCACTCCCCCGAAATCTGTTCATGACAGGGTGAAGGTGGGCCAAAGATGGGCAGGGCCGCTGCTCAGACCTTAGCACTGACTGTTACTGAGAGCTGGTGTGTTTATACTGTACAGGATAGCACAATACCAGCTGTCTGATAACACCAGGCTGTCACTGGCTCCTGCACTCTCCCACCAGTGATTACCTTCATTCAATTATATTTAATCTCTCAATAAGACACTTACATGTTTTTGCTATTCACCTTTCATCAAGGCTGTTCACACACTTTCAAAGATAGCACAATTCACTGCTGTGGAGGTGATTTTGATCATTTGCATATTTTTTTATAAAACAAGAGTGACATACATAAATAAAACTTGTGTTTGGTTTTAATTATTGAATTACACTTACAGAGAATTATAGAGGGGAGGAAAAAAAGGCTGTTGAATCTTCTAATAAGTATACTCATTGGCAATAACCTTAATGAACTGAAGGATAAATCATTGCTTGGTAAACTAGATTCATTGTACCTGCCTGTATACTGCGTGCCACTGTAGATCAAAGTGCACTGGGTAAAATGTTTTAAATGATTTAGCCTTTTGAAAGCTGGCCTGTTAAATTACAGACACGGCATTTCTTCTGTTTGATGAATGGGAACGGGAAGGTTACTTGGTGGTCTGTAAACAGGTAGGGAGTCTGATAATAAACACTATGGCCTCTGTCTGTTGATGAGTTATGGAGACAGTCTATACGCCACAGTTACCAATATAAATGCTTCCCCTATCACAGAGGCAGCCTTAGATTTTTAATTAGCGTGCCATTTCATATGACTGTAGACATTTCAAAGGGCTGCTTTGTGCTCCCCCTTACAAATGTCTCTCTCCCTGTGTTTGATGTCTGCCTGATGTAAATACGGGCAATTAAAAAGAAGTCCAGGGCTGGAGACGCACAAGGTCCTCCTAATTAAAACACAAACAAAGGTACCGAGCAGAAAACACCTTATGATTAAGATTTAAAGTGTTATGATGAATCAGAGGTTCCATTAATTGTAAGGTTAAAATCAGTGTAAAAGACAAACATGCTTGTAGGTTTCAAATGAATGAAAGAAAGAGAATAAAGGCTGGCATGCAGATAAAGACTACAGTACCTCCTGGCACAGTGGCCTTGTATATTCTATGCTGAATACAAACCCATTCCTCAACCAATTATACTAAGCACCTCATAGGTTACCTTTTGACATTGTTCCATCAACACCTTGAAAGACAAGTAATTGTGTTATTGCAGAGCCAAGGAGTGGAATCTGTGTGGAAATAATATATTCTTGCTCTTAGAAAACAAATAAAAAGGAAAAACAATAGGTGTGACAGAATTTGACCCCAGGCTTTTACCCATGAAAAGAAAGACATTCTTTTCCTGCAGTTGCGTTCAGACATGCCCTGAATACTTGTTCCTGTTGAGGTGAACGTACGGTAAACAAACAAGACAAAACAATAGTATCAAGAACATCAGAGATTTGCTTTCAAGGTCTTCAAACCCAACCAACCATTTACCTCTTACAGATGACACATCTATAATTAGAGCTTATTGTCATGGGGGTGCTTGGCTACATTATGTGCTGCTTCCGAGGTAAAGACAATTTCTAGGTTCAAGAGACGGTAGAAATAGTAATCCAGGAGAGGCTGTGTGCTTAAGCCCGACATAAAGAATGGTGTTATTAAGGGTTAATGATCTCAAATCTCCATCTGCCTTTTCCTGTATGCTGTTGGGGCTTAGCAGCAGAAGAGGCAGGCAAAAAGGAGAGTTTGCCAAGGAGCATTAGTGGCGGATTTCTTTTCACCAGTCAATTCCAGAGCTAACTGTTTGTTTTCATACCTGAGCTTAGCTGTCAATCTGCAGGAACGATGAAGGAGGGAGATGAAATCTCAGAGCAAGAAAGGGAGGCCGGCTGGAAGGGTTCCAAACCACAGAAAGTATCAGATAATAGGAGGCAAGGTGGAAGGAGTGCAAGAGAGAAAGAGAGAAAAGGTTTAGGATAGTTAAGATTTACAAAAGTAAAACTCAAAGTGATTTTTCCCCCTTATATAATCCTTAATAATTTCATAGTCTCCTTTCTTCACATGACTGAGGACGCTTACAATCATTACTTCAGTATTTTTATATGTAGGCTACTGTATGTATGTTTGTGTATACTGCACATTATAAACATGTCAAGTGCAAACAAATATAGCACGCCGTGGCACACGCAGATAAGGTTGCCCTCTGTTCCACGCTTGCTATGTGCAGGGTCTTTGAGCCTCGGACTCAACAGAGCTGTTTAAGTTTCCCTGCTGAGTGCCAGTTTTCCAGACCCCCGTTGGGAGGGGAGAAAAAAACCCAGCAAAATGCTCAAGCATTTACTCAAACTGAAGAAAATATGTGGTTACAAAAATAGGAACACAAGCTGTATTCATTCTCTTAGAATTTGCAAAGAAAATACACACATTTCAAAAATGTAAATAAGAAAAGGCTTCACATTGTACACTAGCGTTGAAATGGCGGCTTGAATTCTGAAGCAGAAAAATTGTGGCTCTTGCACTGTCGGAATCAATTTAAGAATGGTGTCGACATGACAGTGGTCGAGTGCACACAGACAGTCCTGTGGCAGGCAGATAAGTGGAAGCCCTTTAGGAGGAGAACGCAGGGCAGGGCGGCAGCTGAGACTGATTTGATGCTGGCCCTACCTGTGCTGGCTTTACTCCTGAACAGACAGAAAGAAGTCCAGTGTGTGAACACAGAGCCCATATTGTTCAGCCATGTGGGTTGGCTTCAATACATGATTATTCACCTTAAAGTGTTACTTTATTCCGAATGGCTTCCATAAAGTGAGGTTTTGATGCCACTCGAGATGCACAGGACCACATGTGTATGGGGTCAGATCGGTCTCAATAATTGCAAATGCACACAGAGAGACTTACAAATGAAAACATGAAGATTCACAAATGCACGCAGAACAATTCACAAATACATTCCAATGCACACGGAAATAAATTATGATTTATATAAATGTAAAAGAAAAATCAAAAAATAAATGTATGCATTTCTATGTGGATTTGTCTATTTGTTTGTGGATTTTATATGTATTAATTTGTGGATCGCACTGCATTTGTTTGTGTATCGCTACACACTTGCGCACGGATTTATGAGACTCTCCTGCCGTGGCTCAACTCGTAAATGCGGATTTCTTTTTGGGGTTTATAACATCCCCCGTAGACTCACACAGCTCGGTGATTTTCACCGACTCCGTTTTAAAGACTGCCACTTCCAACGCGACTAGAGTAGCAGCAATCAAGCCACGTAGATAAGCCCTGCCCCTCTAAGGCGGGCCAACATCTGATTGGCTACAGATCGGTCAATGTTGAAAGAAACGCATTTACGGACTGAGCCACAGCAGAGGAAATCCAAAAATCCATTAGCAAGTGTGTAGCGATTCACAAACGCATGCAGTGCGATCCACAAACTAATAGACAAATCCACATATAATTGCATAAATATATTTGTGATTTTTCTTTTACATTTATATAAATTGTGATTTATTTATGTGTACATTGGAATGTATTTGTGAATTATTCTGAGCGCATTTTGAATCTTCGTGTTTGCGTTTGTGAGTCTCTCTGTGTGCATTTGCAATTATTGAGAATGATCTGACCCCATACACGTGTGAGCCCCCAGTTCCCAGTGACACTGACTTACACGGCTTTAGAAGAGTAGTAAAAGAATTGTGTGTTTTAACAACATACTGTATTTACATATTATGTATATTATGTCTTGCAAACGTACAAAACCATTCACATACACGGCACAAAACCGTATCTGTCCAGTTGCTCCAGTCAAATTGCCTCAGTTAGCATTTTCTCCACAACACTTCAGTCAACTGTTTGCCCTGTGCACTCAGGTGAAATATGAGCCACAGTAAATCATTATTCCTCAGGCCACATTTGCCAGATGAATGTATGAGAGTGTTGGACTGTGTGTTTTTCTCCTCTAATGAATTGAGGAATTTAGCTTGTGGCAGTGGAGTTAAAAAAGGAAGTTGTGTGTGTGTGTGTGTGTGATATAGGGATATAATTCTCTGTTTGTTTTTTGAATTATATTCCAGTGGTTTGCCATAGTTTGTTTAACCAATGACTTTTAAAGTTGTATGATACATTTCATGGAAACAAGCGTATTACTCCTGTATTCATTTGAAGAGAATGTCAAACATTTACACAGCTAAAAATAACACACCTGTCTTTTTTAAATGAACACTCCACTAAAATATTTCTCTCAGCAAAGAAAATAAGATAAGATGCTTTATTGTCATTGCCTGTTAAACATGACAAAATAGTATCCTCACTGCAATGAGAAACTGCTGAAGGGTTGACCTACGTTATTCTAAGGATATACATGAATACATTAGTCAGATATGAACAGCTAAAAGACTCTGATCAGATGCAAACAACATCTGAGTTTTAGGGATCTTCTCAAAAGTGCATGCAAGATGAGAGGTTTTCAGATTTTTCTCAAAATTGTTTGTTTGGGAGTTTTTCCTGATCTGATGTGAGGTCCTGGGACAGGGATGTCTGTGTACAGATTGTAAAGCCCTCTGAGGCAAATTTGCAATTTGTGAGAATGGGCTATACTAAATAAACTGATTTGAATTTAATCAAAATTGTTGTCATCTGTCATGCCACTTGTTTTTTCTTCTAATTTAGTTTTCTCAAACAATAACTTGTAGTGAGTGGTAGTTTTCACTATCGCTGTTTGCACTCCCACAAGGTGCTGCAATGGTCAGCAGGCAGGCACAACAGACTCCAGAAACCAGGGAGGGCCGCAGCATTGAGCCTTTGCACTTGATGCATGATTGGGTCATTTTGTGGGTCAAATAAAATGCAGGGTCAGATGAGGAGTTGTATTAGTCGTCTTGCTGACCATACCGATAGTGTTGCGAGGGAGAGACATTTCAAATGTATATGGAAACAAAAAATGACAGTTATGCAGTAACATTTTATGAGCCAGATTGTGTTACTGTTAACGTTATTCATTGGCAAAAGGCATTTTGTCATGCGCTGGCCATTGCTAACGTGGTCGTCATCCCTCCTAGTATTTGTGTAACACTGGTTTAATTAATGTGATATCTGTGTTGTTGAAATAACTGCGAGCAGATTGATTTTGTTTGTGCAGATTTGGTCAATTGAATGATTCAAAAAGATGGCGAGCCTTCATTCCTGGAAGGACACAGGCAGGAGCCAGCTGCCACTTGCTCTTGTGTAAAACTACATTAATTAGTTAAATTTTACATGAAGTTACTTTTTTATTCCTCCAATAAAATCCCTATTTTCGATTTGCTGTATTATTACATATAACCACAGTCTATTGAAAGTATTTCGGTATGATCACATCTGTGTATCTGTAAATTAATGGTATCTGGCTTATGTTCTGCTTTTTGGTTTACTAAACTTTGCTTACTTACTTTTTTAACCGTACCATACAGAATTTTACTTGCATGTTTTGTTTGGCAGCTGTTGTTCTCAGTAATATTTCTTTACATATTTGAAAAGTTTCTGTTCAGAGTTATTTTTTTGTCTTTAGAGTGAATTTCAGGGTCACTGGCATTCCCTGTGGAGTAATATGTTCAGGTCGAGCCTCTCTTGGCTCTGATGAAGTACCTTGTCCAGTTTCATGGGTAGACAGTGAAGTGCTGGAGCTCTCACATGAGCATAATTATACTGAAGAGTGAGGCTTCCTCCATCATCAAAATATTAGCCTCCATCAGCATAAGGCATGAACAGCAAAACCAAAGTAGATTAAGTGTGTTTTTATTAATATCCTCTCCAGATGCCAATCAGAGTATTTTTGGGAAATTGTCTTTCAATCAATTTGATGCTTAAATACATGTGGGAACACATACATATAGAGACACGCATATAATGGAAGAAACTTATTACGCCAGATTTCCATTAACAAATAGTATTTTTTGTATAAGTTATAAGCACAACGGTTTAAGTGGTTTTAAAAATGTGAGAAGATCTGACGTTTTTGAACAAGCTGATGGGTGAATCGGCCCTTATGTTCAGACCATATAGGAGAGCTCAGGGACTGACAACCAGAGCTGCCAGTGGATGACGTGCTTATGAGTCATTGCTCATGCTTGTTAGTGAGGTTTTATTGGCAAGATAAATTGCTTTTATATCATGGCAGAGGCAGCAAGCCAGGCAAAACGTCTGTTGCACATATTGTCTTGGTTGTAGGGCATGGAGGCGCGTTAACACCATATTACTGGTATTACTACTCCATATTGTAGCACTGCAGAGGGATGCCATAAAACTAGCTCTCTGTATTCTAACTTGGTGTTATGCCAGCCTAGATCCTCATTTCTCACCAACATGTTTCAGTTATATTCAATAACACAAAACTGTATTCGGTAAGAAGATCTGCTTGTATTTCATGCTTTTGTTGAAGCAGTTTCATGGGTTTGAAAAAAGTTCCTTTGGCAGACATTTTTATATTGAACACTAGGAGGTACCAAAAGATGCCATTTGCTGCAACTTAATTGGATCTTTTGTGTTTTCAACTGAAAGAATGGACAAAGGGTCTGATGACTGCAGAGTTTACACACGTGTGCATTTATACATAGGCATGTACTTTTTATCGATTGGAACAGCACGCAACACACATCTATACACGCTCATGTCTACATTCACACACACACACACACACACACACACACACACACACACACACACACACACACACACACACACACACACACACACACACTTTAGGAGAATGCAGAGAGAGAGCCTAAGCACATAAGGCATTCAAGTTATGTGCCGTCTGTGGACACAGCTTGGTACAATCGGAGCATTTAGACAAGTCTTAATTTACTTAGGATGGGCTTGCAGCATATGGAAGCATCCAGAATAGCTGACAGATAGAGAGACAAAGAAATTCCTTCATCTGGCGTTAAAAAAACTCAATTCAGATCTGGTCATAATGGCTCAGCTGTCTTAACCAAAGGAAGGGAAGAGAATAGGGTGCCTTGTGATTTTCCCCCTTTTCACCCTCACCCTCCCTCGCTTTTCTTCTTTTTTTTTGTGCCTGAATCTTTTATCTGTGTTATTCACTCGGGACTCTTCAAAGTAACAAGCCTCCTTCTTTTTTCCCGGTACTGGACTTGGAACCCAAATTAGAGACTGCTTGATTAGAGCAGAGAGGAGGGAGCCAAGAGAGGGAGATGTGGGTATTGGACAGAACAAATCGCACCCCTACAAAGTGCCTTTTATCCAAAGACCCCAAGGCTTAAATACCCCCATCCTTCCCAAGCAACCATGGCTCTGCTTGTTTCCCTCTTATCATTTATTTAGTCACCCGTCGCTGATGTTTTCTGCTCTACTTTGTGATGTTTAAAAGAGGCAGAAATCTTAAAAGGTGAATGCTGTAGGCGCTGAAACTGAACAACACAGCTTTACTGTCTCCTCCTCCGATCTAGCATCTCGAGAGTGAACACTGTGGGCTGAGAAAAGTGCCAGCACAACTTGACCGCTTACTCCTGAGATCCTCCTCCGGAGTCAGGCTGGTATTGTCCTACTCGGCTTTAGTCTTGTAACAGGAAGATGTCACAACATGTTAGTCCTGGGCTGACTGCTGAGGTTTATAGAGAGACAAGGCAGTTCTGGGCTGTCTGTCTGCCATCTGAAACTCAATGTGAGGAGACATGTTAACAGGCAGACCTCAGCCCCACTGCTGTTAAAAGCCATGCAATATGCAGGAAACGGCCTCTTTTGTCAGTAGGTTGGTCAGACAGACCACATCTCTCCTCTTCTGCACCACCCAATAAAAGTTTTATCTGCATTTTAAAGCTGATCCATTATTTAAAGCAGGAAGAAAGAGATTTTTACACGAACCACCCAACAAAAAACATATGCGCCTGATTTTCTACAGCCTCCAAAGAGCAATTGTTCCACCATGTTGTAGACATTCAGATATTACGTGTTCAGCATTCACCAATAATCAGAATTGTACTTATCGATATATCAGCATTTGGCAATAGACAATAAAGACATTACAATCTGTTTAATAATTAGGATTAAGTTGAGCAAAAAGGAAGATGCAAAGAGCAATACAGAGGGTGGTTTAGACTTCTCACAATTTAGCTCAACATCAAAACAATGGGCTCTGTTAGTATTCTTTTGGTGTCTGGGCCGGACTGAGCTCTCCATCAGATGCTTCAGTGGGCCCTTAACACCAGTCATGCTCATTCATGCACACAGACACAACATAGATATGCCAGTTATAACATTTTTGCAATTTTGTGTTTTATGACACTCCTAAACTAGTGAGTGATCATCAGAAATGTGTAATTAGGCAGGCTGAGAGTGGGCGTCATTGAGTCCAGATGTTTAGTTGCCAACTCAAGGTCATCAAGGCCTTGATGCCTGATGGCCGTCATCTTCATCTGGATCATGATTTTCTTTTTCTTTCCTTTCTTTCTGTCTTTCTTCATCTCCTTCTTTAGTCCCTCCCTCCTCCCCACCACAGTATTGATAGCTGTGATGTATTGTGACAACGACTGATGTATCTTGCTAGTGAACTGTAAAAGGCAGGTCCTTCATGAACACAGCCAAAGGTTAATAAAATTGGTGCTGATAGTATCAATTTGACAGCTAAGCCATTCACAACAAGTGTAGTCGGGCGAATAAGAAGTCAATTCAGTCCTGGTAACTGCACACATGCCCGATGAATAGCTGCTTTTAGGTGCTTTTTTTTCATTCTGAGGATAAATGGAGAATTGCAGCTCTCTTCCATTGCAGCAGGCAGCGAAGGCAGAATGAGGCTCGCCGAGGTTCAGACAAGCCTGCCAGTAAATTGCCCTGAATGGGTTCTAGAGGTTGACAAGCCCTATTAAGACAAACGGCTTTCCTCATCGGAGAGATAAAATAAATCAGGTGTTTAGTCAAATTAAAATAGTTTGAGTGGAGAGGGCCCCTGGGAGCTCTCGGAGAAACTCAAGACAGATGTGGCCAGAGACGAGGGGAAGACACCCAAAAAAAGAATTCAGACTTCACTGTACTGGATCTGCCTCTCCGTTCTTTTATCCTTCTCTCTCTCCATACTGTCGGAATCCCCATCCCTTTTTCCCCTGTGTTCTCCAGGATCAGCTTGTCACAGAGAAGTGCAGTGGGAGGAGAGTGAGTTACTGTCTAGCCTCTCACTGGCAATTATGTTGGCGGTGTAAGTCAATGGTAGGATCACTTAGCATTGATTAGGCCGAGCGAGAGAGCAGTGCAGCCGCTCTCTCTATCACACACAGCGCGGACATGTGACCGCAGGGAGAGAAATAAGCCTATTGGTCTGTCAATGCTTTGCTTTTTGAAGTATGCATACAGTAGCTACATAAGAGTGTATTGTTTAGTTTTTACCCTTCACCAAAAATGTCATTCATATTAAGGGCATATTTGTGGTGTGTAAACGTTGTTGTTGTTTCTCTGGTGCAGTTTAAAATTGAGTTTGAGCAATCCTTTCAGTCGTCTGTAAGGAGATACTCCTATAATAGGCTGTTGAAATGGCCGTATAATGAAATACTTCTGTAGTTTTGAGGCTAACACTAACTCTCAACACTTTCTTTATATTCACCCCTGCTAGTCTGACATAAGCTGCCACCTCAGTTTGACAGCTCCCTGCAGCTCTTTGTCTATATGCCGGGAACAATTCCTTCCCTTTCTTCCTGTGAAAGCTGTGAACACCAGCTACAGTAAATAGATAACTCCAGGCTGTGTGTGACCTTAACACTTTCGCGTGAATTCACTGCAGTTGGTTGCTGCCTGTGTGGTTCTCTTTGTACGGTATATTGTGTACAGTACTATAGCACAATATGGTGATCGGCATGTGCAGCATGGTCACTTTTCTATATTTAGTGTATTATAACCAAGGCCTTCTGCAGGTTTTTTTCTTCTTTTTTTGTTGTTGTACAAAAGCATCCACACTAGTTATTTAGTCATGGCCACTGTTAGGCCTTTTGTGTACTTTGATGGTATATGTACATAGATCTAACCTTTATTCATTTATATATATATATATATATATATATATGTTTGATTCAGGCTCTCCACCTTGTGTTTGTTTATCCTTCCCATTCCTCATATTGCTCTCACTCTCTTCCCTCACTAGGTACTCCAGAGAGCCTCGCAGAAAAGGAACACCAGCTCTCCACAATGATCAGCCAGCTGATCAGCCTGCGAGAGCAGCTCCTGCTGGCCCACGACGAGCAGAAGAAGCTCGCCGCCTCACAGATGGAGAAACAGAGGCAGCAAATGGAGCTCGCTCGTCAGCAGCAGGAGCAGGTAGCTGCTCACTGTTTCCTTTTTCACACTCACCGTGTCTGCCTGTCTGTCTGCCTTTCTGCCTGTCTGCCTCTTTTCCATTGCTACTTTAATCGTGTTTACCCTATTTCCTCATGCCGTCTCTATAATAAACCCCATTAAATGTATTTTTTTAACAAATTGTCACTTGGCTCTCTATTTCATATTAAATGTCATGCCTGAAATGCTAATACAATTTTACTCCTCGGTAGGAATTTGGAAGAATATTAGATTTAAGAGATGTTATATTCTACATTACCTCAGATATTTCGGTCATGCTCTCTCGCTCACATTTATGCTGCGTGGAAGGAAAATGTTATTATGACTTGTACTAACAAATGCAAGGGAATGTGCGAATTAAACGTTATATTAAACATGGAAGTCCTCTATATCTTATAAATCGACTCCTATTAGAACAAGCCTGGCATTAGATTTGCAGCACAAATCAGGCCAATGAGCCATATTGTACAAATCAGCAAATTAGCAGAGGCCATGAAGTGTGTTAATGTCTGGGAAGAAATAAGGACACAAACTATCCACACGGGCGACACTTTTATTAGCACTAGCCGCCCTAATGGCTACGAGTCAATTATCAGCAAGGAGTTCACTCAGAGTTTTCCCCACACACTCTCAGACCTCCCTGTGGAAAATGAAGATCTAGACTATATACCTTGGAGTGATGCATTTGGTCATAGTACACTAATAATACATTATCAGTATTGATTCTTTTTTCAATCAATGATATTAATTTGCAAACTACAGCCAACTCTTTAGGCTGGGTGGCCATTGCAACACAAATGAACAGTGATGTAAGATATGTTATTATTTAATCTTATTTCAAAATGGAAGAATATTAATAAAATGGAAAAGAGAGAGGGAGCCCGCTGAGACCCAGAATGTCATCAAGCCATCAAGATACAACACAGTAATTAACTGTTGACACTCGTGAGGAAGCCAGCACAAATGAATCCTGACACATTTGCAGATGACCGATATCTTACAGTGAACGCTTTGTAATTATATTTAAAAATTAAAATTAAATGACACACAAAAGTAGGTTGTCATGCTCAATGAAGTGGGCCTGTAGAGCGGGGCCCTGCTGGGATTAGAAGGATTGCGGTGTGGCTATTCGTCACTCGGGGGCAGCAGGGACGTCTGCCACCCGCTCACTGCCTGCACCAGTTATCTCCAGCATAACCACGACCGTCTGTCCTGTAAATCATTTATTCTCTTGTACCACGACTTTTGACTGAGCAGTTCAGCGCACGTCGTTTCATGATCATCAGGGAATTGAAAATGTGTTTTTGTATTAACTTAATTATGAAACCATAGTTTGTCAATGAAAATATAAGTAATTTTACTCTCCCATATTAATCTGCTGCTTTCTCCTCTCCATTTCTTTCATTGTAACCACTATTTTATCATATTTTAATACATCATTACTGGTCTGGATAGCATTTATTTATTATACATCTTATTTATGAGCAATATCTCTGGTGTTGTGCCTGCAGTTGCAGCACAGTTCCTATTGTACATAATGTTGTCCAGAACTAAAAATAGTAGGCAGATCACATGCTTTTAGTTCCTTATTCTCTTTGCCAGTTTTAACCAGAAATGATTACATTTCCTGTCTTTACTTCTGTTTTCAACCAGATTGCAAGACAACAGCAGCAGCTTCTGCAGCAGCAGCACAAAATCAACCTCCTCCAGCAACAGATCCAGGTCAGTCAATCAGTGCGTTTACATGATGTTATAATTCGAATCTTGCTTTAGTCGGACTATGCTATCTTTTGGGTCATCTGCTATTATCCCAATATACATGGCAGTGAGTAATTCGAATCATTGGCCAAAAGCATGTCATATCCGATACGATAGGTGGCGCTGTTTTCATTACAACTCGTGGTGATACAGCCATTTCCGCTTGACCTCTTCACCACGACCAATAACAACCAACAACAACAACATCAACATTTCGAGAAAGATGGCGAACAGAGAGCAAGGCGAAGCTACATCCCTCTACTATTCTTGCATGATGTTAATAGTGACATTATCGTCTCTTTCGACTTCCGGTTCACGACATGGGAGGGAGGGGGGAGGAGGGCGTCGGGATCTCAAGCATGCGCATAGACGCAAAGTGCAGTTCCTAATCCAATTCACCGTTACATGCCGCGATAGTCGAATTATCAACCGGATCGGATCGAGTTATCCAGGGGTGTTAATCGGATCGTAGTCGGACCGCACATAGTCGAACAAAGGTGTTTACATGAAACGGATCATTCGATTTCAGTCTGACTAAGCCAGTTATTCGAATGCATGTAAACACGGTCATTGTGTTCCTGTTGGCCCTCTTAAACTCGGCAGCTTACATCTCTCACTTCTTCTACGCTGATTACACCTCTTTGTAATTGGTGTACCACCGCGGTCACAGAGGATCACATGTCGGGATGTGATGGCACAGATCAATACCATTAGACATTAAAGAAAATATCATTGCTAACTTTGGTTAGCCTCTTCTAATCTTTTTTAAAATGTCTTGTCTTTTTATCTTTAATTTTTGTGTCACACTGACATTCATCACTCTCATCAAATGTTAATTGCCTGTTGGTAATTTGGGAGGGATTTAAAATATGGAGGAGAATAATTAGCACATCTTAACGAACAAAAAAAAGGGGGTTGGGGGGGGCAACAGTAGCTAATGAGTCCTGTTGGTGGAGCAGAGCCTGGAGGTGGTGGGAGACATGAAAGAGGCTGGTAAATGCCTCTGAAGCAAGTTGGTCCCAGAAGGGCAATGTGCTATGCTTTCACAAAGCACAATACCAAATTGTGAAGAGTAGAAATGTTGAGCTTTTTCTCTCCGTGTACTGTACTTCCTAGATGTACGTGTTGCTCTTGATTTTCACCCCTGCAGCTCATGCCAGACATCACTATCAGTGGTGTGTGTCTGTTTGTGTGTGGCTAATCGTGTGATACGGTGCAGTGTGGTGAAAGACCACCCAGGCAGCATGCAGCGGGCCATGGTCAGACAGCCCAGGGTTATCCAGAGCTGGTCACTGGCAGTGGTCAAGGCTGTGAGCCTTACTGCCCGTGTGGAGCGAACGTTATCCTGCTGGGTGTGCTTAGTGTCAGGCACATCCTTCGCCATTCAACTCCTCCACGGCTCGTTCTTCTTACTGACAACTCCCTGTCTTGCTCTTTATGTTTACTTGCAACAAAGTGTTCCTCCGTCACCTTTTAGCACTCCTTCCAAGAGATACTATTTGTTTTTCTTCCTAAAAGCAAGTTTCTACCTATGGGACTTCTTACACAGGTTGTTCTCATGATACACGAAGGCAAAGCAAACTTTTGGTTTCAATCATCCGTCCAACTGATCTACTGCCAGGACATCAACATGGCTATTCAAAGAGCTCTTTGCAAGAGAAAGGCCATACAGTCAATATGTTCTTGTGAAGCCACACGTCTGGACCTTGCACTTCAACAGTGGACAGTCTATTAGAAAATTCCACTGGAGAGAAGCACAGAGCACGACACTCTGTCTCGAAAACACTCTAAAATGAAGTACCTTATACACTACTGAGGGACTAGTATACTCACATTATGGATGGCCCTTCACTGATGCTCATTGAGCATAAGGCACAGCCCGAATGCATCTCACTTTTAAAGGCTCTTGCTTTCATCACAAAGTTAAAGGCAAATTATACCTGAAAATTCTCCTTGATGCACAATTTTGAGAGAGGATGGGGGGGTTGAGTGTGCATGGGAATGTGCTTCTAAATATCCATTTCAAACCCTTGAACAGAGATACAAGTAGAGTCCTTTTTTGGAGAGGCCAGTTAGCCAGCTTCCCTCTTGACCAAATGTGCCACAGATCTTCCCTGAAAAAAAAAAGGAAGCTACATCCACAATTAAACAAAAGAGTCCCATGGTCAGACCATCTGTTCGCCCATCAGCCTTTGCTGGATATGCGAAGCAGACAGAACACCTACCGAGAACAAACAGGAGTCACTCCCAATACTTCAAATAAGTTTGATTGTGGAACATTGTTTATCAGCAAGTCCTTTTAAAGCAGAATGTGTTCTTTCTCCCTAACCTAGTTCCTCCAGATATCCAGTGTGCTGATGGCCACTCCTCTCAAGTCAGAGTAGGAAAGACAGTAGATAAAAGAGAGTCAGGTTAGAGGCAAGTTAGTCAAGCATTTTTGACACTCCGTTTTCATTACTGCTGCCTCTTAAAAATGCCCTGGCCATTTTAATATATAACAGCTTTGACTTAATTAGTTCTGTAAACAAGCCTCCAGCCTGCATGTTACAGACTTTTAGGAAAGTGGGAAGCAGTGTTGGAGGATTGAGTTACTCTGCTATTCGAATGGAGAGCACTAAACTTTATTGGAGACCCCACTGGCCATCAAAGTCCTTCTGTTTTGGCTTCAGGGAGAAAACCAAGAGAGAGCCTAAGCTGAGGTCTTGTATTGATAATATACCTGATCACATCAGTTGACATTGTAAACTGCCCAAACAATAAAACCATGGGGGCTGCAAGTGGAGATTGTTGTTGGCACGCCATATGTGTTCTTTCAAGGTGCTTTTGCATGTGGATTGAAGGGAATCTGTGTAGTTATAAAGGTTCAGTTAGTGAGGTTTGGAGGAAGGCAGAATGCAGTTGAATCAAGTTTCCCCCTTGAATAGCCATCTCTCTTTTTATCCTTTCCCATCATTCTGACAAGAGAGCGATAGAGATTTGGTCTTTGTCCTTCGGGATTACAATGTCACTTGTTTTAAGATAACAGATGATTGCAGTTTTAGGGGCTTATCAAAAGTTAAAGCTTCAAGGCTTTGTGTGTTTTTCCATCAGTTTGTTTGTATTCCTTCAATCCATCCTCATCGTTGAAATCATCTTGGCACTAATTCAATCTCTGGATGAGATTAACGCTTGATTTAGTTGAAACATCACCAAGACACATGGGACAACTAAACATATATATTTGCAGAGAGCTGGTTTAAGTCATACACTCAAGTCTCTGAGTCTGTTTGTATAGTAATAGTAATAATCCTAATCCTAATAATAATGAGTACACTGTTCTATTTTTCACCCAGGCACATTGGGCATTATTTGAGTCTCCTCTTCATGGTTTTCCGTTTCATAGTCACTCCCACTTTCTCCTAATGGATGAGCAGTGGCAGCAGATGAGCAGCTAAATGGCAGCATGTTGATCATCAGACTGTTCACTCTGATGTTTGGCATTTTCTGTAATTTGCACATTTAAGTTAAAGGCTACGCATGCTACTAAGAACTGAGTAGTAATAGAGTGGCAACGGCAGAAGAGTGTAAGTCTCTCTGGTCACAACATTTAAAAATATGCCCTCATGAGATGTGGAGCTCTATGTAACTCTCGGTGACGGTCGTGTCCATAGTCATGCAGTGAGCACCCGTCTTCTGACCTCTCACTCATTACAATGACCCCAGTTCATGCATTCCTCAAGGATCGGTCTGTTAAGACACAAACCATGGTTTGACTCTCACATACACATACTCAATCGTGTACAGTACACAGGCACACAGGGGCCCACGCATTGATACACACATCAAGAGAATAAATATTGGCGGAAAGGTCAGGGTGAACTTTATCTTCACAAACAGGTGGAGGAAACTGAGCTCCCCTGATGAAACAGAGGGACACTTTTAATCTAATTCATTGCATTTAAAGTGTTGATCCATTTAAAAAAATCACAATATCATGACATTGTTAAATGTGATTGGCTGTGGCATTGATGTGCCAACTGTGACACTGTAAGATCCAGGATCTGAGAGAGAATACGGCTATGACAGCCATTGTATGCCGTGTTGTGTACATAACTGCTTCTGAAAACTTAAATGATGTGTTTATCAAGCAGGTCTATCTCCCTTTAACCTTTCGTTCTCTTCCTATACAAGGCAGAGCTTCAAATTCCAACCTTACTGTGTGAACCGTACACACACATTATCTATGCCTCTGTGTCCTACCTCTAACCTTGTGTCCACAACGACAGAATGTGTGTATCCCTTCCATTTAAAAAAAGAAACCTGAGGTTATAAGAGAAGGGCCAGTATAGTGTTGTCCACCTCATACTTCAAAGTCTGTGGGGCTTTATCCCATGTGTCTTTAATGGTGTCAAGAAACCGTCAGGAGCACGCAGACATTCAATGGTAAAATGCTAAAGGTCTTTAAAATAAAGATTAAATTAAACCAGCATTTATCTGACCACTTTTAAAGGTGCACAATCAAGCGGTAGAGCTTAAGGCATGTTTGAGGTCAACGGATACTGAGACCAACGAGGTCCCATAGAACAAGGATTTACAGTCATTCTTCAGAGGTGAATTATTTTCTTTCACACCATTTCCGTTTTAATCCAGACATGTTGATATTACATGCTGTTGTTTACTTTGAGTTAATATAAGGGGAACATTTATTCTGGACAGGAGTGATTTAGTCACGTTTGTTTCAAAGCAACCGGATAACTCTCAGGGTAAATTGTGTTAAAGTGTCTTCTGTATTAGTGGCTGTAGAGTATTCCCAATTTAACACACTGGGTTTTTCCTCTTTTTGTTTTTTTAATGATGGTTGTTGCTTTGATTTGCACCAAAAGTCAATGTACGGTCTTTGTCACTGAGAATCAGTGGACCCATAAAAATTGGCCTGCATCAGGTTGTATTATCTGTTTCCTCACAAGCCCTACACAGCCTGATACATTATGCTCTGCAGCAGACTAGTTACCATTTCTATGTAAATCTTTTTTTGCTATGTATTAAACTTTTCTATGCTGATCAAATAGTTATCTAACCAGATCTCCCAGCATGAAGGAAATGCTGTCAAATTGGTGTTTGGCCTGTAGGATAAATTGGCTTTTAGTAATACTGTTCTGTAATCACTTCTTTGTTATGAAGAAATGGAATATGCATGCTATCCAATGCAGTAATGGAATCCACTGATTCTGTTTGGTTACCAATTTAGAGAAGCAAAGATTCCAAAACTAACATTATGGTAAATATTTTTAAAATCAATCAGATGAGTTTCAATAAACACAGGGCTGTATGGTAATTGCACAAAGATAATAGCGCTAATTTGTGTTTTCTCAGATGCTTTTGTTGTCTCCCCGGCACAAATGATTTTCTCAGTGTGAGACTATTATTAATGCACTGGCAAGAAAAGAGGCACAGAAATAGACATTGTTAAAGAGAATTTGTAAGTCCCCTAATTAGGACTGCTAGATTGGTACTGTTAGCATGATAATAAGAGAATAATAGAGCAGGGAAATGATCGTGTGTGTTTAAGTGTGCTACTGTGTGCACACTGCCTGTGTGGATGCTGCGCTGCCAGTGCTTTCCCTTGTGTTGCGGAGCTCTGTGTTAGCCGAGTAGGATTATGTGGGGGCATTAACAGCCTAGTCAGACAGGCTTGGCTCTCGCCCAGGGAGGCTCAGTCCAGCATGTTCATCCTCCATTTAAGGAGACTGTTAGCTGATGAAGATGTGCACATGCAAGACTGAAGATAAAAGAAAGTGGTGACCCGACTCATTAACTGCTGTGATTTAAGATATTGACACTTGGATACAAAATATTCCATTCAGTGGACTTTATCGGCGGGGAGGGAGGGATCAATTTCATTAGTTATGAATTGTGACTTCTTGTCAGTAAGCAGAAGAAATGCTGACGTTAAACAAACTAATGTGGAATTTAAACAATGAAGCTATTGCGGCCCTTTTAAAAATTAATGATGCACAAAAAGGTTTCCGAGATACTACCTCAGCAATATCAGTGATGGTGTGCAATTTAAGCTGAACAATTACTATGTAGTGCCATTTGTCTGGTAAAACAAAGCTATGCTTTAGGAATGTACACAGGAGATGCTGTTTGAATGGTCTGTGGGTTTTGTTCCATTAGGACATGATGCTGTCTCCTTTTCTCTGTGAATGAAGTGTAACAACTGATCACTGGCTTTATTGAGTCTATTTGGAGGCAGTCAAATGAAACATATGCTTGCTTGTAATGTGAATGCAGACAAACATAGATCCATTATTGCTGTAAAATACACAATAAAGGCATGCTTTTGTGTAATTGGCCTTTGTATTTAGACACCTCAGCAGTTTAAGCAGCGATAATTAAGAGGCTCCATCTGAGAGGTGCCACATGAACGGCTGTAATGTGTGAAATCACACCTGAGGGTCTACTTAAAATTAGTCACCTGAGGGGTTTGTAAAGCAGCCGTGGGATGGGTTAATTTATGACACAAACTTCCAGCCTTCTTCTATCACTTCACACAAGTGACGGGAACAACCCAAACAAAACCGAAAAATTAATCAGGAAGCAAAATAATCCTGACATTATTTACTACATTTAAATGATGAATGCAGCACTATTTTGTTCTTTCTAACTAGCACTATAAAGCACCTGTTCAGAGCTCCACAAACCTTCCCTGGATGAAAGCAGAGCTCCTACACATAAAGTCCATTGTACACCGACCCTCGTAGGGAAAATATCAGTTGAGGAGAACACATCCTCCAGTGTGATGTTGATCTAGTTTCCACTCCCTCTCTGCGTGGACAGTGTTTTCTCTGCTAATGTTGTGCAAACTGTTTTGTCTTTGCATTGGCTTTGCAGGGCCATCGTCCTCAGCAGTAGGCACACACTCTCAGGGAGAAGGAGCTGCATTAATGGGCTCCTGTGTACGGGCAGCCGGCAGGGAGAAAGGGGGCGCGTGTTTTCTTAAGTCTGGGGGGGCAAAGCAAAGCATTCTGACCAATGCAAAAAGAAGGGTTTTTTGAGGGGAAAAGGAGGAAAGTCCAAGCAGACCCAACAGAACACAATGAATGAGTTGTTTTTTCCTGCACAGTTTCTCATTTACAAAAAAAATGTTTTCCACGTAACAAAACCCCTACTTTAATATAATTCAATCGTAACAGTATTTTTCAAACAAGTCCTCATATTACTTCTCTTGCTCGATCTTTTGTCAAATCAGGCTATCGGGATATTTGAGCATGTTTGAAATTCTCATCACACTTGTGTCTCCAATAAAGTTTCCCCTCCTGACAGGCCTGCAGACAACAGAATGAGGCCTGTCGTTATGGGGGCCTCGGCAGCTGGGAGGTAATAGTGAAGACAGCCTCAGTCATGAGGACCAGACAGAGGGGGCATCCAGCTGTAGTGTGGACAATACCATTACACATTGTAGGGGTGGTCCGTTTTGCAGTTAGACATGTTTTACTTCAAAGGTGTTTTTTTCCAACACATTTTCAATGATAAATGAAATAAGAATGCTTCATACTGAAATATTACAAAGACAATGTCAAGCTCAATGGGAATATATATATATATATATATATATACATACTATTTTATACAACACAGGATAGTGTATAGACAAAGCATTTATGTCTCTCTACTCCAAAGTATTGATGTGAAATTTCAAAGCTAAACAACCACAATATTTGATAAACCTCACATTCAATCCCTCTATTTTCTCCTCCCCCACCCTGTTCACATATCCGACTAGCCCATGTCCAATGTTCTTTAGTACCACACTTTACCCCCTGCAATGAGCATCCGTGGCATTTTACTTATTTTCATTTCCATGTAGCGAGGATGTATATGCAGGATAATGATGCCGGCCCCAAACCTACTTGTGCGTTTGTTTACGTCTGTTATTTTCTTTCCCATCATTATGCGTGCTGTGTGAGGGAGAGCCCGTGGATTTGGCCAGTTTATGGCAAACCTTCATTTTATGGCCAGACTGTGAAACTTTTTTTTTTTAATTCTTACTTCCATGTAATTAATATAATTTTTCAAAATGAATCAATTTTTTTTAAAGAGATACATTTAATTTAATGAGTTAGTACAATTTTATTTCTATACAAAATTCAAACTAAATCAACACAGATTACATTTCATGATTAGAAATACATTTTTGCATCTTTTCTTGTATCAATCAATGCGTCATTTTAACGTTCATGCACAAGCATTGCATTGTATCTATAAATGTGTTTGTTTAACTTATTTCTGTCTTCCTATTCTAACATGTTGCTTCCTACTTGAGGTCAAGCTGTTATTATTGTTCTTGCAACATGCAATACTGAAACTACATTAACAGTGTGCAGAAATCCTCTAAATGGCAGTAAGTGTATTTAAGCAAATAGTCGCCTGTAGCTTTATCCAGAATGCTACGGAAGTCAGAAGGAGCGATGAGATGGAGGGGGGCTGGAGTGGAGGGATTTGGGGTGGGCTGTGTTAGGTGGGTCAGAGGGATGGACTACCCAGCTTTCAAGCTCCCATCGACTTAATATAGACATATTGGAATGGCTGTTTTCCAAGAAGGCTTGTTTTACTGTGCAAGGAATTAGTGGAACAAGAAGTCATCTATTGGTTGTTCCCTATGGTCTGACCTCGCTCAAGTGTCTGGATTTGCTACACTTTATCCTGAACAGCACTCAGTGTAATACACACACAGGCATGACTGATGTGCAATGTTACACTTAAACCTGAGCAAACAGTGCCTGCTGTCAGAGTGAAAGCTGCACCCCAACAATTCAGAGAACATATTATGGGGTTTCTTTCAGTCTAGTGGTTGTACACTGTAGACCTCTTGCTTCAGCAGTCTGTCTTTGACTTTCAAAGGGAAGGATGCTAACAATTGCAGGAAGGAAGTGAGGGGAAAGCTCAGCAACTTGACGAGGACAAGGGCCCTTTGTTAATGACCTGAACCCCTCCAGTGTATTTACCCTCCCCGATACCAGTGGACCTTTTTTCAGAGCACACAACTTGGCATCATGTGCCTCAGTCTAGTGGGCGGTAATATGAAGACCTAAAGTCGGCATCAAAGCCTGGTGCAAATCTATTGATCTATTTGTCTGATTACCATTACAGACAAATCCAAACACCATCACATCTCCGTTCAATCAATGTGTGTGTCTGCTGTGTGGGAAGTAACTGTTCAGTGTACAGCCGCATTGTAACCGGCTGATAAGTGACCTGTAGTGAAAGAGTAATATGTGCTTAAATACCGTTGTTTCATGGGGGGAAAACAATCCTGATGCAACACAGAGGATTCAACAGCCCAGAAGTGCTTCCACTGAGTGATTTTCCTCCCGGTTAGGGTCCAGTACAGTATACACCCAGCGGGCTGTGTACACAGTGGCGGGTGTTAAACATATCCTGCTGTCTAGTGTCAGTTGTACTGTGTGTGCTGCTGTTGGGATGTAGCCAGACGTGCCAGCTTTCTCAAGATCACTTCCCCTTTAAATGGATCACAAAAGGTGATTTCTATATTTGCAGGCGTTCGGTGTGCAGCTCTGCGGAGAGCAGGAGGGAACAAAGTGTGAACTATCAGGTCTTACAGCAACAGCTGGAG
This sequence comes from Pseudoliparis swirei, assembly GCF_029220125.1. Classification (NCBI taxonomy): domain Eukaryota; kingdom Metazoa; phylum Chordata; class Actinopteri; order Perciformes; family Liparidae; genus Pseudoliparis; species Pseudoliparis swirei. Next base: position 13,486,676 of record NC_079391.1, on the reverse strand, counting down.
TCTATCCTCCCTGGGTGAAATTACAGAACCTCTCCTATAGAAAATGTGAAAGAGAAGGTTAGCGAGAGCTGCGGATCTGACAGCTACTAAAGCGTGGAAGTAATTTTATTAAAATGAGATGTCAGTGAAACTTGAGTCCTCTTCCAAATGATTACTGGGGATTGTGATCTTTTCCTAATGGGTTATTATGAACTTAATTATTGTACAGAATTAAGAACATTATCACCATGAACTCATCAGCAATTTTTGGCAGCTTGCGGTCGTATTGTTGTCAGTATGTTCATAGAATACTTGAAGGGGTTTTACTTTCACAAGTCTCCTAGGGACTTATGAATACAGATTATATCCAAGATAAGCACATGTGTCAGAGGTGTTTTAAAAGGTGTCAAGTAGCAATTAATCAGGATTTTAAACCCAGGATCTCACAGGTCCTTTCAACCCAATAACCACGAAACACGGTGGGAATGAGGTAGGTGTTTTTTTTTTTTTTTGCCCCTTGTTAATACTGACTAATTCTGGCAGTAAAAACAAAAACTCTCCCAGTTTACTTCACATTGTGCATTGTGGTGCATCGCGAGTAGCAAACTTGAGTGCGGATCAGTGCATGGAAGGGTAAGGGGGTTCCGAGGTAGAGCCAGCAGGGGGTTTCTAGGCCTCCCGGGTGCTTTGTAGAGGCTATAACAGACAGTGAGGAACATAGGTGTTGACAGGGGCCCAAGTCGGTGCTGTAATGCGCTGTACATCTCCATTAGCACTCAGTGTTTTGCCGCTGCGTGCTCGTGTGTTGTAGGTGGATGCTTGCACTTCTATAAAAACAACACCACTCACGGCCCAAATACCTTATAACATTACCTGAGCACACGTCTGTACATGTTTTTAAGTGAAATGTTTTTTTAATCACACAGCTTGTCAAAAAATAATTATACAAGTGCATCTTTGATCTTAAATATGCTAAGTGCTATTTGAATTTCACCACAAATATGGCTTACAGGAATAAAAAATATATAAATCTAGTAGTTGCAAAAGTACAATGTTCATGAGTTCTTTCAAGTCCAGCCCGTTTTGAGAGATGAGTCGTCTGCCTCGTCCTCGGCAGTCAGACCCGATAGGACGGACTGCTGTCGTAATCCATTGTACAGTCAGCCTAGTAACTTTAAGCTATTTCTTGTGAAACTTGGTTAATTTCTACTCTTTAAATTGAATTTATTTCCTGAAATTAATGATTGAGTATATGATTGAAAAGAGGTTGAATAATAAACAATATTTCTCCATAATGCACAATGAAGCAAAAATATAACGTGTTAAATGTCACACCGACACAACGACATGGGGGGACTGAACTAAATAAAAATAATAAATCAATTGTTCTGTCACTTTTCATGAGAACGCTTTTCCACAATGGCATCTATTTGGTATCCTACTTGCAAGAAATGCAAGTTGGTTCTATTGATCAAACAGCAACGTCTCCTTGACAGTGAAACAGATTGCGTGCTGGCCTGATGCAGACTTCATCAGGTCATCTGAATTGATGATACATGTTGCAAAGAGGCTGAGTTCCCCCAGAAACCTCTGTTGGAGTGCTTGCTGGCAGAGACAGGGGCCTCAGCCAAGTCTGTCTGACTGATCACTACAGATGCTCCTCTTCAAGTATTCCGAGTCAGATCCTTCGTGCTGGGTCTTGAGGGACAAACAATAGCACCTGTTTCTCATAAGATAGCCCATTCATGTATCTTTAATGAAGCCTGGGGGCAGATGGTGTGAAATGACATTATCCAGTACTTAGCAGTGCTAAGACAAAGGAAGAGCAGTGCCAGCACAACAATGCCGCTGTATTTACGAGGAGAAGGGGGGGGGGGGGACGCTGCCCAAGTGCCCGGCTCACATCTGCTCCACTTCATTCTCAGACTGCTCAAGATCATCTTGGCAATAGACATATCCTGGGCACTCAGCCCATATACAGGACTGTCTCAGAAAATTAGAATATTGTGATAAAGTTCTTTATTTTCTGTAATGCAATTAAAAAAACAAAAATGTCATGCATTCTGGATTCATTACAAATCAACTGAAATATTGCAAGCCTTTTATTCTTTTAATATTGCTGATTATGGCTTACAGCTTAAGAAAACTCTAAAATCCTATCTCATAAAATTTTAATATTTCCTCAGACCAAGTAAAAAAAAAGATTTATAACAGCTGAGTGTTTGTCAAGGCTCAGGAAACCCTTGCAGGTGTTTCGAGTTAATTAGACAATTCAAGTGATTTGTTTAATACCCTACTAGTATACTTTTTCATGATATTCTAATATTTAGAGATAGGATATTTGAGTTTTCTTAAGCTGTAAGCCATAATCAGCAATAAATCAGAATAAAAGGCTTGCAATATTTCAGTTGATTTGTAATGAATCCAGAATGCATGACATTTTTGTTTTTTTAATTGCATTACAGAAAATAAAGAACTTCATCACAATATTCTAATTTTCTGAGACAGTCCTGTATAGATGAACTTGAGGGTAACTCTTAAAGTGGAAATTCACAAATATGAACACAATTTGTTTCTGTTTTTGTTGTCGTTTTTTTAAATATATTTGTTTCTTCTTCTCCATGTTCTACTTTACTTTAACTGTAAAATAAAATAGCACTTGTGAAAATGTTTTAATTTGCTCAGACCCTGTGCCAGCTGCAAGTTGACCGCTCAACTAACCTCCACTATGTGTTGCCACCTTGAAGCTCCTCAGATTTTGATTTGCTTTTCTCTGACATTAGTTGCCGTAAATTAAACTTTAATGCGTGGAGCTCATTACTGCAAATCACAGCTATTCAAACTCAATGCATTTATTTCCCCTTCAACGCACATTTACACTCTGCTTGCCTCGGTGAATCTTATATATTCTGCTCTATATTTTAAAATAATAATAGTAATAAAAGCTGATATCCCAGATGAAATGATATAATTTACATTTAGTGCTGGAGAAAAATACGTCCAAGTATCTGATGCCTTTTGCTGGCTGTCTCTCAGTATATATATATTCTGTAGACATCTCTTGTATGATTAAATTATAGGAATTAAATGCATTTACATTGGTCTTTTAAATATCTTTGTATGAGATTATGTGAATGACAGAAATATATTTAAATGGTTATTTCATTGTTTAGCATCATGACACATTTTTCCTCAAATGAAGCAACTGGTCGCGGATCAGTTTGTTTTGCTGGTATGATTTAAAAAAGGATGATCAGAATTATGTTCATGAGCATCTTTTTTTACATTAGAACAATAACGTTGCCCATCTACAACAGTCTGGCAAATATGTTTTCACTTAAGAGAGTTTATATATATCATTTTTGACAGTCAATAATTTTGTTTTAAAAATGGGAAGTAACTTTTAATTTACTGCTGAGGCATGTTAGTTAATTCATGAAAATATATGAAGTACCCTGCAACACATGTAACATACTTGGAAGGATGTGGACTTAAGGGAGCCCTTTTCTGCCCTGTGACTACCGCACACTCCATCTGGTTTTACAGTCCAAATACACAGACAGAGAAAAGCTGTGTTCCCCAGTGTTCGGGCCCCCGCCTGTCACTGGCCCTACCTCATGTTGTGACATTAATTATTGTGTTTTTCCATATGTTCCATACATGCAAGGCCAAGATTCATCTTTCATCCATTCAGCCTGGAAACTTGGAACTCAAATCCCTATAAAGCAATGTTTTATTTAAGGTCATTTGTCGCAGTCTCCCTGGCCATTTATTTTTCTTCAGCAACAGCACATTTTACAGAATGACTTTTGGAAAAATTTCATACTTTTCTATTCTTCTATAATGTACTTTCTGCACTTGCACTTCTGTAAAGGCTCAGTAGGCATAAAATGGTTCTATTTATTTAGTTTTCAGTCTAGCTCTGCACCTCTAGACAGATCAATATAGTAGTTTTAAGTAGGTTTAGCATGCTAGCTTCTAGAGAAACGGTGCGACTAAGCCGGGCAAGGGTCTTCAGGGAGAGCAGCACATGCTGAAAAAGTGGAGATCATAGCAGACCTCAGCCAGAACATGGGGGGAAAAGTCATTGCTCAGAGCAGGTTGATTTCATGCCCCAATGCAGCGGCAGTAATTGCACCCAGACCCGTTTTATTGCGAGTTGATTTTAAGGAAGGCTGAATGGAGAAACATTCTGTAAAGTGTTTATTTTGGGGGATGACCTTTATTAACCCATTTTCCAGGCAGGTTCCCCTGAGGTAGCCTGGCTCATTGCTAGATTAACCATCGCAGGCCCATGGTAGCCGGGCTGCTCCCCATCATAGAGTTTCAGGAAGCAGAGAATGACAGTAAGATTGTAACATGTGTGCAAAACCCCCACACATCACTTTTGAGACATACGCTACTCACCAACCCCTGACACACACATGCAGGGGGTTTGGGTTGATATTCCCAGTCGGCAAGTCGGCAACAGACTGGAAGGTGAATATGCGGAGTGGAACAGACAGTTAAGAGAATGACACTAAAATGAAATACGCAAGTGGTGATCATTTTTCTACGGCCTGCTATTTTTTCTCTGCTGAGAACAGTTGCAGTAAATTACTTGATTGTCTTCAGGCTTTTATCATCTAAAGAAATGATCATCCAAGATGAGGCGAGACGTTGATCTTCCCTTGAGGTGAGGGTCTCCCCTGTGAAACATTCAGTAATCCTCTTGCTAACATCTTGTATCGACTGCACCAGCAGGACTGCCGCTGAATGCTTCTCTCAACACATACAGTCATTCTCGACAAGCCGTGCGGAACTCCTGAGCCTCTCTGCTCTCTGCCACGCATGTTGCTTTCTCTCACTTTTACTGGAACCATATGTGCATACTTGGGGGGTCTTTGATGTACCGAGGTGAAATTGTGCTTTGGATTAAGGGCAGGCGTAGCTCGGCCAGGTATTGTGTGAGCACAGGAGGGCCGTCGGGTGTCAGCACGCGTTAGCAGCAGCTGTGATCTGGCCTCCCTCTGAGTGGCCTCTGTGTTTCTGTGTACCATGCCTCTGCTTAGGCCTCTCTCTGATCTCTACTCCCTATCTGTTCACAGGTCCAGGGTCACATGCCTCCGCTCATGATCCCCATTTTTCCACACGACCAACGCACTCTGGCAGCAGCAGCAGCTGCCGCCCAGCAAGGATTTCTCTTCCCTCCGGGAATGTCTTATAAGCCAGGTATGCTTGCAACATAAGTCTTCATTTTGTTCATCACCTTGTCTTTGTCATTTTACCGTTCACTTAAATTCAGAATGATGATTTGTAGTCTAAAAGTTGCGACACTTGCACAGCCACAAAACAAATGCCTGATTCACTGTTAAGGCCCCTGGCATGCTCTGCTCTGTCTGAACTTGGACTTGAGACTACGGATTGGGAATGTTATGGTCCATGTGGAACAAAAGACTTGGGTAGAGAAGCAGAGGAATGTCAACATGTCTTCAACATTTAAGAATGTTTCTCGAGCGTAATCGTTTGGCTCTGTAATCGTTTTGTATGCATTGTCGGAGGTTAAGTTGATCAACCCTGCATGAAAAGTCTTCCTCCTTTTAAATGCATAGAAAGCAACCCTCTAACTGCAGTTTCACACAAGTATGTCGTTTGATAGTCAAATTAAGTCATTATAAGACAAGTATAAGGTGGATAATTTGGGTGGGTAACAGGTTGTTCTGCATGACCAACTGTTTTCATTGCCTGTAACAGCATGCCTCTTTCTTTCCCTTTGTCTGTTTGAATTAAGTAAAAGAGAAACCTTCCACTGACTTCAAAATAAAAAGAATTGTTTCAACATGTTGACCGACGCCCTGCCAAAGCAGTAACCTCATACACCCTTATTTATATTCTTGAGAGAATTACAGATGTGCTACCACATACTACTGTATTTATGTTAAATGTATATAAAATAATATCCATGGCCTAAATTTTTTTGTTCTTCTTAGTCTAAGCTTTTCACCTCACATGGCTATTTTTTTAAAAATGTGTCTCTTGGTTATCTAGTCAAATTAAACTGCATTTATATGTTGTTTTTGTGTGTTTGTTTTTCTTATTTTCACTCCCATCCATGCAAATAGAAGGAGACTGTCAAGGAAAAAAGTATTAATGAGTCATCTTGAAAAAGGAAAGGTTGTTATAAGAAAAGGAAAAGAGAAAAAAGAAGCACAGGAAGTCAGCAGGTTTTTTCGCAGCAGAACATTAAAAGGTGTGGTAGTGCAGTTAATGAATTAACTATAAAACCACAGGATGAAAAAGAAAGTCAGCTATTTTGGAATTATGGAGCCATGACAGCTTAAACAAAGTGCCTGAGGGGGAGTCTTTTACTAATGTGCTTTCTGCAATAGGTTTGACACGGAAAATGTTTTAGTTCAAATAACAGGAACTATTACGGAATCATGGTCAGGGGTCGTCATGTGTATAGTCCTGCATAATTCATGAGTTTATAAAGAAAAAGTAAAGGGGGTTGGAAAATGACTCGTGGAGTCAGGAGAGGTATTGGAAAAGCTCTTATTCCTCCCCGGCCAACACGGTATACTCCATATATCCATAAAGTACAATGTTATCACCACCAACTGCAGGGTATACAGGATGCTGCCGTGTCCTTTCTCCATCAAGTGAGTGGCCAAGCATTCACTTCCAAAACTAAGGCACACTAATCTGATGTTATCATTATGAGAAAGCTCCCAGGGACCACTGCTTATGACCCCCAGCCCTGTGGTGCTCACATGGCAACAGAGTCATTCTGGCACCGTAGTGGTAAGTCATCACCCCATCCACTGGCTGTGCTCAATGGCCTGGTGTTGCATGGTAGGCAAACACAGTCATAGAAACATCAACTCATCTTTTAAACAAATAGACGTCCCTGTGTTTACACAGACATGGCAGCATCCAGTCTGATGTGCCTCTAATGGACTTCAGAATGACCCCATAGTCTATCGGCTGCTCTTCTACATAGAAGTCCTGCTGACAGTTGACATATCCCTTATTGTTTTAGCCACATTATAGACTTTTAGGACAATGTTTTTTCTTCTTCTTTTAACTTAATTAAATGCAGTTTCTTTGTTTTAGTCTATGGCCTCATCAGATATACGGGATCATTAAATCTCAAGGATATAAAATGATATAACCGGTTTTCCGGCTAACAGCTTTGGTATTTCAATAGAATGTAAAAGCCAGTGAAAAGAGAAGATCGGGTTTGAGGGTTGTCGTCATATACTTCATTCATCATCATTTGATCTGGTCTAAGAAAGGTCTTTGCTACATCTGTCAACCCTCAGCAGATCTATGACTTATATTTCATGGCACTGCATGAGCAGGGAAATATAGCCTGTTGTGACCATGGCGTCACCTACACCCCCACCCTTTGCATTCGGAGTCCAGGCTCTGGGCATGGGACCAGCCATGGCCAGTTAAATAAAAAACACACTTTTAAATGTAATTCCCTTTCAACAGTGATGTTAACCTGGCACATTGCCCATTCTGCTGGAGTCTGGTGCCTTCACTGTGTGCACCCAAGACTCAGACCTTGGAGCCCGAGACCCCCCAGCAGTGGTGGTGTGCTCACTTAGCACATGACCCTCCCCAGGTTTCACATGACATCGAAAGACATCCAGCCATTTATTATTCCCAACCCCTACGTCATAGACAGCACAGAGAGAGGGAGACGGAGAGAAAGCGATACCAAAAAAAGGGAGGTGTAGAAATAACCACAGTGCACCCCGTACATCCAAGCCAGCACTATTTGAAACCACTTCTGCTGTGTGATTTTATTTGCTCCTAAATGGGGATTGCCTTTCCATGGCCTGTATCACATTGTGCTGTGCTGTACAAGATTGCAAAGTGAGGCGAGCAGGCGAGGGCAAAGTGAAAGAGACGGTATATACATTTACCTTGTCTGTGGCTTAATGGCTGCATATGTTTGTGAGAAGAAGTGACGGGCAGAAGTGGGGTCTGAGCGAAGGGCAACTACCCCTCCCCACGCCCTTTTTGCACCCCCCCATATCACTCATGCAGCAGCCGTTTTTATATCCCTTGCTGACAAACGTGCTGATGGCAGGCCAACAGTAGTGAATAGTAATACATAGTGCAACCATTTGGACACCCGTCCTTCCTTGCTTCATCACAGTGATACACGAGATGAGCATGTGTGTATTTTTTTTCAACCTTGTTATTGTGACTAAACACTTGTTCGAACCAGTTTGCACACAAGTGCGTTCACTGTGCTGCCAAAGCTATGATGAAGAAACAAACAATGTAGTGTTGAACAATACCCAGGCAAGTCCACATCTGTGTGAACTGCCTGAGAGAACATGCTGATCCTTTTACATAATCTCTAATTAAATACCAGGGGATCTATTTTACATGTATTCTGAACAAAAACACATGCACACATGAAGCTTAAAAAAACGCGTAAACTATGTAGTAGTTATTTCCAGGAGGAGTACTGTGCAGGTGGAGGAAGGAGGGAATAGTGAGGAACTACCTTTAGTAATCCTGCTCCAGTCAAACCAGCTTACCCTTTTGTTGATGCAGATGTTTGGGCTGGAAGCCGAGGGCCCGTTGCAATGTGCCACATTGCTGTGGTAAAGTAGTGGAGGGCCCAGGATCCTTGTTGGCACTTGCCTTGTCGCTTTGGGCCGGCTCATTGTCTGAACCTGTATGCATTGTTGTTTCTCTCTCTGACAGGTGATAACTACCCGGTGCAGTTCATTCCATCCACAATGGCAGCTGCAGCAGCGTCAGGACTCAGCCCCCTTCAGCTTCAGGTATGTACAATACTATGACAAAGAATGCTAGGGACGCCCGCCAAGCCCGGGGTAGAAAGGATGGCTAAGCAGCTGTACGCTAAGTAATGAGCTGCACACTAAATAATCCTGGAGGCCCCCAGCTCACAGACGCTTATCACCTTACATATGTAATTTATCCTGTTTTATAGAGGAGTTATCCCCACTAGCTCTAGCAGATAGAGGAGTTAGGAAGATAATAGTTATTAAAGGGAATGAGAATCACTTTAGTTGCTTTAATCGCCTGCCAGTGAATTTATCAGAAGGTGATTGACTGTGTGAGCGAAGAATCTGCTTCATATTGCTTTTGTCTAATAGAGCCACACTGTAATAGGTTATCTCTGGGAGGAAGACACCTGAGAAGAAAGAGTGGGTAAACAATCTGAGTCATTGTAATATATAGTTATGTTAGGCACACTGAGGCAGAGCAAGGTTGTGCCACAAAACAATGTTGGGACAGCCTCCAAGCCCTCCAGGACTTTTCTCACACAGCATTAAAAAAAGCTGAACCCAGGTCACGGCTTAACCTGAGGCCATAATGTTTCATATAGATAATTGTCTTTGTTTCATCATTCAAGTAGTGACTACTGTGGCCAGGGCTTCCCTCAGCTTGTGCATAATCTTTGTTCCCAAATTGGTGATAATGATTCCCTCGTTAACTTTTTACAAAAAACTAAATAAATAACCCATAAAAGTAGCAACGGGAAGCTGATTAACAACCATATTTAATCAGCTGTCCTGCTGCTTGTTGCTTCTCTAATTATCCGTTTCCTTTGCCGTTCTCAGTAATTGTCGTTCTAAAGTCCATTTGAAGCGATAAATCTGTTGTTTGGAGACAAGCGAAGCAAACAAAGGATTGAAAAGCATTTCTCATGACAGTTGGTTGAGTGGGCAATGCAGCAGGGAAAGGTTATTGAAAGCTGCAACATGTGATGTTCAACAGCAGAAAGAAGTATGTCAAGATAAAACAAGAGAGCTCAAGACCGAGGGAGGAACTCTTAGCACACTGATATATGTGGCATTTGTCCTTCTGAGGTTACCACTGTCAGTGTTAACGAGCCTTGGCAAGTTCTAACAATGCATGCAGCTGGCTCTGAAGAGTTGTGCGTCATGATGCAGCCGTGAGAGCAGCTATAAGAAGCATGCAAGGTGTTAAATGCTCATGTTTAAAAAGCGGTTGTCCGTGAGAGCTAAAGGTGGAGGCTGCGTATGTGAATATGTTTCTCCACTGTATACGTGTCGCTTAGTTTGTGTATCATGAAGAGGTCCATTGGAGTGGTAGTTCAGACAGGCACGCAGAGTCTATTTATAATAGTATATGAGGTCAAATGAGACATATATCTGAAGGTTGGGGTGAGGAGGGGAGAGTGATTAATTCTGATTATGTATCTAACCCTGGGAATGGGCAAAAACAGTGCCTCCAAGACCATGACTTGGCTGACCTTTACTGAACACGGTAAACAAAAAGAGGTGCATCTACCATTAATTGAAGTCTGTTAGCCTGTCACATATTCTGCCTGCTGGCTGCTATTTACCCTGCATAGAGACTCCCCTTAAAACAGCAAGGCAAGTCAAACATGCCCTTTCCTACATAGCTGGAATCAACAAACCATGTGACTGCCACCACTTACTCTACAAAGCACTGGGAGCCTGCTATGATTAAAAACATCATATCAAGCCAGACATGGAATTAAGTTGGAGTTGTCTCCTCCCTTTGGAGCAATAATAGCTCCAGCACCCTCATTCCTTTTCAAAATGAAACTATCGAAAAGTATACTCCAGTACGTGTGTTTGTGTTTGACAGACAGAACTCATGAGTTTAAAAGAAGCCAAAATAATGTCCTTCTCACAAATGACAAACTCTCCAGAGGAGAAAAACCGAACAAGAACAATTTAATTTGAGTTGAAATTAGTGCTGTAAAGTATCTGAGCTGCACTCTAGAGGTGTTTAAGGGCTCTTGTAATAAATAAAAAAAATTTAAAATGCAACAGCTCCTTTGAAATTAACACATTATGTCCAGTGTTATGACGATGAAACTTGTAATTTCAACACCGCTGGTATGATTATTTGGGATAAAAACATGAATAAAATGAAATGACATGAAAGGATTTAAGCCACCCCCACTTATTACTTGACATACTACTGAGTTTATCCTGCATGCATCATCGAGCAAAAATATGCCACTAACCCTTGAAACTGTTCTGAACTTTTCTAGTTACACCTCCAAGCCCATTCTTCATCTTCCTAACACACACACACACACACACACTAAATCACACATTTGGCTGAAGAGGCTGCCCCCCCCCCCCCCCCAATTAAAATGTCTCTTCCTGTCAGCTGTATGGCAAGGTATAATTTTCACCAATTTACTTAGTTTAGATTGTGCAATATATGAACCCTAAAAATTATCTTATTGGTAGAATTAATTCCCACAATGCAGCAGAGGTAATGTGATCAGCCATCCAGTCAGTGAGGCTAGCCGCTCCGTCAGTCTTAATGTTGGCTACGTAGCCGCTTCACAATCTCCTCTGTCATAACAGTCTGGGATCCTTCCCCCTATTCCCCGCCCTCTCTCTCCGAAGAGAAGAAAACCCAACAAGGTAACAAAGGCTTAGGGCTGATGGATGTAAATGAATCTTCCAGGATGCGTTTGAGTGTTGGAGACTGTAATTTGCTTGTCAATACGAGGTGGTAGCATCACTCCGGTGGCTGGCAGTCTGCAAGTGGCTGTCACCAGGCATCGCTGTATCACAAGGCAATTTCACTCAATGTTTTCCTGACAGATTGGCTCTCGTCCTCAACTCACAGGAGAGGAGGCGGGTAAACTATCCAGCGCGACATGCCCCTCTTCATTAGTAGCCACAGTGAGGCGGGATGAGGCCAGGACCAGCAGGAAACAATGGCTCGATCCCTGCCTGTCCTTCCCTGATCACAACTGACACCTCTCACCTAACAGAGGAAATTGTGTTCAGATTGTACCCCAATCTGTCTGGACACCTACTTTATTCAATTGAATGAAGAGGCAAGAAAGGGATTTCCCTAATTCCACAAAAGAATTTTCTATTTGGGATAGCACTTAATTTGCTGTTTGTACGCTATTCCTTGCATCGGCCGCCCTTTTTACAGAACCAGTAAACAGGAGAAGGACCTCATTTGAGAAAGTCCCGTTTCCGTATCATTGGAAGTAGACTTTAGCATTTAAGCCATTTTAAAGAAAGTGTTATTGGATAAAACCGAACATCTGGGTTCTCCGTATGCAGTATTACAGTTAGGACTAAATAAATAGAAACACTCTGCTTTCAATCAGTCAAAGATCCATTTTCTATCACCTGCTGTGTCTGTCTCACTGTCTTGCTTTTCCAATTTCCCATCCACATCTTGAACCATCGCTCAGTGTCTTAGTTTGTGTATTTCTCTGTGAATTAGTCTCACCCTCTTTTCTTAGCTCATTCTGTCTGTTGCTTCCCCCCCCTACCCTCCCCGTCCAGGCCCATCACATACTTATGCTTCAGCACTGGAAGGTGAGCTGCTTGAGTTAAGACTTAACGCCACAATTACCCTCCGCCATATTTGCTATGGCATCTCTCTCGGCCCATGATAAACCTGGGCCCAGCCTCAACTAATGCTCCCACTGTACAGATGAATAGCAGCCCACATGCTCAGCTATAACTCTGACCAGATATCAAGCAGACAGACACATCTGAAGCAGTACTCAGAGGCTTAGACTACCAGAGTGATGAGTAATAGTGTTACACGGGACAAACGGGAAGAACATGGAAGAGCAGCAAACTGCACATTCTCTTTTGTTTGGATGTAAATGCCTCTGTGGTACCGATGTGAAGGAACAGCTTCCATCATTAACAAGTGAGGCACTTTTGACTTTGAAAGAGAGAGGGAGAGAGGAGGAGGGGAGAAAATAGAGTCCAGACATACTGTAGAGAGCAGCTGTTTCTGTGTTTATGAGCAGAGGAGCTCGGTCTTTGAAGGTAACCCAGAGCAGTGCAGCGATGCTAGCTGTGTGTGGAAGGCTGGCTAATAGGACAGCTATGTGAGCAGCTGGATAGAGGCAGTGGTGAACAGAGGGACAGATGGACAGATAGAGTGGATAATGCAGTGAGCTGCACTGAATGGGAGCGCTGGCTCTGGGGCCCCTGGGCCTGCAGAACCCACACACACACTTACAGATGATGAGCTGTGTTTGTGTGTGAATGTGCGAGAAAGAGAAACTGATAGACTTCAACAGATACGTATACTGTGGACGTAAGATAGATGCGTAGTAAAAGGCAAGAGGAGGGGTTGGAGCAGAGCAGGTTGGGTGCCAGCAGATGAGACAGATGTTGGGCCATACTGGAAAGCATCGGCACAGTGCACCAGGACGCCTTCCTCCACTCCAGACATCTGGGCCTAGCCTGGGTCAGCCTGCCCGGTCGCCCTGGGCAATGAGCCTGTACAAGCCTTGTGGCAAACGGGGCTGGCGCTGTGCTGCCTTTTAAATGGTGCAGTGCACTGATGCGCAGTTAATGCCCTCATATCCAGCTCAGCGCCCAGGCCAGGCAGAGGTGAATGAGACATTGACAGACAGACACACTCGCACACAAAGAGACAGGAGTGTTTAAGAGTGTGGCAGTCACGAGACAATGCTCACCAAATGCAGAGGCTAGTAATTGGATTAGACATTGTCACGGCGTTAAGGAAACTTGTTTGGCTGTATCATTGCTGGCAGCAAGAAATCTGGCAAATATCTGACACTATATTTTCCAGCACATATTGCCATGCTGCCATATTGACTTTTAAAAAGAAAAAAGCATATGCTCCAGTGTTTGCGGAGAGAAAAGAAAATATGAAAAGCCACTACGAGCAAATCAATGTGTTTTTTTCCTCATAATTGATTGTATTGTATACTGAGCTATAGCATCAGCTTTGTTGTTTTATTAAACAAACAGAGGCTGCCGGTCATAATTGCGTATCATACTTCTGAGATGTCTAACATCATTAGCAGAGTGTGTAATTTCAGTATAATGTCGCAGGGAAAAACGTGAACCTCCCCGTTTAACCTCTGCTGCCTTCAGAGGGCTTGTTTTTAATTACCAGAGGCTAACAGGCTGACCTTGGGCGTGCTGCACTCACTTTGAATCCATGCTTGCTGAGATCCGCTGGGCTCTACTGGGAAACGGGGAATGATGGGGTCAGAAGGAAGACCTTAGATGTTGTGTTTGCATGTCTCCTGATTTATACTGTTTTAGGAAAAAGGAAAAACTTTTCAATGCACGAAAGAAACACTCAAACAAACAAAACAACTCAGAATATTTTAACACCCACATTGCAATCCCATTAGCTGTTATATTCATGAAGCTATTTCTCATCTCCATACAAGAGTCCCATAGTGTGCGGCTCTATTAGATGGGTCTTAGAAGATGTATATCTTTCCCTGATCAAATAGATGAAAACAACGAGTGTAAAGGGGAAAAGGGAAACATAAGTGTCTTGAGCTCCACTCCTCCAATACCCCAGAGTTTGAGTATTGACTTTCAGCTTGACCCTAAATACCATGAACCTTTTGCTGCCCCCACCTGGCAAGTAGATATGAAAAGGAGGTTATTAGATGTGAGAGTCAATTGGGGGAAGCGGGCAGATGTCTTCTGCTGAGGGAGGCCAGTCTTCGCAGGATACATAATCTCTCAAGCTTTTGACACCACAATGCCTTTTAAATGGACACCTTCCTGTTCTGTTTTATGAGGTTGTTGTTTCTAACTTGATCATCTATTGGGTGGCAAACAATAATTTTGTAATGTATTGTAAAATCCAATAAATTTTTTACTGAGACATATGAAGGCAAAGATCTCTAGACTCCACACATTGAACGATGAGGTATTTCATATCTGCCGTAATATGGCAGCTAACACACCTTTCATTTCACCCCCTTGATTTTATTTATTGTTCTACTGGCAGAGTGTACCTTGTTAGAAGGATAAACATTGATCCTCACCCCATGGCACTGACCCGCTAATCAGTGCTGAAAAGGGGCTGACTGTGTCTAATTTTAGGCAATGTGTAATTCTGCTCTTTTTCCAGGACAATAAAGTTCTTCCCACTCAAGGTCAGGGGCATGTCGTCGACAGGCCTGTTAGCAAACATCTGTCCAGCAGACTCCACTTCCGCTCCTCTACTAAGACTAGCCTGGAGTGACAGCCAGTGAATGGAGACTTCCCCCTCCCCCCACACACACACACAGAGTGTGCCTTTACCACTGACATTAACTAAGTCTAGCTCAGATGAGAAGAAAATAGAGTTGGCTCCTGTGTCCATTCCAGTCGGAGACAAAAGGCTGTTTGTGAGGGAGGTGGGGGCAGTGCTATCATTGTAGGAACATAATCGGTCTGTCATTTCCGCTGCCCATGCACTGTTGTTATCCCTCGGTTCTCTGGAAGAATGGAGCTTTTGTACTGCCGCTCACGTGGCAGCGATAAAGTTTCTTACAGGAGCACATATGTGTTTATAACTGGAGATATGTGCACGGACATAAAGTGCTTTGTTTGGCTTTAGTCTGCAACCACACTGTCAAAGGTGAGGCCACCGGGGCCGGGTCGCCTTTTCCCATCAACACAAACGCAGTCTGTCTGTGACCAGTCAAACCAGGAAATGAAACAGGGTTTGCTGATTGGCCAGAGGAAGATAAATTAGATTCTTTCTGACTGCACCATCTGACTGAATAAGGCAAAAAGCCGCAAGGTTTACCTAGTGTGAGGATAGCGGGAGGCCAGTGGGGGAGTTAAGGGGTGCTATCTGTCTGATGAAGTGAGGTCTAAGACTCTTTCTCAGACAGTAGCTCTATTTGACAGACCCCTGCCATTTGCAGCAGGAGACAAAAGCCAATTTCATAACATACCTGGTGTCCAATACATACAGACCTGAGGCAAAAATAAATCTTGGCATAGCGAGAGTGCTGAGCACAGGAAAACCAGCACTAAAAACAATCATCAGAGCAGTCTGCTATTTGTTTCAGCTTGTAATGAAATAAGACTGGGTGCACAACTTAATGTCAAGACGTTAAACTGTAACTTTATCCACGATAAAGGAGGAAATACGTTGTCAAAAATCTGATCAAATCGTCAATTAGCAGTGTGTGGTTCACCAGACTTTTTTCTTCCAAACCCTCATATCAACGTCTTTAACCACCCCTTTTTAGTATATGCCACATAATCAGCCCAGTGGTGTAAATGTAAATTGAGCTTTCAGAGCTCAACCCTGTTACAGGCTCAACTGTTATTGAGTGCTTCGCCCAGTCATTTGAACCGCCCTCTTGTGTGGTAATGTGACCAACAGTTGGACATCTTACTGATTTAACGCCAAGGAAAATAACGGTGATTACATCAGAGTTCTTTGAGCAGGTTTATAAGCCGTAATAATGCTTGTGTTTAACATATTCTGTGATGGCAGTCCAACTGAGCTTGGGGTTTCGAACATTGTGGATGGGACTGTCTCACATGGCTGTGTGGAGATGAATCCCAGGCCAGAAACTTCAATAGGAAGCTATGTAGATCTAGAGAAATGAGAGATCTTTGCTAACACACTTGCATCCAGTCTGCAAACTTTTCTCTGTGATGAGTGGAAAATAGGGGCTCCAAGTATTTTGAATGAAAGCCATCTCTGTGTGGTTTTTAAGACTGCTGTCTCTCTCTGGGTTTAGCCTTTGAAATACAGTTAAGACCTTTGATGGAGGTTCTCTGCCAGCCTCATGGAAAGAGAGGAAAGACGTAAAAGAGAGAGAGAGAAAAAGAGAGATGAAGGCCGACAGAGGAACAGAGAGAGTTCTAGGGAGAGGAAAAGACAGAATATAAAACTTTGAATGTTTGCTGGATTTGGATGTTAACGGGTTTCTCCACCTCCCTACAGCAACTGTATGCCGCCCAGCTTGCCAGCATGCAGGTCTCTCCTGGAGCCAAGATGCCTCAACTCCCCCAGCCCCTCAATGCCAGTGGGCCCATGTCTCCCTCTTCTCTGAAGAATGACAAGAGTTCCTCCAGCCCCATCACTCACTTTAAGGTACAACCCTCAACTCCTTCAACCTGCCCACCCACCAGCCTAGATCTTGAGTAGTACTTGACACAGCTGAGCCTATTTGGTGCTTTGTGAATATAGCAGCATATACTGCTCACTCCTTCAGTGTTTCGGCTGGCCGGTGCTGAGCCCAGCCTCTAACAGGCCATCAATCTGTGCGGCTTTAACAAGGCCCTCTCTCTCTTAACCAGACTTCTGTGGACACGGTTGCTATGGCTATGGCTGCTCCAAGCCAGTAATTTGTGGAACACATGGTTTCTAATTTCTTTTTTCACAGTGAAAAGTTATTTTCTTCCTTTTTCATAACTGAAATGGAATAAAACGTTACAACAGTGCTATACAAATGCTGACAAAAAATTAAGCGTAATTGACGACTTTGTTTTCCTTGTAAACAAACCAAATGCAGGATGTGTGTTTTCTGCTGCTGTATGGCATGGCTCCACCAGACCTCCATGCAGAGGAAAAGCCATGTACATCATCCCCAGTCATTGAGGCTATAATCAGGAACATACGCCCATTTGGAGTAGTTTAGCGTAATAATATCACAATGGAGAAAAAACATAAATTATGTCATGGGAGGAAAGAGCTCTGGCTTTCTCTTCACATATGCATACACAATCCTTCAGGTCTCCTGGGATTTCCATTGAAAGATTTCCTTAAAACAGACTCAACTCTGTCATTTCATCACATGAATCCAATTTATATTTGTCTGATTAAATGGTTGCCAGTTAGACCAATATTAATACAAAACTAATTCAAAATCACAAAATGTAATGAAAATTAATTACACATTAATGGAAAGTAAACATATACAATGTCCAATAGAATCAGATGGCCTTTAGTATTGTGTGTGTCTGCTTTCAGCTTCACTGCATGACAAACTGTTATTGGCACAGCAATAACAAGGCCTTGGGGCAGTCTTTGCTTGGGCCATATGTTTGGACAAGGAGACACTTGGGCTTTGAAAAAGACTGTTAACGGCAGCGTAAGCCCTAATCTGATTTAAAAGACTGCTGCATACACAGACAGATTTACACTGTCCGAAGTGACATTTCTCTTCTGGGTTGCAAATGTTTCAGTTGTTTCTATTCAGAATCATTCAGCATTTATTGTATTTAACCCTTGTGTTGCCTTAGGGTCAATTTGACCCGAATCAATATTACACCCTCGTGTCGCTTTAGGATTAATTTGACCCCATTCAATGTTTAATGTCTGTGTTCTTTCGGTAGTCAACAAACAAACATAAAGTGCCTCACACTTAAACTTGGAAAACAATATTAATTCTAATAATTTAAATTGAACCCAAAGGGTAAAATATGTTAGTAAATATAAAGGTAACAGGAGGGTTAAACATTGAATCGGGTCAAAATGACCCTAAGGCGACAGGAGGGTTAAATATTTAATCGGGTCAAAATGACCCTAAGGCAACACAAGGGTTAACCAACGGTGCATATTGATTTTGGTGTGTCTATTATATCGGAATTTCCCCATATTTTAGGTTATCAAATATATTAAATATGGATTAAAGATATTTTAAATGTATTTAATTCTGATTATATCTTTAAGTTATTTAAATATTATATTTAACATATGTCTTAATATTCCAATATTCTAAAAAAATCAAGTCTTTCTTTTTAACAGACAATTACTGTTAACTTTGCAAAGATTGTCATTGTTTTGTGTGCATTTATCCTACTTTGAAGAGTTTAGTGTTTAAAACATTTCAAGCAAAAAGTGTTTAAAACATGTCAAGCTCTGAAAGACCTCCATTTGTTTATCTGCAGGTACCCATAGATGAAACATGCTTGGTCCCAGTAGACACCTTAGAAAATATACATCCTCTTCTGACCTCATCTCAGAACTACACTATCACGTTTTTCTCCAAGTCAAGTCATATTTTTTTACAAATAGGCAAATCAAAGCACATGATGAAACCAAGTATGAACAAATGAGGAGTAAAATTAGAAAACAAGTTAATGAAGTAGATAATGTAAGTTGACATCTGATGAATGAAACAGCTGTCTTTGATCATTGGCACCGCCGTTATCTGGTCATTATTTATTCTTCGAACCAGAGTACAGACACAGAGCAGGGAGGAGGAGAGGGAGAACAGATGAAGACGTACAGAAAGACAGAATCTGCTTTAATTAGCGTGAACAAAGGCACTGGGCAACTGTGAAGAACATCGCAGTGGCACGGCTCCTAAGGAAGGATGGATGAGAGAAGAGAGGAAAAAAGAGAGAAAGAACCAGAGAGGAGGTTTGGGTCAAGAAAGGGTTCCTATAATTAAGCAGGAACAGAGGAGGATTGTGCTGTCTGGGAATCCTGAGCACCTCAAAAAATGGAGGGGAGGGCACACCTACTAACATCTGTCTCCTCTCAATACTCCTGCTGCCATAGGAGGAGGGAACACAGCCGCTCAACCTGTCTGCTCGGCCAAAGACGACGGACCTGATGAAATCCCCCACGTCCCCAACACAAAACCTGTTCCTCGGCAGTAAAGGCAGCCCCAACAGTCTGCTCAGCAAGGGCATGCACAGCCCACTCGGAGGAGGCATGGGCCGGGCCTCATCTTTTGGTAAGACCTTTACTTCACAAACAAGATCCCACCCAAACACACAGAAGTGATATCACTACGCACTCACATCCATGCAGACCACGTGGCAAGATTTTGTGAGGTTATATCGCTCGCAAATAAATGCCAGTCGAGATGTTTTGTGAAGTTTTTTGTCCTGCTTTTTTGGCAGTGTGTGTTCTCGTGGACTAACCTCTGCTTTGTGTGTGTATAGATATTCTCTCCAGCCTAAATTCTACCGCGTTGTTCGGGGACCAGGACACAGTGATGAAGGCCATCCAGGAGGCTCGGAAAATGAGGGAGCAGATCCAGAGGGAACAGCTGCAACATCACCAGCAGGGCATGGAAGCAAAGCTGTCCGCCCTCAGTTCAGTGGGCCTCAACAACTGCAGAGTTGACAAGGTTAGGATTACTATCAAACAGTCTGTCTCTGGTTCATCCTTGTTTCAGGTCTTCTCCATTGCACACTTTTTCTATGGAGCAAAAAAAGAAAGTTGACCACAAAGACTGCTCAGCTCACACCGCAAGTAGTGGAGGAAAGAAACTATTAAAGAAAGTGGAACATGGTGATCTATCAGTAATTCTTAAGGCTAAGATTTTTTTATTTAATCTGTGTCCAGGGTGGTCGGATTGATAAGTGCTGGCATAGTCCAGTGAGTACATGAGTGTTTATTCAAATCAGTATTAATATGCGTGTGTGTGTGTGTGTGTTTAGAGGGCTCGACGTTGTTGATGTTGGTGTGAGGGCCGTGACAGGCCATGGCAGTGCCCGGTGTGGGTTAAGAAGACTCTGATGTGTATGCCCAATTAAAGCAGACTTGCAGCCCTCCGTCCCCTGACACAGGATGGGGTTGCTTTGTACCAGGAGCACACACTCCCAGGGATTCCCTTTAAAAATATCTTCAATCGATGAGTCAATCAAGGAGAGAAAAAAGCTGTCCTCCTCTCTTCAGCTTGATGCCATGTTGCCAGTTGGCTGTGAGGAGCAGGCAGGAACTGGGAGCGATGCTCATTAATATTTCAGCACCTGACACTTTCAACCAACGGCCTCAACTAGGTCAATGTATATGTAAAAAAGTCAATGAGCACTATTTTGATTTCCCTCTAATTTGGTGTTTGGAAGAGATCACTGTCTTTGCAGGTGGCAAGCAACTATGCTTTTACTAAAGTGAAGCACATACATTGGTGCAGCCCACGGAGAGGATGGAAACACAGCCTCTCCTTAGTCACACAAACAAAAAAACTAATCAGTCAGCCCACGATCACATTTTTGTACTAACTGTCAAAAATGTGTCATGTCACAATTTCTCCCGGAGTTTAAACAAGAAAACAAGCTGCCCTCTTTGTTAAGATACGACATGGTATGTGAGGCTTTGAGCATGAGAACACAGGAGATGGTACAGCTGCCTCCGACCTCTCAAAGGGAGCCTGTGGTCCACGAGGACCGAGTCTGCCATGACATGAAAGCAGTAACTGAACAATACCTGTAAAGAGCCATTTTCAACAGGCAGCACACACCTACAGCTTCATTGTCCTTTGCAGCTAGAGCTTAACTTTTCTTCTCTTTTTTTACTCCCTGCTTAGTCTTTTGTATACAATTTAGTTTAGTTTCCTCCTAATTTCAGGCTTGTCTGTTCAAAGTATGTTAAAGCTATCATCTCAGAGGAATAGAATGCTTTTCCCCCTGTTTTTCTAAAGGGATTTACTGCTTGAAATAGTCAGTCACTCTTCACCTGTAATCTACCTTTTGTCTGTGCTTGCCACCCGAGTATGGAGAGCAGGTTTGTGTGGGTGTGTGTTGGGGGGCAAGGTAAGGGAATGTCACGAAGAAAAGGCCATACTTTTAAATAGTTTTAATAATTTAAGAAATTATTATACTATTAACACAAAAACTAAATGCAAAATAATAGTGCAAGTTTAGGTGGACAAAGGGATCGTTATAATGCATGTGAAGTCATTTAGGCTTCCACGCCCACCTCTGTTCTCATTACAGCATCATTTATTGTCTTGTTGAATGACACCGTAACCGTGTTCATGCTTGACTCTCCGGCTGGTGCAAATCATAGTGAGATATCGTCTCCTCTTAGTTTCAGTGGCGCTGGCCCTATTAGGATGGTGTGAAATAAGAGGCACGCTTTATCAAGTCAGCTAAAAGAATTGCCCCATCATCTTCATCCTTCGGCTGCAATAAAGAACAGTAAGCTGTAATTCAGCGGTGAAATGAGAGGGAAGGAGAGATGGTCTTTTGCTGATACAAGCCCACAAAGTAGAAAGGTTTGGATGCCCCTGATAAAAGCTTTCACTTTGGTCAGTTTCAGAATATTAATATTTCAAGAAAGTGCCTCTCACCTGACATAAATATGGTGTCGTGTTTAATAGCTCCCCCTTTCCAGTGTCTTGTTTGGAAGTTTATCATAGAGAGAGCTTACATGAAGAAGAATCTGGAAAGGTAACATTAATGGGATTAAGGAGAGGTTAAGATCATCCAGCGTGGCTGCTAGAAGGGGATATTAAATATTGATTTATCCCACTGTAATGACCGGGGAGAGGAGTGGTTCTAAGTGCTGCTTCCAGATGGATCAATTCATCTTTTCATAAAAAGTGTGTCGGAACAGTACAATGCATTCCTCCCTAACCTTCTCCCTCCCTCCCTGGTCATTGACCGAGGAGAACATGGTGTAGATCAGACTCTCTGTTTCACAGCATCCAAGCCATGTGAAATATTCATAGATTACAGGAGCGGATTTTCTTTCTAGTCTTTTTATTTGTCTGTTTTTACTATATCCCATCAGTACAATAAAACCTTTTACAACCCTACCTACTGCAATTTACCTGTTTGAAATATTTATATAACGGTGTTATTGTCTGCGGAGGGCAATGACTTTGTTCCATTATTTACCATCTCCTCCTCACCCGGTGGAGGCTTTTACCTTGAATATGCCAGAATGCCTACAGGTCAAATACAGTACATCTCAATCCATTTGTAACAATTTGAATTGTTTCCCTCATGCACTGTAGCTATAACCGGACATGCTGTTTTTTTAGGGTTACGGATGAATAAATATGTAGCATCTCTATCCTATGTTTACACTCAGATGGTGAATGCACAGATTCCACCATGTTTCTATCTAGTCATGAACACTCATGGCCCACGGAAATATACGGCCAGTAGATCAGGGACCGCTGATAAATATTCATTGGCTCAGCAATGAAATAAAATGTGTTGATGAATTTAGACATTGTATTCAAATTAATTGGTCTGAATACAAACCGATAATTAATAAATACATCAATTGGTAAATGTTCCTTTGCCCTTGTTATCCTTACTATGTTCAGACAGCATAACATATATCAAAACTATAAGTAAAGGAAGTGTACATGTTACCAGCCATAACATTAAAATAACTCACACATCTATTGCTTTATCTATCTTGTCAAAACCAAACTGGTCAGGCGTAGCAAATTAGCAGCTTTGCAAGAATGCATAAAAGGTACTGCTGGACCTGGTGTCAGATATGAATAGTACACTTGTCTGTAAATGGTCAATTGTAAAATACCTGGAAATGAGCACCTTCATCCATCTTACTCTAAAATATGCGTGAATTAAAGTTCAGCCTTACAAACTACGTTGTCACAAATTTCAAATTGTTCAATATAACTAGTTAAGAAGCACAGCATGGGCCGAGCAGAAATGCAGAGATAAAAGTACTATTGTAGGGGACTAACCTACACTATCACATTTTGGGTCACTGACTTTCTTCACCCAACTATGCAGTTCACTAGGGCATCTTGGGCAAGCCTCAGGTATGACACATTTTGACATGGATGCATCAATTTATCTTACTCGAGTTGCGATTGACGTTGCATATGCGATGCCCTGGAGGCTGTGTGAGATCAAATATATTCCTGTGCTGACATGTCCCTAACTGGAATCAAAAGGTGAAAGGCCAGTGTATTAACCTATTGGACTGCCCTTTTCTGCCCTGCAACTCCACCTCTCCTCAGTATTGATGACTTCAATTGGTCATGTGGCATGTCCCAAAGCTCAGCCTGTAAATATTCAAATTGAGCTTACACTGGTGCTCCACAACATCCAGACTCCTAACCTATTGGTTATAGTGGTTATACTGGTCTCTTCTCTCTGTGTGTGTATGTGTATGTGTATCTGTCTGTGTGTGTGTGTGTGTGTGTGTGTGTGTGTGTGTGTGTGTGTGTGTGTGTGTGTGTGTGATGCCAGGGCTCTATTCAGGCAAAGCCCTCACAAAGACTTTGAATATAATCTTGTCTGGTCTGCAGCCCTGGAAGCAATTTTCTGCTCCTTTTCGACTGCTGTCTTGGAAATTGCAAACCAGGGCGTTTTGGCTGCAATGTAAATCCTTGGCATACAAGGGTTTGCCCATCCAAATTAGATTATGCTCAGCTCCCAGGCACTGGCTGTAGCCAGCAAGTGCTATTGTGAGGATTGCTTACATTAATGCTTTGTCCAATTGTTCATGTTTGCCAAAAGAATAA
Organism: Pseudoliparis swirei; assembly: GCF_029220125.1. Lineage (NCBI taxonomy): Eukaryota > Metazoa > Chordata > Actinopteri > Perciformes > Liparidae > Pseudoliparis > Pseudoliparis swirei. The sequence goes on along the minus strand of NC_079391.1, from coordinate 13,462,744 downwards.
AAATAATGTCTGACTCTGGATAATATGTTCATGTGTGTGTGTGTGTGTGTGTGTGTGTGTGTGTGTGTGTGTGTGTCTGCGGGCTCCAATCCCAGGTCAGGTCTTTAGCTCTGTCTCGTCTCCTCCGCAAAAAGACATCAAGACTGCATCTTGGTAGGGTCATTTGGCGGTGGTGGCTCCATTATTTTCTCCAGTTGTCATTTTACACGGGGAAATTCTGGCCAGCTTCTGCTCAGAAATGCTGCTGGCCCATGGTGGCTGAGACCTGTGATGCCGCGCTCACCACAAGGCACATACAACAAAGGGCGAGGAAAAGAATAGGCCACAATGACCATTTATAGTCTATGGTATTGTTGCAGAAGAAGCATAATGGCTGCAAGTCTTGAGGTTTTGTCCATTCTGTGAAAGGGGTTTTGGGTAATGCCACATGTCTCTAATGTCCAGCTGTTTGCAGCCTGAGGGTTTGATAAGGCAGGAGATTTCAGCCCAACTTAATATTCCCAGAGGACCCAGTGAACAGTTCTGGATCATTGAGGATTGGAAACCCGTAAAACTACATGACGCCAACACAAACGATGTCAGCAGTGTGGAGAAGAACAGAGGAGTCAAATGTGTCACACAGAGAGAAAGTTACATACTACACACACATCTCAATATAATTAAAAACAACATTGCAACGTGCTGCACTCAACAAACTAGGGATAATGTATTAAGGATGTCCCAAAGTAGACGCAACAGTATATAGAAGAAATCAAATTGCTTAGACTAAATGCACATTGAAAATTGGCAATGAAATATCCCACTTTGTGGGTTTGACTTGTTTTCTCGCAAACAAAAAGTAGCTCATCTTGAATAATTAAATCCTTTTTCTAAAAACAAAAAATAAACATTACATTGGCAGAAAGCCCAGAGTAGAGTTACCTCCCAATTTATTATAAACATAGTTTCAGCCCCTAATTAAATTAAAGGTCATTCCCCCCTCTGTTTTAAACAAATGAGGTGATGCCCTGGCAGTACAAATGGGAGTGGAATAGCGGGCCATCTCTGCTCTGTGTGATGTTGAGGACGTCTACTATAGAACAGATGCCAGCCTTTTGTGGCTGCTACTGTTGATGTTGCCTGCATTAGCCTTAGCGAAGGGAAAGCTCCGGGTAAAAAAAAACAGAGGGCAACAGCCTGCATGAAACAAACTGTGGGTTATACCGCATGGCTGGATGTACTTAACATTTAAATGGTTCAAAACTCGCAAAAACTTCTGGAAAGCGGCAGACTTATAAATTACATTGCAACTGGTTACACTAAAAATATAAAACAGATGAGGCGCTGAGCTGTGAGGAGCTGTAGCCATGTTAAAGTGCAGTCTTTGTCTCCATCAGGGCTGGGGCAGATTGTTGAGGGGTTTAGCCTGAGGCCCTCAGAGAGAAGGCTCTGAGGGCCACAGACCACAGTGATGACTGACACTTGATACACAAAGCCCTGTATTGTGGTCAGAGAGCCATTGCCTTCAACGTGCCACGTACCAGGTGTGTGATATGACCAGAGCCAGTTCTGCACATTATCACACATAAGTGGCTGTTTGGGCTCCTGCAGCTGTTAAAGTTTCCAATGGAGAAAATGTTACACATATGCAATCACATGGTTTCCACCATAAAGAAAACATGGATGATATTGAACCTATGGTTTAAAGATATTGCAAAGTAAAGAGGTTACGGCTGTCACAGAAAGGGCTACACGTGTAATTTACTGAACACTGAGCAGCCCGAAAATAACCAGACAATTATATGACTTTAAGTTGGCAACTGGTTATTTTGGAAGGAGTAAACTGCATCACGCCTGCCAGCTGCATTAAAGAAATGTAGCAGTTTTCTCTTCAGATAATCATTCTGGTGTCAAAAGGTTTTGGCGAGCAAATATGCCAACTTGATCTGTCCTTGTATTGTCTAGTTTAAGTTATTCCTTTTTTTCAATCTTGGTTAATTTTGTTCCCAAAATCACACAAATAAAAGTCATTGGCTAATTGCAACAATCATATCGTATCCAGCGGTGAATTAACATATAACAGCAATTTATTAAAGCATATGTTGGACCTGACATAGATTCAAGTCACATAATATTCAACACGGCCTTGCTTGTCTGTTTATGAAGGGATACATCATAGTCAAGATTTTCTCGACCACAAAGCATAAATTGCATCTGTTGTAAAGTGGTGCATTAATTTCTTTATTGCTAAATGAGAACTTTAATCCAGTTTGAGATGGTTAAACTGAGCATACTCGCTAATCTGCACCAGAGTCTACTTTACTCTTCTGTGTATTTTCCTTTCATCTTATTTGAACAATCCCAGGACATATGGCTTTGCCTAGAGCCTTGAGCTATTTACAAAGAATAGAGTGCAGGAGTGTGAGGATTGGCAATGCGTTGCCTAAATATAGGGCAGGAGGAGGCACAATGCACAGGGCCGTCCGCCACCCGCCTCTGCCCAGAATACACCCTGTGGGCACAGCAGCAGGCCTCCGGCACATGTTCTGCGGCCGGCCAGATTAAAGCTCTCATTACAAGATTGACAAGGGCTCTTTTGGGTTCCCTCGCCCAAGAAGTTGCAGAGACTCCACTATCTATCCTCTTTCTACTTCTCTCTCTTCCTCTGTGACTCATGCTCATGGCTACACGAGACATCAGTGGGCGGCCGTGTGCAACTGAACAAAATGCATCCGTTCCTAAACTTTGAAGACAAAAGACTTCCCAGGCAGGATTGATGAGATTATTGTGGGTGGCAGTTTTCCACTACAGCTCAAAGTGTATTGCTATAATTTTAGTTGTGGGGTGGAGAGCTGCATGCTGGAGTCATTTGAGGGAGGCACCGCTTGTTTGCCAGCGGTCGTGGTCAGAATGGGAGGGGAATAATGTGTACTGTTGCATCTTTTGTTTCCTGTCTCTTTATTTTAAATCTTTCTTTCATCTTTTGTTGGTCCCTTGTGATGTACACCTTTTTAAATCAGCCGGATGCACGCTCCCTTCCCCGAGATGCTCCATGTCCTTTACTACTTGTCTGCGTCAGAGTCATCAGTAAAAATTTTATGACACTATAAAATAATAAAAGTGCCATTAATTTATCACAGCACTTGATGCGTGGCCAGTAAAGAAGCATTAGTTCACTGAATATTTTCAAACCTTTAAACAAAACCCTGATGCTGTGCAGATAATTTATGGCCCTAATTTCAACTCTAATTCTAATTCACAGATATAAATTACCACGTTTATAACCAATAAGTATATTAAGTTTAGTATATAAAATTTTATGAAAATGTATGATATCATATTGTGCAGATATCTTGATATTAATTAGCTTAGCAAGGAAGCAAGACGAACATTCACTACCCCTTTATGTAAAATATGTAACCTCCTGACTTAAGTATATGAACATGTTTCTATAGAACAACAACAAATGAAGTCATTATTTATACCTCAAAGTTACCTCCAAGAATCCCTCAACAAGAGCCTCATTCAGTTCCCAGCTGTCTAATGTGCCGATGTTCACTAATCACATGACTTTGTGCGGTGGAGAAAGAAGTTCAACACTGAGCTAGTTATTAATGACATTCACTGATGGATGGGCCATGTTCACTCTCCTTCTCAGCCCAACATGATGCTTAATGATCATGAGTTTATAAAAGGACTTGATTGATCATGAGGGACCAACGGAGCGCAGAAGAGGGACGAGGTGACTACTTTATTACAGAGATACAGTATCCATGAGCGCTGTCTCTTCCTAGTGGACTGTCCAAGTAACATCAGAGGTAGCACCATTGCCCACCCAGCTAATCGCACATCAGTCACTTTGTCATCGGACTAGTAGCTTCTTTCATTAAGAGCAATAACATGGCTGGGTGATGAATACAGCTCCGTGTATGTGTTGCTTTATGCATAATGCGACACAGAGAAGCACCGTACTCCATCTTCTCTTTACAAAGCGTCCTCTTGCCCAGCAGGGACACCACATATGTCATAATTAGAAAACACTTAAGTAAGCAAAGGGCCGTCAGATAGACGGGCTCTAATCACAGGCCATAAGCAGGTAGTGGTTAATTGTATATCAGAGTCACTCAGCTGTCCATAAATAATGACTGCTCCTTCAAGTATGATGGTAAATTGCAGCACTCTTTCTGTCTCTTTCGCAGTCCTTTCTTTTGAGGAATAGTTCTTGAATAAATAAAAGCATGAGGAAAATCAAAATACTGTGAAAGGCCTCAAATGGATTTTAACTGTCATCGCTCATCTTGTCATCTTTTTAACCCTTATGGATATAAAAAGGAACAACAAAAGGGGAACAAAATAACAGATTTCTTAATATCTTTAAAAATGTGCTGTAATTACTGATGGTTGTGGTTGACTTCATTTATCAGGAAAATATTTAAAAATTCATCCATTGCAGCCATAAAAACAAATATCTTCACTTACAATAGTTAGATCTGCCTGATTTCTTCGTATGTTCACCTGTCAGTGTGGGTAAAAAAAACTTCCCTGTGGGTGAAAAGTGAAAAAGTAACAAAATGGTGCAATGCATTACAAAGTAGGAGCTCAAATGAATGTGTGTGTAGGTGTGTGTGCCAGGGGAGCTGTTAGTATAGTGTGGGGGCTACCTGAGTATCTGTTTGGGCGGCATGTGATAGGCATGTTTAGAAAAGAAAGAGGCAGAGGTCAGTGCAGACAGTACGTCTTTGGCAGAGATTGAACGCTCACCCTGGGAGCAAGACAAATGCTTTTTTCTGAATGGTGGCAACATGCCTGCTTTTAGTGTCATCCAGGCGAAACCTAGCGGGGGAGAGATTATTTGTATCATGCAGAGTCAAAGTGTCCATCTCCTAGTTGAGTCTTTAGAGAGGAAGACAGCCTTTTGCTAATGCCCTGTGTATTCACGGAGGAAGTAGGTCATTCAACAATGGAGCCAGCAGCAGTCGGCACTCTTCCCTTGCATAATACATTAAGTGTAATGTGCAGCAACTATTCAGAGGCCCCCGAAAGCTGTTATTTTATTCTGTAAATGCACACGGACATGACATTTAATATTGTCACGGAGCGCTGAATGACAGGATTTCATTGTGCGTCAAGTACAACATGATGCCAAGTTTAATCTGAGCACAAAGCGACATGACAAACGGGAAAACACGGTGTGTTCTCTAAAGCATGAACTCAGAATAAATGATGGGCGCTGAGCTCTGGGCACTGTAGACTGGAAGGGAGGATGTAAGGAGAAGATTACAGAGGAAAATCTGAGCACTGCAAAGAGGGCCACGGCCCCATTGTGTGCCTCGGATCACAAAGTATCCTTCTGTAAATCTATTTACAGCACCCCTGGCCCTTACTGTCTCTCTGCCTCCTGTCATCCATTATAGCAGCTGCTGAATAGAGATGAGAGAGGAAAAAGCTACATCTAGCTCATGTCAAAAGAGCAGCTCTTCAAAAGAACCTTTATTTACCAAAGACACTTTTTTTCTTTTCAAATTTCCGATTCCTGATGGGGTTATTTTTACAATTCTATCACTGTACAAACGTGTGTGTGTGTGTGCTTGTCCGTGTACCTGACTGTTTGTGTTTCCCTGTAGGAGAGGGCGCATTTTGAGAGCATGGGGCACCACCTTGGCAAGCTGGGTGAGGAAGTAAAGATCGGCCACAGAGTTATTGACCTCACCAGGCCAGAGGATCTTGACGGTAAGGCCATATTTGTGATTTTCTCTCTTCTTTTTTTCTTCTTCTTTTGCACGGAATTGTAAATGATGACTTCTAAGTATGATGTGTTTGTGTTTACTCCTGACCCACACAAATGCACTCAAAGTTTCTGTCAATTCTGTGCGTATGATCTAATCAAATTAAGTGGATTATCTCGAAACTTTGAAAGCAAAAGGAGTTTTGATGGCTGACAAAAGCCTGCAACTCAAAGTTAGTGTTGAAGGTAGAGTGCATGGGCGCGTGCAGAAACGTGCGTATGTGTGAGGGAGATGTGGGGGTTGGGGTTAAAGCCGTTTGAAATGAGCCGTGGCTCCGAGGTTTTCACGGGTAGGTGAGTGGAGGACAAGGATGCCTGAGGACAAAGCTGGCTTTTTTCCAAGCTCAGCTCCTGTTGCTGTTGGGCTTGTTTGAGGTCCGGGGCACAGGGGTGTAAATTCAGGTTTCACCAGTGTGACAAAACGTCATCTCCCTTTGTGGCGCTGGTTCCTACACAGGAGCAAGACGGACCTCAGTGCACCAATGTTTGTCAGACATAAATATTTGTGTCAGTTTCCATGGCACTTCAGAGTGAGAGCAAAGAGGAAAATGGTTCTGACTCATCTTTGATGCCTCAAAGACTCTCAAGGCAGAAGGACAGCTATTTCTCAGGACAATGTAACCCATCAACCTCGTTAAATAGCATCTTACACACATATTTCCCATCAGTTATAGAAAGAATTGCTCCTGCAAAATTGGTTCACATAGACTTTTACAATATATATACACTACCGTTCAAAAGTTTGGGATCACCCAGACAATTTTGTGTCTTCCATGAAAAATCACACTTTTATTTATCAAATGAATATAAAATATAGTCAAGACATTGACAAGGTTAGAAATAATGATTAATATTTGAAATATTAATTTTGTTCTACAAACTTCAAGCTCAAAGGAAGGCCAGTTGTATAGCTTATATCACCAGCATAACTGTTTTCAGCTGTGCTAACATAATTGAACGGGTTTTCTAATCATCCATTAGTCTTCTAAGGTGATTAGCAAACACAATGTACCATTAGAACACTGGAGTGATAGTTGCTGTAAAAGGGCCTCTATACACCTATGGAGATATTTCATTAGAAACCAGACACTTCCACCTAGAATAGTCATTTACCACATTAACAATGTAGAGAGTGTATTTCTGATTAATTTAATGTTATCTTTATTGAAAAAACTGTGCTTTTCTTTGAAAAATAAAGTCATTTCTAAGTGATCCCAAACTTTTGAACGGTAGTGTATATATATATATATATATATATATATATATATATATATATATTTACTCCCAAAAAAAGTGTGTTTACAGACTCCAAAGCAAATATCTTCTCACATCACACCCACCGTGACGATGCGAAATAGAGGTGCATTTAGTGGATTCATTGACATGTTTCCCATGTGAGCCACAGCAGCAGATCCCATCCCACCGTCTGACTCCTCGGACAGATGTGCTTCCAGCTCTCATTCTCCCAGTGGGAACCTTGTCTCTGTGGCTACTGTGGACTCAGGACTGAAACAGAGCGCACACCAGGGCAGTTGTTTCCTTTTAAGACCTGCACAGGGCCGAGGGAAAGGCTTGCGCCAGACGCCTCACATCAGTGTTCCCAGTGGGCTATGGATTAGGAGCAAGCTGAGGTTAGAGGAGAGGAGAGGTCTTCTTCCCAAAGGGAAATGGCTATGAGCCAGAGCAGTGCACATAACAAAAAAAACACAGTTGGCATTTATTCTTTTGCCACAAATATATCTGTCTGTCTCTTCCAGCTTCACCAACAGGAAAACACATACGGTTGAGTGATGTGAAACCTGGTTTTATGATGTGAACCACAAAGTGTTTACGCTTCTCAGAACATGTTTACATTTTTTAAATCCTTGTTGTGAGGATTTTCTGCTCCGTGGACACATCGAGGCATTGCTCCCTGGCACACCTTGATATATAGAAACATACAGTATACATCTAATTGCACCTTATGTGTGCTCTATTCAGCAACCTAAAAAGTTCTCATTTGCTTAGTTGATTTCAAAGGTCATGCAAATGTCAGGGTTTTGACCAGGTTAAAGTGTGTTGTCAAGAAAAGGGTTTTAAATATCACAGATGTTTAAATGACATTTAAAAAACTATATTTCAACATGTACTCAGCATCTGTTTCACATAAAAATAGTATTTTTTGTCACTGTTACTTTTCAACCTATATCAGTTTTAACCTAGACATCTGGGTGTCTTTTGACCTGCATATTGCCAAATCAATGCTAACTGAGAACTTCATGAATTCATAACTTAAGTCACACATGTAATTTATTGTTGTTACCACTCTGGTGCAGAAGGAGGGAATTTAATTTGAAATCTCACACTTTTTCCTCAGTAATTCAGAACACACAGTATACTTTCATGAAAAGGAAAATTACTGGGTGTACCTCCCAGGCCTAACATAGGGTGTGAAAGCCCCGGGGTGTGTAGCAGCTCTCTCTCCAGAACAGAGCGGCCACATAGAGTCGGCCCAGAGTACAGCGGACTTCTGTCATCACAGCAGTTCACACAGAAAGCTTTTGGTTACTTAAGCTAATATTTGCGAACCATGCAGCTTCCAAAGTCCTAAAGACTTCAGGAAAAAAAGTGGCAAAGGAATGGAAATAGATAGGATTTCCTTAATTTTACAAAGCTGCGAGCCACATGCAAGAACCCCCACAAATTCATTAAGTCTTTTAAGCTCTGAAAAAAACATTACCAAATACCACAAAGGCCTCAGCGCAGCCAGGACCTTTGTTCATCCGCATATGGCAGTATGGAGTTTCTGTGTAGCTGAGGTTTTGTGTTTGTCTAAACTGCCCCCATCACTGAGAGTCCACAGAGAACAAAGAGGTTGTTGAGAGATGTGTGGAGGCAGGAAACAGAATAAATCTTAACGCCCAGTGTGATAATATCAACCGTAGAGTGAGAAACGATGGGGCTTTAGCCAAGCAGTGTCTCCAACAATGTCCTCCTGGAATAGGATGAGAAGAACAGTAGTGTTGCATTGTTGTTACATTGACGGGTTCCTTTACATCGGTAGCTTGAAGCTGTTTCGGAGTTTCATTCAAGTTGATTGTTTGAAGAGGTTATGTTGTTGTTTTTCTTCCACTGTGAGGCCGTGGGAATCAAGCTCTGACTTTTATTGCTTTTCCTCGAAGAAAGCTTAGATGAGGAGGCTCAGACGTAATGATTTAACAAGTGGCAACAACAATAGACGAAAAGGTCAACACAATCAGTCAGAAAGTTCTGTTTTGAAGTTGACACATTGAAATGTACCCCCAGAAGGACACATTGCTCTGTGCATCTCCTTCTGTGTTCACAAAGCTAAGATGTTGTGAAAGATTAGATTCCACTTTTAAGCTCAATGCATATGAGAAGGAAAAGAGTAGACACAAGTAAAAGCCATAGCCTGCATGTTAAAACAGGTAGGCCGTTTGCTCCCTGTACGCACACTCACACACAAGTGCTCCAGATAACTCAAACCCTCCTAACTGGAAAGAAGAAAAGGATTCACACGTTATAATAGGGCTTATATCACTTGTAATTGGTAATGGTTTAATTAGCATGCAATGAGCTCAGGCTAGAACAGGGACACCGAGCGCTGTCTCCTGTCCGTACACATTCATCTCACCTGATCCTGCTCTGAGGGAGTGGCTCTCGAGTCAGCAGTAAATGCCTTCAGTCAGAGGTGTTAGATCTGATCCCAACAGGGAGGGCTTGGACGGTTTGCGTGATTGTTGCCGGCTCACTGAGGCTCGTCCTCTTGAGCGGATTCCTGGGTGACATTATGTGTCTGCCCGCAGAACAAAGATGAGTAAAGGGGGAGAAAAGGGGGGGGGGGGAGAGGGGACGGCAGGGGCAGTGCTACCCTCTGGCTTGGTACATGGTCGAGTCTGAGCCTGCAGCTCACAGGTGTGATCGGCTTTTTGGGACTCACTGCATTCTCTCTCTATTTCTCTCCCCTTGTATCTGCTTCGTCCCTATCCGCTCTTGCTTCTCCATTTATTATCTCTCTCCCCCCCCCCCCCCCCCCCCCCTACACACACAATCATTCTTTCTCACTGTAATTCATGCTGCTCATCTGCAGTGTTTCCAGGAGAGACAAATTAAAAGAGGATTCCCATATTGCTCTGTCACACTTGAGCTGCAGGCCTCATGAATCACAATAAATTCTATTAAGCAGCACTCCCTCTGTTTCGCTCTCTCCCCCAGCTACCACCCGGGGGGGCTGCCCCTGTCACTGCTAAACATCTGTGTTTATTTACACAATCACACACCTAACTAACTGATTCCTAAATGTCCTGCACCTCCTGGAAAAAAATTAATGTTAATGCTCATTTGCAAAATGTCAGACCAGTGTCATGATTTTCAATGAAAAGACAGAAACAATGTTGCAGTAAATTGCATTTAGCAGCTTCTAGGGATTTGCTGAGGCTGGCTGCTAATGTGCCGGATGCCTCTGATTAAGTCATATATTTTATTGGGGCTGAGTACGGTACAAATTGCTTACATGGTCTTATATTTCACACGGCCACTTCCCAAACTCTATGTACTCTAATGCTTGGAGTTAATGATAATATCAGGTCAAAGGTCGAAGTGTGGTAAGATGTTGGCTTCGCAGAGGCAGCCTTACATCTGAGTCAACTTGATACCTTCATTACTTTGTTAAAAAAGAAATCCAGGGCCACGCCACCTGCCTCAGCACAGGTGACGATGATGTAACATTGCTGTCGTTCGTTTCGACTGCTTTCTGTAGCATCAGACAGGCACTTTTCCATGTGCCATCATGTGAGCAAAAACCATGCCTCATCCGGATTCCCTCCAATGAACCAAGTCACGTGGCTGGTTTCCTGGCTAACTATGGATGTGGCACTAGCTGATGGCAGGCGCTTGTTGTGTCCCCCTCCCTGTAAGAAGCTCACCTCTGCCCATATGCATGCACACCAGTATATAAATTGCTGAATCAGTGTCAGTGATAGAGTAATGGCACGGGAGGCATCGTAAATTACAGCAAGCGATCCCGGGGCGCAGACACTGGCTGTCGTGTCTGAGTGAGCGCTGCGCTCCTGAGCTAATGAATACCTTCATCTGGCCCCGGCAGTCAGCAGATTGCCCCGCGTTGATGGATACTGTCAGCCCTCCGCCACACCACATTTCATTGCACAATAAACATGGTTGTCAAAACCAAACAAAGTGAAATCAATTCATCCTGTACAGTGAGTGCATGCTAAATGAAATTAACGTACTGTGGGGTTCGGTGGCAGCAAAGGTAGTGTATTATTTCTGAATTCATGATGGCTTTGGGCCTATGGACTTTTTGGAGGCAGAACAAGAGATGGTAATCGCAGAGTTCAGAAAAGTGTCAAAGAAAATACCTCCGTGTTCCGATTCAGTATCTTTGTGCATCCTGTATGTGAGAGACTGAGCAGAGGGAAGGGATTTTCAGATTAGGTTTATGCAGATTATCATATGAAATAAAAAAGGAGAACAAAGTCTAAATATATGATTCACTATGTGGTCAAAATACTAAATAAATGAAATTTATGACATAATAATGTAGGACCTTTTGAATATATATTTGTTTAAAATTATGAAAAAAGGTAATTTCTTTTTTAGGAATATAAAAATGAAGAAGAAAAAAAACGAAAATGTAAAGAGGTGGTTTTTCCCCCCCGAAAAAGAAGTATATATATATATATATATATATATATATATATAGTATTTTTTATAGTATTATATAAAGTACATTTTCTAAATTATTTTATTATTGTGACTGTTAACTTCTATTGGAAAAGGGCTGAATCCTTTGGGGAGCCACTCGTACAGAGCCACAATGTGAGAACACATTTCCAGCGGTCTCCCATATGACGGCAATCACCGATGTGGCTGTTTGATTGTTAAACATGTTTTGGTGGAAATTGATTTGGGGGTTCTTTGTGCTGACAGGGTACAAAGATGGGCAGCAGGACCTCAAACATTCTCTGTGAGCAGAAACCAGACTTCCACCGCACCTCCGTCTCTTTACACTGGAGGTGGTTGTGGGCTCCTCCAGTACAGCCGCTGTGTGTGTGTGCCTGTCTCTGCACATATTGCCCTTTCACTACTTGTCTCCCATAACACTTTTCAAAAGAAGATACACTTTTCCTTAGTGACAACATTCAATCTCCTGAGGCTGAAATGGTGCAGCAGCATCTTCAGTGATTGGAGCAAAGCGAGGTTTCTGTGGATTTGGAATTAATGTCTCTGCACAGCCCTCCATTACTCATTAAGAGTTTGATTTTGTTTATCAACTGAAATAATAATAGAAATCAATCCACAGGTAACGTGTGCCAAGGCTGCTCGTAGAATGCTCTAATGAGACGGCTTCACATGTGGATGATGAAATATGCATGAGTCATCCCAAGCTTTCTTTTCCAGATTTGAGATCATTAAAGATGTATCGTAGCATATGGGAGGCTTTTTTTGTCTTATTTTTCAAGCCTTGTTTATCAACATGTTTTTGTTTGTTTAAATATTTATACTGCTTTTATTTAATTCTTTCACATCTTACATATAAAAGGAAGCAAATGCGCATGCAAACAGAAATGCTTATCAGCCTGATGTACAGTTTAATACTGAGAGAAACTCTCTCATGCTGATTGTGAATGCCCTGATTGAGAAACAGCGCGTTGCAGAATCGGCTCAGTCTCTGATCGCAAATTTGGAGAGTGAGAGTGAGAATCAGACGGAAGGAAAAAAGAGAGAGCGTAAAGCAGGAAGGAGAGCAGGAGGAACGGCGTGCTTACATTTATTGTGTGCATATGTGTTAAAATGTAAATTTTTCTTAGACTGCCTCAAGTCCTGTATTTGGCATTTATGTTTGCATTCTTGCACTTTTTATGGAAACTATGAACGTCAAATTGAAATGTATGTGCCTCCGCAGAGTGTGAACACTTGCAGACAAAATATATTTACTGCCATTCAAGTCCACGGTCTTTTGGCTTTGGATAGACCTAAGGATAAGTTAAAGAGCGCAGCTCCCCTTAAACTAACATTGTATTCGCTTTTATAACACATAAAATATAAGCCTGTCGAGTCTGGTATTCCACTCAAACCCCCCCCCCCCCCCAAGAGGCTCTGCAGCCCAGCACTCATCTAAAACAATGTTGATGATGAGGACAGTAGATGGATAGTTTCAACATGGCTCGTCGTTTAATCAATGCCGCCGGGTCCCTATTCCTAGGAAGTAAATGGCTGTGCAGATAAACCTTAACCCCGTTATTGTTGGCCAACAGGAGGCGCTGGATCTACTGAGGCCCGAGTCTTCAGGGAAGCCAGAGGGAGGAACAACAACAACAACGAGCCCCACATTAAAAGGCCAATGAATGCGTTCATGGTGTGGGCCAAGGATGAGCGGCGCAAGATCCTCCAGGCCTTCCCTGACATGCATAACTCCAACATCAGCAAGATTTTGGGTAAGAGCTTTTAAATCAAATACAAGTCGGTCAAGCAAATATCTCAAGGTATCCCTCTCAAGACAACGGCTCTGTAACGACTTGTATAAAGACACCGGTGAGGGTCAGTGCTTTAATATCCCAGTTAAAAAAGAAACATACTATCACTTAATTTTCACTTATGTCAGTGGCAAATGAAACCAAAAGTGCTCTGCATCATCAATCCGAAACGTCCATTGTGCCTCTGTCCCTCTCAGCCTGCAGCCGAACAGAAGCACCTATCTGGCAGTGTTTGCAGCTTATGAATAAACACAAAAGTTATTTGATGACACGCGGTAGAGGCGGCGAACTAGCTTTCTGTGATTTTGTTCATCAATCTGAATTGTTCGTAACACCTTCCACTCACCAAGCATACAGTTGATTTGACCAAGTAGCTAGCGTCAGAAGGAGGAGGGGGGGGTGTTATCTCATAGGCCACTGAGCATCAGGTCACCATGGCATACAGATGGATTTATAGCCCATCACTAAGTGTTTGTCATGAAAAATGACAGAGGCTAAATGGGTCTCGTCCCCTCAGCATTGGAGTCCATACATCAGGGCTGTTAAAAGTGCTGTCATCCAGTAGCTATAGGACACGGCACAGAGCTGCAGTATTTACTGCCCCAGCCTGTTGTTTCTTACCGTTTGACTCTGTGCTATCCAGAGGAGTGGAACAAACAATTCATCAGGATTTTTCCAGACAATTATTACTGTTATTATGTACAGTTCATTGTTGAAGTAGGCTTTGGCCAAATGTGATCAAATGTATGTGTTTGATTATAGATCATCAGTTATTAATTATGTTCACCCACTTGTGTTCTAATATGTGAACTCTGAATCGACTGTGTTGTGCAGGTTCTCGGTGGAAGTCCATGACTAACCAGGACAAGCAGCCATTCTATGAGGAGCAGGCCCGTCTGAGTAAGCAACACATCGAGAAGTACCCGAACTACAAGTACAAGCCGCGGCCCAAGAGGACCTGCATCATCGACGGGAAGAAACTCCGCATTGGAGAGTACAAGCAGATGATGCGCTCACGGCGGCAGGAGATGAGGCAGTTCTTCACTGTGGGGTAGGTGTGCTGACACAAGTCCCACGAACTCACCACACAGAAAATACCAAACATAACAAGTGGACTTAGCTTTTAGCCACCTTAGAGCATCTCCTCGTACACCTTTTCCAAAAGTGAGTGAGTTAACCTCTACTTTATTGATTTCATAACAAGGGCCTGACATGTACATTAAAATAGTGTTTTTTCAGTCGCTGTAAATTAATAATTTGAGACAATAGCCAATGGAGCGTGAAGTGCAGACATTATTACAGGATATACGCTTTAAGTACAGACCTATAGAAGCCTGGAGGGCAGCACTCTGAAGCATAACACTTTAATTTACTGTGTGTGGTGAGCAGGAGAACTTTTCTCCAGGTGTTCCCATGTCAGTCATAAGCTTCAGTGACTGGAGTATCAATCATCCAACGCAACAGCAGACAAGAGCAGCGCTAACCACGCATCGGTTTTATGTCACCAATAAACTGGGTCGTGTTTCTGAACGGCTCAAGACGGGAGCTGTCAGGAAAACCTTTCTTTCCCCAAATCCTTTTCACAGAGCTGCTGGCTTGAAGCCGACTGATGTGGGAAACCAAGCGTTTCAGTTTAAGTGCAAAGAAAAAAAACCTAAATGCGAAATCCGAAGCTACCATAAAAAAAGAAAAGAACATATTTATATTTGTTTATCGTTTTCTTTTCTTTTGTTAATTGTATTTGTATTAAAACTAAGCCACGTGTGTGATATCTTAATTAGTTTTCTTCTCTTTCCCGTACATCCAGACAGCCACCACAGATTCCCATCACCACCAGTGCTAGTATGGTCTATCCTGTGGCCATCACCATGGCAACCACCACACCCTCACCTCAGATGACATCAGAATGCTCGAGTGCCTCCGCGAGTCCCGAGCCCTCCATTCCTGTCATCCAGAGCACCTACAACATGAAGCTAGAGCCCAGTACCTTGGTAAACAACAGTGTGCCGGTCAATGGCGTGCATGAGATGGACATTTTCGAGGATTTTGAGGATGAGCCCAAAACAGACTACAGTAGTGAAAATGACACACGAGGGCCAGTCAGCGCCAAATGAGATCTCCTAAAGGGAAGAGGCCAATGCCGGCGCAGACACAACACTCATACAGGAGGATGCCCACGGGGTTGGTCTGATCTGAGGGAGTGTAAAAGCAAAATAAAACTAAACTACACCACAAAGGTTTGAAAATGTAAAATAAATAATTAACGATGTATCATTTAGAAGCCAGCATGCAGATGTGGCTTCATCAAAATCAAAAGCTATTTGGTCTTAAGTGTTTCTTTAAGTTTGTAAAGAAGTTTGGTTGTGGGTTTTTTTTCTATCTCATTGTTTATTTTTTCATTGAGATTATAGACATTTACACAATTGGATCGTAGAACAAAAGACGTAACTTGAAAATGAACATTTAATATAGATCTCTAATTCTTCCAGACATTTGCCTTTTCAATTTAGATGATTTTGATTTATATTGCATAACTGTTCAAGATGGGGATAATATTCTCACTCAGGTATAGTGTGCCAGCCAACAGCTTGTGAATGTTTATAATCAACAATTAATTATTAGTATTATCAGTACAAAATATCAGAAAATTCATATAAAGTGATTCCAGCTTGTTACAGAGGGGAAATTACACATTATTATTACTATTATTCTTATTCTTATTCTTATTATTAGTGTTCTGTTATTTTTATTACACAAACTGCATAATTTAGTGCAGAAGTGCCAAACATTTCAAGCTGTAAACTCTTTAGGGAGAGGCTTCTTGAGTCCTGGACAATCTCTTGATCCCTTAAGACAGCTTAATTATCCAGAATTCTTTAATTTACCCGAACAGAATAAAGAGATGAAACTCAGGAACTCGGAGGCAGCCGCTCTGCTGGAGGTTGAAGTAGACAACATGGCTGGTGATGCTAGCTGTTCTCCAGGGAGCCCAATGCAGTGATCATCAATGAAAGCGGCCAGCCCTTTCATTTCCTCTTCCCAGTCCACGCAGAGCACCGTGGCGTCCTTAACGCATTTCCAACACTGCAACCCAGTCCGATTCACCAAGTTCTTAATCAGAGTGATTGTAATCAGGCCAGAATGAAAAAAGGCCAAAGGCCCCCAATCTGTGGGATTGGAACCACAGCAGAAGGCAGCTTTGGGGGCATTACAATCTCAAATTGATGTTGTACAATGTTTAGCTACAGTACATTCTGTTAAACGCTTTAGCCCTACTTGGACGGTAAGTTTAAAGTCTTACGTCTTCATTTTTTTTCAATCTTAATTCTATTTTAGACATTGTAAATCTTAAATTGACACTAAGAAGTCTTAAAGCGGAGCACGGTCATCGGGTTGATGCAATGAGTTGATTACTGCCGTAGTCTTAAAAGGAGTGACAGTTTATGAGGATATTTATAAACTTACAGAAAGGCTCAAATCGTATGTTTGTTTCTTAAATGACCTCGTCATATGCGCATGACTGGGCGAACTTAAAACACAGATTTTTGCAATAGTGCACTTATACAAATATAATTTTGTCACCCTTGAGCCTTATGTTGTTATTTAAAAAAATAAATGTATCGGCTTTCGAAATGCACCTCACGCTTTTGCATTTAAAACAGGCAGTGATTTAAGCGCCAAAGCTGATAAGTGGTGACCTTCTGGAGACGGCAGCGAGATAAAGCTCGGCCTTGATGTTGAGACCCAGATCCTCTTTGCAGGGCAAAGGGTCTAAGTGGCTTGCCTCCCTGCCATGCCCTGCTCTGACCCCTGCCCGGGGCAACCTCAGCACCCAGGGGGCGCCATCTGGCTCAGAGAAGAGAACACACCAGGGCGGGATGGGAAACAATACAAATGGGCCTTGTGTCCCTCATTGTGCTCTCCATCAAAGTACTGGTGGTACGGCCTCAACAGCGCTCCCACGCTGGCCCAATCACTAGGCACTGGTGAGCAGATGGAACAAGTACATCAAGCTGTGGGGGATTATTAAAATGACTGACGACTGGGTATCATCTGAAATACAACATTATTAATGCATGACTCCTGCTATTCCCCTCCTTTGCCCTTGAACCTGTCCATTTCAGAAAGAGATCAGAGCTTTTTGAAGGATCTGAATGGCTGGTCACTGGCTTTAACTGGTCAAGATCCCCACTGCTGGTCACTGCATTTTCCTCCTAGCTCTAATTGGTACAGATGGCTCTACATATCTCTTACGCACTCATTTCTTCTGTACTTTTATTGTCAATATAAGTGCTGGCTTGTGTTGTTTCTACTTTTTGGAAGCATTTATATTCTTAGTCGTGTAGGTTTTTTTATCCAGGCCATTCATAATTCCTGTTTTACTTTCTTCTCCATCACACCTTTTCTACATTATTCTCATTTTGAGGTACACAACGTTTTGGGACGCTCTCCTACAAACAAACCCAAGTGGATTTCCCTCCAAGTCAAACTGTTTAACATGTTCAAGCGGTTTGCGCCTGTTTGCTGGTGGTTGGATTGATTTGTATGTGTGATTGTAAATATGTTCATGACCATGCCACACTTGCTTTAGTTGGCTGGGAGTTAAAGAGGACTCTTCATGGAACTGAAACTTGACTGTGCTTATATAGCAACAACAAAAAAGAAAAAGAAAAATGACATGAACTCACAAGGAGACAATGTTTTTTAAGTGTTATAAGCACTGGATATAAATTGTATTTTTATCAATTCTGATTAATGTGAAGCTGTTCGAGGAAAAAAACACCATGAATGAACAAAAATCTCCAGTTGGACTCAAGTGGGTTTGCTCTCACAGTTGCCAGATTTTAGTCCTTTTTTTGTCTACTTATTTTGTTTATTTATGCAAAGACTCATGTGATGAATGAACACTTTGTTTAAGCTTCAGGGCTGCCTAGGGGAGAGACTCAGCACAAGAAAAAATGAGCAGAAAATTCAACAGCAGGCTCGGTTGGCCGTCAAACACCAGACTTCAGTGCATTGTATATTGTATTTGAAATTGTAGAGTATCAAAATATTGTATTTATTATCAGCCACTGCTGGCTCTAAAATTGTCAGTAAAACAACAACACAGACAATCAGAGAAATAGAAAGAAGAAAAAAAACATGTTTGATGAATTTGAGCTTAAAATGGTTTTCAGTGAATTCACCATCTCATTTAGATTTTATTGTAAATATAACATAGGAAATATATTTTTGTTCATTAGTGAAGTATAAGTTATGTATTTGGCTGTTCTATTTTATTTTTTCTGTTTTATTTTTGTACATGGTTTCATGTTTCTAAAACCGGACAGGTCCCCGTACCTCATGCAGATGCTGGTTTGACCTGAGACAGAGTGAAACGCCTCACTTGCCAATGTTATCTTCCTTGGACTATTCAAAGAAGCAATCAACATGAATTATACTCATCAGACTTGTTTAAACACAGGGGTCATTACATGTACGGTACTCATTTAGGCAATACGCTCTTGATATGAAAGGATTATACAACAATATGTTTCCAATCGTCCTACAATCTATGTGGTACCCTTGTGTTTTTTGGTTATAACAGCACTCATAGTTTGCGTCAATTTTCTTACGAGGAGCTGATACCATCCAAAAAACCCTGCATGCATCTGGCTTTCATTTACACCACAATAAACAAAAGTGTTTTTTCATGAATGATTGTTTCAAACTAGTGATGTTTTCAGATGTTTAAAGAGGTGGGAGCGTGCAAATATTTCTTTCTTTCAATGTGGCGAAATGCACCAACATGGAGCATTCTGCATACTTAATTCTCTCCTTGTCATTTTTTTGTATGTTGCTGATTCCTATTGAACTTGGTCACGACTATCCAGCCATCTGCATATGTAGCCCTCATCATTTAGTTTCTCTCAATCCACTTGCTGGTTTGAACAAACAACTGAAGACAAAAGGTTGTATTCTGTTCCAACATTAGTTTGTTCTGTCTGAACTTTGCGATGTATATGGTGGGAATGTTCTCTGTGTTAATTTAATCAGCACAATTCACTGACATGCTGGACTGACATGCTAGCTGCTGTTCAGAAGTGTAAAATATGTTATTCGGGGCAACATTTATAGTTGCCTTTGGTACTTTGCTTTTTAGAGTTGTCTCTCAAGCAACACTGTGTGTGGCTCTTCTATCATTGGAGCCATTGTTTTGAAATTGCTGGCAGTCTGATACAATTTTCTGCGAAGAATTTTTTTTTTCTGGCAGGTACCTAAGCCCATGGCAAGTATTGATTGGGTGTAGAGAAAATGAAATACAGTGTCTGTTGGTCTGTTGCTGCTTTAAAAAAAAAGTTTATGTCTGAATATGTAAATAGTTTATCATAATATCTTGTACAGTCCAATGTAAAGTTTTTAATTCAACTTAAAAAAAAAAAAAGGTTTGCCCATCACATTGTGTTCACATTCTTCTTTATACAGTACAACAAATTAATTATTTGCTAGGGGTATTATTGATAAAAAAGAAAAAAAAAGAAAATGTTCAGAATTTTTTTAAATGTTTGTTTTGTTTTGCTTGGCTTCAAAGTGTACACCAGCAAGTCTTTTGGTTTCCATGTGCAGTATTGACGTGAGGTGAACTTAAGGTGAATAATTTTACAGTGGTGTGTGTGGAGAGCTGTCTTCTCCGCTTCAATAGTATTAATACACTATATCAAGTAAAAAACAAACCAATGGGTGACACATTCGGGTGCATCTAGGCACCATTGAAAATGTGTATACTGTATATGATTAAATTATCCCCACAGGATCAATTCAGGCATTATAATGTAACACCATTTTCTGTATGTCTCAGTCCATTGTAACAATGCAACAGTGGGATGACTAACTGCCTGTTTAAAACTCATTTACCTCAAGAATTCCCTCCTTTTCTGTAAAAGAAACAGAAATTGTGTTACAGAAAACTTCTCCCATCACTCCATCTTTTGTACTGCTGTTGACACTTACAAATTAAAGAGACATTTTGTTTTAAGATTTGAGTAATTATTTTCATTGTGGAGGCATTCGTCATGGTACTTCCTGTTTCCTGTGTGTTTCTGCTGTGTGAGAAAACATAGGTTGGAAAAATATTACGCTAATGGTGTTCGCATATTTTAGTCCATTTTCAGATGTTTATCCATCACATACATGGTGGCTGAAATCTAAAAAATCACAGTTGTTTCCTTTCTTTGTCAAACTTAGTTTAAAAAGATGACTATTGGAACTATTATTTAAAGAAACCGTTTGATTAATGAAAACTTTTTTATTACATCACAATAGGTTATACATACATTTTCAGGTCAGTTATGCCAAGAATAACTGACATAAATATATATAATTGTCTAAAAGCTAAACGAACAGATTCATCTTTAGATAATGTATTGTATGTTAGCGTTTATTTAGAAAAGATCAATGATGTGCTTTTTATATGATACAATATAATATGCGTGCTAATGTTGATGGAGGACTATACATACTAAATTGAATTAATCTGAAAAGAAAGAAAGAAAGCATCACCTGCGTTAGACTTTCTGCGCCATGTGTTTGTGCTTATGTTTTACATTTTATAGCACACTCAAAGAGGCATTTGTATCATAAATATGTTACTTCAACATCAGTGAAACAACACTTAACATATACACAAGTTTGGTTTCAGTACTATCGGTTGCTTGTTAGTAGAATCAGATCGTGAACTAAATGTCTAATGTGATCAACCACTAAGCTTGAAGCCTGAAGTCATCTGGACATTTATTGGAGCCTGACTTATCAGCAAAAGTGCATATTTATACCTGTTGGTACATAAGTTAAGTCGTTGCTTTAATGTCGACATATGAGCAACTTCAAACCGATCCGTTTGCCGTGGCTCAAAGAGTCCGTGCGACTCGAATCGTTTCATCTTCCCACGTCCACACGTCTGTATTCCACAGGCCAAGAACAGTGTGTAAAGACAGTAATAACAGAAGCATGTGGGCATTCCCGCCGTCTGTGTAGCCGATGTTTATGGACTCCATCGGCCCCGTCTTTCTTTATCCCTGTAGCTAGCAGCAGCAGCAGCCTAATTTAGGCTGGATATCAAAAGAAATATATATTAGATATAATATCTTATGCAGCCCAAATTAACTGCCACCTTCCTGAGCCTTCCTGCCTGAGCACTCGTTTGTTGTTAATGTTTGTTTGGATATTTTTACTTTCATAATAGTAATTGAAAGTGGCTTGGCGCTGTCATTGCTGGTGAATTTGTTAACTTTCTTGCTAGATTAAACAACCTTTGACTCTCGTGCTGCTATTTACTTTCATTGGAGAAGAAGTTATGGTTGGATAGTTTTCAATTTTTTCATCTAGTGAACTCTTGCTAGTTTCTCAGGATAAGAAGAAGTGTTCAACATTATGATGAAAAGTCAAAGTTCATCTTAAACTAATGTGGGATACATTACAATTGCAAGTATTAAAACCAACTGATGGTTTTGTTTTCAGTGCGATTAATGTGGAAGTGTATTGAGTATTCAGTGCTGCAGAAGAAACCACCGTCTTTGGAGACAACTAGGTACTCAGAGAGCAGGTGACTCTCGGCCATCAAGAAGTGCAGAACGCACAGACGACCAAGAAGATGTTGGAATAATCATCAACGGTACGGAAGGTCTTTACGGCCATGGTCATTGCAAATATACTAGCCATTTTATTTGGCCTTAAGATTAGTTCATGATTGCCGCAGTGAAGCCGGGGGGAGGATGACGTCATTACCGCCTGCGCTGCACGCCCGAAAGGTCCAAAGGTGGTCATGGCATCTTATTTGTGCACCGTGGACATTTTAGAATTTACCACGTGCGATAATGTGACTCTCACAAATAGTTTAACGCTAGAAGCACTATTTTCATGCCTCGGGATTACACCAAAAATAATCATTTGATTTTTAGATGCTTAAAACACAAGAGGTTAAAACATCTACATCTGAGTTTATATTTTGCCAGATTATTACAGATAATTATAATCCCTCCTCTGCATTGCGGAGGTTAATTGATAGCCTTTTCTTGGTTAGACTTTTTTTTCATTTTGTTGACACGCCTTCTGGCGATTCGGAGGATAACACATGCTCGGCGCACTTCTGCGGCGTCTCGCGCTACGGGGCCAAGCACGAGTATAAACAAAGAGTCATGCACCTATTGGAGTTGAGCAACCCAATAAACCTCAAATAAACATTTGAGGTTCTTTACAAACGTGTGATGGAACTGAGCTGGAGGGTAATCTGTTAGAAGGAACAATTTAGACACGACACTTCAAGTGAAGGGAAAGACCCTCAAATAAATCTCTTTTGATCCACACGTGGAACTGTTAGAATTAGAGATAGTATCGTATTTGTTTCAAATGATTGGTGTCTGTATATTTCTCGATTTTCTATATTTTTCTTGACAAATGAAGTGACCAAAATCAATTAATTAGATAGATAGATAGATAGATATATACTTTATTAATCCCCAAGGGGAAATTTGTCGTGACAGTAGCAGCAACACACGAGTAAAAACAAAACACAAAATATAAGAAACAGGGATGAAAGATATAGAAGTATACAAGTAAAATAAAAGTAAAATACAAAACAAAATATATATGTAAATATACAACACACATGCATACACAACACACAACAACACTGACAAATCAAATACACAAAATATTAAATATAGACAGAGTGCAAAAAGCAAAGTGTGTGTATGAGTGCAGAGCAAATGAAATGAAATGTGTGTGTATGTGTAGTGCAAACAAATGAGATGTGTGAAGTGCAGATCAACATAGTGTAAGTATTCAGTTATTGCACTATGATCTGGCAAGAGGTGATCTGTTATAGAGCCTCATAGCCGTCGGCAGGAATGTTCTCCTGTATCTGTCCTTGTGGCAGCGGAGCGTGAGGAGACGTCTGGAGAAAGTACTCCTCTGTCCCTGTAGGAGGTGGTGGAGAGGGTGGTCCGGGTTGTCCAATATGGACACAAGTTTCTTCAACGTCCTCCTCTCCACCACCTGTTCCAGGTGCTCCAGCTGGCAGCCGATGATGGAGTGTCATGTGGGGTCACGGTTGTCGCAGCAAGAGAGGACCCAAACGCCGACATTACTCCACAAACTATTTAATTACGAAAATCACAGACCAGACCAGACAGGAACGAGAAAAACGCGGACCAAACAGTACGAAGCCACACTGGGAATGAGACAAACAGAGTTTACATACACAGGCAAGGTGAGAGGATTGGACAACGGGGAACGAGACACAGGTGGACACAATGAGGGCGGGGCCAGCAATCACACAGAAGGAAACAATCAGGGCCAGGGCAGACAATCACAGGGAGACAGATGACACAAGGACTTCAAAACAAGACACAAAACTAGACACAAACTCCAGATCATGACAGTACCCCCCCCTCAAGGGACGAATTCCAGACGGCCAAGCGTTCCACAAGGGTGGGTGGAGGGGAGCCGGAGGAGGGTCCAAGGCTGCAGAAGCAGTCCGGGGGGCGGGCCGCAGGACGATAAACAGGCCAAGGGGCGTGCTCCGGAGGGCGGGCCGGAGGACAAGGGCGGGGAGCTAGGGGACCGGGCTCAGGAGAGGAAGTCCCAGGGGTACCAGGGTCTGGGGATGGGGGCCCTGTGGGACCAGGACCAGGCAACGAGACATGGGGAACCGGGGCCAGAACATCGGGGGCTGGAGGCGGCGGCGGAACTCCGGGGACCGGAACCGGAACATCGTGGACTGGAACCGGTGACGGAACACCGGGGACTGGAACCGGTGACGGAACACCGGGGACTGGAACCGGAACATCGTGGACTGGAACCGGTGATGGAACTCCAGGGACTGGAACCTCGGGGTCTGGAGCCTGTGACGGAACACCGGGGACTGGAACCTCGGGGTCTAGAGCCGGAACATCGTGGACTGGAACTGGTGATGGAACTCCGGGGACTGGAACCTCGGGGTCTGGAGCCTGTGACGGAACACCGGGGACTGGAACCTCGGGGTCTAGAGCCGGAACATCATGGACTGGAACCGGTGATGGAACTCCAGGGACTGGAACCTCGGGGTCTGGAGCCTGTGACGGAACACCGGGGACTGGAACCTCGGGGTCTAGAGCCGGAACATCGTGGACTGGAACCGGTGATGGAACTCCGGGGACTGGAACCTCGGGGACAGGAACCGCCAACACTGACTGCAGGGCCCGGAGGGACTCCCACATCTCCTCAAGAAGAACATCAGCATAAGCTGGCCAGGCAGGAACCGTGCAGTGGAAACTGCAGAAACTGGATCTTGCAGAGTCCAGGGTCTGGGGATGGGGGCCCTATGGGACCAGGACCAGGCAACGAGACATGGGGAACCGGGGCTGGACGGGACGGATCACGGGGAACCGGGGATCGACATCGAGTTCCAGCTCCCACCTACCAGGTCGGGCAATCGGTTTGGCTTTCGACCAGGGACATTCCCCTTCGCACTGAGTGCAAGAAGCTCTCCCCCAGATATGTCGGCCCTTTTCCCATCATCTCCATCATCAACCCTGTCTCGGTGAAACTTCAATTGCCACGTTCCATGAGGGTTCACCCCGTTTTTCATGTTTCCCTCCTCAAGCCCGTTGTCTCTAGCCCCCTTAATCCGCCGCCAGACCCCCCTCCACCCCCCCGGCTCATCGAGGGGGGCCCCGTCTATACGGTCAATCGCCTCCTGGATGTCCGTCGCCGTGGTAGGGGGTATCAGTACCTGGTTGACTGGGAGGGTTATGGTCCGGAGGAGCGGTGCTGGGTTCCCCGTTCCCGAATCTTGGATCCAGGCCTCATAACTGCCTATCACCGGCGGAACCCCGTTAGACCTGGTAGTTCGCCAAGAGGCTCCCGTTGAGGGGGGGGTACTGTTAGGGTTCCTGTCTGCTCCTAGTGTGTGATTCCCTGTCTTGTTTCCCTTCTGTCTGTGTGGTGTTGTCTGTCTATAGTATCCACCCCCGGTTTCCGCCCACTGCCACGCCCGCTTCCATTGGACCAGCTGTGTTGAGTTCGGGTAATCACCAGCAGTGGTTATAGGGACCATGTCTTTCTCTGGCTCACTGTCAGGTCGTTCCGGTAAGACCAGTTGTTCATCAGCAGCGCACAGGCTCGGTTGAGTTTCCCTCCCGACTCCACAGGCTCGGTGGAGTTGCCCTCCCGACGTTGGAGTGAGACTGCCAGTTCCCCCGTGTTGAGATTTGTTTGTTTGTTGTTTTTTGGTTTTGTGAATTCAGGTTAATAAGATCCTGAATTGAATACTGAAGCTACTGTGTTGCGTGCGTTTGGGTCCTCCACAACACTCATAGCATAACATGGAGCCAGCCTTCCTAACCAGTTTGTTGAGACGGCTGGTGTCACCGGCTCCGATGCTGCTCCCCCAGCAGACAATGGCAAAGTGCAGCACACTGGCGACAACCGACTGGTAGAATAACTCCAGCATCTTGCTGCACACGTTGAAGGATCGAAGCTTTCTCAGGAAAAAGAGTCGACTCATCCCCTTCTTGTACACAGCGTTGATGTTGGCCTTCCAGTTCAGTCGGCTGTCGATGGAGACGCCCAGGTACTTGTACTCCTCCACCATGTCCACGTCCACTCCCAGGACACTCAGAGGTGGAGGAGCTGTCGCCTTCCTCCTGAAGTCCACCACCATCTCTCTGGTCTTGGCCACGTTCAGCCGCAGGTGGTTCTCATCGCCCACTTTACAAAGTCACTCACCACTGCCCTGTACTCCTCCTCCCGTCCATCCCTAATACACCCGACCACTGCAGAGTCATCAGAGTACTTCTGCAGATGGCATGACTCCGTGTTGTACTGGAAGTCACTGGTGTACAGGGTGAAGAGGAAGGAGACAGAACAGTTCCTGTGGGGCTCAACATCACTGACCACCGTTCCAGACAGCACACGCCCATTCTGACAAACTGTGGTCTGCCTGTGAGGTAGTCAGTGATCCAGGAGATGGTGGACGCATCCACACCGACCACCGCAGCTTCTCACTCAGCAGCAGTGGCTGGATGGTGTTAAATGCACTGGAGAAGTCAAAGAAAGTGACTCTCACAGAGACACCGGTTCCATCCAGGTGCGACTGAGCTCGTTGCAGCAGGTAGATGATGGCGTCGTCCACTCCCACATGAGGCTGGTAAGCAAATTGCAGAGGGTCCAGCGACGATTTCACCTGCGGCCGGAGGTGGGCCAAGACCAGCCTCTCCAGCACCTTCATCACATGGGAGGTGAGGGCGACCGGTCGGAAGTCATTGAGGCCAGATGGTGTTGACTTCTTTGGGACAGGGACCAGGCACGACGTCTTCCACAGCACCGGGACCTCCCCCTGCCTCAGGCTGAGGTTGAAGAGGCGCTGCAGGACACCAGACAGCTGGGTGGCGCAGGTCTTTAGGACCCTGGGGCTGATGCCATCAGGACCTTCAGCTCTGCGCTGGAGTAGTTTCTCCAGCTGTCTTCTCACCTGGTCAGTCGTCACAGAGAGAGGGGGGAGGGTGGAGGAGCCCATTGTTATTGAGGGCTCGGTGGATGTGCAGCTCAGCAGGGGGGACAGAGGGGGAGGTGTTTGGGAGGTGTGATGTGTGGAGGAGACAGGAGGGCTGTGAACTGAACCTATTGAAAAACAGTTCAGCTCGTTGGCCCTCTCCATGGAGCCCCTGGCTGTCTCCTCCCACCTTGAAGCCAGTTATCTGCTTCATCCCAGACCACACCTCCTTGTGTTGTTCAGCTGGAGTTTGGCCTCCAGCTTCCTCCTGTAGGAGTCCTTGCCTCCTGAGCTTCACCTTTAGGTTGCGCTGGGCTCTCCTCAGCTCATCCCTGTCTCCAGACCTGAAAGCAGCTTTCTTCATGTTAAGAAGCGCCTTCAGGTCCCTGGTGATCCAGGGCTTGTTGTTGGGGAAGCAGCGCACAGTCCGTGATGGGATGGTGGTGTGTTCACAGAACTTGATGTATTCCGTGATGCAGTCGGTCATACTGTTGATGTCCTCCCCGTGCGGTCCACACAACACATCCCAGTCCGTTGACTCGAAGCAGTCCTGCAGAGCGTCGTTAGTCTCCAGAGACCACCTCCTCACAGTCCTGGTGGTCACCGGCAGCCTCTTCACCAGAGGAACATACCTGGGTGTCAGCCGGACCAGGTCATGATCAGACCTGCCGAGGGGAGGAAGGGCAGTGGCACTGTATGCGTCCTTAGTATTAGCATACAGCAAGTCCAGAGTTTTATTGTTCCTTGTTGGGCAGTCTATGTATTGATGGAAGGTTGGCAGAGCTTTATCCAGTGTGGTGTGGTTAAAGTCACCAGTGATAGCCATGAATGCTCCAGGCTGATGATTCAGCAGAGCAGACACAGTGGAGTGGATGGTGTCCACAGCTTCCTCAGCGTCAGCTGATGGTGGCACGTACACGACAACCACAATGGCGGACGTGAACTCTCTCGGCAAATAGTACGGGCGCATCCCCACGGCCAACAGTTCAATGTTCGGCTACAGAAGCGCTCCTTCACGCACACATGGTCCGGATGGCACCACCGTTCATTCACATAAACAGCGATCCCGCCCCCCCTCTTCTTACCGCTCTGTGTAGCGTCTCTGTCAGCCCGAACAGTCCTGAAGCCGGGCAAAGACGCTGTGATCCGGAAAGTCCGCGTGCAGCCACGTCTCAGTGAAACACAAGAGACTGCTCTCACGGAAGATCCTCTCAGTCATTACCAGCGCGCCGAGCTCATCCGTCTTATTCGCCAAAGACCTCACGTTCCCCGTTATGATCGACGGTACCGAGGGTTTGTATCTCCTCGTTTTAGCCCTCCGCTTGACACCCGATCTGCAGCCGCGAGCCCTTCTCCGTAGCTCCAGAGGGATCACAGGTCTGTCTCCAGGCAGGAGCTGCGGTCTGCACAGCGCGATCAGCTGAGCACGCGAGTAGACGACGGTCCCAGTCATTGTTTTGCTGTGGCTCTCCGATACTCACGACAAAGTGAACAAAAGCCACAGTAGAAGTATCGAAAAAAGTAGTTATGGTCCAGTGTCCGACCGTAACTAAGACAAACGTGAAAGAAAAGAAAAAGAAAAAGAGAGGAAAAGTGCAAAAAAAAGACAATAAAATAAAAGCAAAACGCCACTACTGAAACAAGCAGCCGTTGGCACAGCGCCATCCGCCACAATTAATCATATTAAGAAGTTTTTCTTAAGTCTCCAAAGACTATAAATCTTTGTTTCATAGTTATTTGTTTGCTCTTTTAATAGAATTTGTTGACAATATGAAGAATATAGAAAATAACCATCAGCTACATCTCTGTAAGGGTGAATTAAGCCTAATTTTCTATTTATTTACTATTTTGTGGGCATTGCAAAAACATTATAAATAACAATATAAGAAGATGGAACATGTTGATAGATAAGGTGATACAAATCAGTCTTTCAGGGCTTCATTATTTTAAACTCAGATTTTTGTTTGGTTATGGTGCACAGGGTCATACATTTAAAGTAAAACTGTTAAGTTACATTTACACAAGTGAGTTAAGTCAATATAATTAAATATCGTCATGCTGTTCAGTTTAGTTGGCTGAGCATGAGTTTATTCAGATGCCAAAACACTACAACTACTACTACTGCTGCAATGAAAGAGTTGTTTCTTTTTTAACGGTGAAAAGTTATCAGAAGTAATCGATTGATTTGAGTCTTTTTGCTGTGATTGATCTGAGCGAGGGTTTCAGTTTTGTTTGATTTTGCTTTTGATAGCCCAGTAACTGGTAACTAAGCAGTTAGCTTTTAAAGATTGAACTGGAAGATAATACAAGAGACGTTTCTCTTCACTGTGGTGCTCCATTGACTCAATTTCGCATTTCGAAGCTCAATATCTATTAGTTCTGTGTTGTGAATCGGTGCTCTAAACCGTCATCCAGCTGAAGCTAGACGCAAATAGTGTTGGTGTGTGTGTGTGTGTATGTGTGTATGCGCGTGCATGCGTGTCCACTGCTTATTGAGTTAAATATGTGTGTGTGTGTGCCAGAGGTCATCTTGGGAGTTGTGAGCCCAGACTATGTCCATCATTCTTCTCTGGATCTCTGCCATCTATTGCTCATTATCATCATAATTATTATGAATTCTACACCCCGCTTAATTTTTTACCTTAAATCATGTATTTCTTGATGTAAGGGGTAAAACATTTCAAACAACATTTGAGTCACTGTACAAGTCATCATATCCCTGATTGACGGATCGTCTCCGTCTGTGGAAGCTGCACTTATCTCCAGAAAAGGAAATCATTGAAAAAACAAAGACTCTCTGGAATTAATGCCTTTTCAACCATTTGCGGGGAACTGTTTAAATAGTTGTCCTCATTAATCACTTTGTCTTTTACCATTGTACTGCATGCTGCATGCTGCCCTCCCAAGAGCACATGAAAGCTACAGTTTAACTGCAGTGTCTGTCATTGATGTCTGTGTTTGCGCTCCGCAGCAGGAGATGGAAAACTAGACATTTACCTCTGCGCAATAAATCTTAAAGTAATTTTCCAATTCTGCGTGACAAATAATGGCACAGAGAAAAGCTCTGTGCTTTGTGTATCTGTCTTTGCATTATTGTGCAAGTGAGTGCGCAAAATTACAACACTGCTGCCTTGATGATATGTTGAGATATTTTTTCATCTTCTTTTAGCTGTTTTTGCTTCAAATTGTACTCATAGATTTCTGTGTGAACCAACGAAGAGGTCGGGGTGAATAAGTGGGGGTCTTGTGAGCTATGGGGAGTGATACTGCTGTTTGTAAGTGGCCTGTTTAGATAAACTGTCTCTGTACAAAGATGTGTAGGTTTGAACAGCAGAGATAATAATTAATACAGCAATGCTGTCGTGCAGCGGCAGGGCTGCTATTTCACAACTCTGATGACTAAACACCGGTGGGAAGGGGAGCGGTGAGGGCCGCCTGGAACAATATTTTACTCATTTGGATCTGCTCAATGCTGCAGCCGCTCCACCCGGTGAATCTGTCAGGCAGCACCATTTCCCCCAGAACAGCTGCTATTTATCTGATTTTCTCATTAGAGTTGACTCATGACTTCATTGTACTGCCTTTGGCAGAGATACTGGAGTGCCAAGATATGGCTCTTTAAAACAGCTGAGACGTGGTGTCCCTGATGTTACTGGATGTAGGAACGTGTAAAACTGATTTTCAGCCATCAGTTAAAATGATGTTGAATAAGGTTTTGTATCTGTTTCGACCCTTGGAGCAAAACACCTCTCAACCAGATGTTTCATATCCTTTACATGCATGTCACTTTAAGCTTATTCCTATTTCTAGCACAGGTGAAGGGAAATAATTTGATTGCGGGAGTCATTAAACATTCATACAAGAACAGTATGTAAGAACAGCCCAGACCCTTAGCAATGTTTTAATCCTTGGAGGTGAAGGACTGAGGAAATCTTGCTAATTTCACAGATGGTTTAAAATAGATTAGTGTGGAGTAGCAGCTCCCGGAGAAGGGCTGACCCACCAGGCTCCCTGTGCAGCTGCCAAAACCCTGCGCCTCATGCTCAGAAGTGCCTTCCAAAAGTCCTGCAAGGTTAAACTCAAACTTAAGCATCCTGAAATGTCATCCTTGTTGTCTGTTTTTTTTTCTTACCTCGGAATTTGTGGCTTCTGGAAATAGAACTTCCGTCTCTTAGCTAAAACAACACCCTGGAGCACAATGGATTTCACTTTGAAATGGATGGGTCCACTTGCCACGGAGGCGATTCTTACTTGTTACTTTGTCATCTTTCTCATACGACGTTTTTTGTACAATGCATCCAAGAGCCATTTTCTTTTGTAATAGAATAAAGGAGTGAGTCTTTTGAGTCGGCCAAGCCTGCTGCTCGAGCTGGGCTCTGTCCGGGTCGGCCTGACACAACTCTGGCCTGGCTGAACAGGCCCAGCTTGGAGTTAATGTGGAAAGACAATGGCGCAGGATGAAAAACTCGACATGGTTTTTTTGGACTTGTCATTCTTTGGTCCATGGCTGTGGGGAAAGCCGAGGAGCCATGTGAATGTTATTTGTGCTTTTTTGACCCGTATCTGGAACAGCCTTCACAAAGACCTTGCAAAGGGGGGGAGACAATGGAGAGGGGCTTCCAGAAGAAGGACAGGCCTCGACTCCGCCAAACCATCTTGGACCCGCTGAACTGAAATAGTGTGTCACTAAAAGGCTTACAACTATCCTGAAAAAAGGAACTAATGACGTCTCCAAATAGCGGTTATTATTACATTTTCATTCTTAGAATCTGAAAGATTTCCAATTATAATTATATAGCAAATACAAAAAGAGGAGTCGTGAGATTTTGCGAACAAAGAACACAACAGCTGAATGTAACGTCTAGCTCACGCACTCAGACTTTAAATACAATGCGTGACCTCTGAAATGCTCAGTATCAGACTCATCTAGAACTGGATGAAAGAAAATGAATATACATACGATGGATTATATTTCTAGAATGCATTGCATATTTACTTGCTGATCTAAGATGGCACTGAAGATGTATTTCTTTTTTGTCTATGGAATCAATTGGATTTGACTGCAGTTGTTAGGAAAACTGGGTTGCTTAATGAACTTTTGAAAATCCACATGGGACAATATTTCAGAAAATGTAATTTTGCATACTGTTTCACATCGCTGCGTCTCCTCGGTGCATTTATCTCCCAAAGCGTTTGACTGAATTTCTGTGGGGAAGAATAAATGCGTAATGTTTTTTTTAAAGCATCTCTGCTCCCAAGGCTTCTTGAAGAATTTAACAAATAAAGGCTTCTTTCTTGGAATATGTGTTATTCTCTCAAAGCTATCACTCAGCTCGCTCATGCATATGTGAATTACACACCTTTATGAATATGTAAATGTTGCGAGAATGCCTCATTAATTAGTAATTCATGCATTTTTCACAAGCCCAATACTTTGCCAGTGTAGTCTGAGGAATTATCAGCCACAAGTTAAAAAGGGATTCATCATCACGTTTTCAGAATTTTTGAGCTACATCTGTAATTTGTGTAATTCAATGAATATGATTTGCGGAGCTTTTTATGGCAGTATCGTTGCAGCTGTGTCATAATAAGATCTGTGGATTTCTACTTTGAATTTGCAAGTGCACTTATAATGTTAACTGGCATATTTCTCCATGTAGATGTTTGCTTACATTATTATAGTCTGGTTGAAAAATGAATATGCAAGTGTCTCAAATTATCTTGTTCTCAGTACGTTCCATTTGATATAATAACTCCAACTACTCCTTACTACTAGTTTTTCTAATATTTTTTATACATATGCTGAAAAATTATACAATGTCAAAAGAATATCTCATGCAACACACACAGTTGCAAAGTGGAGTCAATCAAGAAGCCTCATAGAAGTTTATTTTCCATGTGCACTGAGGTTTTCCATATTTCTCATATTTATGAGAAAAAGAGCAAAATGCTTCACATAATTAAAACAAGTTGTGCGGCAATTTGTTGGCTGTTGGACAACATTACAACTTTGCACAAATAATCCAGGAACTTATGTGATTCCTGTAGATTCATTAACAACAAGTCAGGCTAAAGGAAAATATTATTCAGTGCGTTTACATGATGGTATAATTCGAATCTTGCTTTAGTCGGACTATGCTATTTTTTGGGTCATCTGCTGTTATCCCAATATACATGGCAGTGAGTAATTCGAATCATTGGCCGAAAGCATGTCATATCCGATACGATAGGCGGCGCTGTTTTCATTACAACTCGTGGTGATACAGCCATTTCCGCTTGACCTCTTCACCACCACCAACAACAACATTTCGAGAAAGATGGCGAACAGAGAGCAAGGCGAAGCTACATCCCTCTACTATTCTTCCATGGTGTTAATAGGAGTACAGCGAATGCAAATGGCGCTATTGGCTGAGTTGATAACGGAGAGAAGACGCCGTCGCCGAAGGTACACGGAGAATTTAATTTATCGTCTCTTTCGACTTCCGGGTCACGACATGGGAGGGAGGGAGGGAGGAGGGCGGCGGGATCTCGAGCATGCGCAAAGACGCAAAGTCCAGTTCCGAATCGAATTCAGAGTTACATGCCGCGAGAGTCGAATTATCAACTGGATCGGACCGAGCTATCCAGGGGTGTTAATCGGATCGAAGTCGGACCGCACATAGTCCGACTAAGGTGTTTACATGAAACGGATAATTCGATTTCAGTCCGACTAAGCCAATAATTCGATTGCATGTAAACGCACTGAGTGATAGCTATGAGAGCTTGCAAGAGTCCCAGACAGAACACTCTAAATATAAAAGAAAATAGAATGTAACTTCCACCAGATTACTCGGTATTCCTTGTAGATATTCTGTAAATGATTTACAAAATGATGTAGTAAATACATGTGGTTGATTATATCAGGTCAGACCTGACATGGTCCATGACTATCCATACGCCTGCAGCCAATTTCATTTAGTGGCTTTAATCTCGCTCAAGCTGTTCTCTGAGGTAAGAAAGAAAATCTACTTTTTTGGAGATATGGATCATGTACAGAAATAACAATTGTCTCTTCCCCGATAGTTATTTGTTACAAATATTGCTAAAAAGGTCGTTATTCAAATTATCAAACTAACCAAAACGTTTTACCTTTTTGGCCATAAACCTATTTTACAAATGAGCACCAGGATGTTATCAAATAACTAGATATCATCGATACATTGTTCCCCTTACCAATTCACTCAAAACCCACACAGAGGTAAACAATGCATCATATTATTTGAGGGTAAAATTTTATGCAGTTATGGGGGCGTAACAAAAAGAGAATATGAATATGAATAATGATCAATATATTGCTAGTTGACTGAGTAGTGAGTTGAACAATGGCAGGTAGCAGAGAGCCTCCGTATTAGCACACGCCTGTTGGCGTTCCCACACAGTTGCTGTTGTTGATGGTCAGTCGAGCTCTAAATGCAGCTTCTTGCATCTCAATGTTCTTTTGATTATCATTACACGGATGAATTACCTACAGTACTCAAGTATGTTATGAAACATGTAGGAATGACTTCATGTCCAGACCAAAAGCTGATGCAAGATCATGCTTCTACGCCACTTCACCGCTAAGACAATCCAGGAGACTTTTGGAAAAAGAGTCTTCTGTTTCCGTTTAAAGATCTTTACAGACGAGGGAAGAACTCCGGATGTTTCTGGAGCGAGGCTAGAAGAGACCTGTTGATTGCACCTCTTACTCAACGCTTGTACGTGTGAAGCTTTAGGAGTGCTCGCCTCTGTTGGGGACACTTCTTGTCTCTGTAGACACGGTGAGAGTGATGAAAAACCAACATAAGATTAAAAGACGGTGTCTGAGGGACTCAACATTGTCTCGCCTGCAAATTTAACATATTACAAATCATATTACACCGAGCTTGTCAAGCATTTGGGTTCTGATAATTACGATGCAATCATATAGATGCAAGTGATATTAAATATTCATTTACCGTTCCTTGAGGAATAATGGTGATGGAAGAATCTTGGAAGTTTTCTATTTTTAGTGATTTTTTTAACAAAGCTAAAAAAAAATTAAAAAGCGTAGCTGTGATTAGATGCATATTTGTCTGACTGTGACGGGATATATCATGCAAAACTGTTTTTCTCCGTGCGTACGTTGGGTTAAGACTTTCGTATTAACCTAAGGAGTTAAGTGTTGCTCATGTATTTAAGCTAAGCAGAGCTACATTCACGCTCATTCACGCTCTAGCCGAAGAGATTGACATAGTAATAAACTGATGGTAATTAGACACACTTTGAAATCCTCCAGTCTGCTCGTCTCCATGCCCTAGTGGAGCTGGTGGCTTATTAAATCATTTGCTGCTCTTGGGTGATCTTCTTTTGAATCTTGGCCTGACCCTCTGGGCACAATTTATTTTCATTTCAACAAAAAAAATTCCAGCAAATTTTGCATTAGTTCAAGAGAATTCTAAATCATTATTACACAGGCAGACACTTCAAACATTTTGTTTAAGAGCTTTCTGCTCGATGAAGCATCAAAGGAGATGTTCGCACTGATGACTGGTACACTGGCACACATCCATTCATTAGCACATTTAAGTTAGCATGATCATGTTTTGTACACGACCCACAAAAGTATCTATGGCTGTCATCTTTGTAAGCTTTGTTATATATTATAGAGGTTCTGGGTAACATCACACAGATGTTGCCAATAATTCTTTGTCCTGTCTAAAATAGTGGCGGCACATGACAGTAAATATAGATGTTATTTTAAAAAGTTGAGACAGTAGCTCAAAAAGACCTCGTCAATAAAATACATCATTGGGGCGGCTGTGAGTCAGTGGTTCGCAGGTCCATCTTCCAATCAGGGGGTTGGCGGTTCAATCCCCACCCTCGTCGATGTCCTTGAGCAAGACACTTAACCCTGAGTTGCTCCCAGCTGTTTCTACGCTGTGTTCATGTAACATAATTTGTAAGTCGCTTTGGATAAAAGCCTCAGCTAAATGACATGTAATGTAATGTAATAATTGAAAAAGAAAAGTATTTAAACATATTCCCACTATTCTGAGGGGATGCCACAGTTATGCAATCTAATTACGTTTTTTTTGTATTGTGACATCACAATAATTTACCTACAGTTTGAGTCATACTACACATTTATCTCACAGTGCATTTAAATGGAAAAAGCGCTTTAACACAAGGACGTTTTTTCAGCGTAAATAAATAGCCTACTTATTGGCACGTGCAAATACTATGAAGACAAGCATTTCGAAATGCAGGCCTTTCCCAGGATATACTAGTAGGACATATATCATTATGTGAAAAATATATTTAGTCAAATGTATTTTTTGATTTGAATAAGCTTAATTACTGCTTAATATGGCAACCAAGAATCCCCACTGACTATCCCACAGCTGATAGGGTTTAAATCTCAGAACTGAATCCATGATCTTTATTATCATCTCATTAGACGGCATATTCAGCGTGCATTGAACCAGTGTAATTGTAAGACTCAAGATGAGTTGTGAATAATGTTATTGTTAGGGTTTCAGCAAAGCCTTGAGCATGATTAATGAAGATAAGGTAGCCTTAGTGTCAATTATAGTGGCATGATTATCGTGGCTTTGTCTTCGAGACAAAATACAGCCAGCTAGCTCAATTACCCTCCACCGAGGGGAGGCAAAGCCCTCTGACTTGCCCCGCCTTTTAAATATCTACTAGAATTCTAATAGGTCTCATTTTGTACCACTGACCAGCAATGCTAAACACAGAGAAAGATCACAGGAATGTCCATAATAATTTGCCTTCACGCTCGAAGTGCAATAACAATTATTTCAAATGCATCGGCACTAACACGCACAATTCATTCCAACATGCAGCATTATTACTTTTAGAATAAAGACATCGCTCAGTAATATATACCATTAGATTCAGTTGATCATTAACACACAGACACATATTTAAACCAAATTAAACAGTCAAATATGCAGCAAATATACTGCATGCAAATATGATAGAATAGTCATAATAAAATACAATTACATGTAAAAAAGGGACACATCAAAAGAGAGGTGATGTAAGAAAATCACGAGGGGTCATTTTGAATTCTTATTCAAATTGTCAGATAGTGCAAAGTAATGAACAACAAAAGTAGAAGACAAACGAGAGGAAATAAGGAAGAAGAAAAAAAGCAAGAGGAAGATATGTTGTGGCAATTGAATGTGGCTTGGACAATATCCACATGATGAAAATCAGATGAAAGTTTCACATTTATTGAGGCTGTTGGTTTTTGTCAAATATATTGTGCATTACGCATGGTCTGAGAAATAGGGAATTTAGATCATATTGAAAAGTATTAGTTCATCAGTTTATTGGTTTTGCAGTTAAGTACAGAGCATTACATTTGGGGATTTGGCGTTTATCTCCTCTGTGGTTTTGTGCTGAAAAGATATAAAAGCCCTTGTCTGAAAAAATCTTCTGATTCACTTTTTTTTTTTAAGTAGTAACTCTGTTCCGTAAAAAAAAAGACGAATGAATTATTGCAGTCCATTAATGTTGTTAGTTGATCTTGGACCTCTGAATATGTAAGTTGTCAGAAATCTGGCACCTTGTTGAGACACATGTTTGCTTCTGGAACCACTGCAGCACAATCAAACTCCGTATGTTTCACATTAGGACTCGGTTTTAGTCTCGTCCACTGAATTGTAATGCTATTTTTCCAGAGCCTGTATTTCTAATGCGACTCCAGCAGTTAAAGATTCAGTGGTGTGTGGTTTGAAATATAAGATTGGCTCCATGGAACAGTTGTCATCTGCTTTCTTGTGTCTCGTTCTCCCATCCAAGGCCTCACATGGAGGTTTGATTATGATTGAACGTTCACAAAGTGAGATGTGGAAAAGAAATGCAGGTTGTTAGCTAGAGATTTCAGTTAAGAAAATAATTGTTGTTATGGGATAACTGTCAAATATAAAATATAAATATTGTGCGATTACAGTTATGGGACTAACTGCTGAATGATTCACCAAACTAAAAACCCAGTTATTCTTGACAATACCAACACAAAATTGAGATCAAGGAGTGCATGGCATGAGAACAGTTATTTTTCTTGTGGTACACAGTGAGACCATTCGCACAGTGAAACTTTGATTAAAGAAACTGTTCCACAAGTAATTAAATAAAATGTATGTTGCGGTGGAAACGGTGCTCTGTAACAGAACCACACAGACAGACTTAGGTTGGAGAGTTGGCACCATATAAATCATGTTAGAAAAGAAGTGGCACACAACTTTTGTTGTTCTCAATTGTCATTTTCTCTGAAGAATGCTGACAACAGATATACAACAACATTATAGTTGGGAAGTAAAGAGCCGTGAATGGATGGAGGCAAAAAGCTGGAATCATGTGGCTATCGACAATAAGACGCGATAAGTGTTTCAAATGGTACACAATACTTAGTTGTGTAAGTCTAGTAAGCTAAGACACATTTGAACTATTAGCATTGTAACTCTTCCCCTGTAAAGCCACACAACATTGGGTTAATAAAAGGATTTATATTTTTCATGTGTACCTTTTTCTTTGATTTTAAAATGGCTGTGATAGTCTTGACCATCAGCGATACCAGTTCATAGCACGTCTACACAGACACAGAAACGCTTTACGCCCTATCAATCAATCCAGGAGTCTACAGGCTGTGTAACGACTTACATGTCACCAGGTAAACTCTCTTATGTGTTACACAAGTCACTATAGTGGTTATGAGTGCCGCTCTAAGAAGCGCTGCCCCAACATGGCTGGCCTGCACGCAGCACCCTGCGTCTGCTAATGCTCTGCTCTCATGACGCCTCCTGTGGAGACTCAAGGTGCCTCTGGGCTTGAGAGGACAACGTGGTTCTGTTTTGTGTTGTTGTTTTGTGTTTTCTTCTGCCCCAGTTTGGGTTTTAACAAAAGGTCCAGTGACTCCAGTCAGAGTAACAACATATTTCCAAGGTGGTTGTGCTCATGTTCCCTGGTTTCAGCCTTAATGTTTGATATTATGTCTACTTGGTGGTGTAAAGTTAGAATTACGCCCATTTCACGCTCAAGTGGATGGTGCTTTTCTAAAAGGAAGTAGCCCACTGGTCAATGTGTGAGGGGTACCCCTCAATTTCAAGCGCCCACCCCCCAACCCCCTTCTTTCAGGGATGTCAAATTTCCTGTTATACAGCTCCTGTCATACATCTCCTGTTAAACTTGTATGAGATAATGTGTTAGAAAAAGTAATTTTGATTTAGATTTGAATATAATCCACATAAATACCATATAATCCAGTGACTTTGAGCCTTTGTCTCCTCTTTGGATTGGATTCAATCTATTGTCAGTACAGGTACACAGGCAACAACATGTATTCTCTGCATTTAACCCATCCTTAGTTATTAAGGAGCAGTGGGCTGCAGTGATGCACCCGGGGAGCAACTGGGGGTTCAGTGACTTGCTCATGGACGATTCGACTTGCAACTAATGCGGAGAGCAGGGATCGAACCTACGACCTTGGGGTTGCAGGGCGACCCCTTTACCCCACTGAGCTACAGGTCCTGAGCTTTTCCTACTTGTATACATTTTGTAAAAGACACAGGTGAACCCAATGCAGATTTAAGATATTTTAAGTACACACTGCTCCAGCACATCACTTATTCAGTGAGCCTATTTGGTTTGGGTTGAGCTCTAGTTTGATCCACTAGTCTCCAATGTTGAACGCTACAGGTGCTAAACCTCAGATACATAAACATGTACAGACTTCCCCAGGGAGAGAACAATGTTGCAGGTGAGTGTAAACAATCATATTTACATAAACAATCAATCAATTAGCAGGGGTGTTGTTAGGCGTTGCGTCTTTGCTAACAAGGCTGTTGTAGAATCACTGTGAATGTTAATTTCAATCCATCATCATACGGAGGTAGATGGATTGTCAACAGCCAAGATCTGCAAGCTGCTTGCAAAGCAGCATCAGTAAGGCGGATGATGCCACAGGCCTAGCCATTACGGGGCTTTCAAGATTAAACACGTGTATATCAGCACTTAAAAGTGTCTGTGTCATGAATCAACACATACATAGAAGAACAAAAGCAACACACAGGAATACCGATATGTCATACACTTAGCTTTTGGCTTTTATTTTTAATCTTAAGCCAAGGCCTGTAAGGTCGCTAGAACATAATTGGTTTATAGAGATCATATGGTAGACCACTGAGCCTTGAAGAACCAGACTGTTTGGGTTTCCTATAAATTTCTGCCTTAGCTTATTCTTTCCTGTTGTGAGATGCACCCTGGCAGCATGTGCACGAGACCCAGAAGGCCACAGGAGGAATTTGGGCATTTAAAAAAACACACAATGTTTCATCAAATTAAGACGATGATTGCGCTGGCTGAAATCAGTAGAAGAGAGAAGTATCAGTGTAATGACAGAGAGAAACGATTGGTAGAGGAAACAAAGTGCCAATAGAATCCATCATGTACTGTAAATTTGCAATTTGAAGAATTTAAATTAATGATGGGAGTTTATTCAAAAGGTTTCATTCTTTCAGTCTTCATTAATGTGACCAAAATGTCATCAACTTATTTAATGCACCGTAATCACTGTGTGTTTACATGCCCCCTTTCACACTGGAAATGAGTCCCAGCTGGGAAGCATTGAAACCAGAGGGGGTGACTAGAGAGAATTAGAGGTGGGGTGGGCATAGGTGTGCAGGGTTGGTTGGAGGGGGGTGGGGAGGGGCAGGCCAAGGGGGGAGTGACAAGCTATTTAGACATGCTACTTCACTTTGAATTAGAGTGTACAATATCAGGCACGGGTAGCCAGAGTGAGGCAATGTTGGTGAGGCTGGGAGCGATAGATCACTTACCTTCTGAAATCAAAGTCAATGGCCAAAGATCTGATCTGGAGTCGGGCCCAGAAGTACAGAGAGAAAAGTGTGGAACCTGGAGAAAGAGAGACACTCATTGAGGAAATCCATTACCACTGGAGAAGCCAACAAGCATGAAAGGGGCTGTCTTGTTAAATTGGCTGCTTGATAAAGCAGTTATTTGGCTGGGGAGCCACTCAGAGTCACCACTAGTGACACCAGGCACAGGAAGGAGAGAGGCCCTTATTGAAACGGCGAAATGTTGAGTCACTGCAGTTTCACCAAGTTTTACCACGGGTTCTTCAGTCGTTTTCTTTTTTA
Organism: Pseudoliparis swirei; assembly: GCF_029220125.1. NCBI lineage: Eukaryota > Metazoa > Chordata > Actinopteri > Perciformes > Liparidae > Pseudoliparis > Pseudoliparis swirei. The sequence goes on along the minus strand of NC_079391.1, from coordinate 13,421,788 downwards.
CAGTGAAACATGAATACAATACCAAGGTACCTCTTTTGTATTAAATTCTGCTGGACCTTAGTAGCCTTTTATTTGTAGGTTTGCAGCATCGATTTAGAAATCATGGCGTACTAATTCATTGTTTTCTGTCCGTTTGCTGCATTACAGTGTCGCAGAAAGATGCAGCATGTCCCGACAGGAGAGGAAATAACCTGCTTCACGTCACCTGATACATCTCACAACTAACCCAAACAGACAACACTGACATGTGCACGACTGTAAAGCCTTCCACTCAGCTGACATGCATCCAGGTGAACACTAACTACACACACATAAGTAATCTATATTGCTACAGCACAATTGCCACCATGGAGGCCTCATTATATTTTAACAGTCAGAAGGAACTAAAGCTATGTATGTATTAAGTATATGATTTGCTTAGTCTGCTGAACTGCATTTTATTGTAGTGAATTGACCACTGACCTAATGATCTTGAAAATGTGCATTAAGGATCATCACACAGTTATGGAGGGTCAGTTGGACCCATGGCCGTCTTCATACTGACATGTCCAGGCAGCCATTGGTCTCCATTCATCTCAGTAGACTAAATCAATTTGTCGGTAACAATATCATTGTGAGTTAATACAATGCAAATCAAATCAATCTGTATGTTATCTACATTACCATACAACAATAAAATGAATCTTTGTATGTTTATTTTTCATATTGAAATACACTGAAACGTGTGGCTGCCCAGAATTAGGAAAAACAATTCAGAAAATCGAAACAATCCAGTAAGAATGACAGAACAAGCTTAAAGATCTGCTGAGTTAGTTGTAATTATAACTGTCATTAACTTTGCATTGACCTTCACTGTGTCTCCTGTGTATGTTTTTGATTTTTGAGAGATTGGTTTTGGCAACGCCTCTTGTGGACCAAGGTGAGTGGCATCAGGTACGTTCAACCTGCAGTCTATGACCACTGACCCTTTAATCGTCTTGGCTCACTTAAGCTGCTGGTGGATCCCCAGTAGATTTGTTTTTAATGCGCTGTGATTTTTTTTCCTTCTTCCAAAGCCCCCCTTTTTATCTTCATCCTGCTGTGTGGCTGGAACCCCAATGAAGAAGCCATGGCAAGCCTCAAAATCCCCCACATCAGGATCAGCAGGAAAATGCAGCTCAATCAAATCCTGAACACATAATAACTACTGAATAGATAAAAGAAATTCAAATTTTAATGTAGATCACCAAAATGCATTCCTCACTTTTCATTGCTTTAGAAGCAAGTGGTGAAAGGCACATATGCAGAGCTGTGTTACTAAGAACAGACATGGCAAAATGCTTCACTGTTATTGAAAAAGCTGTTACAAAAACATGTGTGCGTGAATGGTTGTTGGTCTCTGTGTGTCAGCCCTGTGATAGCCCGGCGACCTGTCCAGGGAGTACCCTTCTTGTACACTCCCCCCCCCCCCCCCACGGTTTGGATAATAGATGGCTGGAAGTTTCATCCCGATTTAGTTCCGATCTAAAGACATCACCCCACTCCTGTGAAACCCACACATACGTTCTGACATTGGTTCTTCAAAAAACTGACAGGAACTGACTGATGCAATTCAAGTTTCCAAAGATCTGAGATTGGTCTTCAAACCACATGCCAAGTAAGTGTCACACTCAATGACCTCCAATCTAAACCTCTTTACTGAACTGAACATCCAGGGAAGTAGAGTAAAATAACTTTACCGTAGAAAAACGTTGAACAACAATTAGGATCTACAACAGACTCGTATTTCTTTGCAAGCTATTCTGTGAAAGCAGAATATGCGGCTGGTTGGTCAGTGTACAGCGCTTTCTTATGAACATTTTACAATTTCCACAGAACTGCCAAAGGTTGTTTTCCAATTTATAGCATACTTGTTCTAAACCCACTAGTTTTCCAGCCTTTTTAAAAAAAAATATTGGTTCACCAATCAAATTCTATTTTCGATCAACTTACTTGAGAGTTGGCGTGTACTTTAGCATGCTGTTCTTATAAAACCATGGATATAGAGAATTGTGTCATTCCCTTGAGTGCTCTGATGTGTGCTCAGGAACACTGACTTCATTTCTTTTAAATATGCCTGTTGAATAAAAAACCTTGTATATTGCCGAGCACCACACCTGCATTTGAGAAGGGAGAAGAGATGTTGAGGGTAAAGCAGGACAAAGAGGTATTGTTGTCGGGTCTATGTCAGTGCTGCTAGGCTGCTGCCCCCTAGAACATTCCATGGTCACATAATACTGTCAGTTTCCTTTTGGAAGAAACATTGAGTGTGCTTGCAAAGTCAGAAAAGTGTGTGTGTGTGTGTGTGTGTGTGTGTGTGTGTGTGTGTGTGTGTGTGTGTGTGTGTGTGTGTGCGTGCGTGCGTGTCTGTCTGTCCACCCGTTCAGTATGTGTTCGTATGTACGTGTGTACCTCTGCTTTTTTTCAGGCATCTCTCCATCACCTTCGACAAGATTTCTCACATTAAGAGTGGAAATACACAGTATATATATAAACACATACTGTACATACTGCATCAGCATCAATCTGCAGCAGTTGGGGTACAGTGAACTCAATGTCATGTTCAAGAAACCAGTTTGAGATCAATTGGTAGTCAATTGGTACAAAGAGGCCCAAAGTGTGCCAAGAAAATATCACCCACAGCATTACACCACCACCACCACCACCACCACTACCACTACCACCATTGATACAAGGCAGCATGGATCCATGTGTTCATGTTGTTGACGCCAAATTCTGCCCCTATCATCTGAATGTCGCAGCTTAAATCGAGACTCATCAGACTCGGCAACATTTTTCCAATCTTCTCTTGTACAATTTGTGGTGAGCCTGTGTGAATTGTAGCCTCAGTTTCCGTTTCTTAGATGACATGAGTGGCACCCCGGTGGGCTCTTCTGCTGCTGCAGCCCGCCTGCATCAAGGCTCCATGTGTTGTGCATTCACAGATGGTATTATGCATACCTGGGTTAAATATGTCTGAATTCATTATTCCAATTCATAGAAATATCCAGTGAAGTTCACATCAAGAAGCACCTATTTTCACCAACCTGTTACATGAACAATACACCGATCAGAGAGTTCTACAAAGATCTACATCGGGTTTAAACCTTAAATAAGTGCCATGTACAAATTACAGTCACACAGATACCCAAAGGTAAGACAGATAATTATGGGAAAGACAACACACACAACACACACACACACACTCTCTAAATCCGGAATGTAGTCAGAAGGGTAAAAACACCCGTACATTATTCCAGTAAAATGTATAAATTAGACGTGGCCCTGAGCAGCTCTGGAGCTCAATGTGCAGTCAGAGGAGACATTAACAAGGAAGGGGAGAATGATTTAGAAGAGATGAAGCTCAACACCATGGAAGGAAAATAAAATAAAATAATTGATCCCAAGGATGTAATGATGAGAATTATGATACAATGAGGTAACTATGAAGTTGCTCAGCCACGACAGCCAGCTAAAAGTAATATTTAGATGACATCATTTATGTCAAATAAAAATTTTCCTCAAGTCTACTGGCTCTTAAAAAACTTTCTATAGGTGAGCAAGCCCAAGATGAGTCTGTGCCCGTCTACCTGACCGATGTGGTTCCAAGTTATTATACAAATGTTTGTGTGGGTGGAGGAAGCAGAGGTAAGCATATTTGAAAGAAGGGATTTTGGACTATGTAGTTGATGAATATTTAATCGTAATAGTTTTTTATAAACATATTTGATGATACATTTTTGAATAAAATGTAATAAAACAATTTTTTAAACCTATAACATTTGTTATGTATTTACATGATTACTAGTCATTTGGTCTGGTCATGAATTTGAACTGTCACCAACCCCAAAAAATCAGTTTGGTGTAAACACAACAAGTTCAATAATTTCTGATGTGTAATGCACTTCATTGGGATATTAGAGGTCCAAGTCTGAAGTAACTGTTCATAAATCACAAAAGAGTAGACCACTCACTTACACTTCCCTGTATTGCTTTATTAACTGCAAATCATAACATTATCTCTAAGCGTGCCGGGGCTAAATAAAGGGAGTGACAAGCCACACACATTTATTTTCGTGTGCGTCTGCTCCAGAATTTAATTAGCTTTTTTTTAAATTAACCTGTGAACCCAAAGCCACACCCCTGCTGTAAGACGCAGAATTCATTAAGCTGTTTTCTGCCATCAGATTTTCACACCCTGGCTTTTCAACATCTGCACCCTGTCATGTATCATCCCATTCATTTCTACTTAATTTGATCCTAATAAGCGCCTCACAAGGAGCCAGATGTTGCTGCTTCGACTGTGGCACTGAAAGTTTTGTTTGAGGGGAGTTGTGCTCCGTGCCTGGTGAGCTGCAAAGACTTGAAATCATCCATTAATATGTAGAATAGTTTTGTGATTTCTTATTTTCTAGATATTAGATTTCACTCGTCAGTGCACACAGAAATCCGTCCACATTTGACAGGTCCCTCAGGGTAAAAGCCTGAGTACTTTTCATTTTCATTAATTCCAAAAAACCTGTTTACGCAAACAAATCATCAAACCCATTTGTATCAGCCATGTGAGACCCAGTTTGAAACACACACCACTTCAGTTTTTCCTTTTTAGAACAAAAGTTTAAAATAATGGAACATCACTTCTTTGTCTTTCTCAGAGGGATCAGTGGCATATTGGGGGAACCGATGTGTGCAAGATGGTGTTCAGTGGGCAAGATGCTGGGAGTAGGTCTGATTAGGTTCTGTAGATAGAGAACCCCTGTAAATTGACTGCTAATCAGCACCATATGCCAGCCCTGGGCTCTCATTCTCATCTTGTCATTTCAAGTGGCTCCTAGACATGGCTCCTGACATGCCCTGGATTCAGCCTCAGCAACTAGCAGCCTGGCATGTGCTAATGAGAGAAGTGGTGATGCCGAAGAGTCTCATGTACCCCAGAGATGCACCGGAGGACAGGGAGAAAGCCAAAGGCTGAGTCATACGGACCTTTGGAGTGGGCCTCTTTACCTATAGTGGAAGCGGTGGTGCTGCTGGCTGCACACCCATGGGACGGTCTGTGTGTGGGTGTGGGTGTTTCCATAAGTGTGTGTCTTTCTTTAAGGTAACCAACAAAGCAACCTGTAACCCTAAATATGTATATTTTTGTTGTAACAAATAGTTGACAATTCTTCGCACAGGGTGGCCTTTTGAATCTTAATCATACTCAATTACTTTTTCAGCAGTAACTTGATCCCAAAGCTGGCGGTAAACAGGAAAGGGTCAATGTGGCGCTGACAGAGAGCAGTGAAGCCTTTCCATCAGCTGAGCATCAAATCAGGTAAATCTAAATAACTACCTTGATTATAATTTCTATAGCCTTTGGGGTCATCGGGGGTCAAACGTGTCGTCTTGCCGTGGATCATTATTACACGGGGGGAAAAACTGAACTGGGATGCTTGAGAAGGGTCTCGAGCTGAGGAGAGTCACTCATCCTTGTGTCTAAGTAGGCATCTGCTCCTATTTAACCCCTGGCCACAGCAGCACTCTGGGTAATCAGAGTGACCACTGTGCTTGACTTACTGCCTTTGCAATAAAGGAGAACACATCGCAGTCACACATGCAGGAAGCCATTCCGTCCACAGGCCGTTGTTGTTCAGGGAAACATATTGTCACTGCACAATGTGATCGCTCCGCAGTACAGCACTGCCATGAACTACAGCAGCGGCGTCTCAAAAGCTCTGACTGATCGCTCTAATAGAGCCTTCTGTCTACTCACAAAGCTGTTTGTATTGGGTCCCAGACCGGGGCTGCCACTGCTCCTCTCATGCACTGTTGTCATTCAAAGTGACTGCAGCTTAGTGTATCTGGAAGATGACAGGTTTCTCATTGTTTTACACGCTCGCAGACTATGCCTGTGAGAGAGTGAGTGCAGGCCCCTCAGGCAAACATCATGTCAGCCAGCTTTGTTCTACAGGATGCTGGGGCTCCCCTGGCTGCCTGCTTGGCTCCTCTGCTAACTGGGGAAGTCAAGGAGATTAAATGGAACATCCTGAATCTCATACTTCCTAATGTTTTGTGACATCCACACTCTGCTGAGACTGAAGGCGTGCCTACACAAAGGAACAGCGACAAAACAAATAGTGCCTCTTTGAAGAGGATTCTGTGCCACAAGACATGTGTACATCATTTACACTGATGTAGTCTGACATGGGGGGATTTTTACAATGCAAACTTCTATAAATTATGGAGTATGTTTTGAGGGACAGTTTGAGATTCAACCTGACTAAAGTGTTGCATTCAGACAATCAACTTGTAATCCCTCCATAAAATGTGTCCTCTGACCAGGATTTAAAAATTAAAATTAAAATTAAATTGATGATACTTCATATGATACATGGTTGTGTTTTTTGTTTTTGTTTGATGGCATGTAATAGTATATTCATGAAGCACTTGATACTGTCGTATGAATTATTGAGGGCAAGACCGCATTCCCAAGTCAGTCAGTCAGTCCAGTCAACCCAGGGCCTTTGACATCAGGGAGCGTGTCCCCAGACAGGAGGGTCCTAGACTGGGTTGGAAGCTGCAGTTGTAGATTTTAGAAAGCAGATTAGTATAAATCAGAAGTATGGTAAGAATGAAGGTTAAGATAAATCTTTGTTAGTCATGTCCCTAAAAACATAAATTATCTTGACCATAAAAACAAGAATTACAGCAAATAATGCATAACAACATGAACTAAATAATGATGAGTGGAGGTTTTGTAATATTGTAGTGGAGAAAGAAAAGGAGAGATGAAAGTCAGATGTGGAAAATATAAATGTCTGAAATGGTCATTATTATTTCATACAAGTGCCTTTACTTTGCTTGAAAAATGTAAGCTGCGAGGGCAGCATCAACACTGCACATGTCAAAAGAAAGCCCAGGGACCACAGACGATTTAAGTGGGAGAGCAGAGCATATGCAAAAGCCACATGTGTAACAGCCATCAGTAAACAGTGAATATGTGGTAAACTTGGCAGAACACTGACATTTCTTAAGAGCACAGCCAGTGAGTTAAATAAAGAGAGGACCCAGCGCTCTCCTTTCGTACGTCAGGTTGAGGAAGGGCCAACGTGTGTACCGCTCTGCATGTTATGAACCGTAACAAGATGTCACAGCAACTTCACAATGCTGGTTTGGATCCTTTTTCGGGTCAGTTATGCTGTAATGAATAATACACGTTCAAGTGATGACCACTAATTAAAAAGAAATATCACGATAAGGCCAGCTATTACAAAATAAGTTTAAAAAGCACTAACCATGACAACGCAACTATTGTGTGCACCAAAAACAACAAAGAAGAAATTGTCAATTGTCCTATTTATAGATCTTTTTTTTATCCAAAATGTGTTTTACCCTTGAGCTATAAACCAGACCAAATAATCAATGTGTTACCATCTTTGGTTGTGAATAATTAAAAAGTTTTTAAAATGTAAAAAAACATATTGATCAGATCCCAATTTACATATTGATCATAAGCAGCTGTACAACAAATGGTATAGTTTGATTCAAAGCACACACTTTAAATCATACATTATGATAATGACGGGGTGATGTTTTTCCAAACAAGGAATTTCAAGAAGCATTAAAATATCAGTCTTAAGACCTGAGAAACCCCACTGCCTAATTAGACATGCGTATTGGTAAACCAACAATGCAATATCATTCGGACAACAACCAACACACAAATTTGCGTATATCGCTGTATTCTTTAGTCATTAGTTCACAGTCCATCTTTGCATGTATAAATAAACAAGAAACCTTATTCTTGCCTGTGTTTGGTTCAAACAGTGGTCGAGCCTTTGATCTGTGGTTCTTGATCTATTGGGCTCATGGTGTCACATCCCCCCGTGATGTGGTGGATTAATTAGGTGGAACGGCTATTTATCCCTTAAAATCATAATACTAATTTACCCAATGCAACGAGGAGGCTCTGTGGGTGGTAGCAGTTGGTCCAACTTCTATTAAAAACGCTTAGCCAACACATCATCTGATGCGCTCACCAATCAGTGAGGACATTCAGCACACTGAAACGCCAATTATTAACAATTATATCAATATTAACAATAATGTGTTGCTGCCTTTTTCTGAGCATGTGCTACACAAATGTGTATTTGTATAAAAAAAGCCTCTCATATTCTCTCTTCATTTTAACAGAAACATTAGAAAGACTTTACTATGTGCCTTGATTTTCACAAATTCAGTGATAGAGCAGAGTGACTGCATACATGGACACGGAGGGGGGAAGTGCATCAGCAAAAAAGTGAGAATATCAAGGAAAAAGTGTGGATGCATAGGTGTGAGAGGGAGAGACGGTGACAGGGAAAGAGAGCGTGGAGTAGCTACCAGGCTTGTCTGTAATGAACAAACTACACATTAAAAATAATTAAATAACAAAATGTGTACGTCGTAGAAATTGCTGCATCGTGAAGGAAGCAAATCAAAAGAGAGGCCGAGCAAGCATGAGCGATAGAGAGAAAGAGTCTGGAAACAAGACCTGCCAAACATTTCAATAAAATCTTTCCTGGGTTCTTTGTGTCCCAACCAAAGATAGTGTACATTGTCCATCCCTGTGTACAATTCTGCAGCGCAGGGCCCCTGGTCCCCGGGCTGAATGCAGCCCGTTCTCCTGCTCTGGTCTGTGAATGCTATCTCAGAGCAGCAGTGCCCAGAATGGTGCCTATTCCCACACCCAGCAAACGCCACTAGGGGATAAGGAAAACACAATTGATAGAAAGTGTATTCTTTTCCATAGGTTCCCACCAGCATGTCACCAGCAACTGTTTCCGGTGCCTTATCAAAGAACAAATGCCTTTGAAAGAGGAGAAACAAAGCACCGGGCTGCATTGTCGCCTGCTTTGAGACAGGAGCAATCTGGCTTTTCTCATCACCCACCAAAGTAACCTCCACCTCGCGACTCATCTTCTGTTGGACTCCAATGGAGCAATACACCCACCTCCACATAAACTGGCTCTAAACTTTTCTGAAATTTCTGGTGTCAGTTTTTGCAAAGACTCTTACTGCCCGTAGTATATACTATAACAATCACAGAATTGCAGCAGTTATTCAAGAATATCCTTAAATGTGCTTAATCTAATGACCTTTTGATAGTTTATATGGTTCAGAATTCCTTTTTCTTTTTTCAAACCAACAGTGTACATTACCATGTTCCTGCTTAGCCCCACAGTAGAGTACCATCTACTGGCTATCTATGGTACTGGAGACGCCACCATAATCTCAAACACTTGCTATAATAAGATCTCCTCTGCTCCTCAAGGTCTTCAGAGAGTTGCCTCAGAAGGCAAACAAAAGGAAATCTACCACAACAACTGTGCAGTTTCATATCATCTTCTGTAGAAATAAAGACGTTGACAACACAAATCTTTTTTTATATTTATTTCTGACTTTTTTGCTTTTGAAACAAACGAGTATTTAGGAAAGGCAGAGATATTTATAAACCTTGAGGGAAGCCACAATGCAAAGCACAAGTTGTTTGATGAGACATATAAACTGCTGTAACATAAATACTAAATACTTAATTACTAAATGTTTTACTAAAGCAAGAAAGAACAAATGAATAAATTGATGGATGGATTGATGGATGCCACAGCTTTTAATTTACAGAAACCCATCTTTACTTAAATTGGAACAATATCAAGCATAATCTAAATCTGTCCTTCTGTACACATTACATCTATTGCACCTGTCCATCCTGGAGAGGGATCCTCCTCTGTTGCTCTCCTGAAGGTCTCTTCCCTTTTTTTCCCCCTGAAGGGTTATTTGGGAGTTTTTCCTGGTCCGATGTGAGGTTTTGGGGCAGGGATGTCTATGTGTACAGATTATAAAGCACTCCGAGACAAATTTGTAATTTGTGAAATTGGGCTATACAAATAAACTGAATTGAATTGAATTAATATCCAATCCAATCATAATAATACATTTTAATGTTATCCCTGAAATTCCATTGAATTGTTGTTTATTGTCATCAACAATATTTTCCAGATGTAACGCAGTAAGCGCCGTTTTCACTTTCACCTATTTTGCTGAATATGGAACACATACTAATAACACGTGTGTGTCTCTCTGTTGGATTGAGGAGGCAGCAACCTGTTTCTGAAGCCGAGAGGGAGATATCATCGGCACTAAAAGATAAATAGATCCGTAGAAGTGTCACTATCCTTCCTGGTTTATGACACATGGACCATTGATAATTACTCACTTGATGACAGCCACTGTGAGAAAAAAAAGAAGAGAAAAAACCTTGTCAGGTTTGAGAAATGATGCATTACTACCACTAATCAATTATTGTGTGATCAATTATCACTCAGATTTCACTTTATGTCACCCCCTAGTCTTAAAAAAAAGAAATGGAAAACACGTTTCACAAAGTTGCTAATTTCGAAAAAATTAATGAAGCAAATGAAAAACATCATCTACCCTTCAAAACGGGTAAGAAACGTCCCTCATTTCCACCTCTAACACCCTGAAACTGATGTGACACAGGCTTCACAACGTGTAAAATCTTAGTTAATCCTGTGAAAGAGCTTGGTGACTGCATGGCGGGTGTAGACACACAGAGACATAGAACTACCTTGACTTCAGTGTCTTAATCTTCACGGTGTATGCAAATTATACCACGTCAACCCAGTACGCCTTTAAAGGAATAACATCTCAGTCTGGGTCACTCTTTATACATTCTGTTCAGATAAAGTGATGCAAAGAAGGGCCCATGAAAAACCCTCCGACATGGCCATTGTGCCGCAGTACTGTTGTTGGCATCCACAGAGTCTCGGTGTGGGCTGCTCTGCATCTTCACTGCCCGAAGGCTGTTTTCCTCATCATAATAATGAAGGAGCGGTGCTCCAACCTGTGCTGCCGAGCCGCCGTCTGTGCTCAAGGAGCAGTCCTATTTACACTGTACCTATACTAATCTGACAGCCTTGATCAGGGAACAGAAAATAAAACCCCTAAGGCCTCTATTGATCAAGCTTGAGTCTTAGTCTTGTGAGGGGCTGGTTAGCTATTACAAATGTTAGTGTGTTCAATGAATTATTTCATCAGAAAAAGCCTGATGCATTAAGTATTTATTTTGAAGTAAACTATTTTTTTTATATTTATTTTTTTATATTTTATTAGTGTTCAGAATCTCACATACACATATTGACATTTTTCAGATTCTTTGTATAAAGAGAAGTAAAAAACTAAAAAATAAACACATATGCAAATAAAGAAACAAAAACAATACCATAGTAACAAAACTATAAATAAATAAGGCAGGGAGAAATCATTTTCTATAGAGTAAAGAAATACAGTCAGGCCATTTATCTGTGACATAGTTGCACCACTTTTGCCAGTGCTTAAGAAATGTTTCCGTTCTTTGGTTAACATGAGCTGTGATCTGCTCCATTCTGTAGATCTCTGTGACAATGTCTCTCCATGATGTGATTGTAGGACACTCTGGTAATAACCATTTTCTGGTAATAGACTTTTTACTGGCCACCAGCATTGCATTTATCAAGAGTCTGTCCCCTTTCGGCCAGCTTTGAAGTAAACTATTTCAAAAGGGTGTCCATACTGAATCATGCCTGTTGAGATCAGTCAGCCTATTCTTTGTGTATGTCTGCAGCTCGGGTCTGAGAGAATAGAATTGCAGTGAAGGAGGACGTCAATAGCAGGACGCCTCCACCAGTCTTTTAAGTTCTGAGTTGGGCTTGTCAATAGAGCAGTCTCGATCCTCTGACTGCATGATCATATAATTGCAATCTTTCATTATTTAAGTCATTACAAAAAGGTGAAGATGTGAATCCTGTTTCAGTTCAAATTGTATAGGCTCTTGGGCTTGTGCACCATCAGTCTGAATCTAAGAGACAACAAACCTTTATTGATGACCCCCTGGTTCAATGTGAACCTGTAAATGGATGAAGAACAAAGTTTTAAACAGCATCATTTTTAAATAATACAATAAAGTGTAGAGTGTATTTGTTGTAAATAACCAGTAATATAATTACCCGTAGAGACCTGCCTTCTCACTGATTTCCTAAATGTTTACTAATGGACTCTCTCTCTTAGCCATTCTATTACAGAGAATTGTTGAGTGTTGCCCTGGAGGCTTATATCTCTCCCAGGGCCACGGGCCTGGTTAATGGATGACCCACTTGTTAGCTAATTGCCGTGGTGTCCCTGAACACAAAGGAATTGTTAAATTGTGTTATGTGGCTGTTAGATAATGAGCTGGAGCAGGCATAGCACTGTTCTTTATGCACAAAGTACAGTCCATAGCCACAGTATCACTGTTGTTACACCTTAGAAGAGGAGGAGACTTGTTCCCAACGATTTTTACACCCTGACGCGTGTTTGAAAAGATTGTTGTTTCATGTCTAAAATCATGCTTTTGTAACAGTTTGTCTTTGCATTATTTGTATTGCAGATAAACATAAAGATGTCTGAACTCGTGCACACAGAATCCAGACCACATGTCGTGTGTGTCATCAAAATGTGGAAGCTGACTTCACGAACAGCCAGTTATTAGATCTGATTCTGATTTCTGATTCTGATAAATGGTGACCTCATAAAAAAAAGAAGCAGGGTCACACAAATCTTAAACAAGGAGCTATCGCCCCGTCTCTAATGTCTCTACTCTCTAGTAAAATTCCAGCAGACAAGCACCTCACAAAGTCAGGAGTTTCAGACTTGCAGTCACCGGACCTCAACAAAAGCAGAGTAATTCAAACCAAATGGACAGCATGCTTGTGATCCTGTGAGGAAAGTTTGAAAACAATTTAAACAAATTGGGTAGAGCATTAATGCGGCAAAAAAGTAATGAGTTTCAAGAATTCTCTAACTTGTTTCTTTTTTTTTCGGGTGGAGTGATTGGTGAATAATTTCAGCTCGATACCAAAATATTCAATTACCTTAATGAGCCAATGTTGACATGTCTGTGAATCAAAGATGAACTTAAATGACCAAATAGAAGACAGATACAACCTATATTTCTGTAAATACGAGCCCTGTGAGGGTGTGTGTGGGTATCCCTGAGGGACGCACAGCCTCCTCACCTCTTGGACCTGAAGCCAGCAGTGAGGAGGCCAAGCCTGCCCGAAGAGTCTCTTTCGCCCTCCTCTGAGGATTTGTTTTCACTGGAGGACCTGCTGGAGCACAGTGCCATGTTTGAATTCTACTGGCACTTTTTTCAAATAGGGTAACTCCAGCCAATTGGAAAGCCCTGACTGATGATTTTATTCAATATTTAACGTGCTAGGGCAGAATCTCTGGCAGCGTGGGATAGGCAGCCTGGACTGCACTGGGTTCATGAAATATATAACTAAACCTAGCCTTCCTTAGATATCATACAATTGACAAGAGATTCCCTTTCTCGTGCCCACGTTTTTGTTACGGCTTCATCATCAGTATCTGCAGCCTGTGTTTATTCAACCCTCAATTACCAAAGGCTCAGCCGGCAGGCCTTTAATTGATTACTTTAATTGATTGGTTGGGGGGGTAACCATGGCTGAAAAGCAGTTTATCTTAATCAGTTGAGAGGAAATTTAGAGAGGGGCTTGATTTCCTCCAGCTGATCACCCCTGTGTGGCATGAAAGTGCAGAGTGGAAGGTGGTGTGTGAACATTTCCAGTTACACATCTCACACTAAAGAGGGGATGAACATTTACCAAATGCATAAAGATAACAGATTTGTGTAATTTGGTCCCTCTTTCTTGTAGATAATCTCCCTCTGGCCAAACCGACGGTGGACGTTCACACTTGATGTTTAATCCTTTGACATCAAACCAGAGAGGCCAGAAGTGTTATTGATGCATATGCACAAAAGCATTTGCCAGTTGTGTTACTTCAGAACATGAATTAACACGGTGGTGTTCAGTGTATGATTTAGTTGTGGTAATTAATCTTTTAAGCAAAATTATTAAAATTATTCTCTTTAGTTTCCATAGAAATTCACAAAGTGTGTAAGTGTTTTTGTTTCATGTACACGTTCTCCTGAGATTCCTTCTAATTGTGTGAGTTCAATGGTTCTTTGCTCCTGGCTGTTAGAAGCCAAACTGACTTTGAGATGTATTATAAAGGCAATGACTCGTGCCCATGCTTTACATTATGCACCACCTTTCCCTTTATTATGATGCACCTTGAAGCGGTTTTATAAGAGCGCTATTTATTAAAAACAGGATTGATGTCCTTTCTGAGGAGAGTGACAATAGAGATATTACTGCTGATGATGCATGTGTAACCATTTAAAAACACTATTGGGCAATAATGAACCAAACCGGTTGCAAATGGTCATACTCTGATGTTGCTGGAGGATTCTGACAACGCTAAATGAATTGTGCTCCATCTCTTCCATTGACAGGTTAACACAGAGGGATGAACTGTATTGGCAAACAGTTGATTAAGAGCGTGTCTACAGCCAGTTGTGGAAATGTGAGCGTCTGTGAGCAGTTGGACAATGATTGAGATATATTCAATATAACTTTGCAGAGCTTTCAAACTAGAGTGCGTGCTGCGTTTGTGAATCTGAGTTTAAGTCTTGAGGGTCTTCTAGGAAATACACAGTCACCTCATTTAAGAGTAGACTTAAGACTTTCCTCTCTGATAGTCTTATACTTAGGGCTGAAACAGGTTTGCCCTGGTCCAGCCCCTAGATATGCTGCTATAGGCTGCTGGGGGACGTTTTAGGATACACTGAGCACCTATCTCCTCTTCTTTCTCTACTTATGGATGAATTTACATCTCTCCAACACACATTATTAACTCTGCTTCCTCCCTGGAGTCTTTGTGACTTCACGTCTTATAGGGTCTATTGGCCCTGGCTGTATCTGATGCTACCTGCCTGGTGGGCCGGCCTCCTGTCATAAACCTACTGATTTGACAAATGTTTCATGTGTGATATTGGGCTTTATAAAACAAACTGAATTAAATGAGCAAAGTGTAAGCACAGCATGTACATGGAAGCAGGTGGACAAGATGTCATACATCACAAAAACTGATTGTTGATCATAATTGCATTGCATTGTTTCCAATGTGACTAAACAGTAACACATATCTGGGAAATATCCTACAAACCCAACAACCCGTCAGCGACAACATGTTGCTGTTGACGGGATTAGAGTTGTGAAACCACAGGAGTAAAACGAGAGTTGTTCCTTTAGATGTGAATGGGTTGGACATGTTTTGTCACTTCAGGGTAGTGAAGACAAGAAGGAGTGGGGATAAACACCGGCATTTCTCTGCCGCTCTCTACAGCCGGCAGCAAAGGTCGGTGAACCCAAGCGCTGCATGCCAAATACGTATGTGCTTTATTTTTCAAAGCTGTAAGAAAACTACAAGTACATTTGTAGATGACAGAGGAAACCTTTCGAGAGCTGTGACATAAGAAAGTACATCATGTATATAGAGTCTGAATGTCCTGTTTCTCAAAACAAGGCCTGATATACATGAGAGGGAAACAGTGCATCGTGGTGGTACTCATGCTGGGTAAATCATATTTCTAAGTAATTCAGAATGTTTACTTAACATAACCTTTGACTCTGTTGTGAATGTTGTGAAGGAGAATATCAACCTCATTGAGATAATAAAAGTCCTTATTGATCTACAACTCATTACTGTATGATGAATTGCTGGTGCAAATGATTTTGAGAAGGAGATTAGAGAAAGAAAATTCAGATAATGGCAATAATGCTCTTCTACAACAGCAACGACCCCTAATGGACAGCATTTATTGCACTCAGGAAACGTGTACTTAATTTAACCCTTCTTGCTCATGTATTTATCAGGGGAGCTATTTACAACTTTAACTTGTCTGAAATTATGACAACACTGACCTTTGCTATGGATGACCGCTTTGACCTGTCTGGCTTCATTCATGTCCGCTTACTGTTTGCCCTTTGCCTGGTGGTAATTGGTCTCTGCCTGGCACTAATGGCTGCTGGATAGGAATGCTTTTTCCCTGCATGTCCAGAGGATAATGACAAGAGGCCAGCATGACCTTGTCTGGTGGGAGCTTCTGAGAGAGGCCACTCCACCAGGCTCCCACTAGGCTCTGGTGTCTGTCAGCATCTGAAGATGCAGCACTGGAGCGCCGCAGCAGGCCGGCACGACCAAGAGTTCCTGGGAGCATGAGCAGACATTCCCATGGTCCTTTGCCCACGGTCGTAAATTTAAAGGTCCTCGTCTTCACTGGACAATAACCAAGTTATTAGAGACTCACAGATTTTAGAATGAGATCAAGATTTTATGTCATCTTTGTTCAGTGAATTAATTAGAGATGCAACTAAAACAAATCAAAACATTATCAAATATCCAGTGAACAATTTCTTCTTTGATTAATTAATCTAGACAGTCTTAGACATTAGAGCCTTTGTGAGTCAAAGGTAATGGTTAAGTTGTTTATTTATTTCCTGATTAACGGTCTAAAATCCAAAGACATTCAATTGACATAAACAGGAGGAAAAAGTGGCAAATTCCCACATTTTAAGAAATTGGAACCAGCAAATATTTGATATTTTTCTGGATTCAATTTAATTAGTCGTCAAAACAAATTATCAGAAATGTTGGCCCGGGAGATTCATATTGTTGTTCATCACTGAAAATGACTTGACAGGTACTCTCCCAGCTGAAATGTGTTGAACTGTAAGATGTATCAGTAACTTGTTGATGTGACTGCTATTTCAAACAGAAAGCAGGAGGCGTACATA
The DNA here is from genome assembly GCF_029220125.1 of Pseudoliparis swirei. NCBI lineage: Eukaryota > Metazoa > Chordata > Actinopteri > Perciformes > Liparidae > Pseudoliparis > Pseudoliparis swirei. The sequence goes on along the minus strand of NC_079391.1, from coordinate 13,405,052 downwards.
TTTAACATGAATTTACAAGTAAAAATTCAATGAACCGGAATGAAGCTTTTTCATGTTCAAATGTCCACAGTCAATGACACAAGTTGAGAAACTCTTAGTATATTGCATTAGATCTCTTTTAAAGATCTCTTCTTACATGCTAAGAATGAAATAAATGAGTGTTGAACATGTCCAGAGATAGATTTGACCACTGGAACACTCGGCTAGATTATAAGCTTTGTGTCAGAGCTCCGCCTCAGGCTTTTTGTTAAGAGTTATCACACTCAAAGCCTCTCGAAGCTCTCAAAGCATGTTTGAAAGTGAATGTGTGATGTGGATGTGTTTGCAACATCTGGTGATGTATGTACTTGTCCACTGTTTATAGGACTGTTTATTTTCAATGTAAATTAAGGTTCGCGGTGGCAAAAATATGTATGGTTTTCATAGTATGGCTACATTTACCCAGTGGCAGGATGACTGAGAGACAGGAACACGAACAGACGCACATACAAACACTTTCCTTGTTATTCTCCCGCTTCTACCTCATTCCATTCTGTCACTCCATCTCTCTGCCATTGCTGCGCCACTCTTCCCAGATAAATGTTTCATGAGGCAGCCCCCATATCCTCTTCTGAAATAACGTCCTCTCGATATGTCCAAGAGATTATATTACACATCACTCAGTCACATTTACCTCAGACCGCACATCTCATGGCCTGACACAAGCAACAGAACTAACATAGGACGGGGTAAACAGGGGAGAAGCATATTTCATTTCCGAAAACTGACTGTCAAATAGTGTCTGCACTCTGCAGTCAAAGAATTATCAAAGGGTTTATCCTTTTCAGATGTGAAAGTCGAAAGTGGGTCACACGCTAGATCCACTGTAATATCACAGAAAATATTCACAAGCTTATCATTATTTAATCACCCCCTAATGGAAAAGATCCCCACCCCAAATATAGACCCACCTCCAAACTTAATAATTTTCAGATATGTTAACAGCTGTAAACTTCATGCAGTTAGTCTGCCTGTCCTGTGTTTCACCTTTGCAGTTGTACGCAGGGGCAGTGGAGGACGAGCTTTAATTTATCTATATTTAACAAAATAAATAGATTTACATATCACCAGTATCTTTTTGCACTTTCATACATATTACATTTAGAGAGGAATGAAATAGTATTTTTAAATCCGTAAACTATCAAAACGCAGTACAATATTGATTCAAATTAAGTTAACAGGTATTTCTGTTTTTATCATAGCATTTTCCAACGTTGTTTATGTGTCTCAGCGGATGGACCATTGATTTACTTTCAAGGCCAAAAAAAGCCACACTATCTGGTATTATCTTTAGCATCTTCACTGCCCTGCAGATTTCCTTGTTGTGTTTTGTTATAATCATTGCAATATATTAGTGATGTCAATCGATTAAAAAAATTTAACTAATTAATCGCACATTTTGAAATTCATTAATCGCGATTAATCGCAATTAAAAGTTTTTTCTTCTGAAGACTAAATCTTCTAAATGAACGAGTAATCCCTTCAGACAGCGTGTATTTCAAACACTTGTTGAATTGTATTCTTTTTTAAAGACAAAACTTCACACAGAGCTGTGTTTCAAAGAGGCTCCTACATATAAAGTGCCAGCGAGGTATTTAATATCGTGGATGATAAATTGTTTTTTCAGTGAAACATCAGATTAGTAAACAAAGGTGTATTAGAGACCCCATTGGTCCTGTCATCTTTAACACTGAACAGCAGCAGAACCAGTGGCCTTGGTAAACTGACACATACAGGACTGTCTCAGAAAATTAGAATATTGTGATAAAGTTCTTTATTTTCTGTAATGCAATTAAAAAAACAAAAATGTCATGCATTCTGATTCATTACAAAATCAAAAAAAAATATTGCAAGCCTTTTATTCTGATTTATTTGCTGATATGGGCTTAGCTTAAGAAAACTCAAATATCATATCATGAAAAGTATACTAGTAGGAATTAAACAAAAATCATTAAATTGTTCAATTAAACGAAACACCTGCAAGGGTTTCTGACAAAACACAAACACTCAGCTTTTTTTTTTTTTTTTGGTCTGAGAAAAGGAAAAATTTTTTTTTTATGAGATTTTTAGAGTTTTCTTAAGCTGTAAGCCAATCATAAATATATTAAAGAAAAGGCTATAATATTTAATTTTGATGATAAATAATCAGAATATGACATTTGTTTTTTTTTTTTTGCATTTTAGAAAAAAAAAAAGAACTTCAATATATTCTAATTTTCTGAGACAGTCCTGTATGTCATGGTAACCCTCTGGAGGCTGGGGGCATTTTCTCGATTTTACAAAACAATGTAAATTCACCTTTTAAAGTCTTTTGCATGTGACACATCCCAGTGTTTCCCCCACCATTCTATCAGGGTGAGGCCCCGCCCCCCTGTCATGTTCTCTATCGCGCCAGATTACAGCAGAAGTAATGTAAGGTTCTGTCCTTCAAGACGTCTTTGTTCTTTTATTAAACTAAACGTCTGTTGTTGGTCGTCTCTACAGCAGCATGTCATTCTGTCTCCACGTGTCGTTCACTCTTCTCGGCTCTCCGTCTCGCCGCAGAGCTCCATGCCGGCGTGTCTGGGCGCGCATCGGGCGGAGCAAAAAGTCACCTGCACCTTCCGCCCCGCGTCACCGACACGTCGCCCTCTGCTTCTCTGTGAATATGGAGGAGCAGACGGGAGGAAGGCGGCAGACTGCCGCGGCTTGACACTCACAGGAGTGCAACAACTTCAACGACACCGGAAGTAAACAAAGTTGCGTTAATTGCGTTAAAATATTTTAGTGCGTTAATCGCGGCCAAATTAATCGCATAGATTAACGCGTTAACGCTGACAGCCCTACAATATATACTATATCACGTTGACAGAACAAGGGGCTGTATTTACTTGTGTTTGCAGCTGGGCCATGCCACTCGTGTAAGGTAATAAAATATGCTTGCATAAAGATGAGTTGTGTTGACTATATGAACCTTGGCTCTCTGTTAAGAGCCCTGCTGTTTAATCAGTGGTAAATTATACCGTCTTGCCTGCCACGGTCGTTTGTCAGAGGATATTGATGCCTGCTGCAAACAGCAGAGGTAAGAACATTGTTGAGTCAAATAAGTGGATGTCCAATATCTTTTCTTGTTGGTGTCTGCTACACTTACAGTTTGTTAGCCATATAGATCAATTAAGCCATTGCCTTAGAGCAATAGACAGGTTAGTATGGCAGTCAAATGTCTTCAGATTATCATCTGAAGATGAGTGGGTTTTATTGAATCTTGCCTTCTCCGAAAGGTACTGTACAATATTCCCTTCAATACGCATGTCTCTTTACTGCACCGGTTTCTCTACAGTATTCTATTTTCAAGTCCAGTTCTTACATTTTAATGCAACGTAACTTCATTGCATTCAGAGTGAGATCAAAGTGCTCTGGTTCTCTGTTTGATGTATCCTCTATTTGAAGTTTCTTTTTTTCCCAAAGACAGAGGGTGTAAAACAAAAGTGTACATATTCTTGCCTTTGTGGCAGCAACTTCTGCTGCACAATGTATTGATCCCACTTTCTGGAGAAAGTAGAAAGACTTGTTTGAATCATGTTGCATTGTCAATACAAGGCCAGCAGCCTGTTCTTGATGTCTGATGGAGCCAGCCTGAAGTGAGGGGGGAAAGGAGAGAGTCTGAAGGGCCAGTCAGGTTTGTATGGTATCAATCTAAAAAAGGTTGATGGGCCTCATGTGGATATGGTGACCAGCCCTGTCCTGATGGACAACACACCCCAGGGAAAGTATCACCCAGTGACAGTGATTGACAGGGAGAAGAAGCAGTGTTGTTGCCATGTTGAATGGCTAGTCCCCACAACACAAGAGGTGTGATTAGGAGCTGTCAAAGCAACATGAGGGAGCTGACAATGACATCACTCACAGCCAAAGAGTGGCCAACGCTGCTGATGTGTATTCATTGAGAAACTAGAGAGAGGCAGCCTTTACAAAGCACTGTATCCGTATATGCAAGTAAGTGCTCAGTGGTGAGGGGTTGTCTGTGTGGATGGAAGTGTCTCAGTCTTTTTAAAAGTCATTTAAATACCGAATGTTTCTACTTCTACAAATGTTAAACTGCATGCTTGTTTCCTCTCAAAATGTCAACATTTGTGCTCTATTATCAGAACAGTAACCCTTTTTTGCATTGTGTGTTTAAGTGTCACACTGTGGCTAAATTACTACTGCAGTGTCACAATGTCACTTTATGTTGAGCTCATTCAAACGTGCATATGTAGCATTGACTACTTTACAGCCGAATAAATAACTTTGTAATAGCTTATAGTAATATGTCATGGTCATGATCCTCAAATATATGTTTTAGCTATGTGCAGACGGGACCATAATTCAGCTATCAGCTATCAACCACCAGTGGTTTATGTCCATGGCTTGTCCGCCGCGCCTGACAATAACTCAGTGTATCAGAGTTAGTATTGTAAGGTCAAAAGCATTACATTTATTACAAAAGATAAACACAACTCTGATGGACACACTAAGTTTCTCTATGGGTGGTCGGCAACATCCTTTTCTAGCATATCTGTGATCACTGCCAGGGTTTTTCATGGGTCAAAATGAGTCTTCGGTGCTCCCAAACAATTTTTTTCATGGTCTGTATTACCATATCACCGTAATTAGCAGACATCTATGTATTTTCTTTTCTTTTTTTCACATAAATAATGGAGGCAATGCTTGAGGAAATCATTTTGCTTCCACTTTAGATTAAAATAGATAGGCTAATAGATTGACAATTAGAGATGCACCGATCAGGTTTTTGGGTGCCGATCACCGATCACTGAAATCAGTATCTGACGATCCGATCACCGATCACGGTGTCGATTGAAGCATTCTATTTATTGTGTAGCATTATTGCCTAGGACTATGAGGAAATACATATATAAAGCACCTCAAACATTAAAGAAATTACCGATTTCTTTAAACATTTCGGACTTTCACTTTGAAAAATGTCCTAATTGATTGATTGCCAGTGATGGGGATTTCAGATATGTATGGAACACATCTGCATCATTCATTTCCTGGAACTCTTGGGGAAATCTATATACAGGACTTTTCTTAACATACAAAAGTCTGACTTATTTTTATAAACTCTTCCTTGGTACAGTAAAAATGTTTTAATGTTAGCATAATTTAAGCTAAATCTCAGAAACGATCTCTAAAGATACAAAATCAGTTAATTGTTTACTTATATATGTTATTTAGTGTATGATTTGTCGAAATCCTATTTTGAAAAACGGATGTTGTTTCACGTGGTTCTTTCCGCTAACTTTGCAAAACCGGATGTTGTCACGTGAATCCTTCCGCTAACTTTATCAAAACCCTCGCGCGCTCCCGATCGAATGCGTTTACCGTCAACATCAGTCTATCGGGGCAGACATGTGAGAGTCGGCTGAGTTGACCCAGTGATTCAACTCGGGGGACGGGGACGCCGCTCGGTGCGTGAGGATCCCCTCGTTGACCTCTGACCTCTGCGGCCCTCGCCGGGCGCATTTTCTTCGTTGAGGTGCGCCGTGATTGAAACGTCTCTGATAGTTCACGCAGATTTTATGTCATCTGATCGGCCAGTTTGATCGGCCGTTTTGAGAACGCCGATCAAAACCAATAATGGGAATATCGGCCGATATGGATCGGCGCCGATCAGATCGGTGCATCCCTATTGACAATAGTCCAGGTGTATTCGTGCACGTCGGGCTGTTGAGTGAGTGATCAGCAGCTGGCCGCTCTGTCCATTCGCGCACCTCACAGTTGCGTATTGATCAGACAAGAAGACACGCTTATCAACTCGATTACTATTGATCAAAACAGAACGAGGGTTCGGCTGTAGCCTCCTTGAAACATACTATTGAGAACATATTAGTTGACTTGCACATGATGAACACAGTTTTTTTGTTGTTTTTTCCATCACAGACTTTTTTTGCCTTAGGCGCTCGGGATTTGTCATAGGCGTTCGGGAAAACGGCTTAGGCGCTCGCCCACATTTTCTCTATGCAGGAAAAACCTTGACTGCTCAGCAAACATAACCAATATCGCGGTATGTGTGTCAACACCACTAAAAAGATCTTTAAAATGTGAGATAATGCTAGAAATCCCATAACTGTACAAATATATATATTTAGAAATTAAATGTAACTATGTTTTGGGGTTTACCATCTATTAGATTAACTCTTCCTACTTTCTTTCTTTTTTTATTTTGACTAGTTTTCCTCCACATAACTGCATCCAAAGAGCAGCATAACTAAGATGCATATACTGTACGAGATGTGCCAACTAAAACAAGTGAGAAGGCCAGGCAGGGCAGGTTCAGAGGCAAGGGGGCTGACTTGCTCTCTGTGCTTCGATCTCACGAGGCAGTCGCCGACGGAAAGATCTCTGGGATCTGAACCGCTCAGTTGCACCAATACAAAGAGTCTGAATACTTATGACCATGTGATATTTCAGTTTTTCTTTTTTAATAAATTTGCAAAAAATTCTACATTTCTGTCTTTTTCTGTCAAGATGGGGTGCTGAGTGTACAGTAATGAGAAATAAAATGAATTTTTTTTTATTTTAGCAAATGGTTGCAATGAAACAAAGAGTGAAAAATGTAGGTGGGGTTTAGAGTTTTTTTTAATACCATGCAGAAAAAAGCACATGTTTAGTGATAGTATTAGTGCGTCTAGTATTTGTTTTAGAAGAAGGCTTACCACAACTACAGAAATACTTCTGAACAGTAGTGACTAGGTTCATAGTATGTTTTCAACGTGAAACAGCGGTTGAATATGTTTTTATGTATTTGGTCGATTTCTGTCTAGAAAAACAAAGTATTCTCGTGTAAATGCAGCAAAACGGTCTAACGTTTAGATATTGTAGTCAAACTTGGGGTGATGCTCGCATTTAGACGAAGAAACAGTGCCCTGTGCAGCGCACAGACTGTGTGTTGTTATGAAATCGGTTCCATGACCTGCATCCAATACAAACAGTCCCATACATGCCTGGCTGACTCCAGAGTAGGAACGTTATTCACTGTTTCAGTTGGGCCAGGGTGTTACTCCTGACTCACACCGTACAATAACATGAGATCCAACTGGTAAACTACTAGACAAGTAAGTTACTATACCATTCACATTTCTGAGTTCAATTCCTTACACAAAAAAAGAGTGTGGTTTCAAAATCTCTCTCACTGTGTTATTCCTTCCCTATCTACTATACATCCATTGTATCTGGAGTATTCACTTTTAGTAATCCCTTGAGCAACATTGAGCATATCAGAAGTTCTAATGTGTGTGAAACCTTTCCTGAAAATTATTTGTTTGATTAAAAAAATCACTTCGGAATCGGATATGTAGATTTCTAATTTATATTATAATATTACGATTCTAGTAGCAATATTCACTTCAGCTTATCACAACATGTGCCTGTTGAGAAGTCCCAGTGTGTCTGATCCCAGATATTATTTGTATATTAAACTGTTCTTCTTTACTCTTTCCTCGCTTGCATTCACAATTATAATGTGTATAAAACATTATAAAACACGAAACGCTAGTATGTTCTCAATGAGCAGCAGAAAAAAACAACATTGTTGTTGTTGAGCCACATGTCAATGTAAATTATGAGCTATTCTTTCTTGTTCCTGCAATTCTGTGCAGAAACGTTCAGGATGATGGACCTCCTCAGTAATAATTAAGCTGATGGACTATTATGCTGCATTGCAAATCAAATATGTGTAGTATGTGGCGGTAGTTGAAGTGGGGAGTGTTGGCACGAGGCCAGCCTGTATTGCCGTACAGATGAACAGATGCAGGTGCTTCACAACTAGCCTGTCAGGGTAACAGAATGGATACGCAAAACAATGGCGGCCATCTACTTGAGAGTAATTGTACAAGATGGCTTGCTCTTCACCGCTTTGTGAAGCAGGTGTTTTCTATATCCACTTGTGTTTATGTACATTACATGTTTTGTCTTTTGTGGTTGAATTCTGATACTATTGGATCATCCGTGGCCCTTTTTCTTGTTATTTCTATACTTGTTATTTCACTTTTCATCTCTCAAGAAGTTGTTTGTTGTGTATTCTCTGACACATTGTGACTCATCTCATTTGATTAGTTGCATTCCAACTTGTTTATAACTGAGATCAAATTGTGCTGCTACTTTTATGTTTCTGTGATAATGTCAACTTTTGCAGTGTTTACCATTACTGCAGTTGTTTGTTTGCCACGGTTTTGTTTATCCCTTGAATTCCAGTATATTTCCAGGCTACTGGATGTTGTTTAGTTGTCATCAAAAGGAGCCTATCTATGAAAGTTCTTCTGTTTTGAAGGATAACTGAATTTTAGCATTAAAAATTAAATGGTAGAATGCAAAACATCACTTCTTAGATTTGGGGCAAGTGTTGGAGCAGATGTTCCTCCAGTGATCTGTAAATAAGTGGAATTGTAGATAAAGACACTGAGGAGCCTGTAAGATATTCAGGAAGCAGCCCAGCCCTGCTTCAAATCCACTCTAAGAACATAGTGCAAAAGCAGTCAGAAACTGTTAAAGCGTATTTGCTTCTCGCATCTTGTTTAAGTTCTTCTTCCTCTCCCTTTCTCCTCAGACCCTCTCTGATTTCTGCTTGAACTGGGAGTGGGGGGGATAGAAAAAAGACCTTGAAGAAGGATGCAAGATTAAATTAATCATTGGTGGGAGGAAAAATATCACTGAAGTATGCATAAGTGTAAAAGAAATGAAAACAAACAAACATATTTTAAAGAATATCTTGAATTGCCGATAGAACATATTTGAGTAAAACTCAATGCGTGGTGGGTTTGGTCTCTTCTAGCTGTTAATGCATGTTTGGAAGGAGTGTGCTGCCCTCTGTATGGCTCACAATTTAATGAAATATATAGTGATTGTTCCTCAATCAGAACAAGTGCTTGTTTAAAATGCAAATCCGCTCTTGTCTGTGACATGGTGTAATTAGACAGAACAATGATGTATTATTTCTGTGATCTTTTTCAGTGCTCATCAAGGGCTTTGAGAATGGGACAATGATTGACCAGCTGGTCCTGCTACTGTAGCTAAATTTATTAAACACGCAGTCTTTAGAAAATCAATGTGTGATTGTATGAGTTGTACAGGGTCAGGCTTATTTTTCACGAGAAGACATAATTAGCCTGACCTGTGACTTGCAAATGCTTAGGATTGCTCTGCACTGTTCCTAAAGCATATACGCACGTGTCAGAATGACTGAAGACAGCCTATAGTTTCTTAGCATGATTTCATTACTCTGCATTAGAATAAAGATATAAAATGTGCATTGTTCCTTGTTCATGCGTGCTGTTCCGTACTTACTGAATCCTTTATGCTTGTATAGCTGTTATATAATTCTTCAGGAATTAAGCCGCTATTGTGTCATGCGATGTGCGTCTCCAAGGCTGTTGTGGATTACAGTAGCACAGAAAGTCTTCACAATATGTTAGACTCTTTCGCCTCTCTTTTATCTCAAGTTACTGTGAAGTAGTGAGTGTTCTGTGACATTGAACAACATTTCGAAAAGGAACTTATGCATTTAACATACCAAAGCCAGTGGGCAAAACTGGAGGAAAAGGTCTCTGTCTACTTATTGAAGAAGTTGTGATTAACAAATCAGGCTGTTTCTCTGAAGAATGGCGCTTGGAGAAATGAACCCTGCTTTGTCTCTTGAGTCAGTTTATAATTATTATATTGTGTCTTAATTGAACTTCATTGCAGCGCTCTCAACAGCACAGCTCCACGACCAGAGCCGCCTGATATATTCAGTTCATTCTGCTGCTTGGATACATTAATTGGATTAAAAATTTGATTATCAGTTCCTTTGTGCATCCATGCTTGAATCTTTTCCGTAAACACATTGGTATAAATACAAACATATGTTTCTGAATCCCAAACCCCCAACAAACACACACACACACACACACACACACAGAGCTGACGAAATACAAAACAAAAGAAGGACACAAGCTCTTATACTTGCTTATGATATTCAAGCCACAAAGTCTACATCCATAGCAAATGTTCTTATCACAAAACTGATGGTTCTAATATAAATATCTACACAGTTTATGTGCATTATCTTTCTTTATATATAGATTCCGACAGATATCTCTTCACCAACAATTTACACATGTAGTACCATGAATTTCTTTCTCATCATATTCCAGAAACGGTACAAGTTGTGAATGATGATAGTAGTTGTAGTGTGTGCGTGTGTGTGTGTGTGTGCATGTGTGCGTGTGTGCGTGTGTATGTGTGCGTGTGTATGCGTGTGAGTAAGAGAGTATGTGTGTTGGAGGGGCTGCTTGTGACTCGTACAAGGGTGTCAGTAGCAGATGCAAATGAGCAGAGTGCAGCAGTGTAAAACCAAATCAGAGAAAAAGAAGAAAAAAATGAGCTGGAGAGGAAGTGAGAGAGGATGAGGGAGTGTGTGGAGTTCACAGCCTGGGCTACTTTCACACCTGCAGCCACTGAGCTTGTTTTACACTCAAATACACACACAGAGTACACATTCTCTCAATCTCTCTCTCACACACTCACACACACACACACACTCACCGGATGACAACCGCATGACACAGCAACAACACACCACAGCATGCCACTTCTGTATCCACTCAATCACAGCCTTGCTAATCACATGCAAATTAATATCCCGTTGTCCTCAGGTCACATCCATCACGTTAACAACTAAATTCATCACTTTGCTTGACTTCCTCACCATTGCGGTGATAATGTGGAAGAAGTGCGACAGCTTTCCTGCCGTACATGAAATGTAGTGCCTACTTCTGTCCAGCCTTGAAAGGATTTCTTTTAGTACCATACAACTTTTGATCAAATGTTTTAGCAAAAGACCAGAAGTGGTGCATATTTAGCTATTTGAAATTAGTAATCAGAGCTTATATTTGCCACCTCTCATATAACATACTCGTTTTTAATCATGATGTTTTGGTATATCCTTTGGGGTGGAAACGTTATGCATCTTTCGAATGTAATGAGTGCAGAAAAGCAAACCATCTGTTTTTCTATTTACTAAACATTCAGAAAATCTGTCCTCATACTCAGGGATGGGATTGCTCCAGAGCATAATGTAAACTTATCCTTTTGATCAGAGATTGAAATGTGATTGAAATTTGTAATTATAAAGTGTACCTTTGAATTAAAGCAATTATTATTCCTTTGTGTCCGACATCAAAAGTACCTCCGAGTGAATTGACAGTGTTGCTGTAAGCTTCAGAAAAATTATTGATGCGCTTATGTTAGTCACAGTGACTGGCATCAGAGTCTTTGAGATTTAATTTCATTGGAATACATCCATAATCATTATCACCATTTTGAAAGGAACCTATTACAACCATTTGCTGAGACTTCAAAATGTTTTACAACAGGCCCGAAACATCAAATATGAGCATTGCTGAACAGTCTTTAAATGCACTCATTAAGGCAATTGAATAATGTTGTGGCATAGTGATCAGAAAGCAGCTTGTGTTCAACGAAGGGTTAAATTATGGAGTTGTGCCACCATGAATACAGATTCATTTTTAGTTTCTGGTATGTTTTGTCAGTAGTTTTGTGACACATGTTACTTTAGACACACTAAAAACACTCAGGAACTTTATCACAGACGGTGTCTTATTGACAATAAAGAAAGTAAAAATGAATAGCATTGTTTTTTTTATCATTAAAGACTCTGACCTAAATTTACATCTGAGCAAATTGCGTTATCACTTTGCAAGATGTTGAAATGGCAAATGTATTCCCGATTGATTATAAATTAATCACATTGAGAAAGGAATCAAACATGTTCATCATCTATTTTCCATCAGTAGAATGTAAAAGCGTAATACTGTGTTGACCCCCTTGACTGTGTTGATAGCAGGACGACTTTATACCAGCGATGATATTTATATTGTATAAACATAAAGCAAACCTTGATTTTGGGATACAGGTCGACTTACTGTATGCTATAGTAAGAAAAAAGCATTCCCTCACCATGTGATGAGTGATGCTCATTCACCTAATGGTTCCATCAAAAATCTTTTTTATATGCAATGGTTTATTAATGAGTCAAAAATATGTTTTTCTCCTTTAGTAAATAATGTATCATTTTTGAAATTTTTGAACTAATTGGAGGTTTTTGTACATACAGTAAATAGTTGAAGTTGAAACATATGAGACCACAACATTAGACTATAGGTCTATGAATCATTACATAAGAATATAAACATGTGACAATGGAGAGATTAAATAGATATTTAAACATTTGTCTATGCCTCCATTAGACTGCAAATATAGTATATATAAGATGGCTCTATATTCTACATCCTTTAAATTAATCACATGCAAACTGAGACAAATGTTGATTCCTAAAAACTCTTATGGAAAAGTATTCTTGACTTTGATATCATTATTTTGTGTCAGTATTTCATTAAACAGTAGGAATAATAGTATATAATTTACCTGTTTGAGAGTGGAAACAGTAAGTTGAGTAAAGTATTATTATTAATGATCTGTCCTAATTAGTCAACCAACAGAAAATAATCAACACGCCATCAATAAATAGATTTTTTTTAGCAAAAAGGCCAAACATCCATGTTATATCTTTTTCTAATGTGACTATCTATGTTCTAATTTGTCATATATTTAACTTCTTTGTGTGTGTATCTTTTGTTGGATAAAACAAGCAATTTGTATATTAACTTAGAGCATTGGAAAATTATCAATATCAATAGAAAATAATACAAGGATTTATCAATACTGAAATCAATCATTAGTTGAAACCCTAGATAATTTTTTATAATAGTACATGCAAGGCCTCAGTCATGTCTACTATATAATTAAAAACTGATCAGATAACCTAATATTGGAATTAATCTCCCAACCCACAGGTAAATATCCACGTGGAGAAGTGAATGAATGACGATTCACTTATTTCCAATTTAGAGGCTCTTGAGCAAGGCACTTAACCGCCCAACCGCTGTAGTGGAGCTGATCAGTGGTCAGCCGTACACGACTGCAGTTGTACAGGACACCTGCGATACAGGATTACATATCGTTAGATATTATTACATATCTTTACATATCGGCCCCTGTGCTGGAGCCTTTTGCAGATGCATTGCGCATTGAGATGTAATTAGGATTAGGATATGTAACGAGGACTGCCATTCTCTGAATAACCCTTCTAATCCCTTATATCCTCATCTCGTTGTCTCAGTACTTGTACTCTGTGCAATGACAATAAAATTGAATCTGCATCTGAATCTGAATCTAACCCTCTCATCCTTTAGGATAACATCCTTATGAAATGTTTTTTCAGCTACTAACTGTGGTGTTCACCCATCACACCTATGAACCTTTTTTGAACTCCAGCAGCGGCTGCAGATCCATCCCATCAGGTAAAAATGAGAGAAAGTTCCTCATAACTTTAGCAGTAAACTGCAGGGGCGGTTCATTAGCACACAAGACATATCTAACCATTAACCTTTTCTCATACATACTGTATAGTATAGTAAATTTAGACTTTCAGCCAAGTGAAAAATCATACAGTTTTAAAGTTGTTTTAGAACGCATACACTATATTGATTTTCAGGCAGGAAAAGAATTCAATATTTCATATTTCCTCCAGAGAATAACTCCTTTCTCTATAATTTCCATAGAAATTTTGTGTGCAAATGCAGTAATAGACACATTTATAACATCAAAAGGATTCAATTTTCTTTTCAATCACATAACAGTATGAATAGCTTTTTCCATTGAATCTAACAACGAGAGGCCATTACCGCATGCTAAAGGATGGGTTGCTGCCACTTGCTTTTATGAAAGTGTGTCAAACTATTTTTCATGCCTCACATTTGTTCTAACCAAACGGGGCCTGTCAAACAGCTTTATTTCTAATGTGTCAGGCGGAGGTCATTTATATTTTCAATTGCTATGTGCAATCATCAGTGGTACGTGTATAGACTATATACGCACATCTGCACTTTTTAATGCAGACTTTTATTTTAGTCTCTATAATAAATTAACTTCTCTCCTGAAGAGTTCACAAAGCACTGCGATGACAACTAGAGACATTTAATTGCAGCTGGTAAATTGTTTGGAAATGATGACATGCAAAGCAAAAGTGTGATGGCTACACACCGAGCATTTTGCTGCCTGGGGATGTGGCCAGTGTTCAAATAGATGGGCGATAAAAGCAAATATTTTCACCTCAGTCGTGTAATGGCTCCGTTTGCAGCACTTTGTAGAAAAGGTTTGTAATAAATGGCTGGAAAAGGGTGAGTTGCTCATCTTTCAGGCATGTTGTGGTTGTGCCACTCCGCTCAGGCTTTTTGTGCTGCTGCACTGGAATCAATCCACATGACGCAATTTAAGTGTATGATCAACATGTAAAAACAGAAAGGAAAAAGAATATTAACTGCAGACTCAACAGCTTGACTGGAGACTACATTTTAACTGTTAACTGCCATTTTGCCTAATTTATTGATTACGGAAAAAAACATTAAGCAACCTCAAAAATGTAAATATACCTTTTCTTATAATTAGTATAATGATATATTGATGAATAACTGTAGAATTACTATTAATTCTCATGTGAACTACAATGACACATGCAACAGCAGAAATAAAGTATGATCACATCTCAACTCCAATCATTTAGTGATTAATAGTTTGCCAGTTAGTAAATCTTCACCACCAAATGAAATTTAAAAAATGTCTATTTCCATTTTTATTGGACTGAAAAAGGTAAACCAAACAACTCAGAGACAGTCGCACAGTAAAGTTCGGTGCAGCCTCACATTCATAATTCCACAATTGGTGAGTTTGTTGTTTACTGCTGAATGTCAAAGTTTGCTGACCATGCATATTGCATTTGAATCAGCATCACTGTAAATGAGCCAAAGTAATTCACGTGGTTTCAGCTGCCAGCGAGCATCACCGTGCGAACAGGCCGATCGCTCCCTTCCAAGGCCAACCACGCCACTATGGAGTGGACAGTTAAGTGTTACGTTGTGGACGTCCAGTGGAGGGGTATCAGCTAGAATGTATCTCCACAAAACCTCACAATGTTATGTGACGGCAGTAGCTTTTTTTTTAACTACACAGTATATTTCCAAGAATAAAAGAATAACAAAACGCATTGTGGCGTTGAAAATAGCAGATAGAGAGACGATATAAGATTGCTCTCTCAAGTTGAGTGCTTATTCACATGAGGTTAGCAATGAAAATGTAATTATTTAGCGTCACAATCATGTTATCAGGTTGCGTTGACTGCACATACACAATCATTTGTTTCGTTTCAGTTGTTTGAGAGTATTATCATATCGATGTCAAGCGGATGAAACACATTTATAAACCTAACTTTGATTTTAAGATAAGCACTTACAGATATAGATTTTCTTCGCCGCATATTTATTCAATGTGGCTATTTATTCCATGGCTCAAAACAAGTCCATATCCACAATTATGGATTATATGAATTCTACAGAGAATTTGTTGGATAAGGGAATATCATTGTATCCCAATTATACAGCTGCAGCAAATGTACTCATTTATTTATGCTTCCCGGTGTGGCTCAGATAAGAGATCTCCTTCGTCCCTTGTGGGTGTCTCTGCTTAGATATTATTTGTGACTATTCTTTTTTTGATCTCATTGAATTAGAACATTGTGCATTGATGCACTGCATCAATGCACTGACAGCACCTAAAGACAGACTGTGATTAAATAAATGGACGTTTTATTTGAGCGATGAAGTTTTCATAATTGCATGAAACATCTCAATATCCAAACGCAATGCTGAGGGACTTGAGCCTTCCAACTGAAGCATGGAAGCGCAATCTGCTGAGAGTCGATCTGAGAAACAGCTGCACTTGTCAGATATACTTAATAGTGACTATATTCTTTGTGAAAGATGTGGCTTACAAATGGTAATAAATTATGAGTGTGATAGAGGGAAATATCAAATGCTCATGCAATTCAAGTTGTTGTATGATCTAATGAAATGTCACTTTAATGACTTAACACCTCAAGACGAAATGCAGGCTAATGAGTAGTAACATGGGTGACATTGTTCTATCTTTTATATCGTGAGTAAATACATCGACTCTGTGTTGACATTTGTTTAGCATTATGTCATAGCAGATGTTTTAACAACCATCTCAGGACATTTGTTGAGCCAATTCTTTTAATTTTTAAAGAATGGGTTTACGATGTTGCAAAAGGAAATGTCTTGTTTTCACGCTACTTTGGTTTGTTCTGCCCCATGAGACAAGCTGACTGCAGCTAAGGGGAACCATGCATGCCATCACACCTGACAGCATGTTGAATTTAATTCTCATTGTAGTGACAAGGGAAATACTTCAGAGTGGAAAATTGTATCTCATGTCGCCTGCATGCTGCTTATCATTGATTCGTAGAGAACAGAACAAACTCCTTGTAAAAGGATAAATATGCCTCTAAGTGTCCATTCTCCTTTCCTAAAATTGCAGCTGCAGTGATCGGCCTTTGTCACTTCGAGCCATGCGCTCTGCCAGCTCAGCTTTAAAGGCTCTGGCATGCAGGATGGAGATTATATTTAACAAAGCTGACAGGTTGGACAGTAATGAAGTTGTCTGAGCTTTTATTTCTTACTTGGGATTGGATTTTAAAAACCACAGCACATTGGAACGAAGTGCTTTCCGACAGCGTGCAAATCCGCTGCAACAGGACATGCACTAAAGAGCCGGTCGTCTCAGTCAGGTTGACGCTGAATGTGGACAAACTTTTAGAAAGTGTATTCAAAAGAGATATTTTTCTTTCATTTATTATTTTATAAATGTTTCAAGGCTATCTTTAGAACAGTTGCAGGGTTTTTAAATGTGTTATATATGTGTGTGTGTGTTGTTGTAAAGAAGTTAATGGTTTGTCCAAAATGGAAAAAATTCACTCAGTATGAATTTGCTCATAACGTTTTGTGGTAAAAGTTGTACGAGACCTTAATGATCTATGTCTGTAAGTGGAAACGTTGCCTTGATCACGGTAGCACTGTCACTCTGACTAAAATGATGTGTATTAAATAATGAGATGTTACATGTAGCCTGGAACCAAAAAGGTTTGTGTTCTGATGGTGGTGTTACACAAAAATTCCGGCCAACACCAAAGCATGGAGACTCATCATCTGGGGACCACAATACTCCAAACACAATATGTTCTGGCTCGTTGTAAATATATTTGACCAAAGTGTTTCAGACTGACTTACTGGCTGGCCAACATGGTCATCCTCCAACTCCTTTCCTTTTATCACAAATAAAACCTGCCCAAAGTAAGATGCAATTACATTGTATTGATAAAAACACATTGCTTTTAAAAATATTGATAAATCATATCTCTGTTCTTTTAAAGGACAACAAACTAGAAAGCTTTCATTTAAATAAAGACGTGGTTTTGAATGTCATGGATTTCTCCCCTCTTGGTTCCGTCTGTGGGTGCAGCTTGAGACGCTTGCCTTTACCATGCCTTCATTGTGGAAATACTGAAGCTCTCCATGAAGTGCACCATTACATAAACTAACTAATGCTTATCTAGCTAGCATTAACACATGTAAGGTCATTTTGGCAAATACAGAATGACAAGTGGAGTACAATTAAAACATCATAATAGGTAACCTTTTGGTGTCTTATCCTTATCCGTTACTGCTGTTGGTTTGAATTCTAAACTTCAAAAAGATTAAAATTTCAAGAAATTCTGTAAATCCCGTTAACTATTCCCTAAAATTGCCACGCAGCATTGCATATTGTTGTATGCAAGCTAATGGTTTTAAAGAGCAGGTTTTTAGATTACCTCAGATGGACCTTCCCGTTTTATAAGGGCACAGAGGTTTACTGGTTACCAAAAGCTGGATGCAAAGAGAACCCGGGTGCCAGGCAGCTGGTCCTCTTCACATTCACTTATGGGGACACCCGCAAAAGCAAGCCCACACTACAGCTGGAAACCATCAGGAAGAAAAGTTGAGACTATGGGCCTTCCCTCCCTGTGCCCAAAGAAAGTATTGGCACAGTCTTTTATCTGCGCATGTAAATGTGCCATTCTCCATTTATTCTTCTCATATTCGAAGGATAAAGGAAGGAACCTGACCTTTCTTTTGAATTGAAAATCCTGTATATTTGATTCAGCCTTTTGATTGATCAGTCATGAAAATACATCCGTCACTAGATTGATCTTATCCTCTAGACAATTTCACTTGCTCTGATAATTTGATTTGACCTGAGGCTATAGTACATGCCCTTTTTATGACAAATGTTCATTACAAAACATATATTCCAAATAACACCTTGGGCCTGCTGTCTGTAAATCACTGACCAAAAGAAAACACCTTTCTAAGATGCACATGCTAGATTTCTAGGATGAAGGATTGAGTGCAAGAAAGCAAGAAACAACCAATACAGAAACAAGAAACAGATAATGATCCAGTTTTAGGGAGCAATGATGAATGAGAATAGCCAAAAACAATTGCTTCAATAGGGAAATAGGAAATGACTAAGTATCCTCTGCCTAGTCCATTAATGTGGCTGGGACATGAACCAAGACTTCCTGAATTGACAGGAAGCCATACACATGTTGCCACGGAGTGATGGAGTGTGTACAGGAAAAGGGCGGGGTTGGTGGAGGCTTGTGGACCTGGCATGCCAAGACAAAAACATTGTGTGATGAGCGCTACTCAGTGTGTTTAGAGCCTGGGATGGCCATTCATCCAACCAGTCAGGCCTCCATGGCAGTGATTAGCATTGTCATCCTCATTTCCAGGCCCTCTATGCAGATGGCCCGCATGCTGGAGGTGCCAGCATAAGAGTGGCTGTTCTCTCTCACATAATCACTCGCTGGCCTCTGCTCTCATCTGTCCTCTTTTATTCCATAAAAAAATATTCTAGGAAAATTTGTATGGCCGTTTTATGTTCCTTCATTATAGCTCCGGATTATCAAGAATAGTCTTGCCAGCGCTTATGCACAGATGAATATGTGTGTGGTGCTGGTGACGCAATTGTGGTGTTCCTTTTGAATGACTCATATTGGCATGGTTTTTAAATCAAGTAAAATCAGTTTTATGCTGCAATATAGAAACACATAGCTGTAGTAGAAGATGACAGTTTAGCGCAGCAGAGGGAGAGGTCTGATCAGCACACTGCCTGGGGCACTACAGGGCTGCCGTGGGCTCTTCACGGCCTCTGTAGATACCCACAGCAATTAGGCGCCACTACGAGGACTGTGGAGAAGAAAGTACTGGAGACAAACCGCATATGGCATGTCAGTTTGATACCACACCACCGTGCACAAACTCATTTCAAACCTTTGACAACGACCTTTGACTCGTCTCGCGTGGTCTCGTTTAACACGTCTGTACGTCTACTATTTATTTTTCTTCTCTACTTTGCTCTCCTCTCCTAACCCCTCCTCTCATCTCAAAAACCAAGATGATAGACCTAATAATTAAAGCAATTCTGTATGGGCTGGAAAGCTCCGGCGCATCTGTGTGTGTCAAGACTCCTGACATGATACAGAGGGACAGCAAAACTATTAAATATCCATCATGCCACGCCACATCAGTTCTAATGCAATCAGAAACACATGACTACGTCGGCTAAGTCCCCTTCCTTCCACAATGATTAAAGAAGTCTTTAATTTCAAAGACAAATAAAAAATGCAGGATCATTTTATCAAAAATGTAAAGGACCTGTCTCTTTATATGACACTTACCGGCAACAGAGCTGGAGCTAATACGAAAGTCTGTTCACCACTATATGAACAGCCACGCAGGGACCACGTTCTCTTGATGGCCATTATTCTAATAAGATGTTAGTGTCCCTGGCTGTATGCTCCTTACTTATCCTTCTCTTTCATCCAATATGGACAACAGAGGACTGAAAGACAATGAGGTGACGCAATAAAGAGGACATTGTCTCCTTGTCGTTTAATATTAACTCACGTGAAACTGGGCTGAACGGTATTTGGTTTACAAATTGGGTTACATATTGGGTGTTATAGAATAGCGTTTCTATAAAAAAAAATGTTTTTTTGTGAAATCATTTGCAGTCCACTTTCTTCAATATCCTCAATAACTTGAAGTGGGTTTATAATTTCACTCGTCTTGAAACTGTTTCTTGAAATGTAAAAAAAAAAAAAAATTGAAAGGAGCTCTTAAAAAATGTAAATAAGCACTAACTATTTGCTCTGTAAAGACATATTGGAGTAATGGCGTAATGTCCTGAGCAGCGATTGAAGACTGGAGCTTCTCTTTTCTTTGTTTTGCTCGCCGAGTTGGCCAATGGCCATCATGTGAGTCCTCTCTATTGAAACTGTTGGCTCTGGCCGTTTACTACCCTCCCTACCTTTGTGTTCATGTTCCACTGGCTAGCCGTGATGTGCGTGTGCGAGCGCAGAGCTCGTACCGCGGTCATCTCTGATAACGAGGGTCGTCATGGGACTCCGCTTGCCTCAGTGTGTGTGTGAGCTAAACCCCAGTCACACCGTTAGCTCTGTCAGCGCTGTTGCCGTCGTAAGCACTGTTAGCGCCGCTGATGAAAAACATAACTGTAATTTCAATTGGCTTAAATTACAATTTAAATTGACGGCAAAGGGGAAAGGATATACGACAACACAGAGTTTGTGAAAGAACTACGGAGGGATGTCAGAACTGGCTCACATTGAACACAGCGCACCACCTCTATTCCTCTCATGTTTATGCAGAGAAACACTGAAGTCTTTTGATTCTATAGTGAAGCTTTTGATTTGGCTTTTGAGTGTCTACTGGCAGCCTTTCAACACTGTACTTCAGGTTCAGGCATTCACTTGTCACACTCAGGTGGCGCAGGCCATGGGCGTGAGTGAGTGTGGATGACAAATGTATAGAGCTCTTACAAATGTTATTTGGGAAGCTGCATCACCTTTTTGTAGCTCAGGCAGTTTTCCAAGGTCCCTTGGCTTGTCCTGGTGTTACCCAACAACCGACAACTCGTTGCTTGATGTACATGTAAGTGCTGTCTCATGCCAAACAGAGGCACGGGGAGCATTTTTGAAAGGCTGGCAAATACATTACTTATTCACACAAACTTGATTCAAACAACTTTAAAGTACTTTTTTTGTTTTATTTACATGAAGATCAGAAAGTACCGTGTCAACAAACCCAAGCTGTCCTTGATGTAAGTTTCTCCAAAGTTTCCATGAGTTTTAAATATCTTTTTCACAAAAGCTTTACTCGGGCTATTGTCAGAGCACAGCTGTAACTACCAAGTATTCTACCAGTTATTCTGGGAAGTTAAGTAGTTAAGTTAATAAAGAATTAAGTAATAAGTACAACACTATTTTCAGAGCAATAGCACATATGGTGATTAGATATAATTAAGATTAACCCTTCAGCCTCTTTCAAACTTAAAATGCTCCCAAAAAGTTGATAGTTTCGGTATATGTTCCTGTCCATTTCTTCTTATTCTTGTTTCCCTGTTTCAATCAAGAGAGTAAGCTAATGCTGTGAAAGTTAGTCTGTGAACAGGTGGGCTGAGTAATAGTTCTCACAGAGAGAATTTTAAGTGACCATTTCTATTAATTCCATAATCCCTCATTCCTATTCAAGATATATACTATAATCTAATGTCAAACTATACCATGAAGACATGTTGTATTCTTTGGAAGATCCCCCACTATTAAAGGTAGAGTGAAGAGAACAACAGCCCTGTATCGAAGCGTTGGAGACCCACATACTATTGATTAGGGATGGGAAAGCAACTGAGGGGCAACTGAGGTCAAACGCAGGGGTGCTGTTATTCAGGAGGGTCCCAGTCTACATTCGCCAGCACCTCACCTAGAGATCCTCCAAATGATCTACTGAGCCTGTCAACCACAGGGGGGTCCCGGGTAGCAAGTCAGCTAACATGACGAGGGAGCCATACAAATAAATCACAATTCACTCAGGGAGCAGTCACACTCAATGACATATTCACTGGCACTGGCTACAGCTCATTTGATAACGCTCTTGCCACGTCATTCGTTTCTCTGAAGGATGAAAGGGATGGCTGGAAATGTCATCAGCTCACTGAAGCAGGGACGCCAGTGACTCAGAATGAAGAGGGAGGGAGGTGCCTCATAATTAATTACGTTTTTTAACCCTGCTACAGCCGTAGAGACATCCCACTATTTTCCGGGGGTCTTTCAATTAGACATGCATTGTAATTAAATGCTGTGTCACGGGGCTTTGGGGCTTGCCAGATTTATGTCCCAGGATAAGTTACTGCCATTCATTATCATGATGGAAAGCACAGCGTAAAATGAATATTGTTAGGGTCCCTGTAGGAAAGCTGCAGCTATTGCATAATAATACAAATGTGTCGTACCTCTCTTGTTCAGCGGAAACTGTTGGATTTCAAACCCAGGAAGGCAACTTTGTTGCAAAGAGGTAACTTAATCTTTAACAGTTCGACACAAATCTCTGAAACTTAATTGATAAGATATATTTACAGCATCAAGTGACTTAATTACATAAATTATAGCATTTTCTTTTCACAAGTTAATTAAGCGGTATAACACAAACAATAGACTCCAGCAACGCTTTCTCCTTAGATGCAATACTGTATCAAAGCCAGCACACACTTTCTTGCCCACTCGCTTTTCTTAAGAGCAAAGAAAGTGAGTGAGAGACACAGAAAGAGGGTGGCTCCTCGGTCCTCTGGCCTGGCTACAGTATGTGGCTCACTGTGAAGTCAGAAGAGAAGTCAGTATAACAGAAGCAAGGCAGAGACACTCATCTTTGAACGTGTCTTCAGGACATGGTGTCATCTTGACAGCACAACTTGTTGTGTTAGATGTGCTTTCAAGTCTAGAATCTCCACCTTACTTCAGAAAAAGCCGATGCTCTCATCAGTATCTCTCTGTATAGCCTGAGATCACACACACTCTGTTGTTTTACGTTGTCAACACTGTACAAGTAGCTTCATCCGAGATATTTATCTTTTACATAATAGTTCATTTATTCTTTCTAATTCTTTCTAATTAAATCTTATAAAAAACCATTGGTTGTTCCATCATTAAAGGTGGAAGATCTGAGATTGGGAGCGTTTCAAATACCTCTCAATGGCAAAGTGCTAACATGTGCTAACAGCATGCACAGCTGGATGACAACACATACATAGCATAAAGGTGTTTATAACTATATCCATGTTTAGAATGTTAAATACAGTTTCTTTAAAATATTAAAAGCAACTGGCAAAACTAGAATATGTTGCATTCACATAGCTGGTGGCAATGCTTCCACTACCAGCCTGATTTTATGTTGTTGCAGTTTCAGTGAACCAAATGTCGTGATCACTTTCCCGATAATGTCTCGTTATGTGCTTCAGTAATTCTGACTTGCTCGGGGGTGGTAGTGATAAACAATGTCCTCGGTGCAACCAAAACAGACACCATGAGTAAAACATTGCCTAGATTTGCATAATTTACTCTATGTTCCTCATGTGTCCAACTAAATTAATATCATAACATAAACATCTGATGTGGCACACCATTACTCAGCTTCTGGTGCCTTTACATTATTTCTGGGGGCATCTGCCAAACACTGCTTTAAAAAGGTACTGGCAATTCAATCTAGCCATGGAGATGATTTTGCTTCCCATAATTTGGAGAACCAATTTACAGAATACCAATATAGTCTATTAATGTAGAGCAAACACATTTGCACCTCAAGATATTTGGAAAGCTTACTTTGAGAGCAACGAGATGATGATGAGTCCGTTTGAACAAGAATACACGCATATAAACTGCCTATATTACGCCTAATTATCCTAAAGCCAATTAAATGCAACATAGTCCAGTTAAAACAATGCCAATCTCTGCATTAATATAAAATCCTCACTTTGAAGAAATGTTGGTTTCTTTTGCTGCGCGTTAGTGCACCTTAGCAGAAGCTAAGGAAGAGCAGTCCACCGAGCCTCAGTGATATTATCACTCACCTTGGATTGAAAACTTCACATTTTATTTAGTTCGTCAATGAAATGTCGTGAGATTTTAAAAAAAGACATAAAAGCACATGTCTGACACTTTAAGTGTGAGATGCAAAAGGCATGGATGTCTCCTAAACAACTCCTAAACTCTCCCCATGCCGTAGAATGCATGCTGGTGTGACATATGCAAACATATATATGCGAGAACCTGCTCATCAAATTATTGCTGGAGGTCGTGGCCAAAACATCTACAGGGTACCATTAATGTCCTGTTCTATGCTTCAGAAAATCATATACACTTTGCCACAAAAATTGATGTAACACGAGCCCTGACCCCCATTTCCTTTATGTTTCTACTGTTTAGTTAAAACGCACTGTGAGAGTGTTTTCTGTCATTGCTTTTTTATGCTGTCCATCTTCCTGGTTGGATTCTCAGTGAAACTGCTGCACACTATAATAGACTTGGCCATTTGGGGCTCCACACAATGAATGTTGTTGTAATTCCTCCTGTCATGGGGCAATGAATGTTCCATGTTTTCTTTTTTCCCTTTTGCTTGTTTCCTACATGTAGACAGCAATTTACATGGAGACATTAATGTAACTGTCATGTTCTATCGAAGAGCGCTGAAGCAGAACTTCTAAAAGACAGCCAAGCCACAGCACTGATGCTCACAGCACCAAAGATTGAGCAGCAATACCGAGTTAATGGAATTAAGTAAAGTATGCTCCCCATCCACCGAAGCAGAGACAAAAAGAAAATTCTAATAAGCTTTGGCTTGGAAATAAATGATGAAAATAAAGAACTCAAGAGGAATGTGTGAATGTAATGTGTATGAGGTGGTGGAGGGGAAAACGTTTAATGTATCATATTAATGTTGATAGTGCTGCAGCATCAGCTGCTTGTATAATTTCTCTCCTTGGCTTATTGTTGTCTAAATAAGAAAATGGGCAACTATTATATCAAATAAATTGCTTGGTTCAGAGCAAGCCTTCCAAGAACATCGTTTATACAGTAAGTTGCTTTCCGGCTACACACACTGTAATGCTGTTACGTTGTATTTCCTGCTGAACCCTGCTCTTCATCACTGGATTATTTTATGTCTGAGAACAAGCGGTGGCAGGGGAGCTCCACAGAGAGTAAAAGGGCTTTCGGAGACACAGTCGAGAAACAAGGTCGTGCACCTCTACATTGCATGTTCAAAATGTATTTTCACCAGGGATCCTGCAGGCACAAGGCACCACTAAAGGAGAGGTCAGTGTGGTCTTTTACACCACAACAGTTTACTTCTAGACTAATGGTTCTGGGTTCTGGGGAGGCACTGCAGACATTTCTCAAAAATGAAATTATTGTATTGCATTTTCCAGTCTATCTCAAAACCCTATATATTAATTTCAGGTATCCACTTTGTTGAAATTGTAAATTGGTCAAATTGAGAGAGCAACGTTTTAATCTAATTGAAGATGGATTCTTTACCTGATTGGCAATACAATAATAATACACATATAACATCCAGATTGTTAAATTAAAACATCGTTTGTGAATTTGTGATGAACAAACTGTTAAATATGTAACATCTTTGATGAATGTAGTAAGAAGAATTGATTGCCCATGTGTATAGGGCTGCCGTGTTTCATGGAGCGTCAATGAGTGCAATGGAAATCCATTTTAAAGATTGTTTTGCAAAAGAGCAACATACCATCAAACGTTGTCTTAATTTTGTATTCCTCTTCATTTTAATGGTATCCTTCTCGTAATTGTACATTTACTCATTTTCATTCTGTTCTGAAGCCAGTTGCTATGGAAGAAGATTATAGGAAGGAAATTATGACTTACGGATGAGCTCAATGAATTCTTCTGCACATGCATCTATCAACAACACACAAGTGTCAAGCCTATAATTCTTTTGTCATCAATAATGCATTAATGGCTCCTTCATTAATTCATAATAGTTTTTGAGGTTTGATCCTAACTGCTTTGATTTGGATCACAGCCTGTGATCAATTAAGACATTTTTGCATGAGACCAGTAGCTATCACTTTATTGTGCATATTTTCAACAACAAACAATGAGAAGTTGAGTTATATTTGTGTACGGCAATACATTGAATATCAGAGTTCATATATGTTTATCATACGAGAGGTGGAAGAATATTAAGTAAGAGGAAAACTGTCAAATGAAACAATGAAGATGTGGATGACCATCATTATCATAACACTTGCATCAACAGCCCCGTTATTGCTTATTGGACATTTGTGTTAGATGGAAGTTATTAGTCAATTAAGTTAATTGCAAGCGTAAAAGGAGCCTAGCTAGTATGGATCGTAATAAGTTACCATGAGCACGCTGTACACTGGGCTAAAGGGTGTTTGCATAAATAGAAAGATGATAGAGGAGTTTACAAAAAACACTTCTCAGTAGAGAATAAAACAAAAACTGAGGAAATTATTCATATCTGCAAAGGTATAAACATACCGCTACTTTCTTACTTTCTATCTTTTTTTCAGTGATAAAATGATTGCTGTATGTTAACAAAACAGAATCATACTGAATGTGATTTTAATAATCACATAAGCAAGAAAAAAAAACCAAAACTGCTAAATACAACAACATATTTAATTGTTTTGGCTCAGTAAGTTATATCTGGTTATTACAGCCGGCAGTATTCGATAATATACATTATGTTGATGTTCTGGGTTTGGCCTTCAGCAATTGTCGAATGGGGAAAATGCAATATATGTTTAAAATCTTCGTATAACAGACACGTAAACGTATTAATAGAGATATGTCATAATCATTTCCTTTTGTATGTGTATTGTTATCCAGTCCTGTGTTGCTTAATTAAAATTCACCTTTTTAACTGTTGTTTCTTATTTTGAGGTTTTATTATAACAGTGTGTGCCGTTTTGTCCGTGAGCTGTCACGAGAGTGGTAAAATAGTCTGAAAGGAGTCAAATACTAAAACAAAATGTTTTGTTGTGTAATTGCTCCTGAAAGGGAAGTATAGAGTCAAGTCAACTATCATGACTTCTGAGAAACACCACATCTATATTATGTTATAAACTCTTGATTACTGATTTGACCTTCAGCATAGAAAAAACAGTCATATTTATTGTATTCATTAATTTTGGATGTCACTGTCTCTCATCAAGTGCTCACATTATAATGCAGTCTCCATTACTGTATAGCACACAAGTTAATTTATCAGGAAAAAAATCAAAAAGCAAAGAACCCTTTATCTTTGTCCTATTTAGAGTGAGCTTCTTTGAACACATCACTTAAATGTAATTTAGTGTTGTATTTGAGATTATTCAAAATCAACCATGATAATAAATAAAGCATATCTTCTCCATGAAATCCAATAAAACTGAGAGCATGTCACATAGCTTCTGACAGCCTTGACTTCAAAAGCATGTGGTTGGAGATGAATGCAGGAGTAAGGGGGTGGAGGGCATGATTAGCAGCTCACTTGGCTTCTCTCCCAGTCGTATGTGCTGTACACATAGCATCAGTCACCTTCCCATCACCTAATTAACTCCTTCACCTTTACACAACAAAGTAGCATCTACTTCAAACTGCTCTGTCTGACACAAATGCTTTATGAGTATTTTCAAATGAAAGTTGATTTTGAAGATGCAACATACTTTGCTAATCGACATCAAATACTTCAACAGCCGTTTATTCTTTTAAAATGATTAAAGCTGTTGGTGGGTTTGGGAGGCTTACCTGACCCAAATTCTGGCAATGTTCGATAAAAAAAATGTTTTTCTCTCAAATTGCCAAGTGTAATGTTGTGAATAGTGCACACACACAACACACACACACAGCTTTGTCTTCACACTTCCATTCGGTCTCAGCCAGCAGCACGTAAAACCTCTGCAAATTATAGCCTGAGGGCAGCCTTTGCTGCTCAGTGTCAATGCTGTTTGATACTGTCTGCCTGGACTTTCTAAAATTTCAAGTTTCCCTTTTAAAGGCGTTTCAATTTTCAACGATTCTTCCTGACAATTTACATGTGGTAGAAATTTACTTTTGCTCAGCATTTCTAGTTTTTGCAAGTTGTGTTTTCATTGGCATATATTCCCATTTCTGTAAAAAAACATTATTTTGGTATTCTGTAATGGGAATTTAGCTAAATATCACAATTAATATCAAAGTACAGGTACAAATACAACAATTCAACACTGTACCTTCATCAAAGACAAATGTTAAAATGGCCTCCCTGTGGAAGAGCTCCAGGCCGTTCAACAGAAGAGACCTCGGGGTAAACCCGGGACACACTGGACGGATTATGATACATCCCATCTGCCTCAGGATCACCCACGAGGAGATGCAGAATGGGAGTGGGAGTCTGGGCTACCTTAGCAACAAATGAAGATTAACGTTTAATAATTGCAATTATTCAATTCATATGCCAAACCGATTGGGTGATGAAAATAAGCTGCCGGCTGCTCGATCAGAGGTCACTGTCCAGCACAGCCCAAAGGACAGCTGCTTTCAGAGCACTGTGTGACTACCGTGAGCCCCGGTTGTCATGGCTGTTTTCAGGACACCAGAGCGCCGCCCTGACACCTTGTTTAGACGGAAGGCCCTCCGTCTGTCTGCACTGTGCGTCTGTTGAACAGTTTAAAACATGGTCAACGCGTTTAACGTGTTTATTCATGTAGCCCAAATAATTAAGATTGAGAGATAAACTGATCGGTGGTGACGATAATAAGTAACTGGCTTTCCTTTGAGTCAGTTAAATGAAATATCCGCCTAGGGGACCTAAAAGGTCAGTGGTGGCCCTCAGCATACATGATGTGGATATCATGCTAACTCAGCACTTCAAAGATGCAATAAAAAACAGAGGCTAAAGCCTACAGCACCCAGGCAAAAAGTCAGCACCCTCACTGGTTGATTCATCTGAGAATTTGGGGAATTAAGCAGCAGATGTGCTACTGCAGTGTGGTGCTAACAGTTTAAAAGAGGTACAGCTATACAATGGGAATAAGCAATGTATATCTCATTCAAACAGCTGGTAAAATAAGTGTGGTTATGCACAATACAAATGCAGTGCAGTTTACACTAAGATGTGTACTTGTGTACATAGTGCACACATTCCTTCTGTGAACATGTCTGTGTGTTTTGTGTGTGGTGTTTGGGTGGAGGGTGGGGGGTCTGTGGGTTATGCTGGTGATCTAGAGATGATTTCTTTCTCTAAGTGTGCAGGATCTGCTTGGCATGCTCTGCGTCTCCGTTCTCCCTGCTATAGGCTCTGCTGGCTATAGCTTGTGGCGCTCCCGGTGGAGTTAACTCTTTCCACTAACAAAATGCAAAATACAAAATTAATAAAAACACCCTTTGAAACTGACAAATATGCCTCGGGCAAACTATCGGCCCGCCAGCTGCTTAAAATTTAATCAGTATTTTTCTTTCTTTTTTCTTTATTTATTTTCCACGGCCATGCTCCTCTTTTTAATAACATGTTGCTGAGACTCTCTGTATACAAAGTTTTCCTCTGTCAAGAATTACATAGGGCCTGTCAGTCCATGGTCTCTCTCCCTCAGGGGGTTGCCAGAGAATAAACTAAGCAGATTTATTTGATCTTTTAACCTTAATTCTTGTCCTCTGGTAAACTGGTTTTCTCCTCGTCCTTGTGGCTCTCTCAGTGACCTCCTCTCCAGGATGGGATGATATTAGGACGGAGAGATGGACTCACATTACTCGGATATGCTGGAATTCTCTAGCATTGTGTTTCAGCAGTTGATGAAGATGAACAGAAGTGACTAAAATTGTAGAATTGTTGATGTTGGAAAGCAACACCGAATGCCCTGATAGCACTACCATGCTGATTTAATATTCATGCACTCATTCATAATTTAATTATATTAACACTCGGTTTCAGTTTGAGTGATGACAGGCTGTCAAACCCTCATCTATGTGTCCATCACGCTCTCCGTAATCCAAATATTGGCAGAAATGGAACAAAGAGATATTATACAGAGAGCAGGACAATATTTATTTACAAGCCACTAGCCGGTTGGATTTCATTTCCTCTCCTGTAATACAGCGCTGGGGGTGACACATTGACTTTGTTCAATTTGATGTGTGATTTTATTGTTGTTCTTTGTAGGAAAATTAGATAAATGGACCTGTAAAACTTGGTGCAAACTATGTGTTACTTTCGACCCATTCATGCTGTGACACGGTGGGCGGTTCAGCTGCATGCCTTTTTGCCATACTACCACTGAGAGTCTCCACAGTGTGACATGTGTAATTCATCACAAAGAGGCTGTGTTTGTGGGTAAGATACCAAGCTTCATTACTATTACTTCACTATTATCAAAGACACAATCATGACATATCTTTGACATGTTGAACTTGATTGAGTGCTTTCTTTCAGGTTAGGAATAACTCATTTCATGTTTACACAATCTGTGTGCGTTTCTATGACTTGGTATTGGCCATATCCACATTCTGCACCGGTTAGGTACATATACATCTTATTATGTGAGGAGATTATATTCTCAGCACATGAATACAGTCTCAGAAACTGTTAGTGTACTGCACAGTTTACTGACCAGCCTCTAAAATAAACACTTTTTTTTTTATTGAAAAGAAAACAATGTGAAATACAAATGCAGACTTTCCATCAAAAGATTCTGAGAGATTATATTTAACACATAATATCTTCTTTCATATCTATCATGAAAATATATTGATTTTCCAGTGTGCTTTCTTGTATTATACCCTGAAGGAGGCCAGTCTCTTGTTCTTACACATAAGTGAATCTGAGCCTGAGATGAATTCCCCAAGGCAGGTTGTTCTCCTCTGTGTAAAAAGCTTCCAGTTTTGTGCTGCTTCCTCCTTTCCTTACTTTCTTAGTTATTAATTGAGATCATGGGAGTCAACGCTTTCAGCAGAGGACTAGCTCAAGACAAGACATGCTTGAACTTCTTTGCCATAAATATTAACAAGCAATATATTATGCATATTATTCTTTAAATACCATATAAAATGTGTTTTTGTGACAAAATCTTAATTTTGCATATGCTTTTAAGTAATATACATTAAATAATAATTACCATTAAATTGATGGCAGAGGCAGCGTTGGCACTGTCAATCAAATCTGTGCAAACCCCCTCTGACACTTTCTGTCTCTCATCACTTCCAGCCGCCAAGCCATTATTGTTCACGCCAGCATCTCAGAGTGCAGCAGATTCAGCACATACTGTACTCTAGCACTTTCCCATCCGTACACTTACTAGAGGTCATAAAGGTCATTAAATGTACCGCAGATATGTTTTAATCAAGAAGGGAGGAGTTAATACGAAGGCACTGCAATATTCACAATGTCACCGTGTCGAAAGGGTAGAAGGTGACAGGGAAGATGTTTCCTCCTGTGGTGATCTGTGGTGACTAGCCGAGTTCACACGGTGATTTGAAATGTCCAAGTCGCTCATTAAGTGATTTTTTTGTACACACTATAGTTGCCGATATGACTAGGTTACAGACGTCATAATGCTTCTACTGAAGTACTTGTCGGGTAGGTGAACAGTGTCTTCAACATCTCTCCCAACACCTTTCCCATGTCAGAACTGAGGGAGCTGGATTCAACATTTCTTGTTATTTTCTCAAACCGACAATCCAATATTCATAACCACATCACGCAATGATTGGCCGCAGCTGTGCAAAGGTGAGAGAGGTGACACATTTTGGGTGTGAAATCAGAACTTGTTTTTGCTCAACTTTTGTCTTACGTGAGGACAGACGACAAGTGCAAACAAGTTCATTTCTAGTGTAGCATCACAAAGACGGTGCCAGGGGACAGTAGGGGATTGGCACCAGACGCAGCTACATTACATTCCCCTGCCTCGTCTGCAGATGCCCAGCAGAAGCTCAACATGTCTCAATGGGAGGGGGACCAGATCCTCCCCTCCCAACTCGTTTCTCCTTCACTTTAACAGAAGCATGGAAGTATTTCAGGGGACAGCGCCTTTGATGTGAGCAATTTATAAGGCTAATTATACAAACAGGATAATAACAATGGAGACTACAAGCTGCCTGTGTGTTTACCCTCCCTGTGTTTACATCACAGACAGGTCCTTGAGCCATACGAGAACACACGCGGGTGCGCACACACACAAACACACACACACACACACACACACACACGCTCAGAAATTTGTAAAAACAGCTGGGGTAATTCTCAGTTGTTCTTCGTGCAGATCATAATAACAACAAACAATAAAAATGCCTGACATCAAAGAAGGAAATTATTATGTATTAAATAAATTCTTTAAAGTTTTAAGAAAGGGGCAAAGGATTGTTGATGCACTGACTTCCTCCTGGAGTTAATTGATAGCACCACTGGTTGAGAGTGCTGCATTGCTGCAGGACACTACTTGTATTATCATGTGAGCCTCGAGCCCCTGGGTAACAGATCTTGTTGTTTGCATATTTATTGTATATTTGTGTATTCATGCCCTGCCTGTAGCTTATCACCTAAATTGGCTCATGTCATTATTTCCTGTGTGGGTGGCAGTACCAGGAGCAGATCTCCTGAAAAGTCTCCTGCTTTTCAGAGAAAAGTCAAATTAAAAGGGCCAGAGATAACAAGCTTCTTTTCTCTGACATTTGTTCAAAATCATGTACAGTCATAGAATACAAAACCTCAGATGTTCTTCAAAAAATTCTGGACAACGGTTATAAATGTTTCATTTGAAACGCGGATTATTTTTACCTGTTCAACTGAACAAGAATGGGTTTGGCTGTACGCATCTAGCTTTCATCATGCAGCCTCGCTAATAGCGTGCCTTATCGCCCCATGCATTAGTAGCACATTAAATGTGGAATCACAGCACTCTTCAGGTTCAAATAATGAGCATTTAATTATTGACAGGGGATAAATATTTAACAAAGACACTGGTGGTTCACTTGGTTGGCCTCATATGGAGAAGTATTGAGGAGGACATGAGGTCCCCATGACCCAGAAAGCCACCCCCATTCTCAATATATTCCGACCCTTGCTCTTAGAGTCCCTATCATGTTAGGTAGGGTTCAAGTGTAGGTCTATCCAAGTACTGCTGGAAGAATGCTCTTGGCGTGCAATATAATCCGAGAGTGCATTATTAAAATGATCAAATATGATCCGTCGCAAAGAATACCTCAAGATTAGCTTACTTATATTGATTATTGTATGCAACCTTCAGCAAATTAATGAAATAGCAAATATAATTGAAGCGAGCTTTGTTCTTCACGAGCACTGCAGTCTCTCTTTCGAACCAGTTTTAAAAAGTCAAACTTTTGTCATGAATAATTCAGTAAAAGTAAAACTCAAAAAGCAGCCCAGTCTCACATTATGTTCCCATCCATGCATTGTGAATTACATTTTGAGCATATTTTTGTGTGTGATATGTTTACTAAAAGAAACACCTTTATACTTTTATACACTTCTGTTTGTGTCACATTTCAACCAACATGTTTCGAGCCTAAACATATGCAAGTATTTTTGTTTACATTTTGTAGTCATTTTAAGCCAAACCACAATGTTTTTACCAAAGTGTTACGTGTTACAAACTGTTTATAACGTGATCAGACTCTGGGAAAAACTAATTTCCCACAAAATGTAACTGAGAGTGCAGTTTAGTTGTATGGGAATGTCATTTTGGAGGAGACAGGGTTGGCATGCCACAGACGTCAGAAATTGTAGTTCACATGTTGACAGAAAATGTGGCATCTGGGTTCATACGGGTCTGATGTGGTACTTTCACCAGTGAAACCGCTGTTTGTGTTCCACGTGAAACCAAAAGGTAATGTGGAGTTTACATGGTTACAACACGTTGTTATAAGGAAATGTCGGAGAGAGGGTTGCAAGAAGCAACCCAGTGTGTGATAACAGATGCAAACATATGAGTAGATACTAGTAAACTTGATATTATACCACATGAATGTTTGGAGGAATAAAAGAGCGACTTACAAATCTGTTATGGTCATGAGTACTCAGCAGACCATTCAGTTTGAGTCCAACTTTGACTGAGATAATGCCTAATATCAGAGGATGCTACTTCCTTTATAAACTGAGGTAACATGCAGTTGATCTGCAAGAATGACCCCGACCATCAGAACAATGTCTCAACCAATGTAGTCTTTGAAGTTTGATGTTAGCGAGGCTTTTTTCTTTGACTTAATGGATGAGTCTTGTGAACTCTACCTTTTAACTAAAAGATCCTGTCTTTCAGAGAGAATTGTGGCAGGCCGCTTTATCTTGGACATTGTGGGATCAGATCGTCTGTATAATCAAAAAGAAGACAGATCAACAGACAGGAAATGAAAATAACAAGATCTACATCACCCTCCGGGGAATGAACCATTTAACCGTGTCAGTCACCCTTCCTTCTCTCAGCCCACATCCTATCCACTCTCCACTCTCTCCAGATGAGTGGCCCTTCAGATCGTATCTGTTGTGAAATACAACAGTGGAGTATACAAAGTCGCTCAGAGAACAGGATGATGACATGAGGAAGGCTGGATCATTTATATTCTTGTTTTATACTTTTTCAATACAAGCTGAATCTATTTGAATTGTTGTGTTTGAATTGAAAAAATGTTGGGTTCATGTTGATCAAAAGGGAGGAATGCAATGGGAATGCATTATTCTAATATAGGTCAAGTGGTAAATAAGTTTGTTATTGAGTAAAACTACCAAGGACTGCATGGTGGTGGTGTATGTAGCAGCTTTCCTGGGTATGCATATATACGTCTTGTGACAATACTGATAAGTACTCCTTTGTTTGTAAATGTCAAAGCAGAATATAAAAAAAGGAAATTCCACTGAACACTGTCTTTATAACGCTGTGTGATATTCACAGATCCGTTGTGGCTCTGTGCAACTGAGCCTCTTCTTGCAAGAATAAATACTTTAAAGATAAGTTGAGTTTTCAATATTTGTCAATACAGCTTAAAAAGACTTAACACCTGGGGAGGTAAAACTTTTGCCGCAACATGAGTTCATTTCATTTAAGAATAAAGTGTGGACTTTTCATTCACAATTAATTTTAGCATGTATTTTATTAAACACAATTTATAATTAATTTACTTAAGTAGAGATGTACATAGGTTTATTTTTGCTCATCCATTCAGAGAAAATATCAAATGTAAACCATAGAATAATATGGCTACAGTACACGTACAGAATATATATATAGTTGCAAAAGCATTCAGACATTAGTTACTGTAAATAATTAATCATTGGACTGTCTAAATTAATGTGATATTGGCTTATACCGTTTAAAATATATATTTTACCCTACAGACTGCAGGCAACCAGTTTATGATGTTAATGGTGACATGATCTGTTGTCTTTGCTCCATTCTACTGGACTACATATATTACTGTATCACCAGAAAACCTCACACGTGTACAACACTCACTGAACACATCAAGTGGCCACACCTCACGTTCTCTAAGCACTTCCAGTATTGGACTGTATTGCAGCTTCTAATGACCAGCTGACGGGTGGTGACACAGGACTTGTGCCCATTCCTACAGTCCAACAATGCTTTGCTTACAGTGTTCAAACAAACTGGTATTCAAAATGCCATTGCTTTTACAACAAGAATGTGTGTGTAAATCAGAGCCACGGACATCCCTGTTCTCTGTGTCTCGCAGATCTTTGTAGTGTTACTGTATATCTTCCACTCAAGATGCTGCACTGCAGTTGACCTACGCATACTGACATTTTAATTAACTCTTTAGTATCCCGTTAAAGCCTTTTATTGGAGCAGAGACATATGGGTTTGCTCTGCAGTCAGGAAGGTCATGTGCCCTGTTGTCATAAGCAGCTGAATGGCAAAAAGCATATTGCATCCATTTTTGGCAAGCTTTGCTAAATGTGTTTTTTTACAGTAAACATTCAGTTTCAGTCTGTGAATGAGCAACTCTGAGCTTTCCTCCACCCCTCCTTTAAGGTTTTCTGTCTCTATGATGGTATAATGGTTAATTCATCCCAAACCTCACAGGCGAGCCCCCTGCAATGCTTCTGACAGCTGAGAAATGTCATTACAGGCCATAATGAAGAATGAAATCAGTTATACCATCGCCACACGCCCAAAATTTAATTAGCACCTCTGAAGGTCAGCTCAAATGGTTTCCTCGTGATGTTTTCATGTGCGCACAATGTTTGGTTGTACATATATTTCCTTTGATTTTGCATTGAGAATATAGCACAACAAAAGACAAGTTGTCCCGATAAAAAAACGTATGGTAAAAGAAGTATAATTAGTCAACTGTATAACCTATACATGCCCATCAACAAGCAGTGACTTAACAAAGGCGACTGATAAGACATTGAGATTGAAATGAGGTGTGGAGAAAAGCCTTTTTATCAATGAATGCCATACCTTCACACAATGTACAATTAGAGCTCATACTCTGGAGTGAGACACAGCCTAAGTGTTGAATCAAAGCTTTTTCAAGATGAAAATAGAGCATGACAGGAAGAAAAAAAAGTCCTGCAAATGACTTTTGTTATTGCACTGTGATTTTTATTTGAATTGTAAGTGATCATTCTGCCTTTTAGTTACAGCTGTCAGCCCTCATTAATGTGCATTATAAATTGCATCAAAGTGCATAAGGCTGTGTGTGATTAATTTATACAGCTCTTTACGTAGGCGGAAAATGTGCAGGTGGCGAGGAGCCTAATGACTTGGGTTGGGTGGCACGGCGATGCCGAGTCCTCGCTCACAAACACTATGCTGTGTGTCAGCTCTGGCATGTGTCTGTCACACTACCGCTGCTTCATAGGACCTAAGGAGGAAGATTACACGCTCATATCCATTAACTAACCGAGTGTCCAAAACAACTCACGAAATCGCCTCTTTTCCATAACGACAATCAGTTATGCTCCGATTAGATTCAATAAGTGATTTTAACCTCATGTCATTTCCAATCAACACATGTATCCACAATAAAGATGATGTATTCAGCTGGAAAATGTTTTTTTAATTTTTTTTATATCATGTTATAATTACACATTTTCATTGGAACTTTTTTCCCAGCTTTCTTATTATAAACACAACAGCAACACTTTTATTTCACTTTCAGTGTCTTTACTGCATTGTGCTGTCATTTACGGTCTATTGTGCTCGTTTCTATGCTCTGTCCTCTTTCTGTCCTCTGATCTATGAGTTTCATCGAAGGCAAATCAGAGAGGTTGGTTTGTTCTGGCGGGAGCTGCAGTGACTTAAAGCAGAGTAAAATGGTCTTAAAGCTGCTGTGTCGAACACATACTTTTGGACCTGTCAATCATCACAATGGCAGGAAACTCACCAGCAGGACTGTGTATTGCATCGAGATGAAAACCCACTCTTTTGTACTTCTCGATAGAGCTACTAGTAGTCAAGAACTTCACAGGATACAGTTCATCTACAGTTTAAGAGTCAAGCAAACTCACCAGCTGATGCCCAGTTTAAAAAGAACGGATGTTGATAACGGCATCTGAAGATCAACATTGATCGGGATATCATAGATATTGCTGCTAACTCTCTCACCTTACTGACAGAGGTTTTTTTAAATACCTAATTTCACAATGTTTGACACCTCAAACGTATCTACTGATGAGGTCAAATCATCTGTGAGCCAGAACAAGATGTGTCTGATGCAGAGGTCTTTCCATAAGAATAGCCCTCAGGAGTCAACTCACAACTCAGTCCTTGTCTTCCCACTGAGGCCTCACACCAAGCAGACAACACATACGCTGTTTACCACACTTGTTATCCAAATATCCAATTCTCGGTCAAGCAGCATGGGGGGGGAAAATATATATATATATATATGTACAGGACTGTCTCAGAAAATTAGAATATTGTGATAAAGTTCTTTATTTTCTGTAATGCAATTAAAAAAACAAAAATGTCATGCATTCTGGATTCATTACAAATCAACTGAAATATTGCAAGCCTTTTATTCTTTTAATATTTAATAATTTTTTAATTGGATTACAGAAAATAAAGAACTTTATCACAATATTCTAATTTTCTGAGACAGTCCTGTATATATACTGTATATAAAATATAACTGTCTTGCTTAATTTACACACACACACACACACACACACCAAGGCCATTATTATACTGTTGAACCTGTGAATACTCTCAGGAGTTTCAAATGTTAAAGGTTTTCTTGGAGAACATCAAGATGCCAATGACTCACACAGTACATCAGACATAAAACAAAATCAATGGGGAAGATTAATTAAAGGCCTTTTAAAAAACCCTCTGTCACACTCTGTTTATTCTCCCCTGCAGCCTCGCCAGATGTGCGCCACTGTATTTAATCCATCTTTTGACATTTAGATGTAAAAGACAGGGAGCAAAGCAGGTCCAACCTAGGTGACAATTTGAAACAGTTCTTTGTCTTTGTCAGAGAAGAAACGGATTAGCAATGAGATGCTACTTTGAAGCCCTGGAAATTTGTCATGAAAAATTTAAGATACAAGCGGGCAGGACGGCAAGGGTTTTAGGGGGTTAAGCACGATGATTAATTTGACTCCGCATATATTAGGCTCTGTAATTCAAAGGTTGTGCTGTGTGTTTTTGTAATTTTGGCTTTTATAAATATTTTGCTTTGATATACAGATTGTCCTGTGGCAGGCCTGCATGGTGGTAGAAGGGAGTGTGAGAGAGAACGAGCAGTCTCCTGGGTCTAATGAGAAGGTCATAGCTCTCTAATTATCAGAGGCAGCTCCGTATCCTTCAAAAGACCCCATGAAAGCTCGGATTGCAGACAATACTCTGAAAGGGCTATCTTTAGTCACATATGTATGCAAACATAGACATCGACGACCAAAATGACTTAATAAAGCATGTATAAACCATTAATTATACATGCACTTACTGTATACAGCTCAGTTCTTGCACACAAATCTCCACATAACACACACACACACACATACACACACAACCGTTTAACCAAATGTAGACAGAAGGGTCACCTCGCAAAAACAATTTGAAACAGCTCACAGCTAATTAGCTTATTAATGTTTTTCGGGTTCTGATAAGGGTTCATCTACATGAGTAATGTGTGTAAAGACATACAAAAATAAAATAAAATAAAGATGCACTTTCAAAAAGCAATCTATAAGACAAATCGTGTCTGGAAAATTGGCTCAAATTTATAGGATACAAAAATTAAGAATTAAACTTTAAAAAAACATTTGGGTGGACGAACAATTATAATTCTAAAGAATGATGACTGATCCAAAAATGTGGGATTCAAACACATTTGTTCTTATAACTAGGAGGTCTGTTCCCTGATCTGATTTGGTCTTCGAAGTTATTTTTTCACTCTCATGAGCTTAATCCTACAAACGCTGGTTAACTAGTGCTCTGGCTATCTGAACACATGAGCACATGTGATCTTTAGTGTATGTGGATGAAACGGGAGGATTGTATGGAAAAATAAACATGTTCAAGGTCAGAAGGTGCTTATACACAAGTAGATGAGTCTCAGGTTTAAAATCAGTAACCAAAAAAGAAGAGTAATTTTCAATTTCAAACCAGGGGAAGAAACATGATCATCTTAGTCTACAAATGGATCTCTACAGGAAATAATTACTACTTTTCAGAGAAAAATGGAAAAAGGCCTTCATGAGAAGAATTACTGAACAAATATTACACATACTACTGCAAACCGAAAGATAGATATATTTGGGTTTGTAGTATTATGTGTAATATGTGTTCGCCTTGCACATTTGTGCAATAGTGACAGATACTAATTATCACTCATGAATTTTGGGAAAGAGGTGTGGAAAAAAGAATGCAAGATTGATTATTGATGACATGTTAGACACATTTAACAAAAAAACCTATCCTTAATGTGTTCAGAGCTGAAAAGAGAAAATGCTGCTGCTGTTTTGAGTGATTTGACAGAAATATGAGTGTTCACAGCGTCTCTCTCATGCAAAAGTATAAAAAATGAAAAAATAAGCAGAAAATAAAAGCCTATGGATTGGTGCTTATCTATCCAGTGGCTCCCCACTAAATTGCCTGTGAATTAATCTAATTAAGAAACCCACAGTATGACTCAGTGGGCTGTCACTGAAGATAACACATCTTCCACAGTTTGTGGCAGTGTCAAGTCTTGATAAATAAGTTTTGAAATGTTGAAACACATCAGCAGTGAATTGAAAAAGAATGGATGGAGAGTAAACAAGTTAAATGATGAACAGACTTTCAGCAAATTAAGAAAAAAAATGGGTTTCAGAATAGTATGTAGATAGCCATTGGCAATCATAGTAATGTGCAAGTTGTTATTGGTTGGTTTGGGAAGTACTATCAATCTATGACCATTTCTGAGGTCATTTTACTGAACTCAAACCCAGTCCTATTTATTGTATCTGTGTGGACAGAAAGAGAGCTTCAATTGGATTACATAAGACAATTTAAAATGTTGTTACCATTTCAGAATAAAAAGTGTGAACCCATGGCTTAGAAGTACAATAATAATCGAAGACATCTCCATCAATTTTCCACTGTACTTCAGTTACATTACAGTTGGGAGATGACATTTTTTATTTTCTTCGCTTGCTTTTACCTCACTTCTCCTCCTGCCCTATCAATCGACCGCCCATCCTGTGTGCTTGCGACCTCTAATGGATTTCACATGACAACAGGCCTTGCCTAGACAAGAGCACAGGCCCTCACTGACTTGACAACCATTAGCCAGTACGGGAGGAGAGAGTCTCTCGGTGTCCTGTAACTGATGTGTCGTGCACTGAGCCATCTCCCTCGGGTCAGGCACGGATGTATCCACTCTGACAAGCGTCTCGCTCCTTTCTCTGTGTCCTGACGAGCCTATTATCATGAGGTCCTGTAAATGTTGTGCATTCTGGGAAGTGGCACATAAAAGAATGATCAAGCAAAGCTTTCAGACAGAAGTCGTTCGCACAGGCAGGCTCTTTGTTGAACAAAATGGGAACGCAGCGACGAGAGGTGCACCTGTTGAGCGTCCTTGTGGAGACACAAGCACTCACACTTGGCATTATGTGCCTTATTATTTATATGGGGTTGTCATCTAATGATGCATGGGTCTCTCACTGGAGCACTTTCTGCCATCTTTGAAAGTCATGGCATGGTGCCTCGCCCATGGTTTCTGAGACATCGGGGGTCCCTTCACCAGGGTCTTGTCTGAAGAAGTCA
The DNA here is from genome assembly GCF_029220125.1 of Pseudoliparis swirei. Lineage (NCBI taxonomy): Eukaryota > Metazoa > Chordata > Actinopteri > Perciformes > Liparidae > Pseudoliparis > Pseudoliparis swirei. The sequence goes on along the minus strand of NC_079391.1, from coordinate 13,363,871 downwards.
TTCCCACTTGAACTGATATAATGCATCTGTGCTGCCATGTCTTCTTTAGCTCCGTTCCCTGATTTACTAATTCTCATTCCTTTCCTATGCTAAGTGCATCAGCCTATAAGTCACAGTTGATCTGATGATTTTAGGATCTGGGGAAGTATAAGTATGTCCATTTCTCTCACACTGGTTAGCAAACACATTGCATACAACATCAACACAAGCCCATCTTATCCTCACAAAGTGTATCTCTGCCAGTGTTCCCATTGCGTATAGCTGGAAGCACTAAGATCGGCCTGAAAGGGTTACGCGCATTTTTTGCTTATCATGTGATAGGGCCATTTTTTATGCAAGAGCGAGCCCTGATTCGAGGGTGAGCTTAATGACAACTAATTAGCCAACCTCTTTAGCCTTGGCGTAATGATCAAACGAGCTGTCGTTGGGTACCTGATACAATGATCCTCTCACTCTTGATATGATATTTTATTCCTCTGCAATTATGCAGCCCCCACTGCACCACATGTGTTTATTGCCTCAAGCACACATGTCAAATTAAAGAGCAGCTTATGCACCTGATATTCAATTATTGCCTGCTGCACCACCACGCACAATGGGAACATGTCAAAGCCAGCAATCTACAGTACTTCAAGCCGCAATTGGTACGGTGCGATCACCGAGCACTCATGCATATACACCGGCACACGGATAGGAATTTAAATATTGAATATGAATGGGAACATTTTCCAGCTTGTCAATGCTCAGTTGGCTTTTTATACTCGTCTGTGTCACTGTAAAGGGAATTTGGCGTATGACAGTATTGCTTGCCAGGAAGAAGAGCTCATAGCTAATGTTTGCTTCCAATATGAAAAAGAGATCCCAACAATAAAAAATAAAAAAAGATAATTCACTATTGTATGAGATTTGGTTGTGCATTTATTTCATGCAGCTGCTACATTTTCACAGCCTTTTTTCAGAATATTAATAAACAGAGTTAGTGGCAGGTTCATAAAGCTACAAGAATCTCATTTTCCATATCAGGCTAAATAGACACACATGTTAAAGTAGCTGAAATAATTCAAGAGTACCTCATATATACATATATATTTATATACAAGTTAAATTCAGACTACACACACATGAACCCATTTTGAAAAGAATGATAATGACTGAGCAGGACTCCATGTGTATCTAATGAATGGCACTGTGGTAAAAGTCCAGCTATAAAGACTGCATTTCTATGGAAAATTAAATAATTTCACAAACCATGAGAGCTTAATTATTCTTGATCCAGTCTTTGAGATCATCTCTAGTCTTATCTCTTTGTCTCATCTACAGTCCCTTGACAAGTTTATAGCTTTGTCAAATGTGACTCGGATTATTCTTCTGCTGCTGGCTCGGTGTTTACCCCATCCTTTATCAACTGAAATGGCTCCTTTTTAATTGACTTATTCTTCCCATTTATTCAAACACGATGCTGTGGTCATGCTCTAAGTGTTTAATTTTTTCCGTTTCCTTCCACTGAAGAGCCAAGTGCTGTTCTATTGATGTTAAAATGTGTTGGTCTCCTAATTACACACTTCTTGAAAACAGATTGTCATCTTGGCAGTGTTTCACTTCATACTTTCTGGTTGATTACATTTGTTGTCTCTGCTTTGTGCGCATCCAGCATTATCTTGTGTGTCTGAGAATCTACAGCGAATGATCGGGTCACACTGGGATAAAAGGGAAATGCTGAGGAACCGTTGGTCTTCAATACGCAGCATACACAATAAAAATATTTCTGGAAAACTTTGACTTCATCAAAATCAACTACAGTTCTGAATATTTTAGATCATCGTACTTAGCCAAGCACTGTAATTTTATTAAGCTTCTTAATGACCAATGTGGCAGGCAATGCAGGATTTGACTGTTTTATGGAGGCTGTTGTGAGTTGATTAAAATATTAATTACGCAAGCTCTGATGAATAAGTGGGGTGACATTGCTGGAATGATTGACTAAAACGCTCCCTCATGTGTTCATGTCATATGTAATAAATCAGAGACCAACACTGAAAAATGAAATAGGTCCATGTTAAGGTCCTGCCTTGTAAAGTTTTTGATTTACTGTATCAGCCACAAGAACTTCCTTCCCGTTTACTGTTGGTTGGCTACACTTGAGGGAGGGGGAAGAGACAATCAAAGTGTGCTTTTATTTCCACCTTCAGCATTGAACTGGTGTCAAATTGATGGCCAGGTTCTGTGGCACTATAATGACGTGTGCATTGAGGGTCTGAGTGGTTGTATCACAGACAGCACAGCCCTGTAGTGGGAGACATCACACCCTGACTGGCCGCCCGCTGGCTGCTCTCTCTGGTCCCCTGTGGACGATGTGTTAACTCACCACCTGCTCTGCAGTATGGTTTGCGACAAATGTTGATAGATGTTACAAGTTTAAAGAGATAATTGATTGTTTAGGACAGGGAATCCCCATATGTAGATTGATTAACGAACGGCCTGTCTTTCATTTGCAAATTTCCCATCATTTAGGGTGGACTTTAATGGTGTGTGTCTTTAAGAGTGTGCACGTGTGAGTGTAAGGCAGGCCTGCATCTTCAAAATCAATGTTTGTACAAATTATTTCCCTATTCACCTGTCTCAACTAATCAAAAATGTTGCACACAAATAGCTGGACCCATTATCATGAGCATTAAAAAAAGTGTTATGTTGCACACATAGATCACATGCTCCAGATGAATCACTCTAGATTTACATTTTAAGAATTAGGCTGAGGTTTTGTTCCGTCAGCGTAAAACAAATGTGAGCCGTTATCGTTTCATTGAAAACTTTAGACCACAAAGAGATGACTGCACTGCTTTGTTGCATTCTCTCACACTCTGCTAGTCAGTAATTACTCTTTTACAAACATGCCCTGTGTATATAAAAGCTTTTACAGGGAGGAACCATGTGGCCGGCCCAAAGCCCCTCGACAGGGCAGCAGTGTTGCAGCGAGCACCTGTTCAGTAGATGCAGGGAAGGAATGTAGACTGGGAAGGTTTCTTCCAGGGTGCCCCCGTTGCCAGTATAACACAGATGTTCTAGTGTTGGTCCAAAACCACAATCACAACATATGGTAATTGCTGCAGAATTATTTTCTGGCCAGCTCTCGAACCAGGGGCTGATAAAAACGGAGAAGTCAGCTACCGATGCTCTGCGGAATGAACACCTGCCAACTCTAACGACATGAGATGTCAGTCCTGTGAATGAAGGGCCACCAGGTAAAGCTATTAGGGCTCGTGATGGCCACCGCAATCTGAGAGGCCATGGGTGAATGAATCCACAGATGTTTCTCTCAACATTCTTCACACACTTGATTGTTTGTGATTCTTCTTGTGCTCAACCTGAATATCCTCCTAAACCTGTTGGTGCAGTTGACATTTTTAATCCACTGACACATGCTGTATCAAAAATAATTTGAGAGAATACATTTATACATATTTTGTAATTGTCTTCTAGGTGGAGGGGCAAACTTTAGCTGTGATGGATTGCCAAAACAATTATACTAAGTCATATCAGAGTTTTGATTTTATATTTATTTGCAAATTAAATAATTTGGGCAGTTTGAGATTCTTAATTATACAACAGATTGCTATGGTATAATTTCAACCTCAATTCCATTTAATCCCCACAAATGTTTTTGACCTTTGAGTCACTATTATTGACCTTGCAGATATAAAGCTCCTGGACGAACCATTTCGAAAGCATACTCTTCATCTCTAAGAGTGTTCATTTATTATGTTTGCTTGTTTGTAGTTTTGTCACCACATCTGACAAATGACACACAACATCAACACCCACATGGTGCAGTACTTATATACTATTGCAAGATATAGAAAGCGTATTTAAATGTAAGATTTATTCCGGGATATTTTTTCCCTATTGACCTGTAAGTGATCATTTTCAGGTTGGAAACTTGATAAAATATGTTTCTATTAAATGCCCAGGGGAAGCAGGGTTAACAGGTTTTGCTTTCTCAGCACCTTAATATCTTAACATGTCATGTATCTCAAACTGCTTTAGACTTAATATGAACAGAATCAGAAAAATTGCATAAAACCTCATTTAGGTCCCCCTGACATGTAAAGGAATGAGCAACCACATGGTGAAAAAGTGCTCTCTAAAAGGCATGTACCATATTGTTTAGATGCTGCCAAAAGCTGGCACACAAACAAGTAGAATTATTTTTGTATGATTGTACAAACTTGTATTTCAAAACATAAAAATAAAAGAACTATACAGCCTTTCCTTATATATGTGTTGATCTATATAATAGTGCCAATAAATCTGGACAAGATCGTAAATTACCGACCAGGAAATATAATCTGCAATAGTGAATGAATTTTTATACCAAGTGTTGCCATCATAGAAATTCTCTTTCTAGACATGCCAATGGCTCTATTCCCTATGCTCTCTCATCGCAAACAAAATGTTGCTTCCCTGTCAAATTGACTCATTTCTCAGTGTTGTTGAGGCACATCTAAAACGTAGTTAGGGGTTTGTGAAGCATTCAGCAATATCCAGGAGCAGCATTTTATCTCACTCCAAGGCGTGACTTACCAGTCACCCGGATATTCAATCACTGAGCTTTCCTAATTGTAAATGTTCAAATGTGGTTGTTTTGCTCCGGCTATAAGCGTTTCAGAGTGTGTGAAATGTTTTTTTCTGTTTCAGCACAGTTGAATTCAGCCATTATTCATCCATAGCCCAGAACCAGCCGATGGGGGTGGTTAGAAAATGAGCCCTGTTCTCTGTTTCTCAAGTGAGTGTTTTTTGTCTCGGGTAAACACACACACTTTTATACACACGTCGTACAACTCACACATACCTTCACACACACACACACACTTACTCGCACATAGCCAGACATGGTTGCACGCAAAAAAGACACTACAAACTACAGAGCTGTGCAAGAAGCTTGAGGATAGGAGCAAATTAGAAACCAGACATCAGACCTTTTCTCTGCTGGGTTTTTGGCTCCACCATCTGGTCTTTCCTGACACAGTCTCAGTCCAACACTTCCCCGTCAATAAATGACATTACAGCTTAAACATTACATACAACCAATAACTGAAGACACCACTCGATAACATAGTTGCTATAATCAGACCAAAAGGCTAAGAAAGTAACTAATTCAATTTCAGCAATTGATAAACTGTTAAATGACTCAAATTTGGCCTTTGAAGATGAAAGAAAAACAAGATCTTCATCGATGTAATAACCTAAACTACTATTGATCACAGGAAGAAGAACATGCCATTAAAATGCGAATTGCTAAATTCGACTTTACAGCCAAATTTTTTATTATTCTGAAATATTATTTAGACCAGCATCTAATGAGTCTGGCATAAATAAGAGTGTTATGCTTGTTTCTAATGTGCAATGAGGAGAAGAAAAGGAGCAGAGCTGTGGCTTTGCATGGTTGTGTTCAGAAGACTAAGTTTATTGATCGGGGGAAATGAGATTGGTGAAGAGAGGTTTTCTGCTCCACAGGGGGTAGACTGGTAAAGGAAGGAGGGTGTCTCACTTAAAACCATCTCATGTTATGGCAGCCTTTATTAAGACCCTTCATATGCTTTTGAAGACAGGTTGGGGGGGATCGGTCCTGGCATGTTACAAACGTGTGGTGTCTCCGTAGCTTATTCTCCTACTGACAACATCCTTTGAAAAGAAGAAAAAGAGCCAGTGTGTTTGTCTCTGTGTGTGTGTGTGTGTGTGTGTGTGTGTGTGTGTGTGTGTGTGTGTGTGTGTGTGTGTGATTTCCAGGTAAGTGTCGATGTGTGTTTGTGTTTGTGAAACTGCCCCCTGTAGAGTCAGTTTTATTAATTAACGCTGCAACTCTTTTATCTGTTGCAAGCCAACACTCTATAAAAAGACTTAATAAGAGAATCGATTTGAAGATATTGAAAAGGAAAATCCACCAATTATGCTTTTTCTTTGTGTTGTTGTAGCTTAGTAATATATTAAAAAGAAGAAAAAAAACCTGTTGCAACTTATATAACTGAACACAAAACAGCAACAATCACTACCTTATTAAATAATAGATAGCTGCAATAGATCAGATATAATAGGTACTATCTGATTAATGTCTCTTTTCACACAAAGCAGAGTAAAACATGTAAAAGGCAATATATGAAATCCAAACATTATATTGACTATATTTCCCATGGTTCATTCAAATAGATGACTCCATTGAGACTTTCCCTGGTACAAGCTGGGGTGGGGTGCAACCCCTTCATGCCTCTGGGTGAGAGGGGTTGGGTCCAGAAATTATATATCTGTAGTTTTCGCTTAGCTAAATGATTCCAAATCTTACGGACCATGTGCTCACATATGAGGATACCGTTACCTGGATAACACATTCTAGTCTTCCATCTCCACTAGGACAGCAATTTAGACCCCAATAACAATCACAAGCGATGAACATCAACATAAAATAGTCACCAGATATTGCTACTCAAATTAATGTCAGTGTATACGAAAGTGCTGTGGATATGTGCATTAGAAATGTCTGACAAATAGACAACAGAATTTAAAAAATAAACTGAAAAGTGGATTAAAGTCGTAGTCCTCCTGCCCACCAATGTGCCCTTCACTAGTGATGGTACGGTGACCAAGTATGAAAGTCCGGTTGGTTTGTTTTGAGGAGCATTGAAGCACTTCTTCCACACCATATTCAGCTGCTCCCACACCAAGCGGCCGTTACTGCTGCCGAGAAGCGACAGAGCGGGCTGCCTTCCATTAGAGCAGCACTGCGGAGCTAACCATGCAGAACGCAGCAGGATAAGGAAAACTTGTTTCTCTTTTAAATGGAAAGGCAGTGAACAACCTCCCTAGTGATTGCTTCCTCCTGAGAAATATGATTTTTGACACTTAGAACAACTGACTAGGTCTAGATGGAGCCCTCAAAACCTGGGTCTCTGCAAGATACAGACACAGTTTGTTCTTTTGGCAAAGATAAATAAATGTGCAGAAATGTGTACATATAAAATAACAGTCCGACTGCCCTCAACCCCTTCAAAACAAACAGAAAGAAGCTTTTCATATGCAATGACCTATTTGATTTAGCTTATTTAAATTAGGCGGAAATTATTTAAATTGTATGTGCAGACACCATTGCACCATTTTTGTCTCTTAACTTCTTATATGTGACTATCACTCTACAAAAGCCAGAGACATTTTCAGAAAGAGTTCAGGACGGCCAGGGTGCTATTTCAGGATGTTGAAGAAAGCAGGACACTTGTTCTCATCTTCAGCTCCTTCCTCCAGATGGATGAGTTTGCACTTAAACTACACGAAGAAAATGCTAATTTCTCCATGCTAAAACATCTTTGGGACACTTACTCTAGCATACTCTCAAATGCATAGGTGTGCATCGTATGAACTGAGATAGCATTTGGACAAATTGATCAATTATCAAAATTGTCGTATGACGTAGTTTAGCTTTCCAACAATTTGGGGTGATAGGATGCAATATGCTTTTTACTTTTTATGCAAACTAAATAAGACAGGCCACTAAATGCAAATGACTTCAACACACAACACAAAATCAAATATACATGGCTTTCCCTGTAAAGGAATAGTGGCTGGTAAACGCATGACACAGCTGTACGTTGCTCAATTTAGAGCGTACCTGCTGAGCCTTGGTTGAGGTGTGTTTAAACTAAATATAAAATATACTATAATAAAATATACTATATATAAGCGTCTTTGAGTACTATGAAAAGCGCTATAGAAATTTTATGTATTATTATTATTATTATAAAATCTAATTATAAAGCTAATACAAAAGTCTGCACAAATTTAAACATGTTTCAACTTGAGCAAGTGGATGCCAAAGTCACCAGCCTTGATATCCTTAAATGGGGCTTTACAATCTTCATATAATATCTGTTATTCTGATCACAGATATGGGGAGACATAATATAAATTTCATGTTAAAATCTTAAATCTCTAGAAATGTGTTTGAGCGTTCTTTTCCAGTCTTTTCAGGAGATGTCTTCAATGGCACCCATGGACCATACTGCTTTGAACCATAAACGTAATTGGCAATTTGTTCAGCACCTAATCTATCACTTCCGTTATTAAGTGCACAGATAAAAGGCTCTTTTGTCTAATTACACTGAAACAAGAGAAGTATAATCAGTGCTAAGCTTTGTTGTTCATCTCCCTGATGTCAATGCCACACAAGTGCTTTAACTTGGATGTAAATCAAGAGATGATTATGACAGTGTCTTTAACCCTTTCCACTACCCTTGTTTATTATTTCAAAAAATGCTAATACAACAGGGAGGCACTTATTTACAATGGTACCATGTTAAAATTAGAAGTGTATTTGCCTTAACCCTTGTGTTGCCTTCGGGTCATTTTGACCCGATTCAATATTTAACCCTTGTGTCGCCTTCGGGTCAATTTGACCCGATTCAATGTTTAATGTCGGTGTTCTTTCGGGAGTCAACAAACAAACATAAAGTACCTCACACTTAAACTTGGAAAACAATATTAATTCTAATAATTTTCTGGAGATTTTAATAGCTGGGGTCATATTGACCTCAAGGGTAACATATGTTAGTAAATATAAAGGTAACAGGAGGGTTAAACATTGAATCGGGTCATATTGACCCGAAGGCGACAGGAGGGTGAAACATTGAATCGGGTCAAATTGACCCGAAGGCAACACAAGGGTTAAAAGATTTATAATGCACATTATCCCAAGAGATTATTCCCCAAATGAGTAAATAAATACCATTGTAATGCAGCACAACCCTGCCCCCGATTTAAGGCAAATCCCCTATTACGAGTATAAATCTGCAAGGCTTTGTGGGTAATTAGCGAACATGCTCGGGAATGTTAGCAGGGCTTGGCAGGTGCGTTTGATCAGTGGCAGGAAGCAAAATCACTGTTGACAGAGAGAGAGAGATGGCAGGAGGATGGAGGTGGGAGGGTAAGTGGGTGGGCGAGAGAGAAGTGTGAGGCCTAGGGGGGGGCAGGTTTTACTAAACCACACTTTTAATTCTACTACAGGCATGCTCTGCAAAGACAAGGCGGTGCCTTTATTTGAACATAAATTAAGTTTATCAATTAGGTATTGAGAACTGAAGCTTTTTGTAGTGTAACGTTTGGCGTCAACGTGAAAGATGCATAGAAATGTCATATATACTAATGAGATAATCATAAAGCCCCATCCAATTAAAAACATAGGGTGGGGGTAAAATGGGTCTGACCTCAAATTAACTGGGTTTTAAAACACAAAGCAGTTTAGTTTTTTTCATAAAGATCATTACTTGAAAGCTATTTAAAAAATACTCCCTTTTTAATATTCATGAGCACTTCATCATTTAATATAGTTTTGACCTAAGCTTGTAGTTTTACTGAATTACAAAGGTAATACAATGAAATACAAATATATACTCTAATGACTACTCTTAAATACATCACTGTGCTGCTGAATTATTAATATCATTGTGTGTGGGTTACCATGGGTTCAATGAGGCCTAATTAGAAGAGATACACCAAGGCTAATTTGCAGATGCCAGAAGCATAGTTTATATATGAGAGCTAATATTTGAAAGTCAAATTTATGTTGAAAAGGCCTGTTATAACTGTTAATTAACTCTGGTTTTGTTTTTTCTTGAACTGAAACTTGAATTGAGTACAATATTCACAGGGCTAGTGCTTCACACTTCTGACCACAAAGATATATTTCAAAGCTTTTAATTATTCGTTTGATGTGGGTATTCTCTGTAGACTAGATATTATTTTAAGATCCCTTTGTTAAAAAATTCATTTTTATTATCGCTGCATGAAATGCATAGCAATTCCCCACATAACTAACCATTGGTGCAATTTACATCTTCGATCAAGTTCATATTCCTGATAATTTATACAGACTATGCGCCTCCCCTGTGATCACTTGCAGGATTTGACTCTTGCGCAGCTCCCTTGCATTTACAGAATCAGCTTCTTACAGATGAAAATGGAATATGAAACTTAATGAACAAGACTTTGAATGAACAGGACTTGACTGTCACGATAATAAAGACTTTTAAACAACACCGAGGTCTGTTCAACAGGCAAATTGACAGCGGCACCAGTGTAGTGACATCAAACCAATTAAGACTGACGATAAATATTAACAGGAGTGGGTATTAACAGAACATGACTGGGAAGCCGAGCTGTAAACAAGTGCTGGATGCATGATCATTAAAACTGTGTCACACAGTGCGGCACAGCAATGGAAACATTTCACATTTTAACACTGGAACTGATCTTTCTTTAGAGATGAATGAAGCTACGGGTATTATCTAGAATAGAAACTGGTCCTAACTGTATGTAGCACACACATATTAAGTCATGACACAATGTTAGAGAACAGCTGCACATTTAGTGATCTTGAATAAAGTATAAGTGTTTGCATTAAAGTCCACGAGAAAACTAAAACAAGGTGAACTGTCACAAAATGATGTCACTGAAACAAATAGGATCCATGAAACTGTGGCAACATCACCAACACATTGTATTTCTTAATCTCTAAATATAAAGTTTTCAAAAGCAGCACATCTTCTACATGAACTGTGTACGTGCACGCACATACACACACCTGAAGAGAATCATATGATTTCAATGTCTACTTCGATAAAGTAGACATTGAAAACTTTTAAGCTTATATGAAGTGTCTGAATAAAACCGTACACTGATGATGGCAAGTCGTCATTAGAGTCAGGATAGGTGATCAATTTCAGATTTTACGTTTTGACTCTCGCAACACAGAGAAAAATCAAATGAGGAAAAACACTCTGACTACCAAGTTGCATGTGCCAATCCAAAATCGCTTTACGGTCAAAATAAAATAGATTTCTCAAATGAGTTACATTGTCCTGTAGGTTTGTCTGACTCTTGCATCTCATCACCTTTAAAAACAACAGGACGGCCATGTCAGCACCTCCCCTCATCACAGGTGCAACATTATGTTCATTTGGCCGTTTAAATAGCTTGACTGCTCCGATAACAGAAAGGAGTCACAACAACAGAATACGCCTGCACCTGAACCAAAGTTAAGCCCACTTCCTTCAACTATACAAAGGCTGAAAATGGGAAACTTTCAGTCCTGGTGAATGTCACAGCTGCTAATAAATAGGCAGGATTAACGCATAGCTTTTAATATTCGTGCTGTTTAATGGGCTGACAGTGTTGAATTATCTATAGGTCTCTGATTCAAAAAGGACCATCAAACCCAAACTTGAGAGCAGTGTCTTGTAATTGAATAATACATTACATGTGGCAATTATTTCTGTTAGAAGCAGACTGAGAAATCAATAACCAAGGGATCAAATCAAGGACTGTGAAGCTCTTGTTTCTATTCCCCTTGTGACCAATTACATCACCACAGTTTAAACACCTGCAGTGTCACAGCTCACTGTGACACTTTCTTGCACACTCTCTCTGTGTCTCACCGTCTCACTCGCAGAGACACACACACACACACACACACACACACACATAACTTGTGTTAGACAGATGCTGATGTATTTGAAAAGAGAAAGGTGCTTGTATTAAGATCTCATTTATATGTGCACCGATAGACGAAACCCATTTGGAGATTCGTTCACGATGAAATCTCAGAGAGGATTATTGCACTATTGTGTGCTAAATGAGCTGCACATCAAGACATATAATTGTACATATGGAATGATGGGAGAGTAATGCATCTTTGTTGAGATAATGTGCACTCATTGCACAGCCTGACCTGGACTTATAAATTATGCACTACTTTTTAGCTCCAGGCAGTATCCTCACATGACATATGTGGTGCTGATTAAGAGAGAGTGAAATGGGCCGATTTTAATGAACATATCGCATTTAACAAAGGCATAACTTCACTATATTACTTATAAGACACAGGTGAAAATGCATTTACACAGGTGACAAATTATATTTAACAAAACCTCTGACTACGTCGTGGCCAGAGGTATTGTTAAATATAATTTGATTTTAGCTGAAATATTCACAGCTTCTAAAAAGGCTGATATCAGGTCTTATTAAATGTTGATGCTCTGGGTGAGTAAAGAGAATACGGGCAACATCAAAGGCCGTGTTATGTCCAGTGAATACTAACTAATCCTGAGCTTCTCTCTAGGAGCATCTGAACCCTGGAAGACCTGCAGTGTCGAGGTCACTGCCGGGACCCGGCCTGGTCCTTACAGTACAACAGGAAAATGAGGGAGAAAACATAGATTTAGAGAAAGTTATATTTTTCCGTAGTTATCTGCTCGAGCACGTGCAGCCTTGTGTCTCATCTACCCTTTGTGAAGCTGGACGCACTGACATGCTTCCTCTCATCTGAGAATGGATCATCAAAACTGGAGTGGTCAATACAGCACAACACACATGGGCTCACCTGAGCAATAATAGCCTGCAGTCAAAGGATACGTGTTCCACGGTTGATTGATTATTCGTCCCATTTGTATTCTTTTGTTTGTTTGAGTGTGTCTGTGTGTGTGTGTGTGTGTGTGTTTTTCCAACCATATTAACTTTACATTTACTTATTTCAATAAAGAACATAACTTGTCAAAAATGCCTTTTATTATCTACTATAAAGGCAGTGAACTTTGCAACGATCAACATAACACAACTTAGGCCATCAAAATATTGTACGGATAAACAGAAATAGGCAAAAACACCCGAAACATTAATCACCAACTTGTACTTATTACAGGACGTTAGTGTCCACAACCATAACAGGAGAGTGAAACGCTACAGTGGACACTCATAAACCTTGGCAAAGACAAACACAGCGGTCATGAAATAAAAAAACACCAGCAGAACTGCAGATCCACGTTTCTCTGGTGTCGAGAGGGAGAGTGCTGGAGCAAGTTTTACAGAAGGTTAAAACATCCACAGGCTAGTTGAATGAAGACATGCACAACCAAAGGACGTAACATCAAAAGAACCTGTGTTTTCAGCTATTCTCTGTGGTGGGCTTGCTTTGCATATTTCATGGCAGTGGATTTCATATCTATGCCCACCTTTGTATTGATATGTAAAATGCACTTTCTGTCTTTCAATTAAAAGTATTTTCTTGCTAAATGTAATCGGTTGTTTTAATTTGGAGATCAATTTGAATAGCTGTTCTTTACTGTGGCAGACAAACCTCTGTGCAGTTCCTCCACTAAAGTGAAGAGCAAGAATAAGAACACGTTTGTTTTTCTCACACATAAAAGCCTCCAGATGACCTATGATTCCAGCCAGACCTTTAAAGAAATAGAGGACAATCAAAAGGACAAATGTGACGGGTCTCCTGTGTGAGGTACAAGATGAATGCGAATCGCCGCGTCGGTTCTGTGATGTCTTTGACCTGATAGTTCAAAGCTGCTCCTGGACTCTGGACCCCCGTTCAGTATGCGAGCACCTCAGACAAAGGCTTTGTTCATATTAAAGTAAATCCACCACATTGTTCCTTTGAGCTGAACACTAGCATTTCCACCAGGAGGACACTTCCCAGACCTGGAGACACCCATCAATGTGCATACAATCACATCTCACACACACACACACATCATTTTTAAATCTTGAAGAAATTATCATTTTCAAAGATTTTAGATGATGCCCGATTTTCCCTTGCAAAGTACTCCAACTCGACTTTTCCGGTCTCTTTTTTAACACACATATGGCATTATTCTCATTAAGAAATCCATACTGAGGCAATCTAGTAAAGCGCACTTTGTTCCACAGGTTATATGCTTTTCATCGTTATACATAGACTGTCCTCAACAAGTGCAGCCTTGTATGGTGGTGCATAATGCAGCTCTGTTTCACAGAGACAGGTTATGTGGTGACAAGGCACAAGGCAGTGTGTTGTGGAGCTACAGGACGCCGACCCCCCCCCCCCCTCCACCGCCCCTGCTCTGGTGTCGGGAGGCATGGGGAGGTGCTCCCGCCTGCGGTCGTAGTTAACCACGGCAAAGCGAAGACTGGCTGCTATGGTGCCTCCATGCCTCCTGAGACACAAGGGTGAGCAGGGCTTTGAAGTTAAAAGTGTGGCTGGGAGACGATATGAGCAGCGTGTGAGCATCACTCTGTGTGCCGTGTGGTATCAGGGCGACGGTGGGATGGGTGATGGCGGCCAAACTGTACAATAGTTGTAAAAGACAGAATTCTCTGTGCAGGGTGAACTTCAGGTTACAGTGCACAGCGACATATCTGGAAGCTCGGTGCACAGACGGGTGTATATGTACAGATGTTGTGGGTTAAACCATCCAGGTTTTCAAAAGTAAGTTATGTTACAGGAGGCCGAATCTAAGAGGACTGGTTATACAAGCCAGTAATTGCAAAGATGTGAATTGTATCATGACTACAACAGCATTGCATGGAGCTTCACCTTTTTGTTTGTTCATTTGTGTAAATCAGATTAATAGTCAATTTTGCAGAAGCCTTTTCCAAAGGCGAGAAAAGAGAAGGAAGGGGGGATTAGGTGTCCATTGCTATCAGAATTAGATGTTCTTAATGTCACATTTCTTTTAATGTTTGATGAATAGAATGACATACAATCTATAATATAGAAAGTGCCAGCATGCATGTAACAGCATTAGATAATTCATCATGATGTTTACAGGTCAAAATCATTTGAAATGACACCATTTTTAAAAATGTTTTTCTTTCGTCTTGATTCTTCCAAATGTTCAGTAGCCACTGAAAACTCAGTAAAATACCCTCCAATCAACTGTGGGCAATATAGACAGCTGTGCTGTAAGAATCTGACTGCAGCTATGCCTGCATGATCAGAAGACACACGAGACAAGATGAATGTCAGAGCATTACAGCAATTATCCAGCAAGGTCCCGTGAAGCTGTCCTAATGAGAAGTCAAACAATTTGAACTGCATGTAGTATGCGCCTCCTTTACAGAAAATAAGATAGGCCTTTTTATGAGAAATAGCATCTTATAAAGCCCTCAATTAAACAGATCAGCAACAGCAGCATGCATCTTGGAAGAGAAGGCCTGCTTTACATTTCAGAGTACACAGAGGGCATTTATATGCCTACAAAGGAGGCCTTCAGTGAGAACGAGAGAGAGAGAGCGAGAGAGAGAGAGAGAGGGACGGGGTCTGCAAGGAGCTAAATCTTTGACAGAGCACAACGCAGGCCTTGCAAAGTCTGTTTAATGTTGTCTTTAGAAATATCTATTCCACGCAGTAAATAAGCCCCAGTGATGACTGAGATTTTAAAAAGGGACCAAAAACAACAATAATAATGTTTCCTTTATTGATCCCACACTGGGGAAATTGTTCTCTGCATTTGACCCATCCTTAGTAATTAAGGAGCAGTGGGCTGCAGTGACACAGCAACTGAGGGTTCAGTGTCTTGCTCAAGGACACTTCGACATGCAACTACGGGGAGGACGGGGATCGAACCGGCTACCTTGTGGCTGTGGGACGACCGCTCTCCCCATGAGCTGCCCTTCGCCCAAAGGGTCTGTGATGGCTTGCGTTTGATAACCAGGGGGTCAAGAACGCTGTTTGCGAAAGAGCTACGGGGTCTTACTCTCAAATATAATAAGCCTTCATAGATGTGCCGATATTCTTTAACCCGACAATCAATAGCACTGCCACAAAGCATTTATTGAGTATTAAAAGGATGGTCAATGGACTTCTTGACATTATTCTGGTTTCAATGTCTAAATCACTAAAATAAATATTGCAATAAAACTAAAGTAGAGTGGTTTAACAATATCAACAACTTGACTGCACATAAGGATTGCCGTTTTCACTGCATTACACATGATATTGATATTGATATATATTCCTAGACATGGACCAGCTCGAGAGTGATAGGAAAACCAGATCATTTTGGATAAGACAACATTGTCATCGTGTGTTCAATATGATCATGGATACTGAGATATCATCAATTATCCTCATCTTACTGACAAATTAATTTAGTTTTAGTCAGACTTGAAACCATTCTTTTATTAATATACTTCATGACATGAAAACGTATTAATTGAGTCGCAGAGTTGTATGGCTCTTTGCTGCCATCTTGAGTATATGAAAATAAATTACATATTTGAGAAAGCGGTTTGAACTCCTTTTTATAAATCAATAAAGCAATAATGTTTTATGTTAGAGGAGCTTGGATATAACAAACAATGTTCTTAGAAAGGTTGCTTGGTTTATCTTTGGCTTTGGCTGATGGTCAGTTGGATGTAAGCAGTTATATTAACATGAGTAACTCAGAACATTACAGTGTCTCACGTCGGGATCTGCCCGCCTCTGTGTCGGACCTCGGGCTCCACACTTCCTTTCTGGGTCTCGAAATAAACTCTGTTCTCTGATTCTGTTTCCTGTGGTGTGCATATGCATCCTAACACTGTACTCCCGTGACAATAGGAGTAGCAGTATAGTTATCTCAGGAGTCGCAATTCCCTCAGTTAAAATGTCATACATATTATATCAATAAATTAAGCAGATCAAATCCTAGTTCTGATTTATGATCTTTAGTTTATTAAGGTGGTAGCTATTTTTAAATGAGGTGTGCCAAAGTCAACAGGATTTAGATTAAATAGCCATAATGTTACTGGATTCAGATTGGATAAAATACTAAAACCGTAACCCTAATTTTGGAGCCTAAAAATAATGATTGGACGCTATGTTGTTTGCGCAATGCAACGCGGTCCTTTGTGAGGAAAATCTAAACCACACAAGCATAGAGAGCATCAGGGACAATGAATGCTATAATTCAGCACATGCCGCTGATTTACTGTATATACTGTTCCACAACTAAAGGAGGCTATAGAACAACGTTTAAATCAAATTGACATACCTATTCCCTATGACGTTCTGATACATCATGTGCTGAAAATTACAACAGGCTTTAGAACGCCATGTGTAAAGTAACGTGCAGCAAGTTAAAATGTAGTACACACACACACACACACATACAAACACACACACACACACACGTGATGCAAAGTGAGAAAGTATATTTTGAGAGGATCATGAATTCTAAAATGTTATTGTTTATTAATATTCCCAATCAAATATTTTGCACACAGGTCAGAACACTGAATTATTTGAATGGATTCATACTGTTCTCTATGAAACTGCAGAGTCAAAGCATTTAAGTCTTTGAGAAATGATTTTTACAAGAAATCTGCCTCTGAGCCCAAGTATTCAAGTACATTAACCAACCCGGTGCTGGCAGCTTAACCTTCCATATATATATATTTTGTTGTGTTTCAATTATCAAGTCAAGCTTATACGAGCATAACCACCTGTTAACCACAAATAACTCCTCATGCACATGAGGCACAGAACATCTTTGCATGCTGCCACATGTTCAGCCACATGGTGGCACTGCAGCCCTAGGAGATGGAGATAGTAGGTTTTCATGCACTTGCACCTTATTTCAGAACAGATATGCCACACAGCCAATGTTTAAAATTCACCTCAATTCGTTTGTAAATACGAAATACATAACACATGAGAAGGAATAAGATGGAGACATTTAATGGCTCAGTTTAACTATTTTAATTGGGTTGTGATTGTAAGTGGTAATAGCGTAATTAAGTATGGTGGTTAAAAGCAAAAGGGATTCAGATGAGCATAGCGTTTCACTTCCTCATATGGAACACTTGAGCGAGCCTTTTATTTGGGCATATCTAGATAGTATTACAATGTATTTTAAAAGTCTGGAGAGCTAAAATAAAAATAAAAAAACACATGAAATGCGATTAATTTCAAACCATATTTAAAAGGTGGTTTGAAATGGAATTCCAATCTGAATTATTTAAGTGCAGCGATGGATGCATGCTCCCTGTAGCAGAGTGCTGGAGGTGGAGGACCAACAGGGAAGAGCAACAGTGTGTGGACAGGCGCAGAGATAAATCGTCTGCTGGCACTTTCACAGCATTCATCTTCTACTGGACATCAAGAAGTGTGTCATTATATTCCCTATAGTGTTGCCTTTTCTCCCCTGTGACGCAAGCTAAAAGTAACAAAATGTGTGGAACTGTTTTAGTTCAGTAAAGTTAGAAAGATATTCACAGATTCGGACTTCCCGGCTCAATAGCTCTCTGACGAAACGTGTTTTAACTCCGTTTCGTGAGAGAGCTATTGAGCCGGGAAGTCCGAATCTGTGAATATCTTTCTAACTTTACTGAACTAAATGAGTTGTCCCAAACAACCAGTCTGCAAGCACAACACGCCCATGTTCCTGCAGCTAAACAGGAAAAGTCAGATATCGCCCCTCCGACATCCAGATGGTGATGGGGGAGAAAGTGACAGATGCTCAGCCCCAGACACTCAGGAGATCTGGCATCTCGAGCAGCTCCTCCGACGCTCTGAACTGTCTCTAACGCCAGCCCTCGTCTCCTTCATTAGCTCTCTTTGCTCATGGCTACTCACATGCAACACTGACCCGCTCTCCTCTGTCCAAACAACTCCGATATGTGTTGTCTGTCAACACTCAGGGGAGAGAGTTGCACATTTTTAAAGACACCCATGAACATGTTTCAACCACCACAGACACAATATAGTTTTTTTCTCTTCAATATTCAGCTTCTATAAGACTGCATTTCTAAAAGTATAGAATATGGAACGTTGAGATAATTCACTTTCTATCGAGAATGTGACTTTTCTTTTGCTTCTGTAGTTTACGATTATTAAGTCTATTTCTTCAAACATATTTAGTATTGTACACAGTGGACATATGGACAAACAATCACTGCGATAACCTTATGCGAAATGTTGACTTCAAAGAAATATAAAAGTGAAATAAAGAGAAAGGTTGCAAACTACCTATCAATACCTATGATCAGAATCTCCCAGTGAAACAACACTAAAATATGTTGTCTCACAGGGTCAGTGGTTGGTTGATATACTGGCTGTGCCAGGTTACAGACAATCACATCTGCGTTGCTGGAAATAAATCATATGTCCAGTGGACACATTCTGTAATACAGCTACCAGAGATCCAGATCCCCACACTATAAAACACAGCAGTAAACATACTGTCCAAAACACGAAAGATTTATACAAATGTGTCAATAAAAGTGGCCAAACTTTCCTTTTTGTTGTGGAACATTCCAATGTTGGTCAACTGTACATGAACTAGCATTGACACATTTGTTTACTTGACTTCTCTACATAACATCTATGACTTGTATCAAGTTATGAGATGTTTTAAACAGAGATAATTCCCACATTGTACGTTGCTTAAATTTACACAACACCGAGTGTTGTGTAAATCCCTTAGTGAGAAATCCCTTAGTGTGGATATTCCAAATTGTAAAAAAGCATTTGCTCCCCAAAGAGACACGAGAAGGGAGGGGTCAAACAACTTGTAGAACAAGCATGTCAATTAGGAAAGACGAGCAGCCGTGAAGCTCTGGGTCTGTTACACAGGAACTCCAGAGAAATAGTACTCAAGAGGGAAACAAATCGCTCTTAGTTCTGCAAATGTCAGGATAACTGTTGCGAAAACACAACATTTGCAATAGAGGGAGAAGAGGGAGAAAAACTCTGGCTATTTCTTTTCATAATTCAAAGTCGCTGCATTATGAACAACTATTATCACATGTGAAACAAACAAAGCAGTTTGTCCTGGTTTCACAAAATAATAGCATTTCAGTGACAGCTATGACAGAGTAAGCTGATATTATCTCTGAGACTAATTGAGCTAACATCTAAATGTTGAAAAAAAAGTGACAGTGGCTTGCAGTGTACGCCACATATCATCCCATCCTTGCAAAAGGTTTATAAGCGTCTGTTGTAGACTAACCCAACATTTACAAACTGTTACAAATTGGAAAGACTAGATTCAACATATCCAATATAAATATATTGAACTAAACTAAATAACTTTGTAAGGAAATTATCAACAATGACTACATGAATCAATGCCATCATGTTGATGCATCACCGTTGATAAACCATGCTGAGCTGTTACAAATGCCACACCTACACACACACTTATATAAGACACGTACACGCATACAAGTCACGCACACCTGCACGAAGGAAATCAAAACGTTCATTTTGAGTAAGTTCATGTTCACAGCATAGTAATGCAATACTTTTTTTTTAAAGAAGAGAAAAAGCAATGACTCACTTTAAGTAGAAACGTCACTGCCTCGTGCCAGGTGACTTATTGAGCTCTGGTCATTGGCCCTTCGATGGTCGATGGTCGTGAACCTTCTCCGTCGTCTCCTCGTTACCTCGTTGTTACTGAAGAGTGCACAATGCTTCTCGCAGTCGCTTTGAGACTTTACCATGAAACACATTTGACCATTCAAGGCCAGGCACACTCTGTGTGTATAGTTGCCACTTTGGGAGACGTGTTCCTCGCATGGACGTTGTGTTTCTCTGTGCTCGTTGCCCTCTTGGCGCCGCGGCGATAGCTGCAGAATATAAAGTCCTCGTCGGCTTTCAGCATCAGGCGTTGTGTCTTTGCTATCCACGTCTGTTTGGCAACATATTTGTTCTGCTGGGCCATTTCAAACTTCTCACTACTGTATTAAAAAACAGTGTTTTCGTTGAAACCACTGTGTTAATCGTTTTCTTCGTCGCAGACTGCCCTCGTGAGCACAGGGCTTGGTTGGTTCTCGTTAATTGCTGCCGCCCCAATACTTTTTAGCCGATAGATACCTGTTAAAGGGGAGTACGCACACAAACAAAAGTAACACTTTCTAATCTCTCCTGTTGGAGGTACTGAGTTGAGATGCATTGTGGGTGATGTAGGCAGCAGGTTTTCATAAGGAAGAAGAATGCATGGAATGAAACCGATGATATGGTTAGTTCTGCATTGATTTTCATCGTTGTGTCTTTTCAACTGTTTGTTTGTGAATCCCACCATCAAGCAGTGTGGTGAGGCAAAAGTACAGGCGCAGAGGAAACAGGCTGGAGTCCAGCTACGGAAAACAAAAACAAAAACAACTCTTTACTGAGGAAAAGGTAAAACATGGAACTCATGCTAGAAGGCAAAGTGACACATAAGAACTACAAATGGGATTTACAACAGGAATTACAACAGGAACAAACAACAGGACTAAACAACAATCTGGCAGGGGACAAGAGAAAGAATGGGAGTATGTATAAGGTGGGAAACCACAGGTGTAGGGCATGAGCAATCAGGGAGACAGAGGAGTGTCTGAGGGGAAGGTGAAGGCAAAGAACAATTAACAGTCACTGGGGAGACAGACACATAACTAACAGGGTGTTACATCCACCACGTTATAGGTGTGCCATGTTGGCTATAGATGGGTAAGCCAACTCTTTTCTACTCTATTTTTTATTATTTTTAGCTGACGCTTTTATCCAAAGCGACTTACAATCCTGTTACATTCATACACCGTACATAGACGCAGCTACAGGGAACAATTCAGGGTTAAGTGTCTTGCTCAAGGACACATCGACTAGGGCGGGGATTGAACCTCCAACCCACTGACTGAAAGACGGACCTGCTACCCACTGACCCACAGTCGCCTATTTTGTTGCCTAATTCTCATCAGGCTTTTAATACACTGTATATAACACGTAATGCATCCCTGAGGTGGTCTGCAGGGGCGTACTGGGGGTAAAAAGTGGCCCACTCAATACACGGCGCGCTGCCCACTCAATGTATCGACTAGTCAGTGGCCTACTTGGAAAAATACCCATACACTTAACATTATTTTGGCTTACGCTCAAAAACGGCTTTGTCTGCGAGCGAGTGACGTAAGTGTCGAGTAAGCTAGTGGTTTACATTTAATAACAGCTAAAACAAAGTTAGACTGACGGAAGACATTAGTTTAGTAAAGAAGATGGAAACCATGAGTGTGAATACAAACCGCAATGAGTAGTGTGAATGTCAGTCAGTGATTATTGACTTTTGACTTTATTCGCACTAGACCTGAACGGAGAAGGGGTGTGACTTATCTTCGTGGCTTTACTCCGTGACAACACTTAGAAGAAATATCCACGATTTCTGCTTTATACTTGTGGGTGGAAATCCCACAACGCCCTCGTGCTTGGATTCATAACATCACCCCTAGGCTCACACAGTTCGGTGAATTTCACAGACAACGTCTGGATAACTGCTGCTTCCAGCGTGACTAGAGTAACAGCAGCCAGTTTGAGTAATTAACCAATGGCAGGACGTCAGTGATGATGAGGGGAGCATCTCAACGCTGATTGGCTTTTCGAAAGCTCGGCGTCGGACGAAGGCTGCATCTGTAAAATGAAGACGCAATAACAGAGGGCAGGAGTCTCTTGAGTCACCTCAAGAAGTGAATAGTACAAAAACAACAACACTTACGTGCAAGAGATCATACAGCGAGCTGAATTTCTTGCACCTGGTCTCCAACGACCGAATGTCAGTCTCACGATAGACATGTTCCGGTGTCTGAAGAGAAAGTGTTATTGTTAGCGATGACATTGTGAGTGCAGTATTACATTAAATTACATGATTACATTACAGTAAACGTGAACATACAGGCAGACAGACCCACATATTCGACAGTATGTTAGAAATGCAACATAGACAGAATTAACCAGACAACGAGAAAGTCAGCGAGGTCAGAGTAGTGGTGAAGGTACCTTAAAGTTCCAGGAAATGTTGTTGGAGTTGCCGTCTTGTTGAAAAAAGTTTTTTCTCCGGGTTGAGCAGGGTGTTCGCTGGATGACCCTGAGTCTCCTCTATGTACCTCATCTGAAGATACAACGTCACAACGGGGGCAGCGAGTTTCAACCTGTTCATTTCTATATACATTTTCATGACCGCCAGAGCAATTGCTCCAATTCAAACAACCTAACCTTTAGCAACAACAGGGCTCATACAACAGAGACACACACGAGTAAATCTGATGATTAAGCTTCTCGTAGTACTTACCATGTCATATTCACTCGAGCCGGGGTACAGAATCCGAGGTAGAGAGCAGCAGCGAAGCAGCCCACAGACCACATATCTGTGGCCTTGGTATAGGGCAAACGTGAAATAACCTCTGGAGACCTGAGAGAGGATAAAACAACCATGATCACACTCACCATGATGACAATGTCCACTAATTTGAAGCATATGACCTCTACTATGACCCTGACAGATCCAACACGGTTTCAGTCACTCACCTGTACGGAAGGGTCTGAATGAAAGCGCCCTGGGTGGCAGCTGACACCTCATGGGCCAGGCCGAAGTCGATGACTTTAAGCCTGTAAGGTTCACCGACATAATATTTGCTAACTTGATGTCTGCGTGTATTAGTCCAGCAGTCTTCAAATGACAAAGTGCATTGGCGACCTGCAAAAGGTTATTAAAGACTTTTGTCCAAGTGCTCAAACTCCAGACAGATGTGTTGTTTGCAGATGAACACCTGGTATCATTGCACCAGGTTTCTCTTGTTGGAGTTGAAACAGGACATCCACCTGTTGATACACAACAGGCCACAGAGAGATGCGATATCGACTCGAGTCACAGTAACAAACCATCATATTGTTTGTCGTATTGTATCGTAGGCATTTCTTCTCCTACCTCTGCTCTGGACTGTTCGACTAAAGAGCCGTGGTTTCGCACTATTTTGATGTCTACCGTCTTGTTATCGGCGATATTCCTGCACTTGGCAACCGTGCGTAAGGTACCCTGCCCGAGGACGGAGGTACCCGAAATGAGCAAGTCTCCGATAAACACCCGGTTCTGATTGGATGGGGCTTTAGCCATGGTTAAAGCCACCAGAGGTGGCACCTGGTGCCAGGAACTCAAAGCTGGGAGGAGTGCAGATGTGGACACGACATTTAGTCACAATGTAACGCTACAATGGTAACATTTCAATGAATGTTATGAGGCGAAAACAACCGGCAAAGTAAAAGGTACTCACTGAGTTTGTCAGATGTCGTCACTGGGATTTGTTGAGATCTGTCAGGATTTTCTCCGGCAAATGTTGGAAATAAATGTGTGTCTATCACAAGTTCGGACAGATGTGAGTTGGTTGAAGATCCAAAGTTCAAAAGTGAAGGTCTGGAGGTTCAGGTAAAAGGTTGTTGCTCTCTCTCTGGGTTTCTGAAGGGTCTGATCACCAACATTGGGTCCCTCCAGCTTGGGCGTTTTACATTCCGTTCCATGGTTCCATTCCACAGCTCCACATTCTAAACTCACCTTTCATAATAATTCTGCTCTGATTGAACCATAATGGTTAAATAAAAGGTTATTATGATATTCATTGTATCATAAGCCAGTCTTGGTGGATTCAACCCTTTAGTCGTACAGAACCCACACATTTTAGGACCATGATATCTGACTCAATTCTTTGACAAAAACAATAATACTTGTAGAATATCTGCATTATGCACACAATCAACACATGTTTAACAGACATTTCAGATCTACACATAGTATACATATATTTAATGTCTTAAAAGGCCTCTAATGTACCACAATTATCAATGGGGCCTCTAATTTAACATCAGTGTAAGCACTAACCTGAGATTTAATCTCAAGTGCACAAAAAGCAGCAGAAACTTCACTCAAAGTTTTCTCTTGGGGGCAGCAGAATTTGTGAAACCTATATTAACATATCTCCACCTTTCAAGTTGTTATAGTGATCTTGTCAACAGACAATTGGCTCTTTATACATCCAGCAGTGAGTGACATTTAATTTTTTTGTATATTATAAATATGATATTATGCTAGAAGTTACACATTTGGCATATTCCAATGACTAAGAAAGCACACTTTGTTATTACTATGCTATATTACTGTATACACTACATACTTTTGTCCATTAAAATATTATAAATGTATTACCAACTGTATTCGTAACTCGATTGCCCTCGACCACAAGTCGAGGGCAATCTAGTTGCATTATATTGGAACTAGATGGAGAAGACAGACACCTCTATAGACGATATCTACGACACACAACTCACTCCAAAACAATCTAGATTGATAAATAATGCCTCCAGGTAAAATGGAAAAATATTTTGTATTTATTTTGGGCTCCTAAAATCCGTGATTTCAAAGCCTTGTCCAGCTGTTTACTGACGTCATGTTTAATGAAGAGAGAGAGGGAGAGATATACAGGCAGGCATCTTCTTTGTGTTGTATAATTGCCTTTTCTCCCTTTACACCAACAGCTGCACCTCCAGTCACCAGTCCGTCAAGCTCCTGAAGTTCGCGGATGACACCACCCTCATTGGACTCATCTCTGGTGGGGACGAGACCGCCTACAGGTGGGAGACTGACCACCTGGTGACCTGGTGCAGCCAGAACAACCTGGAGCTCAACGCTCTAAAGACAGTGGAGATAGTTGTGGATTACAGGAAGAATGCAGCCCCACCCGCCCCTCTCATCCTGTGTGACTCCCCCGTCGACGCTGTGGAGTCCTTCCGCTTCCTGGGCTCCATCATCACCCAGGACCTCAAGTGGGAGCTGAACATCGGCTCCATCACCAAGAAGGCCCAGCAGAGGATGTTCTTCCTGAGGCAGCTGAGGAAATTCAACCTGCCAGGGAAAATGATGGTACACTTCTACACGGCCATCGTTGAGTCCATCATCTGCTCCTCCATCACCGTCTGGCACCCTGCAGCCAAGGCCAAAGACAAGTGCAGGCTGCAGAGCATCATCCGCTCGGCCGAGAGGGTTATTGGCTGCAATCTGCCTTCCCTCCAGGTCCTGTTCACTTCCAGGTCACTGAAGCGGGCCAGAAGGATTGTCACTGACCCCTCCCATCCTGGTCACACCTTGTTCGAGTCCCTCCCCTCTGGTAGGAGGCTGCGGTCCATCAGGACAAAGACCTCCCGCCACACCAAAAGTTTTTTCCCGTCAGCAGTCGGGCTCATCAATGGAGCCCGGGTCCCCCACTGACTGACTCTGTCACCCCCAGAACTACCTCCTCTTCTTCCTCCTTCCTCTCTCCTCCTTCTTCCCCCTCCTTCCTCTTCCTTCTCCTCCTCCTCCTCCTTCTTCTTCTTCTTCTTCTTCTTCCTACTACTCCTCCTCCCTCCTCCTTCTTCTTCCCTCCTGGAGGCCTCCTCCACACACACGTCACATGTAACATGCACTTTAACTTAAACACACATCTCTTGAAACACACACCTAAACACTTTAACATTATTTGTTGTCCGAGCACTTTATCTTTATCTTTATCTTATCTTATCTTATACTTAAGTTTACTGTTGCTGTCGCGTTGATTGTTGTTTGTCATGTCTAAATGTTGCACCTTCCGCCAAAAAAAATCCTCGTTTGTGTAAACATTCCTGGCAATAAAACTGTTTCTGATTTTGATTCTGATGGGGTTTAGACAATTTCGAAAGTATGTTTATAAATGTCACGAGAATTCACAGCTAGAAAATAGCAGTTATATTATGCTAATAATACTAGGTCTCTGTGTCACGCTATCCTTGTACCTCATTGTTTTATGTGTTATGTATCTCTTTGTTTGGTCTGTTCCAGTCTTACAACGATCAATCTTCTAGAAAACGGACAACACAGCTCAGCTAAAATAGTTATAATTTACAGTAAAGTAACATCACAAGTGATTCAAACTATAGTTTCTAATTTTCATCACTTTCAATAACACATTTTCGCTGCTTCTGAATTTCCTCTTGGCTGTTGATGTCTATCAATATCGCTCATTTTGAAAATAACGTCAGAGGGCAATATGGATCCGTATCAGACCAGCGAGGAGGGCAATACGTGGCTGGCATGACGACCCATTAGCCAATCAGAACACTTGTACTGTTGTTGCTATATAATAATTCATCTTTATTATTAAAGGAAAATGTAAGCTAGCTGTCTAGAGGAAAACGCAGTTCAAGGACAGCTTAACTTGTGTATTGCTACTTATGCTTCAACTCTGAAACAAAACATTTTTGGCAATGGGTGCCCTTTTTTGGGTTTGAGCACCTGCCCCCAATGTTTGTGCACGTGCCTCTATATATGTTTATGTATATATACGTATCAACGTATGTGTATGTATATGTCCAAAAACCCTGATGAATAGCCGTCCATGAATGAAGCTACCTCGCCCGGACCAGGGAAACCTGGTGAGACGAGCTCGAGGGACGTGGAACGTCACCTAGCTAGCGTACGTCTCACTGATCTCGGCATCTCACTGGTTCAGATCCAGATCAAAATATGTTTACATATATTTTTTTATGTTTTCAAAATATGTAAACAAATATTGTTTATTAATCATCAGAATAAGAGTCAAGCTCTCTGAGAGCTTTCTTTCTGTTAGTTTGATAGATTAAGGATATATGCCAGATATATATCATATGTACGTCGACCTACCTGGGATTTTCCCCGGTATCCCCAATAGCCCGCCCACCTCTGGTGGTATGTCCATACTCTAAGTTAAATAGGTGTAATATACTAAATATCTTATACATTTTTCGATGATCATTTAACAGCTGCAGCACAACATGTGTGCACAATAGGGTTTGGCATTACGTACATTGAGCCAATATAAATGTGTCAACCATCAGAGATTTTGCCATGTCATCTCTCTTGGTGTTTTGGGCTATTGTTGGCAATGTTACAAATCAGTGAGCAAGCCTGCTTTATGGCGATGATTTTTTGGCAAATTCTTTACAAATGTCTTAAAATGCATTTATCAGGCATTCACTTGGTGGTTTTTCCCAAAACAGCCCTCCCTGTCTATAGATAGAATATATTCATAATCAGTCTCTCAATAGATTTCCCATCAAAAACAGATTATATCACAAAACCTATAAATATGATTACTTGACTAGAGAATGTTATCTAAACTAAGCTGTGTAAGCTAAACTAAGATAAATTCCAGACAAGATGCCCAAAGATAGTATGGTTACGGTTTGTTAAATACCTCTGTTTGGTTAGAAGATGGGGAAAGAGCATGACAACAAATTATATTGATTAATATAGATGTTAATATAGATGCAACAAAGCACAAAAGAAGTTGAGCACACCTCTTGTTCTTGAGAGAGGCTTTATATATCAAATGAAAAAACTGTGACTTATTGTAACTACTGGATGGCTAAATGAGCCAGGTATTGAATTAATGTTTTGAGATGTTGTATCTCATAACAAAAGAATATCAAATAATAGTTTACAATGCACAAAGTAATTTACTTACTCATGTGTAGTAAATGCAATGTGGCCTTTCTCTAATCCCATGATAAATGAATATCATAAACTGCATGATTTGATGCTTCTCATAACACATTCTATGAATCTTTTAAAATGTAAATAGATGCTGCTGGATAGCAGAGGTATGTTTTACAGCTTATATCACCCAATCAAACAAAAACACAGCAAGACATGAAAGCCTAATGTAGCTAAAATACAATTTATTCCTTCTTTCAAGTCACGGTTATTACAATATTTAGAATCATGAGTACATTTTTTACCCTCGCATTGTGTACTATAATGAAGTAGAAGTGTTACATCAAAGCACAAGACAGCCACAGTTGTTAAAGGATGTGTTGGTAGCGCAGACATTCAGTATCACACTTCCACTTTGCCTAACTGTTAAGCAGATACAGGTCAGAATAATAGAATACAAGCAAAGACAGAGAAAAATACAATGTCATCCCTTTGAGCGAAGGAAAACATATTTAAGTTTAGTTGGGTTTTCTTCCCTTGATGACGACGATACCAGTGCTCGTTATTTCTCTCTTCTGAAGCACAGACCGAGAAGAATTTACTGACAGCTTTCTGAAAACAAGAGATCAGTCCATGTTTGGGATGAATGGTCTTCTGTACATGTTCATGTTTCCAAGTGCTTGCAGGTAGATGATGATGCAGTTGTGTCCCTCAAAGAAGGCACTCTGTCCTAAAGAGCTAAAGAGAGAAAATAAAACAATAAAAAGTTAAACTATAAAGAAAGATTTTTTCTCATAGATTGACTGTATAGAGCTAGAGAAAGTGAGATACATTGTTATCAAAGTTCCTAAGTGGTAAAAGACCTTTTTTGGCCACAGGGATCTCTCTCAATGAACACAGTAACTTGTAAACATCCATACTTAAAAAAACATAACAGAATTGATTGATTTAGAATGTAGTTACCCATAATCGGAATTTCACAACTCATTATGATACACATCTGTAACGTTGAATGACTTGACGTACGTTGTGGACATTGCATGCTGAAATGAGAGCTAACGTACCGCGTGTCTGCCCTTGTGCTCACGCAGGGCCGCGCCGCCTCCGTCTGCCAAACGCCAGGGCCCCCACGTTGGTGGGAACAAAGTTTCTGTGTCCCAGTCCTCCTGACCGACTCAGGAAGTCCGCCAAGCGGTGGGTTACACAGGTGGATGTGTTGCATCCCCGCTTCTGTGCCGTTGCGTTACTTGCAATAATGGAAAAGAGAGTGAACACAGTTCATCACAGGAGGATACTCAAGGTCAGGTCAGGTCATCTGAGCGAAACATGTTTTAACAGTATTGCTTAGCATCATTAACAACAAATGAAACACAATGGAAATACAAAAAATGTTTTAAATGATTCTGTGAATTGTGTGTGCATTGTTGTCATGCTTACCCTTTTCTCCTTTCATGTTTTATTCAATGAGTGATGTACAACCTATGTTTTCAATAGTGAAGGAATTTAAAACAGCTTCCAAGTAAAACATGAATTTATTAAAGTAGAACCAGGTTAGTATGAAGAGGAAACATTAGAAGTGTGTTTAGCTGTTTCTATATTTTATTGTATTGTACGGAACTACCTTAGTAGAGTGGAAAATTAAAGCAAAGCTTTTTCTATGAAGTTAGTCAGACAAATCGGATTCACATGCATCAGCAGTCTGGTGAATGGAAACAGATCTGGATGAACAAGCAAACGTTAACACAGGCAGACAGAAGAATAGACAGGCTGAATATGAGAGTTTCAATTGTATGAGTTGCCGTAGTTTTCAAATGGCTCAGAGAGACTTCGCTTCTTGCCGGGCGTCTCTGCTCCCACGTTGGTGCGGGGATAGGTTTGGAGTTTGTGAATATCCTGGGAGAGTTGGCCCAGCATACAAGTGCTTAAGCCGATGCAGCGCTTAGAAAGGGGTCTATCCAAGCTGTTAGGGACAGAGACAAACGTGCAGAAACAGGCTTACATAACTGTTGCATGCACATGAATATTAATAATTACATGCATGATTTTCTAAAATGTCATGCGTTAAATTAATATTTGAATTGCATGCTAAGAGGCATATCAAGATATCTGTTGTAGTTGAGCTGTCATGCTATGCATGTTCAGTTTCTAGAATATCATGCATGTTCTCTCCTGCCCGTTGATGTCATGCTCTCTTCAGTTTTATGACACGCCTTCCAGGCATGTCATTTACTATTATACTGAATAAATGGATGGATGAATTGCTAACTCCAGTCCATGCATGAACAGATTATGACAGAGAGTAGTTTTATATGAATTTCACTATATACCGTGATAAAAAATAAATAAAGACCAAAGTTGGAGCTGTTGGACTTATAAACTAAAGTGTGTTATATGTTGCTGAGATAGATAGATAGGTAGATAGATGCCACATTCTATATTACAATGTATTATGATCAGGGT
Organism: Pseudoliparis swirei; assembly: GCF_029220125.1. Classification (NCBI taxonomy): domain Eukaryota; kingdom Metazoa; phylum Chordata; class Actinopteri; order Perciformes; family Liparidae; genus Pseudoliparis; species Pseudoliparis swirei. The sequence goes on along the minus strand of NC_079391.1, from coordinate 13,333,347 downwards.
TAAAATAGTACAATAATACCAACAAACAATAAAAGCCATACCTGGTTCCATCAGCTGTGTTGTGCTCTTGCTCATCTGATGTTATCTGCATGAACTCCTTGAAAGCTCTGAGTAACCTTTGGGCATCATTATTCGATTGCATGACTCCATCTAACATTGACTCCTTACTAGTTCTGAAAATACATATTTGATTAAGTAATCTGGAAACATTGGTTTCATTTCTTTGAAAAGCAAACATCAGCACTTTTACATTTAAAGCAAACTGATCTTTGGAGTTTTGAGGAAATTAAACTTATTAAAAAAACATCAACGTATGTGATTAGTTATGTTAAACGAGGAAAACTGTTCTGCAGGAATAATTTGGAACACATTTATTTCTTAACATAATTAAAATAATTAAAATAAAGTTTACAAATATTTACAAATATGTTATTCTTTACGGAATAATGCCATAACTCTCACCTGGATGGAGCTGCCTGTGAGTTGTACATCTGACAACTGATCAGTGCACAGGCAAGAAGGAGATTCAAGAGTTTCAGCATGATCATAATTCCCTGTGGAAAACACATACAATACAAACAAGGTCATCCAAAATATTGCAAATATATATTTTTTAAATGTCCACAACATTTGATTCAAGTAGACATGATTTCTTATTAGTACGGACTTCCTCATCTACTGCATGCATCACTGCTATGAATCTTCCCTCCCTCCTACTCAGCCTCACTGTTAGAGCTGCTGAACTTGCGGAGGCAGATAGAAGAGTTATTGGTGGTATGCTGAAACTGATAGCATTGCCAGCAACTATAACAGCAGCTCTGTCCATTAGCAGAATTATCAGCTGCTTCTCCCCACTGTTAGCACCCAGTATCCACTGGTGGCTATCCAGTCCACTAAATTCTCGCCTTCTCAAAAAACGGCATCATCTAATATTCAACAATGACAGCATAATGTACATCATTTTAAAAAAGCCGTCTTTTATCAATACTCACAGTGAGGTAATAAATCTTCTATTAATGAAGAAATGCAATGATAGTCTCACTTGTGAATCTGCTGAGCACTCCGTACAGTGCAGGGCTTTATATATGTCCAACATGAGTGTCTGTATGAAGTGAGTGAGCTTGATCGTAGTCTATTGGCCAGTCAAATGTTTCACCTCAAACTGCGAGCCAATCAGAATTACTACGTCACTTACATCTAGCCAATAAAAGAGCTTGTGTGTAAATGGCTTTAATATATTTGCTTCATTAAACAAAGAACTGCCATATATTTTACTGAGAAATAAAAACCTCACTGTCATAGTTATTTTAATTTAAATGGTTTAGAGAATTTAAAATATAAATCACCACTGGCGCTGTGATTAAAATACGTCCATGTGATTTTTAATGTTGGGCCAAATCTTCTTTAAGTGATTACAATGAACACGGTTAGGGCCAATAAGTGGCATGAGATCCAAAGGTGTGCCGTACCCACTATTACTCATAAGATTCATCACATTTATGAAGACAGTGATTCATATGTCATTACATATTACCAGATAGCAATGTCTTAAACAAAACAAAACAACTTGTAACAGCCTTTGCTGCAGTCAATCAATAAAAATGCATTTTAACGTGGTATGGGGTTAAAGGCTAAGCGCAGGTTCATGTGTTCATCAGAACGCCATCAAGCAGACAAACAATTTACAGTTTGCATGTTTCAATATATTATTGGCTCATTTGACACTGCTAAAAAACGTTTTTATCCTGTATATTTTCATAATTTATGTCAAATTGAGTAAAATGAAGCCTTTCTTGAATGGGAATAGTGTCCCTGAATAAACTAAACCTTTCCATAGCATTCAGTCCATACAGTTTCTCTGAACTAATTACTGTGCTGTTGGTCTCCGGCACATCTTGTAATTCCACCTTATGTAAGAATATTGGATGATATATAACGCACTCTGCCTCTCAGTTAGTTTTTGCGTCACAAGGAAACTCATTGGTGTGAATGAGCCTTTTAGTACTGTTGAGCAGACCTGCAGGCTCTGTACCAGGAGCCTAAATGTGTCTCCAACAGCTCCATATGAGATCAGAAGCTGCTCATGGCGGACTTCAGACTTTAGAGAAAGAGATTCCAACAGTAAACATACACACATAATGATTATTGTTTCCTTTATTACCTCCCAAAGAAGTCTAAAGTGAATATATTTAGTTTACTGTTCATCTCCAGCTTCTCATGAAACGTCAACCCAGTACAGCAGAAATGTGAAGATAGAAAATCACAGTGGACCGAATTCAGATGTCAGTGCTCAAACAACCCCACTGTTTGGAAATTCTCCAAAATGATTATAAATACAAAAGCCAAAAGTCATGCTAACCATCTCTCTCACTCAGATAAGAAGGATGTCTCTTCTCCGATGACAAGAGACACTAGTCTGTGTAGAAGTAAATACTCTCCACTTCGTTGCTGCCGGGTCTCGGTTCACCGCGGCCGGCTCTGATCAGCCACACGAGGTAAGGCAGAGAAATTACATTCCAAGGGGAAAAGTGTCTTGTCAAGAATGCAATTATCTCACACTGCTAACAGTCCCTAATGCTTGGCACGAATTGGCTTGATCAAATTAATTGAAACACAGGAGAGCATCGATGACAGAGAGGTCAGTGTGTGAGCGCGTCGTCTCCCAGAGACGAAACGCCACCGTTCTTGGCTGGGAATAAAAAAGTCTCTCAGAGAATCTCCTTCAGAGCTCAGTCATATCAACATCTTGCAGCGAGAGTTGATTAATAATCAGCTGGAATGATACTAGGGTTAGGATGTATATTAAATATTAAAGTTGGTACGTGAGGAGTGTAGACATTTGAGCATATATATGGATCATCGTGAGTCAGTCCGCTGAATTCTCGCCCTTCTAAGCCACCAGACTAATGTTGAATCTGAGAAGGCAAGCTGAACAGAAGCCATCGTTAAATAGGTCTTGATATTGTATGCAAATAATAGGTCAACTAGACATTTTTTTATTGGAACTGTCCGAAAGAAGAAAGCATGAAATGAAACAGTTGATGAGGAACTTTATTGTCTGTGTAAAAAATATTCTTTGGCTTTACAAAAAAGTGTTAAAACAACACAGTGACATTTTAAACACAGGGCAATGAGGAGAAGAAACAGCAACTGGGTGGAAAAGCTTTAATCGGTTTGTGCACTTCACAAAAAACATCACTTGACCCTCATACCTCATGGAATTACAAACATGAGATGAAGTATCCATTAGCAAAGGGACGTACACCTGCTGCTCTCCATTAGAAAGCTGACCAAACCGGAACTAACATTGAAACACACGGCTGGTGGTTGCAGAGGGATTACAAGACCTCTTGGATCTTCCTGCCTCTTCCATTATGTTGTTGGAAAAAAGAGGTTCTGGATAACATTAGTATTACCAGGGAAGGTCAGTCATTTGATTTTCCTCATGCACTTGATAATTCCAGTCATCCGGATAGTAAATAATTTACTGTAGAACCACAGTAGACAAGGGACCCACCTAAACAAACATGACACACAATGACACACACTTTAGCTAATCAGGAAGAACACTCTTCAAATGGCCTTATAATGCATTAAAACCTATGCCTTGATATCAGGACAGGAATACAATGAACCCGGGATAGGGTGCGGTGATATGACAATATGTATGCTGCAGCTTTTTCTTGGCTGATTCTTAGTCAAATTGCTCCTTGAAAAATATTTACGAATGTAAATATTATTCCATATTGCATTGATTATATACCAAATACAGATATCATTTTTTTCTCCAGATTAGATGAAAATGAAGTGCCACACCTTTAACCTGATCATATTTATGTCTTCCTGTTTTTTTCTCCACTTCCTTCCAGATTTAACGAATCCTGCTTATTTTGCACCTCATATTACACCTCTAGATTCATGATGTCAAATATTGTTTTAAATAAACCTGGTTCTGTTTTTGGTTTTTTTCTGGACCAATGCCAAAATACGGTCAACGTTAACCGCCTGGACACTCGTGTTGCTTTGATAAATCCAACAGTGAGAACATGTTTATTTGATTACATTTGACAGATGTGTTTAACGCTTCCAGAATTGCTTTTGAGTCTCTGGAGCTTGCAAGAAGCAAATAAGTCATTTGCAAGAATATCCTCATTAGGTAGCCCTAACAAATATGAATGATTGGGGAAAAAAAAGAAGCTTACACCAACAAAAATAAATAAACTTCCACCAGCTGCCTCAGCAGGAAGGAGCGGCTGGGTAAACAACTTCACGTCTAATGAGGAGCCAGTCAAGGTGAACTTATCCCACAGCAGCATGGAGAGCATGGTTCTACAGAAGATACAACGGTTTCTAGTTTAAACCCCCATTAATGAGATGATCGTTTCTTGGATTAACCCTTGCAAGCTCCATCCTTTCTCAACTTCCCTCTGCAGACCATATCGCAGAAACCTGTTGGCAAAAGAGTACGTGAATTAATAAATACATGTATAGTGAATGAATGGGATTATGTCAAATATATTGACCAAGATTCCGACTTATTTGGCGAGAAATAAAATAAAAAGTCCTACGTATGTAAGTTTTTAGAACATCCACGCACAGTCTTGCACTGTCTGGATGAGTTCAGCTTTCAGCCAACACAAAACGAATGCATGTTTGGAATGTGGTGCCTTCCTTCACCTTTGACCTCTATGAGAAGTGCATGACCTAACCTTTGATGTGTCTGGGTGAAGGGAAAGCTTACTGGGGCAAAGTGTATATGCTTGAAAAGAAAAACATGGGTAACACCAGAAACGTGCTTACTCTTAATTTATCTCCATGAAATTCATGTTTGACAAACCAAAGAGACTTTCTTATTTCATTTAAAGCATCGCCTTCGAAGAGTTCTGTCTGAGGTAAGTTCTGACTTCTCTTAGTGACTTTTATGATATTGTGATTGATATGTAATTCAGTTTCACTCAGTTTTCACATTTTGTACACAAGTTTGATCGTATAAATTGAAGCTTGAAATTAGTTTAGGTTTTCTTCTAAAAAGCTCAGCCAAAGCAGTACTTACTTTGACCACTACACCGAAGGAACAGTCAACACAAAGTATCTACATTTGAGGGAGGGAGAATATTTATTTTCACCCGACTGAATTTTAGATTGTTAATATTCAACTTTTAAGATTAAAAGGCGGGTTCGGGGTTCAATTCCTTTCTTGCATATCGCTTGTGGTGAGCATGCTGATCTTCCTATTTCTGTAGTCATACTAGCATGCAACTAAGTTAATTAGCTTCCCATGATGTCATAAGCTTGTTTCTTTTCCCTGTTGTCCCCCATATAAACATAGTATACATTATTCATTCAGAGTTTATGAATAAAGCCAAAGCTAACTCCACTTCCAAGGAATACATGTCTACCTCAAATGTTATCATGGTCTCTAGAACATTATGAACAGGCCCGGGGTGGGTAATCGGGAGAATCGGGAGAGTTCCCGGTGGGCCGCTTCATTTCTGGGCCGGTCGAGAATTTTATTTGTTGACATTTGTCACGTTAGTCCATCTTCTCTTAAAGTGGGCTACACACGTTCAGCATTCTGACACCGCAGCCTCTGCATGGGTTGTACCATGCGAGGAACTTCACCCCTCCCAAATAATAGAGTTGGTTCAGTCCATTATGGAACTCAACCAACTCAATTTGGGAGAGGAGAACTTCACCCCTCCAAAATAGAGTTGGTTCGGTCCTTAGCCGTCTTTTCCAAAAGTTTTCTCAGCTACGGATAGCTGGGCCGGCCCGACCGCAACGATCGCGTCAGGGAGGATGGACGGGAGGAAGAGGGCCAGGTTGAAAAAAAGAAAGGCATTGGAGGAGTATGCTGCCAAATGTGCCAAGCTTACAGATTTATTTTCAAGAGGACAAACACAAGTGGCAACTGGTAAAGAGAGACAAAGGCCTAATGATTAGCAACATAACTATTCGGCTAACGTTGTAGCCTTGATTAATATCATTGTAGCGTTGTCAACCTATTCTCAAGCAAAATATTAAATTGAATTAAAATATTAGCCTTTTTATATCACCCAAAATATGGCGATCCATAGACTTTGCAAATATTGATATATACTATTGATATTGATATTGAAGTATGCAGTAATATCACTCTTAATTTTTCTTTGTAGCTTCGGAGCAGCAGATAAGACAGTCTCCTGCTGAAAATGATGAGCCCGACATTTGCAATGAGGCCATGACGACAGGGACAGGTAGAGAGGATAACAGTGGACACTATATGAATTAAAGTTATATATTCTAAGAAAGAGCAGTACAGTACTTGATGAACCAATATGCTTTTTTTACTCAGAAGTGGGTGTAGTAAAGGAGTAAGTCACCACTATATAATACTCATGCAGAAAAATGACAATGACCATGACAATGACCATGACAATGACGGCTCCCATGAGGTCTCACTCCAACAAATCTGGCCTACTGCCTAATCTGAGTCTGACACCCCTGCTACGCCCTTCTGCCTTTTTTAATGTTGTGCATATTTTTTGTTAACTTCTCATCTTAAGTGGATTATTATTGTTGTATTTAACCGTTACATTATTTGTTGGACCATGGTATTAATAAAAGAACTACAGGATAGTAAGAGCTGAACTGTTGCTTCATTTATCCAATTTCCACTATAGGCCTACCATGAAAAAAGTGGGCTGGTCTTGAGCCTGAAATTCCCGGGCTGAAAAGTGGCCCCACTCCGGCCCTGATTATGAACATACAATCTAGGGTTGGTAATATTGCCATAATAGCAATATTAATAACATTATCCACCCTAAAAATATAGTCCAGCAAACTATTTTCAAATAAAAAATAACTAGCCACTAAATCTAGCGTGAAATTTAATTTTAGGTGTGAAAAGTATTGCAGGTATGTAGGTGGGGAAAGCTTCCTCCAGACTGTGTCTGCATTTCTGTCTGATTGAAACAATGGTTGGCTCTGTGCCCACTGCTTTAATCCACCCCAGTCCCCCCGGCTATAGGTCAATACGTTATATGTCATACTTATATGATTATTGGATGTTTTATGAACCGAAACGCAGGTTTGTTAGTGTGAGCCAAAGTGCTCCAACCTTCACGCCTCAGCGTGTTTCCCAGCTGTGACTGGCTGTGGCTGTATGGCGGCGGGTTGCTCTCTCTGCAGGCTCAATACAAGCAGGCCCCAAAAGCCAACCGAAAACCACCCAAATGATCCGCGTTATCGACCAAGAGCAGAACAAAGTTCACCAACAGCTCACTCTGACTTGTCTGGCTTTAGAGGCGGGGGATAGAACCCACACATCTGCAAGATGATACATCTGCGCTTCAGTTCCTCCGAGGAGAAGCCGCCGTCTGCAGAGGGAGTCCAGGAGAGGAACAGCGGTTTGTGGAGAAGATGGTTTCAAATGAATCGCAATCTCTGGCGCCGGTGTCCTGCGCACAGGCTCTGCTCGGCGTTGGCTGTTCAGCGGTCGCCCTCTTCACTTTTCTGCTGGTTCGCCAGCTCGTCAAGCAGAGAAGACCCCCGGGCTTTCCTCCTGGTCCCTCAACCATCCCTGTGATAGGGAACATCATGTCTCTGGCCACCGAGCCGCACGTCTTCCTCAAGAAGCTGAGCGAAGTGCATGGGCAGGTAACGACTCGCGCTCCTTTGTGCTTTTTTTTAACTCTGCAAACTGTGCACACATACACATACACGCATGCATGCATGCATGCACGCGCACGCACGCGTTGGGAACTAGTTAGAACAAAAGAGAGTCGCCCGAAAATGTTGTCTGGAGCATTTGGAGGAGCATTCAGGGACAGAGAGTTTCTTTTAGTGGCAAGTTGTGCTGTTTATTTATTTAGGGGCAGAGTTATATCTTGTAAATGGAGAGATAACCTTATCGGGGTCAGAGTCTCATTCACTCACTGTCCTGTGCAGGAAAGTTGATGAAATAAAAAAGTCTTGAAAACCCAGTTCGGACACTATGGCGACAAAGAGCGGAAGCAAAATGTTACATCATGGCTACAACACATATCTTGACACAGACGTGTGTGCAAAGAACAAAAGTGCAGTGCTCATGTTGCAATGTGTACCTTTCAGATTTTCAGTCTTGACCTGGGAGGCATCCTGACGGTGGTGTTAACAGGATATGACTGTATCAAGGAATGCCTCTACCATCAAAGCGAGGTGTTTGCCGATCGCCCATCGCTGCCTTTATTCATCAAAATGACCAAAATGGGTGGTAAGATCATATCATAAGATTGCAATGCATACTATTTCTCACGCAACCGTATCTGAAAGATTGCAGTTGGCATGATATAAACTCACCTGCTTCGCTTCTTTCTCCTCCTTCCAAAGGGCTTCTCAATTGTAAATATGGCAAAGGCTGGATTGATCACCGTAAACTGGCGTGCAACTCTTTCCGTTACTTCGGCAGCGGCCAGAAACAGTTCGAGAGGAAGATCTCAGAGGAGTGCATGTTCTTCGTCGACGCCATTGACGAACACAAGGGGAAGCCCTTCAACCCCAAACACCTGGTGACCAACGCCGTGTCCAACATCACCAACCTGATCATTTTCGGACAGCGCTTCACTTACGACGACCGCAACTTCCAGCACATGATCGAGCTCTTCAGTGAGAACGTGGAGCTCGCGGTGAGCTCCTGGGCCCTCCTCTACAACGCCTTCCCTTGGATGGAGTACGTGCCCTTTGGAAAACACCAGAAGCTGTTCTGCAATGCTGCCGAGGTGTATGACTTCTTGCAGCAGGTTATAAAGGAGTTTTCCCAGGGCAGGGTGCCACAAGCACCTCGCCACTACGTCGATGCCTATTTGGATGAGTTGGAGCAGAGCGCAGGAGCACCCGACTCCTCTTTTTCCAATGAAAACCTCATCTACTCAGTGGGTGAGCTCATCATCGCCGGCACAGAGACCACGACGAACACCCTGCGCTGGGCCATGCTGTACATGGCTCTCTACCCCAACATACAAGGTCAGTTGTAGTAGAAGCATCGTCCTAATGTGAGAACATTTGACCCAGAGAGAGATTTGATGAACATCCGTTTCAAGGCTGCTGGAGATATAATGCTTATGTAATGTTCTGCATGAATGAATGCCTGACGCTATTTGTTTTTCTCTTCAAAGAGAGGGTGCACAGGGAGATCGACAGCGTGCTGACCAATGAGAGAGCTCCCACTTGGGAGGACAAACAGAAGATGCCCTACGCGGAGGCTGTTCTGCACGAGATCCTACGCTTCTGCAACATCGTGCCCCTTGGTATTTTCCGTGCCACCACCCAGGATGCAAAAGTCAACGGTTACTCAATTCCCAAAGGCACCATGGTGATCACAAACCTCTATTCAGTGCACTTTGACGAGAAGTACTGGAACGATCCAGGTGCTTTCTCACCACAGAGGTTTCTGGACAGCAATGGCAACTTTGTGAAGCGGGAGGCCTTCCTGCCATTCTCCATGGGTTAGTCCTTCTTTTTTACTTAGGTTCCAATCCTCTTGATAAAGATGATTGTGGCTTTAGGTTATTTGATGAGTGAAACTGACAGGTGATCACAATGCTGCCATCCAACAGGAATGAGGTCTTAAATACACTGAATTCACACTTTAGCTTCATTTTTCTCAATGCAATCTTCTTCCCGCTAGAGATGAAAAGCAAACGTAAAACTGCATGTATCATGTATAGATCAAAACATCAGATCGACATAAAATCCATACTCTCCTTTGCATTACAAGAAAAAAATAAAACAAATACGCTGTTTATTAGAGTTGACATATGTTCTCTTATCTCTCTCTCTCTTCTGTAATTTCCAATATAGTCAATTATGATCCTAGTTCGTGGGTCAATAAGCAGCAAAAATATACCCAGATTTCAAAAGAAAAATGTGCAGAAATGAAATATCAAATGTGTTTGCTTCAGCTGGAGCATCTGTTCATGATTTTCATTTTGTTCAAGTTTCTGTTCTCATTGTCTTCATGAACACAATCCCCAGTTAAACACATGTGTTCCTCATCCGTAGAGTTTGTGTTCCCCGATGTATTTATTGTATTTCTGAGGACAGATGATGTGCTTGTGGGTGTATGAGTCTAAATGAATGAACTTTCATTTTTCAGGGAAGCGGTGCTGCCTGGGCGAACATCTGGCCAGGATGGAGATGTTCCTCTTCTTCACCACGTTGCTGCAGAGGTTTCATCTTCAGTTTCCTCCAGGAAGCATCCCATCGGTCACTGCCAAACTGGGCATGACATTACAGCCCAAACCTTACTCCATCTGTGCTGTCCGCAGGCAGCAGAAAAGTCCCTGCTTGTGACACTCCTTATCATAATTAGGTAAACAGAACTGTAATACAGCTTGTTCAAATGTTCAGGTATTAAAATATTTTGCACAGCAATGCAACCACACGATACAGGTGCATTCAAACTACGTCACAGTTTTTCCAAAAGACTTTCAGCGATGAAAGTAGCTCTTTACATTTGGACATTTCATCCAGTTTATTCAATTACTATTGAATTATTTGACTGAGCAATATGCACGTTTGCACATTAGTTTTAAGCAGCAAGGGAGGCGACAAAACTTGATGCTGAAAGACATTCTGGGAACACCTGTGTGCTATTGATTCAGTTCTCTGAGCCCAGAAAATGAAATGTCTATGAACCTTGGTGCGGTGGCGATGGGTTAGTTGTACGTCAATGATTAATAGTAAGTACACCTATGATGATGGATCATAGCCCTGCCTCCTTCAGGTCAGACAAATGACACCACTGATTTGTACGTGTGGGGCTAAATTTGGCTTTTCAAGAAAGTTCTGAACACTGCGTGTTGGATCTGGATGTGTGCCATCACCTGGATGGACCCTGACCCGCCCTCAAGGGATTACGCTCTTCGTAAAATGTGCCTCTTGGAAGGCAAATGCCACCCAGGTGGATTTCTAGGAACTGACTTTGCAACACTGGTTTCTGCTAAATGGTGCTTCTCAGTCTTAACAGAGTACTGCATTCATGTTGGAGGTTAATGTGTGTTTGTCCATTTTTTTTGTTTTGTTGCAATACTGGTAGTACAAGTTTTTGTGTGTGTATTCATAAAGTCTTAAGATATTTAAAACTTGCCATGTCATCTTTTAGCTGCTGCTAAATTACATAGAAAATGTACAGATATCTTATATTTTCGACATATGTGTTATCCACATGATAAGACCGCAGATCATCCCTTTGAATACTTGCAAAAATAATGTCAGCCCAATGATTCAGTGACCCAAGTCCCAGGACAACGTACAATAATCATTCGTGGTCATACATTTTAAACTGTTCATAAAAAGCAGCTGCGTCCGCCATTTTCTAAACTTGACCTCTCCCCCTTTGCTCTGCTCCCAGGACAAAAAAAGCATTTGGAATTCAAGACATGTGCTTTTTGTTCTGTGGCCATGAATTAAACAGAAACAAAAAACATTAGCATCAATATGGAGGAATGGTTCATGCAAAGCTGATCTCATTTTCTCTCGGTTCTTTGAGGAGAGGGGTTTACAGAATGTTTTTGCAAAAAAAACTGGGTTCTGCTTCTGCCGAACCAATAAAGTTGCAGGTCATAAATTGAGAACCATAAGTTAAAAGACCCTGTGTGGGAACCCGAGGGAAACTGCCGAGTCGGGGTAATATTGTCTGAGAGTTTGAGATCTTTTGCATCCACTTTCTTTCTGCATGCAAAGATCTGAGCCTTTGTTAATGTGCGTGCGCACACACGCACACACACACACCTCTGCAGAGTATGATGCCCTTCTATAAATAACAAGGGCGTACGTTGTTCTACCAGATCAAGCGCAACATGTCCAAGCGTAAGGGAGATGTCCAAGGGAGATGTCAATCAAGCAGTTGGTACACGCCCACTGGCCGGAGAGGGGGTCTAATGAGGCGTGTAAATGAAACAACCTGTGTGGGTCTTTAAGGTTAGACTCTTCTGTTTATTTTGGGGTGTCATGGACACAAAGAGAAGGGAATGTTGTTATCGTATATTGCAAGTTCAGAGACACACACACACACACACACCAATACAAATCAATGAGGCAGTCTGATACTTTAGGGATGGTGTTTTATGACAGCTATAAATAACAACAACAATCAGTTGGCCCCACAATGTAGATAAGGGTGAATGGTTACATTAGACAAACGTACGTATATTGATGCTACATAAGGGTAACAACCATTCATAGATGTATTTATGGCACAATCATCAGAGGACACTGAAAGACTGCACAGTGAGAAGCCAACAAACCTTTACAACGTAATGAGCCGGAGTATGCCGGGTTGGGAGCTACCGAGGATTTATGATCCAGCATGGCTCCATGTGAACACGACTGACGACAGTCGTCAGAATGCACATGGCTCTGACCCGAGTCTCACTCGGACTCTTGCCACCGTCACTGCCCCTTAGAGCCCGGTGACATATTGGATCTCAAGATGAACAGTACTGGAGCCCAGAGAGATTTTTGCCAATCAGTTTATCAAAGCCCACAAACTACTGTATGTAGGTAAAGTTTGGCACGAGTTGGGTCGACTGAGACAACAGTGATAGAGAGATAATGGAGAATACAAGAGTGGTTATGAAACAGAACAGCGGGAGGCTGAAACCAAGTGAAAAACCTAAATCAAAACACCAAACCCCACAGTTCCACACCTGTATATAGAAGTAGATACAAACTCTGGAAACACAATGGTAATTACAGGATCTCAATGTACAACATGACACCTGCGTGTAGAAAACGGATGCATTCCTTTTATTATTTAAAAAATATATATATGCACATACTCTTTTGTACAGCGGCTAAACACTTGTTTGGTATTAAAATGTGCACACCTGTATCTATTGTTTTGTCTTTTAAATATTACCATGTTGATTTACACTTCTTAACATCGTCTCCAGAGATTATGATTTTACTAGGTGATAAAGGAACTAGGCATAGATTCGGCCTTCCCTTTCATTTAACGTTTTAATCTAGTGGAATGCCAAGAGTTGTTGAGACAAAAATAGAGAACTAATATATATATATATACATACATGTATGTATATATAGATACATACATATATATGTATATATATATATATGCATACATATATATATACATACATATATGTATGTATATATATATACACATACATACATATATATATATATATAGTGAAATGAACCCTGGATCCCTGGGTTTGGCAAAATCAAAGAAATAATGAGGAAAGAGAGTTGGGTGAGCTTTCAACTGCTTGCTTAAAAACAGAGAAGATTGAACATTGAAAAAGAAATGACCTAATAAACGTTGATAGAACTGCAACACGGTGTTGCTGAAAGAGAGGCGCTCGCAGTCTGCTAATAACGGAGATGAGCGTTTCTCAGTGAGGTTGTAAAAAGGTTATGCAAACAGTGTATGGATGGCCGACAGACAGCACATACTGGACGCTCCTCTGGCAGAGGATTTGCATTGCTTCAATTGGTTTGTCGTCAAGTTGTTCATTGAGGGATTACGTAATACTTCAATCACCCAGATTACAATGTTCTTACTTTTTAAAGTGATTTTTTTGTAATAATGACATAAATTCTTGCAAAATAATTATTCAACTTTGTGTGAATCCTGAGTATCCTTTAAAAATAATATTTAGAATCAAAATAGGAAAATGAGGAATCCATTCATTGAAACAGCGCTCCTGATCTCAATGTTAAATAAAACACCAGAGGACATTTCACTGATTAGAAACAAACCCTTACTGAAAGGACGCACAAACATACACACAAATTACATACTAATAATTAAAAATGTGCTCTCTTTCTCCCGACGCATTCTCTCTATCACATTCCCGCCAAAAATATTCACACACTCGAAACAAAATGAAGCAAGGAGAGTTAAAGAATCCCCCCTCCCCCTCCCCCCAAAAATAGACGGGTGGTATACATGAGTAAAAGCATCAAAAATGATGCAGATATAATGCTATTAGTCAGTCAACATTTCAAAATTGTCTCTGTGACTGAGTCTGATACAGTGTTTTGTGTCGCCAGCAAGGAGAGAGAACTACACAAGCCGAGGCTCTGGGCCAATAAGGACTTAGTAAAGGTTTAGGCAGGCACATTTGATATATATATATATATATACTGTACATATATAAATATATATACATATATATATAATTCAAAAATATACCTGACATGGGGGTTGAAACAGTCTCAGTCTCTTGTCTTTCCATGTTTGAACTGTTTGCTTTGGTAAAGGGTATCAATCGCTTCATAATGTCACTTGATTCATTATTTTTCCTCCATCTTTCAATTTCAAATAGACGGGAATTGTTTTGTACCTAAGGGAGGTGTAAGCGCTTTGTATTCAAGGCAGCATCACAGCCAGGTCACCAAGGAGGGAAAGTTAATGCTGGACCCCGTCCACGCTCTACTTCGTTGTCTCCTGCACTCCTCCGCTCTGGGGCGGTTGTATTCTGGGTGCACTCGACTCTCCACGGGGTGAAAGTGCATAGGAGTTGGGCTCCCACCGTTGCAGCAAGGATCCGCTCACAGTAGTAAGGCCTTTTTGTTTCTCCAAGATCAATGTGACTGCTTAAGCATCCGAATGTCTGCACAGTGACTCTTTCGGTGTGTGTGTGTGTGTGAGAGAGAGAGAGAGAGACAGAGAGAGAGACACAGAGAGGGGAAGAGAGAGAGACACACACATAGAGACAGAAACACAGAAAAAGAGAGAGAGACACAGAGAGACAGAGAGAGAGAGACAGAGAGAGACACATTGTGACAGAGACACAGGATGAGAGATAGAGAGAGGAAGAGAGAGACAGAGACACAGAAATGGAGAGACAGAGAGACACATAGAGAGGGGAAGAGAGAGACACAGAGAGAGAGAGAGAGAGAGAGGGGAAACAAAGTGTGTTTTATGTGCATTTGCGTCTGTGTGTGTTCCTCAGGTCCGTTGGTCAAGGCAGCTGGTTGAGTGACTCATGTCCTTGTCCTGCCTCGCCACTGTTCTCTCCGTCATCCTCCTGCTACTGACGCTCCTCTCCCTCCTCCTCCTCCTGGATGACCTGGATGTCATCCGACGGGGAGGCCGGCAGGCTGGCCGGCAGGCTGGGGAGGAGGCCGTCTGGCTGCTGCTGCTTGCCGAGCTCTTTGCTCTTCTCCTCCTCCTCGATGGTCTTCTTCCACACCTTGTGGTTCTCCGTCAGGTGCTGCATAATACTGCAGAACAACCTGCGGTGGCTCTTTCTCCTTTCTGCAACGAGGAAAACACAACAAAACAAATCGAGATTGGCTTTCTGCGATCTGTTTTTCGAGGTAAACCTGACAATACTGATGAGCTGTCGGTGTCTTACTTGGTGCCAGCTCGTCCTCTAGCTCATCATCTTCATCCTCATCTTCATCTGTGTCCGTCTCCACCTGCCCCGCCTCACTGTCTTCATCTGATCCCTCTTCGTTAATCCAGTGGCCCGGGAGCAGGCCGGCGGCGTCGTAGGAGTTACAAAGTGGTCCTACGATGTGAGTGATGAAGGACTCCTGTAACTTTGCCAGCTGCGGGGAGGAGCGGTCCATGAAGGGGCTGATGGGTAATCCCAGCATAGCTTCCTCGTCACCCTGCAGATTAGACACAACGATTATGGTTATAAATGCCTCAGGGACACAGATCTTTAAGGAGCCCTGACACAAACTACAATGACAATCAGGGGAAGAACAATAACAACACAAATATAGTTACACTTTCTAACTCATATTTGTATTGTCTGTTGTTTTTCATTATGCAGAAAGAAAGGTCCTCCTGAGACTATTAATTGTCATATATTTTAATTTGTTTGGATAAACTTGCACATCTGGGATGCACTAATAGGGATTATTGGATGTCACTAATATAATGAATCATCCCTTTGGTGTCTGTCCCCTTTCCCTTGTGTAACCTCGCTGTTGAATTGTTTAAATGTGTCAGATGTTTCTCTGGAGGCATTTGTGCTGGGAAGAGAATTACTGACATACTATGTTAACGACAACGGACCGGACAGACAACCCGAAGATATAATGCCGCAGATGTCGCCGGGCATGGAGGCATAAAGAATGAGGTATCCCCTTTTATAGACAAAGATGAACGAATGAAATGTGTGAACTGAAGACCCATGAGCGGTCCGTACCTGCTCATAAAATTCATTGACGATGCCCTCCGTCCACTTGAGGTGCAGGTCACGGACTTTGGCCGGCCCATTGATATCTGCCAGCTTGATACACACTTGGCACACCAGCAGCCTGTCGTTCTCATTGGTCCAATCAATTCCTGGGCTGTTGACATCATTCACCTGTTAACAAACAAACACTCAACTTATTTTCCCTGCATCCACGATGCTTTGTACTAGCTAGTCACTAGTAACTAAACGTTAACGTACCATCCTAATCTTTCAATCAATATTTTGCCAGATATTAAAGGACCAATACATGGATAATGATCTATTCTAGTCATATACAACGGTTACGATTTCTTCATCTCAGACCTTGGCATTGAACTCAGCCAGGAAGTCAAAGTGCTTCTTGAGGTCTGTGGCCAGTATCGCCTCGATGACGAGGAAGCGAAATCGCTTGAACTCCACATGATCCAGGTTGACCAGGAAGTTGAACTCTGGCCGGGACAAGTAGAGGCTCCAGGCGGACGCAGCGTGGTGGTTCTCCAGCACCGACCTGTCATTGTAGAGCACCGCCTGCAGCACACAGGAGGGAAAAGCCAAGTGGTGAGAGAGGGGAAAGACCGCAGGCGCACGAGAGTCCTACAACTTCCTCACAAATGATAATACGTGCTTACATAATACGTCTGCACATGCGTCACGCCACTTTTTATGGCTTTAAAAATAGAACGCACTCAGTAAATGAGATAGACCGGGTGTGAGGGGATTTGGTCATAAAAGTAGAAATGTAACCGCCTCAAACGAAAGTATAGCTAAGGTAAGAGAAATGTTAAGAGCGGTTATGAGAACATTAGATGCCACATCATTAGCAATCAATAGGTTCAGAGTTCCATCTCGCTTCTTTTAACCTGCTTTCCTGGGACTTCTACAAAAGCCAGACAGTATGAGTGCTATCAGTGGTCATGTTGAGAAAATACAATATTTAAACAGTGGCATGCAGTTAACCTTTTCACCCCTCATTTACATGACTGGCCACAGTGAATGAGCCAACTGGGTGTTATGTGGAGTTAATACTACATATGATCTCCTCTTGAGACTCCGTTTGTACAGTGTATTTAACTTTGTGTTTATCGGGACATTAAATATATTGTATTTGCCTAAATCTGTGAAGTTAAAGATTAACTGTGAAACTAGTGTTTCTGTAGGGTACTGTAGTGTTTCTAGTTCCGCTAATACAGCGATAGGCAGTCAAGGTGAAAGAAATGATTATGCTTTAAAACCTTAAATAAAATTGGATATGCAAGCAGTCCATTGTGTGTGGCTTAGTGCATGTGTGGGTTGATCATTCAGGACTATTTGTGTTGAGTGGCATTTTTTTTCTGCTGACAGACATGCAGCATCCAGCAGGAGCCACTCAGACAGACTTTGTCACCACTGCAGGGCGACAGCTGTGTCCTTTAGTGTTTGTACAAAGGGCTCGTCTGTCGGCTTTAAGACCTCCGTGTCGTATCTGCCTTCCTGTTGCAGACCTGTCCCTCACCGTGGAAAGGTTAACTGAACAGACAAATGCTGAGAGGCTCCAACATGTTTGTCCTTTTCATTAATATTAATATTATAAATACTCATGCTGTGATCTAAAAAATATATATATTTTTGTAATTGTCCGTCAGTGTTTTATTTTGTATGTCTGAAACTTTGTTTTAATGTGCTATGCTGTTTTGGCTAGGACACGCTCGTAAAGGAGATTTTAAATCTCAATAAAGCTTTTCCAGGTTAAAAAATAAATAAATAAAATAAATAAATATCAATGGAATATATTGTAGATTTCTTTGCAAAGCTTGGACAACAGAAAAAATAGTGCACATACACACGTATGCAATTTTTGGGTGTAATAGAAAAGTTTAAATAAAAGTGTTCATCAGGATAGCAGGCAAACCGGTCACCGACTTTGAGAAGTAAAATTAGTAAACTGAAGTTCAATTTAGCGTCAAGGTGGCCGGTTTAAAAAGGGAACTAATGACACAACAGTTGAAGGTCATTTCCATAAACCCATATTTTGAACATTGGATCCTTTGTTTCTGTAAACACAAGTGTGTGTGTGTATGTGTTCCGGTGAACTTCAATACGTTTGTCAATGTATTCCACAACACTTTCAAGTACCAATAAAAGCGGCAGGATACCTGAGATGCATTAGTGGCTACTAGAAAGGCATTTGTGCGACCGGGATGGTCATAATCGTGCATTGCAGCTGCTACATAAAGGGCCATGAGCTCCAGGGCAGGTATGTTCCAGGCCAGGCAGCCGTAGCTGTCATCTGAAATCGAGGAGCTTTTGGAGTTGGCGTAGGAAATCCTTCCTTGAGAGATCCCACTATCTGAATCTGGAACAAGACAACAAACATGATGGATGTCAATGTCGACAGCGATGAAAAATAAGGTGTAGATCTACATTGTCATTCTAACGTATCTCTATAAAGCAGATATTGGATTGAATGCAAAACAGAGGGGTTATGGACACACACACACACACACACACACACACACTCACTGCTCGACTAAATTTCTCATATTACTGCTATTTTCTCCTCCCCCCCTCTCCGTCCCTTCTTATCAAATGACAGCTGCTCTGGCGGCCTCAGTGTTAGACGTCAGCGCATAAGCCCCAGGTCATTTCTAACGGAGCTCAACTATCATCAGTAGAGACAAGCCTGGGAATTTCTCGGTTTTAAACAAAACCATCTGCAGATTAAAGGCCACATCTCAAAAAATAAGGCATTTAAAAAAAAGTCACAATCAAAATCAGTCAAATGAATTGTATTTCTAACATGGATAAATTCGGGTGGCCAAATAATAATCACTTTCTCACGCCCAATAATCTGAGCCCACCTGTGTCACTTCCTGTCACATGCTCGCTGTGAATCTGCTGGAACCCAGGGATTGGTCGAGTGGTCAGGTACCAGACAGCATGGAGCACATCAGTAGCATGGACCCTGTTGTGATCTGTAACCATGAGAGTTTAAATTAGTCTATTGTAACATGTACAGTGCACCAGCACACACTTCAAATGTCCGATCAATTATGGATAACTATAACTGCAGCTTAGCTTGGCCACACCATAAACAACCTGGGCTGACATAAAAAACAAATCAAATGTGAGTCTTTGACTTCCTTGAACACTACGCAGTGTAATACTCACAGGGAATGTCCCTGTAGCCACTTTCCAGAGCACAGAAGTATGTCATGAACTCCCTCACAGGGATCTTGAAAATTTCAAACAGACACGTATCCTGGAAAAGGGTGTACGTCACCTGAGGAAACACAACCCAGCTTTACTGAAACACCAGTCAGAACACAACCAGCTCCCTCAGCGGTGTCCAGTGGACACTAAAGGGCATTGAACATTAACATTACTTTGTGCACATCATTATGCATGGACAAAGGTTAATTATCTGTGCAGACATATCATTTCCAACAAAAAAAGACACCATTTGCACTGACTGAAATCTAACAATCAGAATTTATATCTTGCATATTTACATTAAAGTCAGACTAAATGCTAAAGTCCCTGCGAGCAGGCCCTAGAGGCTGCAATGATGATGAGATCCCATTCTAGAAGAACTGATGGGTATTCTTACGAGAGTAGAGAGGCTGATAAATTAAAAGACAAACTGCTCCAGACTGGTTTGTGTGTTGTACTGACATAGCTGAGTATCCTTCCGCTCTTCCCTCCGGTTCTGTCCACCAGGTCAAAGATCTGGAAGTTCCAGGTGTTCATCCTCTCCATGAGAGCCGCTTGGTCCTCCAGCATAGGATCGAGTCTGAACTCCTGCCAACCCTGGACGCAATCAGAGAATCGGGTAAACATTAGCACACGTATTGTTTCCATTGACACAGAAAGCTCTGAACATGCAATCAACTAATGTATAGTGCAAATAACATGACAAATGGAGTCTTTGTTCCTTCAGCTATTCTGCAGTAACTCACAGCCCTCTGATCAAGCTCACCTCTGATTGCCGAGTCTGGTCTGTGCTGGAGCTCTTCTTCTTCTTCTCATCCTGCCCCTGGTTCCCTGCAACGTCTGGCCCTCCGTCCCCAGACACATCCACCTCCACGCTTTCCTCCCTGATAAGAGGCTCTCCTGTGAAGTCCAGCCCTTCACCTGCTGCATCAACAGAGCACAGGAAGCCGTGAGTGTATGTATGGACAGACAGACAGACGGACAGACAGACAGACGGACGGACGGACGGACGCCATATATTGAAGTGTTTGCATGGACTTTTAGGAAAGATTATATCTTTTACTTATTTTGAAAAACAACTTTCTTTAAAACAGGTGAAAACAAAAGAAACAAGAGAAAATGAAACCTTAAACTTGTTACCAGAAGGTATAGCAGCTATTGAAGTAGTGATTGTAGCAAACAAAGCTTATTTTCAACATGTTAGTTTAGCTGTTAAACAAAATGTTACAAAATGAAAATATACATTGTTCCAAGTGTCTCCGTCTGTCTTTGTGCGCATCAAGTTGCATTGCATCTGGAGACCAGCAGAGGGCAGCCTTAACACCCTAACTAGTTACAGAAGTGTTTCTCTCATCTCCAGCCAGCCTGTCTGCCACCACACCAATACACACTAGTAGAAATGTACTTGTATGTACCTGAGCGGCTGCGTTGAGCCTCACTGGATTCCCCCGTTTCAATGCTGGAACCTCCCTTGAGCATCTGACGACCACAACTAGAATGGACACGACAATCACAGACATGATCAATTGCCCTTTTAACCACACATAACATCCACAATGACACGCCGCTTCAGTGCTGCAGGTCTCACCTGGTGCACAGAGAGAAGGGGGAGCTACGGAGGGCCTGCTGGAAATCAGGTGAGCTGAAGTTGAATCCAAAGGGCTTGTGCAGGTTCAGACTGACACTTGGCTTTGTGAGGAAGTCCGCCGTGTCTGGGAACTCCACAGGCGATCGAGTGACGAGGGACGACGAAGAACCTGAGCCGGCTGCGAGAAGGCTGTGGCTCGGCGAGTTGAGTGGGCTCAGGCTGGGAGATGCGCCTGGAGAGTTCGAAGGGAGAATGGGACACGAGAGGGGCATGAGATTCAGTCCAAACATGAGCAATGAATCCTCATGTGGTGACTCTGAGAGGTTTCGTGTGTTACGTCTCACCTGCTCTCCTGGACCCGGCATGGTAGGTGAGGGTAACAGAGGAAGACCTCTGCTTGGGAATGGTGAGCAGGTTTGGATTGGGCCCATTAGACAAGCCTGAGCTGGAGCACAAAACACACATGGTCAACTCTGGCTTAAAGAACTCGAAGCATACGTTGAGCAACGATAAAGAATAAGATAAGGAGTACTCAATGTCTCAAAGTTTACTTTTGATCATCTTAAAGCAAAGACGCTCTTTGGCCAACAACATAGCGAGTCTCTACTGCCATCCTGTGGAGACATGTAGACACTGTACACACCCCAGTGTTGACAGCAACTTTATTGTTTGAGTAAATTGAACACTGTGTAATAAACCTGTTGACAGTCACGAAAGGAGCCCGACTGTCTCTCACTGCATGTGAACAGTCGGCGTTCTTTGTTCATGGTTGAAACTATGAAAGTTATTTCCTTACCAATCGACTCCGGTGAAAAAGGAGTTACTGCACTAAGAACAAGTGCACCTATAACAGAGTGGCATGTTTTCAAAAGATTAGAATGGCGTTCCTTTTGGTGATAATCAATTGTGTGAAATATATGAATTACAACCAATGTTCTGCTCTTGTGATCTACTTGTCTCACCTGGACCTGGTCCTAGCTACAGATGTACAATACACCTGCTTTTCTGTGAAGTGTATTGTTTATTTTTTTATAATGAAGAGGATTACTTGCTTATTTAGAACTCCCTGAGACCTATTCTTAAAAAAATGTCAGGCTTACCATGAATGAAAAATGCCCCTTGATTTCACAGTGCAGGGGTAAAGTCACATGGACTTTGGTTAAGGTTAAACTATAGCACAGGTGACGTGTGCGAGCAATATTGACGACAGTGTGTGTTTCTCGGTGTGTTTTGGTTGGTACCTGGACAAGTTGAGTTCAGGGTGGGCTCTCTTGCCATTGTTGCGTTCCCAGCGTAAAGAGGCGGAGTCGAGAGAAGAGAGGGCTGAGGACGAGGAGCTCCGTCTGGGCTGAGGGGTGGGGAGGCTGTTCCTGCTGCTCATACCCTGATGGGGAAGGGAAGTCTCCAGTATAGACCAATGTTTTCACACAAACTGAAGATGCTGGTCATGTCACATAAACAACATTATCACATCAAAAAGCTATGGGCATTTCTGAACTTAACCCCCATTCAGACTGACAACAGTGTCTAAAACCATAAAGCCAGCATGGAGCCACAACGTAAAGCAACGTCATCGAGCAACACAACACAACATCTGGCTAATCAAGTAGGTGAATGATGTAACTCCGTTAGTTACCTTGTGACTCTAGGATCCTGTCACTCTGATAACCTTTCACAGCTGGAAAATCCTTTCTCACAATAGCTACCGCTGTTTCTGAAGGAGCTGTTCCTATGTTTGGACCCTCACTCCTTCAGTACTTGGACCTTTTGACTGGAATAGCCTATTACTCATCTCTTTATTTAACTATACTAGGTTGGTTCAGTTGTAGTGCTTTTACCCACCTTAAAGGTTTTCCTATCACTCCTCTCTACAGAGTCCTCCACCTCATCGCAGGGGTAGAAACCTGGGAAGGGGGTGAAGGGGTTGACCCTGGGGCGGCATGAGCCCGAAAATGTCCCCATGAGGCTTGAGATGCTGCGCAGCGTTGAGCTGGTGTGTGGCGACAGAGAGGACTCCATCAGCAGGTCCGAAACCAGGTTCCTGGCCTCGTTGATGACTGAAAGATCCACGCCGTTGCCGCTCACTGCACCCTGCCGTACGCACATACATCACACAGATTAGGGAGCAGGGCAGCAAATGTCAGAGGGCAACTTCGGTCCAGTACACTCGAAAGTATTCTTATTCCAAAGTTTGGCTCATGGCATATTGACAGATAGCGTGGCAATCTACTGATTCATGCCACCAACAACAATAATACAAATTCACTGTATCTAGAGCTCATATGAAAAGTGTAGTGCTATTCTAATATCTAAAAAGGGAAATTTCATAAATTGTCGGAGCACTGTAGCACACACAGGTGTGATCTGTGCATTATTCAGGACACGTTTCATGTGGGAAAGTATCCTGGCTGGATTGGCTCGGTCCAACAGGAACAAATAATGATTTTTAGTCTGTGGGAGCTAAATTCTTTGTTGGATTTCGCAAATAGTTCAAACAAGACAAAGAATGTCTGAGTAAGATAAACAATGTGGCATGACAACAATTCCAAGGTCATTGTATGCTAGCTTTTTTGCACAATGTGTATTTTGCCTAACCAAAGATGTCAGCAAAATAACCCAGTGTACGCAAAGTTGACCTATAGACAGCGTCCACCTGTGGTCTCCTCAGAGAGAGGGGTCTCTGAGGAGACCGGTATTATCTTGTTACTTGGATGAACCAGGCACAGGCCCCTTGAAGTTGAAATGGAAATAAATGCAGTACTGACCTGATACTGTGGTTTGTACCAGTGCTTCAGATCCCAGTCCCACAAGATCATCTGAAAGATACAAAAACTGCATATTATGTTTGTGCATAACAGCGAATATGACACGGAGTTACATCGAAAGAGCACAGACTTGGACCCCCGCTCCACTTCAGAGCACACCGTCTTATGCCTGGCGGGTCTGGGTTAGGGAATTTCCTGTTCCACACGATGCACTCTCTACTACAGGTATGCTAATGCACAATGCCTGCGCCACAGTTCACCGAGGCCTTTCACTGAAAGCAAAAAGAAGAAAAGCAAACCACTGAAACCACCACAGTGCGTCTACAATGGAGCCGTGAGATGTTATCTGGCTCAAACTACGTCAATCGGCAGCATTTTCACGCTATCTGTTGGAAACCAAACAGGAGCTCTCACACACGCATGTTACAGTGGTGGACAGTCAGGTTGTGTCACACTAAATTGCAGGGCTTGAAATAATCTAATCCTCTGGCTCGTACAGAAATCACAGAAATGATAAATTGTGATTGCACCAACTAGATTTTTTAGACAGTCCCATTAGACTTGTACATATTCATTGATCTTCCTAACATGTGCGTTTCATTTAGTCAGCTATGCACATTAAAAGTGAAAGCACTTGACAGCACAGCAATTGAAAACATAAAGCCCTCTAATTTTGGTGAACCTGTCGCTTCATGTGGTGGCAAAAGAGCACAAAGTGTGTGTATACCTTTGTGTTTTAATAAGTAGAAATATGGCAGTTTGCCAGGTTAAATCCAGGCAGTGTACATTTGTTTTTAAGAGCAACCGTGCAGTCTCACCCCCGACCACAAGGGGGCGAGACAGACCATTAAGCCTCACAAATACCAACTACCTCAACCTCACATGTAAACACACACCCTCACATAGCCTTCCTTTCAACATCATCATATTGTCAGGAATAATCAAAGCACATCAATAACATTGGATTACTCATTCGGTCACATTCATTCAGCAATGCCAAGAACTTCAATAAGATATGTAGTCTAATAAATTCAGAGATTTATTTTTAGAGGTACATTTCTAAATGTACTCTATATACATATGCGTGTCTTCAAAGCCAGATTTTTAGGAATATTTATTCAGGCGTGTTTTACTGCTCTGCATGTGAATGTAAGCTTTAACTACGGATAATAAACAGATCAGTGGCTCCACCCCTTCTCCTCCATCAGTAACTGTTCCCTTGATCAAAGTGGGATGATGGGTGTTTGTCATCAGCATCTGTACAATGCTTCCAAACATTTAATATGGCAAATAAGCACTGCCATGGCAACCTGACATAGAGGCCAGCAAACAATGCTCCATACACCATGGCAACGGGATGGCGGGAGACGGCCGGAGGACAGAGTTGTTGGCCTTCTGCTTGTTTACGGAGAGACGCGGAGAGGCTGAAATGGAGAGGGAGATGGGTAAATGCTCAAGGAGAGGACGCCATTAAGCGGAGAGTTAAGGACGGAGAACTATCGGCACAGATTCAAGAAAGAAACAGACACAATTAAATACGATATACGCTCGGCCTTCATTTAGAGTCCCTCTCGATGTACACCGTGACACACTCGAGTCTTCAGTGTGTCACACAATATAGCGTTTGTGTACAATATGTATTCACCTTTATACAGTATGCCGTTGCATAGTCTGTGCACCATGCACATGAATCTCTTCTCCGCCTCACACAGAAACAGGAAAAGCTGGATGCAGCAGCGTATTTACAGTGAGGGAGATTGAAATCTTTCAATGAACGGCAGATTTTTTTTTGTGCTGCGTTTTGAAAACATGACATGAGGGCGGACGCAGAGACACACAACAGCTGACACTTGAGTCACCTGCACACACACACAGGCTACCTTTGAAAAGTTTCCTATAATAATCATGTACTTTTCATTTGGGGCTGGCTTTTAAGCACACATGCACAACAATTGATTTGTAAGACTCGTACAACTGGCCATATTCATTGTATCTGCCTTTCTGTGCAACTGTGTGCACACCTCTATTTGCATGAAGATTATTTATGGTGCAAGTAAAAAAAAAACAGAGAGACAGACTAGAGATACACAGATACGGCTTTTTCAGTTATGACACCTTAAAATTTAACAGGAATTACCGTTAATTTTTTAATGCAGAAACAAATTGATCAAAACTTAAACAGAGATTAGAATACCAGTGTAAAATATATATATATACATACAATATATATATATATATATACAGGACTGTCTCAGAAAATTAGAATATTGTGATGAAGTTCTTTATTTTCTGTAATGCAATTAAAAAAACAAAAATGTCATGCATTCTGGATTCATTACAAATCAACTGAAATATTGCAAGCCTTTTATTCTTTTAATATTGCTGATTATGGCTTACAGCTTAAGAAAACTCTAAAATCCTATCTCATAAAATTTTAATATTTCCTCAGACCAAGTAAAAAAAAAGATTTATAACAGCTGAGTGTTTGTCAAGGCTCAGGAAACCCTTGCAGGTGTTTCAAGTTAATTAGACAATTCAAGTGATTTGTTTAATACCCTACTAGTATACTTTTTCATGATATTCTAATATTTAGAGATAGGATATTTGAGTTTTCTTAAGCTGTAAGCCATAATCAGCAATATTAAAAGAATAAAAGGCTTGCAATATTTCAGTTGATTTGTAATGAATCCAGAATGCATGACATTTTTGTTTTTTTAATTGCATTGCAGAAAATAAAGAACTTCATCACAATATTCTAATTTTCTGAGACAGTCCTGTACATACAAACAGACAATAACACACACAATCAAACACGCAATGAGAAAATATACTCGTCAAAATAACACAACAAATACACGCATACGATTATTTAGCACAAGTCAAGAATATTTCATCAGAGGAGTAAAGCTGTGCGAGCTAGCAGACGGCCAGTTGTTACACCTGCGTGTCATATTAGCTGGGCTCTGTGGGGCGTGTGTGTGTGAGTATCGGTCAGATAGAGCTTGAGCTGCTAGGATATGGCTGGGCCTGGACAGCGCCGTGCCAAAGCTCTGGCAGGTAAGCTGACAGTCGGCCGGCAGCTGAGGCGACTGGAGGAGACGCAGACTGGGATTAAAGAAACAGTCTCTGAACTTTTGATCCAGACTGTCTCGCTACAACGATGTTTCCTACACAACTAAATTGACCGGTATAAGAAAATACTATATAGGTCGACTATAAAATATACTTGAGATCTACAAAGTTTTTGTTGCGTTAAATATGAACATACCATTACATTCAACAGCCTCAGTTAAACAGTTAAAACCATCAGAGGAACTCTTCCTTCCTGGGTGGCACACAGTGGAATTTATTGCTGGCAATAACATTTTCACTATAAATATATCAAATAATGTTTGGTAACAATGATATATAATAACTATGTTGTTCAGAATCTTGTTAATCTTCCTAAAACATAAAGATAAACACAAATGGTCATGAAAAACAGGAAGAAAATGCAACAGTAGACTAACACAGCCCCATACCAAAGACGAGGTAAACAAAAGAAGGTTTGTATGGAAGTGGTTAAGATATCTTTGAAGTGGAAATAAGGCCTGACAAAGACACTATGCAAAATATGACCGTTAGAACGAGGACAGGAAGCATGCCCACTGGTGGATGGAGAGCTGGTTGGATTACAAATACAAGCGTTGGCCCAAAATCTCTGTGTCCAACATGTTAATTGTTGAGTTAGTGGACATTACCCTTCATAAAATACATCCTGTGTATCATTTAGAGGAATTTAACAATTGAAGGGTTTCTAATATATGCATGTTTAATAATTTAAAATATTCATAGTTGTTCAAATCTTGCTGCCTTAAGGATAGATTTTTGATATCTTTTGTTTGACAGAATATATCAATATTACTGATACTTAAATACTTAAAAGTTCATAGCACGATATCAACATTGCATTCGGACATGCCGATATATTTTATAATTGTTTCATCATTCTATTATTGGCTGTATGTGTGACAAAATAAATCAACCACTCTCTCAAAATACCATATCTTTACTCTTTTATTTTTATTTAGAGCGCAATTTGTCACTCTTTGCTGAAAGCTACAAAAATTGTACTGAATCAGAGTCAGTTGGTCGATGGCAAAGGTATCAAGTAGCGAAGCAGTTGACAGTGGAAGGTTTGAATCAAAGAAGGACTTCCTCCCAGTCCCACCAGCCAGACAAGCTACAGGGCCAAAGACTTGGACAAATCTTTTTGCATCTGTGCTGCTTGGCCCGCCACCAGCCCGCGGGTCAACGGGAAAACCCTTGGTACTCCAGATGGCTAGTCCGCCTATGGCCGTCACCAGTGTTGTCAGGGCAACCTGGCAGGACCATGGAAAATTCTTTGACTCGGGAAAAGAGAGTGTGCAAAATGTCATCCCTCTCTTTCACACTCATCTACCACTTCACTGGACTGGTGTTGTTCAGCGTCTGCCCTGCAATCGCCAGCGTCCATTGGTGTCATTTCTAGTATTCAGTACTTAAGTATGACCTTAAGATCTATTTCTGGTATGGACAAAGTCCACCACATCATACATAGTTTGGGGGCGGCTGTAGCTCAGTGGGGTAAGGGGGTCGTCCTGCAACCCCAAGGTTGTCGGTTCGATCCCGGCTCTCCCCATTAGTTGCAAGTCGAAGTGTCCTTGAGCAAGGCACTGAACCCCCAGTTGCTTCCCGGGCACATCACTGCAGCCCACTGCTCCTTAATAACTAAGGATGGGTTAAATGCAGAGAACTAATTTCCCCTTGGGGATTAATAAAGTATATATCTTATCTTATCTTAGTTGTCCTCTTACCTGTAGAGCTATTCATCAGTCTAAAGTGCTTTGTTGCGAGTTGCCTAGCTTTGAAGATGTCTTCCTAAATATAATGGGACCATATAGCACTCTCCAGACTAGAGTTTTTTTTACTCAAGATAATCCATGTACCTTGTTGTGAGCAGATTTTTTTTGGAGGAAGTGTAGTTCTGGAAATAAACATTGCAGTTAAACTTTAATGCTGCATTGAGCTCAACAGGCAGAGTCCTATTTTATTCGAGTGAGGACACACAAGCTGAAAAATTTAAATTAGAAAACTCACAACTAAACAATCTATATTGCTAAATAGCACAACAGGTTAGAGGAAAAATAGGATTTTTGTCAAATATATTTGGGGTTGAACTGTCCCTCAAACGGATACATCTCTCGTTCGTTAGTCTGGTTGTAAAAATACCTCGAAATTTAATGTCACAACAGAAAGAAATGAAAAGCTTAAACAAACTAGTACTACTTCAATAATTTTCCTTATTATTGCAATGCACTGTCCATACAAATAAAAGTAAATATTTAATTAGAGTGAGGAGTCGCCTTCTAAGTTTTCAATTTCATCTCTTAAATTCTTGGGGGTGGAGCAACAGAAAGTACACCGCAAAGCACATCATACGTCCATTTCACCCTACAAAGTTGCAATATATAAAATGTTCACAGTGCAAAGCTTTCCGGGTACTTATTGAAGCCACAGTGTTCTCAATGTGGAGAGACCGGGCTAATGAAGACCATGAAATAGACTTTGAAATAAACGTCCCGTCACTCTGCAATTACAATATTCCAGGCACTCATCTTCCTCGGAGGTCTAGAGCCTCTGCTCTGGCCAAGCATTACTTTGGGCATGTCACAAATGATCACCTGTAAATGTCCAGTGGATCAGAGGGAGAAATATGCTGTTGGGTAGTATAAAAGAAGCTGATTGAAAGCATGATGCAGTACAGGTTACGAGATAACAAGCAGTGTCTGGATGGCATCAGGTAACTTGACACCATGTTCCCATGTGCTACAGGAGGTTAACAAGGTAGCAGATGGAATAAAGGGAACACAGCCGCAGCACACAGGGGGTGTCCACACATTTTTGCTTCAGGTATTTTTTTCAGGTGTTGAAACAGGAATAATTACAATGAGAGATGAACATAAGTGATATTTTGCTCAACTTAGTGCCATTACTGGTCTGCTTTTAACAGAAATTTTGGCCAACTCATTTGTTTCCTTCTCACATTTCAGCACCATGTCACAATATCGGAGGATGGTATTCTGATCACGATCTGTGAAATAAACAACTATTGTGAAATTGACATTGTGTTATACTAAGTTTTGAAAACTGTACATCTACACGCCCTCATCCACAAAAGTAGAAACACCCACCTCGAGGTCAAAAGTTGAGAGAGGGCGAGTGCAATCACTGGCACCGACAACTCAATGGCAACTCACTGGCAACTCACTGGCACCTCAGTGGCAAGTGCCGCTCGGTGCCAGTACTCAGCGACAACTCACTGGCACCTCAGTGGCACCTCAGTGGCAAGTCTGTGGCAAGTGCCACAGACTTGCATAGATAATGTATTTTTTTAGACTTACTTACAATATGGTTTGCCACTGGGTGCTTTAGGTCAGGTAAGAGGTCCTGTAACTTGGGGGTGAGGGGTTCGATCCCGATCCCGCTCTCCCCATTCAAGTCAGTCCCATGAGCAAGGCACTGAACCCCCCCTGCTGCCCCGGGCTTTCACACATGCCCACTGCTCCTTAATAACTATGGATGTTAAATGCAGAAGAAATTTCCTCCCTTGGGGATTAATAAAAGTGTATATTCGTATATTCTATATTGCTGTACAATACTGCTGTACTATATTGAATATTGTTTTGCTACTACTACGTTTCACTTCGTAATATATAACACTTATATACCAAGATATGTATAATGTACCCGCCTTTCTTCAATAATAAAAAATATATAATTAATTTTTTTACCATGTCATACTGTTATACCTCCATGAAATTCTCCTTTGAGGAGATGCCACTGTTAGTCTAAAGTTTAAGCACTGGCACTCAGTGACACTTGCCGGCACTTGCCAGCAGTTGCCAGCAGTGCCAGATGCCACTACTAGTCAAAAGTGCCACTACTAGTCAAAAAGTGCCACTACTAGTCAAAAAGTGCCAGCAGACGGAGGGTCAGCCGCAGTGACGAGTCTGCGACGATTTAGTGACAAGCTTCACTAAAGTGCCCGGACAGCGGAATAAATCACTTTCATGATCACAGAATGGAGGAGCTGCGGTTTAGCTAGATTGATAGATAGATAGCTAAAATAGCTAGATACACAGATGGATATATATATATATATATAATTAGTGTCTTTTTGTAGACACTTACTTACAATATGCGATAGTGCTGTACATTACTGCTGTACTATATTTAATATTGTTTTGCTTCTACTACGTTTCACTTCGTAATATATTGTAGCGACCCTGTGAAGTGGCTGTCAATCAAAGTGTGGCACCGTGCATGCTGGTCGAGGGGGCGTGCCTATGATTGGCGGAGTAGAGGGGAGGCGGGGTTAACCTGTCAGAAAACGGGAGTTAAGGGTGGTTGACGGGAACAGTTGTTGTTGACGTTCGAGCTGCTAAACTGAGAGGAGCACGCTGTCTGTGTTGGTGGATGCCTAATAAAGGGAGGATTAATAACGTCGTCCCGTCTCCGTGTCATCAGTGCCATAACGTCCGAGACGTTACAATATCATGGTATATAAGTGTAATAGATTACGAAGTGAAACGTAGTAGTAGCAAAACAATATTAAATACAGTACAGCAGTAATGTACAGCACTATCTTATTGCATATTGTCAGTAAGTGTCTACAAAAAGACACTAATTAATATGTATATATATATTAATTAGTGTCTTTTTTATATATATATACACACACATCCATCTGTGTATCTAGCTATTTTAGCTATCTATCTATCTAGCTAAACCGCAGCTCCTCCATTGTGTGATCATGAAAGTGATTTCTTCCGCTGTCCGGGCACTTCAGTGAAGCTTGTCACTGAGTCGTCGCAGACTCGTCACTGCGCAGACATGCCGCAGACGCGCCTGGCCGACCCTCCGTCTGCTGGCACTTTTTGACTAGTAGTGGCACTTTTTGACTAGTAGTGGCACTTTTTGACTAGTAGTGGCATCTGCTGGCAAGTGCTGGCAAGTGCCACTGAGTAGCTGTGGCAACTACTGGCAAGTGCCACTGAGTGCCAGCGTCGCTAGGGGGATCTCGCCCCTACTGCAAAAGTTTGACCTCTGTCACCACGCAACAATACAGTGAAACTCTGATGTATTACTCACTCAAGATATTACCAATATGTATTACCATTGCATTCCAAGAAGTATTTTATGAACTGTTGACATTTTAGTGGAGGACATTCTTTGTAAAAGCGGTTTTCCGTGCTGTAATGTAGATAGTACTTTCTCAGCAGCTGGGATAGTCAAGAGAATTAAAACATAATCAATAGTGAAAGCTCTCAGAGGGCGAGGCCTAAACTAATACCATCTGGAGTTACAATATGTAACCAACGTCCTCGATTCCTTGATTCAATTCTCAATGTGATTTTTTCTAATTTACCTATATATAAAATCACAAGTAAGGCAAAGAAATATAATGAGATATTCTGTGAGAAATGGAGTATGGTCTTGTCCACACACACACACACACACACACACACACACACACACACACACACACACACACACACACACACACACACACACACACACACACACACACACACACACACACACACACACACACACACACACACACACACACACACACACACACACACAGTATGTCAGCCAGTTGTGTACCCAGAAAAAGAAAAAAAAATGGACCAGAACGAAGATGACATTAAAAGTGAGGGGATGAATTGCAACTGTGTACCATGAGCCAGTTGGGAAGTAGCAGGAAAAAGGCTTTGTGTGGACCAATTTATATGGCGCCCTATTCCAATACTTTCATTTCGTCAAGACCACGAGATCAGACAATTCAAAAGGGACATGGAAGTGACGTGGTTTCATCAGCCGTACGGTATGGTCCTCGTGGTTGGTGTCCATTGTGGTGGAGACCCATTAAGAATGAAAAAAGGCCCAAAAGGCTGCCAAAAAAAAAAAAAAAAAAAAAAAAAAAAAAAAAAAAAAAAAAAAAAAAAAAAAAAAAAAAAAAAAAAAAAAAAAAAAAAAAAAAAAAAAAAAAAAAAAAAAAAAAAAAAAAAAAAAAAAAAAAAAAAAAAAAAAAAAAAAAAAAAAAAAAAAAAAAAAAAAAAAAAAAAAAAAAAAAAAAAAAAAAAAAAAAAAAAAAAAAAAAAAAAAAAAAAAAAAAAAAAAAAAAAAAAAAAAAAAAAAAAAAGAAAGAAAAAAAAAAAAAAAAAAAAAAAAAAAAAAAAAAAAAAAAAAAGGGGGGGGGGGGGGGGGGGGGGGGGGGGGGGGGGGGGGGGGGGGGGGGGGGGGGGGGGGGGGGGGGGGGGGGGGGGGGGGGAGGGGGGGGGGGGGGGGGGGGGGGGGGGGGGGGGGGGGGGGGGGGGGGGGGGGGGGGGGGGGGGGGGGGGGGGGGGGGGGGGGGGGGGGGGGGGGGCCCCGGATAATAACCAATCATCCCACCAAATTTCATACGATTCAAGAAGAGTATCTATTTGAACAGTTAAAAACAGCTTCCATATTTGAGTTATAAAATGCTATTCTAGCTTCGCTTTTTCCTGAAATTTAAGATGTGCTCATTAGTATAACATTTACAATATGAGAAAATATGTATTTTGCATTTGTAATTTCTTTTTAATTCTTAAGATTCTATTTCGTTATTGACTGAAACAATGTTAAATCATCAGAAGTAATTCTGTTTATTTTCATACATTGTTTTAAAGAAAAATAGATAGTATTGTACAAAATGCAAATAATGGAATTATAAAGCAATATAGAAGTAACTAGAACGGGCACTCGGTAGAGCGCATACCTTCGCATATCACAAGATTGGGCATTGAATTATGAACATTTTGGCATTAGTTGCATGCCAATTGGATAGAAATTGACCGCGCTATGGTAAAAAGAAGATTTTGACCTTTTCATGACCTGGACCTTTGACCCGATCGATCCCGAAATCTAATCGAATGGTCCCCGGATAATAACCAATCATCCCACCAAATTTCATGCGATTCAAGAAGATGTTGACCTTTTTCATGACCTTGACCCGATCGATCCCAAAATCTAATCAAATGGTCCCCGGATAATAACCAATCATCCCACCAAATTTCATACGATTCAAGAAGACGTTGACCTTTTTCATGACCTTGACCTTGACCCGATCGATCCCAAAATCTAATCAAACGGTCCCCGGATAATAACCAATCATCCCACCAAATCTCATGCGATTCAAGAAGATGTTGACCTCTCATGACCTTTGACCCGATCGATCCCAAAATCTAAACAAATGGTCCCCGGATAATAACCAATCATCCCACAAAATTTCATGCGATTCGGTTTAATACTTTTTGACTTATGCGAATAACACGCACGCACGCATACAAATACACGGTGATCAAAACATTACCTTCCGCATGTTCAATAGTGCTTTTTTCCCCTTTTCAGTGCATTTTTATGAAATAAATGTTAGTTATTGTGATACTGATTGATCATATGACCTAGATAACAAAAAACAGAGGGACTAGTCGCTATTACACCTTTGAGTAATAATTGGTCTCGGGATGCAACAACAAATGTGTAGCTAAACAAGAGACACATATCCCAGTTTATCCATCAGCTCATGCCACAATCTAAGTAAGGTCAACCTAGTACATCGATGAGGAACTTTTTCCCACAATAGTATGCAATGTTTAAACAGCACATCACTTTTTGATTGTACTCAACACCTAAAGTCAGGACCTACGAAACCATAAGAAAAAAACAGATGAAATATATTTGAATCTGACTGACAACATGCATTTTTCCCTTTATAATCTAATGCCACTGTGTGCTATCTAGTAAATCATAAATGACAGACATTTTAAAAGAAAATCTAAATTGATAATAAATAATAAACTGATAGAAAATAGGCCGCAGTTAAAAAGGATTGGTTTGTCCCTTTTGTTTGAAACTGTGTTCCTTACATTCACAGCTACTCTGCGGTTCAGATATAATGCAGAAATAGGTCTCCACACTGGAAACAAATATTTAAAATAGGTATCATATAAACAGAGCTTGTGAAAAGAGATACAAGCAATAAATTACACCGTGTAATTCAAGTTGGTGACGGTAAACAAACGGGCCTCAAATCAAATCAAGAGAGAAACTTTTAGGATGACAATTTTACACAACAAAACATGCTCCATATAAAGGGATTTAATCCACGCATGACTTTGGCCTCACATTTACTGGAAAACATTCAGCAAATCATGAGCCTATAAATAGTTGCAGGCAATCTATACTGCAGGCTATGTATGCACGTTCCATTTTAGCGTTTTTTGTTGTTGTTGACCTGGAACGTAGCAATTCAGCGCCATCACAAGAGATTGGCAAGAATACAGGCATGTATGACCTTTGGAGAGTGGTGGCAGAGAGCCCAAGTGTAAATACTTGGAATAGTACTTCACAAAGTCCTTTCTGCTGACATTGATTTGCTGATCTGCAGGTTCATAAATATCCCGGGTTCACCCAGTGTGAACACAAGTAATTTATAAAAAGGACCATTGACCTCATGACGCACAGAGAGTCCAGCTAGCTCCAGTGTTCACCACAATATTCAACCTCTCCCTGGCTGAGTCCGTGGTCCCCGCCTGCTTCAAGAGATCCACTATTGTCCCTGTGCCCAAGAATGCTTCTCCAGCATGTATGAATGACTACCGACCGGTGGCCCTCACCTCGGTGGTCATGAAATGCTTTGAGAGGCTGATAAAGGACTACATCTGCGCCTTCCTCCCTTCCTCCATGGACCCGCTGCAGTTTGCTTATCGCCCAAACAGATCCACGGATGATGCTGTCTCCCAGGTACTGCACACCACACTCTCATCTGGACAGCCAGAGGGGGGGCTATGTGAGACTGCTGTTCATTGATTATAGTTCAGCTTTCAACACCATAGTCCCCTCCAGACTGGCCGGCAAGCTGATTGAGCTGGGACTGAACACCCCCCTGTGTGCTTGGATCCTGGACTTCCTGACCGCCAGGCCACAGGTGGTCAGGGTGGGCAGACACACCTCCAAATCCCTCACCCTGAACACAGGATCCCCCCAGGGTTGCGTCCTCAGCCCCCTACTGTACTCCTGTACACACATGACTGTGTGGCCAGGTTCAGCTCCAACACCATCATCAAGTTTGCGGATGACACAGTGGTGGTGGGCCTGATCTCCGACAACGGCGAGAAGGCCTACCTGGAGGAAGTTGCTGATCTGTCACTCTGGTGCCAGGACAACAGCCTCATCATGAATGTCACCAAAACTAAGGAGCTGATTGTGGACTTTAGGAGGTACAACAACAGAGGACGTACTCACCACTGGGGATTAACGGGACTACTGTGGAGAGGGTGGCGGTATAAATACCTGGGAGTCCACATCACCGAGGATCTGACATGGTCAACAAACACAGACACTCTGGTGAGAAAGGCAAGGCAGCGCCTCTACCACCTCAGGCAGCTGAGGAAATTTAAAGTTTCCCAGAGGATCCTTCAGTCCTTCTACTCTGGAGCTGTAGAGGCGTCCTGACAGGAAGCATCACAGCCTGGTTTGGCAACTGCTCCGCTCAGGACAGGAAGGCTCTGCAGAGAGTAGTGCGTTCGGCTGAGCGCACTATTGGAACTACACTCCCACCCTGCAGGACTTGTACACCAGGAGGTGCAGAACCAGAGCCGGCAGGATCATGAAGGATCCTCACCACCCCAACAACAGACTGTTTCAGCTGCTGCGGTCAGGCAGGCGCCTCCGTAGTCACGCTGCAAGAACAGAGAGACTGAGACGGAGTTTCTTTCCTCAGGCCATCAGGATTGTGAACTCCGACCTCACCAGGACCCCACATAGACCCACACAACTGCCCCTCTTAGGCACACACACACACACACACACACACTTACTGTAAATATTGTGTTGTTTTTTATTTGTAAATAGTGTGTACTTGTTGCCCTTGCACATTCCTGCTGAGCATTGCCACTTTCATTTCACTGCACACCCTGTGTGTGTATGTGACAAATAAAACATCTTGAATCTTGAATCTTCTTAGCCCAACGAAGGCTTCATATGTCATCGAAAAACATTGAATGAGCGGTTTATTAAAAAGGACTATAAGTAACCACATCTGACAGCCTCTCTGTTTGGTTTTCCTTTTCTTACACCTGTATTTCCCTCTCCCCGTATCAGCACAGCATTTGGTTTGCAACAAGCCGTTTGTAACTAGTATCATCAGAGATATGCGAGGTGACCGATGTATTCATTGCCAATGCTTTTGGCTTTAAACTGTTGGCCGCGATCCAGATTCACCTGGGACAAGGGATATATACATTTTGGTCACTGATTTATAAACTGACACCCAAAGTTTGAGACATCATTTGCTGCAAGATGGTTGGTTATCAACGCAGATGATAACTAAAAGGAATCTTGAGCGAAAATAGATTTCAGTAAGAGTATCTATTTGAACAGTTAAAAACAGCTTCCATATTTGAGTTATAAAATGCTATTCTAGCTTCGCTTTTTCCTGAAATTTAAGATGTGCTCATTAGTATAACATTTACAATATGAGAAAATATGTATTTTGCATTTGTAATTTCTTTTTAATTCTTAAGATTCTATTTCGTTATTGACTGAAACAATGTTAAATCATCAGAAGTAATTCTGTTTATTTTCATACATTGTTTAAGAAAAATAGATAGTATTGTACAAAATGCAAATAATGGAATTATAAAGCAATATAGAAGTAACTAGAACGGGCACTCGGTAGAGCGCATACCTTAGATATCACAAGATTGGACATTGAATTATGAACATTTGGCATTAGTTGCATGCCAATTGGATAGAAATTGACCGCGCTATGGTAAAAAGAAGATTTTGACCTTTTCATGACCTGGACCTTTGACCCGATCGATCCCGAAATCTAATCGAATGGTCCCCGGATAATAACCAATCATCCCACCAAATTTCATGCGATTCAAGAAGATGTTGACCTTTTTCATGACCTTGACCCGATCGATCCCAAAATCTAATCAAATGGTCCCCGGATAATAACCAATCATCCCACCAAATGTCATACGATTCAAGAAGACGTTGACCTTTTTCATGACCTTGACCTTGACCTTTGACCCGATCGATCCCAAAATCTAATCAAACGGTCCCCGGATAATAACCAATCATCCCACCAAATCTCATGCGATTCAAGAAGATGTTGACCTCTCATGACCTTTGACCCGATCGATCCCAAAATCTAAACAAATGGTCCCCGGATAATAACCAATCATCCCACAAAATTTCATGCGATTCGGTTTAATACTTTTTGACTTATGCGAATAACACGCATACGCATACAAATACGGTGATCAAAACATTACCTTCCGCATGTTCAATAGTGCTTTTTTCCCCTTTTCAGTGCATTTTTATGAAATAAATGTTAGTTATTGTGATACTGATTGATCATATGACCTAGATAACAAAAAACAGAGGGACTAGTCGCTATTACACCTTTGAGTAATAATTGGTCTCGGGATGCAACAAATGTGTAGCTAAACAAGAGACACATATCCCAGTTTATCCATCAGCTCATGCCACAATCTAAGTAAGGTCAACCTAGTACATCGATGAGGAACTTTTTCCCACAATAGTATGCAATGTTTAAACAGCACATCACTTTTTGATTGTACTCAACACCTAAAGTCAGGACCTACGAAACCATAAGAAAAAAACAGATGAAATATATTTGAATCTGACTGACAACATGCATTTTTCCCTTTATAATCTAATGCCACTGTGTGCTATCTAGTAAATCATAAATGACAGACATTTTAAAAGAAAATCTAAATTGATAATAAATAATAAACTGATAGAAAATAGGCCGCAGTTAAAAAGGATTGGTTTGTCCCTTTTGTTTGAAACTGTGTTCCTTACATTCACAGCTACTCTGCGGTTCAGATATAATGCAGAAATAGGTCTCCACACTGGAAACAAATATTTAAAATAGGTATCATATAAACAGAGCTTGTGAAAAGAGATACAAGCAATAAATTACACCGTGTAATTCAAGTTGGTGACGGTAAACAAACGGGCCTCAAATCAAATCAAGAGAGAAACTTTTAGGATGACAATTTTACACAACAAAACATGCTCCATATAAAGGGATTTAATCCACGCATGACTTTGGCCTCACATTTACTGGAAAACATTCAGCAAATCATGAGCCTATAAATAGTTGCAGGCAATCTATACTGCAGGCTATGTATGCACGTTCCATTTAGCGTTTTTTGTTGTTGTTGACCTGGAACGTAGCAATTCAGCGCCATCACAAGAGATTGGCAAGAATACAGGCATGTATGACCTTTGGAGAGTGGTGGCAGAGAGCCCAAGTGTAAATACTTGGAATAGTACTTCACAAAGTCCTTTCTGCTGACATTGATTTGCTGATCTGCAGGTTCATAAATATCCCGGGTTCACCCAGTGTGAACACAAGTAATTTATAAAAAGGACCATTGACCTCATGACGCACAGAGAGTACATTCTTAGCCCAACGAAGGCTTCATATGTCATCGAAAAACATTGAATGAGCGGTTTATTAAAAAGGACTATAAGTAACCACATCTGACAGCCTCTCTGTTTGGTTTTCCTTTTCTTACACCTGTATTTCCCTCTCCCCGTATCAGCACAGCATTTGGTTTGCAACAAGCCGTTTGTAACTAGTATCATCAGAGATATGCGAGGTGACCGATGTGATCTCAGTGCCAATGCTTTTGGCTGAAACTGTTCCCGAGCCGCCCCGGTCCAGACACGCTGCACAGACGAAGCCGTTATATATACATTTTTGGTCACATGGCTTTTTATTCCTTGCATTTTATCTACGTTTGTTTACAATCATACTCAATGAGTTTGAGTCCTGGCAGCCACATGGGATCTACTGACCAGGCTCCTGAATCTTATCGCAGTGTTTATAGCGACAACAGCGCTGTGTGAGAAACGACAGCCTCCTCATTGAGAGCGTGGAGCCGGGCTCCGCTTCTACAACGAGGCAATATGTCATAAAGCTGCACAGCACACTGCACAGGCTGGAGTAAATCGGGCCACTGTGGTAACTTTCCCCGAGTTGTACATTTTCTTCTCCTTATATAATAACGTCCTGTCTGGTGTCTTGGCCTCTGATAAGCCTTCGGTATGTTTCCATGGATCAGATCTGCAGTAATTGAATGGCGTTTAACATTATGTATGTTAACTGCTAACGGCAGCTGCACCACATGTGTGTTTGTACCGAGCCTTAATTTAAAAAGACAGCTATGGACATTTTGAACGGGCTGTTCGTTTATGTATGATTCAGAGCTGAAGCGATTAGTGGATTAACAAAAAAAAAAATTTTAATTGATTGAGTGATTAAGTCATTTATCAAGCAAAAATGCTGCACACACACACACACACACACACAGAGAGGTTCCAACATCTCAAATGTGAGAATAAGCTACACTTTCCAGCTTTTTATATCAATGTAATACTTTGCTTTTTTGTTAAGAGTAATTTGTTGAAAAACAAATAGTCCATATTCTCAGCATATTCTAGCTTTGAAGGCCTTGACTGTGTCTCCCTATCAATGTGCAAGCATGCCATGTATGTTCTTCACACACAACCTTTTTTTGACCCCTGGGGAGCCCAAGACCGAGCTATAGTTTGGAGGTTGGGAGACCCGAGTACAACAGGAAGGTTATACCTGATATGGACATGAGGGCTCGATGAGGGAGGCTCGAAGCCTTGTAAGGGAACATCTGGTTTTATCAAGGAATCAGTGCAAGCTCCTCTCATAAACACAACCCAACGCCTGAGCCCTGGAGCTAACAAGCATGTGAACACAAACGCCATCCATCAGAGCCGAGCAGTGGGAGGAGGAGTTCACAGGGAAGTAGAGAGAGTGAGACAGACACAAAGAGCATTGAGGAGAGCCGGAAATTGTGTGTTAAGTAAATCATTTACAATAAAGTGATCAACGCTGGCCCTCGGCAGCTTCTTATTTCTACTTTACGTATCAGATGCACAAAGCTGAGCTGAAAAGAAAGCGCCAAGAAGCTTACATTTGTACACTTGTCAAGTTAAAGGTCAAAATCAATATGGAACTGGCCGCTCTTGAGCGCCTTAACATCTGTCTAATCGTCGTTAAAGTAATTTGAGATTGCACTCAAATGACTTATTGTTATGCATTATGAGGGTAATTTAACCAAATTCAATACACTCTTCATAGGGAGAGTCTGTTTGTGTGCTCCATAGAAACGAAGGGCATGTTGCAGCCTGTCCCCTCCTGCCCTCCTGATGGTGGAGTGAAGGCCTGGGTTGGATCATCGAGGTAAAGGTCAGCATCACACAGGGCTCCTTCGTGTACTTTTCTAAATGCCTCACATCCACAAAGGATTCTTGTATGGCGATTATAGCTGGATATTATTTTTACAAGCTGTGATAGTCTAGAGAAACTTTGCTGAGTGATATTAGATCATAAAAGAAGTGGCTGTAAATCATTACGCTCATACCCACAAGTCCAGTGAGAATCATTTTAATGCTCTGTAAGTCTATGGAGCCTTTTATCCGCTTTTAGGTCAACATTTTGGTTTAACGTTAGAGTATTTACTGTATGGTTGTGTGTATGTCAACCATTGTCTCTAGCAGCAGCAGGAAGCGGTCTTCAGTCAAAAAGCTACAGCAAATAAAGCTGGTGAAGAAAGTGAAACATGTAGCAACCTAAATACGCACACATTTTTCTCAGCAGTTGGTGGAGAACAAACCAGAGATAAAAGCACTCAGAAACAGGACCCAAATGAGATAATAGTGTTGCTCTGTGTCTGCTAAATGTGTAAGTAGGCAACCATTTGCTAACACTATGGCTATGTTTAAGGTCAACATTATTATGTCAAAGCTGTGTCTTTGAATGCTGGTTTTGGAGTTTCTGCTGCCCTTTAATGGTCAGAAATCCAAGAAAGCAGTTTTAGGGTCATTTCAAATGGCATATTTGTTCTTTCTACTTTTGGTATATACTGCAGCTGCCCTTACAAAGTATGCACTGTTGAATGCAGTATGCATTCAATTGGAACATAACCT
Source organism: Pseudoliparis swirei (assembly GCF_029220125.1). Lineage (NCBI taxonomy): Eukaryota > Metazoa > Chordata > Actinopteri > Perciformes > Liparidae > Pseudoliparis > Pseudoliparis swirei. The sequence goes on along the minus strand of NC_079391.1, from coordinate 13,291,504 downwards.
TGCACCCAGAACTTTGACCTTCTTGCTCATACATCAGCTCTGCAGAGGATTGTGGTCAGAATAGCCAGAAAGGCATGCTGGCTTGCAAACTGCAAAAAGCAACCGGATGTATGAGGACATCCTAGTATTTTTGGCATACTGCATTTGACATACTATGTTCTGGGACAAACTAATATTTTTCCAGCACACTAAATCATATGGTAGTATGGGTATGTGAAAGGACAGATCTCATAGATCTCAATTTAAATCATTTGAAATATAAACATTTCTGGATGTTCTGAATATCTTTGCTGTAATGTGAAAGAGCGTACTCCAGTTCTGTCATTCCATTCAACGCAGATGTTTCAGGCAAAACGCCCTTCTTCAGTGTTGGGCAATCACCCACAAGTGTGCAACAATACACTTCTCTTGGTCCGGCAAGACAATCGACAACTGAGTGCTTTTTACGACAATGTGTGGGCCAACAACAACCCCATGCTGATGGTTTGTAACCCTGTAACCCGTTAGGGACATTTAAATCATACACTGAGAGGCCAAAAATGTATTTTGTAGCAATTTAACAAAAGCAATAAATTGATGTTTCATGAGAATAAGCCACCCTGGCTTGGTACAGGGGTGGGGTGTTTTACACTGTAGAGTCCCTGGTGTTTAGTGCACACATAATGAAGTGAGATGGCCATGAGGCCAGTCTGCTCAGAGAGAGGAACATGGAGAAGCTGCAGTTGGGAAAGAGTGAAGCAGTGCAAATAAGGATGAGCAGTACTGTACTGACCAGAACAGTGAACTTCATAATAGTATGCCGTAAATCCGTTCAACGCGCTTTCAAAATAGTAAAACAAAGAAAAACACATTTCTTTCCCCTTTAAAAAAGAAGAAGATTGCATTAACAATATTTTAATTCAATAGACATTTCTGGAAATTAGCACAAACGTATTCCAGAGAGGCTATTTGGAGGTGACATTCATCACAGGATGCAACAGTCACATGGCTCCAATTCAACAACTCAGCACAGGATATCTAATTAATTCATAGATACTTAGCTTCTGCTATTGATGCATTGAACAAACAGAAATCAGCACAAAATATATCCTAAATAAAAAATGAAGGCAGAATAGAAAATGGAATAAAAGAGATGTTTTTTAAAGCTTTAAATCCAAAATTCCTGAGAAATAAATCTGGCTGTTTACAGGCTGCTTCCAAATAGACCGGGGTCTTGAGTTTCTCTCCACTCAATATCCCATCTTCAGAACGAGCAGACTGTGCAGTCAGTGCTGACTGTGCGGGTCACAACACGATGCTGAAACCACCAGAGATCAGCATTTTACATCTGTAAGTAGAAACTCGGAGCTCGTGAGGTCTGCCTACATCACCTGAGACAGATGCCACATGGCATAAATACTGGAACACTGACTGACTGTCAGATGAGTCAGAGGCACACAAACAAACCGGAGGTAGGTTTACTAAACAGAGTTAAGGAGAGCAAAGGTTAAGGCCTACATGTAGCCAGTTTACCAAGCTCTGTGTTGTATACAGTCCTTTGACTTTACATGTCTATGTATCAAGACACACGCATGACTGAAAACGAGGGCACGGCTTCAGTATTAGGAATAGTTTGAAGAACACTGAACGTCAAATCGAAGAATAAAAGAAAACGACAGCTCGACAATGTGAATTAGCTTGGAGACATTTGCTCGTTTCACTCTCAACTGTTGTCTTTATTCACTTTATTGATTGTTAATTGTTTTTTGGATCTTATATCGTTTGGATGAGCCAAACCTGCCACCACAGGGCTTGTTAGCCTATTGGAGTGCATTATTTCTAAATATGGGTGGGGTTTCCACTTTTCAAGCATACTGACCTGACACAAATCCAAGTGGGATTGGAACATATTAAGCTTTGTATATACTCGCGATTGACACCATGACGCGAGCCTTCGGAGATGGCGCGCGAGCTCGGAGCGTGCACAGAGACGTTTATACTCAATGTGCTGTTCGTTGCATGATTCTCAGGAAACTAAATGTACTGTGAAGATACAAGAAGATGATGCGTGTCACAAGAAAAAGCCATAAACTAACATCCACAATGGAAAGGAATTGTAATTAACTGGAAACTCATATCTGATATTCATGGACGACTTTATTGTCTTCGTAGAAGCCCCATAAAGAACCAAGTCAAGAATGAAATGTACTATAAAGAAAGGTTGAATATCCTGGAAACAATTTGATTAGGCTGGCAAAATATATCGTTAAGTAAAGATTGCCTTGCCATGTGTGGACCCTTTGCGCATGTTGAGAATAAACTTGGCTTCTTTGTGGCATGGAGTAATAAGTAAGTATGGCGTGGGCATCGTTTTGTTTTTCTTCCCGATACCAGTGCTAAAACTCTACTTTTAAAACAATACCAGTGCCTGAACCGATACCGGAAAAAAAGCCCAAAATGACGATTGACGACATTAAAGAAATATAATTTTTGTATTGGCTGTTTTGCTCGTAGCTAACAGTAGGCTAGCTAGCTAGCTAGCTTCCAGATACAATAATTATAATGCCAAATTTATAATTTGTTGTTATTAGGCCTATATTAGTTCCTATACGACAGACTAATATATTGCCACCGGTTGTCAGTACCCAACCCTAGTGCAGGCACTACTTTTTTCTTCATTGATGCCGTTTTCTGTTTTATAAATGTTTACATTTCATACCAACATATCAAATAGCAATCTGTAAAATCCCTTTAAAAATAATATTTCTTAAATGCAGTTTTAATTTTAGAAATTAAAGAATCAACATCACTGTTGGTTATTGTCATGAAGCATCTGACTCACTGAATACTAAATACGGCTTCACTGTCATGATGCATAATCCAGACTTAACGTCACCCACAAAACATTTCTGGGCGGTTTGTTTTGTTGCGTTGCCTGAATGTGACCTTACACTTGCTTCTCTGACTGCTCTGTTGATCCATGACAAGCAAACAGTTAACGTCACTGCATTATCTTCATGGACAGCCTATTAATGTGTCCAACACATGATACATGATCTTTGCTGAATACAAGGCCTTACAGCGCTCCATCATACTTTAGGCCTTAGGTAGGGCTACACAGTTGTTGTTTTTTAGCATTGCCAATCGAGTGATTACTTACAATATTGATGCATGTGATTAAGCACTTATTGACAGGTGAAATGTATGATGATCATGAGTGGGTCTTTCAAGCATACTTAGAGATTAAATGGCTGTGTCACATCTGCACATTTGTGTTAAGTTGTAGAAGTATATCCAGGTATATGTTGCAGCCTTTTTCAGCTCAAATACTTGTGTAATATAACTATAATACAAACAAATATCTTGTTCCCGAAAGATGGCTGAAATAAATATGAGAAATTACCTAAATGTTGGGCAAAATGATAGTGATTTAACTCACCTTTCTGCCTCATTTTGAGAACAGAAAAATACGTTGGGAGAAAATAAACAACTGTTAACCAACAAGCTAGGCTAGAAAATGTAAACTGCATTTTGCATCTTTTATTCTCCTAAATTAGCTTGAAGCCTGTTTTGATGTGTTCAGCCAACCAACCAGTCTTTCGATCACTTCGTAAAAGTAACACAACACCTTCTATGTGATCATATGGCAGGTAGAGTTAACTTTGTGACGCAATTACTGCATTTTTAATCCACGCCGACCCCCCAGCCAAGTGCTTGTCTCTGCAGCGGAGCACCTGGTGCTTAATGCCCCGTGCTCGGGTGCCTGCTGTTGGTATGTGGCATCAGGTCCACGGCCCAGCCCGTCCATCCTTTAATACAGGCAACAGACATTTCGGGCCAAAATAGGGTCGCACTGCAGCAATCAATCCAATGCATTGCAGAATGTATCCGTCTAAGTTAGAGACAACTGCTCAACACTTTTATAGTGTAGAAATATTATATCATAATTGAATATAGAGATGTATCTTTGGCCTGCATCACCCCAGAGTGCCAGGTGTGCCCCTGAGACTACGGGGGATTAAGGGCCTTGACAAACGAGAGTGGAGAGAAATGGTCTTCTCCTTGAAGGGGAAATCTCTTTGGTCACAAACCACTGCCCGTCAGACCCTGATCACTCAATATCCCTCTACAAAAGTTCTGATGAGCACATCATGACACGGCCTTCCCAGGGAGCCAACAGTTTGGGGTGGGCCACAGCTCTGACTGTATCTGAGAGGCACAGTGTGCATCAGCTGCAGATGGGGTCGGCGATTAGAACCGTGTGCTTTATGCCATCAGTGAGCTCCATATGCTGCTGCAAACACCACCGATCTCTGCCACTAGACTCACGAGTCCTGCTGGTTTGTCTCCAGCAGCAGCAGCCAACATCAGCCATAAACAAACAACCATCTTCTACTGTATACATGCTAGATTACTGCATCACTGCGCTCTCACTTTTCTCACAGAAGAAACTAAAGATGCTTTCTTGTGTGTGTGTCAAGCAGGAATAAGCACATTATTTTGGTTGGGTGTTGTAGTTTTGACGCAGATAAAACAAATAATAAATCCTTGCAGTGATAACTAAAACCAACGCTTCATGGAGTTGTGAACGCAAGAAGTGCACTTTTATTTTACCTGAAATGTTGTTACGCTTTTTGTTTGGTCCTGTGCTGTCACAGGAGGGAGAAAGGGGGAGTGGGGCTGATGCAGGTCCCCGGTAACAATGGCAAGCAGATCAAGAGCAACCTTGGCCAGATTGGGGAGATATCAGATTCTTTCGTCAGACACAAAAATATATCCACACAATCTTACTTACATTATGTTAGGGGTAGGGGAAGAGGGGTGTCTGGCATTTATTGTGTGTGCGCGTGTGTGTCGGGGGAGGGGCGGACGGGGGTTAAAGGGAGAAAGAAAAGGAGACAGCGAAAGACTAAAGAAAGTGAAGAAAAGGGGGTGGGGATTGCCCAAGAACAGTTTCTCCGATTTTTTTTTTTTTTTTAAACCTCACCATTCCACTTTTGAAAGATTTACCTTTACCATAAGTCACTCCGAATAAATTGTGCAGTTATTGGAAATGGCAATCCTGTTGGTTGAAGTTAGGGTTTTCATTGCAGTGACTAATAGTTCTTCTCAGTTTTGCCCTTTTCAGTGGGATCTGCCCTCAGCTGCTAAACACACACAAGCCCTCCTCTGTAGCTGTGGCTGACGTCAACCGTCACCTAGCAACAGCCTTTTGGTGTAAAAGCAGCAGTGCTGACACCGTTTTCAAAAGGGGCGCACAGAGAAAGACAGAAAGAAATGAAAGACAGAAAGAAATGAAAGACAGAGAAAGAGAATAAAAAGAGAGAGGGCAAAGTAGAGGGAGAAAGTAAATACAATTTTGTAAGAATGCCGTGTAATGTTTCGATGAGAATGCAATACAAAAATTCTAATTGTACACATTCTCAGTGCCATAAAAATCCATCTCGTCGAACTACGCCTTCAAATTATCACACAAAGCCTTCAGAATATTGAAGGAAAAGATGATATTATAGCAACAAAGTCGCCTGGAGGCTATTGCAAGGCAGTGAAACCTATGGTATGCACTCACTTAAATTAAACTTACATATACTACCCCTCATGCTTACATTCCCACAGCAACAATGTACATATGGGCTCACACCATCCATCATAGAAGTCTAAATTGACAATACCACCCCAAACCTGGACCAGCTCTCTCACTCTCTGCTCACCCTGTCCCGGACTCAACCAACAGTCAACACATGTAAGGTTCAACAACCTCATCCTGAACCTAAAAGCTTAGCCGCCTGAAATGTTTGCATTGTTGGGAACCTTCTGGTGTGATCACAACTCTTTGGAGAGAAGCGGCACAGTAAAAGCTCCTCTGTCTCCGAAACTCCCAAACAAAAAAAAGCTTGATTGTGTTGCACACAAAAGCCGGCAGAGTGAGGAACATTTTCTCATTAGTTATCTTATACATCCATTTCACATTTGTAAATGGGTCATGTCGTGGAAACAAGCAAAGTATGGGAGGCCGATACAGATAATGGTCTAATTAGCCCAAACCTAGCTGATGGCTCGGCATGCTCCTCTCTGGTCCAACATTTTGAGCCCGAACAACACAAAAACTCAGCCACCAATAAGCTTTGTGCATAATAATACAAGCAGATAAACGAGGTTGGGACATCACTTCAACGCTCATTAGAGAAAGATAAGAAAGAGGGGGAGGGCTGCATGGCTCTTTAAACACATTTCCAAACACAGCATCAAACAAGCCATAACCCGAACTATGTCCAAAAATAATAATGATAGAGAAAGAAAATAAAACCGTCAGTGAATATTTTTGCCAGCCCTCTTTTGACGGCGACTGTTCAGACACCGGAGTCATTAAGGCTAAGCTCTGGCAGACCGATCATGAAAACTAAAGAGCGGCAAGCTAATTGCTGGTGATCGTGACGCAAGTCGTTTCCAGGGTAACCCGAGTTTTGGAGTACCCGCTCCAGCATTTCCTCATCTGTTTGCACTCACACCAGCAGGCTGACAATGCAGCCGCTGCATCCTGTTTCACTCTGCAGCCAGCCAAACACACAGAACCTCGCTCTGCTTAACCCTTTGTACCGGTCCTGCTGCTGCCGCTGACCGGAGAAAAGCAGCGACGCAAACTAGTTGTGACATTTAAACAAGTAGGACGACAATATCACTCACAGAAGCCCATCAGGGTCCAATGACAACAAAACCAATTAAATTACATATAATTATATACATATCAGAAAAGCTATATTACACACATATAGGCAACATTCCTAAATGCTGATTCAGCTCTTGATTAGGCATTCGTGAAATGTTTACGATCTATCACAGTGACATCACTGAGGAGTTGCTAAGCAATTAATTCGGACATTTTGGCCTTGATATTGCGACTGTAACACAAGCTCCTGAATACGGAGGTTAACTTCACACGTCACTCTCCTTCAGCTCCACAACCACTCAGGTTCACGTTTCATCAAATAATCTGCTTTAAAAAGGCACCTCAACAACACTTTTACTAAATATAATTCTGTATTTATATAAATCCTCTATTATAAATTAAACATTGGAGAAATTGTTCACAACATTGATAATATCGACATTTAAGTTTCTTAAAATAGAAAAAACACATATCCATTACTGCAGTTAACATTTCATGACCTATATTTTAAGACCCCCCCCCCACACATCAGCACAGTCTTTCGGAGCTACGGTCTATTCTAACTAAAGTTATATAAAAAAGGAAGAAATAGGTTGAGCTCAATCGAACTTTTCTCAATAAGTGCAAAGAGAATATGAAAAATAATGCTAAATTAGAGTTTGGCATTTATTTATTATTAATTTATATTCGCATTCTGAGCATGGCGGTGGCCCAGCATGCCCAATAAGGTTTAATTTGATTATCCTTTATACCTTTAATGGTTTAAAGCTAGATGGATTTATGTATACATGCCATAACCAGCATGTGGAGGATTTGAAGTATACTGGAAACCAAACGGAACGCTTGTGTCAGCACATGCAACTCATCTTGAATTTAACACACATTGTTCACTTGGTTTAGTTCTGATAAAAGTGAACCAAAAGACGGTTTCACTAACTGACGGAGGCTTTGATCTCCACTGACAATACTTATAAAGAGGCAATATCATTTGGACATGATTTTATCTCATTAGAGCAATGGGGAGAAAAAAATAAAAAAATATATACAGACACACACATATATATATATATATATTAGTGCTGTGAAAAATAACGCGTTAACTCAGTTAATCCAATTACAGGTTTAACTAGTTTTGGTTTTTTTACGCATTTAACGCATGCGCAGAATGAGCTTCCAATCCGTCTGTTGTTGGTCGTTGGGACGAAAAAAAAGTCACTTGCAAAATGAGCTTCCAATACACCACTTCAATCTGAACTCTGTCCGCTCTCATGCAGACGGTCTGTTCATCGGTAATGATCCTTCCGCAGGTTCACCTACGGAAACCTTGTTACGACTTTTACTTCCTGTAGATCAGGGTCTCAACACGTCGATCGCGACCTGCCAGTCGATCGCGGCGTAGTGTTGGTAGATCGCATGACATTAAAAAGATTGGCCCGCCCCCTGACATGTTCTCTATAGCACGTCTTTGTTCTTTTATTAAACTAAACGTCTGTTGTTGATCGTATCTCCACAGCAGCATGTCATCTCTGTCTCTACGCGTTGCGTTAACACTTATCGATCTCCGTCTCGCGCGCCACAGAGCTCCGTGCGCGCATCGGGACCGAGCAAAAAAAGTCACTTGTCAATCTGTCCACCTTTAGATTGTATCATGGTGGAGTTAATGGTTGACAAACAAGAGAAAATGCTCTGTTTAACCCTCCTGTTACCTTAACATTTACTAACATATTTTACCCTCGGGGTCAATTTGACACCAGCAATTAAAACCTACTAAAAATTATTAAAGTTAATATTGCTTCCCTAGGTAAAGTGTGAGGTACTTTATGTTTGTTTGTTGACTACCTAAATAGCCCTTTAAATAAATAAAAAGTTGATATTTCTGATATGTTTGACACAGTGAAAAACAGCCTGGGGTCAAATTGACCCCAAAGAACACCGACATTAAACATTGAATGGGGTCAAATTGACCCGAAAGGTAACAGGAGGGTTAAACATTCTGTTTAGGATGAAGATGTATTAATGTTCCATATGGAAGAAAACTGCTAAATAACTGCTGAGTTGCAGCACCATTGTATAGAAGAATGTATAAATGTATATATCCGTCTTTTGTCATAAATCTCTATGTTCTCACAAAATATACCGAGAATATCGGTAATATGTGATTAATCATGATTAATCCACAAAAACCTGTGATTAACCCGATTAAAAATTGTAATCGTTTCACAGCCCTAATATATATACAGGGGTGCACATAACTGGTACGCAGGTACGCATGGGCGAAAATAATCAACAATGCGTAATGCCACTTGTGTTACTTAGCTTTAGCTTTGTCTGATTTCTGGCTGAATGAGCAGAGTGGTTTTCCGGTAGCAACCTTTCCCTCCTAAAGACTCTTTCAAATTGCAAAGACGCACAATTTCTCCCTTTCTCATCACTGCTGGAGGCAGACACTATATTCTACAGGGCGATTAATAAGACTTGGCATTTTTTCTTCTTCTTTGCAATCACCCTGCGGTACGTTACTGGCTTGTGACGTCAATGTTATATCATTCCACATGGCTTTACAGCAAGTGAACGTGACAGCTGAGAGCTGCTCTGCGTTTTCACTGCACTCCCTCCCAACCTTTCTCTCTGCAGCCTGCGTCTCTGCTCTTGTCTGGACGGGGGGGTAGTTAAGCGTATTATTTACCCCTGCCTGCCCCCGTGGAGTGGTAAGGAACGACACAAAAAGAGGGCCGTGTCCCTGGATTGTATATTGCGATGCCAGGTCTGCCTCTAAGGGCTCACTCATGAAATATAGCTTTTAGATTTCTGCCATAAAAGCCCAAAATACAATAATCCTACTTAAAATATTATCTCCGATTTATCTACTTCATTGAAGTTTCTCAGAAAAACATGCTGACATAGTTTCGGGGGATGAACAAGCTGCCATTCAGGTCGGACGATATAATCATTGTTTTAGCTTTTGGATTTGAAATAAATTATTCTTAAGACCCAAAAATGCACCAGAGAATTTGATCACATTTTTCTCCAATTGCGGGTCTCAATTTGGGAGTCTAAAAGTGCATGAAGCGATTTACAGGATTGACTCATTATTTAGGTCTCCTATTGAAGAAGAACATAATAGAAAGGCACTGCTTAAGCAATACATGGAGCATTCAGTGGGTCTAACCCTCGGCACTGGCAGCCAATCCATAAAGCTTTGGTTGTGCAAGAGGTTTAGAGTTATCAGAGCAGAAAATAATATGAATTGAAACTGGAGAATATTAAATGAGACAATGTACTGTTTTCATGTGTATACTAAATGTGCACCTTTTAGAGAGACAGACACCTTTGTCCACTTCAAGATTTCTAATGAGCAGTTGAAACATTCAACTCTGAAGGGTTTTCTTGTCTAGTCAGGCTGAAACATTTAAGAATTGCACCTCCAATCAAAACATGTGCTCAGCGACAGAGACCGTCACCAAACTCGATCAAAATGCATTCGTACGAGCAAACAAAACTGGGAGGTTGACCTTTACGAAAAATAGAGCAATCTTTTGACTCATAATGTAGTTAGAATGTGATATTGGAATGAATTAGTCTGTAAATCCAAAGCACTTATTACAATTTTTTGTTTTCTTGCCTTTTGGTTATGGTCGAATAAGTTCGAAACTTCTCGGTGTATTTTTATTAAATGCAATCACCTTTGTCGGAATATAAAAGAGATGCTGATAACTTTATCGCTTTGTCTTTGCAATCCACAACTAACAACTGGGAATGAACTTCTAGGGTTGTAATACCAAATAATAACTGGAGGTAGCTATTTCAAGCTTTCTATGATTACCTCTGATTTAACTATTATTGTCAGCTATTAGTTCATAATATTCTGTTGCACTCTTTAAATCCCTCATGTGCATTACGAGGGACACGCTGGACATGCACAACCACAGATGTCAGGTGGCACAGCTCTTGCCCCGCTGTCTCTCCCTCGGGGCATTGGGTGCATTGTCAGAAGCAGCACTTTTAGTTTGAATATTCATGATGTGTCAACTTGCAAAACCTCTGCACCCACATTAATGGAGTGTTTGTGAAGAACAGGTCAGGTAGTTGTTCATACATGAATATAGAAGGTCTCACAGTGGCTAAAACTATTCACTATTAGAAAATGTAACGCTTTTTCTTTTGCGTAATTGAACTACAACACTCGAAAGAGCCAACCGGCTCAACACAGTGCTGCCGAGTCTCAAAACATAAACTGTGCAACTGACGTTATAAAAAAATAGTCATGGGTGAGTATGACTAAAGTAATTACTGCAAAAATCTTCAAATAGTTGTATTTAAAAACCATACGTGTCATAATATAGATTAAATTAATGATGCAAAGTAGGCAAAGAAAATGTATGTAAAGCGTCAATTGTCTTGTCCATTGAGTTCCAGGACAACTTGGGATGTATTACCCGCTCATTTACCGGGATACAAATTAAAGGTGCGTTTATACCTTAGGGGCTCTTTCCCAGCCAAAGTACTGTTGCTGTCGTTGTCTGCAGTATAATATATAATTCACATGATTTAAGGATCTTGGTCCAAATGTTCACAGTATATGTGTTTGGGGTGTCCTGCTATGTTATTTTCAGAAGCACTTGACAGTCTACCAATAGCTAGGGTGTAACACGATACATCATCAAAAGGCTGAGGACAATCTGCCTATTGTGACAGTGATTTCAAGGTTTGTTGAAACTCTTTTGAAAGAAACAGTTTCTTAATCTCTACTTTACTTTGTTTTAAGAGTTCTCCAGACACATGATGCCAAAACTCTTTACAACCATTTTCCAAGCAGTGGCTGTGTATAAAACCACGCGTGGCTGCTAACACCCCCCCCCCCCCCTCCTTGCAACTGCCGGACAGAAGACCAAAGACCCTCACAGAAAGCAGAAAGAGGGGTTGACTGTTTGGTGTGCAAAATGCGTGTGAAGATGAAGAACATGTGTGACATCACCAGTGAACCCTGAGTGACTCCTTTTGAGATCTGCCTTTGTGCCTCTTTTTGTCGGCCTCTGTGACGCAGAAGTGGTCTCATTAACAGAGAAGTTATATCACAAAAGATAATTATCTCATGCTCAGTTAACGGTTGTTCTACTTCACTGACTAGATTACCAGAACCCAGGACAGGAAAAGCTCAAAAAATTATTTTTTTTAAGATTAAAGGGCATCAACAATCGCTCTTATCTGCATAATTGGCGACACCGCTAATGTTGTTGGCCCGATTAAGTAAGCTCCATCCCAGCATGCAGTGGGCACAACACCTCAGGCAGGTTGCCAGTAAGCTGCCTCAGAAGGCCAACAGAAAGACAAACGGACACACTCACCCGAACATTAATAACTTTGACATTCTCACAAATCCATAAAAAAAAGAAAGAAGGAAAGCATGATGATGACCCAGGTCATAACATGTGCTGACAATTTTAGTTATTTTTTCCTCTAAATGGATTGTGATGCATTGTCAGATATTCAATTGCTAATAACACAATCAATAACCTCTTAACCAATACTTTTACACAAGTTCTTGTTGTCTTCATACATTTTCCAAATGTCTGTCTACAGTGTACAGTTATGTACTTTTGTGGAGCAGACAAACAACAAGGTAACTGAAGCAAACAATTCACGTAGCAATTGAAAAAAGAAAAAGGATTACCAATTCAAAAATACATGATTGGTTTGATAAAAGATACAAGAGAGTGTCCTGTTTCAACTTCAATAGGTCACCTGAAAATAAGTACCACATGATGTACGTATGTAAAGAGACTGGAAAACTAACTTTCACATAAAGGTTGGATAATTTAGTCTTACTCAGGCATTATTTAAGTTTTGGAGTCCCTGAATCTACAATGATTGTCGATCGAGTCAAAGAGAAATGTGGATTGGGAATACTCTTATTAGGGTTTTTCCAAATACACAATGTTTCCTCAGTTCTTTACAAAAAAACAGATGCTAAACAAGCAGCTTGGATTAAGATATCAACATATTGTGGTTTCAAAAACACCTCATCTTAGAAAAAGTTGACAAATGTTGGAGCTTAGACCCCCGTAACGGAAAACTTACTTAAATAAATTATATTACAGCATCTATATAATATATATATATATATATATACATACACTGTTTACTTCTCGCTTATTTTCAGTTGGATAAAAGTGTAAAGATGTAATAAAAGAACAATGTTTCATAGGACAAAGCACAAAGGTTAAATTGTGTTTTGTCTGGAATGATCCAACCTGTTTTTATGTTTCAGTTTTCATGGACCGTTTATGGCCAAACTCATTGTGACTAGTAATCTGCTAATAGCCTAAAACACAATAAGGTGGAACAACAACTGATGGAAATGGAACTGAGACAAACCGGTGGATATACATTTTTAGTTCCCTTATCATTTCTAACAAAGTGTGAAGGACACAAACACAATGTGTGTGAGCTGGTGGCTTGGCATCCACTAAAGAAATGCATGTTTTATTTTAAACTACATTTTTAATGCTGCCAAGAATGTTGCCATTTATTTACACACAAATTAAGTCAGCAACTTTTATCAGCTTTTTGTCCACCACACATTGGCTGGAACATGATAGTCTTCATTGAGAATGGACATCACTCAATCTCAGTGTATTGGTTTACAAAACTAATGCAAAGTAGGAGGGAGCAACATTTTGCGGTGGACCCGTTAGCTAATGTGTGTAGACAGACTTTATACAGCTTGTTTATACAAGCAAAAAAAAGATGAAGAAACACACGCCGAATGTGGACTGTAGACACTGAATAATCCCTGTGTGCTCACCATCATTTTGTTTTTTTGACTGCTCCAATCTGATGGGACTGTAGGCCACATAAATGATATGCTGCTGGCTGTGTTGTTATTGTATCACTCACATTTCATTAGGTATCTGGTATATACACTTTTAAATAGAGATATTCCCAACCAAAAATATAGATAGCCTTAAAATGACGAATGCAGAAAAAGAGATTGCACACACAAGGGTGCCGACAGTGAATTAAAAGTATCCAAATGCTGTAAAGGACAACTTTTTAATAATTGGCTGAAAAGCAAAGCCCTTGCTTGGCATTTAGAGCACATGTAATAACGCTGCAAAATACAATATTAATTTGGCATCTACCTGTAATAGTATACAATGTTCTCCTTTAGCAGAAAACTTGAACACAAATGTCCTTATTGCATGTCTAATTATTTGGTTGCATGTGTGTTTGTTCCCCCTGTGGGTCAGTAGTTAGATTTGTCTTGTGGGGTTGTTGTTGTTGTTGTTGTTTCATGACATGAGAGTGTGCCTTTCCCTGCTCTGATGCAAGTGTACTGTGGGTGGCTGTCGGTGGTCAGGGGGCCTACTTAATACCAATAACAACAGACGTGTGGTCCTGCAGGGGGATACATACCTGTTCTCTGGATATACAGGGTAACGAAGGTCTGCGGGGCATTTTACAACTGCCATAATAGCTGGTCGACGTCTCCCCCAGTGAAACACAGCTGGACCTCCTCCTAGGTCTGATCACTGGGACCTTTTCCTCCGCGGAGGAAATCCCAGTCGGCGTTTCCCTCGACGGGTAGTAGCGGTCAAAGCAGAGCCCCAACAGGGAGCCCGAAACCCCCGCGAAGCAGGCGAAAAGCGGTCTGAGCAGCGCCGGCAGACCGCTCAAACTTGTGAAGGAAACCAGCCACACCACGCTGGAGAAGACCAGTATGAGCACACTGTGTTTGAGTTTCAGAGTGGGGATCAGGGTGAGCAGACCCACACATCCCAGCACGAATAACAACCTGCCCACCATTTGCATCTGGTGTTGGTCCTCTCCCCATTGCAAAAACCGCAAAACCAAAAAATCCCCGAGGTAACACGATGCTGGCAGTGACATGAGCCAACATTTACTGCTCTCCTTCTTCTTCCTCCTCAGGTAAAACGTCAGAAAGAAGAAAGCACATCCTATGCTGAATAAGGGACTGATGGACTGGGAGAAGCCCGACAAAAAAGTCCGCAAATCCCAAAGCAAGTCACTTTGCAAGCTCCTAGAAATGAGGAAAGAAACCGCGAAGACTACAAACGCGCCGACGTAGAGGGCAGAGACCTTTAACAATTTTGAATTAAGAATGTCTTCCTTGCAAAACCTGCACACGTTAAACAAAAAACCCCTCTGATGGTCCTGTTTCAGAGGGGTGACGCAGCTCTTCACATAGCCGTTCCTGAAGCCCTCTGAGCTGTGTACACTTCCAGCTCCGTCGTGGTGCCTTATTTTACTGTGCAAAAGCTCTCCTTCCTCCCGTGCAGCCATGGCTCGACTGTGGCTCCTCGTATCCACGCAAAAGTCCCCCCTCTTCCAATATTCACGCCGTGTTAACGCTGAACTACATGACAGCAAACGCACTCCATGGTCACTCAAACGTGCTCCAGCACTTGGACTAAAGAAAGAAGGTGAGATGTTGTTTTTACAGAAATGGCGCTCTCTGTCGCCACCTAGAGGCCACAAGGGAGACCGACCGGAGCTTTGTATTGTGGAGCGTTGAGTCAATCCTGTGCCGCATCGTTAATGTGACATAATCAATATACGGATGGGTTGCAGTTGAAGACCACATTTTATAAAAATCATATTTATTAAAACAATTAAAGAAATTAAAGAAAACACCACGGGTAGTGTCCCCCTCCTATCCTAGTTTCATTGGTTCGGGTATTCCATATTTGTAGGAAATGCTTTATTATTGATTTAAAAGGCGTTGTTCGACACGATTTAAACTCTCCACAATTTAAATGTCACTTGTTTAAAATAGAGATAAATGAATGAATGATTTAGCCAAATGTTACAGAGTTTGTTAACATATTTATGGATTCTTGTGATTCTTCGAATATAATTAGAATTGTCTGAGCCATAGTCTAATTGTTTAACTAAAGTAATACTGTACCGTAATAAAACAATATTTGGGCTTTTGGTCAGTGTCGCCACGCTGCATCAAGTTGCTCTGGGATCGTTTGCTTTGCCTGGTTGGCTCAGTGGAACGAATGTCGATTAAACTGATCATAATAACAATGTAACCGGTGTTAGCTGTTGAGTAATCGTCAGATAGCGAACGTTGAATAAATATGTATTGTAACATTTTCCGAGATAAAATAAATGTTCAAAGAAGAACGCCTCACCTGGATCTCTCAAGCGAGCTAAATACACAGAGGCGTTCCACACACGTGAGCTCACCGGCTTGTTGACATCCTAAACTCACAAGAGCGTTATATAAACCAACAAGACTTGATTGTCTGAATTGAGGATACGTAGGCCTATTGATACATGTGAACTGACAAGTTCTCACCCTATAACAAAAAATGCAGTCCCTTATTTATTGTATTACTTTGTCCAGGCATTTCATATCAACAAGCAACAGCAGAAGACAAACTGTGTTGTGATTACCAACTATCTGCTTCCACAAACAGCTTGTAGACATTTTACACAGCAGAACGTGTGTAATGTCACCACAGGATAGGATATTAACGATGACTGCATACCATTGAGCAATAAATAGAACAGGGGCGTCTTTAATGTAATGACTTAAGCTTATGTCTCTGATGATAAATAAAAAATATCCGCTGTGAAAAAATGTCATCAATACCACATTTTAGTAAGGTAAAGATTTAAATGCATGCAGCAACAAATAATGGACGGAAGAATAAAGTAGAATAAAAGAGCAAACAACAACACAAGGTTAGAGAAAGAACCCTTACCCACTACAATAAACTGACATAGCCTGCCTCGACCCAACACAAAGAAAACACAAACAGAAATGTATACTGATAATTTATTAAGCTCCAGGAAATAAAAAAGTCTTATCTTTTTGTACCGTGGGCCAAGTTATCTCAGGTCATAAAAGACACTCTGACTGTGACTGTGCCATGTGGATTGCATATTTTTTTGATTTCCAGATGTATAGGCCTTCTTGCATTTACAAAAAGCTATCTTGGATGTAATATATTAAATTAAGTTTCTATAATCCCATACTACTAAACGTGTGTCACATAGACTGTAAACAAAGGTGTGTCATCAGACGTTTCTGAAAAGTAAAGATCTGATGACATATCCTTAAGTGTTACTCCCAGTCAGTGTTTACTGTTGGTTTGAGTGTGTTGTCAGTGTGGGGAACAATGCTGCCTTTTAACACTGAATACACGTGTGTAAATTAAATAAAGGCCTATGTGAGGTTGATCTCAACTCAATGTGTGTATTCTCCACACCACCATTTTTGAACAACTTTTGCTTATGTGTAAACATTCTATGAAATTGTTCACCAGGGTCCTCTTATATATTTCGTCCTTTATTTCATATTTATATTCCTTCCTGTAATCTGAATGATCTGGTACAATATCTATTTCCTGGCCTAAGAGAAACCATGCCCACAGAACAGGATCTTTTAACTAAGTTAAATGAGAATCCCATAAACAATTAATCTGGTTGTAAGCATACAGAGGAGAGAGCAGCATGGGTGTTGCCATTGCTCTTTTTCTGACAAGGTTATGTCGTGTAATGTAAACATGGACTTTGGTCTTGACTTAAACCATACACCCTCTTTATCATAACAACTGCAATTTAAATACCTGTGTAAACATGTGAATGTTAATCAGTGTAAGAATTATTGTCATCTGATGTGTTGTTTTCAGTCATACAATACGGTTACATTTGCAGCGTTAAGTTGTTTTTGCAAAACTGATCAGTGAAGTACTTCTTAACGAGATGAATGAATTGCTGTTATTTCTCTTTTAATGGGATTTTTTGATCACAATAACAAAAACGATAACATAACTACAGTTAATCACGTATTAACCTTTCATATTAAACATATGATTAGTCAAAACAAGGTTTATGTGCCATTTTATAAGGTTTGCTATAAAAACCTACTTTACGTTATGGATCATAGTTGATCATATTTGTATGCTGTGTGCTTAGGGTCTTTGGCTATGCGTTGTTGAAGATATTGACTGAATGAACGGTTTCCGTGCATTGACTGTTTCACCAAGACTAACTTCCACTGGAGGGTGCTACATACCGATACTGAATACTTGGTAGTTGGTAATACATGACTGTACAACAGTACAACATTGTATTTACGAGCTGTACAATACATTTAAAATTATACATGGACTTTTTCTTTTGTGTTTACAATAAATACATCACTATTCATTTTTTTATTTGTATATGAAAGGGCGGGTAGTTTATAATTGATGTTTAGGGCCCAGTACATTATGGCATTTAATTTAGTCTAAATCGTCTTTATTGAGAAACGTCTTCAAAAATCACCCATGCGCAGTAGCGTTGGCGAGAGTGTGGCCTGAACCCAGCTTTCAAATATCGCTCATGTCTGTGACGTTTCGGATTAGTTTTGCTCTGGCGTTTGGACCATCCGGCGCACCGTAGTGATGTGGCTCAGAAAGTAAGCTTCCACGTCAGTAGGAAGTAGTGGAGAACTACAGACAACTCGCCAAAGGAATCACCTGAGCATTTTTACAGATGTAATTATCTAAAACTGGGTGTCGAAGGCCAGGTATGTTATGTTACTTACTGTTAACCGATATCGCGTTGAGTGGTGTTTCTTCTCCTCTGACCCGAGGGAAGTGCTAAGACAGCGAGCTAACATTACTGTCCTCCATTTCATTGCTAGCCTGGGCACAAGCTAGCCGGGCGTTAGCTAATGTTCGATAGGTAGCAATTGGTTATATATAGCTTCATTTCACGAAACCAATTGAATAGTCCACTTATTTGGCTATATGATGTCCGCGTTTAATTTGTCGTTTTGATGTACAACGTGTGTTGCTCACGGTGGCAGCGCTCCGGACGCTAACAGTAGTTTATGTTAATGCTGCGTGTCACACTTTCTTAAGTTGTGTTTAATCACCTTCTTTGTCATGACATTGCTTTTTTATTGACAGTGGTCTAGTTATATAGTGTGAACATGACCTCCTGTGTAACTATAACGTGTATTATATATTCAAAGACAGCTCGGCAATAATTCAGCTCCTCTATTTGCGTTTGCTTTAACAGCAGGCTGTCATGGCATGGATGTCTCCTTATAATTTCAGCTATTTATTGCCAATTCCATTCGGGATAAGTCTTAAGTTTCCAAAAACAAAAGACTTATCTGTATGGTTTGGGTGCACTGGTAACGTTATCTGTAGCATAGGCTACAGGAGATTTCTCAATCAACTTATATGTTCAGTGAGTTGCTGTTATGCTGGTGACTGTTACCCAAATGTAACAGGAGTGCCCAGCTGCCATTTGTAATAACATCTTAATGCAGAAAGTTAAAGTTTCATTAAATACCCTTGTTGACCGGGCCTTTATTGTTAGGGCCGTTATGCAACACAACATGTGTGCAACACAACATGTGTGCATTTTCTACCTGTGAGGCGAGACTACTGACTACTTGGATCCTGCTAAGTATCTTCTTTAAACTAGTTTTATCTGCTAAAGTTACTGTTGTATTTGTTGATTAAAGCTGCTAGATTGTTAGTCTGTCCTGTTTTAAGGAGTTGTTTTGGTAGAGAGGTGTGTCCTGTGTTCCGACACCTGAATCTTCACTGATTGGACGAGCGATCGTCACCTGGTTTCTATTGAGTGTCATTTGAATACCAAAAGCCAAGGGGCGGTGTCAACGTGGCTGGCTGAGTGTCTTTAAAAGATCTCCGGGCCAAGTCTGCAGTGTGCATTTTCTACCTGTGAGGCGAGACTACTGACTACTTGGATCCTGCTAAGTATCTTCTTTAAACTAGTTTTATCTGCTAAAGTTACTGTTGTATTTGTTGATTAAAGCTGCTAGATTGTTAGTCTGTCCTGTTTTAAGGAGTTGTTTTGGTAGAGAGGTGTGTCCTGTGTTCCGACACCTGAATCTTCACTGATTGGACGATCGTCACCTGGTTTCTATTGAGTGTCATTTGAATACCAAAAGCCAAGGCGGTGTCAACGTGGCTGGCTGAGTGTCTTTAAAAAGATCTCCGGGCCAAGTCTGCAGTGTGCATTTTCTACCTGTGAGGCGAGACTACTGACTACTTGGATCCTGCTAAGTATCTTCTTTAAACTAGTTTTATCTGCTAAAGTTACTGTTGTATTTGTTGATTAAAGCTGCTAGATTGTTAGTCTGTCCTGTTTTAAGGAGTTGTTTTGGTAGAGAGGTGTGTCCTGTGTTCCGACACCTGAATCTTCACTGATTGACGACGATCGTCACCTGGTTTCTATTGAGTGTCATTTGAATACCAAAAGCCAAGGCGGTGTCAACGCGGCTGGAGGTAATTGGCACTAACTTGGGCTCATAACCGGGTGGGGTTTTCGCGTCAGCTGTGGCGTCAGTGTGACTCATCGGACGAAGACTCGGAGGACAAAGACATAGGAGTCTTCCGTTGGAGTCAAGACTAGAGGACAAAGACATAGGAGTCTTCCGTTGGAGTCAAGACTCGGAGGACAAAGACATAGGAGTCTTCCGTTGGAGTCTTCGGGTGGCTGAGTATTTCCCATTTTTGAATATGTGTGTCTTTTCCATACCTGTGCGTATCTCTACTCGTAGTTACTATAGGACTCGCTCATTCATGTGCGGAACCCCTCCTCTGTTATCCTTCCTACCCGTTCTACTCACACCCAGCACCTGGTCACAGGAGGCCTCTGGAACTGTCAGTCAGCCAACCGCAAGGCCGACTTCATCTCTGGCTTTGCTGTGGAGCAGTCGCTTGACTTCCTGGCTCTCACTGAGACCTGGATCACAGCAGACAACACGTCTACCCGGCTGCTCTCTCCTCTGCCTTCTCCTTTAGCCACACACCCAGACCCTCTGGTGGGGTGGAGGTACAGGTTTACTCATCTCACCCACATGGTGTTTCTGTCCCTACCGCTTCCTCTTTATCCCACTGACTTTTGAGTTTCATGCGGTGACCGTTACTCATCCGGTCCAACTTCACATTGTTGTTCTCTACCGTCCCCTGGTTCTTTGGGAGATTTCTTGGGCGAGCTAGGCGTCCTCCTATCGAACTTCGCGGAACACGGCCCCCGCTCATCCTTCTGGGTGACTTTAACATCCAGACAGAGAAGTCATGTGATCTCTTACTCTTATTGTCTTCCTTTAACCTCTCACTCAGTCCCTCCCCTCCTACTCACAAAGCCGGCAACCACCTTGACTACATTTTCACAAGAAACTGCTCTACCTCTAACCTCACTGTGACTCCTCTCCATGTCTCTGACCACTTCTTCATCTCTTACTCTCTCTCGCTCTCTGGTACTGACAACCCACCCATATCTACAGACTCTGCACCTGTACGCCGCAACATTCGCACCCTCTGTCCTATCTGCTCTCCCCTCAACTGACTGCTTCTCACTCATGCATCCTAACTCTGCCGCAGACACTCTCCTCTCTTCCCTGTCTTCATCTCTTGATTCTCTTTGTCCTTTTAAGACACGACCGGTTCGGAAATCCTCTCCGGCTCCGTGGTTGTCGGACTCGGTGCGCCGAGAGAGCCACCCTGCGGCGGAAAGAAAATGGCGCAAATCGAATCAAGCGGAAGACTTGCTCTTCTATCAATCTCTCCTCTCCTCCTTCTCTTCCTCTATCTCTGCAGCCAAAAGCTCGTTCTACCTGACCAAAATTCAGTCTTCCTTCTCTAACCCCAAAAACTCTTCTCTATCTTTTCCAACCTCCTTGATCCCCCCTGTCCCCCTCCTCCTTCCACCCTTTTGCCGAGCCACTTTGTCGACTACTTTACAAACAAGATAGGCGACATACGCTCCTCCTTTACAAATCCATCTTCTATCACCTCACCAACACTAACTTCTTCATCCCCCTCTCTTTCCTCTTTCACCCCCTTGTCTCCCAATCAAGTTCTTAGCTTGGTGACCTCCGCCCGACCGACCACCTGCGCCCTTGACCCCGTCCCGTCTCCCATTCTCCAGGCTATTGCTCCTGACCTTCTGACCTTCCTCACCCATCTTATTAACAGCTCCCTCTCAACTGGCTGTTTCCCTAACTCTCTGAAGGAGGCGAGTCAACCCTCTCCTGAAGAAACCCACGCTCGACCCGTCTGAAGTCAGCAACTACAGACCGGTCTCTCTTCTTCCTTTTCTCTCCAAAACTCTGGGCGAGCTATCTTGAGCCAAGTGTCCTCCTATCTCCACAGTAACAACCTTCTTGACCCTCACCAGTCTGGATTCAAGGCCGGCCACTCGACAGAGACGGCCCTCCTTGCTGTCTCTGAGCAGCTTCACACTGCTAGAGCAGCCTCTCTCTCCTCTGTCCTTATCCTTCTCGACCTTTCTGCAGCATTTGACACGGGTAACCACCAGATCCTGATCTCTTCTCTTCAGGACCTGGGGATCTCAGGCACTGCACTCGCTCTTTCTCTTCCTACCTTAAAGACCGCACCTACCGGGTAACTTGGAGAGGATCTGTGTCTGATCCTTGTCCTCTCACTACTGGGGTTCCTCAAGGCTCCGTCCTGGGTCCCCTCCTCTTCTCTCTGTACACAAATTCTCTCGGCTCTGTCATTCGTTCGCATGGCTTCTCCTACCATAGCTATGCTGATGACACCCAACTGATCTTCTCGTTTCCACCATCCGAAACACGGGTGGCGGCACGAATCTCTGCCTGTCTGACTGACATCTCTCAGTGGATGTCTGCTCACCACCTGAAGATCAACCCTGACAAGACTGAGCTACTATTCCTTCCAGGAAAGGCTCCCCCACCCACGACCTGACTATCACCTTCAACAGCTCTGTGTTGGCCCCTACTCGGACTGCCAGGAACCTCGGGGTGACACTCGACAGTCAACTCTCGCTGACGGCCAACATCGCTGCGACGACGCGTTCCTGTAGGTACATGCTGCACAACATCAGGAGAATACGTCCTCTTCTTACTCAGAAGGCGGCGCAGGTTCTGATCCAGGCTCTGGTCATTTCACGCCTCGACTACTGCAACTCCCTCCTGGCTGGTCTACCTGCTAAGGCCATCCGACCCCTGCAGCTCATCCAGAATGCAGCAGCTCGACTGGTCTTCAGCCTCCCGAAATTCACCCACACCACTCCGCTCCTCCGCTCTCTCCACTGGTTACGGTGGCTGCTCGCATCCGCTTCAAAACACTGGTCCTGGCGTACCGTGCTCTGACGGATCGGGCCCCGTCTACATCCGGGATATGGTCACACCGTACACCCCGGCACGTTCGCTCCGCTCGGCAACAGCCAATCGTCTTGTGCCTCCTGCACCTCGAGCTAATCACTCTACATCCAGACTGTTTGCTGTCCTGGCTCCTCAGTGGTGGAACGTGCTCCCCACTGACATCAGGACAGCAGAAAGTCTCTACATCTTCCGTCGGAGACTGAAAACACACCTTTTCCGACTATATCTGGATTAAAACACAGATTAGCACTTCAGTGGCACTTAGATAGCACTTACTTATGGTACTTTTGTAGTTCGACTATGTTGAGGAAATGTTACTTCCTGTATTCTTGTTGTTCTTAGTTTGTACTCTAGGTTGAAATGCACTTATTGTAAGTCGCTTTGGATAAAAGCGTCTGCTAAATGACATGTAATGTAATGTAATAATCCAACTAAGCAATGCAACATATGGGTTTTATTAGCAAAAACACAGAAGCCACTTATTACATGCAGGTGTTCATACGCAGGTTATGATACTTTCTGTTGCACTTCTGGTTGGATGCCAAACTGCATTTCGTTGCTCTGTACTTGTACATGTGTAATGACAATAAATTTGAATCTAATCTATCAAATACTTTTTTAATTGTCTTATCCAGCGGCATTAAAACAAGATGTACTGCACATGCGATGCACACGCCTACGGCTCAACAAACAATTGTCAGATGCCCTTAGGCATTGACTTCGGGATCGCTTCGTGCAGTCATTCCTTTTGTACAGACTGGGCCTAGTGCAGTTCCAATCTCATGGGAGACCAAGTGCACAGTCCTTGTTTAGTGCAAAAATACATTGCAAAATATATCGGAAGGTAAAATGAGGTGTGAGGTCTGAGTTAGTCAAATCTAGTGAGTATCTCCCAGTGTGACAGACTTTGTAGTCGAAAATAATTTATTTATGTTCTATTTCACATATATATATATATGAAATAGAACATAAATACATTATTAATATATTTATTTGTGTATATAAATATATATATATACACATACAAGCATATAATAATTAATAACATGTGGTAGCTTTCCATCAAGGTTCTTGACCAAGCTTAGTGAAGGACTGAAGCATATCCCAGCGTGCCTTGAGTCAGAGGCAGATAGACCAGGACAGGTCACAAGTCTATGGCAGGGCAAACACCAATTTCCAATAGATCTGTTGTGCATTTCTTTAAGAGGACTCTGGAAGGAAACTGCTTTGTTAAGTGACAGTACTAAATATACAATGATCTACTATGCCGTACAATTGCAGTTTACATCCTGTAAATAAGAAGTGGTTATATTTGGTAAGTCATGCTTTGTAGACTCATTAACTCTGACAGTTTTCCAGTAAAAAATAATTCTTGATACCTGGATGACTTAAAGTTCTTGATAAATTTGTTTGTCATGCTTTCTTAGGCTGCTGCGAAGACAATTTAATATTATCCCAGTGCTTTATTCTCTTTCCAGAACATTTGGCTGTACAGTATATTTATCTTGTTTGTGTCTGTTGTTTATGCATATTTAGTTTAGTCTGCAATTTGAAGTTATATACCACATTTGCTGTACTTATATTTATGTGTATATGTTTTCTTTGCTACTTACGAGATATACTGTTTTTCTCCTTCTTTTAGGTATTTTCCAGTGAGCAACATTCATTGGGATTCTTCTAAACTGATACAAACCCAGCAGTAAAATGACAGCAGCAGAGAACGTGTGTTACACTCTGATCAATGTTTCATCTGACTCGGAGCCCCCTTCTGAAGTCAGCCTAAAAGCTGATCTAGGTAACTATTCTAAATATTAATTCGCAAAGCTATTTTAGGAAACCTTAATAAAACATGTAGATGGGAAATATTAATGTCTCCATCTGAATAAAAGGTGGGTGAAATTTAAATTAGTGGTGCTCAGAGTTGAAAAAGTAGTAAAAGAATACACATTTTTTTTAAACATCTCTTTTCTGAAACAATGTCTTGGTTTCTCTGGATAATCCAAAAACCTCATTGGTGAACATTTTCATAGGGATTATTACCTTAATATAAAAAGCCTCAAATTAAAACAGTTGACAGTGAACTCTATGGGTTGTCCAGAAAAGCTGTACACAATGTAGTGTTATCTACAAATAACTAAAATAATGAATTGCTCATCAAAATACAAATCGCTTTATACCCTCTGAAAAATGAAAACTAATTCCTTCAGAAAAGTTGTAGGTTAAGATCCATAAAAGTCATAATGCATGCTTGAGGCCTTGCCGATCAGATTGATAGTAATAATACTATTTTTTTTAACAGAGAAGGGGGAGATCAAGGCAAAGACTGAAGCCCTGAAGAAGGTCATCATCATGATCCTGAATGGTGAGAAGCTGCCAGGACTGCTGATGACGATAATCCGCTTTTTGCTGCCACTTCAAGACCACACCATCAAAAAGCTGCTGCTGATTTTCTGGGAGATCGTTCCCAAAACAACTGGAGATGGAAAACTGCTTCAGGAGATGATCCTGGTCTGTGATGCCTACAGGAAGGTGAGATTCATCGACTCACTCATAGATATTTTTAATCAGGTGTTCCCTCCATCGTTATACACCATGTGTAACAGCGAGGAAATACTGTTTATAGTAACGATGTGGAAACAAAAATAAGTCTTATTTTGTACCTACTAAATTGTCCTGATGAAATGGCAAGACGCACTCATCTAAAGGGATAGCTGGGTGGCCGGACTGCTGAACCTACATCATTTGTAATCGTATATGACGTTTGAAATTGTAACTCTGCTAACCTATTATAACTTATATTTTTTCTTTCCTCTATATTTATTATTTTAGTATTGTTATTGTGTTTTATTTGTATCATTTATTAATGCTCGAATGTTCACCCACTGCTGGGATCCTGCAATTTCCCCACTGTGGGACTAATAAAGGAATATCTCATCTAATATTTTGGTTTCATTTATTGTTTTTTAAATCATGTGAAATCTTTCTCTCAATTCCAGGACCTGCAGCATCCCAATGAGTTCATCCGTGGATCCACTCTGCGTTTCCTGTGCAAGCTGAAGGAGTCCGAGTTGCTCGAGCCTCTCATGCCAGCGATCCGGTCTTGCCTGGAGCACCGTCACAGTTATGTGCGCCGCAATGCCGTCTTGGCCATTTACACCATCTATAGGTACCAACTGTTAAATAGTTTATGTTTACTTGCTTTCCACACATACATATGTTGTACTCTATTCTTTCATTCATTCGACAAACTGCTATATGATATTTTCTTGTTTTAGGAACTTTGAACATCTCATCCCAGACGCTCCAGAGTTGATCCATGATTTTCTTGTCAATGAGAAAGATGCCAGCTGTAAGAGAAATGCTTTCATGATGCTGATTCATGCAGATCAGGTCCGTAGCATACTGCCCGTTGTCTTACTCTTCCTATTGTTGCGTGCCACTATGACCTACAGTATCTATCCCCAAGGCCCACCTTGTCTCCTGTCATTCACACAATCGCATCTTACAGGACCGAGCCCTGGATTACCTGAGCACATGTATTGACCAAGTTCACACTTTTGGCGACATTCTCCAGCTGGTCATTGTGGAACTGATTTACAAAGTGAGTCGAGGCCTTTGTTAGTCTAAGATATACTTCGTAACACAACAGCGTACTATCAGAGGATCTGCTTTAATGCCTGAACTCTTCCTGTGTTTGCTAGGTTTGCCACGCTAACCCCTCTGAGCGCGCCCGGTTTATCCGATGCATCTACAACCTGCTGCAGTCCTCCAGTCCTGCTGTGAAGTATGAGGCTGCTGGTACTCTTGTTACCCTCTCCAGTGCTCCCACAGCCGTTAAGGTACATCACCCAGGTTTATCTTGTGTGTGTGTGCTAAATACTGTATATACAGTACTGATATTGTCCTACACATGACCCAATAGTGGTGATGTCTTTGGTCTTGTACCTTCTCTGATGCACTCTGTGTTTTGTTGGACTCCAGGCTGCTGCCCAGTGCTACATTGATTTGATTATAAAGGAGAGCGACAACAATGTGAAGCTGATTGTTCTTGATCGTCTGATTGAACTGAAGGAGCACCCAACTCACGAGCGTGTACTCCAGGTACGTTGAATTATTGCTGTGGCTAGTTTGGGCTGCAATTACCAAATAGAATGTAGTGCCTTATAAACCTAACAGACTATTGTCCTCTATCTCAAAAAGGTTGTTATTAAAAACATAATTTACCAAAATGTAGGCCCCCATGAAAAAATATACTATTGACCTTTCAACATTTTAGCAGTAGTAGTATTTATGATGTTAGTCTTTTGAGTTCAACAAGTAATATTATTTGATATGAGACTAAACCTAATGTGTAAGAAAATATACAGATTTAAGTTTTCTATTTAGTTTAAAGAGTCAAAATCAGCAGAACAATCAGTAAGATGTCAGAATCTGGCAAACGTGATTTTATTCTGAGACAGCCCCTATATGCTGCACCATCTCCGTTAAGACCGAATGTGGATGTCGCCAACACTGTCTTTCCTTGTTAGGATCTTGTGATGGACATCCTGCGTGTTCTCAGCACTCCAGACTTGGAGGTCCGAAAGAAGACCTTGCAGCTGGCGCTGGACCTCGTTTCATCACGCAATGTTGAAGAGGTCAGTGGCGTGCACGGTATACCTGTGTTATTGTTGATTTCATGTCCAAACATGGATACCAGGGGGAAAGGGAATATACTGTTATTAGTGACATCTGTTTGTGTTCTAGTTGGTGATTGTTTTGAAGAAAGAAGTGATCAAGACAAACAACGTATCAGAACATGAAGACACTGATAAGTACAGGCAGCTGTTGGTGCGCACTCTACACTCCTGTAGTGTCCGCTTCCCTGACATGGCGGCCAATGTCATACCTGTGGTGAGTTTACTATTATTTAGCTCTTCAAGTTTGTTTTATTTCATCGCTTTCTGAGAGAGACCCAATAGTGGTTTACACTGTTTAATTGATAGGAATATAGTAAAGCAGTTTGTGTTGATATATACGATTTACAGCTGATGGAGTTCCTAAGTGACACTAATGAGGCAGCTGCTGCTGATGTGCTGGAGTTCGTACGAGAGGCCATTCAGCGGTTTGACAGCTTGAGGCCTCTCATCATCGAGAAGATGCTGGAAGTCTTTCACGCCATCAAGACTGTCAAGTAAGACTTTCTAAGAACTTTGAGGGGAATATTATGCATCATCTGGGTTTATGTCTCCTCTAATGGTTTTACAAAGCAAGTTACTTTTGGGTTAGCCTATGCGATCTATATAAATAGGTATGTCGGTCAACAGTTAAGTATGTATTATTTATATGTGTATTCAGTCTTTACTAATAAGAAGTCAATTCTCGTACTAAAACCATACCTCCAATGTCAGCTGATCTTTGAGGAAAAATCGCACTTTGCAGTAGTTCACCAGTTGTGTGTCCTCTGAGAAGTGATGCAAATCGAAACAAGTAGATGGACAATTGAAAATACCACAAATGGTACGTTTAAATGACGAATATAAATGTTGATCAATCTGGTGTGATTGTCAACCGTTACTTGGACTTGGCTGAGCTTTGTCATTAGAGCTGGGCAGTGTATCAATACGGGAGTATGAATGCTCTTGACCTTTGTCACCATTGTCATATTTTAGGATCTACAGGGGAGCGTTGTGGATCTTGGGAGAATACTGCAGCACCAAGGATGATATCCAGAGTGTGATGACAGAAATACGCAGGTCCTTGGGCGAGGTATGTTTGTCTTCGATTGTCAGAATTTGATGTTACACAAGCTAACCTGACAGTCCTTTTTTTTAGTTGTTACAAATATCTTGACATCTGTGTCACGTGGACAGATTCCGATTGTAGAAAATGAGATAAAGAAGGAGACGGGAGAGGTGAAAGCAGATGATGAAGTAAGTGTGGCTCCAGCCCAGAAGCTGGTGACAGAGATGGGCACCTATGTGACACAGAGTGCCCTCAGCTCCTCCAGGCCTTCAAAGAAAGAAGAGGATAGGTACAAACTGCTACTTTCTTTTTGGTGTGGGGTCTTGTCGTATGCCTGTAATATTCAGTTGATTGTATGGAGTTTGGTCATCTCAACACACCCAGTTCACTCAGTACACACTGATTTTGCTGTTGCAGACCTCCACTCAGAAGCTTCCTGATGGATGGAGACTTCTATGTGGCAGCTTCTCTGGCCACCACACTGACCAAAGTGGCCTTGCGCTATGTTGCTATAGTTCAAGACAAAAAGAAACAAAATGTAAGTTGTTCTCTCTTCACTGACACCTTTTGTAAAAATCCTTAAACCAGCAGCCTGTTCCTCTGATCCATGCTTTCTCGCTGTCCTTCTCAGTCCTTCGTTGCGGAGGCCATGCTGATCATGGTCACTGTGCTGCACCTGGGGAAGTCCTCTTTGCCCAAGAAGCCAATTACAGACGATGACGTTGACCGCATCTCGCTGTGCCTCAAGGTTCTGTCCGAGTGCTCACCACTTATGAATGACATTTTTAACAAGGAGTGCCGCAGATCCCTGTCGCACATGCTGACTGTCAGACTGGAGGAAGAGAAGCTGTCACAGAAGGTAATCACGGCTGATTCAGAGGGCTGAACTTAATATTTAATCTTGTGACAGTTGGGCACAGCTGAAGCAACACCACAAGTAGAGGAAGTAAACTCATGTTTTGTGTTGATGCTCTTCACAACAACATTGTCGCTGCAATTTCTGTCTGCACAAACTGTTACTTGATTTTCTTTTTTCTTTTGCTTTTATACCTTGTTTACTATTTTAGATATTTATGGTGTTTGGATTCCGTAGTGAGCTCCTTATATGTCGGATTATGCCCCAAAACATAACCATATCCATTTCTTATTCTGACCACAGAAAGAGTCTGAGAAACGCAACGTCACAGTGCAGGCAGACGACCCGATCTCTTTCATGCAGCTGACGGCCAAAAACGAGATGACTTCTAAGGAGGACCACTTCCAGCTCAGTCTGCTGGCTGCTATGGGCAACACTCAGAGGAAGGAGGCTGCGGATCCCCTTGCTTCAAAACTCAACAAGGTACACCACAAACCCTGCCAGAGAATTATGTTGAGCACAACCCGACTGTGGGACACAGATTTTGGGCTGTAAATATCATCTCTGCTAGGAAATTGGACTGATTGATTTTTATCTTGAAAACTTGCCCATTCATAGTTGTGATTATAATGCATGAATATTTGAAGAATTCAGTGTGACATTTTTCTCAGAGGGAGATGCTTCTTTTGATTGCTCAGTGGGCAAGAGAACGATTGTTTGTGTTTGGATTTGTACTGATATTCTATATACTATTTAATTTTAGTTATCTAAAGTTAATTTACGCTATGGGGATCATTTTCTATACGTTATTGTTTTTATTTTTCATCCCGCTGTACTTCAAATGCACTGCAATAAAAACCCTTTTAAGAAAGTGAAGTGCCAAAAAAACCTCTTGTGAGGAAATATTATTTAGTTATAATAGAATTAATAATTAAATGTAATTCACGTTTTTCTGTTCTAGGTCACCCAGCTGACGGGCTTCTCAGACCCAGTGTATGCTGAAGCGTATGTTCATGTCAACCAGTATGACATTGTGTTGGACGTGCTGGTGGTCAACCAAACCAGTGATACTCTCCAGAATTGCACTCTTGAGCTGGCCACTTTAGGTTAGTCTGCTTTCTTTTCCACCACATTCGACTGCACATGTTCGCTTCTCTCTATTCATGCTTATCCAAGCCAATCACATTGTGCTGCTACATAGTGCTACGTATGCATTTCACTCAACGTGTCCTTCCCACAGGGGACCTCAAGTTGGTTGAGAAGCCTTCTCCTCTAACTCTGGCTCCTCACGATTTTGCGAACATCAAGGCCAATGTCAAGGTGGCGTCTACTGAGAACGGCATTATATTCGGCAACATCGGTAAGAATCATTTGGTGTGTTTACCGTCACATTTCAACTTGTGTTTGTTTCGACGCCTGTGGGCAGAGCATGTTTTCTCATTTGTTGGGTATGTTTGATTCTGTCTGTTCAGTCTACGACGTGTCGGGAGCTGCTAGCGACAGAAACTGTGTCGTCCTCAGTGACATCCACATTGACATCATGGACTACATCCAGCCAGCGTCCTGCACCGATGCAGAATTCAGACAGATGTGGGCGGAGTTTGAGTGGGAAAACAAGGTGAGCATTTGCATTTCTACTTTGTGGCAAGGTACCAGAAACAAACGGGCTTCACACAACTTTGTTTTGCATCATGAATAAAATATTTTTTCAAGGTTTGTTATTCTCTAGTTTTCTATACTCCCCATTTGTAAGGGAACACATTGATTTATATTCAACACATCACTACCCTTACTTGAATGTTATGGATGTGGAAGATGGCCTCTAAGGAATTGTTTCTGTGTCGTAGGTAACGGTGAACACCAACATCACTGATCTGAACGAGTACCTCCAGCATATCCTCAAGTCCACCAACATGAAGTGTCTGACTCCTGAGAAGGTTGGTATGAGACGTCACATACAGCAGAGCTAAGAAAGTAAATTGTGGTTTTAAAGAATCAGGAGTGGCCTTTGTCAGTAATGTATCGCCACGCCCATCATATTAAAATAAGTGCTTCAATACTTTGCTGTTTTACAATATTCTCAACGCGTTTCTTTTCGTCTCGTGAACCAGGCGCTGTCTGGCTTCTGCGGCTTCATGGCTGCCAACCTTTATGCTCGTTCTATCTTTGGAGAAGATGCCCTGGCTAATGTCAGCGTCGAGAAGCCCATCCACCTGGGACCAGACGCACCTGTCAACGGACACATACGCATTCGAGCCAAAAGTCAGGTGGGTCACAGCTGCTGCAGCAGAAGGACTTACTCATCTCTGAAGTAGAGGCTCAGTTGAATTTATTTGCTCTCAACTTGATAAATGCTTTTTGAAGTACCACATTTAATCTAATAACCCGTTGAAAGAATAGATAAGGAGAGTGAATATATGAAATGAGCTGTGATGTTGCACTAAAAGCGTTTTGCTCTTATCAGTAAGTATACAATCTGCTACAATAAATCCTCCCTCCTTCGTTTCACAGGGGATGGCCTTGAGTCTCGGTGACAAGATCAACCTCTCCCAAAAAAAGTCAAATATGTGAGACAACCCTGGTCCAGATGTAAAAGTCCCTCTTCTGTCATCCATCTTTTCATCACTGATAATTAAGAATTATATGGTTAGTTGCTTCTGTGCTCTTCTTTTTTTTCTAACATCAACGCTGTCATTTCGGTAATTTTCTTTTTCTGTCCTGTTTAATTTTCAATAAAGAAATGTATTAAAAGAGACAGCACTTTGCTTTATTCATTGATTGAGTAGAGCCACTGTTTGAGGGCTTTCTCCTGGAATGTTTAACTTTATATGAGGGTAAATGTTTAGTGAGTGACTTCAAAGCAAATTGTTTGTCAAAGGAGGTTGTGTCCCAAAGTGGAGGGACTCGAGCCTGCAGCTCCTGCTGTGTCCAGCTTCACTGCTCCGGGCTCTAATTAGAATTCCTCAGATGCCACGTGTGTAACTGATAGGAATTAGTTCTGTTGTCCTCCCCAAATTAACAATGAAATCACAAAGACTCTTGAATACATCCATATACATGGATGATACAGTGTAGAGAGTTCACTGGTACCCTCAAAGCCATCTGTGAGTTGTACACTGTGATAATGAGATGGAGATGGATTAGTGTTGGCAGAAGCTTCCATTGCACTTGCCCTCCTGTTTATCATTCATGAGTAAAGGGACATCTCTGTGAATGTACCAAATTAAAGGGTCACAGATTTACAATATCTGAAATATTTCTCTCCAGGGGCTGGAAAAAGGCTAAAAGGTACATTTGAGGTCAGAATTTCAACTCTGAAACTTAATAGTTTGCTGTCTGGCAGTACTGTCGCAATCTCGTATGGTTGATATTACTCTATGATATAGATATTACCATAAAACCAGAGATTTAGCGGCCTATGTTTTTGCACTGATTTTCAATTGTTGGCAGACAGTACTTGCCTCAACAAAGATTGAAGTTGCATTCTTTACTTCCTCATATTTAGTTGTGGAACATTTATGGTGGCTTTATTTGAATCAAGCCAAATGTCAAAACAACTTCTGCTTTTCATCCTAAGATATCTCTTATTTGCACGTTGACTAATGTGTTATAAATGCCTCTTCCATTTTATTACAAGAACTGCTGCAGCAAATCTTTTTGTGTCCTCGGCACTTTAAGCACACATAGGGGACACTAGATGGCGCCACATGTGTCAACGCAGTGTTGGTATTTTGCACAGTATAATCCTAAAAGATCTGTCATAACATGGCATATACTTAATATGTTGACATAATACAAGTCATGCTTGTACACACTGAAGGAAAGCCATTTCAGATCAGCTGAAATGGCTGCTCTTTTATTTTCATAAAAGTGCTAAATCGTGAAAAATCATAACACAATTTCAAAGTGCAATGCAAACATGTCGAGCTCCTGTAGATTATTATTAAAATTACAAGGCCTCATACCTTTTATGAAGGGGACTTTAGATTAAGTCACCAATGTGAAGAGCTGAAAGCCACTAAAATATATATACAGTATATTTGTATAAGGCATGTTGTGCAGCTATGTTGATCACATTATTTTCTGAGTTGTTTAGCCGAGTGACTCAGTTACAGCATTATGGGGGATTTCTACTTGTAGGAACCAGTATTATGATAGTATTGCAAAGTGATGTGTGAGATATAATCCTGTTTAAAAAAAAAAGAAGAGGTGTATTTCTGTGTTAAAGACGCTCGAAGTGGTCCTCTGTACACATGTGAATTATTGGTTTACAGTATAGTGAGAAAACCCGCCCTGTGAAGAAATACTCCTTAAACAACGTTCAAAACAGACTCCTAATGGTTTTCGTGAAGATGATGGTGATTAATGATGATGATGATGATGATGATGATAGCTGCAGGGCGCCTTCATCGTCCATGTACTTTGTGCAGTTTCAGTCGGCTCAACAGACCTCGCTTCTACGTGTGTTGGAGGACAGGAATGTGGCAGCAGGGGAGAATGATAGGAGTCTTAGGACGGGGCTGCAGGGTCGGTTCCGGCTTGTTTAGGTGTGTGTGTGTGCGTGTATGCGTGCGTGTGTGTGTGTGTGTGTGTGTGTATACTGTAGGTGGGGTGTTGAGGCAGTCACACGCCGCCTGTAGAAGCTGCAGGGCCTCTAGCGCCAGACGTTAGTACTGGTCTGCGTGTTCACTCCTCCTCTCGGATCCACAGCGCGAGCATCGCAGTGTCTCGGCAGGAACACGGTGTTGCGTGCTGACCGGCGCCCGGAGCTCCGCAGACCCCTCTCCGTCTCCCCCGGGCACTCACGGGACTACGTCGACGAGTCGTCTCCTTGTTTCTTTCTTATATCTGGGCTCCACTCCTCGCTCCGGTCTCTCTCGCTGCAGGGCCTCTTCAGTTTACTGGTTTTGGGGGGGGGGGGGGGGAGAATAAAAAGTGGGTGTTTGCTGCTCACTGGTGTTCCGGCGGCGGCGGCGGCGAAGTGTCCTCGATGGCAGGCTGGAAGGACGGCTCGGTGCAGGAGAAGTATCGGCTGGTCGTGGTCGGAGGCGGCGGGGTCGGGAAATCTGCCCTGACCATCCAGTTTATCCAGGTCAGTAGCGCGCGCCCGTCCCTTGAATTAAGCCCCGTGGCCGTGATTTGATTAGCCCAGAACACGGCGCAAGAACCGGGGAGGCCGGACACGGGAACCCCGTCCGCGGCTACCGGGGGTCTGCTTTCTTTACTTCTTTACCGAGGCCTGCAACTATTTACCGAGGGGCTGGTGGGAGATGTTGGGGAGAGGTGGCGAGGCTTATTGTGTGAATTAAACGAGGAAGGAAGGCTGTCACTTTAACTCGACCAGAGCCGAGAGCTCCACTTCCACTTTGCAGTCCACAGACGCTAGTCGGAAGAGAAAGCTCTTGTTTTTATGAACTTGCTGAAAAGTACAGCAGCTTATTTGGAGCCTCTGTTAAGATGGACTCTGTGATGACCTCTCAGGAGTTTCGGGTGGAGGTGTCAAAGCTGAGGCAGAGAAAAGTTGCACACAACTCACTGTCCCTGTAAAAATATCATTTGAGTACTGATGTCCCCACAGAGAGCATATGTACTTCTGAATTGTTTTCTTCTTCTTCTTTTTAGAGCCACTAAGCTGTTCCAAATGTCAATAGAAATATGTGGACTAGACAGAAGATCTGTCAGAGTTGAAGGAATGAGCAACAGCAGCACACTGTCCATTGAAAGATGATTAACTTTTATGTTCACAAGTAGACTTTCACCAAGGCAAGCTGCCGGTTCACCTCATTCAAAGCACTTCCAGCAACTGAAGGCAACCTAGTACACTAATGTAAATATTCTTAGACATTAAATGTCGTCATCCTTTTTACGGCAGCCTACTTCATAACGCGTCTGTGTCTCATAGAGCAGACATGTACCAGTTACCTCCTCGATCCCTGGTTGCATTCCAGAACAATGCACTTACCCTGCCTTGCTTTGACCTTCCAGGCTTTCATAACAGTCATTTAAGCAAAGGCCCTGGAAAACACAGACACACACACACACACACACACACACTAAGATGACAAACGTTGCCCTTTGCCTTGTGTGTTTCCCCCTCGTGTCAGTGTGTTACTGATCAGACTGCAGGCAGCTGCATGTCTCCACACTGTCAGACAATAGTGGGCTGGCACACGCTTTAGAGGGGGGGGGGGTGGTGGTGAAATGTGTGTGTGTGTTGGGGGAGTTGGGTCTAATGAGGGTTCAAAAAGCTCATTAACTGCATACCAAGTAAAAAGGGATCGGATTGCTGTTGCACAGTTTTGTGCCATAGCCTACTGACCTGAAGTCAGTCATAACTCTAATAATTTAATTGGGAAGTTCCTCATTTGTAGTGTTAACCACATTCTTTACAAATAAAGTAATACATATATATATATATATATGTTTATATATCGAAGATCGTACTTTATGGATTTTTGTGGATTTCTCAGTGTATTGAGATGGTGTTACACGCTAATAACCAAGGCTACACGAAGGGGTCTCCTGTCAAATTAATGGGCCGCCACAACAATGTTCCACTGATTCCAAATCCCACTATTAAATGACCGAAAGCACATTATTTCTACCAGGTGGGTGAGTTCAACACAAGAACATATCATCAAGCTGTCTTCATTGGGCTCTTGCAATACATTTAATCTGGGAGGTAAACAGTAAAGTACCAGGGTGTACCGTCATTCTTTTTAACATCAACTTTGTGTGGATTCAGTGTGACCCCCCCCAGTTAATTTCCTGGCATACAGCGTGCCGTGAAAGTGAGAGCGATTGAGATCTTGACTGCAACATGCATCCTCTCAGAAGTTTCTCGAGGTTGCCTGCCAAAGGAAAAGACCTAACAGCTGATTGTGAAGTAGCGGCTTTCCCAAGAACTATGTGAGGTGTTGAGGAGGTGGGGGGTTTGAGTCAGTCTGGGTGGGTTAACGGTCATGGACCATGTGGAATTTGGCCCTCCACCAAAAGGAAGTCCCTCTCCTGCAGCTTTTAGGACCTTCTAGTTTTGTATGGAAAAACATGACCTGCTTCCTGAATTACCCGTGCTACGTGCCATGTGTCCGTGGTATTCCTGACAGGGTGTTAGATTCAGTGTTATGAATTATTACAGATTTTTTTTTTTACAGTTGTTATCAAATTGAACACATTTGACCATTTACACCAGGCTCAGTGAGACGGCGCTACCACAAGTGACATAAGTCTCTTTATAACCACCAAACCTTTTTTTAAACTCTTGGTTGGTTTGCTTCTGAGAAATGCTTTTGCAAAACTTTTTCTTCAAACAGTATTTGCATTCTAATGGATCCGGTTTCCATGAAATCCATGATGTACAAACATTATTGAATGATTTGACTACATGTGAGACAATTTATCAATTGATAGCCTGTCATCAAGTAGGTAAGGAGTTATTGTTGTCTGTGGGCTAGCAAACATAGGCTATTGAGGTAGTTTTGTAACCAGTCTACTTTACTTTCTCAGTATGATTTCATATGGGAGAGGGGCTCCGACAGTTTGAATATCCAGAGGGGTCTTTGTGTGGCATCATGAGTTATTAGTTGTTGTGCGCATGAATGCCTGTGTGGGTGAAAGGTGTTTCAATCATGTTTCATTTGAAAATGTTCAAAACCGGAGCCAATAACTCAACTAAGATCCTGAGTTTTGGCACGAACATCAACATTACTTTTTGACTATCAAAACTTAACTAAAAGCAGCCCTAGAGAGATGTTGGCTATAAAAAGTTAGGATTTATACCAGGAAATATGTGATCAAATTATTAAAGGCTATGAATTGATTCATGCCAACTTTTGACAGTTTTTTAAACTCAATGCTTTGGGGCACATTTAGGCATTTCTGAGAAGTACTGAGCTTCAAACCCCAGTGCTAATCACGAGGGTGCTGAGCAGAGAGTCTGAGACGACTACTGTGTGCTGGAGCAGGGATTTCAGGCAGCACTAACAGTGGCCGGTCCCTGGGTGCTGCTGGCCCCCCGAATGCCAAGCAGTTGACTCAAGCCGAGATAGCATTGTGACGACATAACATTGAGTCATCTGACAAAAGTTGAACAGTGTGTTTTTTTTATTTTTATGTGACGATTGGAAGGGAGCGCGCGTGCTCACATGCTTGCTAATATTAGAGTGGTGGTGGCCCTGACCACTGAGGGATTCATGCACGAGAGCACAGAATCATGGCTGATCAAGTCAAGACAGATTAATTGAGGATTGTTGTGGATCTCAGCTGGATTTACAGCACATAGGGGACCCCTCTCTTTCTCTCTCTCATACTCCTACTCCATTTTCCACATATCTCACATATTTTTGGATTACTTAAGATATGAGGTAATTCAGGAGGAATGTTGCCATAGGTAATAATTCAATAGAATAAACATGGATTTGAAGTGCAGCTTTTCTTGGGCATGTTGAGGCAAGGTGGGGTAGTAATGGTAGTGTTGAATGTGGTGAGCGCCGTTTCATGTGAATTTCTCAGAAACAGCCACAGGTGGTTAGACAAAGTGTTTGCAGCGACGCTTTTGTGCGCGCGTGTGTGTTTGGGATTTAGTTTAGAAGTGTAGTTGTGTGTAACGGCATACATGACATACTCTTAACCGGCGCTCCTTCATCCCCTCTAAGGGTGTTAATATCTTTTCTTTGTAATGGAAGATTGAACCATATGACTGTAAGCTCTGTTGTACTGTTGGGTTGCAGCTGTGCCTGTTGGGGCAGGTGATGAGAGGGCATTGTTTGTTTAGCTATGTGGCAGAGTCACCTGTTGATTTCTCACAGAGCAGTATTAGGGGCTAATAAGCCTTTCATTGGTTTTCACAACATGAATTCTAACCAGAAAATACAACAAAATAAATGTATATATATATATATATATATAAATAAAAATAACCAAAATAAATATATATATATAATATATATATATATTTATTTTGGTTATTTATATATATAATATATATAAATAACCAAAATAAATATTTAAAGACGCAGCACCATGTCACCTTGAGGAAAAAAAGCAAACTTCTCTAAATTGCGGGCAGTGACTGTTACACAGAATAGCAAACAATTCCTTTAGACTGTTTTTGTGAATGATTTCACAGTCACTTTTCTTATGAATCATCCATCCGGTTGGCAACATCAGCATGCTCAAAAATGAAAGAAAAGACTTGTTTTCCATATGTTTCAGCATCCAGTGTGTGTGTCATAGTCATAGAAAAGCAAAACACTCTTCGTCATTTGATGATAAATGGTTGTCATTTAAAAAAAAAAGATTCAATTTAGTAAAGAAGCTGGTGATACACTCGCATTCATATCCGTTTCATGTTGGTGTGCTCCATTGAAATCCGATGACATGCCCATGACATGTAAAACAATAGCCAGCTTGCTTTGAGCACAGCGCCACACAGTCGTCTCCGCCTTACTTCCCCCTCACCACCACAACTAGTTACCTCCATTTTATATAATTTTTCCTTTTTGGTTTCCTTATAAAAAATGTATGTTACAACTTAAGCTGTGTATAGATTGAGAAGAGACGTGTTTATGTTTAATATGGCTTCCTGGAACTCATTGCCAATGTGTTCAGAAGGGTTCTAGAATCTGTTTAATGAGTGTAAAGCTTTTGCTTTCATAGACCCATTGTTCTCATCTTTATATCAAAACGCGATCAGATGTGCCCGGGTTCGTGAGCGTGGTCGGATAATGTGCACTGACTCATTAAAATCCACCTCAAATGCAGGTTTATTCTGCTGCTCTGCGGGGATGAGAAAACATTTCCTTTCACATATTGGCCTTAACTGTCCATCTTTTATTCTCCGCTATGTTCCCTCTATGACCGTCTTTCTCTTTTTCAGATGTCACCATGCAAGTGTACATACTTAATTAAATGTCGATACTTGTCAGACCTCAGTGAACGTCCAAGTCCAGCCAGATATAGCCTATCATAAGTATATTTCTACGGTTCACGGTTTTGTGTGACCAATCGGTTATGAATTCAGCAGGCCTTGTGGTTGGTGACTATGTAGAGCTCAAGCAACAGAGGTTGTGTTTATTGAGCATACATAAACCTTCACAAGATGATGTTTCCTTTGTTAGTCTATTGTGTGGTCAGGGTTCTGCAGTGTGTGGAAGTTGGCGTATTATAGGGCCAATAGTAAGCCTGTTTCCTTTTTACGGATGGTTGAAGGGCGTAAAGTTGGCGATATTGTCTCTTTGCCAAAGCAAAATACAGCCACATTTACTTCACATTTCCCATGATTATGTATTGTTCCCAGTTGGGGTATCCTAATGTTTTTAGTGACCGAGTAGCTCCCGTTATAGTGTTTATATTGCTGGGTAAGCAAAATGTTTTTCCTCCAGACTTTGATGACTTTCAGACCAAAACATACACGTGTGCATAAGCAATATCAAAATATAATGTGCAGATTGCCATGAAATATACTGAGCACATTCTCGCTCCCCAGAGGAAGAACCATTTCAATTTGACATTTGTATGTTTCTTTTTTGTTTTGCCAACCTCAGGCAAAAAAGGCCATCCTCTGACACACAATACCATACACTGTTATGGGCAGGCTTGTGTGAAAGGTACATTCACGCCTACAGATAATTAGATACTAATCAGAAATAATTAAATGTCCAATCGGTATATTCTTTGTGCGATTCAACACTTTTGAATAGTGACATGTGATGAACATCATCTTTGATTTGGCTTGTTTGAATAGATAGATAAATACAATTCCGTTGCTGAGGTTATTTGCTTGAATCTGGCAAAACGCCATGCAGCACGCCATAGGAATGTTCATGCCAAAGGAATGTTCATGCCACAAGAAGTTGGGATCTGTAAAGACACTCCCAACCATCTGGGAACGCTCTAGAGACTGGCAGGTCATCCCTCTTCGCTCCAAGCTAATGAGAAACTAATGACTATCCAGGGAGGGAGACTGCTCTTCATTAGCAATAGCATTAACATACAATAAAGACGGTAATACAACATGAGGCACAAGTGGATTATAGTTTATTTTGTATGTATGTACCAGTGTTTTATCATCATGCTCACAGTAGAAAGGATCCATTGTCATACAGAAGAACTAACAAGAGTAGATGTATTGTTTCACAAATCACTTCACACAAACATTTTACCTTCCCTTTATGTCAGTTTTTTCTTTTTTTTAGTGGCCGTAAAACACATGTTTACTAAAGTTGGTGTGGATCCATACACACACACACACACACATACCAATACAGATAAAAACAATAGATACCACTCAGCTTCTTTGTGAGTGTGCTTCCTCATTCCGCATACGTCTTCTATATGTCTGTTTGATATGCGTTTGTGAAAAATGAGTTCTCTATTTTGTATTTTCCAAAATAAGTCTTCTCAC
The DNA here is from genome assembly GCF_029220125.1 of Pseudoliparis swirei. Taxonomy (NCBI): domain Eukaryota; kingdom Metazoa; phylum Chordata; class Actinopteri; order Perciformes; family Liparidae; genus Pseudoliparis; species Pseudoliparis swirei. The sequence continues at coordinate 13,250,721 of NC_079391.1, read as the reverse complement.
TTGTCATGCCATTTTTGTTGTTGTGAAGAATGAATTACGTTACATTACACAATAGTTTCCTTGTTCAGTAAAAGGAGAACTTTATCTCTGACTTGTGGCCTTTAGAGGGTTCGTTATCTGACAGGACAGAACTTATGACGCCCTCCTCAAGCCAAGAGAAATGTCGGTGATTATTAGAATCGGTCCGTCCAGAGCTATTATAATTTCTAAAGCTCTTATCGAAAGGTTGTCTTTGAGGATGATGAGATATAAATATAAGATGCATGTGTGTACGTGATGCTCTCTCAAGTAAACCACTTTCGTGAAGCATCTTCTGTTTCTCATAAAGCCGAGCTGTTAGCTGGAGGCGAAGGTGTGACCCAGAATGTTGCCCACCACATTACAGATCTGAGATCAGACGATGATTTGAGCCACTCCTATCTCTGCTGCAGCAACCACGAAGAAGATAATGCTCATGAATACTGTAGAATCGGCATGTATGTACAAGTCACAGTCAGGAACGATCAGAGAGCAGAGAGTGATTATCTGTGTGGGATGATAGTTATCTAATATGCATTCTTGAGGCTGTGAATCAACTTGTCAGTGGATGCAGATAATACGTATCCATTGTGTTTTAGCTTTGTTTTGCACACCAAATTGCTGAAATGTTCTCACGTGTTGTCGGATAATAATCCATTTGAATGGGTGTTCGGGTACACTGCTCACCCTCACAGGAAGGAGGCGATGACTGTATCTGAATGATTACTAATATAACCGCCGAGAATGGTACCCTGCAGTAATTTGCAGATTCTAAAGAGAACTTAAGTCTGACGAAAGAAATCTGCATTGGAGAATGAAGATGTCCTATAGGTACTAATTACCTACAGGCTCTCTCTCTTGGGTTTATTGAATAAAATACTTCCTCTGTACACAAATGATTTCTAAAAGCTGGTTCTGATACTGCAGAGTTTAACACAATAAACAGCAGCATGTGTCTTTGCATTTTCAAGATAACATTGAGTGTTGAAAGGTGGCATCGGATGTCTGTTCATATTATAATCTTGTTGACTTCTTTGTTAATCAGATGGTTGAACGAACCAGGTCTCTTTTGACCCCTTTTCTTAATGAGATGACCTGAATAGATGTTCGTGAAATAGAATTACGAACATTTTTATTTTGTCACTCTTTTGAGTCTGTACTTTATTGAGCATAATTTATACCCCTGTGAACTTAATTTCTCGTGATGGTTGCCAGAAAATATTGTCAAAGAAACAAATAAGAAAGTATTATATTTGAATAGAGATCGACTTGTTTGATCAGAGAAGCTTCTGTTTCGACTTCTCTGACTATCTCAAATTCAGCTCAAAGCAACGTTTCCTCTTTATATATTTATGTTGTTTACATGGAGAACCCTGAGGGACCCATCTCCCATCTAATCCCCACGTTGTCCCACTGATCCGTGGACAGTTGTATTGGATCTTGGTAGAAGAGTTCAGATTGATCAGATGGATGTCAAGATATATTTTCTGTATGATTGTATTGCAGTTTATTTTCAGATCATATTTTTGGTGGCTATTAGCTTGTCATTGTTTAAAGGTTGTCAATATTTTTTTCAGGAGGCGTGTTTGTGTGTAGTATGTTGGTGGTATTATTAGTTTATACCACTTTCCTTTTGTAATATTTATTTATATAAATGGTCTTAAGAATTTAATTGAACAATTACATTAAGTTTGTTTCTTATGTTAATGGCCAACACATAAAATATTGAGTTGCTGTTTTCTAGAAAATTATCTTTTGTAACAACTTTTCACAGGCTGCTTTTCAATTCTAAATATTATATATTCAATCCCATACATGTGTAAAATGCAGTAGGTTTTGATCATTAATATCATGTATTTTGCCACATACATTTTTTTTTATGATATAAGAAGTAGAACCATTGTTATTGCTTAATGTTAACTCCTTGTAACATTGCCCTCTGGATAAAACAAAAATAACCATATTCACCTGTGGTATCCCTTGTTGCTTTCCGGTCACTGCCCCTCAGATAGTCAGACAGAGAGGGCAGTCGGTTCCTCTGTGTTGTTTTTTGGCTATTGTTCAGTATTCACACATCTGTCTGTTTCAGAATAACTGGCCACAGTATCAGGTCTCGCATCTCAGTCGTATAACAACAACTCTGGCTGTGGGAAACTGACATGCTGCTTACTTGAGCAACCCACTTCCACCACCTTCTAACATTACAATTTCATGTCCAACTTTCATTATGACAAGCTTATATTTATTCAACATACTGCTACTGTGTATTTAATATATGGTGTTTATCTTTAGTGGCACTTCTTTCTGAACATGGTCTGCGCCGTTATTTGAAGCGCTGCTGCTTCCTGTAACGTGCCACATGCAGAAGAGGCATTTTTCACGCAGCTTAGTTGATGGAACACAATGAATGGTTCTTTTGAGACGACTATGTTTGTCTCTGATGCCGGGCCCTGAGCTGCCTGCCAGGCAGCTGGTGGACATTTGGCACATCTCATGCAGACACCGTCCAGAGGCCCACGGGGCACCTGCTGTCCATCAGGGGGAGGTGAGGCATGGAATGAGACAGCCCCTCGACAGGTGACAGTACGGCACGACGCGCTGGCCAAAAGTACGGATGGCCAAAGGGGACTGGTGTCCTCCTCTCAGTCTCTGTCCCACTGATCAGAGCACAGATCATAATCAGAGGGGATGTGCAGTAAGCATCAGGTACACAAGTAGATGCATTGAGCAATATCTGAGCTCGGTTGAGTCAGCGACGCGGCTGTTGTGTGACTGTTATACGGATCTAACTCGTGCAGCAAATGTGACACTGTTTTCAGCACCAGTTGGTGTCAGCGAGTCCCGATGCAGACTTGTGCATTGGCACACGCCAACAGCTGCCTAAAAAGTGTGTTTAGTAAGTCCAACCAAAACATTGTCATCTCACAGACGTCTCGAGATGCTAGTTCAAGCATGTAGAGCTCAGGCTTCTGTGCTCACAGAAGACACTCGCCTTGTTGATGAGCTTTTATTAAAAAAAAGTTAAATCTAATAGCTAGTCAGTTGACGTGTCCTGCATCTGCATTAATTAATGTATTTTTTAGTTAAGCTCTGAATATTCCCCCATCTGTATTTGCCTTCATTAAAAAAAAAAAAATACATCATTTTCTTTGCCCAAATAAAATGACTTTTGATGAATGTGGCCTGGCAGGCAGGGTGGAAGCGTCGGAGCCTCGGAGGGATAAAGATGTGTCCATTAGGCGTGGTTTATGGGGAGTTGCCTGCTCCAGTAATAACATTTCTGCTGCCTGTGTTGCAGGATCTGCCGGCCTAAAAGCACACAGCAGTGATTCTGCTGTGTGTCTGACATGATGCCAGTTAGTGGCCCCATTTCCTTTGACATATCACTCCATGCTAAGAATTATAGTCTGCAGCAGAGTACACTGGTGCAGAAAGCCACACTCGGCAGTTGTACCCGAGGAGAGAGGGGAGTTGGAGGTGAAGATGAATAAATTTCTGCAGGTGCTGTGTACGGTTCAGTCTTTTTAGAAGTGTTTTGGAGCTACTTGATCATTTAAAAGTAGGTAGCAGTAGACATTTTTATTTTATCTGGTCAGCCAAATCTTTTCCTTCTCCGAGAGTTCTTCATTTTGAGCTCTGGATCAGCATCCCATTATTCAGTCGGTCATACGGTTTTCTGGGAAACCGTAGACTACAGACTGTGAGCCACACTTCGTTGAGTGACTTTGAATGGGGTTTTGAAAGTCCCACAGTAGTTTCTCTGTCCACACAGCCACTGCAGTAGCTGGTGTCCTCTCACTGAGCCGCCACAGTAAAGCTTTGTTCATGTGAGCATGTGCAGTTCGACTTCTGCTGCAAGACGAGCAGGGGAAGAAGAATGAAACGAAAACATAACGCAAACACTGTAGTCTGAGACCACTGAGTCTCAGTATAACACGGCATACTTTATGGTCTCAGCCAGAATGACGATGAGCTCTATTGGGTGACATGTTGTGCTTTTTGTTTTTTTGCTGTATTTTATTTATATTATAATCCTCACTCCCTGACTACAGGCACTTCACTGTCACATTACTCGCTGTTCTGTCACTGCCTTGCTTCATTTCTTCTCACATTCTACTCCACTTAATATGTGGTGATTTTGATACAGTGTCACATGGGCCAAAGTTTTCCCACTTCCACAAAATCAAGCATTGATGAGGATTCACCAGAGCAAAATGCAGTCAGATGGGAACCACCATGTCCTTTTAGAGAGTAATTCTTATCAAAATATGTCTTTATTTTCTGTCTCTCCCAGCAAAGCAAGGAAGGGCCATAAATAAAATGTCGTTGATAACCCACCAATGGCTGGTCTTAGGGTGGGCTTAATACAGGGAAGGGGAACATTAGTGCTGTCACACGATCAGCTAGAACAATAAGGGCGGTTCACACAGTTCTCCCTCTTTGTGTTGTTCTGCTGAATCAGTTTGTGGGCTTCTAAAGTCGTTGCACAGGTCTCCACTTACACTTCAACAAAGTGTTCTTATGGAACGGAGATAAAGAAATTGTTTGTAGTGTGACCACGAAGAGCCAAACAGGCGGCTTTGAGCCAAGTGATCGGGTGGAAAAAGGTCTTTAAAGGGCACCTCTTTGATTCTGCCCCTTTTGTGTGGGTTCAAAAGTGTTCAGAGTCCAGCACACATTGATATTTAGCAGGGCGATTGAAGTCTTAATGTCAGAGAGGTTAGAAGTGAGCCCGGGGGTTCACGGGTGGGACATTTAGTCTCTGCTTTATTCTCTGCATGAGTGCTCTCCCAACTTGGTGCTAGCTGGACCGTAACTTATTTTTTATTGTGAAACACCAGTATGTCCAAGTCCTACAGAGTTGTGCTTGATTAATGGCAACGAATGAAAATGCTGATTCTATTTAATATATTTATATATATAGAGAGAGATATATAAGTTTGGATATTACTAGTATCTTTAACAATGACATTTCAATTTACAACAACATCACAGGGAATATGGCAATACATTACAAACCCTTAAAGTTTGAAAGTGAAAACATATGGTAAATATAGCATACATATGAAATTCTATATCTAAATTGTAACTGCATTAAAAAACTGCATGCATGCAAATCCATTGTTAGTACAGTAGGTCAAACCAGGGAGCAGCACTACAACATCTAATGTATGACATTTGCTGGAGCTTATCCAAATAGTCAATCGATTAACAATAAACAGAAAATATGTCTCATGATTTTTAATTGTTTGTCAGATTTACTGATCATGGATATGATCATCAGCTGCAGCGTAAACGGTCACAATGGACAGTTTAGGCAATAGGTTTAACTTTCACCTTTTAAAATCTTACTGATTCTCAGCAATAAACAAAAAACACATTGTGGAAGTGGGTGGGCCACCTGGAAGCCCAAAAGACCAAAGACAACAGAATTAGCCTTCACTTATTGGCAAGACTCTTTGAGTGGATTATTCATAATCTTTTGACAATTTGGACCTTGTTTTTGAAGTTTTGACCATGATTTGTGTTTCTTATAATTCAAATTGATTGTTCCCTCAACTTAAGAGCAGCAGGGTCTGTGTTTCCTGTCAGGTAATAGTCCTGGATGGATTTGAGAGTTATGCCAATGGTTGGTCTTGTGGGGCAGCGTTTCAGTAGTCATTTAAGGACAAGGGAATGATTGAAGGGACAAGCTATTGATCTGTTCCGCATTAGGAGGAAGAGAGCTTGTCGGAGTGATGTGAGTCGGTTCATTTAATTCGGCATCAAGCCAAGGTTCAGTGCTACACCCAGACTGCATCTTTTGTGAACATTCACTGAATGCGTTATCACTGTAGATGTTGAATGTGCGATACGAGCGCGCAGCTTTACAGCAGACTCTTGAAAATGGCGAGTGGCAATTAAAATGATTTGTTATTTTCGAGTAATTGTCTGCAGCAATATGTACAGTCTCAAAGCGTTCCCAGCTTCAACAGAATACTCCCCGGTGGCCCTTTAAGGCGGTGGACACATTGTGTGCGCTCTTTCGCTCCGCGTGTATTAGGTATTGAATCGGTGACCTTTCTGGTTTGTATGAGCTCATGGGAAAAGTGGGTGTTTCCACAGGAAGTGCCTTTCCCTCCCCCTCTTCTCTCTCTCTCTCCCTCTCCATGTTGCCTACAGTCTCCCTCCCCCTCAAACCTTTCATTCTCTTTATTCCCACTATTTCTCACTTCAAGTACTCAACAAAACAATGCTCCTCACACAATTTCCTGTGCCACTTGTATAAAACCCTGTGAAACATGGAAATAGCAGCGATGATGGAGAAGGACGGGCGGTGTAAAAATGCAAAGGAATTGGTCCTCACTTCCATCTGTTTAACATTAAACCCTTTTGGTGGCTATTTGATCACCGACAGCTGCCCCCTGTGCAACCCAAGGGGCTCGGTGAAGGTGAAACCTCTGTTAGTTTGGGGACAGGAAGTGAGCCAAATGTCTCTTTTCTTAAACAATGCTCCTTGCTGCACTGCTTTGCTGTGGTGCTTCGGTAATCAAGAAAGAGAGTTATCCTGAAAGGTTACAGTGTAAAAGTACATTGTATACGATATGTATTGAGAAAAACGTATCTAGTCACTTATCTAGTCAATTAAATGAACCATATCAGTTAAATGTCAGAGGGAAACCATGAAAAGAAAGACGGGCATGAATATGTATTCCACTTTACATCTTTGAATTTATTAGCACGTATAAAATATGAGTTGGCGTGTAATGATAATTCAGAAATGGATCATCACAAACCGTCACATTCCACTGCTGAGTAGCTCAAATGTGACCTGGCAGGCAGCAGACGTTAGTGTCCTTCATTGAAATTGCTGCACTTGGCTGTGGCTCAATGAACATGTTTCACCTGTCAGCTGGAGACCCCCCACCACACACATACACACACACACACACACACACACACACACACACACACACACACGCACACCACACACACACATAACATTGCCTCTTGTAGTGGCCACTCCAATCAAGCTTCTTGGTACTGATGTCTCAATTTGTATTTCTCTGTCCTCGGGTTATCGGGTACTCAAGTTGAGTAATGTTCGATGCCGGCACTTTGTCAAAATATGATAAGATCTGGGTTTCTTCCACAATTCCCAATGGGAAAAAAATCTTTTTCTTTATATATATATGTAGATATATATAATCTCCATTTTTCTTTAATTAAAGAGAAACTGCATTTAATGAATTTTTAGTCAAGGTCTGTGAATTCTCATTGGACATCAGGCCATATGAGGAAAGTAATTAACTGAACCGTGTTGATGACTATTCATTTAAGCTCAGCATTTCCTCTAATTATGACTATCTTGGAGGTACGCCCTCAGGTTTTCCCTCATTTCTTTAGGTGCTGTGTGTTTTTGTTAATTAATTGGCTGAGTTTTTTCCCCTTTTTTTTGGTGTAGTGGAAATCTCTTTTCTTTCCCCGTCGGTGCTGAATCTGTGGTTGTGCTGTGTATCGGTAATGATGCTATAATGGTTAACACTAACAGTCAAAGCGGCGGCTCTAACCAAACAAGTAGGATAACAGACAGAGATGGAAAGGGATCTATATTTAGTTTTTGTAAAGCTGTTTTTGTGGAGAGGAAGTGGGTGCATAGTGCAAGCATGATGTTGATTACACGCCTACACGTATCACCCCTTCTTGCTTTCCTTGAGGCCGGCAACTGGCAGCCAGACGTCTCGTCTGAAGAGCAGTCGGCTAAAAAGAAACCTGAGAAGGTGCTTCAAACTATTCTATGAATATATTAGAATTATGAAACACTACCAGTTGGACCACTTACAGCATTTTATACTTAAACACACAATGATTTGATGCTATTTTTGTGGTTTATTTTGCGACAATTTGTCCAATTCTAGTATATATCTAGTACGGTTCAGTTTTTATTAAGTATTCGTCGATTGTCGATCCACAGGGAGTCTATCAACAGACAATTTTAAATCGTGTCATTTAAGCTGTTTTATGGCTTCAGCCTCTCAAATGTGATGATTTGCTGCTTTTCTTTATATTACATAATTGTCAATTAAATTGGATTGGATCCTGGAACGTTGTTTGGACAGACTTGTTTGAAGACATGAAATTGGACTAATGATTACTTCAGATACTGGAATGTTTAACTGATAATGGGATGTTCAACTGATACTTGGATGTTTAACTGATAATGGGATGTTTAACTGAAAAAAAATCACTATTTGCAGCCCTACCGTCTCGACTCTTTCTTTGCCTTTCTTCTTTGTGGGGTTATGTCGCTCCATCTGTTTTTCACAAAGCATCCAGAGAAAGAACCGCCTGGCACAAAGACTCATCCACCGGCTTCATGCTGAAACCGGGCCTCTAGTGTGTTGCCGGTGCAAGCGTGCATGTGCAGTGTTTGGGTGGAGGGCCGAGATGTATGGCTGGAATGTTGGAGGCGAACTGAGTGACAGCTTTGGACTTTGGCGGGGGAACAAGTCGTCTGTGACATCACCTCCACCCTCAGGCTCGTCCTGGCCAGTTGCCTGCTGCAGAGGTGGAGTTTCCTTCCTGGTGAGCTGACCGGGACTGAGTGTCAGCTCACCACCCACCTTGCCACCAACATCTAGCAATTGTGCTTCTTTGTACTGTGTGCTTATCCAACCATTTTCTTTTAGCAGAGGAGAAATACCAAGGGTGTCAGTTAACCTGGATTTACAGCTCACAAATGCACACGGCCCCCGGTGGTGGTCATGTCAGCACAAGCCTAACGATTGCTTCAGTGAGGCTTGAGTTTTTGTTCTTGCTCTATGCAGTAAACACTAATTTAGCTCAGCTTTGCAAAGTTGCTGCAGAACACTCCTGCTGTAGATGCCTCAACTGTATGGTGTAGAGTGCACTTAGATAATGGTTATGAGAAGAGGGCTTTTATTAGTGAATCTTTTAAGATCTAGTGCACACAGGCTACTGTGGACCATCTGTGTATTGGACTGTGTGTGTGCGTAAACTACACTCACACTTTAAGAACTGAGCTGTTGACCCCACTGAGTGTCAGCCGTCTCCTTATGACAGCTGCCCAATGTTTTTCAAAGAAATATGTCTCGGAATCCGTCTGCCCCTCAGTACCTGTACACTGAAGTAACTGCTTGTCTTGTCAATATGTTGGATACCATCTGAGATTTCTTACTTTGTTATATCAACATGATACTGGAATTAGTGAATATAATAACAAGAGATTTTATTTCAACGTTTCTGGATATTTTCATAGACGAAACAATGGAACTAAGAATTTTCTAATAAAAATAATCAATAGTTGCAGTACATTAAGAGTATAGACATTTCCCTAAACCTTTGTTTTGTTACACGTAACGGCATGCGACAACTAAATTCAGCCCTGGACCACCAGGCAGGAGGCGTCAGACCCAGCCAGGTCCAATGGACCCTATGAGAGGTGAAGTCACAAAGACTCCGGGGAGGAAGCAGAGTTAGTCATGTGCAATGGAGAGAGAGAAGAGGAGAGAGGAGCTCAGTGGCTGGACCAGGGCAAACCTGATTCAGCCCTAACTATAAGCACTATTAAAGAGGAAAGTCTTAAGTCTACTCTTAAATGAGGTGAATATGTCTGCCTCACGGACTGAAAGTGGAAGCTGGTGCCATAAAATAAATGTCTGACTTAACAAAAGCAGCCGTACAACAACTATGCCGCAGGAAAATTGAATAAAATGGGCATTGTTTTGACACTCAACCCTGACTTTCAGAGGTTTGATACCACGCCCTAGTTGCAGGTTGTGGATGCAGTAGTAACTTGTGGTTGCTATTGCTCCCCGAGAACTTGGAGCAGCTCTACTTGACTCATAGAGCATGATTCACTGTGTTACATCTGGTGAAGTCATGGACTAATATAAGGATTTATATATATTACTGGACATGACTCAGACTGGCTTATGTCACATAGTTATTGCTAGTCCTCCTGAGTCATGTTGCACTCCCTCACCCAGCCCGTTGCCCTGTTAGTGCTGGCTCTGGTGCTGCTGGCACTGCATAACAACCTCATCTATCACGGGAAACGGCTCTGAGAGAATCAGCTCAGCCAGAACAGGGCGCAAGGCAGCCACACTACCCTTGCATGTGGGAGGGAGGAGAGGAATAGCCGGAGGAGTGTGGCGCTCAATGCGGCTGCCCGAGGTTGACAGAATAGGAATAAGAGGTTGACGGGAAGCTGAGGTCACGTGCTGAAGCAACGGCTGGGAGAGTGGTGGTACGGGTGGTGGGAGGGACGAGAAACACAAGCAGCTTCTCTTCCTTCTCTCTCTTTCTGTCTGGTCGTCTGAAGGCACACTGACAGTGCAGTGCAGCTTGTTCTTGGACACACAGTAATACTGATGAATTATTGAACCATGAGGAGTGGATAACACAGGAGAGTGAGATTACCTGCATTTGCTGCAACAACAGGGAGTTGCAGGGGAGAAGTGTGTGTGTGTGTGTGTGTGTGTGCGTGTGTGTGTGCGCAAGAGACAATGAGTTGGAATCACAAACATTAACAGATCCAAATTAGAGAATGAAGCTATGACTGATATTGATATCTGAGAGTTTAAAACATCTGAAGACAATATATCAGCTCATGACATAAACACACAACATAAACATTGTCGATCTCACGAATGTGGTTATTTGGACCAAGATATAGTATGCACTGAGTAGGAGTTATGTAATGTGATGGTGATACAACTGCATCAGTTTATCACTCAAGTTATTGATTACCCTGTGTGTACCAGAAAATTATTGGTTCTACCTTCTCAAATATTAGGATTTTCCTTTGCCATACATGATAGGAAATACATTTGTTATAATATATATATATATGTATATATATTAGGGCTGTGAAACGATTACAAATGTTAATCAAATTAATCACAGGTCTCTGTGGATTAATCATGATTAATCACATATTACAGATATTCTAGGTATATTTTTGTGAGAACATAAAGATTTATGACAAAAGACGGATATATACATTTATACACAGGGGTGCACAATGCACATAACTTTATATATGAGATAGAGAGAGAAAAAAATCTATATGAGAGAGAGAAAAAAGTATTTTCTGACAAAACAAATAGTCATTAAAATGATAGGTACAATAATCAATAATGTAAGTAATTGTCATTTGCAACCGTGATGACAGAGAGTCTAAATGACCTCAACTATATTTACAATGTGTTTGTACTATATCTACTTATAACAGCCAACATTGTATAAGTCCATACTGAAGATGTCTCCATTCTAAGATAAACTCAGCTAATTGTTTTGGGCATCCAGATTCATCAGCGTGTCTCTAATCGTAATTAAGGTCGTTATTTACCTGCTTCTTCTCTTTACCGGATCTATATCTGGGTTTTCAGTTCTCGTGACCGTTCCTTGTTTTATTGTGTTGGTTTGACATTCCCCGAGCTCTCCCCTCAGCTGTCCCCACTTAACTAGTCCCCGAGCAGAGCGGGAACTACAAAACATGGCAAAAATGTAAAAAATGCACGACTCCTCCTCTGCCCGGCTCACTGCCCTCTGGCCCCACCCTTCCATTTTAGGTTACTAGGAGACCAGATAGTGGCCCCAGAATGAAAGCATCAAAGCCTTCAGGAGTGAGTGGTGTTTTTTTTGCAACTGAAGAAATGTCTACTAAATGTGTTATTGGCACAAAAAACAGCCTAGCTGTCCCGGTACTGGTTGTTGTGTGAGGGGATATTGACATGACGATTGATGTGCAAGTGTCTACAGACAGTGTGTTTACCTCCTGTCTGCAGTACGGTTATAAAGGTAGAAGTCATTACGGCCGAGTGGCTGTTCTCATATCCATCATTATGAAGCCAGCTGATTTGAAATCTCTGTTTCTCAAATCCATGGTACATCCTCACTCTAAACAAGATTTCAGTGTAATGTGTTGGCGCACAAAGTGGAAAATGTCTTCTGAGCTGCAAAAAAACGAATTGTGGATAGTGGTGAAACAGCTCCAGGAACACCTCCCAAAACCCTTCTTGTTGCCTCTTTAACTATAAGTGGCAGTGTTAGACGAAAGTCTCAGTTTGATTGCCTTTTGCACGGGCCAGTGTTGCTTAATTTCCTGTCAGTATCGAACAGTGAAGCATGTTGGCGTCTTGCACCCCCACTGCAAAGATCCGTTTATCGTGAATACTGTACACAGCTGGTGTGTGGTTGGCCATGAGCTCGTGTCTCAATCTGACATAATGTTTAGTCTCCACACATATTCAGTGTCCTCTCTTTTGTCTTCTTCTTTCTCTCCTGCAGTCATACTTTGTCACCGACTATGACCCCACAATTGAAGACTCTTATACCAAGCAGTGTGTGATTGACGAAAGGGCGGCCAGGCTCGACAGTAAGTGCACTCTGCTGAAAAAACATGACAAGAATACACACAGACACACAAACACACACACACACAAAGACTACACGCGTAGTCTATTTGTAGGTTTGTAACAAATTGTACTTGATGATTTGATGGCGAAAGTCTATTTTGCTGTGTGTGTGTGTGTGTGTGTGTGTGCGCGTCCTCCCTCTAGTCCTCGACACGGCTGGACAGGAAGAGTTTGGAGCCATGAGAGAACAATACATGAGGACAGGGGAGGGCTTCCTGCTCGTCTTCTCAGTCACTGACAGAGGAAGGTGAGTGACAGTTCTCGTCATGTGCAAACTCACAGCTACGAGTGCACTTCTGTCTTTCTCTCTTTCCGTTTGCTCATCTCTGTTTACTGTTCACGACTCCACCCTCTCTTTCACTCCTCTCTGACTCTCTGCTAATACATTTAAACACTTAACGTTATGTATGGAGGACTCAAAATGACTTAAGTATAAATAAATAAATAAATGATGCATGAATAAATACAAGAATAAATAAATAAATGCTTAAATAAATGTATAAATAAATAAATAAATACAAGAATAAATGTATAAATACAGAAATAAATACAGAAATTAATAAATATAAGTTATAACTCAACAGGACATCATTAAATAAATGTATTTCTACATTTCTGTATTTCTTCATTTATTTATATCTCTATTTATGTGTCCACACGTATTTCTTCATTTATTTATGTGTGACATTTACGTGTCCGTATATTCAAATGAGCTGGGCGGTCCGAACCTCATTGTTGAACAGGATTGGTCAAGTCGGAGAGCAAGACAGAAGCAATCGATCCCTAGCACTTGGATCTGTAGACGAACAGCGTTTATTATGCATTCTTGTCTGTACATTCTAAATACTACAGTTGTTGAGTCACGGAATGTAATTTAAGGATGTTTTCAGCCGAGAAGTTAGTAGTTTAAGCATCAAATCTGTGGTCGGTTTATCGAGATTCAGCCTAATAAGGATATGCGACGGAGATTTGAGGTCCTGCTCGCGGGACCAGTGAGCTCCGGGCGCTCAGCGCGCTGTGTGGCCGCCGAGAGAAGCCTGATCTCGGCAGGACTTTTTGAAATGCTCCGCTGGCTCTGACGTCTCCGTAGCGGCTAAACATAAGATATAATTAGGTTTTGGAGGATCTAAAGAGCACAACGAGTTCATTATTTACTAAAAGATAACGTTACGTCAATTTGACTGAGGGTTAAGATTCATAATTTCATATTGTAGCGACCCTGGGTCAGGAAAGCTACGAGACGTTGTATATTTATTATCGTTTATTCGTAGCCTACGCCAAACAACAGTGGACACCGCAACACATTCTACTCCACTGTAAAGTATTTTACAGTGAATAATTGGAGTAAATCCATGAGCAAGAACAGTTGATGTGGTGACGTTACAAGACCAGAAAGACCGTCCTGCGTCCTCGAGAGTCTGGACTCCCAAAACCAGACTCCCAAGACCAGATTCCAAAGACCAGACTCCAAAAGAACACAAGTCTGTACTCAGTGTTCTTGGAATTGATAAACAGCTGAAGTCAAAAAGCTGTCTAGGCTAAATTCTGCTAACGGTGAGCTGAGCGAGTCAACTTCAGCATCATGTGCCAGGCAGAAGTAGTAGAGCACAACACACCAGGTGCATTTCACTCCTGTGACCAATCATGCTTTAGACAGAGGTTCGGACCGCCCAGCTCATTTGAATATACGGACACGTAAATGTCACACATAAATAAATGAAGAAATACGTGTGGACACATAAATAGAGAAATAAATAAATGAAGAAATACAGAAATGCAGAAATATATTTATTTAATGATGTCTTGTTGATTTATAACTTATTTATTCATTCCTGTATTTATTTATACATTTATTTAAGCATTTATTTATTTATTTATACATTTATTTATTTATTTATACATTTATTTAAGCATTTATTTATTCATTTATACATTTATTTAAGCATTTATTTATTTATTCTTGTATTTATTCATGCATTCATTTATTTATTTATTTATACTTTAGTCATTTTAAGTCCTCCATAGCTGTGCAGCTAAAAGCATTTCAAACTTTATGTTATACTTTCTTTGAAACACTAAAGACACCAAATATGTCGGGTTTAATTTTGGGGAAATGTACTGTATATAAAAAGATGCACAATATATCTAGAATATTCCCACATATTTTGCAGTAATGATGCAATCATACTGTAAAGCAGTCTTGGGTTATCTTTCATATAATATAAACATCATTTAGCATCCCTAAAGAGGATGAATGGGCCAATACGCAATGTACACAAAATAATACTGTCAAACGCTGATGAACTTAAGACAATTGAAGAGTAAACACTGAGACTGTCATCAAAATAAAGTGTTGATCAAAATTGCGCTTACCTGCAATCAAACTACCAATAGAAGCGTCTACTTAGAGATAATAACTGTGAATGTAAATACATTAAATTACCTTGTAAGGAGAAACGCAAGCCAATAATTGTTAAAAGAAAATCGGGGTTGATGTCATTGAAATCTTAAAAATTCGATATTCCAGAGATTGGAGTGATGACATCTGATGTCACCTAGTTTTATGACACATATAGTATCTGCTGTTAAACCCCATCCTCCCCGCAGTGCAGTGGGCTGCGTTGCCCTGCCCTCAACCCACAACCCCCTTCCAATGTTTATGTCGTAAACGGTTTTTTCCTTCCTCCATTTATATTAGTCAAGTCTTTCCAGATTTACGATGTGCTCACCGAGCTGTCTGCGGGCCCGCGGCTGGAATGCCATCCTGGGTTTGTTGTTGCATTCTGCCTCTTCACCCCCTCCCAGATTAACATCTCCATTTGCTCACGTCCTTTATGTTCTAGTCTGTGGGACCACGGTCAGTTCAGACAACCACCTTTTATGTATCTGTAATAGTGTGGCTGATCCTTCTTTTTGCTGATGTGTTCAGCCCTAGAGTTTCATCCACAGCGGCAGCGACTTCGCGTGTGTGCTTATCATTCAGCTACATTACAATGTCGGGCACGAGGGCATTTTTATATAAATGTATGCATCTACACATTAAAAAACATTATATAACCTGTTCATGTCGAAAACCTCACATAGCACCATGTAACATGTTTTACAGCTTTGAAGAAATCTACAAATTCCAAAGACAAATTCTCAGAGTGAAAGACCGAGATGAATTCCCGATGATCCTTGTAGGAAACAAAGCCGATCTGGAACAACAGAGACAAGTAAGTCCAACAGATTGCAGATATTTGAACCCACTGACTGACACACATTCGCCCTGTTTGATCATCTGAAGAGACGATATCAACTGGAGGATTAACATTAGCATATTTAAAAGTGGAAGCAAGCGTTGCAGCTGCAGCTTGCTGCCAAGATACAGCCGGAGTGAAAGAATACAAGTGACTCTGTAAACATGGTGGTGTCAGGAGGGGAGGATGGATGGAGTGAAAAGGAGTGTGATGAAATGATGAATTCTTTGCCTGATGGTGCACAGCCTCTCATCACGTCCTGCAGTGAGTCCACACCACCCCCTTATGGTGAACACACGCCTTACAGGCACATTTGCTTCAACTCTACTCCACTGCTTCATCTGTGCATGTCTAAAGATAACATGACATTCAGGTTTCAGCCCATCATTATTCTCTCCTTCCTTTTGCCTCAGGTAACCCAGGAGGAGGGCCAGCAGCTGGCCAGACAACTGAAGGTCACATATATGGAGGCTTCAGCCAAAATTCGTATGAACGTAGACCAGGCTTTCCACGAGCTGGTTAAAGTAATCAGGTCGGTGATTTATAAATGCAACTTTGACATTTTGTTCTTTCAGTGGCTCACATTTGCAAACGCAAGAAAGATGAACATCCGGAGCGCTGTTAGTAATGCAGAATACAATGGGGCCTTACAGTGACCATGAATTACAACCCGCCCAGTAACTAAAGACATGGGAACCCCCCAAAAAGTAATGATAAAAGATACATATTTAAAAATCACATAATGAGCAGTTTTTAATAACAAACATCTTAATGTTTTTTTTATTAAGAGCTTAATAAATATTTTTTTCTTTACTCCTCGCCCACTGAGATAGAGCTAAAAGATCAAAACATCGCTGACAGAAATCTCAGTGAAAATAAACAAAACCTTTCTAGATTTGTTTGAATACTCACTTTCTGTCATTTGTGTTTTCAAACCAAAGAAAAACAGAGATCACCAGTTCAGTGTATCATGACAGCTTTACTCTCACCCAACTCCCCAGGAAATTCCAAGAGCAGGAATGTCCACCTTCGCCCGAACCTACAAGAAAAGAGAAAGACAAGAGTGGCTGCCATTGTGTGATCGTCTGAGGCGGCCTGACCACTGTCACTCATGCAGCTGCTCTACCGCCCCGCCCACTCTGCATAACATCACATCCTTAGTGGATGACTGACCGCTGCCTTCTCCTCGTGCATGACTTCAGACAGCCTTTTCTGAGATACTTTGACCAGGAAGTGCTGTCCCCAGGACATCACTATGGACAACTGACAATGCCAAATTTTAACACCACTCTACCTTCAGCTGTAATCTAATTCACACGAGAAAATCCCAACACTAAACATTGCCTTCCGAATCAGCCTGACAAATTAATGTTTTGTACTCTGAAGGACTTCTCTTGCCTTGTAGTGACATTTGTACTTGCTACCGAGATTGAATGAAAACTATATATCTAGAATGTTAATGCGTTTCTTTAGTTTCCAGCGTGACCAGAGAAAAGAGATTATTTTATGAAGTTTTGTGTATGTCGTGCCATATCCACCTTTTACTCCCATGTGCTAATCTGCTACTGTACATATGTGTCATTTGTTGTGATTTTCAAAGTGTACTTCTAATGATCTATTAAATCACCACAGTACAGTGTCTGAGGTTGAGTTTGGTTTTAATTATATGAAAGTGAATATATAAATATATATATGTGTATATATATAGATATATAAAGATATATTTATCTATATATATATATATATGTATATATAGAGAGAGATATATCTATATATAGATATATATAGAGATAAGTATGTATATAAATATAAAGCCTAGACAGCCCTTAAAGCTACAATGATAGAACGTTCTGGCATTTTGCAGTGGATTCCTCTTTGTCTGTGGTTTTAGGCTTTCATCTCAACCACGAAGCATCTACTGTATTTGATTTGTTTCCTCAAAAGTCTTATAGATTGAAGCTTTCTTATCCAATGCCATCTCCTCAATGTACCTGCAAGTAGCAAATGTATCTGAAATTCTTTTTTCCTCGAAGGTGGCGGTTCAGTCGAAATTGGACATCAGATTTTCTCAGAAGCAGTAGATGAATTTCTTGGTAGCACATTGTATAACCTTTGACAACTAACATGATTTCAGATCAAAAACACTGTACGCTCTATATTCAACTCTTTAAATTTGTTGCAAATCAAGAAGCTTTCAGAGCTCAGTTCAGATCATTCCAATGTAATGAATCTCCTCTGTCAAACATTTAGTCTACGATTCAGATCAAAGAATTGTTCTGTCATTCCAATAACACGGTTGCAATGTATTTGTTTTGTGTCCCTTGATTATTCCGTTACATAACTTTTCCCCCCCAATGATCTTTCGCTTGGAAAACCAGGACAAGTGGAAGCGTTGAGATGCACGTGGTAAAACAGTCGGTCTCCAATGGGACTTGAACTCAACCGGACCCGCCACCTATGGAGCTTTCCCCCCCCACACACACAACACACTTGTGTACTTCTGTTTGGGCATATCAATGAAGTGCTGCAGTTTGTTTTTCATACCATCATCCTGTGATATAAACAACAAGAACATCAGATGATGGAAGTATTGGACTTGTTTAAATGTTTCTACTCTACTTTTATACATTTATTTTCTTATCAAACTAGTTGACAAGTATTTTTATATGTTTATAAGTGAGTACACATTCACAGTATAGCTGGGTATATATGTAAAGAGGGATATTTAGTTCTCCTAATTATTTTAAACTGAGGATGACTGTTGGCCCAAATTGACTAAATTAAATTCTTCACCCAGATGTGACAAAGAATGTTAAACCATTGTTGGGGCCTATTAATGGAGAATATATTGATATTTAAGTTGTTCAACACCAGTTCAGAGCCTAAAATGCTAAGTCAGGTGGGAGAGGGGTCTTAGAAATGATTCTGGTCTTCTACATTAAAGCTTAAAATCCTGTGGATAAGTTATTATAATCAATAAGATTTGAAATACCTACTTCCCATCGTTATCTAAATCCTAGTATACATCCAAATCATACAGTTTTTTTCTGCTTTTTCGTCCATATCAATGTCTTTTGCCCTGTGTCTAGCTTTTGGTGCTACAATAAAATCTGTCATTGAGCCAGATGGGGTAGAGCACTTTTATTTTAGGTTCAAAAAGCTGCACAGACCTGAATCTTATATACCGAGCCTTGTGTCAGTGAGATTATTATTATTAATTGGTTCTCTTTATGTTTTGGGATCATATATGTTGTAATTCCTGAATTCCCAAAATACTTTTGCTCGATTGCCGAATTTCGTCTCCTGTATATCGATATCAATTGTTGCACATTCAAACATGGCCTGTGATTATACTGCACTGCAAAGGTTGCAGACAGTCACATCATTTTGAATTTCAGTCTTGTGTCCTGAGAGTACATAACATCTAGCCATCAATTGCATGTGCAAAGAGAGAATATACGTTTAAGATAAAACAACAAAGGGGCCTTAAGGTCCTAATTCTGCTGTGTGTGTGTGTGTGTGTGTTTTGTCTTGTGGGCGTCATCTGGTCATGCACTCATCATTATCTGCATTTCAATTAATAACACCTTGTGTAATTAGTTAGTCTACTGTTTGAGTATTTCAAATATAGTCAAACCATACGGATATGGGAAGATAGATTCAATTCAATTCAGTTTATTTGTATAGCCCAATTTCACAAATTACAAATTTGTCTCGGAGTGCTTTACAATCTGTACACATGGACATCCCTGCCCCAAAACCTCGCATCGGACCAGGAAAAACTCCCAAATAACCCTTCAGGGGGAAAAAAGGGAAGAAACCTTCAGGAGAGCAACAGAGGAGGATCCCTCTCCAGGATGGACAGGTGCAATAGATGTAATGTGTACAGAAGGACAGATTTAGAGTTAAAATACATTCAATGAATATGACAGAGTGTATGAATAGTTCGTAGTAGGCATATTCCACGATATATGTTCTTATCATAATGTCGGTGTCCTCCAGCCTTGGCATAATATGCTGTAATATAGTCAAGCGAAACTGAGGTAGGTATGGAAAGGTTAAAGGACCTCCACAGCAGTGGCGTCCCTAGGCTAAAAAGCCCCGGATGTTTTTTCATTAGCCCCGAATGTTTTCAACCAAAAAAAAAAAAAGATTTGGTACACAAGTGGTTAACACCTCCAGGTCGCACGTGACGTCATTCACCCAAAACAGCGGAGTCAGACTGGCAGCAGGCGCACGTAACAGCAAGCTGCTGCCTGAGAGTGTTTCTATGTCTACAAATTTCGCTGCTTCACTCTTCTGGGCTAAGCCCAGCGCCGCCGCTCCCATAACGCGCATCGCTCTGCCGTGATACGCGCCGACACATCCGCGCACACAGGTGAGCACACTCTCACTCGAAAAACTCACTAGCACCCCCCCCCCCGTCGACAACGCTCGCACTGGCTAAGCCCCGGATGTATCCAAATCCTAGAGACGCGCCTGCTCCACAGTATTAGATATAGCGGAAACTGTGATTCAGTGTTGAAATGGCAGCACAAGAGCATTTCCTATTCATTTGTACCTTTAATCTCTGTATTTGTTCACCTGTATGATCGGTTCTTTAAGAGGGCATTAATGTTTGCACAACATCAAACTTATGCAGATATCCAATTAGTGATGTTAGAGGTCTGAACCATCCAATAAGCAGTGAGTCTGCTCCTGTCGAACAACACAGCAGTAACTGGGCCTATTTAAGTGTGCATTGCATGGCATCGATGACCACGTTCTTATCGAGAGTGCACACATTCAGATACAATTTAATTCAGCATTGGAAAGATACAATAACATGAACTATGTTGTTGAGCTATGGCTACTAGCTGCCTGTTTACAACTAATCAGTAAATGAGTGAACATATTCAATGTTTGCTCTCAAGCAGTGCACGAGACGCCGATAATCAACATCAACAAATCACAGCTCCAGTGAAGTCTGTCCGAGGTTCCATCGCCGCGCAGGAAACAGTCAGCAGGCTAACAATTAATCCGCTTGAAAGAAACACATCCGCGCGTGCACCGTGAGATGACAGCTCGCGCTCCCCCCTCTCTGCGGTGGTATAGCCCACAGGAGAGCGTCTGTTGCCGCACAGCCTCTCTCGCTCATACACTTCACCGCGAGTCGTGTAGTTCGTGTTCGCTTCAGTGAGGACGGAGGAAAGCAGCGTTTACGCTTTCATCTGACCGCCTCAGCGACCAGTCCAGCCCGCCATGGAGGGAGTCACCGGCAACAGGAGCATGTCCTACAGCAGGTGGAGTTATGACAGGTAGGCGAGCTTCCCCCATAGGGACAAGTAGACCATTTCAAACGCTAGTTTTTTCCCATTTTTGTTTGCTTATCGTGTGTATTGTCATGCTAGGCCGATGTTGTTAAGGTTGCCCCCCCGTGCCGCTCCTGCGCAATTAGTTGACAGGTGCGACCGATTTGGAAACGAGAGATGCAATGCGAGTGCGTTGAGAAGCCTCAGCATCATGCAGGCTGATGAACTGGATGTCTGCTTCACTACCTTATTGTCCATGTTTTTTGTTTTTTCACAATACTAATTAGATCTATCTATCTACATGCCCATGTTTCCCCTTCCATATTCATAATACTAAATGATCTATCTATCTTTATATTTATCTATTTATCTATCTCTGTCGATGACTTGACATTCTACTTCAAGTTGTTTGTGTTTGACATTGATCAGACTCTGTGGATACAGGTGCTTCAATCACAGTGCTGGACTTATGAGACAGGAAGTTGGCAGGATTGGTCTCAGCAGGGTGTTCAAGGCCAAACACGTTGGTACAAATTGAAAAAGGCATTGTGTAATATGAACAAGGAGAGCATTACAAAGTAATGGCGGTCATTGGCTTGATAACGGCAGCATTTTTTTTCCAATACTATTTTTTTGGGAAGTAATTAATAATAAGAGCAAGTTGGGAGGGTTCATTTTTCCCAGGTGGGATTTCTGACACATTTCATCCATGGATATTGTGAAAGAAAAAGACAAAAGGTCAATTTTGTGTGTGTGTCATCAACATGATGTCAGACTTAGTATAAGTCTGTTTGAATGGCTGTGACTTGTAAAAACTGCTCTAATATGGAGAAACTCCACTGTGTTAATCATATCAATGCACTGATACTGTCTCAGCACAATTGTTGTAAATATCTACAAGAATACTGGCCAATGATCACCAAAGTGTACAGTTCCTGATTAGCTGGCCAATTACTCCTCATTCATTGATTACAAGAGGCTCCATCAGTCGAGGATGGTTTACCCTGACAACGCTGTGTACACTGGCTCCTGCAATATAATTGGAAAGCACTGACTTAGCCACTTCGGATTTTTCAGAGTGTTGTGAAATCATATGTGTGCATGAAGCTTTCAATTCAATTCAGTTTATTTTATTCAACCCAATATCACAAATTAAGAATTTCCCTCAGAGGGCTTTAGATTAGATTAGATATTCCTTGATTAGTCCCACGGTGGGGAAATTTCAGGATTACAGCAGCGGGTGCACATTAGAGCACTAATAAAAGATAAAAACAAAACACAATAATAATACTAAATACTACTAATAAAATCATAAATATACAGAGGAACCACAAATATAAATAACAATCTGTACACATACGGCATCCCTGTCCCAGGACCTCGCAGTGGATCAGGAAAGACTCCCAAGAAATAGAAAGAAACCGGTCACAGGGAAAAAAGGGAAGAAACCTTCAGGAGAGCAACAGAGGAGGATCCCTCTCCAGGATGGACGGAAGCAATAGATGTCATGCGTACAGAATGAACTGTGTACCGAAGCTTTAGGCTGTAATAAGTGCCACGGTCTGTGCATTACAGGAGGTGTTTTGTTTGTTTTTACAGCCATATCATATGATAATGATATACTCCAGAACATCAAACGCTTCACTTTCTTGTAAAGGTAAACAGATCAGTAAGCAGCCCGTCACACAGTGGCTGCAGGAGTTAAAGTTAGTCGGTTTGTATTCAGACAGTCTGTAGCATCCCAAAGTGTCCTGGCACCCACTCAGTAAACACTGTATCCTAGAGATGGAGGGGCAAGGTGAGTTGACAAGATACACTTCATGACACAGAGCTCAATGCAGAATTATCACGGTTTAAATCAAAGACGAAGGTTCGTGTGAATATTTCCAGATGAACAGTGTGTGCCCCCCCCCATACACGCACACCTTTTAAAATAGCACATCCTAAACGTGTAGAGAAAACAGTGTAGTAAGTGGAGCTTGTAAGTTTCTCATGTTTTCATTTCACTCGATGATTAGTTTAAGAGATAAATGACCCTCTGAAAGCATTAACTGTGGAGATTGCAGCAAGTGAAAATTACCAAACTTCAAAACTATATTTCTGTATTAGATTAGATGCCACAGACCGACAGCTAAGAGTCGAAACAGTGGCCTATGAATTACAGTTCCTTTAGACCATCGTTTACTAAATGAATATCATGCTGTATTTAAGAAAACTTGAAACTAGCGATTGAGACCAAAACTCAAATCTACACTATTAAGTGAGGTAATAAATCAGGGAAGACGTCGGGTCGTATTGAAAGCTGTGGGTGAATATGAAGCCTGGGTGGTTTAACCTGCTGAGACTAGCCAGGCAGTGACGACCTGTTCCCGACCAGATGTTCCATGTTGTGATGTATTGGTGTCAATGTAGATCTTTACAAACAAACATACAAGCTGGTGAGGATGCATATTGCATTTACTTCAGTGTTTAGACTGTGCCTGTCTGATATCTAAGAAGTCTTTGTCTGTGTTTGTTTGGGAGGCTTGCATTATTTTCTTGTAGTGCTGGTTTGATATCAGTGCAGCTGAATGAAGGGACTGGAATTACCCCTTGACAACAGTTATTCAACATGAATGCTTTTATAGATTATTGTAATGTTTTACGCATCTGAATAGCAACTTTGTGTGAATTTGGTTTCAGATCAGATCTGATGAGTTGCTCATGTCTGTTCAGCTCACGACATTCAGTACGGAAGTAGCATCGATGTGTATGCACTCTGCCTTACAGACGCTGTAACCTGCGAGAATGGCTTGTGTTTTTAATTACCAGGATATGCTGAACAATGCATATTGCTTTTAAAAAAGTGAACCAGTCCCAAGTACTAGATTTGCAAGAGACCCTCCTCCACAAGAGTGTTCCTAACAGTGTGTCCGCCACATGCCATGCACACTAATTGCTGCCAGCTCCCGAAGAGGGAATCCATTGTGTGTGTGGCTTTGAAAAAGACTCACAAAAGAACCATGTACCTTTTTAGTTGAACACGGCGACCAAATAAAAAGGTTTGAGATTGATTCATTGGCCTCCATTCAAGAAGATTGTTACTCCTTTTAGAAGCGAAACACGTGTTTTGTAGTCAAAACAATAAAATCATCATTGATGAGAGTCGGCTGGAGGCCCGATGGAGAGACTAAATGTGGTTGTCATGACAGTCTGACCGGTCTGAGGAGAGATATTGCAATTAGACAGCCAAACTGGTTGATCTATGGAACTACGTTACCATCATCGGCCGGTGTCAGTTATGGGGAAATTGTGCATTAAACGTATTGCGTATTTTTACCAGACAAGGTGTGTTATTAATAAGCCAGTGCCACACAATTCATAATCCACAAGTTACTGTCTGACTGCTGCAGGACTGTTCGGGAGAGCAGCTAAAGTAACAACTGAGCGTGTCACGACGTCCACTCGCCTGCTGAGAGAGCCTGACCAGCAGCCACAAACCACAAAGATATTGGATTCAGACCTCTGGCAGGACAGGTGGATAAACTGTATCTTCATAGCTTTATATTTAACAGATTTTTTTGGCCCACCTGGGTGAACAATGCAGTTTCCCACATTTCATTGTTGCTGAGCCCTGTCATTTCTTACCTGCTACACCTCCTAACTCACCAGCTCACTGCTGTCATTATGCAGTTCATAGCTTAGTCATCGTCAACCGGTTTCTGCATTAAATCCGCATACCAAACAATCGTCTATGCTGCTACATCTCTTTTTTAAATTTATTTATCTCAGACACTTTGCAAATGCCTGAGAAGATTTGTAGCTATGGCCCCAATGTTAGCATAAACCCGTCACACATGGGGAAAAGAATAATGTAATGCAAAACAAAACAAAAACTCATTTTTCCAATATAGAGAACTCTTGTCTGGCTTTATTTATCTCAAATTTGAACAATACAGATAATAGCCAGAACTGCAACTGACTACAGATTCTCTATGTAAGACATAGCCCAAATCTTTGCCTAAAACATTAAAAAACATAATCAACAGAGGGTGAAGAGGGGGTGTTGACCTTATGTCAAAGATGTCTATGTATTGTGTTGGTAGAGACATCTACTAAAATCAGCATGCCAACCAGCTGGCCCTGTCCTGTCTTGTAATACTACTCGTACCTCAGGAATGAATAATAATAACTTTATTTATCTAGCACCTTTCCAAAACAACTACAAAGGGCTTCACAATAAACATAAAAGCAAATCGGTGAGTCTTCAGAAGAGATTTAAGAGAGGATACTGAATGTGCCTGCATTAGATTAGCTTCTTCAGTCCGACTTGAAGATGAAGAAATGCTGCCCCGAGGGTTGGGGGTGTACAGTCCACGTGCGTTTTGATAGTGTGTTTATTGGATTACATCCAAAGTAGCAGAAATGAGAAACTACCTTTTTGTTTGTCCTCACAGAGAGTTGTTCTCTCGGAGGAAGGCGTGTGGAGGCGGACCTTGAGCACCTTCGCATTCAGCCAGCGCAAACCTGAAAACAAAATGTGACAGGCTGAAAGAACATCATGTTAATAATGGTTTACACCTAATGTAGACTTTAAATATTATATAAAAACATTTATTTTCCAAAAATCATATCCAAGCTGCTTAACATAGACTAAAATATGGTCACATCACTGTTTTTGAGATGATACATGTTTTATTTGTTTAAAATTTATTAAAAGTAGACAATATAGTGAGACGATATGAGGTGATGAGGGGAATGGGTTTGGCATCCACTAACGTGAAGCTCAGATGTTTTTCAGCTGGAGATTGGATGGAGTTTGTGAGGTTGCCAGGGCAGGAAGTCAGCCAGCCTGGCAGTCCAATCCTTCCTCCGCAGTTAAAAAGGAAAACGCTCTCATTGCCTGGGAGCCGGCCAGCTGACCTGCTCCTGGGGTTTTCAAGGCCTCTTATGATCTTGCTGACAAGTAGGATCTGACATCAGGTGGAGAAGCTTCCTCCCCGAAGTCCCACTCTGTATGTGTTGCTGTGGTGGCGATGCTGGACAGCCAAGAGCTGTGAACGCAGGTTCTAAATGCCACTACATATGCATTACTTTGTTATGGTAATTTAGGTGACGGTGTCCCTAATAATTGTTCTAAAAACTAAGTATGGTCTTTTTTGGAGTAGTTAATTAATATAAATACAGTATTTATGACCAGAAAACAACCCTCCATCCTTTAATGCTATTGAAGCAATCCTTCCCTTGCCAGAAGTAAATGATCTCATTTAAATTCATGATTTGATTTTTAACAAAAGTAGATGTGACAGTCCAACATATGTATCTATTGAGGCATCTTGATTTACATCCACTATATCATCTATTTATATATCTATTTAAAATAACGTTTAAAATTTATTATTAAGTTTGATGCATTTGTATCTTCAAATAGAATATACCCAGGATGCAACTTGTTGTGTTATTACATTTCACTTACTTGGTATGATGGTATTGACTTGGGCCTGATATTTTAGGAACATGGCAGATGGTGTAAGTGTGTGTCCAATAATCAAGATGGATTCCAAAAACTAACTTTGAATTACAAAACATTGGATGTGCAATTTGTCATTAAAACACAACAAAATATCAGCAGGTATTACACAAATATAATCTTGTACCATCATTATGAAATGAATCCCTACACATCCGTGTTAATAGGATTAAGCCCCTGATGGAAATTGATTACGTTGCTAAAATAAACATTTGGCTCCTGCAGTATTCTTTAATTGTTTAACAATTTATGGTTCATACACCACAGATTATATAAATTTTTATAATTATATAACTCTCCTCACTCGGTAAACGGTATGTGTTAATAATGAATCAATCGTATCTTGTCTGCATCCAGGAAATACAGCCAGAAAAAGGACTAGTTTCTATTTATCTCTCTCTTGCTTTGTGAACGTTCCACATTTGAGATGCAAATAATAACAGAAGACAACAATCAGCCAGAGTCCAGCATGGAGCCTCTTACATGTCCTCCAGTGGGACTTGATGATTACGTTTGCTGTGCAGAGATGGACACAATGATATGTGAAGTGTGACAGAGTGCTGGAGATGCAGATTAGATGTGTGGAGGTGTTTGTGTTGGGAACATTTTACACGGCTTCAATATTTTCTCAATGATGCATATCCAGTGTGAAAAGAAATGGACTAATAGTCCCTTATTCTGAATCACCAAACATCACATTTGCTTCCAGCTTGTTGGGAAGCCATCACTTACAACAGCCATGATTTGACTGGCCTTGACTGTTGAATGGACTTTGGTCTTTTATAACAATCATCGTTTTGTTCACCAAATACCGAACAATGTACACAGGAAAATGACTTCTTGATACAACCAAGAAAGATTAATGTTGAAAGGCGTGGTGTGAATTATATACAGTAAAGAATGATAAAATGCTATGTTACATATACTGTTTAAAAATATGCTGCATCATGCTACTTTGCCTTTTTGTGATATTCAAGCTTTTTATGAAGTAGATCAAGGTTTTGTTTTTCAAGTATTGGCATTTCTAAAGAAAATAAATCCTCAGTTCCATCAAAGGAATAGCAGCGCCTTCGTCCATAAATCCCAAAGCCCATACGAGTGGCGTGACGGTGTTCGTGGCCCCCTCACTTTGATACCTTTGCCTTTGCTTATTAACACGGGTGCGCCTGTTGGTTCTCCTTCACATCAAAAGTGGATTTGTGTTGAATTAACTTTTTAAGCAGCAGGTGTTCCTTTTGGAACTTTGCCAAATAAAAACATTCAGAAGAGATCAATATTTAAGAATGGTACTTTTTTCTTCTTTGAGCAAACGGACACTTTTGCCTTTTGATTTACCGAAAAGTAGCCTCCTGCAGTCTATGCTCGTGTTTATTCTTATGCTATTTCCCCATCATGTGTATCAGATACAATCTGAAATGGACAAGTGTCATCGACATATCTGTAAAGTGGAAAGTCATATATTTTGTCGTAAAAAACACATGTAAATACAGTCTTTTGATTTATGATACATATGCAGTATACACACATATTGTACTTAAACACAATGCACAGCATTAAAGTTGTGGTAATTAATAATAATAAATAAAATAAAAATAATAATATATATATATACAGGACTGTCTCAGAAAATTAGAATATTGTGATAAAGTTCTTTATTTTCTGTAATGCAATTAAAAAAACAAAAATGTCATGCATTCTGGATTCATTACAAATCAACTGAAATATTGCAAGCCTTTTATTCTTTTAATATTGCTGATTATGGCTTACAGCTTAAGAAAACTCAAATATCCTATTTCTAAATATTAGAATATCATGAAAAAGTATACTAGTAGGGTATTAAACAAATCACTTGAATCGTCTAATTAACTCGAAACACCTGGAAACACATTTTCAAATGTTTGATTTTGTTTTGCTGTTATAAATCTTTTTTTTAACTTGGTCTGAGGAAATATTCAAATTTTATGAGATAGGATTTTAGAGTTTTCTTAAGCTGTAAGCCATAATCAGCAATATTAAAAGAATAAAAGGCTTGCAATATTTCAGTTGATTTGTAATGAATCCAGAATGCATGACCTTTTTGTTTTTTTAATTGCATTACAGAAAATAAAGAACTTTATCACAATATTCTAATTTTCTGAGACAGTCCTGTATATTAACAATGGATGAAGTGCCTGTAATATAAAATCTTCTTTTAGCTCATTGTTTTGCTTTTACAGCCCACAACGTTGTTGTGTTATGCTCTCTCATCAACCATGTTCCCACCCGCAGTCATATTCAATAAAAAGTCTCTGATAAGCAAAAAAATTAAACCCAAATATACATTCTGGCATCTTTTTAATTTGGATGTAAAATACATTTTCTTTCGTTATTCTAAAAGTATGCCTGTTTTTCGTTTCACAATCAACTTGATGAATGGCCCTAATGGATGTTAACTAAGTGCATTCAAAAGCAGTACTGTAAGTATAGTTCATGGCTACATTCTATAAACCATTACTTTATAGTAAATGAGCAGATTTTGAAACATGATGTAATGGTTGAATGGATAAATGAATATGAGGAGAAATCTGACCAGAGAGGCTTGACACTGGAGTCTCTTCAGAGAGTTGGTACCAAGACATGTGATGAAATGAATACCTGGGCTATTCTCTTTTCCTCGAGTATTCACTGCTCTATTAATGAACTCCTCTTTTAACATCTGCTCTGTTTTTGTTCCCTTTCTTTCTTCTTTGTCACTCTACTCTCATCTGTCATCAGCATTGTATATTACTCTTTCAGCTCATTCAGCTTCCTTCTGTATTCCCTTTGGGCCACCATATTTGAGTATATATTATAAACATGACCGATCTTTAGTTCATTCCCGATGAGTAAATACACAGCCTTAGTTTGTCATGTGAAATGTTTCAAAATATCAGTTGAAACTTAAAGCTGCTGCTGCCGAGGCCTGCAGGACATTAGCTCGGTGAACTGTAGTTTTTATCCTATTTCAATATTTTTTTACTGGGTTCTTACAGGATTTTGTGAATACTGCTCTCTTTAAGGGCCCTCAAATATGAAATATGTAAATGTTGCTCCCTCTTGCTATTCTTTTATATCCTCTCCCCCATATCCCTGTACCACTGGTGGATGTGTGTTGGTCTCTGGAGCTGGTTGCCAAGGTGAAACATCGTGTGTGTGTGTGTGTGTGTGTGTGTGTGTGTGACCAACCAATACATTTTAAATGGTTTACAAATAAAATACAGTGCAGTTTTTATTTCAGCAGTTGTTTTTGTTACAGGGGGATCTATTATCTAATTAAAAGGTCACTTTTTTTGGTCTCCATATGAGATTAATGATTTTGTATACAGTGTATTAACTAGTCACAGGTTTGTACTGTATCACTGGACACTGGCTTCAAAACCTATTTGTATATATACAGTATATATATATATGACACATGTTTATCAACAATTGTATTATTATTTCATTGCTTGTAATATACAATATGATAACGAACACTGGGCTGCCTTTCAATTATAATACTTGATAATAATAATAATCTTGATGGACTGGAGGGAGCATAAACCATGTTGCTATGTAATTAATAGATAGTTGGAGGATTATTCCAATCTGTTAAATATGGAGAGAGCAGCTGGCCTTCTTAAAGACTTAAACAGGTGCTGAGCCGCCACTGGGACATTGATAGAAACAGTTTGGCCACCAGCCATATACCTTAACTGTTAAAAATCATTCATTGGGGTGCATTCGCACTGTCTCCATTATGTGTTATGTAATGTTTCATATTATTGGCCTGCCAAGTCCCAGTAAAGATCAATATGCGATTAAGACATTGCCTTTAGGAGGCACAAATGGAGTGAGCCAAACCTTTTAGTTTCTTAAGTGAATATATCTTAATGGTTCAAGGGCATTATAATTGATAGCAGGAACAAACACATCATGCACACACGGACAGCGGGTTGTGCAATCGCTCACGTGTCTCTCTCCGTTTCCGTCAAGCAGTTAGTCCACGCTTGACTCCTGAACATTTTGATGAGCTTCTCAATGTATATTTGTACATACAAAATACAGAACACAATGTTCTCTAATGACTGGGAATTAAAGATGTTGCTCTCTGGTATGACTAGCTGGGGGAAAAAACAATATGTAGGCTGAGCAATAATATTTCTTGATCTTCAGCCCATCAAATCTGTTTTCACCACGATGCCTGTGTCAACTCCAATTATGTTGTATTTTTAGCTCATAAAAGTATAAAGGAGACGAATAACAATAAATGATGACAGAAAGCCTCTAATACTTTTATCGCACATACAGTCGAAGAAGGCATGGCTCGGGATATGTTATCAGCTCAAAAGACTGACTGTAGATTTGTGATGGCCACTCAGTGACTTATGTTCAACATGACGCGTCATGTTTCAGTCCCTCTTGTTTCACTGGTCCATCTCACTAAACATCAAGGCATCTTTGTAAATGTGTGTTTATCTATACTTGACAAACATTATCATGACAAATGCATAAATGAAACTGGCTCCCTGTGTTCAGGAACTAATCCTCCATCGAAGTCAGTGCTGTTGGCTAGAAGATGTCCTTTTGCAGTAGCTCTTACTTCCCTCCCTCACAGAGAGTGTGAAGCTGTTACTGTAGCCAATGCAACGCTTTTGCTATTGTAGAGCACCTCCATGTGTCCATGAGCGATCACTACACATCTCTGTCACTGTTCAATGTGTCCCCCTGTTGGTCGGGACAAATAAACATGACTTGACGCAGCAACGCCGTGATGCTGCCGATTCATCACAGCTGTGGTAACTGACAAGATGGTAATTGGTGTGTGTGTGTGTGTGTTGTGCCTGTTTTTTTTCCCTGAAGCAGATATTCTGGTTGACCGGTGAGCTTTTAAATGATAATCAGTCTTCACTGTTGCCATGGCCACGGGAGCCAACCGGCAGAGGAGGCGCAGCGTGACTTACAGAGAAAGACATCAGCCGCCACCTCCTCCTCGCAAAGATGCTGAGTTAGGATGCAAGGGCTGAACACATTCACTCCACAGCGCTCTGCTTGAATTAAGAACCTTCATTAGCAATGCTCCCGCAGCCCGAATGACATGGTCAGACACCTTTTCCACAGAAAATTATTTCACTGCGTAATTTAAGGCTGTAATTTGATCATCTGGGTCATCATGGTGTGTGTGTGTGTGTGTGTGTGTGTGTGTGTGTGTGGAGCTGCAACAACTTCTTTGAGAACTAAAGACACAAACATAAAGGGGGCAGATAGGTATGATGAGACACAGTGAGTCACATCAAATCATCTAAAGATAGATGAAGGATTCTCACACTGTACAGCACCTGACGAGATGACACCCTCTTTTAACATCTCTGCCGCTCTGCTGTCGTTCTGTCAGCAGGGTGTGAAGAACAATGTGTGTTCGTCAGTCTGCATGGGAACTAGTTTGTATCCGTAGTTTCTGCCAAGCTCTGAGGTCAAATGATAAGATTATTTGTATAGAGAAATTATACATAAAAGAGAAAATTTACATTATAGAGAAAATGCATTTTATAAGAAAGGACTGGGACCGCTTTGCAGTATAAAATAAATACGTACTGAGTCAAGGAGTGAGAAATAGAGTTTTAAACACAATTTATAAAAGTAGTTTTTACTTTAATCTTGAACACCATAAACCTGTGCACATGTAGACTCAAGATGGCGTAAAAGCCCGAGACCTAAGATTAACAGCTGCTTTGGGAATATATAACAATTCATATATTAAATATATGTGCATATCCAATACCTTTGACTTCCTCTAGAAAAGCCTCATGCCGACGACCTGTTGTTAGCTGCCAGTGTTGTGGAGGAAGGAAAACCTCCAATTTGATCTTCTTTGATCCTTTGTGTGTAATATCTTTACATAAAAAAACTCATGTATTTTTGTGCTTTCCCTAACAAAGCAATCGGTGTGCCTGTGCTGTGGTGCAGAACCTGTTTAGGCAAAGGGTAAGGTTAGGAATATGGTTAACATAAGTATGTGGTCCTCACACTGTAACACGTACTCAAGTATGTTTTTTTAATTATTTCATAAAAACCAGTAAGTGCCCTTCTAACAGCTGGGATGAAACTGCAGATTGCATTTTTAACAGCTGGAAAATGACATTGAGAGTTAAGGTCATAATGTGTCCGACTGGAAGTGCAGACACATCTGTATATAGAGGGGAAATGTGGAGGTGACCATATTGGGCTTAGTATACTTATCAGAGGCAAGAATTTCTCAAGGCATATCGTCTTTGTTGAGGTTTCCACGTGGAGGGACTGATTCAGATAGCTTTAGTTTACAATCGCCATTTTCTCAAATTTGTTTTGCTTTTATGAGATATTTTTGGGTCAAACTTTTAAACTGTTGAGAGGAAGATACATATATTCTGAATTGATTTCCAGTGTTATCTGTAGACATATCAGTTTAAGCTACAGTATACACACAGTTGTTTGTCACTAATTAATTGAATTATGGAATATAATTTAGCATGCAGAAAATAACACAAATGTGTATTTCCCAATCATCATGTGAGCTGCAGCACACTGTGCATACTGTACACACACAACTTTGGTGTATTGTAGCAGTCAATTGGGTTGCCTCACTGGGACACTGGGACCCTGTTTCATCCGGCGTGACATTTCTAATCCAAATCATGTTTTATGCATGCCCTCCGTTGGGCACTGAGAGATGAGAGACAAGGATTTTGGTTGATACAAGAAGTGTGACTGTGTCACTCACCCACCTGCTGATTTTATGATATAGCTCAATGTTGTGCTATAGTCTTGATTTAAAGGAACATCCATCGAGTCTGAGGCGCACCAGATCTGATGATATATTACAAAAGAAGTGGTCCCTGAAAATGTAACTAGAAAATAAATTCAAACTTTCCACAATTTGTTGTTATCAGCAAAGACCACATTGGCCACATTAGAGGGAATCAATAGTAGGCACACATTAGATTTCATCAATACTGGACACAAGCCAATAGGCTGATTTTCATTTTCATTCTTTTGCATGCGCTCACACACAGTCCCCCACTCACAAACAAACAGTCACCCTTTTTCTCTCTCTCAATCTCCCCGTCTCTGATTCTGAGTTGTCCAACTCTCCTAAAATAAAGATGCAACTGTTTATGCCTCACAGAAACCTTCAAAGGCTGTCTTTCTTGTTCAAAGCCACCCACCATCACTCTCAAATAGATTTCTTTGAAAATGTAGATGGGGAAATTTTTCGAAGGGCTCCATTTATAAATGATGATATGATATCCTCTAAATGGAACGTCATACTGCTGCTTATTTATAGTGCCCCTCAGTGGGCTGTTTCTGGCAGAAATTGTGATCTTTAATCAGTCGGTATACATGTGTAATCAGCTTTTCCTTTGTGTTTTATGTAGTTAACAGTATCAAGCAGTGCGGTAGCCTGGCACTCGACAATAAAATGTTACCTGATAAGGACTTAGATTAGTCAAACAGACTTGGTGTGACTATGCAATATGTTTATGTTCACTTTATATTAGCGTGATTTGTTTTTTCTTTAAGTTTTCCAGTAGACTATATGCACGACTTAACATCTGTTTGTTTCAGGCTATTTCCATCTCATGATCGTGCCTTTATTTGCAAATGTTCTGTTTGACAATCAGTTTCCTATTAACTCTCAAAGCTCTTGCAAAATAAGTTATTGGAAGGTAATGTTTGAGCTTCCAAAACCCTTTTTTTTATTTTTGTGCAACATCAAGTCGCACTCATTCACAAAATATTCCATCTGGTATCTTTTGTCATCTGTTCATTCCTCTGATCCTTATTTCTTTGTTTATGCATAACAAACAAGACCATCCACCTCCTAATCTTGATGCAGACGGGGCTTTCTTAACTTACACCAATTAACAGGATCCTTTGGCTCGTCTGCAGTGTATCTGACGTGCAGCATGTTCCTGTGTGATGTAATGTGGATCCAGTCAGTGACTCAATCCCTAGTTATGTATTAATGGCCTCCTCCAAAGCCTGCATCTGAGGGCTTCATACGTCATACGAGTTTCAGGACTCATTCCAAGGCTTCCTCCAAATGCAGCTTTCTGTTGCCTGAATCTACACAGCAAAATCGAAAGTGTGAATTTAACTCGCATAGTGTTAAAATCAACACTTTGCTGGTGTTTATATAATCCACCCCGGCTCCGAGTTAAATTTACACTTTGCATAGTGTTAATATTTTAACTCATTAATAGTGTTAATATTTAACACCTATAGTGTTGTTAAAAGACACGCAAAAGTGTACTTTTAACACTAAATTGTTGTTGATTTCTAACACTCTTGGTGTTATTTAATAACACATTGCAGTGTACTTTTAACACTAAATTGTGTTGTTTGCTTTCAGTAAGTGTTGATTTCTAACACTCGTCATGTTTAATGCTATGTAAAAATTTACTATTAACACTAAAATTGTATATCTACATACGGTCAAATGCTTACACCCCAAAAACAGTGAACTTCAATAAATTATTGATACAATTCTTTTTATTTTATTCAGAAAATATCTTCAAAGCACCATCATGCACATTTACAAAAATCAACTCCTGGCAGGCCGCATGTACAACACCACAAATGAAACACTTCATTTTTAAACCACGTGCAAGACCTTCGCCCAGAACTCACGTACTCTTGGAGACTGATCTGTTGTTGTAATATCGATGTTGTAGACTGTTGTCTGCACAAAGGTGAAGAGTGGGACCAAAGTTTCATCGTAAGACAGGTTGAACACGTAGTGGGATTTAAATAGTTCATCAAAAGCACCCAACGAGCTCGTAGCTTGGCAGGGGATGAGCCGTTTATCCACAACGATGGAGAAGGCATCCACTCTGTTTTTGTTTCGGCCAACAGCAAGGAGGTCCGGTTGTTTAGCCTCTCTTCCCAGCAGGTGTTCACTGATGCTGCAGCATGACTGAAAAACACAACATGAAAACCTTAGCTCAAGTTATTAGCCATGCAGTGGTACTTGTTGCTCCATGAGTTTAATAGATCCTCCAATTTGAGCAGTCATCTGGCCCTGTGTTGCAAAAATGAAATGTGAGCTTCACTGGAAGGGTCTTCCTCCCAAATTAAATCCCACTTTATTTTGAAAAAGGAACACTCAGTGAAGCGTGTATAAGAATTCGAATTATCACTTTAAAGCAGTGTAGGAAAATGAAGAGTTAGCAAGCTTTCAACTGCTCACTGCATAGTTGAGTCTGTTAGATAAAATAAATGTTGATTTGCTCCCATGTCGAAAAAGTCTTTGCTGTTGAAGAACTGTTGTAAAGATTGCGACATTGAGATGTTCAGATTAGTTGTTATTTTTCAAGCTTAAATCACTTTTTTATTGAGTTAATATAACTGAAAAACTGGCTTGTGGGATTTACGCAGATGAGACACACATACCTTGTGACAATGCAACATTTTTCCCACTGCATCACTGGGACTTATTTTGATCCTCTTCCGTCCAGCTGTGGGTGGCAAGAGATGGAGAAGCAGCAGCAGAGAAGCCATGTCACTGTCTCAGTCTACCAGGAGTAAATAAGGCAAAACAAATCATGTATATGTACTTGGAATGCACAAAGTTAATAGCACCAGCCATTTGGATAATAAATTAAGGATATCATGTAGCTTACCGGTATGATCATCTTCTGGAAGGTTCTCTGCAGCTGTCAGAAGTTGGCACAGCTCAGTTGACGGAGTCAGGTGTTTGGCCTCTTTGATGACCGTGGGCTTGAATGCTGTATCCCACTTCTCGAGCATCTTGGAAGCCGTCTCAGCACCAAACACCAGCGTGAAGTCTTGATTCAGCTGTTGATCATACAGATGCCAAAAATAATAATAATTAAGCAAAAGGTGTGTGTGCTGATAACTACTTACATCCAACCAAATTAAGGACTAGAGTTTAAATAAAAGATGTGCACAACTCACGAGTCCTTTGACGTCTAAAAAACGTGGAAATAAATTCTACAATATTTTGAAGAAACACTTACCCATCCATTTCAGTCATATGGCCAATATGTTGACAAGCTGTCTACGGGTGCGGTGCTTCAGCGAATTTCCTGACTTGTACTCTTCAAGGACATCTTCACCTCCAGGTTTGGTGAGCAAGGCATTTTCTACCATCTACTCACATAAGATTTTAAAAAATTTAGTGTATAATTCAATTCAGTTTATTTGTATAGCCCAATTTCACAAATTACAAATTAGTCTCGGAGTGCTTTACAATCTGTACACATAGACATCCCTGCCCCAAAACCTCGCATCGGACCAGGAAAAACTCCCAAATAATTTTCAGTCTTAATCAAACAAACAAATTGGTCAGGTAACGTAGAAACATCTTTTCAGGATATGTGGGGCATGCTGAAGCCAAAACAAGCAATATAGTCTACACTACAAAAGACAAGGCACCGTTCCATGTATGTAAATTAACCTAATTGAATAAATATGTATGGAAAGAAGAGTTACATAATACAAAGCTACACAACAGCTAAACCCTGGGTTAATTATTAATTTACACTAAACTAAGTTTCGTAACTTTCTCAATCTGGCACTCACCATTCTAAATTTAATTATAGTCCAATTGGTGAGAATCATCATTCAGTTAAACAATTTTCTTGATGATATTGTGAGTAAAAATGTTAACTGACATCTACTGCTTTCAAGTACCTCTTTTGCAGCCTCTGAATCCGAAACCTTTTTTGTAGACCTGTCCATGACCTCAGAGCTCAAAATCCCCCTTTGTCTTTGACCGGAGAGGTCATTGTCACTTGAAGAAAGCGTCATGGTATCCGTGAGAGAAGATGGTGTTGAATGATCTAAAGGAGAACAATCTTATTTTTTATTACAAAATTAAAATTAAAATATATCCAGTTACCCGATTGAAATGTGAAAAAATTACAACCAAACACACATTTACAAACTTTTTGGGCAATTAGATGCTGATCTGTCTTTTACATAAATATTATTTCTTTGTTCATCAAATTTATCACTGTAGTCAGACAGTTAGGGACATAAAAGGCTTCAAAATGCAGATTTAATAATGAAACCTACCTTCATCTGAAATGCTGTCACGCACGATCAGGCAAAGGTCTGGATTGGACTCTATCAGTTCAAGAAGAATGTCTTCCTCCACTGCAGTGTCAGTTTCATCAAATATGTGAAGTTCAGCTGCATCATGGAGTCCAAATTTGTTTTTGACTACAGGATGAAAAGCATGACAACATAAAGATAAAAAACAGGTTTTAACTGCACATAATGACTGATCAACCATATTATCTATATAACATATCTGAAATTACATGCTTTGACTTAACAGCAGTATTACAATGTTGTGTTGTCGCCATTACTGTACAAAAAACAATAACTTTCAGAAGCAAGTTGAAAACTAAAAACACCATCAGTTATCTACTGATGTGTATAGCTGCAATAGCAGACGACCTGTTTTCCAGTTGTGGCAAGACTTGAATGTGTAGCCAAGCAACCAAGATAATCCAGATATGGAATTTAAACAAAGTAACAATGAGAGGTAGAAGCTACATAATTGTCAATGTTTGCTGTATTTAGAATGTCAAAATAAACCAAAAAAAGGCCTGCAGCAAGAAGTAGACTATTCACGCCATAAGACGGACAGCACCAAGTAAAAGTAAAATAATAAAAACCCATTAGGATTATGACAATCCTATGTACGATGCCACTTAAACATTGTGTATTTGTTGTTAAACCAGCAATAATTTGTTTTTTTACATAATATGTTACTCACCTGCAGTGATGAATTCCAAATCGGTGAAACCTAGCTGTAATGGGATGTACTTCTTGGTCCTCTGGTATTTCACCTTCAGCAGCATGGTGATATCTTGCAGAAACTGTACAGAGTGGAAAAAGATAGCTGTTCAACTTTCTCTAGGCAAGGAGTTATTAAACATGTATTAAGTGCAACAAGTGGCTAAAGTTAACAGGGTATCGCTAAGTTAACGTTAGCACCTTCGTCTCAGAGATGTTGGAAGTCTATAATTACCGTTTTGGTATCAATTAGGCACTCGCTTTTTCCTCTTTAGTCCCTGTCGCAGTTTAGCATATGCCTGCGATAAAAGTCAGCCAATTAAACCATACGCCGGTGAAATGCAAGACAGCGAGACCGCAGTTCCGCGAAACTACCGTTAGCCCTCGAGACAGCAGTACCGCGAAACTACCGTTAGCCCTCGACACAGCAGTACCGCGAAACTACCGTTAGCCCTCGACACAGCAGTACCGCGAAACTACCGTTAGCCCTCGACACAGCAGTACCGCGAAACTCCCGTTAGTAAAGCTAGCCCTCGACACAGCAGTACCGCGAAACTACCGTTAGCCCTCGACACAGCAGTACCGCGAAACTACCGTTAGTAAAGTTAGCCCTCGACACAGCAGTACCGCGAAACTACCGTTAGTAAAGTTAGCCCTCGACACAGCAGTACCGCGAAACTACCGTTAGTAAAGTTAGCCCTCGACACAGCAGTACCGCGAAACTACCGTTAGCCCTCGACACAGCAGTACCGCGAAACTACCGTTAGTAAAGCTAGCCCTCGAGGCAGAAGTACCAGAAACTCTCGTTTATGTCCTGTCATGGTGGATCGTCGAATTTCTGATGGCAAAATAATGTGGCATAATTAAGTTAAATATTCTTCAAGAAATTTACTGAAAGAAAAAAAGTATATTTATTATTTTGGCCTGGAATTAAATATGCTCGGCCGGTTTGAACAGGTTCATACATATTTATTGACTGATGTTACACTTCCTGTCTTATTTCTCCTCCCTTCAACCAACTAACGTTAGCAAACGTTAAGTTAGCTATTAGTCACAAGCTTCACTAAAATATAAAACACGTCTCACCACACTTGAAGTTAACACATCATTTCATATGAAAATGAACAGCCTGTATAAGTAAATATAATGTGTACTTACCTTCTGAAATAACAGCTAAATATCTTCCTGACCGCGGGTTTTCTTCACCGTGACTTCAAGAAGAAAGAGCGCGTTGAAACCGGATGTGCAAGTAACTCGGTCAGGAGAGCATCACTTAACTCGCCGCAATAACTCCGCCCCCAGAGCTGTTTGAACACTGTAAGTGCTAAAAGAACACCACGATCAACACGGATCAACTCAAAATATTTGACACTGGGAAATCAACACTACCAATTTTGCTGTGTAGAGAACATGGTTTATCTGTGACAGGTGAAGCTCAGGTGCAGAGAAACAGGCTGGACTTCAGGTTTGAGTGTAACAAAAAAACACTTGTCACTGAAAAAAACGACATAGGTCGTAGGCAAATTGGCACAAGAGACAAAACATGCACAAAACTCAGGTCAGCGGCAGGTACAGCAGCACTAATCCAGATGGGAACAAAGAGACCAAGGAAGGCAACAATCTGACAGGAGACGAGTGAAAGACATGCACAATATATAGTGGGGGAAACAGGTGTACGGCATGAGACACTAACGAGACGAGAGTGGCTAAGGGCAGGTGAAGGGAATGAAACGATCAAGACACCCTAGGCAAATGCACAGAAGGAAACAATCATGGACAGGGCAGACAATCACAGGGACATGAAGTGCAGGGAAACAGAGGACACGAGAGACAGGGACGTTACGTTATCAGCTGCAATTTACATCACTAACCCAATGCATTGCGGTCGTTGTCCATGGAGCGATCAGGTTGTCCTTGTCAACTTGCTAAGTCAGGAAATTAGATTTATTAATAATTAGGGTCCTCGTCGACTTCGTCGTAGAGGAACCTATTGTTATTGAAAGGATTATTATTATTCTCGGTCCGCAAGAAACGTCGACTGTCCGCACCCCGTACGCCCCAGCAGACTTAAATTCCACATGCAGAAGCAGACTGGTGAAAATTTTCATATTATTGAGTTTTCGTATTAGTACATAAAGAAATGGCTCTATAGCGCCCCCTAGAGTGTTCGTACTCACGGTTTTTTTCGCTAATGACGGATTGAATTGAGATTTGGTCCAGAGGTCAGAATTGACCTGCTCTACAAAAAAGCCTCTCAGACCCCTAAGCTCCGCCTACTTAGATTTTCCGCCATTTTGAATTTTGTTAAAAACACTTTTTGTTTAACTCCTCTGAAACGCTTCGTCCAAATCATATACAACTTACTGTGGTTCATTATCGGTTCGATGCCATCAGAAATCTTTGAAAGATTGTTGATAGGTCATTGTTTTCAGAAGATATGGACCAATGAACATCCAAGGGGTGTGGTATAATATGTAAAGACACCTAACTTCCAAATCACTTGGTCTATCTTCACCAAATTGGTAGCCTATGTCCACAAGGACACCCTTAACCTACCTTGATTTTTTCATAATATTTGAACATTAGGGGGCGCTACAATCAATCCCTCAAATTATGCCTTTTTGGCCTTTTTTCATGTTTTTAGGGGTTGTAAAACCGTTAACTCCTCCTAGTGCTTAAACCCGATTCATTCCAAACTTGGGCAGTAGGGTCTTGAGACCTTTGTCTTGAAAAATCTTTGAAAGATTTCAAAAATATTAAACTATGTGCGTTTGCCGGACCGGCAAAGAAACGCCATTCGCCATGAAAATTGACGTTGTTGTAACTCAGCCATACATAATGGAATCTGCTCCATATTTCTCATACATCATGACATAATGACCCTGAAGACATCCATATGCTAATTTTTCCATATGCTAATTTTTTTTCTGGAAAAAAACGCCATTCGCCATCAAAATTGACGTTGTTGTAACTCAGCCATACATAATGGAATCTGCTCCATATTTCTCATACATCATGACATAATGACCCTGAAGACATCCATATGCTAATTTTTTTCTGGACTTAGCGCCAACTAGTGGCACTAGGAAGTTACATGTTTTTTACTTTTATACACTGCTCCTCGCAGATTATTCAGATCGCTCTCAAAATATACCAGAATAGACCTAAGACCTCGATGATGCTTCCCTGTGGAGCTCGTGCGACACGTTGAATCACATTCACATGTAATTTACATGACAAGGTCTAGACTTCACATGGATACACATGATGCATGTATATGTTCACATTGTCACAGCGTCCCCTGCTGCTAACCCTGGACTCGCTCAAATCTGCTCCAAACTTCTCATGCTTCGTAGAATTCAAGGCCTGAGGATATCAACAAGCCTTTTTTCACTCAGAGTCAAAGCGCCACCGACTAGCAAAGTAAAATCAGTGTCGCGTGACGAACGGTCAAACGCCCGAACGCCGTGCGTGCGCTCTCGGCCGAGGGGGCCGGCGTCCGGCCAGCACCCCCGACGTGCGAAGCAGGAAGAGGACCCGTTCATCGCTGCTTGCAGCTTTAATTAATATTGTATTTGTTCATGTTGGCATTTTTTTTATTATTTGCCTTTTTAACCTAGTAAAATGTTTTCCAAATGTCCGTCATATGTGAAAATGATATATGTCACAACTTTAAATATGAACTCTGCTATTAAGGGACTTTATTACAGGTGTGTACCACCTTATTTGCTCTGTATTTTCAACTTTCCATTGAAATAACTGGACTTAAAAGTTGAGCAGAACTCCAAGGGAGGAGGAGGAGGAGGAGGCCTTCAATCCTCTAAAGTCTGCAACATCACATGCCTATTCCTCCGAAGGTACAGGGCCTGCATTGGGATGCATGGCAGCACATAGTTGCTGTGAATGCACTCGATTGGAGGAATCCTGAAAGTGAGGCAACAGCAGCTGGAAAGACATGAAGCCAATGTTTATGGAGTGCCTACTATGAAGCATAAGTAATACACTGTATGCCATGGACACACTTGCACGCTGGGAACTGACGAGCAGTGGCTTCTGTGTGGCAACGTAGTTTTGACGCGTGTGATAACAATATACAGATACAAATGTCAATCACCAGTTGGCACATGTCCTGCATGTCTGATCAGGCTGCTATTTTATTAAGGCCGTGCGCTCTGCAGCTGTGTTTCGGCGAGCTAAGCCATGCAGACGCAAGCCAGAGATCCATTTTCACATCAGTGTGTGCCTTCTGTGGCAGTACCATTATAATAATTACTGATACTGCGTGTCCTCTGTTGCCAACAATAAAATGCCTCTGGGGAAAACTCTGTACAAATTCTGGACCGTCAAAATC
Organism: Pseudoliparis swirei; assembly: GCF_029220125.1. NCBI lineage: Eukaryota > Metazoa > Chordata > Actinopteri > Perciformes > Liparidae > Pseudoliparis > Pseudoliparis swirei. Next base: position 13,208,086 of record NC_079391.1, on the reverse strand, counting down.
TAATTTGTCGAGAGGATCTTATCATTTTCAGTTTTAATGCTGTAACGGCTGTCATGCCGGAGGAGGGGGAAAGAAAGAAAGCACTCTGTTCAGTCGGAGAATATACTTTTGTCTTCAACAAACACTATGGAAGTCAGCCTCTCCCTCACTTCTAACGCTCTCACGGCCAAACTTCAAAGTCCACCCTTTAGCATGAAATATTAAGCAGGGTGCTGCGCTTACACCTGTTCCTCTGTGCCGTGTTCTGTTTACTTCCACTTTCATCACACCAGCTGATATGCAGGGTACGCACCATTAACCAAAGAGGCTCTTCAACAGCCTACTACATGTATCTCTTCGTAACTTCCGTTTGTAATAGCCACACCTAATTAATTTCTGTATAGAAATATATGCTCTCTTGCCCCCATTTCATTTGACGTCAGAGTCCGTGGGGAATCAGTGGATTGCTCAAGGGCCCCATCCTCAGTTAGACAAGATGTCTACCTAATTACTGTGATGATTACGACGAGGAGGATTGATGATGCTGGTGGGTTTTCTCGTGCTTTAGTCGCGCAACACAATAATTGCATTATGGAATACATTACAAAAACCTAAAAGAATATGGGTGTCCTGGGTCGTGACGGTTATCATATTTATTTGAGTCTGTCTCAGTTAGATGGGAAGACATCATGGTTTTTCTTGTGTAGTGGAATTAGTTATGTAATTTGCAGAGCTGAGGAACACCTGACATTTCAGTAAAATACAAATTGTTGTCAAAATGCCTTTTAGTAATTTAAAACAGTAATTTTTTTATTATTTACTCTTGATTAAGCGGAATAACACATTAAATGTTTTAATATAAGTAACTGTTAGAGCACGTGCCTATTTACCAAATAATTGTATATAAAATACAGTGCATACTGTATTCTTAACCTTGTTTAACAAAATGTGAGCCTCTTGACTCCCTAGTCCTCCATTTTATTCAAACGTGCCTGGTGTTCTGTGTCATGGCGGGAGAAACACTGTGTGAGGGATCGATCCATCTGGAATTTTTTGAAAGCTGATTTATTTTACTGTTGTCGATTCAGTCAACAGTTTATTTCTGTTCGAGCCGAAAAGAAACACCTTTGTGACTTGACATTTTTGAAAGGCCAGAACACTGGAGAATGCAATTAATGTTTCACTATGTTGTCACTTAAATTGTTGCAGTTGACTTTGATGCCATCAGTTCTAGAGGAGAAAAATATAGTTCTCCCATGTCATATTTATTTATTTATATATATATATATAAAATTATCTATTTGTGGGAAGCCATTTCAAAGTCACTTATAGAAAACAACAGATGCAAGATGTCTTGCCTATAAAAACAATATTTTTGACATGGACTTCATGTAAACAGAAATGTCTTCACTTCTCTGTTGGTTTTTACTGGCGTTTCATTTTCTGCATGATTTACTTTGGCAGTCTACCACTGAACTCATCAGTGATGCTTTCTTTTGGAGGGGCCCAATAAATAATTGAGGGAAGATACTTGAATGCCCTTATTAGTTACTCCACTGTTTCACTTGTCTTTGCTGACATGTTAATGCAACGCTAAATGTTATTCCAGCTTACCATGTGACACAATGTCATCACTTATCTCATCGGCACATGATATGAGTTATAACCTTGGGAGAATTAACTCGACACATTGTGTGTGTGTGTGTGTGTGTGTGACCCCAACCAATACATTTAAAATAGTTTACAAATAAAATACAGTGCAGTTTTTATTTCAGCAGTTGTTTTTGTTGCAGGGGGATCTATTGTGTGTGCTCTATGTGTGTGTGTATGTTTCAATGCCTTTGCGTATATCCAAACAGTTTGGTGCACTAAATCCATGTAATTGTTGGTTCAACCTACATGGATGATACAATACAGAAATATTAAATATTTAGCTTGAAGCTGTTTTGCAGAGGGCCAGTAGAATGGAGGATTCTCTCATCTATAGCCACAAGCAATATATTTTCTTCCCCAAGTAATTGTCAGGAGTGGTTCCGACGATTTGACTTTCCTAAAATCAGCACATATGCACGCACTATAGGCGGCGATATTTGGTGATGCAGTTGACGTGAATCAATTCCTTGTGAAGCGGTTTTGTTACAAGGAAGCCGCTGGGTTTAACTGTCTCTAGATGGAATCCTGAGTAACCCTGTGAGCACAGTGAGTGATGTGTGTATGTGGGGTGACAGTGAAGGGCTGCAGACGGAGGGCGGAAGCAGATGTGTGTGAGAGCGGTTTGGAGCTGTGGCACTATCACAGGGTGCCTTTGTCTGGCTGTGGAGAGTGTTGAATTCAAGGCTGTTAACACTAGTCTGCATAGTCATATGCTAATGCCTCTTACTCCGAGAGAATAAATAAATGATAGTCCAGAAAACACAACCGAGTCCCTGCTTTACATGCCTCGTGCAACCCAGTCAGTGTGGAAACGGAGTGTCAGAAAGAGAGAGAGTGCCGTGTGCGTGGTTGCATTATAGAGAGGTGTGCAGCGTAGATGCACAGAAATACCGTTGAGGGAACATCAAAGAGACAAGACAAAGGTTACTCTCTATAACCTTTTCTTTCTTTTTTTGAAAGCGTTGCACTTGATGGTTTTTAGGTGACGTTACACAAAAGATAACGAAAGATAGATGGAGCGGAGAGACACAGAGCGCGATTTGGAAAGAGAGGAAGGAAGGAAGGAAGAGAAGGGGAGGGGAGGGGGATTTAAAGGGCAAGAAACGGAGATTTAGATCGAGCCCACGGAGTGAGTGCGAGGGAAGAGAGCCAGCACAGAGCAGGAGCAGAGGAGGTGGATGGGAGAGGAGAAGAGGATAGGCATTGACTGGAAGCGTACACATGGTCGAGAGGAGAACGGCTATTTCATGTGCTCTGTGGGCATGACTGAGGAGAGCGACCGTCTGTCTGGATTGTTAGTCGGCTGCTCGTCCACAGATAGAGGACACACAACGAAACACAGGCAGGCTGGGGACTATTGGGCTGTGTGCAGAGGATGAACAGGCGATGTGGGCTCTCTGGCTGTGATCGCTGTCCTCAGACCTCGTAGCCACTTCCACTGGTGTGCTGTTGCAGGCCGTTAGCCTCGCAGTAAGGCGGCAGCAGGCAACGTGATTGATGCAGAATGAGCTCCAAGCACTCCTCCGACTGGATCCCCTACAGGTACTGTACCACCTGCGTGAGAACACCGGAGAAAGGGCACAGTGTTCATCGTTTGAAGCAGTGTGTGCATGTGTGTGTATCTCAGCTTGTGGTCAGTCATGTGAGTGTATGACAAGGAGATCAGACTGTAACAATGAATTGATAAAAGCAAACAATGTGGAGGGAAACTGGTTTTTAGTTGTTGTTTTTGGCATACTATTTCTGTTTTTGCTAATATGAACAAGTTTATTGGAAATATTTGTATTTATATTTTAAACAGGCTCTTTTAAATAAATACATAATAATGCAAAAATGAATACCATAATGTCAGCTGTGCAAGTCAACTCAGTTTGGTCTATTTGGCAGAATATTTTTTCTTTCCTTACACTGTTGTATTGTTCATGTGTAAAACTGCCACCTATTTGATTCAGAATTAGTGAAATAAGTTGTTTAGTTAAAAGTTTAAATCAGAATCACATCCTATTTTCACTTTTTTGTCTTTAAAAAAATAATCACGGAGGAACTTCCTGCCTTTGCGTGTGAATGGTCTATCCTTTTTATGGAGTTTAAAAAATAAAAAACAACAGAATGATTTATAACAGGATTTATGAGCTTTCAGTGCTGTAAAAAATATCTGTTTTCATAATTTCAAGTGCGGTGCTAACACGGCTGGTGCTTTCCTCTGAGAGAATACCTATTGCCATGGTTTCCCTGCTTACTTTGATGTCATTGGCTCACGGTTGCTATAAGTTACAGTGGCTGGAAAGGATGCTGGCAAATACTGTAGAAAAAAACTGATATTTAGGTATCACATTTTATAACAAGGTTAATATAAAAGCATTTTATGAAGTCATTAAACAAACCACAATTAATTATTCATGACAGAAGTACTAAGAGGAACAAACTATGTATCGGGTCATTCTACATTTTGACCTTCAATTCTTGTTCAAGAAAAAAATGAGCTCAGGAAAACATAAACCCCTCTGTGTCCAAAGTTATCTCTCAGTATGCCATTTGAGTATCAGTGGGGTAGAGAGATTAGTGCATCCACAATGAGCATTTTCTTATCATCCAGTGAAGCTGCCATGAAAAATGCATGGGCCTCTGCAGAGTTGGAGACAGCTGTACTATATAGCTCTCTCATATCGTTAGAGATACACTGTGCATGCATTCACAGAAATTGACAAAATGAAGGAAAAATAGCTTGAACACACACACTTCCACAAAGAAAAAGCGGTTGTTCAGTAGCTCTTCTCTCTGGGGAGCCAGATTAGCATTTCTGAAGTAGACTTGTGCACATCTTTAGTTCCTTCTGCTTCTCTCTGACTTGAAAACCCGGCGAGGCGAGCACATCGTGTCAGCTTGTGACAACAGAAATGATGAAATTGGGATACAGTCAAAAAGGCGTTTACAATGATTTCACATTTCGGGTTTTTTCACCGCCATGATCATTATTAGTCTTCTCAGAATGTTACATTGTGTCAATATTAGCTTTATTATTCACTTTACTGATAAGGTCAGTTGGGTCGTTACAAGTGCCCATCCGATTAATGTTCTCACACAATCAAATTTCAAGGAACAAATTAAATGTACTTGTATGTGCATATTGGATTGTCTTCCAGTGTTGCCAGGTGCCTCTGCAGAATCATCAGCGAGAGACGGTCACACACGTTAAACCTTGTGATGCATATCAAACTATTTTGAATGTGTGAAGAGGAGTCTGGGAGGGACTGACGGCAGTCACTTCCTTCCCTCCCCTGACTCTCAAATTCCCTTTTGGCTGGCTGAGTTTATTAAAAATACACTATTTTTATGTCCAAATATTTTTGTTTTGTTTTTATTTGTTTTTAATATATTGATCAATATAAAGTTTACACAGCCAGCATTGTAATGTTACTATAAAAAGGAGAGATCAGTCAGATAATCAGTCCAGAATTTCAAAGCATTACCCTTTGAACAGTGCTGCCCGGAAGTGGATGTGTGTGGTATAATTTATTGAAGATTTGGTGCTCATGTTACAGTTAACACATCTTTATACCTTAATGGTAATTACTGTACTTGGCTTAACCTGCGTAGCCAAGTTACGATAGGTAAACGTTGACTTTTGGTTTGACACAGGACACTAACAGCAGGCCTCATGGGTTAATGTCCTGTGTTTGTCGCTCTGTATACTCCGTCACCTGACATCCTCTTTTCCTCCCGTCATAATTACTTTGGTCACTAGAGGTTGACGCTTAAGAACAAACATGGGTCGTAATTAGCTGCTTGCACAGGCGACGTTTCTACGGTCTGCATACAGCACAACAATAACTTAAAATATTTTAGCAATTCAAAAGTATTATTCTCTTCTTGGATAATGTTGAAAGAGTCATTTAAAATACATCTTCATTTAAAAATGGGCATAAGAATGTCAAATGAATTAGAACATTTCTGATAAACTTAAAGCTTAAAATATATATTTACATTTTTTAGTTTTAATGGAAAAAAGGAAAGCTTTGCACACTTATGTATTTAATGATAAATACAAGCTCTTGTTTACTAGATGTTCCCTTGCCCTGGTGATGGTCCAGAAACAAAGCAAAATGTTGGCTTTATCAATAATATTGTACGGCGCCTTCCTTCGTAATACTTGATCTTGTTGACCTTCTTGGACTTTAGAGTTGCTCCTTGAATAGATTATAAAGCTGCCTGTGAACCTCACTATCGGTGTGTTGCTGAGTGACCACTTCACAATAATAAGCTGTTTGACCTCCACTGGTATAGTTCTGTTTGAATTATTATCTTCCTGTCTGATGCCTATTCACACACTTGATTACTCTGATTGCAGACATGGAGTGCTTTGTTTGTCTGTATGTCTGACGGAGAGTAGGAGGTAAATACATTTTCATTGCACCTCTGTTGCCTCTGTTGTAAATCTAGAGGTGCAGTGCAGGTAGACATGATATTCATATACTGATCTCACATGCTGCAGCTGTAGGACCGACCTGTCAGCTATGCCTGTGCAAACACAGACATACCCATATGGCCTTTTATCATTTGAATGTCACATTACTTGTACACCTTCAGGCAGTATGCATGAAAGCTTTTTAATTGTTGAGAGTAAAACATGACTTTTAAATGTACACATTTCTCAAAACGTAATGGAAAATAAAATGAGAGACTTGTGCCTTTATTACGAACATGCATCCTGTTGTCTGTCATTAGTTACTCATCACTAGAGGAAACACATTCTACATTTGCATGTAAAAACATAATGCCATTAAAACCACACAAACCACATGACCTATCAGTCATAGTTAGGAGTGTTGGAAAAAACACAATGTTCTCGTCCTACTTCATCTTTTCTTCTTCTACTGTGGCTCATTGTCTCCAACTCTTCTAAGAAACCCTCTCACTGCCCTCTAATTAGGTACTTTGAGTGTTTTCAGGGGTCTCTGAGATGCCCACAAAAAAGGAAGAACTGGAAGCAGAGAGCTATGAGAACGATTAACGTCCTGCACTTAATGCAGATTATTGGCGAGTAGAGCAAAACAGCAGCACAGTGGTAGCCACAGTAAATCCCTGGTAGGGTTTGACCTGTGAGCTTCACCAACCGCTAATGTTTATGTCGGTGAAGTTATACAATAGCAAAAATACAAGAAAAGGTGTAATGTGGAAATGGAGTGCTGCAGCATGGAGACGACGTTTAACTGCGTTAACAAGAAACACAGGCATCTGTCAAATTCTAACTTTTGTTTGTGTGGGACATGATGTTGCAAATACATACAAATTTGGTTTTGATGTATTTTTGCTTGTCCTGAGTTAGTTGGTTGAATTTGGTGAATTTCACTAGTTCGTGCATGATTTAAGATGAACACATTCCCAATGGGTCATATTTGAGGGTCACTTGGAATTTAAATCTGTTTAATTGGAGCACACTAGAAGAGGAAGTTAACAGTGGTATAATTAAAATGACCTACTAAAAAATCGGAATATTTGAATATTCAAGAAATATGAATATTTAATTGTGTGTGAGAAAAAAACATATCTGTTATCAATAAAAGTAGAAAAAGACAAATTTAATTATCCTTAAATAAATGCATAGGGGTCAAATATTTCGGGGCCGGATTTGTGTTTTCAGGGAAATGCAAATATAGATGTAGGGTGGTGTATACACATTTAGAAGATAATTAAAGGGTTGTTTTTCTTCTTCTTTTTCTTTTTTGTTATTGTTGTTGTTTTTGGGGATGAATATGTGTATGCGTATATATATGCATATATTTGTATATATATATATATGTGTATATATATGTATGTATACATATATGTATGTGTGTATATTACATTATATATATATGTGTATACATATATGTATGTGTATATATATATATATGTATGTATGTATATATATATACTGTATGTATCATTGTGTCCTGTTTTATGTAGTTTTATTATTATTTGTTTATGTTTGTCTGACATAAAATAATTGAGGACAAAAAATTAAATAAATGCATACTTTTTCGCTAAATAGAAAACGTCTCTTAAATGTAAGACTTGCTCACAACTGTTTAATTTCAGTTTTCATGCCATGGTAGGAGATATTGAGATGGGGGGTGCTATATTCCAATTAGCCTGCATGCCACATAGGAAGGTGAGCCAAATCACAATGCCTTGTCGAATTATACTTTTTTTAAATTGAGGCAGCCCATAAAATAACTATATAATAGATATGCCCCCTTTCACGGCCACTTAAAGGAGCTGAACTTAAGTTGCTGAAATCATTTAAGAATTTCCTTTAGAGTTACACTGACCCTTAGGCATTTGCTTCGGCCAGTGGCATCATGTCCGGGTGCACTGCACCACCACATCAAATAATGTTCAAAGTGTTCCTGTAAAGAAGGATTGTACCCAGGTTGAGGTTGAGCTCAGGAGTGTGCTCCATGTTGTGTAGTCTTTAGTGTGTTGTGCTGCTGGGATGTGATGGTTGTCTTCCAAAGAATCACCTGTGATTTCCTTTTATCTTTGCATTAGATATTATATTTGCTGCAGAGGACGCACGCATGCTTTGGAGATATATCAAACATTTAAATCAACAGTAGCATTTATCACATTTCTCTGCAGCACCAACTGGATAACCTGCTGAAATGCACTTGTACTGGTAGGACTGAGGTGTTGATGACTCCGGCTCACAATGCACATTGTTCTAATTTGGGGTGACACAGTTCACACCTCATCAATCAAACCCTCTGTCTGGAAAGTGAAGTGTACAAGTGAAGGACAGCTGCTGTTAGTAGCCCCAAGTTTAAATGTGCCTTTTACAATCTATACAGCACACGACTCCCCCCCCCCCCCCCCCACAATGTGGTCTTCTGCCTTTAGGACTTAATCTCTGTTGAGGGGATCTGCTCATGTTCCTCTGGTGACAGTCACTCGGGGCTTCTTTTTTTTTACACCTTCTTGTCGCTTCTCCAACATCTCGGCTGCAACACTTTTTAAAGCGGTGCAAATGCAAATTAACCAGCAGAGCATGTAATGGACTATTTTAACATTCTATAATCCGTCTGCTACTGCGAGGAAAATCACCCGAGAGTGAAATTATGCATTTCCAAGGAATTAAAACAGTGTCTCAATAACAGGAGGACATTGTTTTGTAAAGGGGAGAGCTCAGCAAAGGAAACCAAGGATCTCTCAAAGCGCTCCTCTGCTCTCACTAATGATCTGGGCCAGCTTCATCATATGTTTTTTTTTTCCTGGGCACTTTGACATCACTCTAAGTACCAACGTTCAAGTGATGCCTCTGATTCTGTTGTACTCACTGAAATGTGGCTAAGTGACAGTTTTGCAGGAGAACCTCCCCGCTCTTATTATTGAGCGGGTGTTTATAAAGGACTGTATTTATCAACGCATGCATGCTCTCATTAAACTGCTTCAGTGTCTATTCGATGAGCTACCCAGAAGATACAAACTCCTTTTTCCAAGATGCCATTACACTGTTGGCTCTGAAGCCTTGTGCTCTTACACTTATTCTGCAACGGACTGGTGCCTTTGTATTGTTGGACCTCATGTAGACTCATCCTCCAATGTGTCTTGTCCATACTATGCACAGTATATTAAAGGCAATGAAGCTAATATATAGTCGGATACTGTGGCCAACATTATGCTGCAATCTCAGTTGCAATTGAATTAACGAAAGCATTTTTGAAAATGTCTATGATATTATGAAAATGATCAGCTGAGGAGCACTTTATGAATTGAAACACCCCTCTTCCATCTTCCTTTTCTTTTCTTTGCAGCACTTTAGATGATGAGGGCACCAACCTCCGACAACAGAAACTGGACAGACAGGTCAGTGTTTGTTGTTCTTCTGAGTCGTTCTTAAGAGCGAGTGGGTCACTAAACCAAAGCCAAGCAGTATTAACCCTTGTGTTGCCTTCGGGTCAATTTGACCCGATTCAATGTTTCACCCTCCTGTCGCCTTTGGGTCAATATGACCCGATTCAATGTTTAACCCTCCTGTTACCTTTATATTTACTAACATATTTTACCCTTGAGGTCAATATGACCCCAGCTATTAAAGTCTCCAGAAAATTATTAGAATTAATATTGTTTTCCAAGTTTAAGTGTGAGGTACTTTATGTTTGTTTGTTGACTCCCGAAAGAACACCGACATTAAACATTGAATCGGGTCAAATTGACCCGAAGGCGACAGGAGGGTTAACCCAACCGCTATCTATTGACCAGATATGCTAATCCATAAACACATTGTTTGCTTTACACTAGGTTTGTAATTCTTACACACATTTGCAAATAACTACACACGGTTGCCTACATTAGACACACCATTCAAAACTAAATGCTAGTGTGTTTTGTTTGCTAAACATTGCCATTGAAATACTACATACTCAATTACCAGTCACCTGCACCCATAATGCACCTGTGAAACCATGTGTAACCATTTTGATCCCTTGTGCACAACTATGGAGGCCAATTTTAGAGTGTTGGAGGACTGTAATTGCAATATGCTGTATTTTATTCACAGTGTACAGTGTTGTGACTGTATGAGTATAACAATAAACACATTTGTTTGTTGCATTTGTGTTCAGTCTATATGTACAGCATACAGTATACAAGTTAAAAATCCCCCAAAATATCTATTTAGCTTTTGCAAAAATCGTTGTTGTTTGTTATCAGGATTTATTGAGGCATGACCCTACTTCTTAGTTTTCCTCTTCACTTAATGGGTTTCTGTTCTTTCTGTAGTCTCACACAAGGTTTTAAGTGCAGTGTGACGTAACAGCCAAACATCTTTCTCATCCTATATCAGTAACCTCTCAGTCAGAGGGAGAGCCGCTTGCCACTAGCTGTGCATTACAGACATGTGCCTTCCCCACACGGTAAAGCCTCCACCATCACATGTGTGCACTGTGTAAATGTGCATTTCCCTTTCTGGAGCTTTACAGGAGATAATGTTGAGCTCTAATGCGTTGCAGCCTGAATTCTCACTAATAGAAACCTTAAATATTTGATGAGCTCTGGTTTGAAGACTTGCATATAGCTGACAGTTATTCCACATTAATAGCTATATTCAGCCTAAGGTCAAAGTGTTTCGGGCAGCTCATCCTTAAACAACTTCATTGTATTCCTGGCTTAACAGATTTATCTGAGAATGTGTTGTTGCAACGTGCTTTTTAAAAAGATGTTCTTTATTGTAGTAATTTGTGCTTTCTTCAGTGACCTCGGTGCCACTGCAATTTAATTTACTTCCTTATAATGATGTGTAATAGGAGGATGTAGCTTCTCTCATTTGCTGAAACTGTCTTTATCATTTTCCATCCGGGCACGTTTGTGCGTGTGTACACTCGTACGTGAAACCTTCACAACAGCGAGCACTCCTTGAACAGAAGCAGAAGAAGAAGAGGCAGGAGCCTCTGATGGTCCAGTCTAATGTAGACGGGAGGTCTCGCACCCGTCGGACCAAACAGAGCGAGGAACAGGCTCCGCTGGTGGAATCCTACCTCAGCAGCAACAGCAGCTCCATCTACCACGGTGAGTGTTGACGGGCCCTCCTCTGGGACTCCGCATGAGGGTTCAAGCAACACTCTGGAGTGAGCATGAAGATCTCAGACTGCTTGCTCCATCAATCTGGTTTGATTTTCAGGACTTATTTATTCTTTGGCTGAATGACAATTTCTTCTTGTGTAGTTTTCTTAACCCAATCAGAACTGTAGACTACAAGGAGCACAACTGCTAAACATCAAATTACAGAAATGGTTGAATAATTAAAAAGAGTTGATGGTATTACCCTTTATAGTTAGAGGCCGTGCAGACCCACTGCAACGTACCAATGTACCACAAATTGCATGCACTTTACTGAAGAGAGCAGCAATAGTGTGAAGACTAAGTTTGATGACGTCTTCTTAGCCACACAGAGAACAGAGCAGCCAACTCAGTCCATTTTCTGGGCTCAAGGCCATGAGCTGTCACGTTTCCTGCTAAGAGAGGAGACAAAATATTAACAAATTGTTACTCTGCACTGTGCTGATGTAACGGACTTGGAACGGGCACGGAAGAATTTGACTCAGATGGTGTATTTTCCCAATACTTATTTATTCTGCAGGAGAGAGCAGAACACACACAATTTCCTTCTGGTCTGTCTCTGTACTTCCGCTTCCTTCAGCAATACAAAGCCATTGTGCGGGGAAGACGGACCACATTAAATCTAAATGATAACAATATTCATCAAAAACCATGACATGTAACATACAAAACATGTAACATACAAAACAGCGACCCCTATTGGACAAAATAAATAACTACATGAGCTCGAGTAATTTTAACAGAAACAGCGAAAATGAACAAAAGGAAAACCATACCTGCAGGAGAGAGCAGAACACACACAATTTCCTTCTGGTCTGTCTCTGTACTTCCGCTTCCTATACACACGCAAAACAAAACAATTTACACAAAGAAAGTATACGTTGGGGCGACCGGATGTAGCTCAACAAACGGCGCCAAACTGGCTCAACGAAACTGCCACCAAACGTATATTTTAACGGTCTAAATGATACGACAGCTGGACGCCGGGATCGTATTAACGTTCCACTATTGTATGTGACATAAACGGTCACTTTTTATTAAAGAATACAGAGAAAATAGTTCGACATCGTTCCTCACTCAACTCACCTTCAGCAATACAAAGCCATTGTGACGGTGAGACGGACTCGGGAGCAGGAAGTACAACAGAGATGGAAAGCAATTTCCGCAGGAAACAGAATTTTAAAAATAACGCTAAATAAAAATGGCTCATTAAAATAAAATTCACAAACACTCAACAATATTGTTGAACAACAAACAAAAATAAAATACAACACATTGAAAACAAGAAATGACAGAATACATTTCTAACTCCGTTACATTCACCCCCACTGAATTTTATCAAACATGAGCACTGACTACAGAGTGCACGCCAGAGAAAACATTACAGGTAGACAACTTACAAAGGGCCAACATTAAGGAAACCAACATAAATGTATCCCATAAGGATGAAGTGGTACGAGAGCAGTGCTTGCCTCTCAAACCAACAACTGGCAACGGGGTGCCTTGTACACCCCACAAGACCCACACACAAAGTGCAGTGCAATACTGGCCCATGACATAAGGAAAACAGAACAGTGGGACATTATAATACAACACTTTCCAGACCCATACGGGCATAAGCTATCGGCTTTTGGTTTTAAAAAGTAAAAACCTGGAATGTGGAGTTGCAAACAGCCCCAACATTGAGCTACTCCTGGACAACATCCTGCCTGGACATGGTCTGTATAAGCCTGTTCACAGGATTAATTATGCGACCAAATGTTGACCTGACCTGTGCATTAAAACGACCAGAGTGTGCGGGTGAGACCTCAACCACAGTGAGCAAAGTGTCAGATGTGTTGTCCGTCTGTGTCGTGGTGTCAAGATCAAAGTCCGACTGTCTCACATCTGCTGAGACATCTGCAGCAGTCAAAGGGCAAGAATCACCAGTCACAGACTGATCAGTTGTGTGGTCCTCATGTGAGATAGCTGTGTTCTGGAGATCAGAAGTAACACTCGTCATGTCAGCAGTTTCCGCCTCAGCTAGACTTGGCACAGACAACTGAGTAATCCATGCAATGGTTCTCCTCTCCGAATCCACAGGCACCGCATCAGTCAAGATGCCCTGTCCATCTTCCACAGTTACAGGAGGTTCTCTGTCACTTTCAGTGTCAAAGCTTTCACTAGCCACACTGCGAGGCTCACTCCTTCTCCCAGGCACCTCTTCCGCCTCACCACCATCATCTCCTGAAGCTGAGGATCCTGTAACTAGCAGGGATGAAGCCCGGTCAGACATTTCACATGTGTCCCCCACAGGAAGGAAATTAACCTGCATCAGCAAGTTCCTGTGGATCACCTTCTCCCGTCCAGTGACTGTGTCGCGGATTCTGTATGTGTGTGTCTCCGTCTTTACGTCCATCGCAGTGTAGACGGTTGAGTCCCACCTGTCAGCAAGCTTCTTCTTACCTCTTTCCTTTCTGTTGGCCAGGAGCACCCTGTCACCGATCTTGATATTGGGTCCCTTTACTCTCCTGTTGTACAACTGAGCATGTCGATTCTGCTCTTTTGTAGCATGGACCTGAGCAATATTCATTGCTTCTTTCAGGTCGTCAGCGAGACTCGCCACATACTTCTCATAGCTCATCACGGCAGAGTCATGAAGAACAGTACGAAAGAGGACATCAACAGGCAGGCGGGGGATTCGGCCAAACATGAGGTAGAAGGGAGAATAACCTGTCGTCTCGTGTTCCGTGCAGTTATACATGAATGTCAGAGTCTGTAAGCGTCGAGGCCAGTCAGCCTTCTCTTCAGGGGGCAGCGCTCGAATCATGCCACCCAGGGTCCGATTGAAACGTTCCACACTCCCATTCCCCATTGGGTGATAGGGGTTGTGTGCATTTCTTGACACCCGAGACCCTGAGAAGCTCACTAATCAGCAGACTCTCAAAGTTAGCACCTTGATCACTATGGATCCTTTCCGGGAATCCAAAGACACAGAAGTACCGGTCCCATAGAACCCTAGCCACCTGCTTAGCTGTTTGGTCTTTACATGGAAACGCTTGAGCCATCCTCGTGAAATGATCAGTTATCACCAAAACATCGACAGATCTGTTTCTGGAGTCCTCAGCCGACCAAAAGTCAATGCAGACCAACTCCAGTGGTCGGGTCGTTTTTATGCTTTCCAGGTGGGCTCGTCCGTCAGGCTCGACTGTCTTGCTTACGACGCATCGCTGACAATGACGAACATAGTCTCTTACATCCCTGTCGAGGTTTGGCCAGAAAAACCTTTGTCTCGCCAAGCTGAGGCTCCTGGACTGAGCTTGATGTCCGGCTTTATCGTGAATCCCCTGCAGAACTTCAGTGAGTCAGGGACAACGTATTGGAACCGCTTTGCTTTGGTCTTCTGATCCCTTGAAATCCTGTACAACACACCATCCTTCACGATCAGCCTATCCCAGTGTTTCAGGTACCTCATGACCAAGACAGACTCATTGAATCTTTCTCTCCTAGAAGGCCTCCGATGTCTCTCGACATAGGACAGCACACGAGAGAGGGTTCTATCCTCCGACTGCTTATCACAGAGGTCTTTCACGGTGTAAGCAGGCAAGGCGTCTAGTCCAGGCGGAACCAACTGAGGTAAGTGCTGCAACACCTCAACAGCACGGGCTCTCGGACCAACATCCCACTCAATGTGTGACTGTAGTACAGCGGACACGTCCTCCTTCGCCACAGACTGACTGTGCATGCGCAGCGGACTGGATGCAGACTGGGCATGGGCATCGTTACTCCGAGTGGAGGGCTCCCTGTCATGACTGGATGAGCGAAAGGCATTTTGGACTGAGAAACTTGACATATCCTTGACTTCGGCAAGGAGACCAGCATAGGGCTCAGCGAGCAGCCTGTGGCCAACACTCGCTTTGACAAACGGCACACGGCTCAGGGCATCAGCTACGATGTTCTGTGGGCCCGGAACATACTTGATGTCAAAGTCGTAACTTGCCAACTTGGCCACCCAGCGTTGCTCACAACAATCTAGCTTTGGCTTTGGCAGAATGTGAGTCAACGGGTTGTTATCGGTCCAGACAGTGAATTTGTGGCCTTTCAGCCAGTGACTGAACTTTTCGCAGACTGACCATTTTAAGGCTAGAAACTCCAACCGATGAGCTGGATAGTTCTTTTGGGACCGAGATAACGACTTGCCGGCAAAAGCAATGGGCCTGGCTCGTGCCACCCTCCTGAATTTGAGACAGAACCGCACCTAGACCATCCAGGGACGCATCAGTTGACAGCATGAAGGGACGGTTGAAATCGGGTGAGCTAAGACAACACAGTGGACCAGTGAAGCTTTCAGACTTTCAAAAGCCTGTCCCTGCTCCGGTGTCCAATCAGTCGCATACAGCTTCCTGCTCGACAGTTTGTTTTGTGTTGTTTACCTTTTCTTGCACCTTTCAATAGGTCAAACAGCGGCTTGGCCATTGCAGAGTAACCGGGCATGAAGTTTTGATAGTAGTTTACCATCCCCAAGAAGGACCGTATGCACTTCGGGGACGGAGTCACGCCATCAGGCTCCATGAGATCAGTGCTTGTCATGTTGGTGATGCTCTCAACCTTGCTGGGGTCTGTTGAAACACCACTCTCATCAACAATATGGCCAAGAAACTTTACAGACCTCCTGAGGAAGAAGCACTTTTTGGGGGCTAACTTCAAGTTGTGTCTACGCAGCCTCTTAAACACCATCTCCAGGCGCAGCAAGGCAGTCTCCTCATCAGGTGCAAACACCAGCAAGTCATCCAAGTAGCATATGAGACTCAAATAGTTTTGATCACCAAAAATGCTTGTCATCATGTGCATAAAACTCCCGGGACTGTTACAGAGGCCCTGCGGCAGACGGTTGTACTCATACAGGCCCATGGGAGTGGTGAAGGCAGAGTATTTCCTGTCGTCCTCGTGGAGTGGCATATTGTAAAACCCGGAGGTCAGATCCATTGTGCTGAAAAGGCAGTTCCCCCCTAGCGCTGCCAAACAATCCGCCTGGTGGGGAAGAGGATGAGCATCCTTCAGTGTCCTTTTATTCAACCATCGAAAATCCGTACAGATGCGGAGATCTCCGTTTTTCTTCCACACAAGCACCAATGGTGAAGCGTATTCACTGGTTGACTTTCTGATGATCTCTTTTTCCTCCATCTCGCTCAGTACCTGACGCAGCTTTTGGTACTGGCCAGGGGGCACTCTCCTGTATGGGAGTCTGAATGGCCTCCCACATAGCAAACTGACTCCGTTCCAGATCCGCCCCAAATCCGCCATAGACTCCGGAAGGCTCAGGTCCGCAAACGGGTCCGGATCGTGACTAAATGCCACCCGCCGGATCCGGAACAGATGCGCACTGCGTAATATTGGCGGATACGGGGCGGATACGGGGTGGATTCGCCCCGTATCCGCCAATATTACGCAGATATTCATAAAATATTGACCCTTCCATAAAGCGGCTCATTTGGCCCAGATCAAGCTAACAAATATGCATCAATGCAACAACAACAAAATGAAAACGTAAATAATGTCAAACATTTTTTTATTTGAAAGGACAAATTTATATACACACACATTTAAAAAAGATATATTTTAAGTCTGTTCAGTGTGGGGACGTCTACAGTAGCACGCCTCCTGGAGCTACCGGTCTGCTGCCAGGTTGAACCACCGAATGGCGTGCTTAAGAACCTGGTCAGTGGACGCATGTGTTGAGTGATTCTTTCTGACAGCATCTGTAATCACACAAGCAGATACAAAATCACATGAATACTCAGTGCAACATAAATCAGACATGCAGTCTAAAATCTAGTGGCTGTCTGGCACTTAAAGTGTGCTATGCTAAATATAGTCAAGTCAAGTCAAGTCTTTTATTGTCAGATACACAGAAGAAACTGTTCTCCAGTCTCTGTGTGCGAGACCGGATGATACGGTACCGCCTTCCAGAAGGCAGCGGGTGAACAGGCTGAAGGCTGGATGATGGCAGTCCTTTAGGATCCTGCCAGTCTTCCTGAGGCATCGTGTGCGGTATGTGTCCTGCAGGGCTGGGAGCTCCTACCGATGATGAACTCCGCAGTCCTGACCACACTGCGAGGGCCTTGCGGTCCTTGGCTGTGCAGCTCCACACTGTGATGCACCCAGTCAGGATGCTTTCTATTGTGCATCTGTAGAAATTGGTGAGGATGACTGAATCCATGCCAAACTTCTTCAGTCTCCTCAGGAAGAAGAGGCGCTTGGCGCTTTGACCACCTTGTCTGTGTGAGCAGACCAGGTGAGGTCGTTGCTGATGTTGACCCGAGGAACCTGAAGCAGCTGACCATCTCCACTCCATAGAGCTAATATATCATATAACTATTATGTAAAGGTATAGTTGAGTAACATTCACCTAAATAGAGAATAAAGTTGCAATTCAAACATTTTATTTAGAAACATGGTTATTCGTAAGTTTGAACACAAAGACCTCCGGGTGAAATCAAATTGTTTTCATTATATATGAGTTACTTACGCAGGAGCAAAGTCTTGGACGTCATTAGATTGAAAGATTTTTTTCCATTAATCCCTTCCAATTTATGGACTTGCCAACATCATCAGTGAACATGCGCGAGGATGTTCCACGTTGCACGTTTACATCATGTCCTCCGATTGTTCCCAGGAGGAAATCTAAAATGGATAGAAAAAGTACTATTAATATTTGATATTGTTTTAAAAAACATTACCATCAAACAGGGTATTATCTAGTGTTAATGACATACAATAGATTTTAATGAGCTTTGTGAGATTCTTAAAACAAACAAAAACTCACCACACTCTTCTTCATTAAAGCGTTGGCTGGATCTTTGAGCTGTTGCTCAAACATGTCCACTTCCTCCATTGTGGTCAACGGAACGGGTCTCCACTCCACTTCTTGACCAGACATTTGTGTCACGCTGGGCTAACAAAGCTGTCAATTTTGGAAGTTAATTGATGGACCTGTTGTGTTAATTGATGGACCTGCTGTGTAAGCGTCTCAGCATGGCCATCATTTGAACTTGAGCAGCTATAAAAAACATTAGAATAGCATTTAAAAAAGGGAGAGATTTTACATCAAATATGGAAACATCAAGTGTTATACAACTCCATTAATCCAATCGTCATAATCATATTCACTTGGATTCAATGTGACAGTGTGTATTGCATGTCTCGTATCCAATTTACCATCGTTAACATTGTAAAAAGTGAAATGATTAAAAAGATTCAATTTGAATCCCATAGCCGTTTGAGTTGTTGCTCACCGCAGCAGGCAATGGTGTCTGAACCACATCTCGCCCCTCGCCAGGTTGGCGTGTACCCTGCATGGCTTGTTCGCTGTCCTGCTGGTGATGAAGTCCGTGGTGGAGGAGGTGGAGGGCAATAGGTGGAGGGGCAAGAGGTGGAGGAGGGGCAATAGGTGGAGGGGCAAGAGGTGGAGGAGGGGCAATAGGTGGAGGAGGGGCAACTGTCCTGCTAGTGGTTGGACCCTTTTTTTTTTTGGGGTGGCGATTTTCAGTCTCGCTGTCTGCATCCGAGTCCCCAAAGAAATGGCTAGAAATGGAGTTAGGAAAAAAATGTATTATTTGTCATACTATAACATTGAATGACAGACACTTTATTTTATTAAGGTAAAAGAGTTCTAAAGAATACCATTTATACACATTTACTCACACAGGCATTGGCTTTCTCCTTTTAGGAATTGCCTCCTCTTCTGAATGGAGATCAGATGTGTCACAGGACATATATTTTGTTAACCATCGCCTTGCCACCAAGTAATCATCTAAAAATTAAGTCAAAACACAATGAAAAAGTACAGAATTATGACCAGAACAATGTCATTAAAATGTTGTTTCCCCCCCCCATATGTAACATAAGGTAAATGTTTTTATGTATTTGTTTAAACTGCTAATTATTAGAATATTAATATAATTAGCATACCGCATGATCTAATTATTCTGACATCATGTGTCTGCCAGTCAGGCTGAGGTTCTTCGGCACTTCGGACCGCCTTGTCCACCCTTTCATCCCTCGGGTAATCTGGCAAACGCAGCCACCACCACTGTACCAGCTTTGTGGCACGACTGCTACTGTTTTGCTGTCCAAGAATTCAATCAGATGGAACATCCTGAATTACAGAGGAAAGAAACAAACAGTGTCATCAGTCACAGAAATATAACTCTGTTCCAAGAACTTCTGAAAACAATTTTGCAACTAGAAAACAATTTAGCAACTATTAAAGTTCTCTATAACCAGGAGTATGACAATTACCATTTGGAAAACATGAGAATAGGTCCGGTCGCCTCAAGTGACTACTGCCAGTTGTGCTGCTTGGTGGAACTTCCAACTGAGAACTGTAAAGGCGAACTGTGTACCTGGAAACTATGACTTTTAGCTAAAAGAGCCAAGATGTTTTTGTCCATTAGCTTTAGTGTGTTTGTGCATTTAAGAACTTGATTTTCTTGAAATAAGAGTTTTAACAAATGTTTTATTGACACACCCAAGTCCATAAATCGACAATTTGTTTTGCAAATGCACATTAGATATCTAAAACGTATGAAATAGGGGTATAGCCACAAAACCATCCCTATGAGGCAAAACAGCACATTTCTGAACAAGCGCTGACATTTTAACACACTTAAATGGATCAGATGGTTGGACAATTTTATGAATATTCAAATAGTCAGAGTTGAAAGGGTAAGTGAAGAACAAAGACTTCTCTGAACACTCCTTGTATATCACATACACTCCATCATTGCATTCTACAATGTTATGTATATAACAAATTTCATTTCCAATGACAAAAACATTATCCCCGGTTGAAATTTTAACAGTCCACTTGTCACAGGCCATTTCACCATACTGTGCTTTCACTGACATGCCACCTACAAGTGGTCCAACAAAGTGTGGTTTTTTTAAATGGCTAACATTTAAAGGAGTGTCTGGTCTTTTCTCTGACAATCGCCTGATAATTTGTGCAAGGAAACTCTGGTTTTCTGACAAGTTTTTCAGCGTGTGCAGGTAACTTTCATACGGAAATGCAGAGAATGAGTCGAGGCAACCATGTTGTTGAACTTCATCTGCCAGATGAACCAAACCGTGGATATTATAAACGATTTGATCTTTGCCATATATCTCACCAAAGTGACTGACAAAAGATCGAAGTAGTGTGTGCATACTGTGCATTACTAGATAGTCTAGGACTGACTAAAATGGCAATACCAGAGAAGAGTAGCATGAAATTGCTGTACATATTTCTGTCCAGAAAGGTTCCTAGTATGACAGGTCCTGTGTACAGTAGAAACTGACGTAATTCTGTTGCCTTCCACCGATCCAATTCTCGTAGTGATCTAGGTTTTCGGCAACTCCACAGGAATATAGGGACGCATTTCTATCAATTTTGCCGACATTCTTTCAACAATGTTTGCAGGCATTCGGAAAATTAGAGGACCCTGAGCCAGATGTGTAGCAATCGTCTAACAACACCCAAACAAACCAAATGCATGTAATCCAAAGGGAATTGCGAAACCATGCCAACACCGCTGCCAAGAAATGGATGTGGCCCCTCATGATGATGAAGCTCATCTACCATGTTTTCAAACGATTCGTCAGTCCTTACAGCAAAGTCTGTACATGGATATGTCATGCGTCTGTTAATGTATTTCCCAGGCTGCATACATTTGTCACAACCATGGTAGCCATTGTGGTTCTTTGTATTCTTAACAAATGATCTGGCTGGTGTGTCACAAATGACTGTGTCCAGTTGAAGCTTCAATGTCTTACCCTCTATATCAAAACCGTTTTCAAGCTGTTGCAACTCTGTAACAAAATCTTCAAGGAACTCTTTTGCTGAGCTGGGTTTCTTTGGTCCACAGAATAAACCTATTACGACTGGTTCTTTCATGGGAACATTCAATAGCAGACCAAGGATGGGCCACAGTTGCAGACTAGAGCTTTTGAATAAAGGAAGTCCATCTATATGTATTTGCAACTTCAAAATGAAACTGTCTGCTAGTGCATGCACATAATTTGACAGTGTATTTCTCAAAGCAGAATACCAAAATAGTGGTACTGTCCCCCAGCCTTTTCCAGGATGGAGTATTTAGTTTTAGTCCCAAGAAGAGTCCTGGCATCCCTTGGAAGGTCAGAATGGAAAATAAGTATGCCCAATAGTGCTGTCAAAGCAACCAAAGAAATGCCAAAGTGTGTGGCCCAGTTAGAAATACTTGCAGACAGGGACAAGGTTTCAAGTTGCTCATCAGACTGTTCAGAATCAGACGTCAGACTCTGCCCATCACTGGCCACAAAGGCAAAACCATCAATTATATCTGCTTCTACTTCCATGGCACCTTCCTCCTCACTAAAGCCTAATCCAGTTGTAGTGTCCAGACAATTTGCATCTTCTGTGCAATTTATACTTTCCAAAGACTCCCCACTGACATCTACATGTTCCCTCTCTGGTGTCAGTTGAAAGGCAGTTCTATCTGCAGTCGTCCCTAATTTGGTCAAGTCTTTTTGAACATCTTGACGGACCCTGCGTCTAATGGTGGAGTTGGAGACAAGCCCAGTCTTTCTGTTCATTTTATCTAAAACAAACAAAAATAAAAATGTTTTAATAAAAACACTACGCTGTACATTAAGATAGTATTTTAATGGATTAAAACAAATCTGGTCATTTTAAAGTTAAACAGGTTATACAATTCCTCAAATGTGTCTTTAAGTTGCTGTGAAAACTTCCCTCCAAAAAGACATGCTTACCTGAATTGTAGAGATCGATCCTGATGAACACTTCTGTAAAACTGAGGATGACATTTAAAATAGTAAATTATGTGTTGAGAACTCAATACATACGAATTAAATAAAACAGGTTTGTGCTGGCCATCTTATTTAGCTTAAGCTTTAGGCTGCGAGCTGGCGGCTCCTCGTTATTAGCTCGTGAGCTAGCGCCTCGTTATTAGCTCGTGAGCTAGCGCCTCGTTATTAGCTCGTGAGCTAGCGCTCCTCGTTATTAGCTCGTGAGCCAGCGCCTCGTTATTAGCTCGTGAGCTAGCGCCTCGTTATTACCTCGTGAGCTAGCCCCCTTATTCCTTGCCCAGCTTCATTTGGAGCTTTGAGCTAAGTATACTAAGTATAAGCTCCAACCCAAGAACCACTGAAAATTCAGCTAGCTGCAGAAGATAGCTCACCCTAACCCTAACCGAGATAGTTCGAAAAATAGCCATAATTCGACAGTAGCAACACAATTCAACACTTACCTAAGTAATATGTCTGGCGCGAAGAGCTGCAGGTTTGAAAATTCCAGTTTGGAAAGTCGAGGCGCAGAAGTCAGAGGAGCAACGATTCAGGGGTGCTCACACTTTTCCAGCATGCGAGCTCTTTATTATGTGACAAAGTCAGGCGATCGACCGACGGGTGGGCGGCGGGTGCTAGTAAGTGTGCTCACCTGCGACCCGAGAAGAGTTGTTGACGGGGTGGTGCTAGTGACTTTTCTTTGCTCCGTCCGCATCCGATGCGCGCAAACCGTGTCGGGAGCTCCGCAGCGCCGCAGACGGCGGGCAGAGGACTGTTAACGCGACACGTAGAGACAGAAATGACGTGCTTCTGCTGTAATGTGGCGCTATAGAGAAAGTGACAGGGGGGCGGGCCAATTTCTTTTTATGTCATGCGATCTACCAATACTACGCCGCGATCGACTGGCAGGTCGACGTATTGAGCACCAACAACCGCCGCTGTGTGAACCGGATGCAGATGCGGGTGGATCCGGTTCACATGACCAAACCGAGTGCGGCAGTAGGGCGGATCTAGCGACCTGCGGGCGGATCTAGCGACCTGCGGGCGGATCTAGCGACCTGTGGCGACCTGAGGGCGGATCTAGCGACCTGAGGGCGGATCCGCCCCGGAATCAGCTGCTATCTGGGCTGTTATCCGACAGGTGTATGCGATGAACGAAGTCTTTTGCCTCTCCACAATCAAGATGGTGGCGTGAAAAGATGTCCTCATACTGCATCACAAGGTCAGCCATCCTCTTCTTACTGTCCACAGACACTTCACACGATTCAACGTCAACAGTACTAAGCCCAATAGAGCCAAGCATTTCTTTGGAAGAGTCTGCGTTAGCAGCAGGAGGCACGGCTGATTGGGTGCAGCCAGCAAGGGGAACCTCTGTCTGTTCAGCAACATCCATGTCCTCAAGCGCTGCACACGATAGACATCAGCCAACTTTGCATTTCGCCTCAAGAGCACAGGTCTGTCAGATGTATTGATGAGCTTCAGCGGAACCTGCCTGTCTCCCAAAGTGTCGTCACAATCTTTGCGACCAGAACACCCCTGGGAGCTGAGGATGAAGTGGGCTCTGTCATGACGGTGCTACCTGGGGAGATAACAGTGTGTCTGGGTAGTTTTCCCAGATGAGATATTCACGGCCAGGCTCGAGGTAGGTGGCTGAGTTACATCTGACTGTACCGACCTTGTCAGGAACATCTCCACCTTTCCATGGGCTCAGACCTGAGAGCATGGACAGAAAACTTTCAGTGTCCGAGTCTTTGTCTGGGCAAGGGCCAGATACAGTCTTCCAATAGGACTTGCAGAGTTTAGACTGGCGCAAGACGTGTTTTATAACATTGGTCCCTATAATCAACTCATCATGCTGTCCAGGGACAACAAGTGTTGGAACAAACATCTTAGAACCATAAACTTCCATCTCCACACCAAAAGCACACTTGGGCCTAACACGAAGTCCACCACATCCAACAAGGACTACATTGACATCAATTTGTTCTTGGTCAGTTATCACTCCAGCATCTCTCAGTTTCATCTCAGCTGTTTCACTAATGCTACATGCCATGGATCCACTGTCCAACATGCCACCTATTGTAATAGTCCCACCCATTACCACAGGTGTGTAGAAAAGACTGTCACTACTGCCAACTCTGTGAATATTCTGATAAACAACCACCTCAGATTTATCACACGAGTCTCTCGCAGACGTGTACACAGTCTCAGCATCAGACATGTCGTCTGTTTGGGAGTTTGTTGTGCGACCTGTACTGCCTCCCTCTGAATACAAGTCGGCTAGTTTCCCTCCGTCTGGTGTCGGGTTGAGTCTTTGGCAGGGCAGTTCAGTTTGGTGTGGCCGGGGGCATGGCAGCCAAAACAAAGTCTCTCGGCCATACAATGTGAGATGGTGGTGTGGCTTGAGCCAATACAGCCCTTACAAACTGCCTCTCTGAACGCTTTTCATGGGAGGGACGCTGGAATCGCCCACCTCGAGGTGGGTGCACAGCGTCCGCCGACTGCATTTTCTCCATCATCTCCTGGAACATGTCGACCATACGGGTGAGAAGTCTCTCCTCTGACTGTTGGAGATTTTGTGCCACGACTGGCACAGAGGGACGACTCGGAGCATGACAGAGTTCACCTGGAACTGGGGCAGATTCTGGAGAAGGGCAAAAGGGATGACACACATGATGCTGGGTTTGGAGATGGGAAGGTGAGGGACTCTGAGTAAGGCACTGCACTGCCTGGCCAGTCGATGGCTGACTGGGCTGGTCAGAAGCCACTGCAGTGATGTAGCTCTTTAGATGTGCAGTACCCGCGGCACCGCCACTAGACCTCAACTCACGTTGATATTCATCAATCCTCAGCTGAACATCACGCGAGGTCCATTCGTGAAGTGGTTTAAACTTCAGAGTGCAAGCCAATTCTGGGTCAGGGCAGTGCTTGACAAACATAAGCGCCACTTCATCATTCATGTTCTCCGTCCGCTTCCCTTGTCTGTGTAAGCCTACGAGAGCGAGGTCGGCAGCTTTGTTCAGTCTTATCCAGTAGTCGACTGGGTTTTCTCTATGCTCAGGCAAGGTAGCATAGAAGTCTGCGAGAGGAAGACATGAGGGAGTGACACTGAAGTAGTGGAGGAGAACATTATACATCAGTTCAGGTTCTTGTTTGACATTAAGCGCAGGGTCACTACGCAAGGCAATCTTCACAACATCTCTGGCCTTGCCCATCAAATGGCTCATAACTTCTTCTGCTTGGTCACACAGAGGAATCTCTCGTTTTCGGAGATGTGTTTTAGTCATGTCAATCCAGTCCTGGACTGGGTATCTGTCAGTATTGTCACCTCTGAATGTCTGAAGTCCTTTATCAGAGTTCACATGGACTGTCACATGTGGAGGGCGTTCATGTTGGTCAACAGTACATTGTGTTGTCTGGGTGGTAGTAGTCTGGGTATCACTGTTCATGTTTACAACACCAGCTGATATTAATTTCTCTACAATAGACTCACCAATTTGAACACCTAACTTCCCTACCATGTCTGTGAGATGGTTTATGGCATCGACATCACTGTCAGGAGTAGACCCCTCATTAACCCACCAACAGGAGTACAATCTGGGCTCTGACCTAGCCCTGTATCACAATTATCCGGTGTTAGTTTAGAGTATCCCACATTCCTACTGTCAGAAATATGACTGAGCCAACTACCCCTCCCCTTTGGCAACTTAGGGCTAGCAAACTCATCCATTGTTGCTATAGCGATCGTTTTTATAACCAATAAATGTACTTGCGTTGTGTATTTAGAACCAAAACGTAGTAGAAATGCAATGAATATGCAGAAGAAAAAAAAATGTATATCAATAATCAAAAGTCATCGACACACTGAGATCAAACAATTTGAAGCACTATGCCCTATTCCACAATCTCTTAAAAACCTGATATGACTACAACGGTCTTCAAAGGCGGATCAGGACGTCAGCACAACATCCACGGCGACGAGCATCAAGCTGGTCTGAAGATCCGAAGGTCACAGCACCAGTGTAACAGACTTGGAACGGGCACGGAAGAATTTGACTCAGATGGTGTATTTTCCCAATACTTATTTATTCTGCAGGAGAGAGCAGAACACACACAATTTCCTTCTGGTCTGTCTCTGTACTTCCGCTTCCTATACACACGCAAAACAAAACAATTTACACAAAGAAAGTATACGTTGGGGCGACCGGATGTAGCTCAACAAACGGCGCCAAACTGGCTCAACGAAACTGCCACCAAACGTATATTTTAACGGTCTAAATGATACGACAGCTGGACGCCGGGATCGTATTAACGTTCCACTATCACTTTTTATTAAAGAATACAGAGAAAATAGTTCGACATCGTTCCTCACTCAACTCACCTTCAGCAATACAAAGCCATTGTGACGGTGAGACGGACTCGGGAGCAGGAAGTACAACAGAGATGGAAAGCAGATTTCGAGGAAACAGAATTTTAAAAATAACGCTAAATAAAAATGGCTCATTAAAATAAAATTCACAAACACTCAACAATATTGTTGAACAACAAACAAAAATAAAATACAACACATTGAAAACAAGAAATGACAGAATACATTTCTAACTCCGTTACACTGATACTCTTAGTGAAAGAAAGGGAATAAAGCCTTTCCCCTAAATCATTTCCCCCAAACCAAGAGAAATTAATCTACTTGCTTGCATTCACTGTTTAGCTCTATTGCTCTGTTCACAACCAGGGAGCGGATGTCTTTAACTTAGACTGAATACTGCATGAATGTTGACACAGCATTGAACAGCAAACAAATCTTTCTCACTATGAACAATAGATAAAACGCAATCTGTAATGTATTAAGACATCTGGAAATAGATCTTTAATGTTTGATTTATTTAATAGTTCCCATTTCAATTCATATTTGTAAACTAGAGTTAAATCTAAAGGTATGAAACCAGTGCAAGCATTGCCTTTTTAACATTTTTGGCTTTACATTTATGTACACTAATTTTAATATTGTTAACGCATGCCTGAAACTCAATAAAGAACAATAATCAGTATTAATTGTAAAATATTTGAACTTTTCCTTGACATAATATTTTGTATTTCTTTTGTTTCTCTCCCTCTCTCTCTGTCCATCTGATCTGATAATCCTGCATCTGCTGCTGCTCATCTCCATCCCTGCATGTAGTGCAAGAAGCTGAACAGGAGGAGGTGAAGGTGATGGCGGAAGCACAGCCGCCTCGCTCAGCCAAAAAGGGCAGAGCATCGGCCAGCTCGACTCCACAGACGGGCAGCGACAAGAAGGAGAGGAAGGGGAAGCACAAAGGTCAGCCTCCCAGCCCATCAGGGGGGTCAGTTGTGGAAGAGAAGACTAGATAGAAAAGAGATGATTAGACATAAATACTGCTAAAAAGTTTGGCACTACTGAATACGAAAATAGACAGATAGTTGACAGTAAAGCATGTTCCTATGTATGATAGCCACATTAGGATATTGTTTCTAAGCATATTTGTCCCGGTTTTTACGTATTCATGTTTAAAGCAGATCCAAGTCGTTGGAGGCAGACCCCAGAATGAGAGAATCAGCCGGTCTATTCAGGCCCTCTTTGCCATCCTCACATCATGGTTTGCCTGCTGACTTTTTAAGTCGCACCTGGAAACGAATCCTGCAAGTTAAGCTGTGTGTGTGTGTGTGTGTGTGTGTGTGTGTGTGTGTGTGTGTGTGTGTGTGTGTGTGTGTGTGTGTGTGTGTGTGTGTGTGTGTGTGTGTGTGTGTGTGTGTGTGTGTGTGTGTGTGTGTGTGTGTGACATGCATTAATCTTCAGATGGAGGAGAAACACCCGTCTGTGGAAATGGTGGAGTCCAACTATGTCCACTGTGCATACATTGTTACTCTCTGCTTCTATGCTTTTCATCATTCACGGTATATATCCCACTGTAATAGCTCATAAAAATGAAATTAATTAAGAAAGAACTGATTCACAAAGCAATCCGTCATGCTATAGGAACCGAAGGTTTATAACGGCACCATTACTAATCTCTTAATGCGTCTTTTGCTCACGCATCTCTGACATTACATTTGTTTGTCATCTGATCGAGCACAATACTCTAGAATAGATGCTGATCTTTGGAATGACTGTCCCAGAAAGAAAGAAAAAAGAATGAGCTTCCACAGGGGTTAAAGATGAATCAGGCCAGTATCACCAAACTCACCACTGATGGACCCGTCTCCTTCACTCTGCGTCTCACTCACGGTTTTTCTTAAGCAAGATAACTCGGTGGCCAGAGAGCTCCCAAGCTACTATGCAATCAGCTGCATCAAGGCTACAGAATAAATGAGTACATGTTTATGAATTCACTCAGATGGAGTATAGTCAAGCTGCTCCATAAATAAGATATCTACATCTGAAATGAAATACCCAACACAAAACTGGTTAAATAATTAGGATTGAAGACGAAACCCAAATCTAAAGTAAACTATATTAAATGCACACTGGCCTCCTATATGCACACCTGTTCTTAACCAGGCTTCCAGAATAAAATATACAAGTTTTTGTACACTTGCATATTTATATTGACTAATTAGTCAAATATGTCAAAGTTTCCATGCAGAATTTCCAGAATGAAAACATACCAATAGAATATGCAACATGCACTCTCATAGCACTGGATTTTTTCATGCACATCTTTTGAGTATACACGGCAACACTGCATGAAAACAAATATACTGTGCTTCACCCTTACATTATCTTTAATGTGTTCTGTTGCATTTCTACAGTGTAAAAAAAGGGAAAGCAGAGAAGTCCGTTTAAAACTGAAGTGGACTGAATGCCTGGAGCAGAACGGACATAATGTGCTTACCTCCTAAAGCTAATTTAATAAGGACAAGTGAAACAATTAATTAAAACATATTTAACAGAACACCCACACATCAAGTCAACCAGGCAGAGAGGTGGAAATGTTGCTTATGCAAGTGACAACTACACGATGGTTACGACCGCCTGTGTTTTACTTAGCTGGGATTCATTTGGTCGTTCGCTGTCTGGTAATAGGAGATAATGATTGTCCAACAATCGCCTCATTGTATTCTGATGCAGTTTGCTCTTGTGGGTTTGTGGCTCAGCAGCGATGGATGGTCCGACCTTCCAGCAGGATGATGGTCAGATCCAGATCCTGACGGTGGGTCACCTCAGCACAGAGGAGGGCGAGGCCGAGCCGGTCATGAGCTGCACTCAGTCGCAGAGCAAACAGGATCTGCGCGTCACCATGCTCAAGAAAGGTACTGCCAGGCTGTAAGGGAGCTCTGTCACTGCACCTGAAGGAGCACCACCACGAGTCCACGTTTTCACCCACGGCATTGTGGTCCGGGGAGGTGAAACGCACTGAATCGTCTTTAGAACTGTAAATAGAAATGCCATTTTAAGACACAGTGTCTGAATGATATAACTTATTATGCTCTGTTTATGTTGTTAAAAAACATAAGCATTACTGTAAACACTGATGACAAATACACTCATTTACCATCATAACGGACTCAATAGTCGACTAGTGAGCTGGGAAATCCGTTATTAATCGCACAGTGGGGAAATTATTCGATTTTGGACACACAAATCCTAAATGTATGTGCCGTCACTGATTGGTACAATGTTATGCAACTGTGATTTACATTTCTACCAACAGCAATTGCATTGTAAGAAGTTTATTTTGGTTTTTGTGTTTTTAGCTCAAGAATTATAAATATTTTGGCCACGTCAAGTGTTGTTCCGTTCATTCATGAAGATTTATTGGCACAACCCATAATCCGTATTATGCAGAGCTGCAATATGCAGCATTGCACCAGATAAGCAGAGTTAGTTCTTTTTCATATTTTGAAAGACGTTTCCAGCTTCAAGTGGACGAGCTTGTAAAACATAAATAATATCTTGAACATGGATAACTCACAGACCTCTGGGAAACGGGCACTAATAAGTGTTTAACTGATGTTTGTGTATGCCTGTATACCTCTTATTATTTCACTAAACTATGATACACCATGCATGGAACGGTCGCATCCTTAATGGCTGGAAGACCTGCAATGCAATGTAGCTGCTATACTGTAGATGGAAACTATATAATAGTAACCATAAACTCCAATTTACAAAAACCCAGTTGGTTAGGTTTGACACCTAGTTTAATTACTTAATAGAACATTGTGTTTGCACTCACAAACACGTGGAACAAATTATTTTATTCAAACCTCAAACTGTCTTGTTAATTTACTAAAGTTATACTGGATGAAGTGAGACTTTGTAGGGGGGGGGGGATCATTAACACCTCTTTACTATCTTATTTTCTTTGTCTGTGAAGGTATATCCAGCAGTATGAATTTTGATGAAGAAGAGGACGACGAAGATGAAATTAGCTCTAGTTCCTCACAGCTCAACAGCAACACAAGACCAGGCTCTGCCACGAGCAAGAAGTCATGCAAGGTAAAACAAAGTTTACAGCGCACACAGCACCCTCTGCCCATGAAACCGGTGTCTGAATGCAGGAAAAAAAGATAACATTTTGGTACTTGTCTTTATTTAATTATCATGGCTAACGGTTATTGATCAATATGGCTTAATGTGACTCAAATAAAGTGCTGTTGCCTTTTTGGCTTTTTGTTATCGTCTACAAACAATATATCTGAATTATTTGAGGCTGTTTCTGGCCTTCCATTTATTTACCCACCACAAAGTCATCTTGCTGTGTATGTTACAGTGCAGATACAACTGTGAGCAGGAGGTGGAACAATAATCTCTCATCTGTGGATCTGCTTCATCTAATGTTTGAGGTTACACAAATGTTGGTGTTCTTGGTGATGAAGGACGATGAAGGTCAGATTACAATGTAACCCTCTTCAAAATAATAATTTGGGTCTTTTAAAGTTGGGTTGTTTAAAGTCGGTGTATTTCCTACATGGACAGCGGTCAGCACCGGTTTGGAGAAGCAGACAGGAGTACCAGCACAACATCAAAGCTACAGTATGTACTGCTGTGGACAGGGACATCAGCAAAACACACTTTAGCCACCTAAAAGAAAGAGTCATTCCAAACAACAATTACCACTTCAAGTGTATACTTTACTTGGAATATTTTCCTAAATTCACCTTGCTGTGAGACTGAAGCCATTACCAGTGCTTTTTCCAGAATTACCAGACTCCACTGGAGAAAAGCAGAAATGTTACCTTGCAGAGGAGTAACGGAACAGTACATTGGGGGCGTAGATGGACATCACGGCTTCGGTTCCACGTGGCAAACGGCTTTCTCACTGCACACCCGCGAAAGTATTCTAAATAAAACAAACACTTAAACTGATATTGATTTTTATTAGGTTGGCCTTTGTTTTATGTGGCAAACAATATGTTTTGCTGATGTCACCGTCCACATTAGTACATGTCTGCTTCTTCAAACTTGGGGCTGTGTGCAACAACCACCGTCCACTGTTAGTAATACACTGCCTTTGGATAAGAACCTCATACAAGACCCCAACTATCCCTTTAATACACATCCTCTTTGCAGCCTCTACCCTTAGTTCAGAGTAAAACCCCAGCTGGATTTGTACTCATGATAACCATCATTTTCTCTTTGCTCCTCATTCCACTCTAATCTCTCCCTTCAGTCAACTCGGTCCTCTGTCTCCACCAGGTCCTTATTTTAGACACAGTGTGCTCATTCTCTGTCCCAGTGGATGATTTGATCTTTAGACTCATTACTCTGTTCTAATGAAAGTCAACTCACATCTCACCATCTCACAAGGGGATTGCCCTGTGTGGGCTGTTTTCACCTACAGGAGGTGGCCTCAGCACCCACTCCACCGGTCAATGAACCTGCCATCGACGTAGATGACCTTGAGGAGTTTTCTCTGCGTCCTGCACCCCAGGGGGTGAGAGTGAAGTGCAGAATCACCAGAGATAAGAAGGGCATGGACAGAGGCATGTATCCCACTTACTACCTCCACCTGGAGAGAGAGGACGGCAAGAAGGTGAGAAGAGTCAGGCAGCAGAAACTGTTGACATCAACAGAATTTACCTCATTAAAAGTTTAGAAAACACAAATTCCAATCATTTGTCACAATAAGTAGCATGTTTCTACAAGATTAATAGACATGTAATGTAGTTTAGCCTTCAATATTCCAAATAAATTGTGTCATTTTGTATGAAGCTCATAATGCATTATAGACATACTTTCATTGTTATTTGCTTATTTCACTGTATATTTATTGTTATAAGAACTAAATAAAACTAAATATTCAGGAATTATTATAAATAATCTGATCACTTACTATTCAAGTATCATAATACTTTATAATTGAGGGACTCTCAATTATGCATATATTGCATATATATATTATTTTAATTAAAATAAAATATTTTACAGTTATTATAACTGTATTATATCTGCCTTAATACCTCAGGAATTTCAATTAAACCACTTGTAAAATAAGTATAATGTATTACAACTATGTGAATTATGATGTACTGTGATCCTTGTAAAATAAATGTCAGTTACTGATCAGTAATGAAGTATTATGATAATAAGTAATTGTGAAATGCTTTGTAATGTTTTATGAATATTCTTATAAGCATTATTACTATTGATATGTTGTACAGTGCTATAATCTGATTATTATATATCATTAGTTGTTCGATATAATTAGCATAATAAGTATATTTACTCTGTATTATATAGACATAGGTGTCATAGAAAGTGTGACCGAGATGGTTTTGTAGTTTCAAGCTGTGTGCGTCCAAATAAATCTATTTACTCATTTGGTTTTCGGCCTTCTTGTAACAGGTGTTCCTGTTAGCTGGCAGGAAAAGGAAAAAGAGCAAAACATCGAATTACCTCATCTCCATCGATCCAACGGATCTGTCTCGAGGCGGAGAGAGCTTCATCGGTAAACTGAGGTACGTACATAGCGGCTTTGTTACATGAAACGTTTTGGCAGCACGCTGAGAAAGTGTTGTACATGATTCCTTAATTCACGTTTTATTTGACTGTCACTGCTTTTTAAATTGTCACATTTCATGATATATATTTTTTTACAAATATGAATGATTGAAATACAATTATTGTTTACCCATTCCTCATTCATAAATCATTTTATTTTTTAAATGTGGGTAACATTTAACAGTAATGTCCACACAACTCTGTGTACTGTCGATACTAAAAGATGAGCAATGACCACATCATCTGCTAATCTATGAATAGTTAACAAGTAGCTCTTGAATTGCATCTTTTATATTAACAATCCCACCCAACATTAATGTTCTGTTTTAGCCTCATTAATAAAGATGTATAATTGAGAAAACACATATTTGTGATATTGTTGTATAAACCCTCATTAAATGCCTTCCTCCTAAATGTACCTGAGCTGTATATTGTTTTTGTGTTTAGGGCCAAAGTAAGAGGTAGCTTTAGAGACGGCTTCCAGGCTGCTTTAGTGGCTCCATGGAAACTCCTGCGGGTTTAATCAAATATGGCTCTGTGCAGCCTTTAATCTTCAGAGCTGGCCTGCCCATTGGTCGATGCACCGCTCAAACCCAATCACTGCTTGAATGATTGTGGCGATCTAAATTAAAATAAATGGTGACCTTTAGTCTAGTGCTCCTCAAGACTCCTTAAGGGGGCGGGCCTACATGAGAAATGGACCATAGGATGTATGCAGTCAGCTGTTTGATGCTGTGGCTGACCCACCTGATCTACGATAGACACACCCAACACTACAGTCAATGTCTGGGCTGTGTTGTGTGTTTTTAAGACTGTGTCTGTGAATGTCAGAGAGCATGAAAGCTACAGTGACAATATTTATTTCATATGGGACAAAAACACTTAATATCATATGTTTTCTATATTAGATTCCAATGCTTACTGAGCACTATATAACATGACCAGTAAATAGTGTTACATAGCATTGTGGTAAACCATCAAGTGTAGAGTCAGAAATGATTTACAGTGGTTCAAAACATAAATTATAGTGTCTGTGCATAACGCATCTGGATACCACCATATTTCAAAGAAATAGGGAGCACCATTTCATATAGATGCTATTAATGGAACATTTATGGTAAATAAAGTAGCAGAGTGACACTGCAATGTTTTCCCACTAGAGGCAGTTCAAAATCTTAAATCAGGGAATTAAGGTAACAGGTCATCTAGACACACAAGGCTATCTCATAATCTGGCTATACGTTCTTATTTCCTTAGTAGAGGGTTATGAACAAGCTATGTTGAGCTTTATCTAGGGTAGGGTGTCACTTAAAGGCGACGCCCTGGCCACTGGCCACTGGTCACTAACCTCCCTGCAGTTTGGTGACTCACTGCCAGAATCTGATCTGACTCCTCTCCTGCTGGGAAGCTAGGTCATTGATTCCTGCCGGGCCCCAGTGCCACAAAAACAATTTATATTAGAGCACAACAACTATTTAACTGTTGCACAATCAGGGTACCTTGAGGTGAGGTATTTCAAATGGCCAAGATGTTCTTAACCTGTAGCTCAGTGGTCGCCGACCGGTCGATCTCGGAGACGTTCCCTGTCGATCTCCAAAATAAAATGAAAATAAATTCAGAAACACATTGTTCCTTGTTTTCGAACATTTTCTGAGGTGTCTTCTGAAATGTTTTCTTTCTGACTGGAAGATTGACGTCAGAAAAGATCTCCGCCTGATTCATGAACGCCTGAAAACGGGTTCGCTTACACAGCCGTGTTGTCAGCTGTGCGCCCCGAAAGAGGGGAACGTACCACTACAGGTGGGGCGCAGGGGGAAATGCAGAAAGACCTTTATTGATAACTTCACATATTACACAAGCTCAAAGTACACCGACATAAAACTAAGTCATCAATAAATAAATGTTGAAATGCCTGTACCTTCGTGTACATGTTTACGTTACGGCATTAACAGGTTACGACTGCGCATGCGCGACAGCCGAGATTCTTGGCGACTTGCCAGGTCTTACCTCCGTGAGTTGGGCTTTTCTGCTGTTGTCCTTCAAAACAAAAGCTCAACATTGAGCTTTTGTTTCTTGTCTGATAGAGCAATCTGGTTTACTTGAAAGTGATTGCAATTGCATTTATTCTATTATTTGAAAAGGGACAGATGCAGGAGTCACAAATGGTGCTTCTCATATTTATTATTATGAAAATTATTTAAATCTGAGGATGTCTGTAGAGCTGATGTGAACGTAATCACCAACGGTCTGAGTTCAGAACCAATCCCAGATGAGAAAACTTTCATGAATACCAATTTTGCCCCGAAAAACTCGTCAGTGGAGTTGAGAAAATCACCAAATCAAAGACCAGGAGCTGGATTACTGACAGACAGCTCACAGACGGCCTCAGACTGTCTGTCTGTGATTATGAACTAACTACAAGCTCACAGACAGAGTTCAGTCACAGCCATAACACTGACTGGAGTCACATGGCTTGATGGCATTATGATGAGAGCTGAACTTACATGAGTTGCACTGACTGATCATGTTGTCAGTGTTGTGCTGTAATGTAAATAAATACAACATTTATATTGGTAGTTCATCCAGCTGCTCATTGCAAATGTGTTTTCTTGTTCATATTGTGTGCGGTTAACAAATATCTTACTTGTTATATTACACTTAAATTCTGTTTACCTGGTCTCATCAATTTGAACGCTGGACCAAAATGACAATTAGGCCAAATAAAAAGTCATAAGTCCAGTCTGGACCGTCGTTTTCTCTCAACGCCTCAAAGGTAGATCTTGCCGGTCATGAAGGCGGAGGTCAGGGATCTTGGGCTCAAAAAGGTTGGTGACCACTGCTGTAGCTACTCGTACGGCGCTTTTCTAGTCTTCTGACTTTAACACTACATGACATCATTCACCCATTCACTATTCACACCCTGATGTGCAGCTACACCTTCAGACCTCCTCAGCCTGTTATGTTTTCTTTGCAGGTCTAACCTCATGGGAACTAAGTTCACTGTATACGACAGCGGCCTGAACCCCATGAAGAGCACAACCAGCCTTGAAGCTAGCAACCTGCGTCAAGAGCTAGCAGCCATTTGCTATGTGAGTTGGTCAAAATGCTCCTGAACACACAAGCTGTACTTAGTTTTTCATACATTTCAAGAGATATGTTGAGCAATGAGTTCAGACAACAAGTTTAGGAGTCAGGGCTTTGCCATAATCGGGTTGAGATCAAGCTATCATCTATGCCTTAACCTTCATTGCCGACACAGATATTGCCCACAAAAACATACCATTTGATGTAGCTACCAGTGGATGAACATGCTGACATGAATGTTTATCATCTTTTCAACATAGGAAACCAATGTTTTAGGATTCAAAGGGCCGCGCAAAATGAGTGTCATCATTCCTGGAATGAACATGGACCATGAGAGAGTGTCTCTTCGCCCAAGAAATGTATGTTTTACCCCTAATTTCTCAATAGCTTTATCTGTGCTGACCAATTCCACCTCTTCTAATACTTATACATTTGATCTGAGGTTCTTGTGAGAAGCTATAATGTTGTACGCTTCATACAGGACCATGAGTCACTGCTGGCCAGGTGGCAGAACAAGAACACAGAGAGCGTGATCGAACTTCACAACAAGACGCCTGTGTGGAACGATGACACACAATCCTATGTGCTCAACTTCCACGGCAGAGTCACTCAGGCCTCCGTCAAGAATTTCCAAGTAATTCACGAAAATGACCGTAAGTTCTATTCCTCTAAAGTTTAACTGTTGAAGGTTTCATATGAACTACAGTTAACTGAGTATATTTGACACGTTATAGTCATGTTGTCATGATTAAGAACAGCACTTTAAAAAGGGTGGAACAATTCCAAAACGTAATGGAGAAATAAATGTGCTTCCTGGTCTTTTTTCTCTACAGCTGACTACATTGTGATGCAGTTTGGCCGTGTGGCAGAGGATGTCTTCACCATGGACTATAACTACCCAATGTGTGCCCTGCAGGCCTTTGCCATTGCGCTTTCCAGCTTTGACAGCAAGTTAGCCTGTGAATAGATCCCAGCCTGAAGTTCAGTGGAGAACTGGTCCATCTGTCCTCTTAACAAGGGCTCCTCATGTACCCTTGG
Source organism: Pseudoliparis swirei (assembly GCF_029220125.1). NCBI lineage: Eukaryota > Metazoa > Chordata > Actinopteri > Perciformes > Liparidae > Pseudoliparis > Pseudoliparis swirei. Next base: position 13,170,969 of record NC_079391.1, on the reverse strand, counting down.
GGCTGGTTTGACTCCTCCAAATCACGAAGGACCTTGGAAGTCCTGCATATCCCGAAAGGCTTTACGGGACTCACGTTGTGTGTGTGTGTGTGTGTGTGTGTGTGTGTGTGTGTCTGTGTGTGTGAGAGGGGTTGGGTTGGTATTTGTCAGTGGAGGAAAACAAGCACAAAGAAAAATCCACTTTAAAAATTCAATTGATTTGTTTTGATAACTATAGTAATTTTGTACTGTAATGGCATTATACAAACAAACAAACACTGTTCCTTTATGTAGTAGTTAGAGAAATGTTTTGTTTCTTTATCTGTAAATTATAACTAACAATTACACATCTGTATGTTTTTAAGGTTGGCTGGCCTTCATTTAATGTGCTACACAAAAATGTCACACTCTTCCTCAAGCATGAATACTGCTTCTATCGTCACTGAATTTAAAATAACAACGCACGTCACTATATATTTATTATTTTTGTTATTTATGTATTTATTACATGTCGAGTTTTTTTCTGTTATCACTCGCAACAATTTCAGCAGTATTGGCTCCATGGAGCCGCAAGCACATCCTCCTTCGTACGTCTTGTTTCCACACCAAACGGCTGGACGTGAACAAGGCAAAGGTATGTAACTGTGTGCTGTGTCCCGTCTACACTATTGGGTCACAGTGTCATTTATGTGAATGTATAGGGCGATGGTGCACTTTACGTTGAAGTCTTTGGTGGATGAGATATAGCTGTACATACTTTATTGTGCCTTTGAAGACTAATACCATTGTTCGGCTTCGGCCACACGATGAGCTGAGCTTGAATTGGTCTTTGCTAATCTTGCTGCCTAACATGCATTTAAAGTAATTCTCTGTAGCTATATTGAATTAAGCTGTCAAATGCATTGTTCGTCTAGACTGATTAGATCGCTGGAGTAGCAAAACCACAAGAAAATATAAATGTGCTCATCTTTGGACAACATTTAATTCAATAATTATTTACATTGTACTGTAAACCCGGCAGCAGATCTAATATCCAAGGCACTTCAGGTTGTGCTCAAAATAATCCAAACACAGACTTACTGCAATCAAACACAATAACGGTGTACATCTGCCACAGCTTTAACAATGTCATATTTCATCTTTACATCTTTGAATCATGTAATGCTCCACTGAGCTGGAGTTTTGTACATTCCTCATCTGACAGGCAGTACATTTCTGTATCACATGTTTATTGCTGTTCACATTTTTACTCAAAATATTCTTCTTCTTGCTCCCTATTGGGCAGTATTCTTTTTCAAATATATAATAGTATTTTGTATTTTATGGCCATTAAAAAAATGCTAAATGAAGACCAAGAACAATCTCTGATACCGCTATTGTTACTGTGGATTATGAGCAAATCTTTAATACATGTGCTATCCTTGTACTCGACTGTGTTCTAACTATTTTTAAATTGTTGATACTGTAAAGTCTGCTTTTCATATACATCCAGGACCAAAGGTTCTTCCACTTTCTGTTTTACGTGCTCTTGTTGTAATGTAAAATAAATGGTGTACAATGTACTGTGGCGGTATAGACACAGTCCTTTGATCATGCAAAAAAATAAAACTTCAGTCAGTCAAAACATGTTCATGAATTCGATGCAATATTTGATGTTTGCTCGTCTTCTTAAAACAAGGTAGCACAGAACATACCTTCTCTTATCAACAATGATGTCCAGTCCCAGAAAATGTATATCACTCACTTTGTTCCTCGCTAAGATATACTTGTGGTTCCTAACTGGGCCATTCTTAGTAATGCTGAAATCTAGTGATAAGATGTAAGCCTATGCATGAAAGAAGTAGAACACATATGAAATGCACATAGAAATACTTTATTTAGAGTTAAGAAGCAATGCTGTTTTTACGTCTGGTGAATAAGCTTACCTACGATCTAATACTTTAGAATCCATTGTTCTAGTGCCACAGTTCCAATATTACAGGGATGTTAATTGATGTTGTGACTGGTTAAAGCTGCATTTCACATTATTTGTTCTGGCTTTTTCCTTCTTTTCTGTTGCTCGTGATTTGTTCTGCTTTGCATTTTTGTATGATCAGAGAGGAGCTACTACTTCATCTTAATATTGCATCCACTCATCAACATGACACTTTATCCAAAACATGTTTGTAAAAAGAAGTGAGTTGTCACCCTAACTATTTAAACTAAATTGTATAATAATTAGGATATGTAGTTCACAATCCTTTTAGAATAGGCAATGGTCCTTATGAATGTTTAAAATACAAAAGCCCTATCATACGCTATAGCATTAGAAGAAGTGCAGGTGTAAGGAGTATATTAATTATGTCTTTGATTTGAGACAACAAGCAGGAATGCCTTCATGGATTGCAGCCATTGTTACCGTTAGGAGTCACATCGGTGGAGGACGATTGAAAATGTCCACAGTGAAACGGGTCTATTAGTCAGAAGGACGTGTTTGATGTGAGCTGTGAGCACAGTGAGGCTGTTGAGAGTGATGTCTGCTCCAGATACTGAGAGTGAAACACATATTTAACCATTTTTTCCATTACTGTCACGTAAAGAAACAAATGTCTGCTTTTGTTTGCTCTGAAACAAACATTCAATTCAATTCAATTCAGTTTATTTGTATAGCCCAATTTCACAAATTACAAATTTGTCTCGGAGTGCTTTACAATCTGTGCACATAGACATCCCTGCCCCAAAACCTCACATCGGACCAGGAAAAACTCCCAAATAACCCTTCAGGGGGAAAAAAAGGGAAGAAACCTGCAGGAGAGCAACAGAGGAAGATCCCTCTCCAGGATGGACAGGTGCAATAGATGTAATGTGTACAGAAGGACAGATTTAGAGTTAAAATACATTCAATGAATATGACAGAGTGTATGAATAGTTCATAGTAGGCATATTCCACGATGGAGACCTCCACGATCCATCAGGCAGATGGAGGTGGGGAGGAGGAGTGGGCGGAGTCTCAACAGTGGGTGGAGTCTCAACAGGACAGTGGCGTCGTCGGTAGCAGGAATTCCACGGCCCAGACCTCGATGATCCATCAGGCAGATAGGATCTATGCCGTCTCATAGGGTCCGATGACCCCATGAGACGTGAAGTCAAAAGGACTCCGGGGAGAAAGCAGAGTTAGTAACGTGTGATTGAGAGATGAAAATTCATCCTTAAGGAGAGAAAAAAGAGGAGATAGGTACTCAGTGCATCCTAAAACGTCCCCCGGCAGCTATAAGCCTATAGCAGCATATCAAGGGGCTGGACCAGGGCAAACCTGATTCAGCCCTAACTATAAGCTCTGTCAAAGAGGAAGGTCTTAAGTCTACTCTTAAACGAGGTGACTGTGTCTGCCTCCCGGACTGAAGGTGGAAGCTGGTTCCATAAAAGAGGAGCTTGATAACTAAAGGCTCTGGCTCCCATTCTACTTTTTAAGACTCTAGGAACTACAAGTAGTCCTGCATTTAGTGAGCGTAGCTCTCTAGTGGGGCAATATGGTACTACAAGCTCCTTAAGATATGATGGTGCATCACCAATCAAGTGATTTTTGATTTTACTGGGAGCCAGTGCAGAGCAGCTAGTGCAGGAGTGATGTGATCTCTTTTCTTGGTTTTAGTGAGAACACGAGCTGCAGCATTCTGGATCAACTGGAGGGACCTAAGAGATTTATTAGAGCAGCCTGATGATAAGGAGTTGCAGTAATCCAGTCTCGAAGTAACGAACGCGTGAACCAATTTTTCTGCATCTTTTTGAGACAAGATGTGCCTGATTTTTGAAATATTACGTAGATGAAAGAATGCAGTCCTTGAGATTTGCTTTACGTGGGAGTTAAAGGACAAGTCCCGATCAAAGATAACGCCAAGATTCTTTACAGTGGTGTTGGATGCTAGGGCAATGCCGTCTACAGAAACCACATCACCAGATAATTGATCTCTGAGGTGCTCAGGGCCGATTAAAATTACTTCGGTTTTGTCTTAGTTTAACATCAAGAAGTTGCAGGTCATCCAAGTTTTTATGTCTTTAAGACATGCTTGAATTTTACCGAGTTGGTTGCTCTCCTCTGGTTTTATCGATAAATATAGTTGAGCATCATCTGCATAACAATGAAAGTTTATGGAGTGTTTCCTGATAATATTGCCCAAAGGAAGCATGTATAAAGTAAATAAAATTGGTCCAAGCACAGAACCTTGTGGAACTCCGTGATTAACGTTGGTGGTTATCGAGGCGTCATCGTTTACAAATACAAACTGAGATCGTTCTGATAAATAGGATTTAAACCAAATTAGTGCCGTGCCTGAAATGCCAATCGACTGCTCCAGTCTCTATAACAGGATATCATGGTCAATGGTGTCGAATGCAGCACTAAAGTCTAACAAGACCAGGACAGAGAGGAGTCCTTTATCTGCTGCCATTAAGAGGTCATTTGTAATTTTCACCAGTGCTGTCTCGGTGCTGTGGTGTTTTCTAAATCCTGATTGAAATTTCTCAAATAAACTATTATGATGTAGAAAGTCGCACAACTGATTTGCGACCACTTTCTCAAGGATCTTGGAGAGGAAGGGAGGTTAGAGATCGGTCTGTAGTTAGCCAACACCTCTGGATCCAGAGTGGGCTTCTTCAGGAGAGGTTTAATAACAGCCACTTTGAAGGAGTGTGGTACGTGGCCTGTTAGCAGAGACACATTGATAATATCTAATAGAGAGCCGCCAATTAAAGGCAAAACGTCTTTAAGCAGCCTCGTCGGGATGGGGTCCAAGAGACAGGTAGACGTGTTAGAAGTAGAAACCGTTGAAGATAATTGGTCACAGTTGATGGGAGAAAAGCCCTCCAAATATCCACCAGGGCATACAGCGGTTTCCAAGGCCATTCCACTTGAGGACAGATTGGCACTGGTTAAGGGCAAGAGAGTATTAATCTTGTCCCTAATAGTTAAAATCTTTTCATTAAAGAAGTTCATAAAGTCATTACCACTGAGGTCTATAGGAATGCTCGGCTCCACAGAGCTGTGACTCTCTGTCAGCCTGGCTACAGTGCTGAAGAGAAACCTGGGGTTGTTCTTATTTTTTTCTATTACTGATGAGTAATAGGCTGCTCTGGCATTACGGAGTGCCGTCTTATATGTTTTAAGACTATCTCGCCAAACTAAGCGGGATTCTTCGAGATTAGTTGAACGCCATATGCGTTCAAGCTCGTGACGTTGCTTCAGTTTGCGGGTCTGAGGGTTATACCAGGGAGCAAACCTCCTCTTCCTCACTGTCTTCTTCTTCAGAGGGGCTATCGAGTCCAGTGTCATTCTCAGAGAGCCTGTGGCACTGTCAACAAGATGATCAATCTGGGACGGACTAAAGTTAGACCAGGAGTCCTCTGTTATATTGAGACGTGGTATCGAATCAAATACAGAAGGAATCGCTTCTTTAAATTTAGCTACAGCACTGTCAGTTAGACATTCTGGTGTAGAAACTTTTGACTAACGGAGTACACTCCGGTACTATAAATTCAAAAGTTATGAGGTTGTGGTCTGACAGAAGAGGATTCTGTGGGAAGACGTTCAAATGCTCAATGTCAACGCCATAAGTAAGAACAAGATCAAGCATGTGGCCAAAGCTGTGAGTGGGTTTCTGTACTCTCTGACTGAAGCCAATCGAGTCCAACAATGAGATGAATGCAGCACCTAGGCAATCATTATCAACATCCACATGGATATTAAAATCTCCTACAATAATAACTTTATCAGTTTTAAGAACCAAACTTGATATAAATTCTGAGAATTCAGATATAAACTCTGAATATGGACCTGGTGGCCGGTACAGAATCACAAATAGAATTGGCTGTAGTGTTTTCCAGGTTGGATGTGAAAGACTAAGAACAAGGCTTTCAAATGAGGTGTAGTGTAATTTTGGTTGAGGATTAATTAATAGGCTCGATTCAAAGATGGCTGCTACTCCACCTCCTCGACCGGTGCCTCGAGGAATGTGAGTATTAATATGAAAGATTGAGACTGTGTTCTGTCTGCTATGATGTCATTACTTTTGTGTGACACGACACGTGAAATATTCAGTCAGTTATCCTGAAACACCTTACATGATGGCCTGCAGTTGGACCGTGGTTAGTCTCCGCCCCTTTGCTGTGACAGCTCATTGCTCCGAAACGGCTACATTAAGTACAAAGGATGGATTCCCTACAGCGTGTAATAAAGTGTAACTTAAGCTCATCCATCACTCCAGGGAGACGTGTGAAAAGCAGCTAATGATGACAGCTAATGACACTTTAAGTCAAAGTTGTGCAGCTGTGGCACACTTTACCTGTTTTACTGGACTTATTTGTACTCATGAATCTAAATGATCACACTTGCTCTGTATATTGACACATTTTACTACTATTTACAACTGCTAACAATTTGCAAACCACAGCCTCCACCTGCCCATACTGGGACATACATAATGGTTTGTGAGCACCCTGGAGGGTTCTCATTACTATTGATCATTGATGTTTTTTATGGGGGTTATTTGTGATGCTCCCTGGTTGTTATAAGGTCGCTTTGCCGCATTACTGCAACAGGGAGCATCTCCAAGACCTACCACTAGGGGGAGACAGAGTGCACGACAAAGTCATAAACTACTTCATATATTTAATGTATCTAAGACTTAATTATCTGTTGCTGATGTGAGCCCCCAGGCTTCTGTAAAACACATGACCTATTTTCTGATTAAAAAGGACAACAATAAGGGGGGCAATCGTGGTTGATGACTAAATAATGCAGATGTTCTGTTGGACATAACACTTCATTTTGAAACTGTAAAGGCATCCTTGATGAAGAAATAGGAGCAAAGGAGCAGTCACTAACTTTATAATGTTCAGCTCTTTTACGTTAACCAGTGAGCTTGTTCTATATTTTACATACATTAGGAATCAGTGGTAAACAAAGTACATGTTTGAGGAGCATTGTGTTCACTGTAACTAACAACAGTAATTGGAGAAGTCCTTCACGTCTCCCTCCTGTTCCGCATCCTCAGCCCACTCGCCCCAACTTCTTTGTGCACGTCTGCATGGGTCGGACCGTCGTCTTCCACAGGCAGAAACAAATACTCTTCATCCTCCTCCTCTGCTTCCTCTTCCGGGTTGAGACAACCCTCACAGCTGAACTGCAAGCTCTCTGCTTCCATCACTGGATCGTCTTCATCCGCTTCCTCCACCTCATCTTCCTCCACCTCATCTTCCTCCACCTCATCTTCCTCCACCTCGCCTTCCTCCACCTCATCCTCTTCCTCCTCTTCATAAGTACCCTCTTTAGGATAGTGGAACACGTCGTTGTGCTCATGAAAGCTAATTTGCTTTCCCCCTCCATTGAGACACTGGAGCTCGTTGCTCAACTCCAAACCAAGTCTCTCCTGCTTTCTTTCTGCAGCAGGCAGGGAAAGAGGAAGACTGAGCAACTGCATTTTCTCTGCTTTCTCTTCCTCCTCTTCCTCCTCATCCCCCTCTATCACTTCCTCCTCCTCTTCTATCTCTTCCTCTACTTCTTCCTCCTCTTCTATCTCTTCCTCTACTTCTTCCTCCTTCTCATCTTCCTCGACCTCTTCCTCGACCTCTTCATCTACCTCTTGCACTATGGATAGTTTCCTTGCCATAATCTCTTCCTCGTCTTGCTCGATCCTCTCTGCCAGGGCCTCAGCGGTGGGCTGGTGGGGGGGTTCCTCCAGTGCATACATGTCAAATCCTCGTCTTTTACAGGGCTCATCGTACTCGGGGTAGGTCTCCTCTGGGTAGCCTGCATTAGCGTACAAAACGATGCATCATTTGATATACGAATTTTGCGATAACCAAAAAATAGATTTTCCTGGAAAAAACATTTTCTACTATAAGTGCAACACATGTAGATAAGATGTGAGGAGCTTTGAGATTCCGAGTTTGGCGTGTACCTTCCCATTCGACACAGTACGGGACCTCCTCAGCCTCCATCTCAGGGCTGTCGGCCTCCAGCCGGCCCTCGTGGATCAGCTGTGTGGTCTGTCGAAGTTGCTTGAGTAATTTCTCCTCCTTCTTTGATGTAGAAGTTTTGCTCTTCCTCCTTCTGCCACTAGAGAACAACACAGATCATGAAGCAGAGTCATGCAAGATGGAAGAGCTAAGGTCCATCAAGCAATGCCGGTTCAGTAAATAGTTCTTTGTCTGTAATGTTCCCCAAACATTCAATTGCTGTATATCCTGTAGCTGCAATAAATACTTTCTCTTTGGCCTTGATTTTCGAATTCCCACTGAGTGCGACGAGGCACAGATTAAAGCTGCTTTGCATTTCGACCAATAAGCATCACTTGGACTACATTATTGAGTCAGTGAGTCTCAGTTTTTATCCAACAAGCTAGAAACTAAATAATTCCCTATTTTTTCATTGAGTCAAATTTTAATATGCTATAATATGAACTAAGGATTTTAAAAAAAAGAGTAGTCGCTGTTAAGTAACATATGCAAGGGGCCATTCCACTTTTGAATAATTCCCCCTTTAACCTCTCGCCCTTTCATATCCATGCTGGGTGTTACTGATTTATCCCAGTATGAGTCATTTGTTCTGGTTCTTCTGTCCTATGGTTCGTGAACGGTTGGATGCTGAGAGAAAAATAAGTCTTACCTCCCAGAACATCGAGTCTTTTCAGAGACAATTCTCTCCATCTTCTTTTCTGTTTGCAGAAGCCTCTCCTGAAGCAGGACAAGCTCATCATCGGGTGCTACAAGATTTACAAGAGAATACCTTGTTTAAAAGTCCAAATATATTGCATTTTATGTAAATGTACAAATGATATATAAGTGTGTCACATGCACAGCTAACGTGTGTTGATCTATTCTATAGGCAAAAGAGCTTTTCACACACCAAATTCCATTTACATTAGAAAAGTATTTGGCGATTGCACTTTTTAATAAGAGCTGTATGCCACTAATAAAAAGCACAAATGTTAACATTGTCCACAAACAGTTGAAATGACAGAATAACTCAGAAATAAATCGTTTTTGGGAAGTGTACTAATAAAATCAACCAATCAATAAATTGCTGAAGGTACTTACTAATCTTATTCTCCATATTTGCCTTGGTTACTGTATGGTTTTCTGATTCAGTAGTCTTCCCCTTACATGTTAGCTGTAAACACATACACATGTAGCATAATAGATCATAACAATAATCATTTGCAAATGTATTCAATCTACATTAAATTGTCAAAATGGAAATTAAAGGCAGAATCACTATTGTCATAGAGATCACTATTTCTCATAAGGCTGCATTCATATGGCATAATGGTGCAGTTTATTATAGTGTGGTGTAGATCTACATGATAAACACTTCATATTTATATAAGGTAATTAATAGTGTTTAGTATTCATACACCCGGCCTCCCGAGCAGGTCAGTCATAACTACCTTATAGATGATATAGAGGATGTAAAGAAGTATCCCAAAGCCATATATGGGTATCACTTGAGCCATCAGATTGTATTTTTTGCCTCGTCCGACACCTTTCACTTTGGCCATGGCCTCCGCACTGTGTGCCATGGAGTGTGAAGGGTCCACGCCCCACCGCTCTGGGTCCTCTGGCAAGGACAGCTGGTGCATCACAGGAGGGTAGAACCCAGGTCCGACTGGAGGAGACCAAAAACAATCAATCTATTAATAATTAGACTTTAGAGCAAAGGTTTACGGGAAATCTCATTCAGAGGAACATGTTCTCTGAGATTAACCGGTATAGTAGCAAGGCCTACAGAAAGCCTTGGCTGTTGAGGAATTAAATTATTGTTGTTGCCAACACTGCAAGTCCCCCAACATTAAATCGATTAATTTAGTCCAATTAAATATTTACAAGCGGGTCAATGTAAGGAACGATGTGTTTTTTTTAGATGAAGCAAATCCTCAGACAATTCTAAATCGTAATCTAATAATATAAATAAATAATACTTATATTTACATGTAAGTCCAGTCCCAATAAAGCATGTGGCAAAGCATCTAGTTTGAAAGCATGAGAAGTGCGATGATGTCCCGTGTGCAGCTCTAAGTAAAGTTAGAATTTCCTAAACTTTGGATCAATGAGATGTGGTTGAAGAGAGAAATACTCGTCCAGGTTTGGATGCAGCAGGTAACGCGTCACGATAAATTGTTTCTTATGCGAGGTTCCGATGCGAGGTTTTGGGGCAGGGATGTCTATGTGTACAGATTGTAAAGCACTCCGAGACAAATTTGTAATTTGTGAAATTGGGCTATACAAATAAACTGAATTGAATTGAATTGAATTATGGGGTTATTGTTTATTGTTATTTTGGGTTGCAAACTCTATCGTGTGCCCACTTGGATTTGTGACAGCCGGCAGGTTGAATCAGCATCCACACGATAAACATAAGTTATTTCTAACCTGTATTTTATAAAAAAATGTAAAACTAAAAATTATAAATTTATATATATATATATTTATAATGTTGTATTTTTTATTTTATATATCTTTTTTGTATTTATATATATATATATAAATATTAAAACTGTAATATATATATATATATATAAATATTAAAACTGTAATCTTCTCTCTAGAACACTTAAATAAAATATTCTCATTTGGAACAGGTTATCTTTTTTTTTTTAACTATCAATTTAAGACATTTACAGGTATATGGTTAGAATTTGTGCAATATAATTGAAGTGATTAATAACCCTACATATTGATATTAAGAATCCACTTCCATCTTCAGATCTGATTTGTCAACAAATAGATCTGCGTCAGTTCTTCCATTGAGGATATAAGTCGTAAAATTATTAAATAAAAATAATAGTATACATACAACCCTCCAATAATTTCCGTTTAAGAGTACTGTGAATTGTCTGGGATATTTCAAATGCACTGTAGACAAGCATTACAAGAGGTGAACAGATAGGTCTAAACATATTTGAACATGTGTATATGTATAAAAACCATACTTTTAAAAAGACATTATGTAAACATATGTACACGATGGGGCCTTGGGCCTCGCATACTCTCTCTAGTCAAAGTAACAGCTGGCAACAACAACGACAACAACCGCAACAACAACAGCAACAAAAAACATCATCATAGGAGATGGATGGATGAATGATGATCTGTTAAACCTCCTTACCCTCAGGCCGACCCATCTCCTTTTTCCCTCTGGGTAAAAGCATTCTGGGTAGGAAGAGAGAAACACAGAGAACTGAGCATGATATAAGAGTAACCTTCTGGCAAGTTGTTATAGACATTTTGTCTCACAAAATGACAGCCATGCGTTTAATTTCACAGTAAAGCTCGTATCCACAGATGTCATCTCTCATCTGGTGACGTTGGTGCCCGGATTAGACCGGATTAGACCAGCTGCCTTCAAGTGCTTTTCGAAATGTGGACTACAAATCCCCAAAGAGGGAATCCACTGGCCTAGTGCACGCATAATTATTTGTATTATTATTGTCGTTGTCTACTAAACATATTAAAATGTCAGAAACTGCACTACCTACAGTATACAAACCTCACAGATATATGGGGCTATCTATACAACAACTATAATCAGCATCAACTCACCACCTTTACTTGGTTAAGTAGACGGGACTCAAACACTCATTAAAAAAAATATGAAAAAAGCTTTTCCCTGGATTCCTTGGGTTCGGATCCATCATAGTGTACGATTTATCCCAAACTTAAATAAACTGTCTGCTTGTCGAAATGTTCAGTGGAAACTGAACCCGCGGGGTTCTACAGCAGCACATTGCTCCTAAATTGATTTTACCCATTGGAGGCTACACAAGTATAAGAGGTTTGTTCATCTTACGAAATTGAGAAACTATCTTTTGTTTTATTTTTGACATGATCCAGGTTCATTGCTGCAACAAGTCAAAGCTGAGAACAATGAGGAGGAAGACATGCCTGGTTTTAGGTAGAGCTGCTCACTGTGTTACTTTGTGCTATAGGTGCATTGATCTGTTCGGTCGATCAGTGCTTCGCTTTTGAGGCGATGCAGGACTCCACTGTGGGACTTCATGACGGCTCTCAGTCATTCAGCTTTGATAAAAGTGACAGACTGATGACTTTGGTTGGAAAGTTAGGAACATTATGATTTTTCAGAGAAATGGATAAGGTTGTGAAAGTCTGGTTTAGTGTTGTTATGCTTGCTCGGTGACATTTAAATCTAATTCTATTCCTGCTGTTAAGTGTTTTTTGTCATCCACCTGAGTAGCGTTGCCCTCTTATTCTCATTGGAATGATCATCTTGTCTTAATTGTTGTGCTGTGCCGTGAAGAGGTATTAAAACGGGAGGAGGAAGACATTTCATAAATGTCGGCTTCCTAATTATATTTCTAAATGCTAAATATAAGCCATCATTGCACTGTACTGAACCAATGTGATTTTGCCCCTGGCTGACTTCATTCTCTAAGATTGAGCAACAGCAGCTTCTAACGTTATGATGGTGAAGCACTTCCAAACTTTAGTTTGATGTGCAAGTCTTTTTATGCATCCCTTTGCTGTACAAAAACAGCTTTGACCGTACAAACGTAAGTACTAATTAATTAATAGTAAAGTAAAGCAATACTTTTGCTGGATTATTCCCAGTTATTCCCAAACAATGGACTTAAATTCACAACTTGCCTTTGTACATTGCGTATTTACGATTAGCTTTTGAATGCAACACTTGACCTTTTAACCCATAATATACGTCAGCCCTCAGGTGTGTGATTCATGCCAGAGAGCAGCAGAGGGCAGTGCAGTCTCAGATACACAGCCATGGCGTGTGGAAACCCGATCACCTCCTCAGAGTCCCCACCGCCAATACAAGTCTAATTCATGGTGTTTAAGAGATGTCTTAATAGTGTAGAATGCAAAGACTAAGGATTTATTTTTTCGTCATATTTCTCTTCCCATAAAACATGTGCAGTTTTAGTACATTTTATCTCACTAGAGATGGTATCTCTCACGTTGCTAATATTAGGACACACATTTAGTCCGCTTTAATAAGGCCCTTCGTCATCAGTCAATATTAGGAACATTAAAATGTATTATATTTGATCATAAGTTAGTCGTATTTAGTTAACATGGGTTTGTTTTTAACTTTATTGTCCACAATATTGAAAATTGAAAATGGTCTCGTCTAACATACAAAATACAAAATACAGACAGTTAATTCAGAAAAAATAAAGTAATTATACCGAAGCTTTTTAATATGTATTAATGTGTGTTAAATTATATTATCTATCACCAAATAAGGTAACGCAATGGTGGTTGAGTCTATACCTCACTGGTGAGAGCTCATGCATTTGCAGGATTATGAATTTGGTGGCGACATTCCCAACGCTGGACGCATCTCTCAGCAGTGAGATCAACACTTGCAGTTACCGCTCATTGCCAGAGGGGGTGCTAAAGAGAATGAAACGGAGGTCTTTGAAATGTAACTTGAAGAAGAGGAAATAAATGAATGTGTGAGTTGTATGGGGTTGTCTTTAGTGTAAGAAAGAGAAAAGAGAAACAAGCCGGGCTCACTTATTAAGTATAATTAATTGGAAAATGTTTATTTATTTAATAATAATAATCATTTATTTTATATAGCGCTTCTCAAGGCACCCGAAGTCGCTTTACAGAGTCCAGAGTCAAGTAGTCATACACACACACAGTCATACGGGTGGTGGTAAACTACATCAGGAGCCACAGCTGCCCTGGGGCTATTTAATTTGTGACATTATTATGTTTTATGTTGCCATTTTAAATATGCAGCAGGAATAATAATATAGAATATTAGGAAAGAGGTTATAGGAGTAATGATAACTCTCATAATAATTGTTGACAGAATATTTATTTAAGAGGCTTAAGTCTTTTTGAAACCATGACTCCTGTGTCTCACCAGGTCTGAGCGTCCATAGACCATTCTCCCGTCATTTTGTCATGCTTCCAGTGAATGTTTAGTGCACATTTCCTCTTTAAATGAAAATGAAAATTTAAATTCAGTCAGATTATATTCAACCAAATTTACTGAAAATAATGCATTACTTATCGATTCTATTGCATATTCTTTGATGATATTTACTGTTGACCTCACTACTATATTTGGCACAGTGAATCATGCAGTCCTCATTGAGCATTTGGTGGTCCGTGCAAAAGAATTTGAGGTAAAGAATAAAACTTTCATGTCAAGGTCCTTCTCCTGTTTGTGAAGTTTAGGTCTGGGTCTGTTCTCTATTTCTATCATATTTAGGCCATCGATTGCATAGATATCACGTCAGTGTTCTTGATTATGAACATTCAGAATTGAATAGCTACATTTTAAATCAGGCTTTTTTTAATACAGTAGCCCTGCCTATATGTTGAAAACGTGATGCAGTCATGTTCAGGATTGAAACAGTTGTACTTTTGCTCAAATGTAGAACCTGTTATCCATGTATTGATCATATTCTGCCTAGTGTGCTGTAATGCTCTGTATTCGGAAATTGGCAAAAAATCCATTACCCCTTGTTTGTTCAGATGCATCAGCTAAACATTGTTCAAGTACAAAGCCAACAGTCAATCGCTTGTATCCCTTCACCAGCTAGCTTTAGGATTGATTTTAAGCTCTAAGTGCATTAAAGGTTCCATATAGCCGGCACACCTCATGAGGAAGTGCTTTAGAACAGTTTTGTTTCCCCATACTTGTGGCGGCATTTACTGATGTCCAATGAGAATATGCTCTCCAGTGTGGCAAAGTCACTGGTAATTAAATGGTTATTTGGAGGTGCTTTGGAGGCTGAGGCCTACCGTCTGTTGCTTCGTACCTGAGTGGAATCTGCAACTTTGAACTATCAGAGTAGTCTGGTCTGAATAATATGAATACGACTCGTCTTTTGTGCAGTCATATCTAATAATTATGACCTACATATTTCTTCCAGGGGTCAGCACTGTTAAGAGAGGAGCTGGCTTGTCCTGCAAACTGAGAGGAAGGATATCTGGGGCGGGCACCTCTGTCTCTTTGATCTTTAAGTCCCTGTTGGTTGGCTCTACTACCAAAACATAGTTTTCACTTTATAAGAAGTTTCACTGGAATTCATGGTTGTTTGAATGACACGACTTTCTTAACAGCCTTTGGCCATTGTTTTTGTAATAGCAAAGAAAGGGCAGCAGTCTGTACCTATATAAAACAAACATTACACTGATTTGAGGGTTTGGTAATATTCAAACTTCCCTACTGACAATATTGCTTTAAGAAAAACATATTTTTGAAAACCTCGTCTGAGGTAACTTTTTAACTCTTATTCCACATTTCAGAATCAGAATCAGAATCAGAAACAGGTACTTTTGTCTCACAAGAGGAACTTTGAGTGACGTAAGCGTGGTGATTGGTCGAAGACGCCAAGACAGCACCGGCAACCCGTTAGCCATGTAAACAACCCACAACACAAACAATTGGTCGTCGCGAAGTAAAGGGAAGGAAAGATGGACAAGTGGACTGAAGGTGACGTCCAGAAGTTAACTCCTGAATGAGAACACACCCATTGAGCCAAAGAATGAGTGAGAGCTGCAGCTCGTCCTAATAACGCAGCTATAGCTTCCACTAACGGTGGGCATTGGTGATGCATTCCACCTTCATGTAATAACAATGAGTATTGGGCAAAGATAAATTATAACGCTATAATATTGTCAACTAATTCTTGTAAGATTTACGTTTTTGTGCAAAACTTGAATACATATAGTTGTCCAAAGGAGGTGTTCTGACAGCAATGCAAAATAGATATTGATGGCTGAATCATAACCGATAGATAAGCAAAACTACCATTTGATTTCTGAGTTTGAATGTGAATAACTACAATAGAAGACGATAACAAAGCAAAAGGATACCATTTTGAATATTTGAAGGTTTCTACTAACTTTCTGTTGAAATAATGTTTGGGATGGTAAATGAAGGAGTCAGTCTGGAGCCTTCCTGTCAATTATTGTTGACGGGAAGAAAATCTAAATCGCCAGGTAAGATTTTATAAAATCAGTAATTGGAATCCGTCAAGAAAAAAACAATCGCTGCATATCTAGTTTAGTTTTTCAGAAACTACATTTTCACAATGGTCAACAACTGTTTACTCTCCAACACGCACCTGTCGAATTGTAAAACGATCATTAAAAGTCATATTGTCATGACATTACTTTGGGTTTTCTAAACCTAGTATTGGGAGATTTTAGTCTGTACTTTGTTTTCAAATATTTAGGATACTGCCTTGTGACTTGAAAAAAACACTATATCTGCAATACAGCTGAACATTCTGTCAAAGCTGGCATGGATGAACATTATTGGCCATGCCATACACCCTCTATAAGCTTTTAATCCTAGGAAACAAATATGCATTTGTGTACCCTCTCTGGATGAATGGATTATAGATTATCACTGCCAACCAGCATATGATGCCAACAGAGATTATGGCTGCTGTATGTTGAATAAAGCAGATACCAATGTTTGGAAAATGTTGGCACCACGAAGAACTTCAAAGTAATATGGACGTGCTGACGTATCTGACACATAAAGGGTATTATAAATGTTAGGAGTAAAGATTTGTTTTTGTAATGGACTGCTATTTTAAAAAATAGTTGAGTTTTGAATTGCCATTTTCACCCTTGCTTTCTCTTGTTTTCTATTTCTATTATTCCAGTCAACTCAACTGTGAACTGACTCAAAATGTATTCCCATATTTCCCCATAATTGCAGCATTGTTGAAATAAGACTTTCATCGTTCTCATGGAAACCCCTGAGTACACATCAAGCTGTGCAATTACTCAAAAAATAAACCCGCTAATGTCAGAGTGGTGAACATATCACAGTGCACTCACATGCTTTTAAGAAATGACATACAGACTGTTGGTGCCTTTGATGCTTTGTGTTCCTTTAGTGATGCCATACTGAAGGTATGTCCAATTCACTCTTCAGTGTACCATATTGTTAATAGCCACACTTGTCTTTTATCTGTTTACTTTCCCTCTCTCTTATCAAGTCTTTAATTACTTAATTATTCTTCATTGAGCTCAATTTAAACACAATGGACTCTGCTGCTGCAAGAGTCAACTATTTCTGTTCCCGCACAGCAGCATACAAAGCACAGGAGAGATAGGCTGTTGCATTTGGCCTTTTATTATGCACTTGGAATAAATGAGATTCTGTTTTCCTTTGGATGAAAGTCTGGCCTTTCTGATTATTATGCTAACAGCACAATATAACATTGACTTTTATAAAATGTTCATGCTCCTCGAGTCGAGTGAAGAAAAGATTCACATACATGGCAATCAACGCACCTTCCCCAAACAAAATTACTTTTTAGAAATATAAATCGTTTTCTTTCTCTATTCATGCAAGTGATTTGTCGCGCAATGTCACCTTACTCAATAGTAGCGGATCAGGTTTACATCAGGTTTTCTTCCCCCACCCCCCCCACCCCGTGCCTCTATCTAAATCAGTCAATTTATTTCCAAATTGCATGTCGAGTGTAGGAGCAAGGTCTTTTTGCACTATATTAAATCAATGCACTTCTTCAGTGTATATTTTGAGATTTAATTTGTTCCTCTTTTTGCTGATATTGATGGGGATGGACCTGGCTTTGAGTTTCATGAAGGACACACGGTCACGAGTGTGAATCTTGTATATTCATTCGCTAGAAGAAAGACAGCTGTGAAAAGTGAATGAGGTGGATTAATGGAGTGGAAACATGCTTCACAATATAGGCCAGACCTTGACTGTCTTTTAGTTGTATGATTGCCAGTCTGCACACTTTAATTTATCAGTCTCAGAAGGACATACACTA
Organism: Pseudoliparis swirei; assembly: GCF_029220125.1. Taxonomy (NCBI): domain Eukaryota; kingdom Metazoa; phylum Chordata; class Actinopteri; order Perciformes; family Liparidae; genus Pseudoliparis; species Pseudoliparis swirei. The sequence continues at coordinate 13,153,201 of NC_079391.1, read as the reverse complement.
TCCCTAAGGAATGCAATTTGTATTGCTTTTATGGACTATCGTGAACAAAACATGCACCCTTCTTGCTGCATGTAGTTTGAATGTGTGCTCTTTCCAATAAATGCACATATAAAGCTTGTGAAAAAAAGAAGTTTTTTCCAGATATGTTTAGGCAGAGTGAGACCTTCAGTTTCTTTTCTGACATAAGACTTTTAAACACCAGGCGCATGACAAATAAACAAAAACAAAAAATTGAGAATTAATCGCATACAATATTTAAACTTTGCCATAGTTTAGTTAGCTCTGAACCGTCGCCATGAGAGTTGTTGAGAGTCAATAGAAAGACTCCAAATCTCATATGAAGCACCTCTAAGTAAATTAAAGTAGCCAACATTGTGCTGATAATGCCTCTCTGTCACTCTTCACTTGAAGTAAAAGTAAAATGCAGTATTAATAGTTTTACCATTAATAGTCAATTACATGTAGCCATCTTCGTCTGCCACTGCCAATAACAACACTCAAAGTTTGAGAATAGGGGAAGGTGTTTTCCTGGAGGACCCAACATCTGGAAAACAAACCCAAGTCATGCTATGGCAGACAGAAACAAAGGGGAAAATACACTTAGCAGAGGTCATTTCCAATTAGGTGGTTTGTTGTTGTTTTGACATAACCACTGCATTTATAAAGTGTTATAAGTTAGAATCAAGTCATACAGCAGGGAAATGCAATCTAATGGAAAAATATTTTTCTTCTTAACTCAGGAAAGTTTAGAAAAGTTATAAAGTGAGGTGCAGCAGATGAAAAGCATCGGGCTAACGAGCTAACGGGCATTCCCATGGGTTCCCAGCAACACACCCGGCAAGTATGAAGTAGATCAGATGAACGTTTCTCAAGATATGCGATGGACATCCCCAAATACAGACAGACATATATTCTTTTACTTTATAGTAAGATCATGTATTCAATAGTTTGTTTTGTGCACTTTAGCATCTCCTCTCTGTCTGAAGGTTGACATTCTTACAGGAACTTTAGTATCTTGATTTTTATGCTGAAAATCAAGTTCATGGTGTCTGCATATGTGAGCTTTATTTTAAGTATTAAATAACAGCCTGTCTCCCCCTGTATTTTTGAGGCACCTTGGATGCCCTTAACCAGCACTAATAGGAGATAATGATTGGTGCTCAACAAAAAGCGAGATTCATTCTGAATTATTAACAAGTTAACTTTGTAGTGGAGGCACTTTATCCCCGAGGACAAACAGCCCAAATGTTTGCAAAATATAATTAAGCTGAGGCATCTTTAAATGTCATTGCTGCCTGTGCCATGTTTCAAATTGTTCTGCATCAACAGAATTTAACGAGATGGCTAAGGAATCCATTTCCTGCAAGCATGTGATAAGCCACACATACAGTGGAGCACTTTCATTGATTGCCAAAATAAAGCATTTTGTATGCAAATGGGGGAATGGAGTGGCTAAGCTGATTCAGCCTCATGGACACCAAATAATGGTCTTCACAATTAATACTTTCACATGCTATCCATTGAACATTTCATCTTCCATTTAATGGCTCTAAAACATTTACACATGCCCAGAAAAGAGGGGGGAAATGCACTGTGTTCCAATGGATTAATATGAAAGCCAACAAACAAATAAAGCCATGCAACCCTCCCTCCCTACCCCAAGAGTATTGGTCCCTTTCCTGTCGTCTCATGCTCCTGCACATTTTGGATTAACAGATAATCTTTGAACATGAAGGAAGGTCTGCTAACCCCAAGGGGGTGGGATGTAGTGAGTGAAAGAGAGAGCACGGGATTGGAGGTGGTGCTGCATTGTTTGAACGTAATGTGCTTGTCCTGTTCTTGTTAACATGCAGCTCTTTTTGTCGGCCTTAAATACCCCTCCTTTACTCTTGCAGGTTGTTTTTACAGGAGACCCACAGGTCGGAATATATAAAGGGCAATGGAGTAACATGGGCGTCAGCTACAATGGAAACCTTTCAAGCGTATGTTCAAGAGTATCTTTGGGGGCCAACGAATCACTTGTAGTCTGTGTGTATGTATATCCATGGAACCAGAGCAGAGAAAATACATCTAGATGGCTCGAAACACTTTCAATTTTCAGTCCAGATTCAATTTTAATTCAATTTATTAGTCACAATTAACAAATTTGTAATTCTGATCCATCTTCACAATTAGATAACAATATGAACTAACTCAGATCCTTTAAAACTGTCCAAGGTCGTAAACAAAGCTAACTTAAGATAGCAATTATTGTAAATTGGTTAATAACTAATCTGAATTTCTTGTCAATCCCCATATACAATATTATGTATCACACAATATATTATTTTGTATTCCATATTTGATACAAGATGGAGTGTTTGATCTACTCTCTCAACCATCTACAGTATCTAAGTGTTTAAGCTGGGAATGATTGTACGTGTAATTGTTTGTGCCACTGACACATTTCTTGAACACAAAAACAAAGATTTTTGAAAAGAATTCCCAAAATCAGTGCCACAATGGTAGTGGCCGCAGTATTTTTTTTGTCTCTCTTGAGGTGGTTTGTATCTGTTTAGACACAACGAACAACATTCATGCTGATATGATAGCTTTATTTAATCTATTACACAGCGGTTTCAATGAGTGAATCGTTCAACACCCTCTGTGTATTAATGCTTTAAGTAATGATATACAAGCATGTTCATTTGTGTTTTGGTGAGCTGGCCAGATTGGTATCAATGTAGACTTTAAAATGAGTGGAACGGACCTAGGGAAACTAAATCAATTCAATTATGTTTGAGTAATATGCATTTTTAAATTATTATGTCTACATTTTGTAATAGGACTTTACTTAAAAGCTTTTCACCCTGCAAAGGGCATCAGTGAATTTACAAATACGTGCTACTTTTCTTTCAACTTAGAGCTGTACAACGGGACGAGGGAACAGCAACGGAAACATCGATCTAACGAACACGATGAGAACAACGAGAATGAAAGAGCATTTGCCTCACAGAAGAGTCCAGCTTGCCCCAAAAAGATTCCCATCCTTCTTCAAGTCCTCATCCCTCTGCATCAAGCTTTGAACCACATTTGCCCTTATAATGGGGGGCTGGATGGACGATTTCTTTGACTCTGGTTTCTCATCCGGGATCGATTCATTCCCACAGGCTCTTTGTTTTTGCATTCTTGAACTTGTCTGGCCCTTCTGTGGTGGAGGTGTCGGTCGAAAAGCAGGGATCAGAAGTGTAGCAGACAAGGCGGAAGAGTCTGGTAACGATGGCTCGGAGATTTGACCACATGACACAACATGTGCGACCCAAGATCGATATCCTCTCTTGTTCCGTCCTCAGCTCACCACAACTCCACGGGGACCATCTCTGCCGTCAACTCTTCACCCCCAACACAGGTTCAGGACAAGCGGACACCGCCTGTACACCTCGCGTATCCCGACCTTCTCGGGTAGGCATCATGTGTGCTGTCCAACGGGAATCGTGGGTAAACAAGCCATTCTTAACAAGGCAAACTTAAACTTACCTTTGCAAACCGCAACGCTGGACAGGTGTGCTACTCGTTGACCAGAGTACTACCAGAAAACTAGAAGTCTGACCCAAGCCATAAAGACTTGTCCGCCTCTGACAGACGACATGTCCCTCATGCTCCAGGGAGCTTCAAGAGTATAAACAGCGAAACGCTAGGGAGCGCCAGTCAGGACACGAGGCGGTGGTCTGACCAATCAGGATCCTGATGCTGTGAGTGGTGAGCTCGAGGATGAGCGCGGGGATAACCAGTAGGTGTCAGTCCAATAGAACCATCCATCGTCAGAGTGACGCCAGGCAGTTTACGCGGACACCACCAGAGCCCAAAGCAACAAAGCTAGGAAGATCCATCCTCCAGCCTGGGCTCCTAGTTCCATCGCAAAAGCTCCGGGCTGGCTGATATACCCCCTATAGCTCCGGGTCCGGTTGCCGTGACATGGACGGGTACAAGGCATCCGCCAATCGAGCGGTGACAGAGGCCAAGACTGAGGAGGAGCACAGGGAGGCAGTGAGTGGCAGATGCGACAGGACAGAATCACAAGCAGAGCAGCGAGACAAACTACAAGTGGCACAGAGGCACCCGCGGCACGAATGACCTAGCGCCATTTCCTCACCTGACATTTAAACTTGCATTTTAGGCGCGCGACCTGAGCTCACAACAACAGCTTATGCACTAGCTGAGCAACACAACAACAGCTAGTGGCTGACTGAACAGTAGTAGATGACCTGAAGAGAGAGGTGTGTGAGGTGAGTGAACCTCGTGAACAGTGGAACACTGCAGGTCCAGACAGGGCTCTGGGGCGAGTAGGCCAGGAACACCAAGACCTGTGCACCCAGCACACCTCATCTCACCCCCTGCTCCTTCTCCACCGTACGCTGGTCCCTGGAGCTTCACAACATCTCCTATTGTCCCTGTGCCTTGCTCCTCTCCTGCGCAGCCATCATTGATCATCACCCCATGTGGCACCCACTAATGCTTATGGGAGGTTGACAGGCTGATCAGCACGTCACGAATGCTCTTCCCTGCCTTCCCTGCCCCTTGCTGCATCCATAGTTTGCTTATCGCTTAAACAGATCCACGGATGATGCTGTCTCCCAGGTACTGCACACTCACACACTCATCTGGACATCTGGGAGGGGGGGGGGAGGAGGGTGCTGGTGTCTGATTATAGTTCAGCTTCACACCATAGTCCCCCAGACTGCTGACCAGCTGGCTCTGCTGAGACTGGCGAACACCCCTGCCTGACTTCCCTGGACTTCCTGACACCAGGCCACAGGTGGTCAGGTGGGCACACACACCCTCCTCCCCCACCAGATCCCTCCCCACCCAATCCTCAGTCCCCCCCCTGGTCCTGTACACCCACAGCCCTGACTGTACTCCCCACTCACTGCTGTCACCATCATCCAGCCCATCATCAAGTTCATGTGGATGACACAGTGGTGGTGGGCCTGATCCACGACACTGGAGGGGCCAGTTGAGGAAGGTGGTTGCTCTGTCCACTGCTGCAGACAACAGCCTCATCATGTCACCTAAGAAAACCAAGGAGCTGATTGTGAGGTGGGGAGCACAACACACAACAACTTCAGACCACTGGGACTGAACGGAGAGGGTGTGGGTGGAGGGAGATACCTGGCTACCTGGAGTCTCACATCACCGAGGATCTACATGGTCAACACACACAGACACTGGGTGAGAAAAGGCAAGGCAGCCTACCCTCAGCCTCAGGCAGGAAATTTAAAACCTCATTCAGAGTTTCTTCACCTGAGTCAGAGAGACTCTGGAGCTGCCTGACAGACTGAAGCATCAGCCTGGTTTGGCAACTGCAGCACTAGGACAGGGACCAGCTCAGAGAGTAGTGCGTCTGGCTCGGGCGCGCTGGAGAACTATACCCCACCCCACCCTGCTTGACCACCAGGAGGACCAGCAGCAGAGCCCAGAGGCAGGAGGATCCATGAAGGATCACCAACAACAGACTGTCAGCTGCTGTGCTGTCAGGGGCAGGCGCCTGCCGACGCTATGCAAACAGAGAGAGAGAGAGGAGTTTCTTTTTTCCTCAGGCCATCAGATTGTGAATGACGACTCACCAGGACCCCCACATAGACACACACAACTGCCCTCTTAGGCACACACACACACACACACACACTACTGTAAATATTGTGTTGTTTTTTTTTATAAATAGTGTGTACTGTTTGTCTTTTGCACATTCCTGCTGAGCATTGCCACTTTCATTTCACTGCACACCCTGTGTGTGTATGTGACAAATAAAACATCTTGAATCTTGAATCTTGAATGGTCAAAGGGGCTTGTTTAATGAGCAATTTTGGATCAACTCTGCTGTATGGTTTTAACGATTGTTTTATTTATGTATGTTTAAGGTCCAGTGATCAAAGCTCCTCCTTAAACTGTCAGACTTCATGATCTAACCCACTTCATGTCATGAGGTGTCACGGATGTCGCAGCAAGAGATGACCCAAATGCTGACATAACTTCAGCAAAAACCAATATTTATTCCAACAAACTAGACAGGATGACAAAAACGCAGACCAAACAGTACGAAGCCACACTGGGAATGAGACAAACAGGGTTTACATACACAGGCAGGCGGAGGTGATTGGACAATGGGGAACGAGACACAGGTGGACACAATGAGGGCGGGGCCAGCAATCACACAGAAGGAAACAATCAAAACCAGGGCAGACAATCACAGGGAGACAGATGACACAAGGACTTCAAAATAAGACACAAAACGAGACAAACTCCAGATCATGACACTTCATTTTTTTTCTTCACCCCCTGCAGTGTGTCATTCTCAAAATATTAACCCAGTATCATTTAAGAGTCAAGGACAGCATCAAAAACTGTTGACAGCAGTGTTTGAAGTAAATGAGAAAGCTGAGTTCTCACAGAGCTCCTGAAAGGCGGTGAGAGAGCAAGATGGGCAAGAAGGACGATGGTGATGGGGCTGACCTTCTGATCAGGTGAGCGTGTGGAGGCCTGAGGACAGAATCCCCTCTCTGCTGCCCAGGCTGAAATGTTGTACTTGAGAAGTGTTTAACGTTCTCAAATCCCAATTGCACTCAGTGGGGAGTGTCCTCTTTCCCTTTGCCCACAGGTTTAGTGACTGCCCTTCTGCCTGGGCCTGAGGAGGGGGGTGGGCGTTTGGAGGTTGGGGGGATCAATAGGATGGCAGCCTGCCTGTTTGACAGAGGTGAAGTTAAGCTAAGAGAGAGAGAATGGGGCGAGATAGGGAGGGCTATAGATATCTGAGTAGGAATTATCCATGACACCTGGGCTCTCAAGCTGCAACCTTTAAGCACATGATTTAGGATCACCTCTATTTGTGGGATAGCCGTAGCACATTCAGCACATTCAATTCAAGCCATTGTGCTCTGTTTGTTGGCTCTCACAGCTGAGAGACATTGTCAGTTGTTTGTTTAGAAATGCTTTCATTGTTAAATCCTCCTCCCTACATTGTTTCAGCCAAGCGAAATCAATTCACTTTGGCACATTCTTTACTTTCACTTAGTTGTCAAGAAGATGTGAAAATCTCCTGTAAGTCATTCAGTCCGACCTCATATTTTTCTGCACCACTGAGTTGATAAAAAAAATTCTTTTTTTCTCCAAGCGATAATATATAATTTCGAACAATCTCTTTTTTCTGTGAGGATGGTGTCAATACACTGACGTGTTAAGAACAAATACAACAGCCTTTATCTCAGTAAAAACCCACAGCCTTTGCTTCAAACAAAGACAAACACCAAACTATGCTTTTTATGTTTTGCCTTATTTTCTTTAAAGGGGGATAACCCTGGATGAGAATGAAAATGTTGGCTTTCAAAAGGTTGCCGTTTAGCTATTATAGATATAATGATGGATACAAGATACGTTATTGGACAATGACGATGTCACGGTTCATCATCTGAATTGAGGCGCATTAATCCACAGTGTTATGGAAAATTCTGATACAAAATAAATGTACTGCATATTTGTTACAAGTAGAATCAATTTCCCTTTTGACTGTCAGTGAATGAAGATTTCTTAGCAGATTGCATTATTGACTGCACAGAAAATCACAGAATTGTAAAATCCTTGCTAGCATATTTCTGGGTGTGTTTGCTTTCTGGGATGGATCCCAACAAAGGCAATGTAGATGTGATTGGTTTAAAATGCCCCATAGTGACAACTTAGCTTTCATCATAGCGACATTAATTCACCTTGGCTTTACCACTTTGACACAGTCATTTCCCGGCCAATTGTGTATGCATGACTGGTTCTGTCTTGGTCTGCTTTCTGATGATAGGCTTCTGCTCCATGTTGGTGGAAATAGCTTAAAGTAATCTGAATCTTTGAGAAGCGTATGAACTGAGAGTGCAGCGGCAAGGACCGAGTACGTTTGTAGATCTTCTGTCACCCAACAAGGTTTCTGAATGAACTAACGAGCATCAGATTGACTGGCTCTAAGATGCACTGTATATTGACTATGAAGGCTGATTTAAGGGATGAAATGCTTTTAAGTATTCGTCAAATGAGACATAGGATAATTCAAAGACAGTATATTGAGACATATAGTGTTCATCTACTGTGATACAGTATCGGAACCTTTAACTGTAGCTATAGCCTGTTTTTTTAGGTTAACACCAATATCATTAATACTTGAGTTTAACATTCTGGACATTGTACAGTTGAACAAATAAATGTATATTTGTTTATTTGTTTATTTATTGAATCCCCATTAGCTGACGCCTTAGCGACCGGTACTCTTCCTGGGGTCCACAGAAAGGACAAAATACAATACATACAAAAACATACAAAACATATCGTGAAACCAACAGTTAAAACTAGTACAACAAAGTAAAAAATAGTGCAGTCAGATGTACAGTCGAAGGATAAGATATATGTTATGCAATTCAACTTAATTCATACAAATAAAAATAAAATCAGATGACTAAAAAGCAATAGAATACGTCAAGTGGTGAATGTTCTTAGGTTATATTCATCAATGCAGTCAGTAACATGTGTTTTTATTTCCCAATTAGAAACATGACTTGAAGATGCAGAAAGGCTTTTGTTTAGGCATCTTTCCATCCCATGTACTTGTTGAATAAAACACCTGTCTCAGGCACAAGGTAACGGCGATGAGAGGGCTTGTGTTTGCAGAGATGAAGCTCCCTATCCTCCACTATGCCCGAGAGAGTTTAGCCTTGATGCATTTTACACCAGCCCCAAAACCTGCGTTGACAAGTTATCTGTGACCTGCGGTGAGAGCGGAAATGGCTGCGGTGAAAATCAATCTTCCCCTCTCTTCTCGCCTTGAATACCAGCAGAGCAAACAAACAGGCCTAAACAATACGATATATACCACATATCAATTACACTAAATGCCTCAGTATCTATACTTCACTGTCCCAGGCACACACCGGTTACAAGGCACACACGCTGCTGTAAGACGATAATGGTGCTGCATTGTTCCTCACCATCTGGAGGACTGATAAGGCCCGCCTGTGCATAGTTGATAATGAGAACAGGCAGAGGAAAAGTGAGTGTTAAACATTTCCTTGGCCCATGAAAAAGGTTCCATTAAGTCCACTGACCCCAATTGAATATTAATGAGCTAATTAACGGATTTATTGTTATGCGCAATTTCTGGAGGGGCAATTTTTTTTCAAGTGCTATTATTTTTTCTAATTATTTTCTGTACTTTTTTATAATTGAATCCTTGTAGCTGCCAGCATCCTGTTTGTGAATTGGCAACAATAAAAAAACAAAAACAATGGCATCTTTTTTTCCCTTCCTTTAGCTTGCTGTAACTACAACCAACACAAGAAAATGGACTTTTCAATATTATTAGTCATCAAGACTACTTCCTATTTCTCCATAAATGCAACACAAGTCTCAAAATCCTACTATTTAAATGCATCCGCTTGCTTATCTATTTTAGAAATATACAGGGCAAGTGATGTTCAGGTGTTGGATTACAAAAGTGCAATTACTTGGTTTACTGCAGGCTGCATTGCATGGAGGACTTGACAAAGGTTTAAATGGGCAGTGACAGCTGGGCTTGATAGATAGCATAATCAGCTGATGTAGAGGATGCATTGAAGCAGTACTCAGTGGACAGCTGGAGAGTACAGCCAGCTACTGAAAGAGATGGTAACCTTGGGAGGACTACTGATACTTTGTTTAATGATGCATAAGTTATGGACTTCAGCTTCAGGGTCTACCTGAGGTAGATTGTGCTCTTAATTGTGTGATTGTAATTCAAATTGTACACTGCTGCTTGAAAACAATGTCATCATTTTACCCAAGATCAGTTTTATTTTGTTTTCACACCCGCACTATTTGCACACAAATCATCTCAATGCCATGATTGGGAAATGATCCCAATCACTCTAGTAGTATAGTAGTATTTGCGCACCTCTCTGGATGCATACAGGAAATGATCTCGCCCCAGGGAGGACTCAGGATGTGCTGGAAGGGCTAAATCTCCTGGATACCCTAAAAATGCCTGGGGATCCCCCAGTTAGAGCAATAGCAAGCTGTGAAGAAAATAGCATGTGAGAAACCCTGGTTCACGCCTTCCTGATCGATATACTGGTAGGCTAAGTAAGCCAACCCTGTATCACAAAAATTACGTTCCCCCAGACCTAAAATGCAATTTGCAGTTACGTTTGACTGAAACGTATTTCTCTCCAAATTACGTTTGACTGAAACGTATTTCTCTCCAGATTACGTTTGTATTTGACGTATTATAATAACAAATACGTCTCTGATCAACGTATCTTTGCCGTTTGTTATCTCTCTTTTCTACAATGCTGTTATGAATTGTAAAAAGCGTCCTCTAGTCTTATTTATTATTATGTTATATATGTTGTTTCGCCTGCGTATTCTGACAGCAATAAGCGTTGTCGGATCATATGAATTGGCGTGAAGACTTGCTGCTGGTGACTCTCCTTTATTTTCTTTTTTTAGGTGACAATACATTACATTACATTACATGTCATTTAGCAGACGCTTTTATCCAAAGCGACTTACAATAAGTGCATTTCAACCTAGAGTACAAACTAAGAACAACAAGAATACAGGAAGTAACATTTCCTCAACATAGTCGAACTACAAAAGTACCATAAGTAAGTGCTATTTAAGTGCCACTGAAGTGCTAATCTGTGTTTTAATCCAGATATAGTCGGAAAAGGTGTGTTTTCAGTCTCCGACGGAAGATGTAGAGACTTTCTGCTGTCCTGATGTCAGTGGGGAGCTCGTTCCACCACTGAGGAGCCAGGACAGCAAACAGTCTGGATGTAGAGTGATTAGCTCGAGGTGCAGGAGGCACAAGTCGGTTGGCTGTTGCCGAGCGGAGCGAACGTGCCGGGGTGTACGGTGTGACCATATCCCGGATGTAGACGGGGCCCGATCCGTCTAGAGCACGGTACGCCAGGACCAGTGTTTTGAAGCGGATGCGAGCAGCCACCGGTAACCAGTGGAGAGAGCGGAGGAGCGGAGTGGTGTGGGTGAATTTCGGGAGGCTGAAGACCAGTCGAGCTGCTGCATTCTGGATGAGCTGCAGAGGTCGGATGGCCTTAGCGGGTAGACCAGCCAGGAGGGAGTTGCAGTAGTCAAGGCGTGAAATGACCAGAGCCTGGATCAGAACCTGCGCCGCCTTCTGAGTAAGAAGAGGACGTATTCTCCTGATGTTGTGCAGCATGTACCTACAGGAACGCGTCGTCGCAGTGATGTTGGCCGTCAGGGAGAGTTGACTGTCGAGTGTCACCCCGATACATTAATTAAAACTCGTAAACTATCACCACCTCATCACCACCTTAACAGAGTCAGTCCCATACGGGTCAAATCAACTATTAAACTTGTTATAAAATGCGCATCTGTCCGTAATCTATACCATAAAGTTAGCATTTTAACCTAAAAAAAAGTGCGCTTCCTTGTTACCTTTCAAAATAAAAGTCCGATTTGTCTGTTAAGCGGAAGTAGTATAAAACGTCTATATTTATTCAAACAATACAATATAAAAGGCATACATCAAAATCAATAAGGAAAATGCTGAACAGTCAAACAACTCAAAACAATAAACCCTTCATGGGGTTATTTACAGGCGTGTTTACTTCTCATCAAACAAAAGAGCAGGTATCTAGAAAATCTGGGAAATAATTTGGGAATTGTTAATAAAACATGATTTACCCTTCAACTTCCACTGATATGCATGCAAACTAATACATCGCTTCACACACACACACACACACACACACACTGACAGAAACACATAGACACTCACATACGTACACACACACACACAGGCAGAGACACACACATACTCACACACACAGACACACACTCTCATACGCACACACTCACACACACACACACACAGACAGACACACACACACACACACACAGAATGACAGACACACACAGACACACACTCAGACACTCACATACATACAAACACAGGCAGAATCACACACACGCACACACACACACACACAAATACACATGCACACACGCATACTCTGCAGACTGACCTTTGACCTCCCAATTGTCTCTCAGATATAACCCTACTGCTATATATTAAATATATTATATTTACCTAACTATAAGACTTTGAGGTCATGGGGGGAATCCCCTCCAAAAGATTCACAAGAGAAAATTGTCACCGTGCCAATAACCCTTGTACGATCCTTAAAACCAGTCTTTTAGTTAATTTTGCACACTTTCAATCAACTTAAAGATCTGGATTCTTTTCAGATTCAAAGAGGGGCCTCTGAATATGATATACCCTACAGTTTTGGACCGATAGCTCTGAGCTACGAGTTTTAATTAATGTATTGTCACCTAAAAAAAGAAAATAAAGGAGAGTCACCAGCAGTAAGTCTTCACGCCAATTCATATGATCCGACAACGCTTATTGCTGTCAGAATACGCAGGCGAAACAACATATATAACATAATAATAAATAAGACTAGAGGACGCTTTTTACAAATTGCATTTTAGGTCTGGGGGAACGTAATTTTTGTGATACAGGGTTGAAGTAAGCAGCAGATAGTAAATGACCAGTGTTAGATTTTCTTTTGAATTTTTACAGCCTTGTACAAGGAAAAACAAGCTGGAGCTGAAAACGGTATTTCAGGAAGAAAACGATAAATCGAAGCAGCAGGGGCCACTCTGATAACCTTTTTGATAACTCTAATGTAATTATTACATTTTGCTGTCTGCATGTTTGCCTAATTCTGTTTTTGGCTGAAATTCAATTCCAGCTTAATACAACCATCAATTTTTTTGGTTACCTCACCCATATAACTCAGAGTAATGAACTCATTTTGCTGTTGTATGGAAATTTTGTCTCATTACAATAATTTTGCCTGATTCACTCGGTAGCCAATATTAAGAGTAAGGCCCTACAGTCATAGACTGGGTTATTATGCTATACATCACAAAGTGCATTAGGCTCATAAATCCTGTCAACAATAAGGTTGGAAAGTTGGTGTGCGTGGCCAGGCAGGTTAATATATTTTTTCTAAACTGACTTAAAGTGTCCAAGCTATATTGCTGCTCTACAGAAACCAATTTTCTGCTAGTTGGGAATTCCATTCACTAACTCCCCCCCCCCCCCCCCACGGATACATTTCTGATCAAATGGTACTTACTATTGTCATCATTTCTGTACATATAGTTCATCTATTTGTAAAGTTGAAATCAACAATCAAACTCACTGGGCAATCAGGTACACCTTATGAGGGAAAACAGCACCTCTGTAACTGGAGATCATTTTTCATAAACATGCAGAAAGTGAGTGAAATGTAATCAATTCCAGACTTTGTTTTGTCTTTATGGGGCCAAGACTTGTGTTCACTCAACCTCACAGAAAAAGACTTTGTTTCCTGCAGTTGGAGGATGTATTGTCACTTTTGTGGCTTTTCTGTAATCCTTTCCCACACTGGTCTGATGTATGTTTTGGAACATTTGAAATGACATCTACCAATATTGTGGAGACTCTTTGTGTTACGCATAACTGTTGGAACCTACGCAGACACAACTTTCCAAACGCAATTCATTATCATTTTAACTACATCATTTTAGTGGTGAAAGGAACTCCTTATTGCAGCCTTTGGACATGTGTGGGGAATATGCATTCCATTTGCCGATAGCCGACATCCCTTGATAGAAGCCATGATTGCCCGCGTTGGCTGGCAAGTGAGTTATACTCACACTTATAAAGAACCAGAGTGGGGACAAAGATCAAACAACAGCGCATGGAAATTGTTTTGCAAACTGCATGTCAGCGTGAATGTGTGTTGCTGAAAGAGCTTCTTTGCACAGTGCTCTAAAGCGTCAAATGCAGTTCTGAAATAGCTTGATGCTTCTAGAAGAGGGTAATCTTTTGTAACAATCAATTACAATACATTTCCCCCTCTGTCTACGCACTAATAGCTCCTGTCTGTGCACATGATGAGGCGTGTCTAGTAAATATACACTGTTTTCCTTTTAAATGTCTTATAATATGCATGGGGAACACAGAAACACACTATGATAGAAAGGTCGAGCATTAAACCTCGAGAAGCAATTCAGCCGAGTTCCTCAGTCAAAGAAATGAGAATGGAGTTTGTGGCTTTCTTCCCAATAGCCAGATTGAATTACTGTGTTTTACTTTTAAGGGCCATCTGTTCTGGTTTAAGTCATATTTCTAAATCTGTCATGTTGTGTGCGTGTGTATGCGTGGAGAACACTTCTTTGAAGGGTGCAAACGGGTTTTTTTCTGAAAATAAAATGACGTGTATTATGACATCTGTGACCAGCTTGGAAATGCTGTTGCAGTGTACAGACTTGCGAGGACAAAGGTCCATCTTACGATGCCTGCACCAATATTTACAACTACATGCAGTCAACAAATTATCCTTCTAAATGATGTTTAATTACAGGACACATATCTTATTTGATGAACTACGCTCTATGACACAAGGTTCGTCCACTTTTTTTCTTTCAGATTCAGCATACAGATACAAAGATGCTGTATAAAGACAGAGAGAAAGAGACTGCAGTGGGTTAGTACAGTTGAATAGTTTGGATGGGTGATGTAGTTCGCTCAATGGCGGTAGTGTAAAGGTCTCGCATTGTCTTGCAATATGACAAGAGTATTCAAATATCAGACAATATCAGAATACATTTTGAGATTTGACATTGCTTTATAGTTAATTACTTATTTACATAATTTCTTCTTATGTTTAACCAGATCTTTCAATGTTGTGCACTGTGCATGGTAGCACAGAATATGTTCTGAATCCCTCCCCCAAATATTGATTTTCGAATTACAGCTTAGCAGCCGTAACGAGGCAGCAGACCTTTCATGCTTTGGACTTGGTTAAAGCATATATTCTATAATGACGATACTCTGTATGTAATATTTTTGGAGTGCAGCCCTTCCAAAATACAAGACAAAAAGTGTAAAGATTGGACTAAACTGTTCATTTTGACTGCTCCAATGTGAGCTGCAACAGCATGTCTGGCTAACTAGAATACAACATGCAGTAGTCACCTTACCAAGCCAACTGCCAAGAGTACACATAATGTATCGTGGCATTTAACACACTCATTTGTGGGGTTAAAGGTTACGTTAAAACAAAATCCACATTCACAATAGCACAATGTTCCTCCACTGTATGGTAGCTTGTCCTGGATGCCATTTAAGTGAAGGATAACATGAGTGTCCTGCTCTCTATGAGATTCCTTTTGTGGCAAAAATAATCTAAATGTAAAAAAAAAAAAAAAGATTTGGAGAAGTTTTATTTTTACTTACACCAAACAATTTGATTAGTCCTCATCCTAAAACTGTTTTCGGAATGAAACCCTATCATATTTTACTGACATTATTTGGCCCTAGACTGCATGTTTCTTTATTTCTGGTTCTCATGGATCATTGACCATTAATTATGCTGAATTTTTGTCTGAGACATACAGCTTTAGCTCTAGTGTAAGCTCAGTACATTAAAATGTCAGCAGGAGAATGCGTTTTCAACCAATTCAAGGAGCTAATGTTGGTGTTAGTTACATTATTTTTCAAATTCCTTGAAGTTGTTTCAGATACAAACAAACCAGTAATGGTACTCTCCGCCAAGCCTTTTTATTGTGTCATATTCCTTTCTCTATCTTCGTTGAAATGCTGACAAAATCCCATACAATTCAGGCCGGGGAGAGCCTCTAAAATGTCAGTGATCTACTGTGCGGTTGCAAAGATGTGGGTGCATGGCTTTAGTGGAGAAAACATTTCCCTGCCAGCAGAAAGACTCTCCAGAACCACCTCTTTGAGGCCCAGCAGGCCTTTCACTGTCACTGAGTCCACTGAGGTAGAAATACAAAGACAGAACCAGTTCCCCAAAGGTTCACATCAAAAGGTGCATCCCACTTTGTGAGCTATTTAATCAGTTAAAACACAGATGGCAGGCTGCAGCAATTAATTAATCATATATGAGGCATCCTGTACCTGCTAGCAGAAAGTATGTCAGTGCTACAGAGATCTCATTTGGATATCATTGTGCCACCAGAATAATTGCTGAATATGAATAGGACTAGCTTAGGAAGTTATGCTGGACATAATGTAATGAATTTGAACTTCTGCTCTCCGTTTGCATTTTGCGAGTGCATCATCCTGGCATGGTAAGGGTCGGTTAATATCCTTTGACTTCCTTAAGTATTGTGCATAACACTATAGATGTTGTTGATATGTTTACTGTGAGAGAGATTTACATAGCTAGCTAGCTGCATTTAATCTTAGCAAGCTCGGCTAAGATTGATGCTACTGCTAGAATAGTAACTAACAGAACTAATACATGTTGACTGAAAAGGACGTTGGCGGTATTTCTACAAGAGACCAAACAAAACAAAGTAGGCCCCAACAAGAATGTGAAGACAACACAGGCTGTTCCGCCGGAAACTAAAAACACATCTTTTCCGACTATATCTTGAAGAAAAAAAAGTTAGCGCTTCAGTGACACTTAAATGGCTCTTATAGGCCTACTTGTTGTATTTCTTATGGCATTTCGTTTGGCTTTCTTGAAGAAATGCTACTTTCTTAATTCTTGTTGTTCTGAGTTTTTACTCATGGTTGAATAAACATATTGTAAGTCTGCTAAATGACATGTAATGTAATGTAAAAGGTAGGGTGTCATCTGCATAACATTACAAACCAGTGTGGATCATCATTGCAAGCCAATGAGAGTTGATGACTATAAGAAAAGATGCACGTGATATAATGTTGAAGCCGACAGCTTGTACAGGATATTAGGATCATCTTATCAATTGTCAGAGCCAAATTAATAAAATGTTTGCATTAAAGTATTTGACTAACTGGAAAGTAAATGACCTGGTGGGTATCCCAACAAAAAGGTAGATAAAAAAATGAATGTCACTCAATAAAGTTATATCAAACATATTTGTGTATATGTGTCATGACTTCATATCGGAGACGGTGTAAATACAAATTGCTCTGATGCTTTAGGGTTATTGTAAAGTTATTAGCAACCAGATACATTATCCAAGCTCCCGAAAGAAATATCAAGGGGATTTCATACGTGGCTTGACTCTTTAGACTAGTTCACACACTAAACATTATTGCCCTGAAAAAATGTAAAGTAACCTCACACAGCTTAGTAGACATATTCTATCTATTTGTATTTGATGAAGCAAAGGTTGTTTTAATAATAGATGGCTTTGTTTACAATGATTTCGAGTAGTTACATGCATACACACATCTTGATATGACGAGGGGAGAAGCAAAAAGGTTATTGTTGCTGACAACAAAGGTTGAAAGAATCCCTGGTGAAGGCCAGTGTATACTAGGATGTCTCCGATATCATTATACATACGGTTACAAAAGCACATTGTGTGCTGCATGCTAATGATGGAGCTATGAAAAGGACGACTGGGGCGATGCTTCTCCAAACACACATGTTTTGTACATTTGAAAGTAGAGTTGTAGATAAATGAATATTGTATTCAAGTTGTACAGTGACCAAGCAGTTACTTGCTAACAGAATACAAAACTGATGCATTTAATGCTTGCATACTAAAAACTATTCCACACTTTCCTTTTCCTCTCTCACGCCCCGTCACTAATTCACACACTAATACATATAGATATTTATTATAAAGTAACAGACTTTTTGATCGCTCAGGTTGTTTTGGGGATGTATTTCTACTAGTGCTGTGAAAAATAACGCGTTAACTCAGTTAATTAAATTACAGGTTTAACTTCGTTTTTTTTTAACGCATTTAACGCATGCGCAGAATGAGCTTCCAATCCGTCTGTTGTTGGTCGTCTCGAACCAGCAGCATGTCATTCTGTCTCTACGTGTCACGTTAACACGACTCCGATCCCCGTCTCGCCGGATGCCGGCGTGTGTGCGCACATCGGGACGAAAAAAAGTCACTTGCACCAATGTTTTAATGCAGGGGTGCTCAATATGTCGATCGCGGTTGCCGCAGAGTTCAGATGCCGGTCTTCGCGCATGAAAAGTCACTAGCACCCCCTAACTGTTACTCATAAAATGTAGTCAAACAAAACGGAGCAAATCACCGTGTTCATGGCCCGGCAAAGACAGCGCGGTCTCCTGGCTTCAACACGTTACTGTCAGGAAGACACAGCGCACCAAAAAAGTTTTTGTAAAACTTTTACCTTTTCTGATTCCGCTAGCTCTTTGCTAACTTCCGCTACTAATACCTCCGCTAATACATCTACTTAGAAAGTGTATTCTGTACGTTTTCTCCGTCGAAATGTTGCAAGACCCGACTTGCTGCATTGATCGCGACTTTAGACATTGTGTGTTAGGGCTCCTCTTGTGAAAAATTATTACGAAATAAAAGAAAATGTATATGTTCTTTGCAAAGATGAGGATATGTTGAATGCTGGGATACCAAACATGCCCATGTTTATTGACGTGGTCTGCGTGAGCAAGCCGTTTAAAGGGAAGGGGAGGGTCTTAAGGACGCCGGCATCCTCAGTGGAGTGGAAGAGGTTAACCCTCCTGTTACCTTTACATTTACTAACATATTTTACCCTCGGGGTCAATTTGACCCCAGCAATTAAAACCTACAGAAAATTATTAGAATTAATATTGCTTCCCAAGTTTAAGTGTGAGGTACTTTATGTTTGTTTGTTGACTACCTAAATAGCCCTTTAAATATATAAAAAAGTTGATATTTCTTATAAGTTTGACACAGTGAAAAACAGCCTGGGGTCAAATTGACCCCAAAGAACACCGACATTAAACATTGAATGGGGTCAAATTGACCCGAAAGGTAACAGGAGGGTTAAACATTCTGTTTAGGATGAAGATGTATTAATGTTCCATATGGAAGAAAACTGCTAAATAACTGCTGAGTTGCAGCACCATTGTATAGAATAATGTATAAATGTATATATCCGTCTTTTGTCATAAATCTCTATGTTCTCACAAAATATACCGAGAATATCGGTAATATGTGATTAATCATGATTAATCCACAGAAACCTGTGATTAACCCGATTAAACATATTAATCGTTTCACAGCCCTAATTTCTACCCATTGACAGTGTGCCTTCTTAGGAGCATAAGGAGACTGTATCAAAAAAGAGAGATAATGAAAAATATAATGCAGTATATATTCCCCGGATCATCTTCAACCAACAAGGTGATTTTCTCTCTCTCTCTCTCTCTATTCTTTATGAGAGGAGAGAAAATTGCACATGTAATAAAATCCAATTTTGTATTTCATTCTGAGAACCACAATAAACACAAAACAAGCAGTCAATAAGCTTTTAAAAAGCTGATTACCAAAGCAATTTATTGTCATGTCCAGGGCTCTGTTAAAGCACAGCAGCGCTGGAAAGTGGAGGGGCCCACATTCCAAATCGTCTTTGCCTCAAGCTATTTGCTTTCCATGTTATTAGCCGGGCTGCTTGGTGAGGAGCCAATCTGATCAACTTACTTTACTATATAATGCCATCGCCCGCGCTGAAAGCAGTTAAAAAAGGATTGTGATTGAGGTCATCCTTGCATCCATCACGGGGGTAAACGTTTATTACCATGGCCTTTTTTTCCCCAGTATTTGGGTTTGCTATGCAAGTGGGACAAAGCTCAATAGACATAATTGTAATGTCATTTAAATGTTTAAGTATAAAGCTGATGTATTTTAATTCCATCAAACACATCCGTGTTCCACATGGTCCTTAATCTAACTGGTTTTTTTTGTCTGGGTTTAGACATTACTAAAGATGATAATTTCCATATACAGGACTGTCTCAGAAAATTAGAATATTGTGATGAAGTTCTTTATTTTCTGTAATGCAATTAAAAAAACAAAAATGTCATGCATTCTGGATTCATTACAAATCAACTGAAATATTGCAAGCCTTTTATTCTGATTTATTGCTGATTATGGCTTACAGCTTAAGAAAACTCAAATATCCTATCTCTAAATATTAGAATATCATGAAAAAGTATACTAGTAGGGTATTAAACAAATCACTTGAATTGTCTAATTAACTCGAAACACCTGCAAGGGTTTCCTGAGCCTTGACAAACACTCAGCTGTTATAAATCTTTTTTTTTACTTGGTCTGAGGAAATATTAAAATTTTATGAGATAGGATTTTAGAGTTTTCTTAAGCTGTAAGCCATAATCAGCAATATTTAAAAAAATAAAAGGCTTGCAATATTTCAGTTGATTTGTAATGAATCCAGAATGCATGACATTTTTGTTTTTTTAATTGCATTACAGAAAATAAAGAACTTTATCTCAATATTCTAATTTTCTGAGACAGTCCTGTATACATTTAAAAAGGCCTGAATTAAAAAAAATATACCAATCATACAATGTTGCTGTTATCAGAAACATATCAGGTATCCTGTTAGTAAACAACATATTGCCAAAGTGAAACCATCTCCTTCGATTACTCTTTTACTCTTCCTGTTTGTGTTTTGTTCTGATAAAACACAAATAATGTGGAACATATCTTAAGTTCTTTGTCCACAGCATTGCATAGTACGCATCTTAAATTAGCTCCAACTTAAGGTAGGGATTTCAGAATAAGCAAAAAGTAAAAAGTCTGCAGAATATTTTTAAATATAAATTGAGGCAACGGTGGCACAGGAGAAAATGCTACGTGGGGATTATTCACAGTTATATAATGTCAGGAAGAAAACCAGGCGCTCCTCATTTTGGTCACTTATCCCTCATTGTAAAGGTGTGTATATTTCATTGCTGGTGCAGCAGCTTAGGGGATACATTTCAAAGCAGCAAATAAAAATTGGCTAAACTTCCAAAATTAGCACTTCAAAGTCAAACATGATTTGCAGCGAGGGAAGGGGTGAAGGGGTGGAAGCAGTGTGACTGTGAAAGTGCGTTTGTAAAGGCTAACTGTGTGTGTATGTGTGTGGTGGAGCTGATGTTCAGAGTTCAGCATTAGGCCTTAGACCCAATTTCTAGGCAAATTGGTTTCATTTAAGAATGAGATCACAGAGTAAGCAAACCTCTTTTAGGGCAAGTTCATGCATCTGTAGCCATTTATTTCAGTTTTATATGCATTGCTTGGCACAGACGGTTTGCAGGCACAATGTGCACAATCTTAGCCGTGGGCACCAAGCTTGGTTAACGTGTTTACATTTACCTGTTATTACCATTGAGTTTAATAGTTCCTTCCATTTAATTGCATTCTGTCAAAAAGAGCTTCAGCAGTAATTTTGTATTTTATTTTCTGTATTTCTTCCAGCACTGTTGTGGAATCAGTGCTAATCAAAGCCACATGCAACGAATTGGCCTCTCCAGTCTCGTAGCACACGCAGACCCATTAGGCATCAGTGGAACATATGTTGGAGTTTTTGAGTGTGTGTCAAAATCTGTTTATTTTCAAGGAGAATAATAGTCACTTGACCACACTAAGAATCTATCGCTTTAAAAATTTTTTGCTTTGTCTCTGTCAAGGTCACATCTGGTTTTTTTGAAGGAGAATAATGGTTAATGAGTAGAGATTATCCATTCAAATTGTTATGTAAAAGACATTAGGCACAAGAAAACAGCAACAAACCTTATTTGCATCATGACTTGTTTATTGTAATAAGTAGGTAGCTACTTTGAAAAAATTAAACAATAAAAAAAGCCCAAACCCCATGTACTTAATGTTGGCAATATGTCCAGCAGTGTCCTGAAACAGTTACATTTCCCCTCGTTGTTTTCGATTCAGTGGGAAATATATTCACTGATCTTGACAACTATTAGATGGATTGCTTTGCTTTGAAATGTTGTCCAGACATTCATGGTCTCCAATGAATATTTCATACTTCCAACGATTTCGGTGACCCACACCAACACTCTTCTTGTTCCACTGGTAGGTCAAAGTTCACAGATGCTATGATAACTTTCAACAACTAGTTGATGATAACTATGGCATACAAATTCACGTTTCTCAGAGGCTGTATCGTATGGATTTAAGTGAACCTTTGATTTTTCCACGAGTAGTCTACCACCATGAGGTCTTCTTATTCCTTTATTAATAATTGAAATATTGGATGGTTTTCTGTGAAATTGGGGGAAACATTCATGGACCCGTGGGATTAATTGAAATTACTTTGATATCCAGGCTTTTCATCTTGTGCCATCAATTATATAGATTACCAATGAGACAATGTTAGTTAACTGACATGGTGAACCAACATGGTGAACGTGGTAAACATCAACATGCTAGCATCGTCATTGTAAGCATGGCAGCATACTAAGGTGAGCATTTATTTTAACTACTGCATCACAAGCTATATGGCTGTAGACTTTCAGTATAGTTATTTATTCTGATTCCTATTTGCTGAAACCATATTACCAAACAATATCTCAAACATAGTTTCTCAGGCATAATCATGATATGTTATTTAACTTAACCATATTGTATTTGCTATAAGCTAATATTATTAAACAGTTTTTTTTTGGTATTTAATGTTACAAAAGGGTAAATAATCCAGGCTTTTGCAGAATCTTTGACTCAACATTCTGTCTGGTGATATGATGAGTTTACGGTATTGGTTGGCCACAATAATGGTCCTCACATGCCCATGATAACATATTGCTATTCAATTGCAAGGTCTTTTATGAATTCTGTGCTCCATTTGGTCTCTCTCTTTCTCTTTCTCTCTCTTTGTGTCACTGTATTAGTGTTTCACAAAAACAACATGCTAGCATATGTCAGATTCTGTGTTATAGTGGATGTATAAATGTAATTTATGGTGCTGTTACATTGCTACTAGACCGGCCATTATTACAGGTGCGTGCAGTTGTTGACCAGATTGAAAATGTTGTTTTTAAAATGTTGAATGCCTACAAGTATTGAATCATACTGTATGGTTGGCTATTATTTTTTGTGGAAATTTTAGAAATCATGACCTCAAACATTATTTTTAATAACTTTTGCCTTTTGGAATAAGTGCTGAGGTGATTGATTGATTGATTGATTGATTGATTGATGCCAGAGTTTGTTCGTTAAAAAAGGTAAAAAAACAAGAAAGGTGGATGAAAGATTACAGCATAACATGAGGGAAAAACACCAAGAAAAACACCAACCCCGAGAGGTAGAGAGGTACAGTGTGAAGCAGGAAAAAAACAGCACATACATAAGCATACATTTTAGACATGACTTTGTGAGGGGAGGGGAGGGGGGGTAAACAACAACTGACTCTAAAGCCATCCATTGGGGCAGAAGGTAACAGCACTAACCAGCACCAGCCGGTCCGGGCGCCAACACAGCACCGCCAGCACAGCACAGCCCGTCGGTCACACTGGGTAAAAAAAAAGCAGGCGTGGGATGGGGGAGGGTAGTGAAAATGAATCAGTATTGAAAGTGAAAGTTGTGTGCGTGTTCTGGTATGTCGTCCTCCCCCAGGCCACAACAGACAGAGTTCTCAGTCCGCAAGATGGTCGTTGCCTAGTGTGTATGTGTGTTTGTGTGCGTGCGCGCGCACATGTGTGTGTGTGTGTGTTTGAGAGAGGAAGAGAAGGTGGAAGCCGGTGGATTATTGCATGCTAGTTGATTGATCTGATTGAACTGAAATAGAACGTGATACTTGACTTGTAAAGAAGGATAATTTCTAATCTACAAACTCTGTCGCGTCAAGTAAGTAACGTATTGTGGGATATGAAAGAATGTCCACATTTGTTGTGCAGATAATGATTTAAATTTCCCACATGGCAATAATGAGGTTGATTCCTCGTCAAGAGTTGGACACCAGTGTTACCTGTAGTAATCAAAATGCATGGCCTACTATTCTCGCAAAAAAACTCATCCATAAAATTATATTCCGTTTTATTAGAACTGTTGCAGTGTTTATGGATCCAGTGAGAAACACAGAATCAGTAGTTTCGCTTAGAAATTTGGCATCCTTTCCACTTATCTGCCTTCCTTGAGGTTTTTATTCTATGTGCACCCTTTATGACCATGCCCTGCTGACAGCTGTCCCTATGTCAATATGAATGTCTGTCAAGAGAGATTATACATCACATGAATCGAGGCAGATAATGAGCAAGAGGGAAGGGCACTTTTTAACACCCCCTCGTGTGCAACATATGACACAAGCCAAGCTAATTAAGCAGATGCCATAATGCAGTAATCAGGAACACAGAGGAGGTAGGAGAATTCACAAACTTGAGTCATAACAGCATAACATTTGGTGCTTAAGAACTTCTCCACTAACACAAACAGATGGGAATGACAAGCTACAGTGCATGTGTATGTGTGTGAGGTTCCCTGAGTGTGTCATGTTTATGTGTGTGCACATCTCTTTGTTTCTACCTGTTTCTGCATATATTTGATTATATGGTAACTATTAACAATGTGTTTTGGGGCATATACAACCGTATATAGGCTTACATGAGGCTGTGCAACACAAAACACACAGCTCTGAATCTGTATATGCGTATGGATTTACAACTGGGCACAGTGTTACCTGGTGAGGTATTTTCATCATTATTTTTCCAGAAAATGAGCAATCAGCCACATTGCACAGAGCCTGATTGTTTCCCTCTGTAAATCAATCCAGGAATTGCAATTAAAATGCTCTCTTATGTAGCATAATTGATGTCTACCTAATCCTTTATTTGCACACCTGCCGGTGAGTCAGAATTTTAAATGAATTTCTAATTAATGTTTTTTGCACATTTGATTTATGTGTTAGCACATTGTATTGCTGTTCGGTGTCCTGCTAGTAGAAATGTGTCCACAGAATAACACAAATGGGTTGAAATATGAAGTTTTCCTACTTTCACCAAAAAGGAATGCATGTTGAATAATGATAAATAATAGAGAAGTGGAGGTTTGACTATTTCTTTTTTATTGTTGAAGGGTTTTTTCATACCCGTGAGCTGAGCGACATTCACTATGCTATATATTCCAAGTTATGTCTGTATTATTTATTCAGTATTTACACAGGTAGACATGATGTGCAACCTGTCTTTTTTTTTTTAGTACAGCTTTTATCTGAACCCCCAGCAGTGATGTGATCTTTGAGGCCTGCATTACACACACTGTGCATCGGTATAGTGTATCATACAGTTTAACGGGACTTTATGAAATTAAATTGATTAAATAATAGTGATGTGCGATTTTGGTTTCAGGGTCAAACATATGAGGTCTGGTAACATTTTCCATCAAATGTGTTAAATTAAGGACTAGAGATCTCCGTCCAGACAGGCATATTACCTGTTACAGAACTTGAGCTTAAGTAGAATGGATGTTATGATGGAAAAGTTGTTCATTTGTTCAAGCTCTGCTCATTTGCTTTTTGCCGAGGTTCTTTTCTCTCTCTCTAAAATGATGTTTGTTATCTCTAACTAGTTGTTATCATTCCACCATGTAAGAAAACTGTCTGTCAACAGTATGAACATTTTAATGTTGCAGAATTTATTTAAATTGGCCCAAAGTGGCTCTAAAAAATGCTAAATTCAATAAGCTGAAGCTGAAACAATCAATTGATTAATTTGATTAATGTAGTTGATCAACAGAAAATGTATATTTTAAAACATACATTTGACAAATAGTCCATAGCACAACGTCATGCTTTTCTCTGTTTGACCTCATTTTGAAATTAATACCATTTGGTTTTTGATTGTTGTTTGCAAGTGAGGCACACTTTTGACATTTTATTCACTAAACAACTAATTGGTGAATCAAGAACGTAATCAGATTGATCAATAGCAAAATAAATACCTGTTAGTTTCAGCCCTATTATGAACTAATTGTTCACTTGGCTTGGCTTCTTGTTAGCCAAAGAGAAAATAAACTACAGTATAAATTCTAAGCATAATAATTAAAATCAATCATTATAAAGAATGCAGCACATTTTCTTCTCACCCTGCAGTCATAAACCTTTCTTGCATGTTTCTATTCAAGTTAATCAGATCAAATAATTACAGGTATGCATTGAGATGCCTAATTGATATATGTAGCTGTTTATCACCTACATTTTATTTGCAGAAAATATTTTTCAAGTTCTCTTACATGGTATTATTTTTCTTAATAATTTAGAGATCAAGTTGAGGTGTTAATTCATACAACTACATGTAATTAGCATAGTCATTGACATGAATTATCACCTCAACGGTCATCTTAATATCTGACAGCTCCAAAAGACTTGATGTATTGTTGGCTTTTGGTGTGTGTATTATAAATAACCTCATCAATTAAACAGACAGTGTCACACAGCTCCAGTAACAAGAGTCTTCTGGGATGAGTACTTTTTTTAATATAGCCACGTTTGAATGAGCTCAAACTCGATGAGCATAATTTATTTGATGTTGCGTTCAATTTCTTGGGCATCTCACCCTGATCATCAGATGGCAATTAATGAAGCATGAATCACGGAGAGCAGCTCAGCTTAACACACTCGCTTTCATGACACCTGCACGCTCACAACAACACGGTTTGGAGAAGCATTCTTTTATTCCAAATAAAATCTTATGTAGTTCATTTTAAACAGCATTTCTAATTATATCAGAACTGTAAAATGTAATAAAACTTGTTTAGATTCATCATGTTTTGAAGAAATACTTCAAATATATTTTCTCTCGCAAAGCTTTTTTTTCTTTACTTTTAGCATTGCTGTTTTTTAATACATGATTACATATCAACACATGGGCCAACTTCCTCCAACAACTTTGGTTTTGGTACAAGAGAAAAAACTCACTATGAACATTTAAGAATCTTTAATTCACACTAGTAATAAAATTGCATTACATTTCATAAAATAAATGTTCCAGTTTATATATACAGAGAAAACAGACTGTACATACCCTCCAATGAACCATTTCTAAAAGGAAAATTAAACCAACCGGAAACAAATTTCACAAAACATACAAGCAATACAGTGCTCAGCTAAGCAGGCACAACTGTACATCAAAATGTGTAACTGCTCAGTGTTGGGGTGTGGGAGGGGCGAACAGTTGAACATTTACAATAGAGTCCTTAGGGACTGATAAAGGGGTCTTAAAAAGTATTGCAGGCAAGCAGACGTACGCTTGTCTTTCTCCAAGTGCAGCAGAACATCCATCTTGTGTGTAAATTGTGGAGCCGATTGTTGCTGCCACGAGGTTCTAACTATTGAACCTGTGTCTCAAAGCTTCCATTCAGCTGGCCCTCCTCATAGTCCATTTGACACAAAATCATGTTGTTTTTTAGGAAAAACTTGTCCCCCACGCAAAACCTGTTGGCAGAGAAAACAAACAAAGGCACAACTGTTGTTAAAAACACAAAGATGACTGTTGGTTATGACAAAGTGCTGTAGTGTGGGTGTGTGTGTGTTGACTGGCTGACTCTACTCTGGCAGTGAAGATGCTGCATTTAGGATCAGCAGGTTATGATGATTGTGTTTGTTTGCACACATTAGGTTTGGGATGTTTTGCCTAACACAACCTGATACTGGGCCTCCTCAGATTCGAAGACCGCTTTGATGGTCATCATAACTGTGTGCCATCAAATAAAAGTGGATTAAAACACAATCATTTCAAAGAAAGCAGACACGAGCACTGGCACCCGATAAAAGGAAGGTCAGCTCTCCCCGGCCTGGTAAAAAAAGGCGCTGGCACCACAGGTGTTTCCAAGCTTTCCTCTGCCATCGAGTTAGCTCTCTCACACACACACCAGTTTGGTTCCAGTGCTCGGGAATGTTTTTCCTCTGAAGTCAATTGAGGAGGAACAAATAACACATAGCAGCCTGCCCTACTGATGTTCCTCTCTGTGCCGCTGTTTGTTTGTGTGACACAGTGGAGACAGCTCCATAATGTGACTGAAGGGTAGTGAAGATAAGAATATAGCCAAGCATAGCTTAGCTTAGCTTCAGTAATGAGCCGGGCTGATAAAACAGTCACGGCCATGGCAATACGATGCCAGATGAGGCCAGGCTTCATGTCTGCCAGCTGAGGAGAGAGACTGCAGTCATAATTCCCTTATAGCAGGTGTTCACTATGGTAACTGAATCTGGCCTGAAGGTTAATGGGCTTGCTGTGTGGAGGAACCGGGTCACAGAACCCCTGACAAGCATGCAAAGGACACTCTGCTCCCAGAATGGTGCCATTACTGACAGTATATTAATGGAAAAAAGCAATATTTGGGTATGTCATATTATATGTGTATCATACCATGGGCTTAGTGCTCACTCCAATTTCATAATAGATCATATCACCAGGGAAACACCATTTCACACCTGTTAAGGTCCTTATGATGCAACACACCTCTGGAGGACTTTATTTGTGTAGCTCCTATACATCCTTGCACACTGAAGAACAGAGAGACACATTTGCATCCCTCTGGCTTAAAGGTTTACAGATGTAGCCACAAACAAAGACAAACTGCTGGCACTGTGTCACTATCAAAAATAATTAGCAGGGCATTACAAATGTCATACAGCAACCTTTATTTTTACAACACAGGAAGCAATCCCCACCTTTGTTTTTCCCTAGACTGTTGTAAGATTTTTCAATAGCTTCTAATAGTTAAGCTATTGGGCCTTTTAACAATGAATTCATGTTTTTTGTTTGTTTATTAGTTTTTTTTACAAGCAATGTTGCGCAGTTATGATCCCCATTCTTACCTCTGGTTACAAAGCTGACAGGCAAAACAGTCCAAATGGTAAACATTATCTCTGGCTTTCATCACCATTTCAAAAGCTGGGATCAGTTTATTGCAGGCTGCACAGTTCCCCGTCGTACCAAAGAGCCTGAAAGACAGAGAGCACAGACAGCGATTAGCCCACCTTCCCTTTACCTTGATTCAATAACGGAGTAAACAAAAACGTACTGACTGCAAAAACAATAGAAGTAAAATGCTGCAAGGGAAAGGAAAAGAGGGCGAAGTCGTATAATACCTCGAATCTAATGCACAAATCTTTTTCAGCACTCACTTGGTATTTTTGTTAATGAGAGTTACAATTATAGATCCTAATTCTTGGCTAATTATCTAATTAAAACAATCACATGGTTTTAATCTCCTTCTTCAAAGAACCCCCCCCCCCCAGCACATTGCAAAAAGCATGAAAACATGTCTGAAGCAAACATTTAAATTGTTTAAAGTTGTCTTCTTTCATAACAAAAATACCTAATGAAGCCTTTCGTCAACCAAAGCCAGCTGGGTTTATGCACAAGTGGTTAAATTCTATGATGTAGTCATAAGTTCAAAATATTTCTGTTACAAGGATTAGACCCTGATGGGAGATGTAACCTTGAAGAGTTAACTAAATATTTCACAGTGAATAGACTCGTTGCGGCTTGTTTAGGCTTATAGGAGCCACATGATAAAGGTCACAAACAGAGCAAGGAGGCACTGGTGTAGATCTCTTTCCTCCTCAAAGCAAAAAAAACCTCAAATGCTTCCCCCAGTCTGATTTACATTTTCATTTTTCTAAGCGCCTGCCCCTCTGTTTAATTTGGAGATTCTGAAGCACAGACAGATTTATATATTCTGCAGGAAGAGAAGAACCGTTTCGCAGCTTTGCAAGAGGGGATAAGGCAACCGCAGATTGCCATTCCAACAGTATGTTAAACACTTTCCCCCCAAACTTGTAGGGCTCAGACAGAGGAGTCACATTGTTGATATTCTGCCTTGTTTATGCTAGTCCCATTCAGTTGCTTTCACCTTGTTAAAGGAAACATATCCAGCAGCCCTGCTTCTAATTAGGGGCCACTGCCCCAGAAGAGCAGTAGAGACAGAAACAGAGGCTGTTATGTTCCATGAGAGAGATTCACAGGTGGTTAAACAGAGATATTGTTACAACTGGTTACTGTTCCTGTAAAACACTGCATGTTCTCATACAGTAGATATCTGCCACTTATGGGACATTCTGCAACACAAATATTTGTTCTCCTTTGTGTATGGATCCAAACATTTACTAAATATCAGTGCTGCAGTGCTTCTTGTTTCCATTACAGCATGTAGGGTTTCTTGGCAGCCTGGGATTCTTGGTTTTGTCATACAATTAAGGCTAATTATTTACCCTTGTTAGATCTAACCCACTCTCTGACACCTCGTGTCATCCATCATGACAGTCAAGAGGGTCTGCTCAAGGTTTCACACAACACCTGAGCTTTCTACTTGACTGAAGGGTGACATGGTGATGTCTTTTTCTCCCCCTCAGAGAAATGAGGCTAAAAACTGCCCAGAAAGCCTTGGCCACTTACAGAGTCTGACATGCACACACCTGTAAAAGCTCCTAGGATTATTCTAACCCTTCTCTTATACACCCCGCTGGGCTGCGGATATGGTGCTGACTTGATAAATACTGGTTGTGAAAACGCCTGGTGGGGAAGGTCTATCTCCAACCAAAGTAGTGTGGCCCTCCTGAGTCCTGAGGCTAGTTTTTACCTTTCAGCTACATTTATATTCCCATTTATCATGAAACATAAGGATTGCTTTAAACTTCACAGGATAATCTGATTGACTTTCAAAATAAGAGAAATGTAAAAACTGTCTAAATACAAACAGTATTACTATTACACTTACTATAATTTGTACCTCGGAAAAAAAATGATGCAAATATACCAAAGGCTTTCAGCAGGAAGAAACAGATCTGATTAGTTGCTTACCCTCTTTTATTTTCGAAAAAAAGTCATGACATTTTAAAGGGGCAACCTTCCAATATACACATGGCTCTGGAGAGGCTTTGTGGAGTCTGTGAAAATATCCCCGACGATGTCATCATTGAATTGTAAAATAACTTTTCTTTGTTTTGTTGAGACAATTAGGTCTTTTGAAGCATTTGTCTGTGTTTACCTCACTATTAATATCCATATCAACACCATCTCCACCTAGTCCACACCATGTTCTTATTAGATCTGGCCCTTAATTTGTGCTGAGGCTGTTATCTTCAGAAGATAGTCGGTAGCACTCTTGATTAGTGAGACAAAAGTATTCTGCTAATAGCACAGAGGCCTCGCACCTTCTAGGTGGATGCACAGTGTGAATGAAGCGACAGGACTGTGGGGCACGTTCTCTTAACTGACACTGGTTCCTCGGAGTCTCCCAGAGTCTTCCAATCATGAAGAGATAAACCTCTTCCATGCTAACCCCACTTCCTTATCTTTTTTGTGGTTTACTATCACCAGCAGAAATGTGGCACAGCTCCCATCTTCACCACAACATTAAGAGTTGGAGGGTAAGAAAGGGTCCCAATCAGAGTTCTTCAGCCAGCAATTGATGTTTCTGGGTTATAGCGTGGTATCAACATATGGCTTAATTGGACTCCTTGTGGTAAAAGGAGATTACAGACTGAGAGAACTGTTCAAACACATTACCCTCTTCTCTGTGCTCCTAGGAAGCTAAAAGCAACCGGAGTTGCACCACTGCTGCTGCAGTCTCGTGAGAAACAGCTCAGTATAGAAAGCAATGAATGTTTCACACCAAAACATGATTGAGATGAAAATGTAAAGGTCAAAGGATTTTCTGTCAGATCCGAGAATATAAAGTAAAATAGATATACGCAATTAGGTCGATACAAGCTTTTGAAAGCAAAGCGGGAGCCCCCACATGAACAGGACAGACGAGGTCATCTTGTGCTGAAGGATGGACGATACTGTGATTATACATCTATAGAGATGCTCTCATCTATACAAACCATACATAGTATGTACTGTGCAATATACACTGGATTAAAAACATTGATTCATTTCATTTACAATAGATTTTAGTTGAAAAAAAAAAAGTTTGAATAGGCTTTATGCAGAAATGTCCTGTATTGTAGGAGTGCACTGGCTCATGCACTTCCATTTTTGTGGTCATCTGGATTAAATGAATCAGTATTCTCAAAAGGAAAGTGAGAACAAAATTCAACATAAATTATTCTATTTATTCAGTGCGTGAATGGTTGGTTTCTGTAAAATATGAGAGTATTGTTGAGTGTTGCTCGTAATACACTGAGCTCATCGGGTTTTCATGATCAATCAATTGCAGATTTGGATTGCTCTCCATAACCCGTGAGACATTCTGTGAAGGATTTCTGAACAGCATGAAAAAGTGGAAGCAGGCTATTTATTTTTTCGGAACTTTTAAAAGTCATCATCTTTATTCTGTTATTATATGATCCGATTTATAGTACATTATAGTTAGTAGGGCTGAAAGATAGTAACTTTAGTAATATACTGAAATATATCATAGAGCCCCAGTGACCAGCAGTCCATGATATTCAGTTAACTTTCATACATGACATTAGTATGACTTTGATTACTATAATAACGGCAGTTTAACATAGTGTGTTTTAAATAATGAATATGATATTCAAAAATTAAATGTCAAAGTCCCTCTCAGATTACAGGCTTTAATAATGGGATCCATAGTCATCATTGTTGTAGCTCATATCTAATTATATGCATAGTCTCTTGTTGTGTAACTTAATATGTATATTTTGTTTAAGTCATTTATTTTGCATAGCCTATTCCAAGGTCTGGGGCTGCACCGTGCCTAGCACTGTCACCTCACAGCAAGAGGAGCCTGGGTTCGATCCCCAGATGTGCATGTTTGCCCCATGTCCGCGTGGTTCTCCGGCTTCCTCCCACAGTCCAAAGACATGCAGCTCAGGTCAGTTGGACTCTGAATTGCCCGTATGTGTGGATGTGAGCGTCTGTCTCTATATGTGCCCTGTGATAAACTGGCGACCAGCCCATGATGAACCCCGCCTTCTTCGCCCAATGTCAGCTGGGAATCCAGCGCCCCCGCAACCCTAAATAAGATAAGCAGTTCGGGGTAAATAATCAATATGACTTCTTATCTAAGCTCATAAGACAACATGTAGAATTTTCAACACAGTGGAACTGTAAACAATCTGTACTCCTTAAAAGAGCTCCTATTTAGTAGCTAAAAATGTGTGCTGATGTGGGTGGTCGGGAGCAGAGGTGGGTGGCAAGAATGTTAAGACGCTTCTGTTATTGAGTCATTGCAATCACTCTTCAGAGAAACAAGAGCCTTCTTAAGTTCTTTCAACTTGCTGCTTTGCCAACTTCAAACCCGTGGAGCTCCTACAGTGCATCATCCGCCTTTCTGTCTTGCTTCTCCCAGATTGGGCTGCGGCTCTTAAAGTTTTCTACCTCTTCTCTGAGCCCTTCACAGCATGCACAGAGATAATCAGATTTGATGAAAGAGAAATGTGGTAATGCATGCATTGCATGTTCTGACCCTCCCCGACAGTGGTGTCTTTTTGAAAGTGTAAACCTTTGTGTTCTATCTTGCTCAGAAAGGAAGAGCAACTGTTAAGGGAGGAGAGGAATTGTCTTACCTCCTATAAATAAGGAGAGGACAGATTTGAAAAACAGTCACATCCAGATGGAGCTATCTTCGCCCTGCTAGTTCACCGGTTTGTGGATAACTTGTAATGTTCCTTATCTTGAAAACGTTTTTCTTTTACAGTTAATTATACCCCATTTTGATAAGTGGATGACTATTATGTCCTCTCTAATATATGAAATAAAGGATTAAATGATTTCAGGCTTCAAGTCCTGATGATTACACCATGACTAGATTGTCAACCCTCTGGTGAAGTGGTGCGATCCCGGGCCTTAGACATAAAGGAAACGCCTAATTAATCTATTATTCTCATTTATAATGAAAGAGTGTGGCCAAGTCGATAAAAAACCTCTCTTGATACTGGGAAGTGAAAGTCAGGGATAATAGAAACTGAACTTTATGTTGGTGCAGTGGCTTTCAGGGCGGGGGAGGGGAGGGCGCTGTTTAAGGTGTGTGTATGTGTTGAAGTGTAAGATTCAGGAAAGCGTGAGTGCATTCAATAAGTTGCTAATGCCACTGAAGGACAATCACAGATGGAGCTCCTATCATAATTAATGTGAGCATGGCAGGGATCCAAACTCGGGGAAATAACCAAAGTGTGTTTGATCCAGCCGCTTTTCTTTAATGAAGTGCAGGAGGCTAATTCAGTGCACATATTTAACTTTATTACAGCAGGTGAGTGGAGCCTTCGTCTTACTACAAAGAAAAAAGGAATGAAAAGGAAACTGGTGCCGGATGAAGACTACATCACCTACTTTCAAATACTCTGTTCTCTGTGTGCAAGGCAAGGGTTTTTAATTTGTTCCATAATAGAATTCATCTCAAGCATCTCTAGCCATTAAGTACTCTGCATTTGTCGCAGGCTGAAGAGCAAGCGAGTGGGATGGATTTCATTAGGCAATCCGGGGCAACAGAGGAGCACAGAAAGCTCTCTCTTCATCTTTCCTTTTTATTCTTATTTTAGTATTCCTAACTCTTGATTTCATCTGTCGTTCTCAGTTTTTCAACCCGTCTCTGACCTCCACGTCATGCCGGTCTAATGTGCGAGAAAGCTTTTCCTTCTCCCTTCACAGTGCCAGTTAGGCACTTATAGCTTGGGGGTTGGGGTTGATGTCCTTTCAGCAGATGTATTCTACCAAGTGAAACTCTGAGCTTCATCATTTTTGCCTTCTCTTGGTCTTTTGCCCATTTATTATTACCTCATCCGCACCATCTGCCCCTTCTAGGGGCAACATCAGGTCTGAGCGGACCTCTCACTGCATCTTAAAAGCATTAAGTGTGGGTGGGAACTGATGGATGGTAATGGCCTATCTCAACGTAACGTCCCTAAGCACCTCTCAAGTGGGCTGCGGGCTTCGTCCAGGTCAGAGGAGGAGCTGAGATGTAAGTTAAATGTCATAAGATCCATGAGTGAGGGAGGGAGAAAACCAAGTTGATTAAGGTTCTTTTTGGTTTGGCTTTTAGAAGAGTCACAAGATGATAGCTGCTGTTTTGAATGTTTGTAAATAAGAATATTAAACTGAAACAGACCTTGTGGGCAGCAATAAGCTGGAAGTATCAGTGAGGAGACAAGTAGGCAGAGAGAAAAGGGAAAAGGGGGAGGGCAGCGCAGGACAGGGACTTTTAGAAGGGGGGCGGGCCGAGGGCACCGGCATCCCTAAATCAGCCCCTGGGGGATTCCCCGACAGATAAATGGTAGGATCTCATTGGGAATGTGACTTAACGCCCAGGAAATGGTCATGTTTAATTTAACAAGCAGATGGCGGAGGGGGGTATCCAGAGCCAATGACACTGTTGAAGCAACAAGCCTAGAGGATTCTCTCAACCTACAGCTTGTATATTCAGGACAGTCTTCTGTGTGGATGAAAAGATTATGATGAAAATTAGAAAAGCAGTAAAAACAAACATGTGGTGATTTGAACTTTAACTTAATAGAAATATATTGTCAGTAGCAGTGAGACTTTATGACGGGGTTTGTATGTATAATGCAATTGTCATTGAATTCAAATGTTATTGCTTTTTTTTTTTCCACAGTAGCTCCTAATGTCTTTAAAATTCATCAAGAACAGATATTGACAGATGTTAAATGTTATGTATGCTATGAGAACAAGCTATTGTAAATGTAACCCACTGCTTGCTTTATATTCAAACTGTGACTGTGCATTATTGGGATGCAGCGACAGACCGGTTCATCCTTTGATGGTTGCACAATAATTTTGTACAGTATTAAGAATTAATTTTTTGTTCAAGTAGACGCACAGCTCCGAAAAATTCCCAGATGTTAGGTTTTTTTTCTGCCCATGGAATATGTTTGTGTTGGAGCATCCCCTGGGGAATGATTTATACTTTAGCTGTGTTTCTGTGAATGGAAAACACAGGAAACACACACTGAGAAACCAAAGCAAACGCTACCAAGAGGCAAGAAAAAACTCTTTATGATTCTTTCATGTCACAGAGCTCTTGCCATGGCATGGCATTTGTGTTTGTTGTGAGTGGAAAGAGGTGATTGTGTGTCTTGCTTGCCTCAGGTAGTCCCTGCGACAGAGGATGAGGTTGGCTTTCGTATAGAGGGTGGAGCCCACCTCCCCCAGGCGGCAGTCACAGCAGGCACATTTGAGACAGTCCTCATGCCAGTATTTGTCCAGGGCCTTGAGCAGGTAGCGGTCTTTAATCTTGCGATTGCAGCCAGCACACCCCTTCTGT
This sequence comes from Pseudoliparis swirei, assembly GCF_029220125.1. NCBI lineage: Eukaryota > Metazoa > Chordata > Actinopteri > Perciformes > Liparidae > Pseudoliparis > Pseudoliparis swirei. Next base: position 13,117,201 of record NC_079391.1, on the reverse strand, counting down.
TTCCCTTTGGGCTGGACGGAGAGCATCGGCACACCTGTAGTGATAAGGAGACAAACAGCCATGCGTGATTTACAGCCCAGGAACACGAGTGACTTTTCCTGTTCTCTTTTTGATAAGCTGGCTGCTTCTCAAGGCGTCTAAGCCTGGCCGTGCGCGTGGCCACAGCACACGGCCGACCTGCTTCATATGCATTAAAGAAAACATCCGTCCATGTAGATAGGCGCAAAGGGCACATTGGACTACAACGCCATGACTTACTCGTTCCACTAAGAACATGCTGTAATACAACAGTTACATGATCACTTGCAGCAGGTTTCTGAGGAAGGGGCATGGCTTGTGTATTTCTGACAAGACACAATGTTTATTTAGCTTACTGTGGTATTCACAGAGAGCTGCGCAGTATGTTACTTACCTGCCATTTCATCAAAGACTATTTCGCTCAACTGTCTACAGCTGTAAAAGCTCCTCATGGGCTTTGTTTGGTATAGATTAACATTAACCTTTTAAAAAGCCTCTGACCACAAAAACGTTGCTACCAGACCCCAGTGAGATATGTTATGGCCTAAGTGCCTTTTAGCATACACTCACTCCTGGTGTTTCATACACACACATACACACGCACACACACACACACACACACACACACACACACACATTTGCACACACAAACCACATACACACACATACACACACACAGTGTTCCCTACTCAGAGCATTTCAGCCTTACCTCCTTTTACACTTATCTGTCCTCATGTGTCTGCAACGAGCGCGCCTAAGTTACCAAACTAGCAAATTGCCCTGCTGTCACGCAGGTCCCCTTTAAGCGCGCCTTTTAGCCTCCTAAAGGACAAATAAAGTCCATTTAATAACAGCACTAAACACTAATAGTCTATGTGTGGTTGACATTTGTGTTTGGACTAAAAGCCCCCCTCAGGCCACTGCTGGTACAGAGGCAGGGGCGCGCAGCTCCCCTCTGTAGCACTAACAGGTCTGCCACAGCTGAAAGCACAAGACAACAGCTCTTAAGACACTCTCTCACACACTGAGCTATTGATCCATCTAAAAGAACACACAGTGGACGCCACTTGCCACTCTACTTTCAAAACACATTTCTCTCTCTCTCTCTCTCTCTCTCTCTCGATCAAAAAAAACAACCAGACACTCTGCATCACAGGGGGTTATGCCAGCATTTTGTATGTGTGGGTATCTGTAAAGGCCCATTTTAGACATGTTATACTGGGGTTTATATATAATGTCACTGCTTTAATGTTGCTTTACTTTAAAAATGTGCACAGGTAGATTTAGTCCCAACCAGATACACGTTTTTTTATTTTCATTTAATTTGCAATGAAGTACATGCACAATTGCGACAGTGTTTTTAAGTGTGAATAGGGTCATTCTGGAGTTTGAACTGCCCTTCTACAGTGACTTCTGTGGTTTGCTCAGTGTTAAACACAACATCAGCTGGTAGGAAGAGACTGCTTCACTCTCAGCAGTTTTTGTCTGCTGAACCTGCCAAGACAGTTCTCATTCACATAAACCGTATACCTCTTTTTTAAAAGAAATATTTGTACACTCTCTCTCTCTCAGTGTGTCTCTCTATCTCAAACACACACACACACACACACACACACACACACACACACACACACACACACACACACCGAAATGGACTCACAAAGTACCTTCTTGGATACAGAGATTTGCTCTGCAATTTTTGGCCATCTACACATCAATAATGCTATGAATGTAATATAATTAGGATTTCCCCTTTTATAAAAGAGGTGAAAGGAATAGGAGAGCTTGTTAGTCAAATGTATGTCTTTGGTTTATATGTCAGTAAGTGCTCTGGTGGTGTTGAGCTGTCATATTTCTTCATCAGAAGTGGAAAGCTGAGGCTAATTGGTCCGGTGCTGGTGATGGGAGCCATCAATTAGTGTTCTACCTGCCCTCTAGCTCCCTCACCTCCCTCCCTCTTCAAAACAGACCCCTTGAAGCCGGCGCATTAGGATCACAAAACCTGCTATAAATACCAATGTTCAGTGTAAATGAAGCTAAAAAGCTTCAAATTCAATCCACACTGGTTAAGGGTGGACTCTTCTACCTGCATTTCATGGCTTGTTAGGGGAGCTCTCTGCAGGTATGCCTGACAGACTTCTACATAACTAAAAACAGTCTTAATGAGGCGTGTGTGTGTGTGTCTGTGTGTGTGTGTGTGTGTGTGTGTGCTTCAGAGCTTTGGCAAAGATGAAGAAAGGAGTTGCTGAAATTCTCTTGGGGATCACAACATTCTTTAATTTGCCTTTTTCTGACACCTAATTAGTTATTCTACTCAAAATCTTTGCTTTAAATAAGAGAACTAATTATACAAAAAGGTCGTTCCTCCACCTAAAGTGAACTACTCCTAATTGGTCGAGACCACCACCTGCCACACACCATAAACACATCACGTGTTGTGTTTTACATCACGTTTGAAAAGGCCAAAGCTTAACCTATCCTGGAATTACTGCATGGTGCCCACCCCTCTATTAGATGCACACTTAGTTTAAAACCCGGCTCAGCATCATCAAAATGACGACATTGTTTGCGGTGAGTCTGACTCACATCTTCATGCGTGGTCCTGGTCCTTCAGTGCTTCTGCCTGTAGCAGAGATGTCTCAATGGAGGAATGCCTAACGTCCGCTGGGAAACCAGTATGCACATTCAACTGATGTGTTTCTTGAAGCTACTGCAGGGAAGAAACACAAGTTTGATGTCTTCCACCAAAGCAGCCTCTGGAAAACAGCTTTAATAGTAGCGTAGCAAGCACTAGCTCAAACCGACTAAACAAAGAGCAGTGACAGAAAAAAAGAAATGAGTGTGTAAAGTAAATGTCTTTTCAATTCCCTTAATGCCACGAGACATTTTCTTGCACCTGTCACCACTCACGGCGCTATGTGAAACTGTGGAGTAGAACAGAGCGTCCCATGCTTGCCACCTCCCGGAAAGAAAAGCTGCATTATGAAAGGAAGCAGCAGACTAGGAAGCAGCCTCCACTTAATCCAATCCATTTAACGGATACAAGTGCCACTGACCTTCCAGTGTCATTTAATGTCACCAAAAGCATGCCTCTCCACATCACAATTCATTCTCCAACAAGGGATGCATTTTACCCCTCAAAGTGGAGAGACAGCACTTGCCCTGCCAAATATGCTTCCTGAGAGGGAATTTAATTTGCCATTAGTACTGTGTGTCAAAGCCTGTCATCTTCCCCTCCCACCATCCAGCTACTTTCTTTAAGATTGTATCTTTCAAGGATATGTACAGTTAGTTTTTCTCAGACCAAGCAGTCTGTCAGAGCATGTATTTTTCTATTATAAAGATAGCATCCGATTTCTATGTTACCCCATTTAGTCTTCCGTCTTTACAGCTATCAAAGAATCACATCAGTCCTCTAACCTTTTGGATATATATTTAAGGATTTCAAAGAAAGTAAGCTGTTTCAAGCCCCCGAGGAAATGTTTGAAATTAGACGAATACAATGATCACAAGCCCTCAGACAGGACAAGAGTGTGTGAAAAGAAAGATGATTTGATTTCCCCCCCATCATGGTCACTAAAATGCTTTTTTGCTAACAATTGAGTTGATGCTTGCAGATCATGCTACGTACAGAAATGTATACATGTGTTAGTCGCTGAGCCACCACGTATTCTGTCATGTCATGCCGAAAGAAGATTGGTTATTGTCTTCAACTATTGCATCAACTGCAGAAAGAGGAAATAACAATACATTAATAATACACTTGTTTTTATCAACTTGGATTAGTTTCAAATATCAGGTAATTTCTCTCATGCTCTTACTTGAAGAGAGTTAATCATGTGCAGGTTTGGAAGAATTCACTTTTTATCTGCATGTCTTAACAACACAATGTGTTCACGCCTTCTGGTTGTACACAATCCTGCAGCCAGACTGATAACTGGATCAAACAACAGAGAAAAGAGATCACAAACCCCATTTTAGACTCCCTGCAGTTAACTTCAGGATTAACTCATTATGCTTTTGAAGCACCATGTGGTCTAGCCCCAGGTTTCTGTGCACAATCTCAGATCGCACAAAAAAAGCAACAGTCAGCCGATCTCACATTCTGTATTTCTGCTCTCCCTCCTATCACATCGTTTTACTGTGTGTAGGGCTGCAACTGGCCATTATCTTCATTATTGATGAATCTGCCAATTATTTTCTGGATTCATTTTGATTATTTGCTTTTTAAACAAGTGAAAATATCCTGTTATTTTACACCATACTTGTATTCATAGGCTCTCTCAATCAGTTTACCACAGGGGCAAGATGTGGTATTTCGGTCCAGTCCGCAGTTTGGCTTGGTATCAAACTGTGAAAGAATATCAAACAACCTAAGGTGTCATCTTTGGATTGCTTCTTTGGTCCGACTAACAGTCAAAATGGAAAGATATTCAATATACAAGCATATGAAAATAAAAACATTTGAGAACTGATTAATTACTGAGCAAAATAGTTGCCAAATCATTCTCATGTTACCTTTCAAAAACCATACAACAAATTGTAAGGAAATTGAGTCAGTTTTATAGCATCCATCGCTACACCACATGATCCAAGTGGAACAGCTGCTCTTACAGGCACTCGTCCTTAATGGCCAAAGGGACAGTTAATTCTTTGTTTTGTTATGTCTTTTGATCAATTAAAAGCAATGGTGCCATGGTGTGATGCAGACTTTGCTGGTTCATGGGGAGGTAAAGGATCTTGAGAGAAACTCCCGGCCTTCCTGACACATGGGAAGGGAGGTGGGCTTTCAAGGAGGTGGGAGCTGGCCCTGGGTGGGCCTCCTCTCAGGGGCCCCTATAATTCCAACTCCCAGCTGCAGCGAAAAAGCCACCAGCATGGTGCATACACAGAGTGGGAAGCTCAGGGAAATTAGATACTATATTACCAAATGATTGCATTTAGCTGAAATAAGTGTTATTACCATTATCATCATCATCATCACCATCACTAATTAAAAGCACTGCTGCACAACCAGACATAAATGGTCAAGTTACTCAACCACTAAAAGCCAACTGCATGACTGAATGATTTTTTTTAAATAAATCTTAAAAGCTACATTTAATCAAATGATATTATTGCAAAAAGAGCAATGCAGGACAGTGGGAAATCCAAAATACTATGTTGGCACAGTATTACCCACATGCTCAGCTAATCTGCATCTCAGAAGCAGCAGGGCCGCACTCTTTCACATTTCACCCACCACAGTAAATGGCAAATAAAAATTGTCTCTAGGCCAAGGTGTCTGCCACTCAGGTTAATGGGGATCTCATGCAGATGTCGTGCCATTGTGTGCATGAATCAGCCCCTTTCATTCTGCGCCCGTCATCACTGTAATTGAGCCCATAGACCCGTTTCCCTATTGCCAAGACAAAACACAAGACATCTGCTAATAGCATCAGCTGAAATACACATGCCAGTTGAAAGCAGACTGATGAGTGAATTCTGAAAGATAAACAAAATAAACACCAGTGATTCATTGTGTGAACCACGAATCTACTCTTAGATTGAAACATACGTGGGGAGAAAAGTAAAAGATATTCATGAACACGCACGAACGAAGAGAAGCACAATCTCTCACGCTCAAATTCTGTAGTTTCTTACAAGGACCAAGTCAATATTACATTTCACACTGACTGTTTTGTTTTCTTATAGTTTGCTGGAAGAGCCTTCTATGTTACTGTACGGCATGGTACATTTCCAGATGGTTGTGTATGAATGCTGGGGTCTGTAAGGTGTTTTCTGGGACTGTATGCATGCTATGATTATGACATAATTAACACCCACAGTAAGTGGGAGAGAAAGCAGACCTGGCTAGTGCGGATGAGAAGGGGACTGTTCATTAACAAGATGAACTCTCTCAAACTTTGCAGCTTGCTGTGGCTAATAAGCCCTGGTGAAATGGAGTCCAGCGTCCCTTGCATTGACCCTGGCACTGCCCAGGATAAGGGAAGGTTTTGTCTCCTGGAATAATTGCTCTTTTCACATGTTACAAGTGTCCTGACCCCCACGGTCGGCAGCCACTTTCCCTACCATAATTACTCCTGATCCGCTCCAAATGAGTCAGCCGCATTAGGACTGCAATAACACTGGCCGGGCTTCAAGCGCGTCATGGGGAGTCTCAGCAGAGCAGCCTGGAACAGGACTGCCTTTTCTCCCAGCCCACGGTCATTTCCATCACGTCAGAGGTGCATTTCTCACACTTGAAGTCAGCACGAAGGCCCTGGGCTCTTTTCTGAGGCTTACAGAAGGCATTGTTAGCTCCTGGTGCTCACTACTCACTGTGGTTTGGCACCAGACTCCATCCCAATTAACGGAAAACTTCATTAGGGTGTTTTTCCACACTCTTCAGCCCCCTATTATTTTTAATTTATTCACATGGGGTTAATTAAAAGAAATGTATCACAGAGATATGCAACAGCTTTCTAATTAAATTCGTTGCAGCTTTTTCTATTTTTTTTAAGACATGAAACTGGCAGAGTTTCAAAATTATTACAGAAGGCGACTTGTTCCAACACTTGGTTGCTCAGTAGTATGGTGAGATTAGAGCTCTGCAAGGTAAGCTGTCAACAGCAGAGATGGTGTGAGAGAGGGAGCGATGGGCTTGGAAATGAGAGTGAGGGAGTAAGATGAATGAGGAGGAGAAAAAGACATGGGTTTATCATGTGGGGTTACCCCAAATAAACCCAAGAGAGCTCTCAAAGAGGGAGGACTGTCTGAGTGTTGACACAACAAGGAGATTCGGTATTGCATCGAGCCAATCACATTTTGGCGTAGTGTTGGGCTTTGTCGGCTGTTGCTCTGAGGTGCTTAGTCCTTGAAACCTGCCATTCCACCATTTTTCATTTAGGTACAAGCTGTCAATAACGGAGAAGGGGAATGCATCTTCATTTTAAATCCTCAACCAGTAAAAGCGAGATTAACTTACTTCCCCCCCCCCCCCAATAGTCTGAGATTGAATAAAAAGCAACATCCATCTATTCTCAAACGGTATACTTTGAAATATTGATATGCGAGGCAATCTTATCTGCCACTTTGTGATTCCTGACATAAAATATACTAGAAAATCAAATCGTTAAACCTGTCACAGCCACCTTCCTCCATCCGGGACAGAATAATGCACAAACACTTTTAGTCCGCATTAAAAATGCATTTGGAGAGGAACACATGTAGCCCTCTAAACTTTGTCACTCATGAGGTCAGGAAGTGATGTACAAAATCCTCCCCACTCCCCAGCAATTACTGCCACTTATTATTTCAAAGGATATGCCAGGAGACAGGTGTGCCATTCAGGGTCCTCAGTGTGTCTCAAATGGAAGGGAAGAAGGAACACCATACTGTGGTGCACTGTGTGAGGCTCTTTAATCTTGAATAATGCAAATTCCCCACAGGGGGCAGTTATTTGGCAGCACCGGCCTCTAATGTCATTCAAGCACCTACTCCCACACCTGATGGGGTAAGTAATGAGGGAGGTTGGTTGAGTGCAGTTAGGGGAGAGATCTCCATGAAGATTGTGTGGAAAACTAAATGTCTTATGTATCACAGCTTGTCCTAAATCTCCCAAGAGAGGAATATTGTAGATGACATTTGGTGTTTCATTATGAAGATGGCTTGCTTTAATCAATTACTTATAACACTTTCATATTACCTCATAATATAAAGACCATGCCTTATTTCTAAAGGAGTAATTATTGCTATTGGCTCAAGTCAAATGGTAATTCAACTAGATATAATGATATAACATTTGGAAAGTTGGGGTCCAAGGTCTTAGAAACACATTTTGTTCATGTTGTTTTCAGTGGGAATGTTTGTGGATGGCCGCTGTCAATAGCCTCTGTATTTGTAGCTGCAAGCAGCGTCGTAAAGCACTGATTAAATCAGCAACTTCAATATCCCAAACCTAATTTAGTAGCTTTAAGAGAGAAAGAACTACCCCCTTTAATCACAGACTTTAATTAGCTATTTAAGATTTTATTTACTGAAGGTCATCCAATAAGAGATTAGTTCTCAGCGAGTTGGCTCTTATTTAAGAGAAGGCGGTGCAGGCTTTTTTATTTACCAACAAGATAGCTGTTATAGCTGAAGGTGTAAAGCCTTCATCCTATATTTTTCTGGATTCTTACGCACAAAAATAATCTCTTAGGAGGACTTTATGAATGGATGCGGTATTTAGTTTAAGTAAAAAAATATCCAACTGAAGGTCATTTTAAATTGGAAGTTGGATTAGAACTACATGTTGCATGTGAACATGCAGGAAAACAGAAGGCCTGCAAGTTATAAGCCAACACATTACCAGTTATCCAATAATAGTAAAACAACGTGTGGTTTAACTCCTGTAAAGTTCACATATCATTGCACTGAACAACCTTTTTTTCCAATGACGATAAACCTGCATTACCTGAAGAAGGAAATGGATGAGAAATGAGAAAGGAAACTCATTATAGAGCTCTGTCAGAGATCCACAAATATCAGACGGCTCTAACCAAAGCTAAAACTGCAATGGAATATGAGATTGATGTTTGAAGATATGTACAGTGAAACAAGCCTGAAAGTGTAAATGTCCCACTAGCAGCCCCTAGAGGCTGTACTGCTCCTTGCATCCACAAGAACAGAGTGTTTTACTGTCATTCTCAGAGCCACACACTCACAGGCAGGGCCAAAAACAAATGAAAATACACAGCAACAACAAGTAGGGCTTTGTCAAAGAGGAAATATGAAATCTGCAAGGTTTCCTGTGTGATGTGTCCACTATAGAGAACACAGCAGGTTAGTTCATATAGCTGAACTTCTAAACACAACCATTACAATCATGCAGTGTTATTAGTATTCTTCTAAGTGTCTCCCCACATTTACCACAGACTAGTGCAAACCAATCAACACTTGATTCAAATCAACATGATGTTCAACTCGGATTGCTCCGTATGTTCGCCTTTAATTGGGGAATTCCATGAGAAGCTGATGAAACACTATAATTATAATCATAACACATTTTACATATGTCCACACCCCAAAATATAGCATCGTTTACAGCTTATTACTTCCATCAGAAAAAACACTTAGGTACACACTAAACCTAACCCTATAAATCGCTTGTCCGCTCATTACAGATATATCAATAATACGTAATGCCAAAGTAGGTTTTAGACACCGTGTCTTCATTACATCGTAGTTTGTTCACCAAAAAGTACTGCAAGTATATGTGTGTACTGTAAAATATGGAATATATATGTTCCATATATGTGAGTGTGTGTATATATGTAATCTTGATAAATAATCTGTCTGATAATATATATGATTTTTAAAACTCCCAAAACATCGATATAGGTATTGGCTATAAAGCGGATATTTTCAGGAAGGAACTTGTTATACTGCTGGATTACTTTAAGATACAATAAACCATTAAATGACATCAGTGCAATTATGATTTACAATTCACACATGAATAATTAAATAAACATACACATTCTGGTTTCTTCTTATGTTGTGTCAAAGTGTTACAGGTGACATGTTATCTTAACAGTGAGGGTAGAATATGAAAGCTTCTCTTCAGTAACATTTTCTGCGTATTTTGACACCTGCCAAAGAACGATAGCTGGTGACGTTGTAGTTTTGACATCTGCTCATCTCAAGAACTTTGCTACATGTCATTGCTCCTTCCCATCTCTCCTGTCTTCTTTACTAATAAGACTGAATAAAGGGCAAATGATGTTCAAGAGAACAAAGGGGGAGCTTTACAGAGTGCATCTGCATAACAAAAAACAAAAAACAGGTAAAGTCGACAGGTAAATAAGTAACTTTATGTGGAAAATGCACGAGTGATTGTGTGTTTGTCGAGGCATCAATTAATGTGTTTCCCTCAACGTTAAAGTCAAAAGCTATACATGGTGGATCATTGTCACTAAAGCTGGATTACATGGTGTTAATAAATACAGCAATATTTATCAACTCAAGAATTCACAAGGTTATTAGAGTTTCGTTTTTTCACGCATCAATAGCTTTGCATCCGGGCCACATCAACATTACTTCAGTGCATGTCTGTATCTGTCTCAGAGCTCGCGATAAGGCACTGGCTTTCTCCAAGGTGGTTTCAAAGGGGGTTTAAAGTAACGATTCATCTCAACTTGTCAGCACATGTGTGGCTTTTGCAAAAGGTTTCATTGTAACATTTGGACTGATGTGTGTATGCCCTTGTGGCTCTGAGTTTCTTATTTGTTCATCTAACGTTGAATGTGGCATCTTTATCTCTGTAACCTTCACTGTTCTCCCACGCAAATCTACAATACACCAGAAATTCTTCATGAAGTGGAAAAAATACACGAGGAAAAATAAAGAGTCCGACTTCGGCCAACACAGCTGGGATCGTCCGCTCCCCGTGATGCATGTGATACAGATCTTGGTTTGCTAATTTGAGTGATAACATGGCTGTGGGCTCTGGCAGTAATACAAGGGATGCTCTTACAGTTCAAAAGTGCATAATTGAGTTTGTGTGCTTCACCGATGAGTGCAGCCATGTACATCAAAGGCAGGTGGGTGCGCTTGCTAACATGTGTCTCTTAAGTCTCATTTCAGTACCTTTTGTATTCCACTAAGATTACAGAAAATGATAGACAACTCGTGAATGTAAAACGATCAGGGCTGATACGGATCTAGATGTTGAGTGGCGATGGACAAAATTGTCTCTGTGAATAATTCTGCATTTGTAATATCAAAAACCGATGAGACGCTATTAAACACTCTCAGCTGTGGTAATGTGGTAATTCATGAGGACGGCTTTAGTATGATACACTGAAGGCGAAAATCGTGTTGCATGTCAATGCAGAGTACTGTAGATAATGTTATTATCCCACCTGTACCAGGGAAGATTCATTGGGTATGTTTTGGTATATATTATGTGTTTGCTCATTAAAAAAAGGATATTTTCATGCATTAATTTGTACACAGGTTACACAAGGTACTGTTTAAAATACACAACTGCCCCATTTGACAATCTATGTGCCTGATAAAATTGGAAAAGTACTGCAAAGGTGATGCAGGTGACTGTTATATAACTTCTTTTTTTTAAACTAGCGTTTTAAGAAATATTAAACGAAGCAATGTGTAATATTGTTCAGGGCCCAGAGCATAAAAAACGTCCGTCATTTCAATATTTGAAATAGGCAAGTTTAATTTTGAAGTAAGAGCAAACCAATAAGCTGAGAAAATAGCAAATACTGGAGAGTAAATTGTATTCCTTTGGAAAAGAGAAAAGACTTAAGAAACATAAAAGTAATCTCAAACTGGAAATTAGAAATCAACGCTCAGAAACCAAATAACAAAAGAAATATTACTGTCCACTTTCTAAATCAATATAGCATAGCTACGAGACAGTATTACCATGGTAACACTGGTAAAGAATGAAGCAATTCTTATTATTTCAAAATAAAAATCGGAGCCCGAAGCCCAAGTTTTATTACAGCAGCCGACAGATCACCAGTCTGTATTCATCTGAAGCGTTGCTTTTCAATCACATGCTTTATGAATGTACAAATTTCACTGGACGGGATGATAACAGGATCATAAATTAACAAGCAAAGGTTACCAGAAATGCATCAGTAGCTAGGGGATATTTCTTCTGCTCAGGTCTGCAAAGAGTATACTGTTGTTGTGTTAATGTTCATAAAAATGATGCCTTCAGTGTGGACCTGCGTGCTTCTCCTGCAGTTGCTACTGTACGAACAAAAGGAAAAAAATACTGAGTTGATTTTTCCTTTCAAATTAGACGCAAATTGGAACCTTCATATCTGCAGGGTGAAATATAATGTTGACACATAATTGGTACATGTGTTGCTATTCGTTAACTATGCACACAGCAGCGTCTGCCTTATAGTTGCAGTCCTTATTTGCGCTCTCTAAAGCCGTGCCTTGCCAGGAAGTGTATAGTATTAGATAATGAGTGCATCATCTGAGATGGTGTTACGTTTATGATGTGCATTGTGGCGGACACAACAGATAGTATGAGCAACTACTTGAAAAAAGAAGCTAAGATAAGAAATATTTGAAGTTTAATCAACTGCCGGCAGTCTGTCTAAAATGTTATGTTAAGCTTTTAACTTTTAATAGATGCAGTGGTAAATGGTTTAGGAAGATTGTCTCAATGGAGCTCATATAAGGGGTCACGTAGGTTCATTTCTGGTTAATGCTCTCGTTGCAGACATTGTTGCAGACTTTTCAGGAGGAAGTCAGAGTTCAAAAACACTCAGCAGCATTCGTTGCCAGCCAGGATGGCAGGCTTTAAACACAAGACCAGACACACTGAAGATCCATTTTATGGGCCACGTAAGGACTGAAATATGAACACTTAACAGCACGCACAAACACACACAGGCATAACAGTGACTCAGTCAAGAGAAACAGGCAGTAATCATACACATACACCCATGTGTCCATCCAAAACACTGACCCACACCTCCCTCTCCACATATGCACACGTGTATTTTTGCAGGCACTTAGTGGATACATTAGACAAGAAGGTTGAATTGACAAGCCTATAACTTTAGAGCCAATAAACGCTAAGAGGCTCCACAATGAAAGAGACCAGATCCAAGCAGCTCTGTTGACAACCTGGCCAAAATGCTGGAGCTGCTGGTCGGGCCCAGCAAATAAAGGGTGAAGCTTTTAGGCAATGAGCAGCAGGTGATCTCAGCTTTTCTGCAAGTCCTAATGCTCCTAAAAGCCACTCTCCCTGGTTCTGTAATTGGGCATCAGTAGTTAATGTAGTATTGACTGCATTACATGCTCCTGTGCATCCTTTCCCACTAATGCCATTTGCATCACCTTGTACATTTACCATATTGCTTAGCCAATAACTGTTAAAAGCAATCTGAATCATGAATCATATAGGGAACTTTTAGCTCGACAGACATCCAAAGGAGACAATTTACAGTTGAGTTAATTTGGGTACATTTGCCGCACAACATGGATTCAGCCAGACAGACCAATTTATGTCTCTGCCGCAATCTCTTTATTGGTTTTTAGATGTGTAAGTGAAAGGATGCTCTGCTAAAAGATATGAAATATCCATTTTAAAATATAAATTGGTTACAAATGAATCCATTACTTTTGGAGGAGGAGCCCTTGATAAACTCAAATGTGTAAAGGCTAATATGCTTTGAGAAATAACGCACACATATATAATACATACATATATAAGGCAAGTGGAGGTTGTCATTGTGCATGTCAGCAGGTGTCAACAAAACAACCCTCAAAATACTTCTTAAAGAAAGACAAGCATCAAAAAATAACTTCATTTCAGACCACAAGATGTCTTCTGATTAAAGAATATTATCATCATGTTGTATTCACATGCATACTTACTGAGCACCGGTTAGCCCTGGATGTGATAAACGCACAGCACATCTCAGCATCACTTGTATCCAAAATGGGACACCATTAGAGGAGTTTGATTTACATTTAAATTAATTAGATTGCCTCACCCATTAACCTAAATACATTGAAATAGAGAAGTAATGCAAGTAGGCCTATTTGGATGGAAAGTGAGTGAACGCTGCGCGGTGCTATCCATAATTTGCAATCAAGTTAAAAGCCCTGTGCTGTCATCTCCCATCCCGTGGTGATGTCAAAGGCTGCCTCGCTAACTTCACAGACCCAAAAAAGCACTTAGAGGAGGAAAGAAAAGAGGAGCCATATGCACTGCAGCGTCTGTGGAGTATATCCTCAAACTCCGGGGTTACACGTCCAAACGCCACAGACACAACAAACATGCAACTCTCTCCGAACTAAACAGCAGTTTAGCAGGAGGGAGGCTATGTGTGTCAGCGCAACCTTCAACTTCACGGTACAGAAAGCCACCACAGTAGTCCGGCTGCTTCGCGAAAACACGGGTCCTGTGGTGACTAAATGGGGTTGAAAAGCTGGTAAAAAGCGGATGCTGCGTGGTGCGCAAAGTCCGGGGGCGACGCGAGACACTTAACGTGTAAAATGTCAGTAGTTGGCCGTGTTACTCCGCAGGTTCCAGCATCATACACCCGGAGATGGTACTCACCCTCTTCCTTGTCCAACACCATCGTCCTGAGGAACGAGGAGTTCTTCCCCGGGCGATCCGTCCTCGGCTCCAGCAGGCTGCACCGCTCGCGCTGCTCCAAGCGGCTCCTAGAAATGGCTTTGAAACGCGCGGTTGACTAGACTACGCCTCGATAGACCAAAAACCCTGGAAAGACGAATTGCCGTCTGCGCGTTAGTCTTTTCTCCTCCTATCAATAATAATTCAGACACGGAACACGGCGAGATACGCGGCGAGATTCCCCTATCCGGACTGAAGCGCAACGCAAATAAATAGCGATCGAACAGCGTTGGTAGCTCTCGATAAATTCCATGCGAATAAAAAAGGCAAAACAATGAAAAGCGATATAAATCTAGTGTCGCCTCTCTGTTACTCTGCACACGCGGACGGATCAGACCCTCAGACTGAACGGCGGAGCTCTGCTTCGCTGTGAATGTTCTCTCTTTCTGGTTCTCATTTGCTCTGAGACAGCAACTATATTCAAACAAATCCAATTGCAAATCTGACAACTGCTAAAAGCAAACTCGCGCCGCCTCGCTCCCCGTGTATGTGCCGCGCTCGCCTCGGCTGCTACTGAATAAATGCGCGCAGTTTCCTGAGACCCTCGGATTCCCCTGTTAATTAAATCAATTCATTATGCTCAGATCTGATTAGCAGCCCTTCCCCCCTCTTTGAATCAATTATTCAATACACAAACATAATTGCTTGTGCCAGAGGTGTCTAAGTATTAGCTTATTTAACTCCAAGGACACTAATTACCCCTAGGGCAAGGGAACTTTTCTCATTAATTCTGACAAAACACAAAAGCACAGCTAAGGGAAAGTGTGTGCGTGTGTGTGTCTGTGTGTGTGTATACGCACGCGAATCGGATCTGCCTGCCAGTCTGAATGTGCGTGATATAGCAGGATAGAGAGCGCATGCACGTTAGGCTGTATTGATGCACGTGCACGGGTGCGCGTGTGTCAGAGAGAAAGAGAGAGAGAGAGGGGGAGAGAGAGAGAGATGCTGCTCCATCGGTCCCTGGTTCAGTTGGAGTCAACATAAAAGGTGCTTATTGTTTTTCTTTCCATACTTTTTTTTCTCCCCTGTATAATTTAATAGAAATAACATCTAATTGTGCTCTATTTAGCAGTTAATTAGTGTCCAGACACAGTTATCATACAGGCAGATAAACAGTCCTTTCAAAAGAGATGGCACAACAGATGGGCTGAGTTTTTGATTAGTGGGTAGATAGAAGGTTCAGTTTTGAATCTGGTAATATAATTGTTGCCTGTTATTGCCAAGATGAAAGTGTTGCTGTTTCATGGTGGAGCCTTAAATAGCACCACTTTCACTTGCCCTGCGGAGACTGTTAACCAATTAAGGGTGAGATCCAACAAAGATTAGCCATTTAGGAGAGTGGAGTATAGCTACATTAATGCTGGTTCGTCAGCAGCCAGCAGGCCGTCTGTGGTGTGAGCTCGCTCAGTCTGTCCTTGCCTTCTGTTACATTTTGCACCAACGCTGCACATTACTATGAGCTACTCTATAATCAAATAATAACACATGATTGTAGTTAGGATTAGTCTCAAACTATTTCAGATCAAGAGCATCTTTAAGATCTGCACTCAAGTGTGCAGTGAAACTGTGAAGACATCATTACATCTGTTTGAACTGGGGTTGGGGGTTAAAACGTAATACAAATAATAATAATACAATTCATACATGAAATATATAATAAAATATATAAAGTAAACTAAAAATAATCACACCCTCATATCCATTTTGAGTTGCACATGTTGCATTGTTGTTATAATTAGTCATCACAGTGAAATATATGGAGGCACATGCTTTTCTATTTGATAATTATCTTGCCCTGCATTTGAAATAACTTTTTATAGACCTTAATAATGTGATCATGCACCACACATCTAAGGTAAAAAGCTCACTGTACATAGCCCATAGGGATAATTTCAGATCTCAGGGCAGCAGGCTGTGGTGAGATTGGGTTGGCCCTGAAATCAATGGCCTGATCCCTCTCTGTCCAGCTTCCTGGCTGACATGCTTGACTTTTCATCTCCACGGTCACATAGATTGATGACTTATGACCGAGAATGTATGTTTGTCGACCTCTAGCAAAGTGAGTGGCACATAATTAATCCAATCACACAGAAAACTGGAAATGAAAGGGGAATGAATGGTTCAGTATCATCAGGGTTTGACTTCAAATAACCATTTGACATTTGAATGTGGAAAAAACTCTTTATAAAGACTGTTCAGAGAGAGAGAGAGAGAGAGAGAGAGAGAGAGGGAGAATATGGTGCGTATGTCTGTGTGTAAGAGGGGGGTGGGTGGGTAATAACAGATGGATCTGTGAATTTACCACAATTACCTCACTCGATACCTAAGGTTTAGGAGTATACACGTTATACCGCATCCTGTAGGTGAGAAAGTTTCATGTATATTGAAGTGTCACTGGTATTTGATCCTCATATGGACAAGTGGAGTGTGGAGTAGCTGGAGGCCAGGTGTCCAACTGAGACTATCCTAATGTGAAGGCATGGACACGTTTGCAGAGTGGCTCTCAATCAATGTTCTCATCAATATAAATTACCCACATTACCTTTGCGTAAAACAACATTTTGTGTGTCTCTGAGACGCGGCTCATGTAGGCCACGGCAAACTCTTCAGCCCCTCTTACAGGGTGTCTTGGGTGGAGACCCTTTCCCACTCTACATCCAACAGTGAGGTCAGTACATACTACAAACAAGCCCCTGAGTGGGCCTCTCTGATACAGTTAATTAAAATTCATTTCTGAGCATGCATTAGCCATGCCCATCTATTTATGGGCAGCTCTCAAATGCAGCCACTACAAAACAGTGCTCTGTAATTAACCCCACCTAATCAGATAGCGCACTAGTGTTGTGTTCCTATTCGTCCTCAGGCACACAGCCATTGGACAGAGGTTTCAGAGAGAGGATGAGCCCGTTCTATAGTCCAGAATGGCTAAGCAGATTAAAACCTCATATCAAACATGATATTTACAGGCAAGGCTCAGTGGAGAGTGCTCCTTTTATGTGGGATGGGGAGAGGCTTCAGGGCTGGGCTTTTAAAGCCATGTCCCTTAATTGTATTCTGGCTAAGTGGGATGAATGGTGCTTTTTAATCAGACTACTGACGGGGCTCTGTGTTGTAAAAGTAGAGAGATGGTGCCCGATAGTTAAGATGTTGAATGATATGCTTTTAGTCCCAGATTCCCAGCTTCTAGCAATATGCAAATGCATGCTTGCATTAAGATGACACCTGTAAACATCAGTGTTATTTCCCCTGACGTTTCTGCTACTGTAGCAAACACCAGTTTGGTAAGTACTTATGCAAAAGGATTTATAGTAATGCCACCGTCTTTGCGTTGAGTTTAGGCCGGTAACCAACAGGCAGACATTCATTTACTATTTGTGAATGCACACTGTGTTTAATATTCAAAGTTATGTTCAGAGGGGAAAGCAGTGCTTACTTGAATGAAGTTTCATTTAACAGTGAGATGCACTTTACTTTGGCACTCAGAGATGTAGGTTCTGCTCCTCCTAGTGGCTGATCTATGTCATGTTTTCCCCTCAGAGCTGTACACAAATGGGTTTGATAGCAGAGGTTTAAGCACATCACATAATGAATCGTAACATCTTTGAATTATCTTACTCGTGGAGCTTCTGAGACGGCATATGGAAAACAGGAATTATTGGAATCTTTTTGAAGTAACCTGACAGGCCCACCATATAGATGGTAGGAATGGTGTAAGCCCTGCTGTTCACATAGTCAATTTGAATTTCATGACCAATCAAATGTAGACAAGGTGTCATTTGGTGGGTAGAAAAGAGACCAGAGTGAATCCCTTTCCCAAACAGTTAATCCAACTTTAATCCTAGTCATTAGGAATTAGACATGCCGAGCTGTCCGGCCGTGCCTCTAAATTACAATCAAACGGTTACCAATTACACAAATTATTGATGGTAGATTCTCTTTTCAACTGCAAATTAAGGCTATTAAGGAAGGCTCCTTTTTAATGCAAAAGTGACTAATTAACCAACGGATGGGAAATCTGCTGCCCAGATATCAAAAAGTTCTCGGCACACATTGCAGAAACACAAGGGAACCAATTAGTTTAATTATCAAAAGAGCTAATTAAAATTGCACAGTTCCTAATTAGTTCTTTGCTTTTGCCTCTAATTGACAGCATGGAGATAAATGGGCTGCCGATGAAAATGGGGAGAGGAGAAAAACAGGAGAAACTTCGGCGGAATATTTATGCTGACTTTATCTCCGTCTGTGTGGCAGCCCTTTAAAGTGTAAAATTAATGACCTTAATTCCCAAACTGTTTTTCCTCTAACGGTGCTCCCCTCTGTGCTCCTGGTGCATGCTCCTTTGTATGGAAGTCTGCCACCCGGCCAACTGCTGGAATGGGGAAAAAAGGGGGTTCTTGGGGGTGGGAAGGAGCCACGATTCTCCTCCTAATGTGACAGCTCCCACCTAACAATGGAGAAAGATGAAAGAATGGAGCAGATGTAACCACTGGGTGCTTTGCATCATGGGACTCTGTTGCACTTTCTTTAAAGCGCCTGTGTCATCTATCGGGGCACTAATTTGTCCTATGATAAAGAAGGAACTCTGCCAGGATGGAGATAAAAGACATTTAATGGCCCCGAAATACTTTTAAGAAGTCTTCGAATTTTAATGTTAGATTAATTAGTACAATGTCTGCAAATGAACTGTCCTTGAAACTTTGCACAAACACAGATTTGTAGATGTTACCAAATTGACTAAAGACTGCAAACACCACTGAGAACCTTTTGTTATATCCTCCAGATTTATTGTTATGATTCTCCCCCCTTTTTGGTATGATCTGTTTAAAGGTCCTTGAAAATAAAGAAGAAAGATTGATCCTGTTCGACAGAAATGCTAGACTAGCAAACCTGAACGACAACCATTACCTCATAAGATTCTGTGTTCGACTTTGAGTGTGTTTGTTTGTGTTTGTGTGTGTGTGTGTGTGTTTGTGTTTGTATGTGTTGCCTCTCTCTGGTGTCTATCCTTTTGGCAGGCATTGTCTCTTTGTCTGTGCTTCTGCAAGGCCAACCTTGTCATGTGTAATCCGGTCCCTCCGCCTGCATGCAAGTGACATGTGCGTCCTCTTGGCACATTAGCAGATAACTATCAACTAATCCGTTTACTTTTGGGACTGTGTTAAAATGTAAATTACATTAATGCCCAAATTATGCATCAAAGTACGCAGATAGGCCCGGCCAGAGGCCGCATAATGCTAAGATCATTCAGTTAGTGCCTTCTACATGCAGTGTTAATGCACTCTGATTTCCCCTGCTCTGGTTCAAATCAAGTCCGATACGTCAGCCAGTTGGTGTCTGGGAAACTGGAGGAGCTTTGTATATAAAGTGGAGGAGAAAGTCTTTTTTCAAAGCTCCATTAAAAAAAAACAGAGATGATTTCTTTTCTCTAATTCAGTGGACTTTCTGCTCCATGTGCATTTAAACATTGTACTCACCGCTCAGTTAAAACTGTGTAGATATTAATTTACTTGTAATCTCTGAGAGTAGAAATAGAACGCCTGAAGTGCATTCGGTAACATTGAAAATGTGATTTATTTAAACTCTATCCATTTCAAAATGACACCCTGAAGAGGCAGGTCTGTTGCAAAGCCCTGACCTGGAGCAACTTGCTGCCCATGACTAACAAACACACGTCTACCACTAATTGATTGTCTTGTGTTTTATTTATGGTGCGGTAGTCATTAGTGGACAGCATAATGTAAGCCATTCATTAGCACCTGGCTACCGCTATGGATTTTGCTGCTTTGTCTCAGATGCACACATCATTAGGGAGAAACAAAGAGTGGAATTTATTAGCATGGCTTCTTATAAATATTCTTAAAGTCAGTGTGCCTTTAAGGAAGAACATAGGCCTGTAAAACTTTTGTCAGCATTTGCTCACTGATTCCAGTTGCTGGAGAATATGTTAAGGAAGAGCAGTATAAATTTAATTTTAATTGTTTTGTACACACGCCAGTGAAAAGGAACTGATTGGATACAGTTCAGAGACAGTATATTAATAAGTTATTTTCATATGTTAATTGGTTTTCATAATCTCCTCCTTTGCTTGGTTTGGAAGTACCTGGCATTGAGAAGGGGACTGAAGAGAATAGAAGACTCCAATTTACATAAAACCAGCTCCTCTGAACATTAAATAATAACGCATCTGCAAGCTGAAGGTGTGTTCAGTTAGCAGAAAGCACATTTTTATAATTTATAGTCCAGCTGTTTCAATGCGTTCAAGTCCATTTTCCTCCCTGCCTGCTTTTAATGAAATCTTGTTACTGTAGAATTGACTGGAGTGAATTGAGATTTTAATCCCATTGACTTTCCACCATGGAAATGCACACTGGTGGGAACTCTTAATGGTCGGCCCTGTAATCAGAAGACACTTGTATTCAGCTCCCCACAATAATGAATCTCATCAAATGTTAAAGCCCAGGTCGCGTGCGACGGGCTCAAATTTCAAGGTTTTTGACCATCCCCATTTGAGAAATTCCACAGGGAGTGTGTGATTACTCAAGTTTAGCCGTTTATTGCCTCATCTTTCAATAGCCACTGAAGCACAAAATTCTCATCTAGGTTGCTCTTTTTTTCTCCACTTGAAGAGCAGGCCAATATAGACTGCAGAACAGCTGCTCAGATCCCGAGGAACTGCTGTTGGCACTGCAATGTTATTAGCTGCCACCATCACTGTCCACTCACTGTGTCATTTAAAGAATGAAAACTAAATTCCATGACAGAAATCACTGGTGTGATTTTAATTGTAAACATTGTGTGTACGTCGCAGTGTTTGTACCTTTTTCTGCAGGAGCTATACGCGATAACATTCAAAATGTTAGAAAGAAGTGAGCGTAAAGCAGCACATTGTGCAAGTAAAAAAAGGTATGAAAAGATTAGAAAGGTTAGATTTCAACTTAAACTTACATCCCCTGCCCTCACTTAACCCCTGACATTCTATCTTTGTTGAAATGGGTTGCACAGAATGTAAAGTGTTTGCACAATTTCATAGCTGCTATTTTCAGTCATTATGAAACTGCAAGGGCAAACCCTCATTCAGCTTCTTAATGAGGATTATTGTTTGTGTGCGGTTTCGGGGCTGCAGAATATTAATTGAATATTTAAATAGAATTACTTAACAGTCTAGATTAAATATCAGCAGGGTCATCACTGTGATTTTGGGAACCGTTGTGGCTAATTATGGCTCTAGGATAAACTGCATGTTTGTTTTACATGTTAAAGTTTTCCATCTTTTATGGCAATACATTTTCACGGGATACGTTTGCTGTCGGTTTCATCTGTTCTGGATAAGACTCCAGCAGGTCACATGGGTGCGAGAGATGTGATGCTGTTTTATATTTGAATGACTAAATGTGACCTTTGAGATCAGAGGAGGAGTTGCTTCTCGGGGGCCTGAAGAGAGTCCCCGCTGCTATGAAGCTCATGTCCCTTTGATCCCTCTGTAATGAGAATAACACCAGGCGTTGTGGTCACTGAACACATTGACACACCACTGGAGAGCCGACAGCTCTACTGCCTGGTACTAAAGGCGACTGTGCGTGTGCGCTTGTGTATGTGTGTCCTCGGGTACAATATTGCCTGGAGACATGTAATATATCCACAGGGATTTACTCTTTGCCGATAATGCACTGCTTCATTACATTACATTACATTACATGTCATTTAGCAGACGCTTTTATCCAAAGCGACTTACAATAAGTGCATTTCAACCTAGAGTACAAACTAAGAACAACAAGAATACAGGAAGTAACATTTCCTCAACATAGTCGAACTACAAAAGTACCATAAGTAATTCATGCCGTAATTTGCCGTTAACATACCGTATGAATGATGTATGCAAAACACACTATTTGTCATGCCAATTAAAATGCCTCACAGGGCAAGTCCACTTATGATTAGACAAACCAACACATCTCATCTTTTCTTCAAACAAGGAAAGTAAGTCAGTAAAAAAGTGCTTTGGCTTCATTGTTTTGGGTAAACCAAAGTTCTCAGTTGATGCTCCACTTTTAGGTCTGAGGGCATTCTCTCTTACCTGAACACGACTCTGGTGAAACCCGGATCTCTAAGACATCTTCAGAGATCCACTGAAGATCAATCATGGCCGGACCCGTCCCCACGAGACCCTTAGTAACAGCCACTGATTGCTTTCTGCTGTGCAGGCTGTTAAGTGGAGTCTGGCAATGGGCTCCTGGACAACACTTAACAATCAATCAGAGGGCACAACCACTTCTCATTGCGAGCTGGTTCTTCCCCTGCATTACACACAAACAATAATTCAGGTGGACACGAGTGACACTTAAGAATCACGGCCAGAGGATGCCCCATGATTCAGCTGGAGAGGGATGCACTGGACTATAGACAGAAACTTGAGTTGCAGGATTTACATAAACCCAGTGATTGAGGACTCACCCTGTTATTTTGACACTGTGGTGATATGGAAGCATGCATGCGATGGTTGTCATGTGAATCCATCCTTTGTCTTTGACTATCTAAGATGCCAGTTGTTCGACTTTGAGAATGGAACAAGACATTATTTCTCACCAGATTTTCCACATTTGTATTGCATCATAGGCTCATCACAACACCAAGGTTGTTTAAAAAAAACTTTTCTCAGAGATTGCATTTCCCAATTTTGTAAATACATCACTGGCCTTTTGAATTATTTGGTTAAGAATTAGTTGTTTACTTTATCAGGCTAGCTGTAGCAAGGACAATATACACAAACTTTAAGAAACACATTTTAAACATTCTCAAAATAAGGCTGTAATAAGGCTTTAGTATTTTGAGCCTTACCAGTGTATCTAGAAATGCACTAGACATTCTGCCTTGAAAGCCTGGACTTAAAGTTTGCCTATTGATTAAGGATTCCATTGACTTAATGAACCTTAAACCCTCCATCAGTTGACTAGCCAATATATGCTCTAATCTCTAAAACGGATGTCTGGCTGTGGTTCCTTTTAAATGAATTGATCTACTCAGCCCTCCTCAAATGGGGAAATGGGCAAGTATTGATATGGTTCTTGACTCAGTGATGGATGTGTGTGATGGTAAAACACGAGCTACATGGGCCAGCATGCTGTCGGCACGGCAAAAATTCAGAGAATAGCTTTAGTCGGAGCTCTTCAAAGACAAAGCTATACCATGTGTCACTGCCAATACTCAACCCACCTGTTTGTTGCCTTGTGTTGGCTCGAACATACAAAGTACAAACCATCTTCATATTTCTTTGCACTTCAATTATTTTTCATGTCAAGAATAATTATCTTTATTTGTCTATAAGCTTTTTAATTATACAGGATGGTTTTCTTTCTTTTTTTTCTTATTGATTTTTCGTTCCACTTCCAGCTGCATATCATATTATGTTTTACCAACAAAAGTCACTTCAAGGCTGGAACCCATGCCTTCGGTGAAGCAATCCCAGCAAGCTTCACAAGAGCATCACAAAGGATTTGTGTGATGTTCAGACTGGATGGCAAATATTTATCTAAGTCAGATTACACCCAAGGGAGACGGAGATGTGTGCATCCCTCTAGTCCTCCGTTGTTTCACTGCTGAGATAAATGCATAGGGGGCTTGTTCTGGCGGAGGTTAGAACTTCTAACTGTTCACTTCCCACAACAGAAAACCATTGTTCTGTTTCTCCAGCATGATAAGCATGAGTGTCATGAATAATCACCAGTGTGTCAACTAGCTGTATTGTGATCCTCACTGGTGATCCTCAGATGGCATCACATATTGTGTTTGCTGTCTTCCCTCTGAAAGCTACGCAGCCAAGAATGTTTGATGTCCCTGCAGTTCAGTTCAATAGCAGAAAAGCATTTTGAGAAAATTTGAACAACCTATTTCTTCCTCTGATCTTCTCCTGCTGTACTTGGGTGTCAAATGTGTTCAGCTTTTCTTTGACATATGGTAATGAGTCAGTTGTAAAAGTCAAAGACCTTGATAATTTGAGCTATTATTTCATGAACTCATTTCTTCTCACTAACTACTCTGATGAAGGCAGAACAAATAAATCAAAAACACATTTCCAGAGATCAGAAGATTGCATTGTAAATGTCAGTCTAGACGGAAGTTGTAATTAAGGAGAGGAAATTGTCTCAGGGAAGCACTTGAATTTGGAAATGAACTAAGATGAACCATCGAATTATGAAAACATTTAATTATGGACAAATCTTTCAAGATTGTTCCTTGTCTGTCATTATTGTCAGACCCTTGCTCTCTTCTTGTCACCAGAGCTATTGAAGGGTTCAGGTAGAAAACGCGTGACAATTATTCTGGTCACAACCGGGATAATTATCTTATATATCTCACTCTGCCTTTGACTGGATGAACACTTGACTGATCACTGAAAAAACACTTTCATATGATATTTCGGAAGCAACCCATGATTTTATTTTATTTGTTATTTTTTTAGCGAATATTATATTTTATGTAGAAAATATACCTGTTTTTGCAGGCTGAAAGAGCAGTCTTCCAGTCATCCTGCTGTAGATGTATCCACAACTACCACTACAGTGTTGAAGAGCGCAAATACACAAGTGCACACAATCACAGAGGAGATGTGTGCAGTTTGGTCTATTGACCATGCTTAGCCTTTCAAAATACCTCTCTTTTGTTAAATTGTGTCTAATGCAGCCCTTGCTCTCTGAATAAAGTTTTTTTCCTACCTATATTATATTCACACCTATTATTAACCAACTATCAGGGGTAGCGTGACCCGACTGGGCACCCACCGAATCAGCAATTTGTCAAGTGCCAATAAATTGGCAAACACTCTGGCTGTCGTCACAGAACTTGATTTCCAATAAATGGGTTTTACATAGGCTTAAGAGAGGAAAACATGACACTCACACCTTCCTCTTGCTGTGACACCACCATGACATTAAATCAACATGAACTGATTACATAGGAGCAGGTGCCTTTTCACCCCTGAGTATGGGAAAACAAAATGCAATGCTCGAAGCTTGATTGACCCTAAACAGGACAAGGGAAGAAACCCACCCAGGCCAGGAACCAAAATTAGCACAGTACAAACATGGACTTAGTGGCAAAGGCTAAACCTGCAAGACACTGATGACTGCCAGAGGGAATGGCTTAGTAAGTCAGAGGAACATCAATCATGCAAGGTCACACAAATAATATAGGCTGGATCTCACCCCCATTCAGATTGACTTAGACTGACCTAGACTTGTTAATAATAACTTGAACACTTTCAAATATTTGCAAGGCAGTGTGTACATTTCTGCCACAGCAAAGTTTTGATTACTACAACTTTCCCTAATCCACTAATGCATCACAGAATGTGCCAGCCAAAGGTGTTGGACGCTGAATCAAAACACAAAGCTGTGATGCCGCTTTCATTGGATCTGTAGCCTTCAGTTGTCTCCTTTGGAGAGTTCAAAGACCTTGCTCTAAATGGAATAACTGTCATACAAGTCCAATCCCTTTCCATCAGGAACACAGATGCATAGGTGGCACTCCCCCAAAGCAAAGCATCTCTCCAGTGGACCAGACTTGGCTCACTGCTGGGGAAATGGTTAGGCTGTGATACTCACAACATGGCGAAGCCTTAAGCATAAAGTTTATTTTTAAGTAAATAGCTACCTTTTTGTATCTATATAACTTTATTTAGTTGAAGGACCCGTATCATGTTACTGAGTGTCTCAGAATTTTGTACGTGTTTTTTTGTTTATCCTTTGGTTTCACACCCCTTACATTATTTTTATTTTGTTGTTGTACAACATAATTATTAAAAACGTATGTTTCTTGCTAATGACAGGTTAGCTAGTGATACCAAGTTCATCAGAAGGGCAGTGTGTTGGATTTAGGGGCATCTAGTGGTGAGGTTGCAGATTGCATCCAACTAAATACCCATTCACTCACCCCTCCTTAAACCAAGCAAGTCGGAGAACTACATTAGCCTTCGGGTAATATTAAAAACATGAAAGACCCTCTCTAGAGCCAGTGTTTGGTTTGTCTCTTCTGGGCTACATGCAACATGGTGGTACAACATGGTGGACTCTGGGAAGAAGATCCACTCCATATGTTGCTATAAAGGGTTAATTTCAAACAAAAAATCAACAATTAGTTTGAGGTGATTATTCACAAACCAGAATTTCCAATAAATCTCCCTTAATCCTTCACACTGTTCCTTTAACTGACACAAAAGGCTGACACGTCTTTTGGTGTGATAAATGTCCCCCCGCTGTGACAACTCTATACTCAAAGTTCTCTTTAAGAAGCATTTAAAAAAATTAAATATGATTTTTTCACCTATTTTGACCATTGTCAGTGTTGAATACATAAATTACAATATGTTTCACTGTTGTTGCTGAATATTTGTACTGTTATAAATGACATACAAATAAATATAACATGATACTTAAACAATTGAAACAAAATAAAATTGCCTTGGTTAAGTAAAAACGTCATGGTTTGGCTTAAAATAAGTATGTGTATTAAGACCTCAGTAGTAATGACTTCATGAACTTCTCCAATGAAAGGATTCTAAATATTCGAGGCAAGATTGATGATCTCTTGCCCTCAGCCAGTGCCGATCTGTCCTCAAATGGAGTGGCCTTGGAAACGGCTGTGTATATTTGGATGGCTTTTCTCCCATCAACCTTGACCAATGTCTTCAACGGTTTCTACATCTAAACTGTCTACCTGTCTCTTGGACCCCATCCCAACGAGGCTGCTTAAATAAGTTTTACCTTTAATTTAGCAACTCTCTGTTGGATATCATCAATGTGTCTTTGTTAACTGGCCATGTACCACATTCCTTCAAAGAAGCTGTAATTAAACTTCTCCTGAAGAAGCCCACTCCAGAGATGTTGGCTAACTACAGACTCATTTCTAACCTTCCCTTCCTCTCTAAGATCCCTGAGAAAGTAGACGCACATCAGTTTTGTGACTTTCTACATCATGATAGTTTATTTGAGGAGTTTCAGTCAGGAATGAGAAAACACCACAGAGACAGCACTGGTGAAAATTACAAATGACCTTCTAATTTCATCAGATAAAGGACTCATCTCTGTACTTGTTTTGTTGGACCTTAGTGCTGCGTTCGACACCATTGACCATAACATCCTATTACAGAGATAAGATCAGTCGATTGGCATTTCAGGTACCGCACTAAGTTGGTTTAAAACCTATTTATCAGATCAATCTCAATTTGGATTTGTAAATGATTCTGCCTCGATAACCACCAACGTTAATTACGGAGTTCCACAAGGTTCTGTGCTTGGACCAATTGTATTCAATTTATATGCTCGGGCAATATTATCAGGAAGCAACCACACATTTTCATTGTTATACAGATGATACTCAATTATATCTATCGATCAAGCCAGAAGAAACAAACCAACTTGCTAAACTTCAAGCATGTCTTGAAGATATAAACACTTGGATGACCTGCAATTTCCTGATGTTAAACTCAGACAAAACTGAAGTTATTTCACTTGGCCCAGAAGACCTCAAAGATCAATTATCTGGTGATGTGGTTTCTGTAGATGGCATTGCCCTGGCATCCAACTCGACCGTAAAGAATCTCGGCATTATCTTTGATCAGGACTTTAACTCCCACGTGAAGAACTGAATTTTTTCATCTACGTAACTTTAAAAAAAAATTGTAATGCAGAATAACTGGTCCCCGTGTTTGTTACTTCTAAACTAGATTACGGCAATTGCTTATTATCAGGCTGCGCTAGTAAATCTCTTAAATCCCTCTGTAGTTAATCCAGAATTCTGCAGCTCATGTACTCACACAAACTAAGAAAAGAGATCACTCTTCTCCTAAGGTGTATGAATGCAACATGACTGTAAATCGCTTTGGATTAAAGTTGTCAGCTAAATGTAATGTAAAGTAACAGATAGTGAACATTTCAGAGTTGACACAACTCTGGTAAGAGTTATTATTCTACATTGAGAAGTCTAGAAATATAAATAACACTACAAGTGTTATTTCTATTTGACACTCGGACTAATGTTAATCAAATTGAACCCTTCTCAGTGTAGTGTATGTAGAGTAAAATAATAACTCTTACCAGAGTTGCATTAAATATTGCATTAAATTTGTATGTGTATTCCTCTCTAAATAAATTCTCAAAAGGTAGGCCGTTTGGTTATTATCCAGAACTTTTCCTCTCTTCCAGAGTGTTCAGAAATGTTTGATTGATTTATGCATATAATGAAAAATGTCCAACTGTTCTAGTCAATGTAAGGTCGCTTACAAGTCAACAACAATTACCAGAAATAGCTTGCAAACAATCCCAAATATTCAGATACATTTTTTTTCTAATTTGTTCTTGACCCTGCAGTGATGTATATAGAAAGGGTGACATAATTGTGCAAAACTTGGAAATTTCCTCAATAAGCAAAGTATGATCCAACGAGGCTACACTTGTTCCCAGTCTGCTCTGTGTTGTTGACTGTAGACTAAACACAGGTGCAACAGGCATGGCCAAACAAGTGTGGAGAGCATTTACATCATAGCTTATTGTTCATGCATATTAACAGTTCAACTAATGAACAGCTTTAAAGATACCAGTTTTAAATATGTCAATAAAGCAACTATTAATTATGTTCACAAATAAAAAGAAAACATCCCAAAAATAATGTACTTAATATCTAAGAGAGCTTTTAGTGGTTAACATACATATAGTTTAGTCCTCCAACAGTGTGTGTGTGTGTGTGTGTGTGTGTGTGTGTGTGTGTGTGTGTGTGTGTGTGTGTGTGTGTGTGTGTGTGTTTGTGTGTGTGTATATGTGTCTGTGTGTGTGTTTTCCATGGGGGGGTATGGGAAGGTACAAGCCCTGTTCACAGTGGTGTCACGCAGCCTCTCCGAAGACTGGCTGAGTAAGAGGAACAACAGAAATTCAACTGGAGAGATCAATTATAGATAGAAGAAAATGAATGGGAAAAGTAATTTAATAAATTATTGACTTGGTGTCTTATATCATGTACAAAAGCAAATGAAAAATTAGATTGTGAATTTGGATGAAGTTGGATTTAAAGAACTTCAAAATTATATTTAATTAGACAAAAAAAATGTATCATGGGTATATGAAGTTTCACTGGGGATGGTAAATTAATGATCGCTTTTGCAGTAATAGCAAATGATGTGCCACGCAGAATGTGACTGTCTAGAAAGGCAAGGATTGGGTGGGGGTGGCATTTGAAAGAGTCAACACCACAGTGGTCTTCTGTCTTCCCTATTTCCCATAAGATGGACAGATTGGAGCGAGCGTTTCTCTGCTCTAGACTTTCAACTGTCAGCACCCTTCTAGCTACTAATATAATAATACAACAGCTGTAGATGCTAGCTTGGCATGTTAAGCATCAGTGGCGGTGCGTCCATAGAGGGCGCTAGGGCGCCGCCCCTCTTAAAATGTTGAGATGAAAAAAAGAAGAAAAAAATATATAATATATCCTGTCAAAAAACATTATATACCAAATCATTTAAATCGTAAATATACCGTGTTGACGCACTAAATGTGTGTGGGAGACCGTCAGCCTGTCAACAACCACTTAAGTTAAATGTGACATAAATAATATATCGCCAGTCATCCTCACGGAGAGAAGCCCCTCCCCATTTTCGGGGCGCCGGCCCAACGTGTGTGTGCGGCAGCGAGCAAATCATTTCACGGTTGTTTCGGCAAGGACGGCTTCTCATTGGCGGATGAAACGTGAATCTTGGGGCGCAAACATTTGCGCACTGGCCAATGACATTGTTTCTTATTTCACGTGACTGGACTATTCGGCCACTCAGAGAACAGTATCATTCCCTCAGCCCAGAGAGCTCCACGGAGCTATGCGAGCAGTTTGCTAACCGGAGCTGGTCAGCTGGAGGTTCAGTGAGTAATGCACTGTTTAGTTTCCCCTGTCTGTTGTTCCAAAGTCCTGGGACTGAAACTCTCTGGACTACAACGGGGTGAGGGATCTATAGAGCTTCAGACAAGTGTAAGAAGCACGAATCTTGCCGCAGCCATCTAGCTAACAGCATGAAGCTAACTTGCTAACAGCATGAAGCTAACCCTGTTTGAAGAGCAGAGCAGCAGAAGGAGACCGAACTGGCATCGAAAACACAACGAAGAAGTTCGGAAAAACAGACACATTCCCTCAAGAATAATGGAAACAGGCTCGTCACAGATATGATTGACTTTAACCAGAGAGTTATTGAGAAGTTTGCCAACTTTAAAGAGAGGAGGGCTACTTTTCTTTATACGTAGTGGGGCTACTCTGTCAAACACCCAATGTACAATGTGCTGCATCTCTTTCTGACTCTATTCTGCTCTGAACCTCTTTCATGTGAGGGTGAACCTCTTTTATTCTGTAAACCTCTGAAACCCAACCCAATGTTTCTTAAAGCTGCTCTGAACCTCTCATGCTCAAAGTTACAGTGTGTTGATAGATGTTATTGGACAGTGTTGAGCACGGTGTTTTCTTGAAATAAAGCTTTGTTTTTTACAATATTCCACTCAAAACCTCTTTTCTTCTCATTGCTGAGTGCTATTTAAACCGCGTCGCCCAACTGCGCCCCCCCCCCCCCAATTTCACCAGCCGCCACTGTTAAGCATACAACTAGGGAATTAAAGGGATAACCCAACATAAAGTGGCTTAGGCCATGTTTACACTTATCTTTTTAATGCAACTTTTGTGATCAGAACTCAGCTGTGTCCGTATATGTTTGTCCACAGTTCAGAAGAGACTTGTATTTCGAGTTTAAAAATAATTTATTACAATCGCATATGTTGGAATAGTGCAAAGTTTTTGACGATAGTGAATGTATATATTTGCTTTTCAAAGGGCTATCTGCAGAATGGTGGATAAAATCATTAATTTCCTATGAGTTCATCATTATTTTAGCTGCTCACTCCTCCATGCCGACTTTTTTTTATTGAAGAATAGGTGCTTATAGAGCTCCACTAATTTAATGATGAACACATCTAAAATCCAAACTCAATGCAAGCCAGGCCACTTTGGCATTTGATCTGGCTGATTGAATCGCACTGTTGGCAAGAATAGATTGTGGAACGTGCAGCCTCGACAGTTAATGCATCCTGCATGATCTGATGACAAAAGTCAAATTGAAAAGACATGTGTAACCACAGCCTTAGTATGAAGTAAGACGTAAATACCTCCTCTCTGAACTCTTCTTTTAGTGTTTTGATGATGTTGGTGGACAGCTTTGTAGGGCGACTGTGGCTCAGTGATAGAGCAGGGTCGGCGGTCCGATCCTCAGCTTCTCTAGGCCACATCGATATGTCCTTTGGCAAGAAACTTGAACCCGATTTCTACACTGTAGGTATGAATGGGTGAAAGATGGCAATTGAGCAAAGTGCATTGATTGGTCGGAAAACTAGAAAATAATAATTTACTTTGTGCAACACATCGGTCCAGAATCTCAATAGATGTTCAGTTGCCTTGAGATGTGGTGAATGTGTAGGCCACAAGATACGATTCACAACAATTTTGTAGTCATTCAGTAACCCCTTGTGTCATGCATAGAGGCCTCTGCATTAGTTAATGGTTTTCCACTTATTTATTTAGCTATTTTCTTTTAATTTGTCATCCCTCTGTAGGTATTCTGTCAACATTCAAAAAGAGTATATTTATGAAATATCTGGTTATAATTTTAAATATCAATTGGTCAGTATACATCTATTCATTTTCAAACCTGCTTATACTGCTACATCTGCAGGGTCAAGGGTGCAAGAGCTATTGCAGCTAATAAAGTTCAACTTGGATGTGTTGCCAGTCTTCAATAGTGCTAACACATAAGAGCATTCACTTCTGGACAACAATTTGTTTTAACAAAGAAAGTTGACATAAATTAAATGAAATAGAGGACCCCAACACAGCAATAGTTCTACACCCTAATTATGTACACTTTGTTTTATGCTTCCTCTACTCAGTGTCCGTCTTCTCCACAACAGTGTTGTTTTAATTTACTGCCCACTGTCAGAAACTTGTATCTTTATGTTTTGACAAAGGGGAATGCTCACAGTGAACAACAACTCTGCCAACTTGGATGTAAACAATTAAAAAAAAGAGAAATAGGGTTGATGGAAACACAGTTTATACTTCATTGTATATGCCATAAAAACTATACATTTTGTCCAATATAAAGTATGGGATTAATTTTTGCGTGTTTGGATTTGGTGTGAACTTAATTTTACACTGTTGTTTTATTATATTAAAGGACAGTTTTACGGCTGAATTAAACATTGGTTCCCAGACTTAAAAAGGCAATATGCTGGCTCACACAGCAGCCCCAGGAAAGTAAATACAGATTGTAATTGGATGGAGAAAAGTTGGATTTCACTCTCTCCTTTGCATGAACTGTGATGTGATGAAGCCATGGGACAAATAAGGGGGAGAGGGGAGGAGCAGTAGTGGGAAAGACTGTGGAGAGATTGGGGAATAAGGACTAATTTATGTGTGAGTTTCAATGCCATCTCTGGGATGCTGTATCCCCTTAGACTCTGGTGCCTAGTGTCTGGAGAGGGAGAATGCAAATGGTAGGTTTCTAGGTGAGGTTGGGCACAGTCACAGGCCCTTGTTGGGACCCGGTTATGCAGTTGCTAAACAAGTGTTCTTTGTCGTGCTGAGCCTCTGGGTTTGAGCCAAACGAATCCTAACATCTGCTATGTTGTGTTACTTTCGCAAAAATATTCAAGTTTGCAGCCACTATTTATAAGATAAAAGACCCTCTTCAGGGAATGTCAGAATTAGTTATTTTTCCCCCAATTAATTTGTGTCGTGAGTATAGTCTCATGGTCCCTGCATAGGCTCCCCAGTGTATTTGGTTTTGTGTGCTCGATAGCCAATGTGTCAAATTGAAGGGATAAGGGAATGTTTACCCGCTTTGCTTTGTTTGCTACTATGGACCCAGTTCCAGAAGCAGAGCTCATTCTCAAGTAACAGAAAACTGTCTTCTAATAGTGGATTTTTTCTAACAAAAAAACCTCCGTCTTTTAATGTGTTTTCTCTTTCTCTCCCCCTGCCTTCGCTAATCTAATGAATGCTTACACACTGACTAATACCAGACTCCTTGATGAATTAAGAAACACTGTGTTGACTAATTGACAAAATCGTTGAAAAGTAAAGATAAAATCTGCACTGTAATTGAATGTGAGGCATCATTTATCTATAGATTTGTACCAGACTACTTTATTGCATTGCTTTCCCACGCCTGAAATATGCTTCAGTAAATTGACCTAAATTATCTTGGGTAACATACAAATCTGCTTAATTTACTTTAAATATACTTCTTCCAAATCCATGATGGGAAGTTTTACATTATGCCCTTTCTAATCATGAAAGTTTGGTGCTTGACTATAGTCCTCATTGTGAAGAAGCTGTGTGTCGACTTACCAGACATCACTGCAACCCTGGAACAGAATAAGGTGCTAATAAAAAATGTGCGACTCGATTCTAATTAATCTGATTCTGCAATTCTGCAACTCAAGCACTTAATTATCATAAGACATTCCCTAATGTGCTCATTCAAATGGGCAACACTTTGCTTGGAAAAAAAACCTGCATGGCTTAATGACTTGAGAAAAGAGCCTGATGACATCCTGCTCTCTTATCAACACTTCCCAAAGACTGGCACAAGAGATTGTGGTTGAATATGATCAAACTGGCCAATAAAAGAAGCCACTAAATATTCATTGGCGTCTAATATGCTCACAGATCACCGAAATGCACGATTTATCAGTCAACTCCTCATATACTTATACATTGATCTGGATTCGAGTAGAGACCAAGAAAACCAGATATCTAAATGGTAGTCACTCTTGAGATCCAAGGGTAAGGAAATGATGCCATCGCTCTTTGTTCTAACATCTGCTCGTGAAAAGCAACACAAAGAATGGGAGCATTACAGGATGTTTTCAAGCGCCTTTTGCAACCAGTCTAAAATAGGTCTACTTTGACAACCAAGATGAAAGTAAGTCATTATGTGCTGTATATGATCCATCCATTAGCTGCATACTCAACTTTCGGGCCATTAATTGCTCTTTATGCGTGTATATGCTTGTACGTATGTTTTGAGCATGTTTAGATGAGTGTGGTACATGTGTGTGTGTGTGTGTGTGTGTGTGTGTGTGTGTGTGCCCACACTCACTCACACAGCCTCTTCAGAAAAGTAGAGGTGTAAAATTAAATCCCTCAGTGCAGTTGCATGCAGATGATGCGCTTCAATGGCCTACCTGCTCTTTGCACCATTGTAATTGAATAACCTACAGAAAAGTCATCACATTCCCACTTTGCTGTTCCCTCTCCGTGGAACATGTAAAAAGTCCTCTTGTAACTACCTGGGAGAGCAACCCATCAACAGCTGTTAGAGCTGACTTGAAGGTTAAATATTAGGAAGGAATCCAATTTCTCTTGTCTATTCAGCTCAGCGGTGTGTTAGATTGCAGCTGGACTGTGCTTACAGAGTGTGGGATATGAAGTGGGCTAATCAATCCCCTCTGCTTCATTCTCAAATTCCTCTCATATCAGGTCCCTGCCCCCCGGGCAGGCCTTCTGCTTTCCGAAAGCCAATTCCACACGAAATAAGAACTGTGACCTGCAGCTAGAGGGTGAAGTTGAGTTTTCCCTTCATGATTAATCTCTTCTTGGGTGGTTTTCAGAAAAAAGGAGAGGGGGAGGATCGAGCAAGAGGGTGAAAAAAAATAAGAAAACATGCAAGTCGCTGCCTTGTGACCTGCAAGTTTTTTTCCTCTGAATGAGCCCGGTGCACTGGAGCCTGCTTATCTCCCGAGAGAAAGACAGAATTCATTTTTTGACAAGGTTTCATGTTGACATTGAGAAAATGAACTTCACGATTCTTATGATTAAACCTGGGCTGTCATAATTGTCATCTGAACTGTGGTGACGATGAACGTTTCAGTTTTATTTTTGAGTTGGAACTCAAGGAATAAAGTCTTGATTCAAAGCTTTAGAAACTATACAGTATTCCTTAATAGCTCACTTCAAAGGGGATTTGAAATAATAATGGTAAACACTGGTGAAGAAACGGATTAGGAGCACATTGGCTATCGGACCTAAAACAAAGAAGGGTGCCCTTATTATCGAGCAGATGGGCTGCCAGAGTTGAAGGGTAAAATGATATAACCTTAAAGTGCCAGTATCACATTTTACAGGTTATAATGGCATCTGTCACTGAGAGTGGACCTGTCAGACACTACTTTCATGCAGTTGAATTGCTCGTAATGGCTGTTTCTCCTGGTTTAGACCCACTTTTAGGGGCAGGGTGAAGTCTGTCTAAGGAACAGTGACGTCAAAAGCATTGAGCTAGAATGAGATGGACTTATGGCCCATTTCTGCTGTGCCATTGTCCTTTGTTCGATGTTTTTGAACTAGGTTATCCTCTTTGTTCAAGAAAAACTCCCTTGAGGACAGTTACGATGTCGGCTTTAAATGGTCAACACTGAAAGCATCGGCGTAGAAGAAATGCGCTCACACAGGGACTCTAAAAGGCCTCTAGAAATGTTTACATTTTTAATGCCGTAATGATGATCCAACATTCAATGTACATGTTTTACTAACTCATCTTTTAAATTTTTTAGGTGTGTAAAACAGTCCATTTGGGAAAAACAGCCATTTGCCCACTACCACCTACCAAACAAATTGGTTGAGAACAACAAAGTTGCATCTATGTCTGGATATGTCTTTGTTTGTCTGTTTTCCCTCTCCCGCAGCGCACTTAAGAAAGTGCTCTTTTGCATCAGAGATAAGGTATGCTGGCCCACTGGGAAATAAGTGGAAGTGGGTTTTAGAATATGTGGGAGACCAAATTCCTACAGCTAGAAGTACCTCTGCGCCAGGCTAAACAGTGGGCACAGGCCTCGACACACACCCTAATGGAAGAGTGAAGTAGCATACAGTGTTGGAGTGCAGGTTTGGGCTGAGGTAAACAAGGCTCTACCCACTGCTAGTCCATTGGCCTGTAAGTTATTCATTAAAGATATGTCAGCGCCGGCCACTTTACCTATTCCCACAGAGACCGTCCCATTGTGTTTTCACAAATTTAAGCTGGTCAGACCAATTGAGCCTTAGTTATTACAGATGACGTTATCTAATCAGCTAAATCTGCAATTTAGATACACTTTGCAAATGCTTCTTTGAATAAATAAAAACCAGCATTAATAAAACATTTTCTTTTTTTTAATGTCATTGTATTTTCGAAAAAGTAGAGTTTGGTCATTGTTTCGAATAAGGCATTGCACGTTTTCAATCAAGATAACTTAACAAAACAAGGATTTTGTTATGTTGGGAACTGTAAACATATAATATGCTGGAGGGATTATTTTTTCTGTCATCAAATTCAATGTTCAAGGTAGAACCAACCTGCAATGTTGGACAGTGGCCAGTCTGAGAAGATGGCATGAATACAAGAATAATTTAAGTAAACACGTGATTAAATTCAAGTGCAAAATAGTTACAAATATTTTGAAAGTTGTCCCTCTCTTTCAGGCCCATTCGATGTGGAACAGCATGTTTTAGATAAAGTGGGATAGTCTCTTAGGCTTTGCACTGGAGGAAGTAAATCCAATTTACTTTAAAGGACCACAAGCACTAAAGCAAAGCAAGTCTCTGGTTCTCGCAGTTACTTTAAATTGGGTCGAAATCTTTTCACCATGTGTATCGTAGAACGTATGCAAATAGTAGTGTTGAGGAATTCCCTCAAAAATGAATCTGTCAATAATTACCCTAATACTCATTACACAGTTATGAAAGCAATCACATCGTTCATTACTCATTCTTCTTCATTGCTTTCTGAATGTCACTCTTACCTGTCGTTGGTTTCTCGATAACAATTCGATGCCTACAAAACAGTATTCTAGGTTTTAATTCAATACATTAAGATGTCATGGAATTGAGATTTTAGTTTATCCACATTTTTGCCAGAACAGTATATTTGTAATCATTGCATAGTATATTACTCTGTGTCATTTATGTGGCATGTGTATTTGTAAAGCAATTCAATCTTTCAATGAGCTTTAAAAAGCAAAACAAAAGACTTCAGCATACAAGGTAAACAAGTTGAAAAGTGAAGCTAATGCAGAAGTGCTTTGAAATTGCATTATTTCAAATAGCCATCAGGGGGAAACTCCTTTGCACAACAATTTACAATTGATCAGAAGCTAACACCTCAGACCTGTAAGGTTGTACACTGTTAACATTTAAACAGATTGACTATAAAGTATTTATAGCATTATGTGAAACAATTGACCTCCATATTTATACATTTGCACAGGTTTCATCACCTGAAAATAGGACAACGACACGGTGTGTGTATGTTTGCTTCTCTGGTCAGATCCTACTCTGACTACAAATAGTTGAAAACAAATCTAAATCTAAATTTGACTAAAAGTGAAACAAAAAAATATTTCAGTCAACATTAGAAAGAAATGTCAGCTTTTTTCCAAAGCAGATAACATTAAAAGTTGACATTCACAATATTATTGTTGAAATTGCTTCTTCTTTTTTTTACCATTAATTTGTTGGTAAAGTGTACATATTAAGTGTTAGATGTGGAGTTTTCAACAGATTCATGACCTTTTTACAGAAGCAGCAAAAAAGTTTAGTCCTCGGCTTTTAATGATGCGAATGATGATGTGGAAGACTGACACTTTGTCAGATGCTTTTACTGCGAAGGTGAGGGTGCAGGGCGAGAAATGCTGCCAGAGTCCTCCTCACCTCATTGTCCTTTTGCAGGATGGAGTGCCGATGCCCCCTCTTTGCACCGACTACAACTGTCATCTCGGGCTCATTCAGAGCTCCGCAGCACTTAGGCCCCATTTGCCTCTAAGGATGTCTGACAGGACAGCAGCCACGTATGATCAAACTTTACTTTCACTGTGCACTTGTGACAGTTCATTGAGAGAGGCTCTAATGTGCTGTCAGCAAGGCTCTCCACTCAGCTGCCTTGATTTACCTTCCCCATTTGTCTCAGTCAAACAGCACTAAGTTGAGAATGAAAGGAAGGATGGTGGCCTGTTAATTCCACTACCTTGTATTTAACAATGAACTCACTTCACACGTATTCACAATGTGTCCACATTGCCTATGGAATGGTAACACATATTTCCTTTAATATTGGCAGCTGTGGTTTCTAGCGTCCCATTTTATGGTGACACTTCCATACATAATGTAATTTAACAAGATATCACAATAGAATGTACAATATAATACTGTAGATAACCTGCTTGTATTAGTCTGTATTTCTACGATGTTGCCATTGTAATCTGTTTATATATATATACAGGACTGTCTCAGAAAATTAGAATATTTTGATAAAGTTCTTTATTTTCTGTAATGCAATTAAAAAAACAAAAATGTCATGCATTCTGGATTCATTACAAATCAACTGAAATATTGCAAGCCTTTTATTTTTTTTTATATTGCTGATTATGGCTTACAGCTTAAGAAAACTCTAAAATCCTATCTCATAAAATTTTAATATTTCCTCAGACCAAGTAAAAAAAAGATTTATAACAGCTGAGTGTTTGTCAAGGCTCAGGAAACCCTTGCAGGTGTTTCGAGTTAATTAGACAATTCAAGTGATTTGTTTAATACCCTACTAGTATACTTTTTCATGATATTCTAATATTTAGAGATAGGATATTTGAGTTTTCTTAAACTGTAAGCCATAATCAGCAATAAATCAGAATAAAAGGCTTGCAATATTTCAGTTGATTTGTAATGAATCCAGAATGCATGACATTTTTGTTTTTTTAATTGCATTACAGAAAATAAAGAACTTCATCACAATATTCTAATTTTCTGAGACAGTCCTGTATATACTGTATATATAAAGATTAGAGTGCAAAAAGTATTATTTTAACTTAAAATATATTCCTTAAACATTAAACACTAATTACTTTTCAAAGCTGCAAACATTTTGTTAAAAGAAAAAAATAAACAAACTATATTATTGTTGTGCTCAATAACACATGTATGATGCTATCAATAACTGAGGGTTGGCATCCAGTTGGCCATGCTCAATGCTCAATGAGAGAGAAAGAGTTTGGAGGGCATACATAAATAAATGTGAAACAAGAAAGTGTACCTAACTAACTCTTATGTCATCCCACTCAAAATCCTTTTGGTTTTTAAAGAGAGAGGCAACACAAGGACTTATTGTTACAGTCTTCTTTGCACTAGCTTGTCCGTCTTCTTCGACACCACTTTGCCTCTAGTGCCCTTGGTTTTCCTCTTTGAGCTAATCTCAATTAAGTGCCAAAAATATAAAAACAAAACAAAAAGCCCAAGTTCAGTAAAAGCATGCACTCATTGGGATGAGTTGGCATTTGAGTGAAATGTAACATGATTTTACAACTATTTG
The DNA here is from genome assembly GCF_029220125.1 of Pseudoliparis swirei. Taxonomy (NCBI): domain Eukaryota; kingdom Metazoa; phylum Chordata; class Actinopteri; order Perciformes; family Liparidae; genus Pseudoliparis; species Pseudoliparis swirei. Next base: position 13,077,620 of record NC_079391.1, on the reverse strand, counting down.
TAAAAGAAGAAGCATTTCAGTTCCAAGGTGTAACACAATGTTTATGTGTATGTGTTATGATTGTTTATTAAAGAAATAAGGTGGCAAACCCTGCAGCAAACCCTGTGATAACAGTTGGTTGGACCCCCTGACATGATTTGGTCTTCAGTGCTGAACATTCATCCATTACATTACATTTCATGTCATTTAGCAGACGCTTTTATCCAAAGCGACTTACAATAAGTGCATTCATCCAAGAGTACAAACTAAGAACAACAAGAATACCGAAAGTAACATTTCCTCAACATAGTCGAACTACAAAAGTAGCATAATAAGAGCCATTTAAGTGCCACTGAATTGCTAATCTGTGTTTCCGGCGGAAGATGTAGAGACTTCCTGCTGTCCTGATGTCAGTGGGGAGCTCATTCCACCACTGAGAAGCAAAGACAGCAAATAGCCTGGATTTCGAGTGATTAGCTCGGCGCAGGAGTCACAAGTCGGTTGGCTGTTGCCGAGCGGAGTTTAAACTCCGGGTGTACGGTGTGACCATATCCCGGATGTAGATGGGGCCCGATCCGTTCGTAGCACGGCACGCAAGAAGCAATGTTTTGAAGCGGATGCGGCAGCCACCGTAACCAGTCATGGCCTGGGCCACCACCGAGAGTTATTCCGCTTCATAACACATGTATGATGCTATCAATAACTGAGGGTTGGCATCCAGTTGGCCATGCTCAATGCTCAATGAGAGAGAAAGTGTTGTGCACCGACAGATATGCTAGAGAGGTTCAGGTCATTTATGTTAGCTTTCTCTCATTCCAGGCTTCCTGATTGTTTTCACCTGTCATCCCACCTGTCTCCTATGCTCATCAGTGTCAGCCCCGCCCCTGATTGGTCCCACCTGTGTCTTGTTACCATGTGCTTAAATTCCCCTGTCTCCCAGTGTTCCTTGTCAGTTCGTCTTGTCTTTTGCCATGATCAGGTCAGGGTATTTTGTGCTCTTGAAAAGTTTTTGATGCCTCACTACGTGAGCGCTTTCATTTGCTCACTGCAGAACTGAAAAATAAAGTACTTACAAATACTTTATCTCTGGCTCCCGGTCGTGCAATTGGGTCCTACTTCCTATGTCTGAGTTCGTAACAGAACGAACTGACCATTATGGACCCCGCCGACCCAAGAACGCTTCACGCCCGTCTGTCGCTACAGGGCGTCACGATTTTTCATCACGAGGAAAAGCTGGACAAAGTCAGCCAGGAAATACAAGAGCTGAGAGGACGCCAGGTCGGGTTCAGGAAGAATTATCTACACAGATGCAACAACTGGTTGCCCAAATGAATAATTTTTCACTCATCAACAGACTGCTCCTCCGGTGACGTCATCCACAGCTGAGAGTTTGCCTGTCAAAACTCCAGCTGACTACCCAGGTCAGGCTGTTTCTTCCCTTACGGCTGGCTCTTCCGGAGAGATTTTCCGGAGACTCTTCGAATTGCAAAGCCTTTCTGGTACAGTGTGATCTGCATTTCCAACACAACCCAGCAGCTTTTTTATCTGAGCATGGTAAAGTGGCGTTTATTGTGTCTCATTTAACGGGAAGAGCTGCAGCCTGGGCTACTGCAGAATGGTCTAGAGACACGAACTATGTTACTCATTGGCCGTTTTCATAGAGACTATGAGCCGCATTTTTGACCACTCATCGCCTGCTACGGAGGCCAGCAGAAGACTGTTTCAACTACGTCAGCTCAACCGTCAGGTGGTTGATTATGCCATCGAGTTTCGTACAGCAGCAGCGGACAGCGGATGGAATGTTCCGGCTCTTCGTGACGCCTTCATGACAGGACTTTCGAACCGATAAAGGACCAGCTGGCTCCATTGGAGACACCCGGGATCTGGAATCCTCATCGCTGTGGCCATCCGGATCGATAACCGTCTTGGAAAGAGAGAGGAGCGTCGACGCAACCGAGTTGTTATTCCCAGCTTCCAGAATTCGCCTCGGAGGGTTGCGCGCCAGCTGAGGATTTCAGCTCATGTTACCGGACCATCAGAGGACTACACTTCGAATGACTCCGGTGAACCCATGCAGCTTGGAAGAACCAGGCTTCGCTGGAGGAGAGGCAGCGCCGTCTCACGGGAGGGTTGCTGTTTCTACTGCGGCCAGCCGGGTCATCAACTCGCTTCATGCCCGGAAAGATCGTGCTCACCAGTCAAAGGAGGCGCTGGTGAGCAAGTTTCCGCAGACTTCCTCCTCGACCTGTTACTCAGGTAGACATTTGTATTAACAATCAGACCATTGACCAGGGTGTGTTAATAGACTCAGGGGCTGACGAAAGCCTTATAGACTGGGGCCTAGTCAAACAGCTAAAAATAAAACTCTCCCGCTATCTCATCCTGTTAGTGCCAGTGCCTTAGACGGCCGCTTGTTGTTCACAGTTACCCATTGCACTGAGCCCATACGGATTACTATAAATAAGGACCATACCGAGAGCATGCAATTTCATATTTTTGAGTCGGCTCAGTACCCGATTATTTTGGGGTTTCCTTGGCTGAAGATCCACAATCCTCACATAGACTGGCTTTCAGGGAAAGTTAAGGAATGGGGAGAGGATTGTAAGGGCAGGTGTAAACTTTCGCAACCTGTTAATGCACCAACAGACTCTAGTAGGATCATTATAGATCACCCTGACTATCCTGATCTACAGAAGGTACCTTCCTGTTACCATGATTTAAAGGAAGTTTTTAACAAGTCTAAAGCCTTGTCGCTACCTCCTCACCGAGATTTTGACTGTCCCATTGATCTCTTACCGGGAGCCCCCATTCCCAAGGGGAGACTTTACTCGATTTCGAGACCTGAGAGAACAGCAATGGATGAATACATCTCCTCTTCACTCAAATCAGGGATTATCCGTCCTTCATCGTCTCCAGCCGGAGCGGGATTCTTTTTTGTGGGAAAGAAAGACGGGTCTCTGAGACCTTGCATAGACTACAGTCCACTAAATGACATTACGGTGAAGAACCGCTATCCTCTGCCACTCATGTCATCTGCTTTTGAACTGCTTCACACGGCCAAGATATTCACCAAGTTGGATTTAAGAAATGCATATCACTTGGTTAGAATAAGAAAAGGGGATGAGTGGAAGACTGGATTCAACACTCAGAATGGTCACTGAGTACTTGGTAATGCCTTTTGGACTGTGCAATGCACCGGCTGTTTTCAAGCTTTGGTGAATGAGGTTTTGTGGGAATTCTTGAATATTTCAGTGTTTGTGTATCTGGATGACATACTGATTTTCTCCCCAGACGCTAAATCTCATGTTAACCATGTCCGCCAGGTTTTGCAGAAACTACTGGAGAATCAGCTATATGTCAAGGCAGAGAAGTGTGAGTTCCACACAGAAGAGGTGTCTTTCTTAGGATACATAGTCTCACCTAATCATATCCAAATGGATCCTGCGAAAGTCAGTGCAGTATCCCAGTGGCCCACACCAGACTCCAGGAAAAAGGTTCAGCAGTTCCTAGGATTTGCTAACTTCTATAGGAAGTTTATTAGGAATTTCAGTTCTGTTGCTGCCCCTCTGCATGTTCTGACTTCTCCTAAGGTTCCTTCAAGTGGACCCCCCAGGCGGATCTCGCTTTCCAACTTCTCAGAGATAGATTCACATCAGCTCCCATACTCACCATTCCAGATCCCCAGCGCCAGTTTATGGTCGAGGTGGATGCTTCCAATGAGGGAATTGGAGGAGTACTGTCTCAACGTTCTGCAGAAGACAACAAAATGCATCCATGTGCTTACCTGTCGCGGAAGTTGACAACGGCAGAGCGGAATTATGATGTGGGAAACAAGGAACTGTTAGCTGTAAAAGCTGCCCTCGAGGAATGGAGACACTGGCTAGAGGGTGCAGAGCAACCGTTTTTAGTCTGGACAGATCACAAGAATCTAGAATATATAAGAAAGGCTAAGCGTCTCAACTCCCGTCAGGCCAGGTGGACACTTTTCTTTAGTAGATTCAACTTCACACTCTCTTTTCGTCCCGGGTCTCAGAATCAAAAACCCGATGCTTTGTCTCGTCTTTACGATCCCGAACCACTTGCGGTAGAGCCCAAGACCATCCTTCCACTTAACCGTGTGATCGGAGCCTTTTCCTGGCAAGTGAGTCAGACGTTAAAGAGGCAAATGTCATGAATCCAGCACCTAGCGAGTGTCCCAACAATCTGCTGTTTGTTCCTGAGGCTCTTCACTCCAAGGTCATCCACTGGGCTCACTCATCTGTGCTTCGTGCCATCCGGGAGTAGCAAGAACAATGTTCAGGATTCAACAACGTTTCTGGTGGCCATCCATGAAGAAAAATGTGGCAGAGTATGTAGCGGCTTGTCCGGTGTGTGCGTGTAATAAGACCTCATCTCAAGTTAAGATGGGCTTGCTCCAGCCGCTGCCGATTCCCCAACGTCCTTGGTCACACATTTCGATGGATTTTGTGACAGGATTTCCTTCATCCAGAGGCAAGACTACGGTTCTAACAGTGGTTGATCGATTTTCAAAGATGGCTCACTTCATCCCATTGACCAAGCTTTCCTCTGCCAAAGTCACCGCAGAGGTCATGATGAATCACATATTCCGGATCCATGGATTCCCTAATGACATTGTTTCCGACAGGGGTCCACAATTCATTTCCGCTTTCTGGAAAGAGTTTTGTCGACTCATAGGTGCCACCGTCAGCCTGTCATCAGGATATCACCCTCAGTCAAATGGACAGTCGGAGCGTCTGAACCAAGAACTAGAGACTACGCTACGTTGTCTCGTCTCCCGGAACCAGACCACCTGGGGTGACCACCTCACATGGGTCGAGGTTGCCCACAATACCCTTCCTACGGCGGCCACAGGTCTCTCTCCATTCCATTGTGTCAATGGTTTCCAGCCTCCACTTTTCCCTAACAACGAGGAAGAGGTGATGGTTCCATCGGCACATGCCATGATCAGACGTTGTCGCAGAGTTTGGGCTGGTGCTCGCCAGTCTCTTCTCCGATGTTCAGTGCGGATGAAGGCTGTTGCGGACGTTCATCGCAGGGTCGCTCCTCCTACAGTCCAGGCCAAAAGGTTTGGCTCTCTACCAAAGACTTACCACTCCATGTCGCCTCAAAGAAACTGGCTCAGATTTGTGGGTCCGCTTTCCAGTGTCCAGAGTCATCAACCCGGCGTCGACGCTTGCAACTCCACAGGGCCTTGAGAGTGCACCCAACGTTTCACGTTAGTAGAATCAAGCCGGTGTGTGAGAGCACACTTGTTCCCGCCTCCAAGCCCCCTCCACCGCCCCAGTTCTTTGAAGGGGGTGACGTTTACAAGGTCCGTAAGCTACTGGAGGTCCGTAATAGGGGGAGGGGCAAGCAATTCCTGGTAGACTGGAAGGGTTACGGTCCTGAGGCTAGAAGCTGGATAGCTGCTTCATTTATCGTAGACAAGACTCTTATCCACGACTTTTACAATCAGCCTGGGCCATCAGGAGTTGGCCCTAGAGGGGGGGGTACTGTTGTGCACCGACAGATATGCTAGAGAGGTTCAGGTCATTTATGTTAGCTTTCTCTCATTCCAGGCTTCCTGATTGTTTTCACCTGTCATCCCACCTGTCTCCTATGCTCATCAGTGTCAGCCCCGCCCCTGATTGGTCCCACCTGTGTCTTGTTACCATGTGCTTAAATTCCCCTGTCTCCCAGTGTTCCTTGTCAGTTCGTCTTGTCTTTTGCCATGATCAGGTCAGGGTATTTTGTGCTCTTGAAAAGTTTTTGATGCCTCACTACGTGAGCGCTTTCATTTGCTCACTGCAGAACTGAAAAATAAAGTACTTACAAATACTTTATCTCTGGCTCCCGGGTCGTGCAATTGGGTCCTACTTCCTAAGTGTCTGAGTTCGTAACAGAAAGAGTTTGGAGGGCATACATAAATAAATGTGAAACAAGAAAGTGTACCTAACTAACTCTTATGTCATCCCACTCAAAATCCTTTTGGTTTTTAAAGAGAGAGGCAACACAAGGACTTATTGTTACAGTCTTCTTTGCACTAGCTTGCCCGTCTTCTTCGACACCACTTTGCCTCTAGTGCCCTTGGTTTTCCTCTTTGAGCTAATCTCAATTAAGTGCCAAAAATATAAAAACAAAACAAAAAGCCCAAGTTCAGTAAAAGCATGCACTCATTGGGATGAGTTGGCATTTGAGTGAAATGTAACATGATTTTACAACTATTTGTAAAAGAAGAAGCATTTCAGTTCCAAGGTGTAACACAATGTTTATGTGTATGTGTTATGATTGTTTATTAAAGAAATAAGGTGGCAAACCCTGCAGCAAACCCTGTGATAACAGTTGGTTGGACCCCCTGACATGATTTGGTCTTCAGTGCTGAACATTCATCCATTACATTACATGTCATTTAGCAGACGCTTTTATCCAAAGCGACTTACAATAAGTGCATTCATCCAAGAGTACAAACTAAGAACAACAAGAATACCGAAAGTAACATTTCCTCAACATAGTCGAACTACAAAAGTAGCATAATAAGAGCCATTTAAGTGCCACTGAAGTGCTAATCTGTGTTTCCGGCGGAAGATGTAGAGACTTCCTGATGTCAGTGGGGAGCTCATTCCACCACTGAGAAGCAAAGACAGCAAATAGCCTGGATTTCGAGTGATTAGCTCGAAGTGCAGGAGTCACAAGTCGGTTGGCTGTTGCCGAGCGGAGCGAACTCGCCGGGGTGTACGGTGTGACCATATCCCGGATGTAGATGGGGCCCGATCCGTTCGTAGCACGGTACGCAAGAAGCAATGTTTTGAAGCGGATGCGGGCAGCCACCGGTAACCAGTCATGGCCTGGCCAGTCCCACTGATAGAGATAACTGGCTACTATTCATATACATTGTGTTTAATATGGAAACATTTGGTATACATCTGTAAATTCTCCAATAATCATACAAAATCACATTTAAGTCCATGTTCTAAAGTTCTCTATCACAATCAAGGTGGTTAAGTCATCTGCAACCATTTCAAATCCCTATTAAGCATTGGAATGGTAACACAATACAAAAAGAGTGCATAAAGTGATCACGGAAAAAAAGTCTATATGCTCAAATATCATGTTACTGTTTAGAAGAGGAGTCGAATACTGTTAGAACGTGGCTGTATTTGACATAAAGTCTTTACAGTACACAGTCAGGCCCAGCTTAGACCACAATGATGATTCACTCGAAACCCAACACCGTAGCTTTGATTGTAGAGTGATCTTCCATTTTCAATATGTTATTTGTATTCGCTATTGCAGATTAGTAGGATACTCATTATATTACGTATCAATAATAGTTACAATGTTTATGGGGAATGTGAAAAGGGTCACAACCAATCGAGAATTATCAGCCAACTTTGCCCACCGCTTGCGGAGTGATTTAGCATCTTTCAGCTCAACAAAAACAAATATGTCAGTACTGTGTTCACAATTGGTTTGCACTGCCCCCAAAAAATCAGTCAATGCAGTTTAAAGTGGCTGTTGTAGTTGATGTATTCCCCGCCCACCATTATTATAGAAAAAATGCACAGATGGAGTTTGAATACTTTTTTAAAGAGATCTCTTCATTGCTTTTTCTCTGATAAATGTAAATATATATGATACATCTAATTAATAACCATAATTTACTCCCCACCTCACTCCAATTACAATACCCAAAATGCAATCTCCTCGCCAAGTCTTTGTGACATTATTCAAAAGGCAAAGCTTAAGTTATATTTGCTTTCATTATTTTTCTATAATTTTGTCATGAAACAATAAAATGATGGAAAAAATGTGTATTGTGCTTTAAATATGAAGTTCCATACTCCAAAGCCAAATATATTGTGTTTAAATGAAAATATACATAGGGACCAACACATGGAGCCCATGGAGACCTTGTTTACAGGGGTCCAGTTGTCTGGTCAGTAATTTGCATTATTCATGATTTATGATGTCAAGATAGACCAGGAACTATGTATAGGTACTGTGTTTACTCCTGTGACAGGTGCAACTGGTGATACCTCAGGTTCGTGAGCCTGCAGTAATATAACTCAAATTAAGCCATATATTAACATCGTATTACTAATACGATGTTAATATATGGCTTAATTAAAAAATATATACAAGTAATAATTACTTGTATGTATTTTTGGAACATAATGTTAAAAAAGCTATCACATTTGGTTTATTTATGTTTATGTTGACATGAAAACATTGTTAAAAATAAATGGGGATTAGGTTGAGGAATAAAGGGAGTTGAGTGCTTAATTAAACTAAATTAACAGGATCACTCGAGATATACATTTAACTGTTAAATATATTTGTATTGGTGTACTCTTCCACTTGTCTCCCGTATTTCAGTTCTTGAATAGTTTTTAAAATATTACAATACATATAGTATGTGCTATTTCATCTATTACACGATCACTTCATTGTAGTTTAGTCAGTCAGGATCCCGGGATGTGAATAGATAAATCCTCCCCACACTGCCATGATGGCAATTACTATGTCCAGAGCCATTTAGTGTAAAACATAGAGACTAACAGTAACCCCTTTTAAAAGTTCCCCTATAATGATTCACTGGCCTTGATGAACTGAACCGAAGGGAAGGGAGCCAGAGATCAGTCATTGTTTGGAGGCTTCCATATCTGTTTCTCACATTAACTCGCTGGAGTGCTCATCAAAAGATGTAAATGCTGTTTCTTTCATTCGTCTTCCTTTTGCTTTTTTACATTTTAAGCTGAATTTTATGGAAGTTGCTGCATTTACCATCTGTAAAGGCCTAATAAATATGAAATTGAGTGAGATTCCTTTCTCTCACTGTCGCTCTTTAGCTTTCTGCTTTGATCATACCATCCTGTGACAGATCCATCGTCAGCGTTTCAACTCCTGCTGGAGTGGGCCAAGCCTAATTGGTACCACGAGGAATAAATCAAAGCAGGAAACCGGACTTCTTCCAAAGAGAGCTCATAATGCACTAGAAACCTCTGTTTCCTGCGACTTTCCAGTGAGTTACATGTCACCTCATGTAACATTTTTCCAATACTGCTTCAGCTGATGTATGGCTGTTAGAGAGTAACTGTGGCTCGACATTACACAGCCATCCTGTGAGGTACCTGTGCTGCTCTCTTGGTCCTTATTCTAATCTTATTTAACAGTCTCTGCCTGACACGCAATTCAATGCAGGCCCCCAGATTGGAGAGTTTCCAAACAATCCTGAGCTCACCCAAGCTTGGAATTGGTTTTCCGTGGAACATCTCCCTCCTCCCTTTGGGCACTTTACCAATTTGACCAAATTTGTTCCATCACTGGTTCTAAGTACCAGGAGTGTTTTCTGCCCACACTTGGACTCGTTTCTGCAATTTGCACATTCTTTGAGGAACATTAACAGCTTTGTAAGGGACTGAGCTACTGGCTGCTGTGTTATGGGGGATCTATGTTTCAGGGGATGCTCAATTGAAACTTGCACAAAAAAAACATTCAAGAGAAATTCCCATGTTATACACACCTTAAAAGCACAGGATATTTGTACCTGTCCTATTAGCATGTATAAACAAAATACTAAATACATGGTTTATAATAAAGGATAATACGTTCTGTTGTAGTTAGTAGCAGACATAAGAATATTTTAAGTGTTTAATTATGTATTTGAAAACTCCTCACATAAAGAAACTTTTGATGCTGGTGTATACATTTCTGATCAATAATTGATAACACGAAAACATATATATATATATATATATAATACGGTATGGATGGGGTTAAATAAAGCATACAATATTCTAAAGTCGGATGTGTTTATATTTTGGGTTATATTAGCATGCTCATAATAAGTGTCATTGTAAAAAAAAAAAGAGTTTGCTCGACAGCAACAATATCTGTACTATTGTCATACTTGCATCGGCATAAAGCATTGTATCCAACTAAAAGTATAAACTCCTCGTATTTGAGATAAATATGCCATGCCAAAGAGGCATCTGTCCAGTTGATGTACATTGGAAATGCAATAGACCACTAAAATGTGATATAATGTAATGGACTAAGATAATTAGAGTTATAAAACCCTCCATAAATGCCTCATTGAGATCACAAGTGGAAGATTATGCCCATGGAAATGCACGCTCACTGCTTTTTTTAATTTAAAGGACGAGTGTTTGCAGAAATATGATTTAGCCATGTGATCACATTGGAGGTGTACATACAGATAAAGACCAGGTTATAAAGCACTGCTATAGAGTTGGGTGATAAGTGCTTGAACTATAAGTCAAGTAATGTGACCGCGTGACTGTAAAGTTTATAGCAGTTCGGAGGCATGATGGCTGCTGCAGCGAACAGCTTCGGGCTTCAAAAGTAATTAACAAAAACTTTAAATAATTTGAGCTAATTCTTTTCTTACTATCTGCTGGAAAATGATGCATTACTGTGTGTTGATTATGAGTGGAAAGAACGCTTTTATCTGCAAAGTGAATACCTTATGCTGAGCCTGCGTCTTTAAAGAGGCAGCTTCAGGGGATATTTGCAAAGTGCTTTTTCTCCTTAAATTTAATTTGTGAGTATCCTCTTTACATCCTCCATTCAAATGAAAATAGTTCATCATTAGATGTCAGTCTCCAACTGCAGGACAAAGCAGCCCCCACTTCTGTTTGTGGACATAGTCAAACATTGTGAATGTAACCAAAATATAATGCATTTTTACAATGATTTTACAGTGCAGTGTAAATGGGACACAAATTCCATCTTATATAGTGATTTTTTATTTTTTTATGATGGCTGAATTATTCCTTTTATGGATGTGAATGAAAAAGCCTATCTTATTGATGTGGGATGCATACACATTTTACTTTCTTTAAAGTTTTGTTCATGTTTATTGTTTTTGTTTCCAGGAAATATTTCACCCTCGCTCTGACTTTGTATTTGATTTGAAAACTGCAGCATGAGTTTGGTAATCGTTTCTTGGTGTAATTCTGCAGGCCTTGTGTAATGCTGGTCTGTTACTGCAGCTTCCTCTACTTTGCTGGTTCCATGTGAGGATTGAAAGAGAGAGTGAACGCTGGCTCATTTAATGTCCTCTGAATGACTACAGCTGTACTTTATCACTCTATCTCTGCATCATACTGTACTTAGTCTGTATTTGTTTTTAGACCATTGATTTGTAACATTGTTGATACATACATTTTTAAAAGATTCATGTAAATGATGTTATCAGCTGTGAATGTATTTTCACGATGAAAATATTCTATTTAACTTTGTTTCATCCCCTTTTCAGTCTAAGGGGAAATTGGGGAGGGGGTACGAACACAAGCAAGCGAAAGAATATGTGGAAAAAGGTCAAAAGTAAGAGTAACCTTTCCAAACAACATTTATTAAATGCGGTTGACAAAATGAACATGTTCCATGAAGTGGGAGAGGTTGGGACAGTTGTGGTTGTGCCAAACAAATATAAATCAAGATAACAAAACTAGCGAACTACCTCTAGGGAAGAAACAAACTAAATGGTCATACTTCTGTAACAATGTTCTACCAAAACAAGTACAAAGGGGGCACCAACCCATAACCTAATGTTTCTAGAAACAAAGTACCTACGTGATTGCACAATACAGGTGGCAACTATTCACCAGATTGGCACCTGAAGGGAAAACAAGGGGGGAGGGGAGAAACACACAACACTGACGCATAACAAAGTTAATGCTCAATAATTTTGGATATTTTGCTAGTTTATTAGGTACACCTAGCTAACATGAATGCAGTCTAATACAACATTACTGAAAATGGCTTGAAGCTTATAATGTTCAGTGTTTCTATTTTTTTGTCCACAGTCCACCTCATATATACAATAGAGGGTAAGATTAATAATTAACACCTCTTTGAAGTCTATGTATCTATCCATAAAACAAGGAGAAAGTGACTAAAATACAGCAGCTGCATTCATCTCATCCTGTGCATTTTGTTGTAATTAATTATAAATTGTTAATTGAATAATGATGGCATAATTCACAGTTCAATAATCTTCTGACTTGCTGTGTTAATCGGTTAAGCTCCACAGTTGGGATACGGTGCATATCCAATGAGTGAGAGGTATTATACAGGAGAGCAGAGGTTAGACAGCAGGAAGTGGACATCAGCAACTGGTGCATGCTATTAACATTTTAATCAGTAGACTTTTTTTGTTTTTTTGTTTAAGAATAATATATTACAATGGAATATATTTGAATAGTGCAAAGTCTTCGGCAATTGGAATTAGGATGAGCAAGGGGTCGTGATGCTGATATCTGCGAAGGTAGAATCCCCCTGGAGTCCAGACACTGGTGGTGGTGTCGAAGAAGAGTTGCTGTATCCTGAGCAGGACTGCCTGCTGACTGCCGGTGACTGTGGTGGAGGAGGGTCGCATCGGTTTGAGCTGAAAGTACAACTGACAGCAGCAGAGAGGAGAACCTATTTAAAAGTTTGAAAACAACGATGTGATTGGTTTACAGAAACTGCGTAGAAACTGTATGTGTATTTTACATACACACCCCCAATCAGATGATGGAGTAATCTCTGGGAGAATTAGATGATTATGAATGAACAAGAGTGTAACCAGCGTCTTCCTTACTGAACTTCTGCTTGGGATATACATTTTGGGAAATATTCTTATTTGATTCCTTGCCGAGAGATGGATGAGAAGACTGATACCACTTGCTAATAAGGCTATAGCCAGGAGACGCTTAACTAAGCTTAGTTTAAAGACTGGAAACGGGGATCAACAAGGTTCTTTTATTGTCATTATACAACAGCATTGTGCAATAGAATGCAGTTTGTATTCACATTTTGCTACATAAGTTTAAAAAAACATATCAAACTAGAAAATGCATTTCCTGCTGAAAATGTGTTGGAATGCTAACATCTGAAAGCTTGACGCTGAAAAATAAAAAATAAATTGCTGAAAATGTTTGAAAATAGCTGAAATATGAAATGAATAACTGAAAATGTCTGGAAATAGCTGAAATCATTTTTTTAAAAGCTGAACATAGGTGAAAATAGCTGCCAACAGCTGAAATAGGCTGAAAATAGCTTAAACATCTGAACATATCAAAAAGGGAAACTTCCTGCTGAAAATGTTGACGCACAAACATATTGGGTGGAAATTAGGAATGCACCGATCTGATCGGCGCCGATCCATATCGGCCGATATTCCCATAATCGATTTTGATCGGTGTTCTCAAAACGGCCGATCAAACTTGGCCGATCAGATGACGTAAAATCTGTGAGAACTATCAGAGACGTTTCAATCGCAACGCACCGCAACGGAGACGATGCGCCCGGCGAGGGCCAGTAGAGTGCAGAGGTCAACGAGGGGATCCTCACGCACCGAGCGGCGTCCCTGTCCCCCGAGTTGAGTCACTGCGGTCAACTCAGTCGACACTCACATTTCTGTGCAACTATAGACTGATGTTGACGGTAAACGCATTCGATCTGGAGCGAGCGAGGGTTTTGATAAAGTTAGCGGAAGGATTTACGTGACAACATCCAGTTTTGCAAAGTTAGCGGAAAGAACCACGTGAATCCGTTTTTCAAAATAAGAAAGATAGATAGATAGATGTATACTTTATTCATCCCCAAGGGGAAATTTGTCGTAACAGTAGCAGCACCAATAAACTAAACACACAAGAATAAAAAATAAAATATAAAACAAAAGATAAAAAACAGGGATGAAAGATATTGATATATACAAGAAGTATACCAAGTAAAATATAAAATAAAATATATATGTATATATACAACAAATATGCATGCACAATACACAATACTAATGACAAATTAAATTAAATATTAAAATATTAAATATAGACAGTGTGCAAAATGCAAAGTGTGTGTATGTGTGTAGTGTAAATGAAAATGAAATGTGTGTGTATGTGTGTAGTGTCAATGAAAATGAAATATGTGTGTAGTGTAAATAAATGAAATGTGTGAAGTTCAGATCAACATAGTGTAAATATTATGATCTGGCAAGAGGTGATCTGTTGTAGAGCCTCATAGCCGCCGGCAGGAATGTTCTCCTGTATCTGTCCTTGTGGCAACGGAGCGTGAGGAGACATTTGGAGAAAGTACTCCTCTGTCCCTGTAGGAGGTGGTGGAGAGGGTGGTCCGGGTTGTCCAATATGGACAAAAGTTTCTTCAACGTCCTCCTCTCCACCACCTGTTCCAGGTGCTCCAGCTTGCAGCCGATGATGGAGCCAGCCTTCCTAACCAGTTTGTTAAGACGGCTGGTGTCACCGGCTCCGATGCTGCTCCCCCAGCAGACAATGGCAAAGTGCAGCACACTGGCGACAACCGACTGGTAGAATAACTCCAACATCTTGCTGCACACGTTGAAGGATCGAAGCTTTCTCAGGAAAAAGAGTCGACTCATCCCCTTCTTGTACACAGCGTTGATGTTGGCCTTCCAGTTCAGTCGGCTGTCGATGGAGACGCCCAGGTACTTGTACTCCTCCACCATGTCCACGTCCACTCCCAGGACACTCAGAGGTGTAGGAGCAGTCGCCTTCCTCCTGAAGTCCACCACCATCTCTCTGGTCTTGGCCACGTTCAGCCGCAGGTGATTCTCATCGGCCCACTTTACAAAGTCACTCACCACTGCCCTGTACACCTCCTCCCGTCCATCCCTAATACACCCGACCACTGCAGAGTCATCAGAGTACTTCTGCAGATGGCATGACTCCGTGTTGTACTGGAAGTCAGTTGTGTACAGGGTGAAGAGGAAGGGAGACGGAACAGTTCCCTGTGGGGCTCCAACATCACTGACCACCGTTCCAATTCAATTCAGTTTATTTGTATAGCCCAATTTCACAAATTACAAATTTGTCTCTGAGTGCTTTACAATCTGTACACAGACATCCCTGCCCCAAAACCTCACATCGGACCAGGAAAAACTCCCAAATAACCCTTCAGGGGGGAAAAAAAGGGAAGAAACCTTCAGGAGAGCAACAGAGGAGGACCCCTCTCCAGGATGGACAGATGGCACACGGCCCATTCTGACAAACTGTGGTCTGCCTGTGAGGTAGTCAGTGATCCAGGAGATGGTGGACGCGTCCACACCGACCACCCGCAGCTTCTCACTCAGTAGCAGTGGCTGGATGGTGTTAAATGCACTGGAGAAGTCAAAGAAAGTGACTCTCACAGAGACACCGGTTCCATCCAGGTGTGACTGAGCTCGTTGCAGCAGGTAGATGATGGCGTCGTCCACTCCCACATGAGGCTGGTAAGCAAATTGCAGAGGGTCCAGCGATGATTTCACCTGCGGCCGGAGGTGGGCCAAGACCAGCCTCTCCAGCACCTTCATCACATAAGATGTCGACAAATCATACACCAACATATAAAAGTAAACAATGAACTGATTTTGTATCTTTATAGATCGTTTCTGAGATTTAGCTGAAATTATGCTAACATTAAAACATTTTTACTGTACCAAGGAAGCAGACACGTGCACAGATAGACCCCTTGTGGTGCTCAAGCACCAGCCCTTTTGCCCTGGATGAGAAAAGTGGCCTTTTTGCTGGAGCCCACTTTTTTCATTCATCAGTATTTAAGAATAAAAGTTACTCTTTCTGTCATCAAGTCCCCCCAAATGTGTTTTAATATCCGACGGGGCATTTATCTGAGAATTTCGCCCCGACATGCTCCGCGGCGCTCACAAGCTCACGTGCCCCCCCCCCCCCCCCCTCCTCCTCCACCGCTTCACCAAACGGCTGCACCTCCTTCTCCTCTGACCCGCAGCATCAGACACACAGGTCATGACGTGTTCGTCCCCTGACGTTGTTTGTGATAAATCAACCACAACATTTTTTTTTTTAACTCACGAAATCCGTGATTTCAAAGCCTTGCAGCTGTTTACTGACGTTAGTTATGTTTAGAGAGAGGGAGAGAGAGAGAGAAGAGAGTGAGAGAGAGAGAGTGAATTCTTATTCCGTTCTATTTAACAGGGGCTAGTCTAGGATTTGCGTGGCCAGACAACAAAAAAATCATAAGGCCTCTCTGGTATTGTTCAGAGGGATGTCTGTTGATGTCTATCAATATCGCTCATTTTGAAAATGACGTAAGAGGGCAATACGGATCCGTATCAGACCAGCGAGGAGGGCAATACGTGGCTGGCATGACGACCCATTAGCCAATCAGAACGCGTGTACTGTTGTTGCTATATAATAATTCATCTTTATTCATAAAGAACATGTAAGCTAGCGGTCTGATGCTGCCCAGAGGAAACGCAGGTCGAGGACAGCATCATCAGTGTCATGCTGCTTATGCTTCAACTGTCAGAATTTTTTTTTGGCATTGGGTGCCCTTTTTTGGGGTTTGAGCACCTGCCCCCCAAAATGTCTGTGCACGTGCCTGCAAGGAAGAGTTTATAAGAATAAGTCAGACTTTTGTATGTTAAAAAAAGTCCTGTAAATAGATTTCCCCAAGAGTTCCAGGAAATGAATGATGCAGATGTGTTCCATACATATCTGAAATCCCCTACAATAGCAATCAAACAATGTTAATGTATCAATTAGGACATTTTTCGAAGTAAAAGTCCTTAATGGTTAAAGAAATCTGTAATTTTTTTAATGTTTGAGGCGCTCTAGATATGTTTTCCCTCGGAGTTTCAGGCAACGACTGATGCAGATGTGTTCAGGACGTCCCTGACTTCCCCTAGCCTGGCAATCAAACATATTTACTGTCGCAATTAAGAGATTATTCAAATTAAAAGTCCTAAATGTTTAAAGAAATCGGTAATTTCTTTAATGTTTGAGGTGCTTTATATATGTATTTCCTCATATTCCTAGGCAATAATGCTACACAATAAATAGAATGCTTCAATCGACACCGTGATCGGTGATCGGTATTATCGGATCGGCAGATACTGATTTCAATGATCGGTGATCGGCACCAAAAAACCTGATCGGTGCATCTCTCGTGGAAATGCCTGTCTTTCGTTACGGGGGCGGAGCCTGTTTTTCGTGACCGGGGCGGAGCCTGTCTTTCGTTACGGGGGCGGAGCCTGTTTTTCGTTATGGGGGAGGAGCCTATTTTTGTGACAGCAATAGGTGAAGGCTATGTGAACATTAAATGAATTTGCTGAAAATATGAAGATACTGTAAGCTTTTTAAAGTTGAAGATTTTCTCCATAGGATCTGATGAATTACAAATAACATTAAAGTATTTAAAAATACAGACATTTTAAACATTTGAAATATGAAAAGTCTTTCCCCTCTATTCTTGAAGAAGCTGCATTTTTTAAATATTTGAATGGTTCAAATAGCTGAATATATGAAGGACTCAAAGAGGGACAAAAAAGGTACGGAATAAATAGAATAATAAGTTTATTAAAGAAGACAAGAACAATAGTTGGACTGCTGAAGCATTCCAACTAATAAAATAATATTATTAACTACTATTATATGTGTAGTGTTGAGGATGTATTAAGGAGCCTGACAGCATGAGGAAAAGAAGCTGCTCTTCCGGTACGCTTGCCAGATGGCAGCAGGGTGACAGACTGTGGCGTGGGCCTCTGCGCAGGCACCTCACCAATCTCACTGCACAGTAGATAGCAACCAATGATGTTCTGGGCAGTTTAGTTTTAATCACCAACTGTAGAGCCCTCCTATCATGGGCTGTGCACATCCAATGCCAGTTTGTAATGTTTGAAGCCAGGCGGATATTTATTGTTCCTCTGTAAAAGTGAACAAGAACTTGGCATTTTCTTTAACTTTCTTTCAGAAATACAGCTACTTATGAGCTTCAACAGGATGGAGATGTGTGATGAACAATGTCAAGTTTTTTGTGACGCCGACTCCCAGGCTTGTGTCTTTGCCACCGTTTCTTAAAAATCAAGTCTTAGTAGTTTAGATTTGATACTGCAGAGGTTTAGCTCCAGAGATGATGACGGCTGTCTTGACTCTCAATGTTGATGGATTCCTCAAGATGAAGAGTGATGTGCCATTCTTTACATTCAAACAGTCCTGTTGAGCAGCTGGAGCTTCAACTGTCAACACTTTGTAACTGCTCTTGCTGATGGTTTGGCCCATTTAGTCAGCTGGGTATAAGTAGGCAGCAGAAACAGGAAATTCCTATGGTGTGGATGTGGATTTGCTAATTTAATTTACATAAAATTGATTTGGAGTTTGTTTTATTTAAATTATGAGCTATGATAAAAGACCAAACATTTTTTTGGTCATGTTTACATTTTTTTTAATGTGCATTCAGAGGAATGGAAACAATCAATAAGACTTCCAATTTTCATACTATTTCCAATGTTGATGAGTGTATTTTTTGTCATAATTGTAGCAAAAGTCTGTCGGAGCTTCTGGCTTCTGTATCTTCATATATCGCCATTGCTATCGTTATCCCGACTCACTCCGAAGCTAAGACATGTGCTGACCAGCACCTCCGAAGCTTACTATTTTATACATTATATTCAATTTGTCTCATCTGTACAAAAAACTAAACGTTCAAACAGTCTGAGTCTCCACTGTTTGCCTAGCAACTGCTCCCAGCCAGGAAATATTCTGAACATGCCCCCCCCCCCCCCCCCCACCCCTTAAATTAGTTGACTATGTGATGCACAATAAGCATAATGCCTTAATTTGACTTGACTTTACACACAGATATGACACCTCATGTCTATTGAAAATTATTTGTTTGTTAAGGTCACTACTTTTTTCCATTTTCCTTTTTTTATTCATGAATTAAGTTGCAAAGTAATTTAGAGGACTCAAAGAAATGGCACATTTAGGGTACTCAGGTTTTTCAATTGCTTAGGCAATGTCGAAAAGAGCTCTGAAATGACATTGCACACTTCTTGCTAATGAAGTGTTGTATCCAGCAGGAGAGGGCTGTGTAGACGCAATGCATATGCAGGGAACAGCCGCACCACACAGCCCAATGCCCCCGCAGCCTTTGAGTGGGGATGTCATGTTTGCTTCCTGGGGATATAGACGCCAAACTCAACACAGCCAACCCTACTTAAAATCTGAGCATATTCAGGCCAGTGGAAGATAACAGGATTGCACATGAGACCTGTGCTAATGTCTTCTGAAGGGCATTGGGATAAAATGGCACTTGTCTGTGCAGTGGAGGGAAGGTGGGGGTCGGGTGGAGGAAAAGTGGGGACTTGGGATGGGAGATAGCCAGGCTCTTCCAAGCAGATGGTTTCCCCATCTACAATGCAACTGAACCCCGCCTTCTCCACCCAACTTTAGGGCCTCATTTCCTCTCATATTGTTTTGTATGAAGGCCAATGTCCTTATTTATGATTTTTTTTCCTGTTCAATGTGTACGCTTAGACTCCTGTGGTGGTGAAGTTGCCATGACTTTCATTAAAGCCGAGGCCGAATGAAATATGGATGTGCAGGGAGTGAATTAGAGTGATGGAATGGACCAAATATTGCCGCCGTGGCATCTCAGCAATACTGTCTTGAGGGGATAGATACTCAGGCTTGAGTAAAGTTGTTTTTTTAACTCTCAAAGTTCAGTACATTCATCGGCAGACCAGAGAAGTTTTCCTCCATGCAATGTTGATGACAGCTGTGCTACTGAGTATTTTGCCGTATGAGGACAGGCTGGAATTGGTGGGAATATCTGTAACCTTTATCTGTGATGAGGGTTTGACCTAACAGGATTCTAACAACTTTAGGCTACTTCAACAAATCTATTATGCCCCTGACATTCAAATACCAATTGTGCTTAAAATGCAATTTGCTTTTAATGATTTAATGAAATGAGTCAGAACAAGAACAGGTATAGTACTTCAGAAAATCTTTTTCTTTGTGTCATACATAATGGCTAGTTCATATATAATAGTGTGGAAACCCTTAATAATAGAAGACAAAACTAAAGTTCACATACATGAATTAATCCCACTGTCAATTATTGGCAACAGAGGAATACAAACAAAACTGGCACTTTATATCTGATAGTATTTTGCATCTGAAATAAACTGGGAAATAGAAAGCAAAATACAATTATGCAAAGAAGACTGCTGGTATAATGTATATACAACACAGCCACCACCAGGACAAAGATGTGGAAATATTTTTTTAGGAAAAACAGTCAGACTTGTCATTACTCCCAACAATAAAAGTACATTTTAATCTGCGCAACCGACATGCTGAAGACGATGTGGAGAGGAAATGCAGATCACACAAAAAATGATTGAAGATGAGAAAATTCTGAGGTTATGTTGAAACACACTTATGTAATAGCAAAGACATTTGTGTTGCTATACTTAAGCAAATTGACAAGGGAAAATGTTCAATGTAAAGACCGATATGTGGTTTAAGTTCTGTCAGTTTAAGTTCTGTGGTGCCAAGAGGGTCCTCCTACTTTTGAGACGATGTTGAGGAGATATTTGAAATGGAAAGACTCTCACATAAATTGAGAATGAGTCAAATGGACTGCCAGACACCAGAGACATTGAACAGAGACAGAGACACCTTGTGTTGAATTGATATGTTATGTATATCACACATTGGCACGATTTATGTGTGTTCTGTGGTTACGAAATGAAAAGCAATCAAACTTAAGTTCTGTGTACAACACACAATAACTATCAACACAATCCATCCAACCTGAATGAGAAATGATTTTTTTTGTTGCAAATATTGAACAGGTAGAAGCTCATTTAGGCCACTGAATAGTGGCTAAATGACACCATGTTGTCACAACACCAAGTTGGATCCACTTGGTCCCAGCTAGTTGGCATGCTGTATAAATGAGTCAACCATGAATTCAGTTTATTCTTCTTAAAATAATCCCAAACAGGACTTTGTGTGGAAAAGTTTGCAATGTGGAGTAAATTCACCTCATGAGTTTATTCAACCGCACCAGCAGACGGGAGCTCATTGTGTGTGACTGTCAAAAGTAAGATGATAATTAATCCCCCCCACCCTTGTTGTCTTGTTTTCCCATTACTACCCAAAGTTCTCCTTTCCAGGACTTTCCAAACAGATTGATTAAGTTTAGCCTCTAAATCTAATGTGGGTCACATACATATTGATAGAGATGTTAAAGGCTTCCACCTTTACTGCAGTGTACATGTGAATGGAAAGTATGCCTAAGCAGAACAACTTTTGCAGTAACAAAAAGTGCATTTGTGTGATGTGGGGAGGGCAGGCTGGAGTGGGAAAAGAAAGCTTAATTGAACAAACTAATGAGTAGTTCTTATTTCCATTGGGGATGTGCCAGTGAGATTGCTGGACAGTTTATCTGTGATAAATAAAAGCTTTAGGAGCTAATTAGCTTTTAGACCCTCAGGGGAGGAGGGTGTTGAGTGTCCGAATGTGTGCGTGAGAATGTGTGTGTCTCTGGATATTGCCATATCTTCAAGTCGGCAGTAGTCTACTTCCTGTTCATTCCCTCTGCACACCCCCCCCCCCCCTCACACATACACGAAAACAACACACAGAGTTACTAAACAAGCTGCAATGACATCGAATAGGTGCAAAGAAATAATAATCGCTTCTTTAAGTGAAAAGCACTTTGTAAGGTTGTGCATGGTCATCCTTCTCTCGCTCCATGACTGTTATGACAGCAAGACAATCTAGCTTCTTGTTGCAATTTAAAGTGATAGCTCAACATTTTGTGACGAGAGTTAGATGAGAAGATTGATACTGTACCACTCTCAGATCAACGTCGGATTAAATGATTGAGTTTTATGTAATCTGATTATCCACATTAATCTCTGCATGGTTTATTATTATTAATGCTAAGTTATGCTTTGCATGCAAAAAAATAGCGTGATAATTTTTCTTGAGAGTGAGATGAGTAGACTGATTCTTCTGAATAATCTGTTTAATTTAGCATAGTATTTTTTAGCACAGAATAATCAAATGAGACAGGCGAGTGAGTTTTGAAAGCGCTGATAGACTAATTGTGTTTCCTGCGTACAGAGCCATGCTAGCTATTTCTCCTTTTGTACAATATTATTACACCACATTGTGGTTTCACGGTGCAGGATTTGTTGCCATGCTACCTGTTTCCACCTGCTGCAGTCTTTGTGCTGAGATAAGATAACCTGCTGCCCGCTATGAGAGCCTTCTCATCTAGTGCTCAGACAAAATGTCAAACTATTCCTTATATGATACTTCTGCAAAGCAGTAATTCATATGCAAAATAAAAGAATAACACTGATCCATCATTTAATTCTACTGATTGATTTGAAGTGATAAATACACCATTACGCCTTTTACAGTGTTTTTGCTGTAGTCAAATCTTGGTGCATCGTATTTCACCTGTCACACTATTTAGGAATGTTTTCTATATCTGTTTTGCTGTTGGAATATGTACGCTGCAGCCTGTCCGGATAAGAGCATGCCTGTGGGACCACATTGAAAAGTCACAAGTTGGCCGTATCTCAGTCTCTTGGAAGACACTGCAACTGGCCGTCGGGGTCTGGGGTCCCTGTGGTGACGCACGCTGTGCAAGGCCAGATCAAGCCATCACTTCCTGATTGACTGTTGCCTCATTGAACTCTTCTGTGGCAATAACTAAAAAGCAGCATTTTGTTTGACATATGTGTCCTGGTAAGGTATGTTTCTCCATTTATACGGTTGTAGTGATTGCCGAGTAGGTTCAATTGTAATTTAAATGTAACATACAATAATCCCTGAGAAGTAGATGCAAATAACCGTATAAGGAGTGCTGTGTTAAACATGCATGTTATATCATTTAGGAAATTCCTCTTACTGTCTATTGCATCTTGCACTGATCAAGCATCTTGATTTCTTTAATTGTTCCTGTCTTCACCATAATTCAGAAACATTTCATCCCATTTGCAATCTTAACAGATTAATGTGAACAGTGATATAATTACTTATAACTGGAGAAAATGACCGTCATATGACCCTCTCAATAAAAAACTGAAAAGTTGTATTACCTTCGGATTGAAGAATTTCTCCACTGTAAAATGCATCGCGATGCGAACAAAAACTATTTTACATCGAAGCCATGAAGGAACGTAATGTGGATTTGGGTTTCATTTAAGCCCTGTGTGAGCTTTGTGCTGTCATTTCTTGTCGCACTTGTTTCTCGTCTCTACTCTTCTTTTTCCCCCTCTAATTGCTGTGTCTCGCCGTGGGAGTCGTGACGAAAACTCTGCTCGCGGCTAAGGCTAAGTCATCGCCAAATGCTACTGTTATTCAGTGCCCTGTCTTAGAGCTGCTATGTGAAAACCTTATTTGTGTTGATTACAGTACACTTGTAAAGCACTGCATCATGATTTATGTTTGGTTTTCATGATGTTTATGTACTAAAAAGTGTGCAGTAATATAAAAATTGAGAATGAAATACATTATGTATTACAGTGACAGGTATTCTTATTGTAATCCTGATCGTGTTGAATTGTGAAGCCAGTGAATATTCATACCTCTAATAGGTTTACGTTGATTAATAAAGTTTGTTGAAGACGATGGTAAAAGAAATGAAAACTTTTCAGTTGTTCTGCAACACATTCTTTGTATTGTGAAGGAATCCTCTTTTGTTAATACATTAAGCAAAAGGCTCCCTCGATGTGCCATGGTCAAACGTTCAAGAGAGGGACGATGAGTTTCTTCACAATCACAGCTGAAGTGAGAATTTGAAAAATAGAAGGTGGAATACAATATGCACCGGTAGAATAGAATGAACACGATGATTATGCTAAATTATAAAGTGTTGCTGACATCTGTCACCCCAGAACTTTCAACAAATGAAGGGAAATAAACACAGAACATTCCTCTGTTGTGAAGGAGTGTAATCCTCTTGCCTCCCTGTGCTCCTTTCTTTTCTACTGACAATGATAATTACAGTTTTTGTTGGACGGCTTTCAAGGATTTATCTCCTTTTTTGTATTAATGGCTTTGTGAAGCTTTTAAATCCCAACAGTTTAATTTGTTGGTACTGTGTGACCATTGAACGTTTTCAATTTTCCATACTTTTGTTTGAAAATACCTCTAAGTTGTGATGTTAAATCATTCTTCCGCTGCTCCACTAAATATATATAAAACGCATCACCTTCAATGTTGTATCAAAACAGTGAAGTACATTTAAGGTGTGTCCCGGGGTCAGTCGCCTTTTGCAACTAAATGGATTCAATTCAAAACCCACTCAGTCTCAACAAGTCCAATCACATAGTTTATAAAAGCCTTCATGAATCCTATTGGTAGCAACTCTATTCAACTCTAACATATAGGCTGGACTTACTGCTCTAAAATAAAACATACTTTACATGTTTGCTTCTTTATCGGTTAACATGCACTCCAGATTCCAGAACCACTACTAATCTCTGGGATAAAACATCACATATAAAACAAAAAAAGGCATTAAAGTACAGCAAGCCATCTGGGTTTAAATCAAAGAAAACTCCCCACCACCAAAACCTTGTTGGGCCAGCTTTTCAAAATGTGCACCATGTTGCAATTTGGGGACAATGTCTGACAAACCACAGAGTGTATGTCCTCATTCAAAGCCTATTCCTTATAACCATGCTGAGTTTTAATCTGAGCGAGCCACCTGTGAGGCTCGTCAGAACCTGAGCCCACAGGGACAGAGCTGGGCTTCATTACTGTGTGGCTGGTTCTGGCCCAGTTCTCCTCTTGCTCTATCTTTTTGCTTCTCTATTCTTCAGTACCTTGCAGGCATGGTACAAAATGAGAGCCGGCTGCTTGGTCCTCCACATCACTCCATGGCCGCAATTTGTCATTTTTCACACAAGATGAAGCCTTTTATGAAACGAAATGAGTTTCACTAAAATGAAGCGCCACAAAAGCTCCGTGATTAATTTGCTTGTTAGGCCATTGCAGCTGTCACCTGTGGAAGACATCTGGACAGCAGATTGACTAATGCCAGCAGTAGAGCTGAAACATGGCTCCCTCTCTCTCATAACCTACCCTACAGTCAGCCTTTCAGTGGGCTTTTAAAGGCTCTACTCTGTGTTTGAAATAGCCCCTTCCTGAGGGGCAATTAATAAGCATTACTTGTGATTGACATGGTAATTAGGTGCATTAATGTGGTCATAAGAGGCTTTGTATGGGGGGTGCAATGAACTGATGAGGAGAGGGCTGTAGCAGACATTTGGAAACTAGGAATGAACACTGCGACCTCACTTAAAAACTAATTGGCCATTTGATTTCCACTACTTTTTTGACAGTAATTTTGTCAAAAATGGCACGGCCAAAGTAACAAAGTGTAATTTCTGCTTTCAGATTAGGCACTACTTAATCATGTGAATCATTTATTCTCATTGCAGAGTACATATAAGAATAGAGCTTTCATGGGGGGATTTAAGTATGCCTTCATTACAGCACTGCTAATGCATATTGTGCATTTTTTAAGAAAGGAAGTTAAGTATGTGTGACAGTCAAACTTTGACTATACTGTGTGAGGCAAAAATCTCCTTGTAACAGTTACATAATTCGATAACTTACAAAAATAAAGTTTGCATAGAGAAATACGTACGTATTATAACAATCCGGCGACATTCACACGTAATTATTCAGAATTGAAATTGAAGTATTTGTATGCACCTTTCGAAAAGGATAAAAACAAGTTCAACTGTCTTCTGTGGAGGATTCAAAAGACTGACCTGATTACTGACCATGACCACTAGCAACTATTCATAAACTGTCATATTCATTAAATGTGTTGTTACTCTGTAATGATGCCTACTGTACACATGGCATCTATCGCACCGGTCCATCCTGGAGAGGGATCCTCCTCTCTTGCTCTTCTGAAGGTTTTTTCCCTTTTTTCCCCGTAAAAGTTTGTTTTCTTCTTTTTCTTGGGAGTTTTTCCTGACCCGATGTGAGGTCCTGGGACAGGGATGTCGTATGTGTACAGATTGTAAAGCCCTCTGAGGCTAATTTGTGATAATGGGCGAAACAAAATAAACTGAATTTAATTGAATGTTAAAGGGTTGCTAATACTGTTAATGGAGAATAATCTCTCATTCTGCAGCTCTCAGCACATTTTAGCCAGCTGCAGCTCCACATTTCAATTTCACATTCTGATTAACCAAAACAATGTCAACAAAAAACAGTGCAGCCATCTCTGCCTTAAATCGCCTCATGTAAATCCAACCTTAAAGTCCCCTAAACATGGGTGTCCTAGAGGTTCTACATTTGTTCTGTCAAACACTTTTACTCCTCTGTGTGAGCTGTTGGTGGTCTTGGACTCCATCACAGACCACAGAGTCATATAATGGCGAGCACAGGCTTATTATTTAATTATTGCGGAATTAGAGGTTAGCCGTGGT
Source organism: Pseudoliparis swirei (assembly GCF_029220125.1). NCBI lineage: Eukaryota > Metazoa > Chordata > Actinopteri > Perciformes > Liparidae > Pseudoliparis > Pseudoliparis swirei. Next base: position 13,051,381 of record NC_079391.1, on the reverse strand, counting down.
TTATTTGTGTACGCTGTGTAGAGGAAACATTTCTTCGAAAACTGAGGCTTTGTTGGCATAACTGGCCTTCAGTAAATTCAAAAACACAACACAACACAGTACTCTGAGATTTGATCAGGCTATTTTGAATTGCATTGGATGGATCCTATCTGTTACCAATTATTTTCTCAATATAACTATGAAATTCCAGAAAGAGAGTGAGAGACCCTGCTACTCTAACAATGAACTGCATTGCAATGACAACATCCCTGAAAGACCTAAGAGAGGCGGCTTAACGCCACAGAATAACATTCAGTTCAAAACACACACATGATGTGCTCATTGGCTCATTTAAGGAGACAAAAATACTCCTGATAACGAGCCTAAAGTCGGGGCTTTGGTAACCTTTTACAAACATGGATGTCCTATCCTGTGCAGAATCTGTATTCATACATACACCTACATTTACCAATTAAGTTTATTCGCAGATAGAGTTCTTAAGTAGTTGCTAATACAGTAATCATTCCAAGTTTTAATGCATGGAAGCATTCAATAAATAATCAATATGTTAGTGGAAACAATGTTAATATGTTAAAATATCGCAAACAAGATATTTTGTGTTTGACTCGGGTGGAAAAGTGAAACCATTGGTTTATCGATAACGTATTATGCAAACAGACGCATGTGACTGAAGTGTCCACTGAAGAAACAAAAAATTGCAGCAGGCAAACATAAATCCGATCTGTGGATGGACAAAGAAACGTTCCTCAAATCAATACATAAAACGAACATATATGCCATATTTTCATCATGTTTCTGCATTGTTTTGGTTTGTTTGGGGTGTGACTAGCGCTCATTTAATAACATAATTGTATTGCACTGTCCTCTTCTGCATTGGTTTAATGAAATCTCACCAAAGAATTATAGCCACCAGCTGTTTATTTTGATGCAATAAAGTGTAAAAAAAAATATTATTATTAAATGTACTGTTGATCGACATTAATCTCACACAATGGAGAATACAAGGACATGAAAGAGCTACGTACAGCTGCAAAGTATTTTAGTTGTTTGTAGATGGTGTTGTATCTGCTTAAAAAGTTCACTTTATTCTAAAGTCGCAATTTGATTAAAACCAGATGATGTGTGTTTTGAATGATTATTTTGAACAGCATTAACTTCAAAAACAGCATGTTATAAAAATTAGTATATTACACAATGTAAATGTGTAGTCAGGGATTGGGACCAAAAAAAGCATCTCCCATACAGGGAAAACTAGAGGATACTGAACAGATATGAATATGTGTTGTTTTCTTTGGAAGCACTAGAAATGACAATTCCCTCATTTCATGATTCAGTAAATTGTACTCTCACCCTTTCCTGTAAATGAAGATGTATTATCAACACATGTAGTGACTGTTTCTGGTTCACATGAACTCTTTAACACAATGACTGGAGATGGTTGTGGCACCTCTCCTGAGATCAGTCGGCGTTTGTTTTGCTCATGTTGGGATCTGGGATGACGTATTTAAAGCATTTCCAAAGTAAATCGGCAGGCTTTGACTTGTGCTCGTTATGACGGTTTACCAAAGCAGCATATTTTACTTTGTTTTAAGTTCTGCGGCTGCAGGATACCAGATACAAGAAAGGAAAAAACCCTCTCTAAGTCTAACATCAGTCCACACCTTAACATGGCTGTCCTCAACACCAAACCGCAAGGGGAATGAAGGAGGTTGTTCAGTGTAGACACACGTTACTTCTTGGCTAAACTTCTGCTGCATCCTTGTAGCTACAGTCTCAAAGTCGTTTTAGACAGGACTGACAGACTAATCTCGCCCCTCCCAGGCACTCGGTGAAATGACGCCTCCTTCCAAGACTTCATATCCCAGCTTCACTGCCTCTCTGTTCTAATATCTCTCGTCTCATAACAGCACAACCAGAAATACAAACACACCGTGGCATATTGCCATGACGCCGGTGTTTTTTAAAGATCAAATGCCTGGCCACATAAAAGCAGCATTTCCAGCCAAAACACACACACACACACTCACGCAGAGCCACACATATAGACAAACACACACACAGACATACACACACAGACATACACACACATCCTGCACTACAATGGCTGTCACAGGGCTATTTCAATAATCCCCCGCTTGTATGTTTAATGGTGAGAGCCCAACAGGAAATGATCGGCAAATGAAACGAAGCAGCAGGTTATTACGTACCACTCCGGTGTCAGCCCAGTTCTCTCCACCATTAATTTTATTGTAACTCATTTCTGCGGCCAGAGTGGAGCAGGATTTAATGTTTCCATTCCCCACTCCTGTTCCACATGACAAATTGTTTTAATAAACATATACTGGGTCATAATATAGTAATAATAATCCTACCAGTCACCTTATATCGCTGCAGTTAAATTTTCCCATAAGCCAACACTGCTTACAATGACAATTACATGGTAGCCAATCCTCAGCAAGGCAAACACAATGTGCAGATTTAATATAGTTTGTAAATATGATTAGTGTGCTGTCGTGTTATTGGAGTCTAGTATTTACATTTCTCTTCGGGCTTTTTTACAGTAGGCTACTGGATCAGCATTGAATAAAGCTTTTGCTCTTTCCTCTTCCTGTTCTCTTTCTTCTTCCAGAATTCCTCCCCTCGCTCCTCTTCACAACATTGTTGACCGTTAATATTCCAAGGATCAATCACCATTTTTAATTTTGCGGATAAATGGGCTATTGTGAAACCCTCAAAGGCCTCTCCCACCTCGCGTGTGTGCGCCTGTGCTTGTGTGTGTGTTCCTGCGTGTGTTCATGCTTGCTTACACAACATTCGTGTGTGTGGGGTGTCTAAGTGAAAGGGGAGAGAATGTGTTCACGTAATGGCTCGTGGTTATTTGCATGGACGATTGTATGCCACAATTCAATCACTGCCGACATTTGTTTTTAGGTCCAGAAGTCATTTCTCTCAGCTGCAATTCACTGAAAACACAGACGTTTACATCACACACAAAAAGATTAACGTTGGAGTTTTTAACTATAGTTGGTTGGCAGCAACCCTTTGAACTTGTTTAAATAAAAGTAAAGTAAATATAGGCCTGTACTTGCGGCTGACACTTTAGATTGAATTGTCTCCTGATACTGTACGGCATTAGGATGTAAACTGGAACTGCTTGTTGGTTTTGCCTTTCAGTGTACACTATATACACTATGTGGCCAAAGGTATGTGGACACAAACATTTGTGTGCTTTCTGTACCGAGCTATTTTCATGGTACGGGTGAGGTCGTGTTTCCAAAAAATGACATTTTATTGTGACAGCATATAATGATATTTCAGAAACAAAAGTGCACTTTGTCCATCTTTGTTACAACTGTTTGGGGACGGCTCTTTTCTTGTTTCAGCGTGTCAACACCACCACTCCCAATGAAACGTCTATTAAGAAAAGGTTTCCTGAGAATATTAAAAAGAAGTTTTGATCGATCTGCAAATGAGCCCTGACAGCCTGAGCCCGAGGCTGGTCCTAAATGTGAATTGCATGACAATGCATGTAAATGACTAAACACTAAAACATACCTTTGTGTTCCTTCATTTACTGTAAAGCTGACTGTGAGCTAGCTTGTATCGCTCAGTAATGCACTGTGGCTTCATGCCATGTCCCAGAATGTTATGGACAGCTCTGATGAGTGGAGGCCACACAGTTGCTATCACTACTCTACTGTAGCTCTTTAGTAACTGTATTTTTACACAAAGCATCCACATTAGCAGTTTGAACAGCTAAGACACCCACTGCTTCACAGGAAAATACTATATTTCTTCATGAAAACTGTTTTCACAAAAAGAAATGCAACAAAATATGTGCACAAGAAAGTGTTTCCACAGTGATCTGGCACCCCTATTGGCAGGACCTTTGTGTGTTTCCGATTTAAACTTGACCAAACTCAGACCAAACTGGGGTCAGATCAGTACAAGTGATTTGTTAAAGTTTCAGAGGGCAAAACATTGTCAAACAATGCTCACCTGCCCTTTCCTCATTAAGTTTGGAGGCCCTGTTGCTCACATCCGTATGTAGTTTTATTTGGACATGTTGGTGTATTATTTTTGTGTTTCCTATTGGACCTAAATATGCATTTTCTTAAACCTTACCATTGCTGTTGCTGTACAGTATCAGTCTTGTCTGGAGATGGGCATGATTTATGTGATGGTGTGATCTGCAGTGAAGTGAGTAGTTTGAGTTTTCTTTGTGTTGTATATGGGCCTGCCTATCAAAGCTCAAAGCAGCTCCACTAATTGTTGTCAAACGTCACTCCAAATCTACTGGACACCCTCAGCTTTTCTCTCTCACGATCATATCAGGCGACAGAAAAGAGAGAGAGAGAAAACTGTTCAAGTCTTTACCCATCATTCAAATGTGAATCGTTTCTGGCTCACTCTTGCCGGGATCCTTTAGTAGCCTTATTTTTCCCGTATCCATCCAGAAACAAGAGTGACATGAAAGGGCTCTTTTCCACCACATACATGCCATTGACAGTGGAATGAAATATTTATTTATGAAATCTAAAAACATGTATTCACCCTTGACACTAGATTCTGGGAACATCGACTTCTGAAGCACCTCACCGCCACCAGAGCCTGGCCCTCCAGTGAGTCAATTATGATGACTTAAAGGAATGTCTGCCTCTCTCTTCAAGTGTCTGCTTGGACCTAATTTTTCAACTCAGACTCTTTTCATCAGATTCGGTGCTGAAAAGATGAAAATAGTTAATATAATAGTTTTAACCTTCACGCAAAACTGAAGTCAAGAATGACACGTGGTTTGAGGCATTCACGGTATAGTCAGAATCAGAATGTCTTGCACATGCAAAGAATTCTCTTTAAGGTTTCTGATTCTTTCAAGTCTCAAAGTGTTGCTTAGCTTTTTTGTCACTGATCCAGTTTCTACTGACTGTGGTAATATTTGAGTTGGCACAGGCAGTTTGTGCTTTCATTGGTGTTTGCACTCATCACAAAGACATTTACAAATTAATTTATATTTATATAATTGTGTTTCATGCTGGCAGACGATTGCAGATTTAGTTTCCTTTTTATTGTCTTATTATTACTTTGCATTTTTTATGTAGGAAAAAAATCCACTATTCTTCAGAGTGCAGATTGGAGCATTGGATATGTCAGAGACTTGACATGTGATTTCAAAGAGTAAGATATTGCATTTTTTAAGGAAACTGATTTTGTGGAATTCCTGAAACAAATATGTGCTGGGTTTTTTCTCCTGATAATTTATCAGTTATGTATTTTTCCAGATTAATCTTGGCCCTGTGATGTGGGTATTCCAAGAAGCAGGGAGGTTTGTATGTATTTGTCTGCACAGCTTGTCCATGTCTTGATAGATGATAGAAAAGCTGCATCAGATCAGCCATCAGATTTGACAGTGCCCATGAATAGATTTAGCACCATAAACCCGTTGTGCTCGCCATGCTCACATACTGTATCACACCTACACAGACTCTTTTGGATGGGTCATGGCCACCCAGGTAGCATCATCCTAGAGGATGCTACAGTTATCAAAAAATAAGCAGGAAATAAGAAGACTTCTCTGGAAGTTGGAAAGCTTTGTGACATTGAGATCCTCTGCATGAAATTACCTAGGTCTTTCATTAGACGTAGAATAAACACTTCCCATTTAATCTGCAGGACTTTAAACTCAGCATCTTGACATTCATGAAAAGAAGCGGAGGAGAGAGGCTTTGGAGACCTCCCTGAAGGGCAGGCATGAAGAGAGGCAACCAGAGATGATAATGTAGCTGTGTGAGGGGGGGTGCAGAGGTACTTGAGGCAGTCGAGAACTCATTTTAGACCCAATCCTAGCCCTCTCAGTCACTCAGTCATCTCTCCTTACAACTCAATACTAAGGACCTGTGTGTCTCTCAGTCTGACACTCCATGTAACTCTTCATTATCCTCCAGCCAAATTCAACACAGCCCCCAGTGAGGGCCCTCTTTATCAGCCCAGAGTCAAACAAGCTGCCCCCACCATGTGCTTTCCAACATGGCTGGAATGTTTTCCTGTTAGTTTAAGTCTCATCTCAACTAATTAATATTTTTTGCTTATAGCTGCTGTAGTTCCCATGGGAGGCCCTTTAATTAATCATTTATAAATCTACACAGCCTCCCAGTTTATTAGGCTCTGCCTTTGGCATTGGCTGACTGCATTGGGAAACCGCAAATGATTAGTTACAGGAATGAAAGCTTTTTTCCCCCCTCTCTCCCTCCCTTGTTTGCAACTGATTAGGGCCTCACACAGAGGTAGTTCCACAGCCCTGCAATGCACTTTAATTCATTCGGAGCACCTGACACATTATTCACTCTCCCACCTCTGTGATCTTCTGCCTATTGTTTGAACCAATGTTTTTCCTCAGCTGCGTTGAGGCATGCCGATCAGTTAAGGTTCACTCTTAGCCCGGTCAAAGCAAAGGCCACAGCACCAAACATGGAAGAGGGGAATTATAATGCTGAATGAGATCACTCGACCACAGGCTGAGCTTGGGCAGGGCCGCCGTGGAGACAGGGTGATTTCTGGTCATCCTTTTGGGATCATGTGGAGGGCAGGGCTGGTGACGGGAGCAAAATGCATTCACAATTAAAAAAGAGCATGAGGACTTCAAGCAATGTCGCAGTGCTAAAGCTGTCAGGCTTTTATTGGAAAAGAGGCAATATTTCCATCACATTTAACAGAAAAAATTAATTAATTGAATCAACTGAAAGCAGCGTGGGAGGTTTTCATAATATCTTTGCACTCTCAGGGAAGAACGCCTCATGCAACAGGGTTCCTTCATCCAATTAGACCTCCGCTGGCTGGCTCACACCAGCCTTGCTCTGTTCAACATTCCACCGTATCGCTGCCTTTTTATCCCTTTTATCATCAAAGTGACTGCACTTTACTTTGGCATATAGGTAAAGCTAGCAAACCCTCCTAGAGAGATGGACTAATTACGTTACGAGAGTCATACTGTGCCGTTCTGGATAGCCTGCTACACATCCACCAGTGGTGGTTGAACCTAATGTTAAAATCCTCAGAGAATGTAAGTTCAGTATTAAAACATATTACGATAGAGGCCTGGCATAAAAGATATTATAATAAAATCATAGCAAAAGCAGGCCCACTAGCTGAAATATTTGACTCGTTTAACAGTTTTTCTATTCCCAGAAGGCCTCAGCTCTGTCCAAATATGGTGTATGTTTACACCTAACCGGACATTGGGGGCTCATCACAGAGTTATTTGTTAATCAGCACAGCAGCACAGTTCTCTCACCGATAACACCGGCAGAAAAAAATAATTGAGAGAGAGAGAGAGAGACTTCACAGGCAAGGTAATTCCATTCACATTTGTATACATAGTGATCGCAACTATGTGGCTGTTTTGTCTGCATGAGGACCAATTACTTTGATTGAAATGTGTTGCAATTTCCTTTTTTTCCTCAATAGCAATGAGTCTATTTCCAATGCCTAGGAAAATAGAGCAAAAGAAAGCAATTGGAGCAGCTTGAGCATTGAATGTAGATGCAATTTACAGTGCTGCTGTTGCTTCTCTTGTTAGTGTCATCATTCCAATATGGAATCATTTAAGAAGTGATTGTAAATACGTAACATTATCATAAGTAGAGTTCAGAAACCTCCCATGAATCAATTTGAGTGACAAAAATAAAACTATCAAAATATTTCTTTTTTATTACTGATGATAAACAGACTTTGAACTATAGATGCCAGGAATTTACCAAACAGTATACAATTTGGTGGAAGCATGAGGCTTTGTCTAAGACACTTAATCATACATTTTGTAGACCACTTATCTTGTTCAGCGTCTCAGGAGCGATACAGTAACGTGAGCAGCGTGAGCTAACACACACACAGGCAGACAACAATGCAACTAACAAACCTGGAGCCAGTGGATAACCTGGAGGAAACCCACACTAACACAGGAAGTACAACTCTTTAGAAAAAGCCCCGCCAGTCGGCTGGTCTGAGGCCAGGGACCTGGGAACACCGCTGGGGCTCTGTGTTATTTTTAGCGTAGTGGCTACCGGATGAATTGCAGTTCACATAATGTCCAAGGGCCCAAAAGGGCGTTTTCCAAAGGAAGCAGCTGGAATACTATTAATATTTGTTTTATAAGCATCACAAATACTTGTTTGTTTTTATTGCAATTGGAGTTATCCGGTTTACTAAAAAATGTATTATAATCTTTTATTAAGAGCCAAATTAATGTGTATTAATTCATACAATTCCTGTTTATGCAAGCGCACCTAGAGAAGAACTATATGAACATGCACAATAGGCTCCAAAAAAAGCTGGTAACAACCTCTTCAATATTATATATATTATTATAATCTGTTTTTCCATAAACATTTTGCGGGAGCGTAAATCGAATAGTCTTTTTTCATTAATAAATCATCACGACAATCTCCCCAACATTAAATCCACAATAACTGGATGTTGTTGTTTTTGGCCAGTCGGGGGCAGTGGAAACAAATCGTGGAGACAGCATCAACAAATCATCACCTTTTAAGTAGGGCTGTGAAATGATTAACATTTTTAATCGGGTTAATCACAGGTTTTTGTGGATTAATCATGATTAATCACATATTACCGATATTCTCGGTATATTTTGTGAGAACATAGAGATTTATGACAAAAGACGGATATATACATTTATACATTCTTCTATACAATGGTGCTGCAACTCAGCAGTTATTTAGCAGTTTTCTTCCATATGGAACATTAATACATCTTCATCCTAAACAGAATGTTTAACCCTCCTGTTACCTTTGGGGTCAATTTGACCCCATTCAATGTTTAATGTCGGTGTTCTTTGGGGTCAATTTGACCCCAGGCTGTTTTTCACTGTGTCAAACATATAAGAAATATCAACTTTTTTATTTATTTAAAGGGCTATTTCGGTAGTCAACAAACAAACATAAAGTACCTCACACTTAAACTTGGGAAGCAATATTAATTCTAATAATTTTCTGGAGGTTTTAATTGCTGGGGTCAAATTGACCCCGAGGGTAAAATATGTTAGTAAATGTAAAGGTAACAGGAGGGTTGAACAGAACATTTTTCTCTTGTTTGTCAACCATTAACTCCACCATGATACAATCTAAAGGCCTCTAGTCTTCCTTTAGCAGCTGCTGAGGCAAACTGACTGTGTGGGTTTTCTTCATGAACTGGGCCGTGATGAAAGGGACGGCGGGGACACCGCTGCAAAGCTGAAACCTCACCGGCCCGGACACGGACAGGTGGACAGATTGACAAGTGACTTTTTTTTGCTCGGTCCCGATGCGCGCGCACGGAGCTCTGCGGCGCGCGAGACGGAGATCGATAAGTGTTAACGCAACGCGAAGAGACAGAAATGACATGCTGCTGTGGAGATACGATCAACAACAGACGTTTAGTTTAATAAAAGAACAAAGACGTGCTATAGAGAACATGTCAGGGGGCGGGCCAATCTTTTTAATGTCATGCGATCTACCGACACGACGCCGCGATCGACTGGCAGGTCGCGATCGACGTGTTGAGACCCCTGATCTACAGGAAGTAAAAGTCGTAACAAGGTTTCCGTAGGTGAACCTGCGGAAGGATCATTACCGATGAACAGACCGTCTGCATGAGAGCGGACAGAGTTCAGATTGAAGTGGTGTATTGGAAGCTCATTTTGCAAGTGACTTTTTTTTCGTCCCGACGACCAACAACAGACAGATTGGAAACTCATTCTGCGCATGCGTTAAATGCGTTAAAAAAAAATAACTAGTTAAACCTGTAATTGAATTAACTGAGTTAACGCGTTATTTTTCACAGCACTACTTTAAAGTAGTTACAGATCAACATTTTAATTCATGTGAAGTTTAGTTTCTGATCACTAAGTATTTTAGCTCAGTATTTGGTTTGTCAAATTGAATATTGGAGGCGAACAAATACAATATGTATGAAATAGGAACATTTTGTCATCATAGCCTATCATCATGTCATCATATTCATTAAGACAGTTTTTAATTATGTTGATAACAAACATAATTTGGGGAAGTATGAAGTGTATCCAAAAGACTTGGGGACGCAAGGATTGGTAGACAGTTCTCATGGGAATGAATGGAGTGATATCTCTGTAGATATCATGTTCAAAACCAGGACCGTCTTGCTGTGCTAAACCACTGAGCCACCCCCTTGACGGCCCATGACCTTCAGAAAAATTGCTTTCTGTTTGTGATTACACCGGAGGCAGCCTTCCTCAATGCCATTGTATTTTCATAAATGGAACTTATTCAGCGCTTATTCGTAAGTAAGTCTTGGGTCTTGAGCTTTTTATGTGTACACGGCTAAATTGTGAGTGGAAAGAGTGCAGGTGCACGGAAATTATTAATTTTTTTCATGTCGGTGTTTTGACCTTGTTACATCACATGGTACTTAACTGCTTCTTGAGTGTTGAAAGCCATGCCTTAATACTGTAGGTAACTGAAACACTCCAGTTAATATTGTGGGCAGGGATTTGAGCGTTATGTACTGCGCAGGGTGTGGACACAATAATAGCAACACCTTATCCCTCTTACCTCTCTTATTGGGCCTTTTGGAGCATTAAGAGTTCACAGAGGGTTTCAATCTTTTATGATCAGCTGCTGTGGTCCACACCTCATGCCATGATTTCCAGCCCAACATTTTCTCTTTCTTTCTCAAATGTGCGCCTCCGGGTAGTCTTTGGTCTTCTTCTTCTTCCTTTTCCTTCTGGTGCCCATGTTGTTTTTGTAAGTGTCCAATCATCTTACATATCCTTCACGTCCTCGGTTAGCGGCTTGATAGTGCTGATATGGACTTGCCATTGAATTCGGAGGCTTCTTTGTGGACATTTATTATGGAAGACATCAACTGCTTTGTTGTCTGCTATGTCTGACACCCATATAGCAAGATTGCCACCACTGGTGTTTTGTACAGCTTTAGCTTTGTTCTTCTGGGGTTGTTGTTGGAGCTTTTCCGTGGTCATTTGACGAATATAAAATATAATGGAGATTATTGTTTGAGGAATTGTGACAACACGCATCAGTGGAAATTTAAAGTGTGGATGCAGCTTGCAGAGTAGCGAGCAGACCCAGCTCCGGACAGGGTTGATGGCTAGTTGGCTAGATACGATAATAAGCGAAATGACTCCATTATTCTCACAGTTCTACTCTCGTCTTGAAAACAGCTGAGAGTTTAACATTAGTTTTTTAATGTAACTTAGGCCATTGTGGTTGGCTTCAAAGCTTAAATAACCTAAAACTACAATTTTGTTTTCAGCTGAAGCGTAAGATGGAGCCTCGGGGCAGGTCTTGCATCCTTGTTTTGATTAGATTTTATTTTTCAAAATTGCACAACACAGAGCGCAGACTTTAGTACACAACTAGAATAACTAAAAGCAATATCCTTTGGAGGGTGGCTTTCTTTGTGTACTTATACCCACCTTCTCCATTATTTCTTGCTCCGTCTTCCGTCTCTCCGTCGCTTTGTTGAACACCTAAATTAAAACAGGTGAAATATTGAATTCTGTTTTATGAATGATGCTGCTTGTTGCCTTTGATTTGTTCGTGCAATAATGAAACCCTTATCACTCCTGGGAGCTATTTGGTTGTGAAATTGCTGCACCACAAGCCTGGCACATTAGAAGCCGTGATGTGTTTTGGAGAAGATATACAGTAGCATGTGCGAGTGTGTTGTCATTGTGGGGCTGCGTCTTTGAACACTGATAGGAATAAACCTCGGGCCTGTTTCACGAAGACAGTGCATCATTGTCATAAGAGGAAAAGGTAATTGCCATGACAGTTAACTTGAGTAACATCAACAGAGCAGCATATTTAAAGGTTTTATGATAAAAACATATTATTATGGCTAAAGATAATGAAATAACTTATCATTTCCTCAGAATATATAAAGGCTCATTAGAACTGATTGAAAACAATGACGTGAATAATAAAAGTAGGCTCATCGTTAGGCCATGAATGTGAATTCTTACTGGTAGTTTCAAGGTGTTAAGAAGATTCACTTTAAATTGTTTTCCTGAAAGAGTGTGTTTACCAATATTTCATTACTATTCTTTAAAAAAAAAATCATTAGAAGACAAGAACATGATAAATATTGAATGGAGGACAAAACGCCAAAGTAAGAGGTTTCTTTCAGCAAAAGACAGAACATATTAGACAAAGTTTGGTCGATGGCAGAGAATGCGTATCACTGCACATCATAAGGGAACGCCAGGCAGTGTTTACATTGATAAAACAAATGTCTGTTACTCTGATGTTTAATACTGTTTCTTGTCAAGATCTAACAATAATTGTTCTGCTCTTAGCAATGCTTTGGTCTCCACCAGTCTTAATCTGCTAAATGCTTTACTATGTTTCAGGGATGAAAGAACTTTGCTTCCTAAGTGTACTTGCCTCTTTTAAAACTGGGGTACCTGTGTACACTGAAAGTAATTAATGTGAAAGTAAAGATGAACTGCAGCTGTTCAATCATTACAGTATATACGTGTCTTGTTCTCTGGCTATATGTGTAACGTTCTGTTCCGTTTCTCCTGTGTCTCCTGTCTTGATTGTTTCATCCCCTTCACCTGCCCTCAGCCCCTCCTTTTCCTCTGATTGCTTCATTCCCTTCACCTGCCCTCAGCCACCCTTGTCTGTTTAGTGTCTCATGCCGTACACCTGTTTCCCCCCTGTATATTGTGCCAGTCTTTCCCTTGTCTCCTGCTGAATTGTTGTCTTTAATAATGTCTTCCTTGTGCCCTGTGTATTCCTGACGTGCCTGTTTTGACCCTACCTGCCTGGCCTGACCTCTTTTAGACTTTTTTGGAACCTTTTGCCTTAGTAAATAGTTTTTTTGTTCTTCACATTGAGTCTGGTCCTGTTTCTCTGCACCTGAGCCTCACCCTGTGACGAACCCATGACTAAATGTTGTGTTTTGTTGTGTGGAACACGATACGCCGTGTAATGCAAGACAAATCTCAGAGAAATATGATAAAGGAAAATCAAATCAAATCACATCTAATCAAAATTCCACCAGCAAGCTGTTAACTTTACTTGTCTTTGTTGGTCCTGCAGGTAGCGTCAATGGGCTCATCAGAGCTTTCTTGCTAAAAACTTGCGCTGCTAAAACTAGTCGATTGAATCAAATCTATGTAGCCTGCAGTATTGGTTACCCTGGTGATCCATTCTGGGTGTAAGTAAAATCTGATGACCTAAAGTGAGATTATATAACTATAATTATAATAACTGTAAAATGCAGTTTCCTGTGAAACAAAACAAGTATGCCAGAGGAGTTGTAAGAGTAGTTTCTTCTGATTTTGGGCCAGCACTAGAGTATGTCTCTGGTGTATCATTTGTCTCACATTCAAACAACACGTATTCTCAAAACAATGAGAAATTAATTGAGTTATTTGCTGCATAAGTTATTATTTTAGAAGTATGTTTGTACACTGTTGCAAAAATGCTGGGTAGGATTTCTGGTGACTGGTGTATGTTTGTAACAAAGTTTGAAACTGTAGTATTACTCATGCATGTAGGCATCTGTATACAGCAGCAATAGGCTTCTGCAGATGTACTGTGGAGAAAAAAAAGGGAAGGGAATTGTTTGTGTTGTGCGAGTCATTCCTCATTGTTGATGGTCGAAGAGAAAAACTTTGACTGCAGTGGACATCATGTTTTTTTCGACATGATGTCCAATGCAGTCTTCCTCATCTGCTCCAATAGAAACCTGATTTATTTCACTTAGAGTTGAGAGCCACTGATGCTCAGGTATCTGTTGTTGTGGCCATTTATGATAGGAAAGAGAATTATTAGGCAGATATAGAAACAAAAGAAGATACTGTGTTCTTTTGGAAGCCTCTGCTGTGTGAAATAGGTTTTTTTCAGATTTATTTGTCCACTTGTGTTTTAATGAACTTTCAACAAATTATTTTAAGGATGTTAAACTTTAATACATAATACAGGGGTTTATTAAATTTTGTTCAGTAGGCAATCATTTCTACTCTGAACATTATATTGTGTTCCACTTTTATATCAGAACTGAAATAATTAGTCAATTAACTGATAAACTGATCAACAGAGAATGTATTAGCTTCTATTTTGATCATTAATGATTTGTTACAATAAGTTTTTTTAAATAAAAAATGTAAAAATGCTACATGTTTGCTTGTTCCAGGTTCTCAAATGTGCAGACTGGTGGTTTTCTTTGTCATATAAGACAGTTAACTAAATGTCCTTGGGTTTTGCACTAATAACAATTATTTGAATTCATCACTTTGGGCTCTGGGAAATTATACATAAATTAATGTAGGAAAAAATAGGCACATTTATTGGTATTGAAAATAATCATTAGTTACAGCCCTTACTTACATTCATTTATATAGGCAAGGATCAAGGATTTTCTCTTATTTGACAGAAGTTTGACTGGAAAATGTTAACGTGCAAAAATGAATCTCTAAATTTCCTATCACTTTTGGCATTCATGATTAATTACACTGCTCAGCTTTTACTCTAGTGCATTTTATATCTTATAGTGTAACACCAAATGGTGGACATAATGTCAAATGAAATGCTGAATTGTGTAAATCTGCTGCATAGTTGAACATAGTAATCACAAAAAGTCTTATTATCCCTTCCTTTTACATATGTCTATATTTCTTTCACTGTCATACGGTACAACAGGATGAGAGATGAATCAATATTTGAGATAGCTACTTAATTATGCATTTAAAAGGATGGTGAGCCATTTTGCACTAAGAGCTTCTACATGTAGAGCAAAGCCCTTTCACTGGACCTTCAATGGTTCCGTGGTGTCATTGTGGACCATTACAGTGGAATCAGACCATTTTGATAATGGCTTTCTATTAGTGACCTTGGATGAAAGAATCGCAGACGATCTACATCTAAACTTTTATTGTGTCCTCGCAAGGACGAAGAATTTGGTTTAGAAACTGGCACCTCCCCAAATAGAGGGATCTGTTCATCATTGACGTTGACACACACATATTCACGATACACACATACACACGACAATGTCATTGAACAGTGAGAGGGCAGCAAATCCCCCTCTGACACCAGAGGAATAGAAAGAGCCTAGTAACCTTGTAAAAGACAATCTCTAGGGCCACAAATTAAATGAAATGGCTAATAAAATTACTTGGAATACTGTCCACTTAATAAGAAACAGGCATGTCCCAACTTTAATGCTATTTACCCACCTGACTAAAGTATAACACTGATTTGGCACCTATGTCCAGATTGAACTGGAAAATGACTTGCTAATCTGTTTAGGTATTTGGAGTAATTGGGTCTGGTGCCAGTGAGGGGGATTTCCTTGACTGTTGAAAGTCCCTACTAGTAGTCCATTCCCAGCTCCTTGGTATAATTACTCTGACAGAGCTGTGGCCACAGGGCCTGTGAGCAGGGCTGCTTTTTAAACTGTAAATTATGAAGGATTAGCATTTATGAATTTTAAATCAGGACTGTGGTAGGAGACACTAAAGCTGCTTAGTGATTGCAAACGGCAGCATCTAAGCGGGCGGCTCTACACCCCTCACTCTCCAAGCTGTTCACTGTGTGTTGTTGCTGGTAGTGGTGTAGGTGTGTGTGTGTGTGTTTAAAAGCTTCACATACACACAACATCAAGACTTGGACTCCCAGTCTACGCTTAAAGTGAATAAGAATCTGACATCTTAACATAACATTAGCCCCATCCCATCCTATACTGTGTGTGTGTGTGTGTGTGTGTGGTTGTGTGTGTGTGTGTGTGTGTGTGTGTGCATGCGTGCTTGCGTGTGCATGTGTGTGTTTGCCAACTCATGCGGGGTGCATCTCCCCTGTCACTTTTTCTCTGGCTGGGGTAGTGCGCCTCACTAGCGTGTCACACTATGCAGAATATTCAATGGGTGATTATGTTAATGTGGGACTTGATCCATGTTAAATTATGCATAATGGATTGATGTGGCACAAAGTCATCAATTAGACGGATATCAGCACTAAAAAGTGTGACACAGCATAATATAATTTGTTATGCTGTTTTTGGTTCACACAGAGACAGTAAATGAAATCAGGACCTGACACTCACACACACACACACACACACCTCTGACACAGATTGTGTTTTGATACACAATTTAGCTGTGTGTGCTTGTCAGTTTGTGTTTGTGCATATGAGTATCCATCTTTGTGTGTCAGTGTTGGCCTTGGTTTGTTTTGGATTTACAGTGATCATGCTCTTCAGTCGAGGTGTGAGTCCATGACTGGCATGTAGTGATATTCAGTGGGAGAGGCCTCATATCACACCTCTCGGAGCTGTCTGCACCAGGGTCGCTGAGCCGTGACCTCAAGCCTGCGGTGTTAACTGGTTTAGCCAGGTGGCAGTAGCAGGGGGTGAATGATTTTGTGGGTTGAGCTTTAAAAAAAACCGTGAGCTGATCAACCCCAGAGTGTAGGACAACACATTCTCCTCACCAGGCTTTCACCCACACTTACTGAAACCTTCATAATACAACACTGTATGCACTTGTTTATCTGATGTTTTACTAAATGCTTTCTTCAACGCAGTGCTCACTGCTAAAACAGAATCCCCATGCCACAGGAGTTCTTTGACTAAATAGAAATACAATATTCCCTTTACGTCAGTAGTGGAGAATAACAATGTACATTACCAAAAGTACTATTTTGAGGTACCTTATTTTTTACACTTCTACTCTAAATATTTAGCAAACAAAATCTGCAGGATTTTAATCCTTCATCTGGGAGTAAAATCCACCAATGCTGTAAGTATTCCAACCTAAATTCATTTAAATTAGAAACTGTACATAATCAATTAGGAAACAATATTCAATAATATTTAAAAGTTATATAAAGTATTATAAAACACCATCCACAATATAATTTTTCAGAAAAATAATGATTACTTTGATACTTTGAATACATTTTGCTAATACATTTTTAAATGTTTTACTTATTTAAGATTTTTATTGTGTTTTATTTGTAATAAAATAATTCCCTTAGTGTAGTCTTACTTCTTTTACTTAAATGTGCTAAATGCTATTGCATCCACACGGTTCTCAATATGGCAAAGGCTGAGCCTGCGGCTTGCAGCCAATGGTGCTAGCAGCGCAAATGCAAATGAGCTAGCAATGCAAACAATGGAAAAAGTACTAATAGAGCTAACATTGTTTGCCCGAGGGAGAACCGGGGGCTTGGCGCTATGCTGCTGTCGGGACGGTGTTATCGGCTGTAAAGTGCCGTATACACACTGTAATGTTCTTGTGCAGAGTGTGTGACCTCTGACCTAACATCAAGTTAAACCGACATTCAAGGAAGACAGAGTCGAAGTATGTTTCTTCGAATTGCTTTACTCTTTCATCCTCTAACGTGCATTGAAAACAAAGACAATTCAAACACTTAGTCTACATTCCCAAACAGAGTGGTAATATAAATTTACTTTGCGAAGCACTCACGGCATTGCCTCTTTGATGCTTCTCAGTGAAACATGCTGTCCTCTGCTGCTGATCAACCTGAAGAGCTAAAACCGGCCATTATTTAACTAGAATAACCGGAACCGGATGTGACCGCGCCGGACGTAGTTTAACCGTATGCGATTTAACTGGAAACAAACAAATCATATTGATATTAATTATCTTCTGAAATTAATACAATAACTAAACAGAAATAGAAAATGCCTTAAGACAACATGCACTGCACAGTGCAGAGCGACCAGTAGCTAGCCACTGGAACACGCTCACATGCACTAGCCTGTACCAATAAGCACATGATGCCATTCATCTGCCGGGAATGAATGACTTCCAGTCTCTATCAGATACATAAAGATAATCACCTAGCATAAACCTACAGTACCGTAGGTCACCTGTGATTCCGACAATAAGTAGACAACACAAACTTGTAGGCAACAGAGTCCTCCAAACTAAACAACAAACAGGTCATTGAACAAACAAATTGTGTGCGCAAGTTTGGAGGAGGATGGGGGGGGGGGGTGTTGTATTTTCCTGGTCTCTGTCAGTACATCTTTTATACCTGTTTCATTGTATTGTCATACAAAGAATATTTGTGGAGATCCTCGCTTTATTTGATGCCTTCAGAGGACTCTATCATGAAATGATTGGGCTTCAATGTGAGATTTATGGCTTAAATCTAAAAAAGAATATGAAAAAGGCTCAGCACCACGCAACCACAAAGGACACCTTGCAGAGCTTCTTCTTCTTCTTTTTTTAATCTCTGGTGTTGCTTTTGCAGCTTTGCTCCGGCAAAGCATCCTGACTCTGCGGCATAAGTGGACACATCTTATTGATTTTCTTTCAAGCCGGATTGCATTGATTGCTGTGAATATGGCAGGCGAATCCAGCTGGTTGTGTGTCCATTGGGACAAAGTGGGGAGGCAGACAGGGAGCTGAGGCCGGGTGTGCCACAGCAGGGGGCCAGGCTTCATTACACCAACTAAGAGCCCACTGGCCTGACGCAACCCCTACCACGACCCCCACAATCTCTATCCTCTACTTACCCCCAAATTAAACTGAGAGCTTTTTAATTATTTATCAATACCATGCACTCATTGTGGATCAATCAGTGTGAATGGTTTTTAAACATAATGAAGGATCCTGCTCCAATGGACTTTTGAAAATTGATCGTGATCATTCCCATTATGTCTTAAGTAAGGAGGAGCTCTGGTGACAGTGGTGTTGGTAATTTGGGGTCTGAAGTGGGGCACCCCAGGAGTGCTCCCTTGTCTGAACTGAAGTGTGCTTCAGTATAGCCAAACAGTATCTGTGCTGAGAGGCCATCTCTTCCGTCGCCATTAATCAAGCTCTTAAATAGGACACCTCATCTTATCATCACATCACACTGTTCTCACAGAAGAGGGCAGGCTTCTTCCCTGGCCAGAAGCACCACACACCTCCTCAGAGAACACTTCTCAGAGCAAATTACACAGGTCCTCACCACTCCCAAGGTTTAGTAAAGCTTGATTCATTGTGCTTCTAAGGCCTCCGAATGAACCTAAGCAACCTTAACTTTCCCTCTCTGCCTTCATATTTCTCTCTGGGTGCATCATATCAAGCAGAGTGAGGAGCTATTCCATCTGGAATGATTAGCCAGACACACACAATGAATCTAATGGCATACCATCACATTCAATCACTATGAATTCAGTGGCACAGAGGCAGTAAATAAGACATGGGGTGCAGGTATTTCAAAATGAATTGATGTTCGGAGATGAATTTCCATATTTTAAATTTTACGAAATTAGAAAAAGATCAGCTGTCATTCACTTAGATTTCTGTCCATTCAAGAGCTATGAGTAAACACTCTGATATTGAATTCAGAAGATTGTTTGTGAGGGAACAATCCAACATAAAGCAGGACAGTATAATGAGATTCTTATTTCATCATTTTTTTTCTGGTGGGGGTGGAATTGGATTATAGGGGACTTATTGGTATGTGATATTGTGCACTGCAAAAATAAATTTGCACCTATTCAAATTGAAATCAGAGCTAGGTGCATCAGATAATCCTTTTTAAGATAGTATGAACTGACAGTCCAAGCCCACACACTGGAAATAAATAATCTATCTACAACAAAACAGATATATAGCCTACCTTGCCAAAAGCATTCCAAGATCTTTTTCATCACAAATATTTACCACTCAAGTGAGTAGGTGCTTAATTTTGTTTCTTCTCCTAGAGGCATAAACAGTTGCATCCATATTCAAAGACAATTTGAGGCTGTCTCCCAATCATCATGTCACAAAGAGTCTTAGCAAAAGCACCTTCCCGATAGCTCTGTTTGTCGCTGGATCAGTAAACCTGATTTTGTTTTGAATCCCGGAGCCTTTGGAGACGTCAGGCCGTATCGGCAAAGAACCCTGTGATGGCTGCAGTTTTACAGCATGGCGGATCCAGCTGCTCATGAATCTTTTTGAAATGGCTTATTTCTGAGGGAGTGTTGAGACGTAAGCCTGAAAGAAGGACAAGGTTTAGTGTGAAGATGAACGGTGGGTAGCCGGTGCGAGGATGTGCTCGTGGTGATGTCAGTGGTTGTGGTGAAACTGTGAGAGGCTCTAATGTGAGAAAGGATGAAGCAGAGACAGAGAAAAAGAGAGGGTGGTGTTGGTGTTGGTGGTGGGTGGGTGTAATGTAACCTTGACATGAACCCAAACTAGATGTGAGCTTCAGAAACATTTGTCCTGATGCTGCGGGCATTCATATGAGCAGCTTAGTGCTTTATCTTCCCACTGGCTGAAAACAAGTGGGCCTGCATGATGCCCAGTCTGGGATCTTGTGCATTATAAGCCTGTGGTTCAGGTGGTGTGAGGCCATATCTGTGGCACTTAGCTCTGAGCTGAGGACTTGCTGTGTGTCGTTCTCGCTTCATCTCGACCCTTTGTGTCCTGCTGGAGCATTAAACCAGTTCAGATGCAACAGCAGAGTGGTGCAGGGAGCAAGTGTGGACATGTTGTGAAGGCCGGGCCCATTTTGATAGAGTCACCTTCATATTCCGTGTGCTTCCGTGCACTTCCGTGCTAGAACTTTGTGCATTATGCATTGTGTTGAATTTTTTAGACCAGCCCAACACCTATTATTTGTCCACACAGAGCAGGCCTGCAAACACATGTTGGAGGATGTTGTCCGAGGGTTTAAACATCACAGCCCTTAGCCTTATTAATATTTCAGTTTTTTACAGGTCCTCCCAGTTCTCAACCTAATGCTGTCCTGTCTTTTCTCTCTTTCTCTCTGTCGTCAATGTATTCCATTTGTTTTCCCTGCAATGGGCGCTCCTGGCAAATAAAGCACAAGTTTTGTACAATGTACATAAATAATTAGGATTAGGTAAGGATCATGTTTTTTGTGAGAGGAATAGTTCCGCTTTTTTTTGCTTATTCACTTTAATGGCAAGAGTTAGATGAGAAGATTGAGATAACACAGTCGTACACTAAATAAGGAGCTAAATAAGGAGCTACAGCAGCCAGTTAACTGAGTGTAGCAAAAAGGCTGTAAGCAGGTATATTGTAGGTGGAGTTCACAAATCCCTTTATTCATATATTCTTAATATATCTAGGAAAAAGCCACATTGACATTGAAGATCTCCTTTACAAGAGTGTCCGAGCCAAGACACGCAGACGCACATTAAACTAAGTGTTACACATACAAACACAAATGTTACAAACAATAGCATTTTAGGTCACAGTATGAGTATACCAAAAAAAGACTCACTCAGGTCATCATATCCTGGATCAAATAGGGGCAATTAGCTTAGTCAAAGCATGTACAACCTTTCTCCTCCAACTCCAATCTATGAAAACACTTAATGAGACCAGCTTCTTGACCCAACTCAGTATGCAAAGGATTCCAAATGCAAGAGGCAGCATACCAAAACCTTTGATAGAAAGCACTATGAAAGTAAGTTCACATTTCTGTGAAAGCATAGTTCACAACCAGACCAGGAATCTTGTTCATGACAACTGCACTGGGGTTAATTTTTATATAACTCACCCGTTTGAATCCTATTGTACTTAAAGTTAGGCATAATTGATTTGCGTTTAGTCTGAACACACCTTTGGGCTGCACATTTTGAGAAATCAACAATAACAAAAAAAACATAAGTCACCATGCAAGCCGCCTCCTGTCCTAAATTTGACATATTAACACAATCAATGTGTTATTGTGAATTGTGTAAAACTGCTTTTCGGTACAAAAAGACGGACCACTATCTTAGAAATAGAGTCTGCGTAACAATATTACAGTTTCAGTTCAGTTCTCAGAACAGAATTAAGAGTTACAGCACATTACTTCAATCAACACAAGGTTTTTGTGAGTATGAAACAAACAAGATATAATGTGTTTATTAATAAGCTCCAAGTTGGTTTAATTCCTGTTTTCAGTCGTTATGCTCAGCTAAGCGCTGTCTCCTGGCTGTAGCTTAATGTTTGACAGACAGACATCAGAGTGGCATCAATCTTCTCATCGAACTCTCGGCAATAAGTCAATAGACAATAAGTGTATTTCCCAGAATGTTCATCACATTGTAAAGGGAGTGACAACTGTGAAAACCTTGTTCCTTCTCTCAGTGTGAAGTAGCCAACAAACACATTGAGGTGCCCACGCTGACAGAAAAAAAACTTATTTGGCTTGTAATGAGTGACCTTTCCATGAAGCAGCAAACATGCATTTTTTTAACGCCAAGGCATAAATAGCTGAGCTACATAACAATTAAGGTAACCTTTCTGTTTGAATAAGAGGCAATTGCTCAGAGAACTGCAATAACATGAATGATAAATTATTTTTGTAACCCGGTGCACAGACGGAGAAGAATAAGGAACAATGAAGTGGGGGAGGGAGAAGTAGCGCCTTGTCTCAATTGTAAATCCCAGTTATAATGCCTCGTTAAAAAGATTTGGCAAGGCGAAACAGAAGCAGACACAGTCTCTCTTTCTTAAAGGTAGACAGGTCTCAGTGGGATTCATTAATGTGTGTCCCGGTGGTAGTCTTCCTCTTACAGCACAATCGCCTGGGTTAGCACCAATCCTAAAATTACACCTAATTGGACAATTACTCAAACTCAGAAACCTCCTGCAATAAGCCACCAAGGCCCCTAATAAACACCTTGTCTTCTAATAAAAACAAGGAAGTCATTTGCGTCACCCAAGAGGCCCAATTTTTGTTTTTTATCTGTGCTAAATTTATTTTTTAAATAATTGCATGAGCTATGAATGAGAATAATAAAAATGTAGCAGAGAAGGGGGAAAGAAAGTGTGTGAGGGAGAAAAAAGCACAGAAATGCAAACCCTACCTTAGGCTCAGTGTTGCAGCCTGCTCTCCTGGGGGAGAGCTCATTTGTTCCACAGATAAGCGCACTGCACACTGCACTACTGTAATGTTATTGCTGTCATACCATAATGAAATAATTACTGTTTTGTCTTCCTTTCATCCAACCAAGCCCATCCTTTTCTCTCTGCTTTGACCCCTCCCCCAAAAATATTGGTCAGTCATATTTCTTCCACATGTTAAACCTTAATTAAACCGTGATAATAGATTTTCTTTTAGCCTCATCTTCATTGCATCCATTCATGGTCGCTTACAGTGGCTGTTAGACAAATATACTTCTGTGAAGTTAAGAAAAAGTTTGACATTTAGGAAAAATAGGGATACTTAAATTCTTTCCAAGGGTCAGATGAGAATATTATGAAATATCATTGTCCGTTCAATATGAAGCCACAGATAATAGACTGCGCTTAGTTTAGCATAAAGACTGGGAACGGGTGGAAACTTGGCTCTGTCCAACGTTGAGAGGTGCTGGGAGGCAGATTATTTTAACCTCCAGTCAGAACCAGGCTATCTGTTTGGAGCAAAAAGGCCAATAAGTGTATTTCCCAAAATGTTCAACGAGATGTTAATCTCGTCACTAGTCACCCACCCAGACACCTCTGGTACTGCGGTTCAGACGGAGTTCCACATTCAAAAATATTTGTATAAATATATGTGATTATTTCACAGCTCTGAATTTCTCTGTTTATATAATTCCCAAGAGGCCTGGAGGTGGGGTTTACTGTGGCCGAGAACTTGGAGAGTCCTCTTTTTTCTTCCTTGGTTGCCTGACCTTTCTGTGGTGTGCACCACTCTGGAAAGTTAACAACCATTATCACATCCTGCTACTAACGTTAGACAAAAAGAGATGAATAAATAATCATAGCTGACCTCGCACAACCAGGGACAGCGGTCTAACACCTCCACTGGCAAGGGTTCATCAAGATGCCACTCTCCTGCCATTAGAGAAGGAAGAGGAGAAAAGAAAAAAAGGAAAACAACAGGAAGAGGGGACGAGAACCCACAAGAGGTGGACAGTGACAAATGGTGTGGGAAAACAGCACAGGCAGCCATCTGAAGGGAAGACAAGAGTAATACTCACAAATAATTAACTGGGTAAATATTGGATAGCAGACTGACTAATTACTTCACACGTCTCACTGCGCTCTCATTATTGTTGCTGTCGCAGTTAACCCTTTCCCACAAGGCGGGGCTGTGCAATGAGCTTGACTCTTTACAGGAGAGAGGATCACTTACTTTTCAGTATTTTTATTTATTCATGCAGTTGAAAAATAGAGAAGAACACACAAGAGACACATCAGGAAGGCGTCAAGCCAAGGCCAGTCAAGAGAACCATGAGAGGAAATATTTTAAATGACCTTACTTATTTTAGCTTATCACCTGCACATTGTAAAGCAGTTACATGACTGAGAATAATTTATGTTCTCTCCATCTAAGTCTCAAATACACTATGCTATCACTAAACAAACAAAGAAGTCAAAAAGAAGTATCAGTTTAAAAAAATGAAATAAAATCTTCACTCAACTTTGTATGAGCTTTCAACCACATCTCAGTCTGTCTATAGGAGGATGGAGTTTGCTCGGTTGCCATGGAGATAACTCAGATACTCAAGTCGTTCTAACAATGCTCAAACTACAACAATGTTTAAAAAAAGTCACATTACACTTAAGTCAATGACATTTATTTTAGCCCAACCCATGGTGTAAGTAATGCCATGCTATCGTATTGGTGATGGCCTTTTTACAGGCTTCTGACGACCGTCCTGAGGAAGAGTGTGGTGTGATGGTGCGGAGTAGTGGCAAAGGGTAACTTATCTGAACAGCCAGTCACAGATTAGCTAGCACATCACATGTTAAAAAAAAGCTCAGGCTAATTGTCTAAAAATATATCTAAAAAGTAACAAAAAAGATATTCACCTCTGTCTTCGAGAGATACCTTCCTCTCTCTCTCCTTTCATTCCTTCACTTTCCCCAGACATTGGTCAACACATTGTCATATTTGACATTGGTCTTGAGTCCAGTATTTTATTTGTTGAGGAAGTAACTGTTTGGACTGAGTAAATAGCAGGATGGGAGAGATAGAATAGAGCGGTTCTGACCAATTAAAGAGCTCAAGCTCTCTAACGAGCACAGGGTTAAGTGTGAAGAACGAGCTGGAGGGAGTATGTTTAGCCATAACTTATTGAGAAAAATGTGGAAAACTCTGACTACAGGGGTGGACGGCAGGAGAAATAGATTAGGTGGTTTGTGACGTTTTTCCACCATGACATCTGGTCCCTGTTCTTGGTAGCTGATATGAATCCGAGCAGACTGCAGCTGTCATGCTCTGTGACGTACATGGGGCCCTGAACAGATATACATTGAGTTGAGTGTTCCTTTAAGACCAGAGGGTGTGGATATGAGCTGTTTGTTCCTCAATGCTAGTTCATCTCACATCGGAGTTCCGACCGACAGTCCTCAGGTAAACTGGTGAATCTGCTCACACAAGGACGTTTCTCCAATAATCTGCAAGCCGGTGGTTAATGACAGCAGCTGTGAGGCAGGCATGCACCACTTCTAAGCTGATTTAAGTTTAACGAGCCACTCCAGAGTGCTATTGATTCAAATCCATATTTGACAGGATACACTGTGAGCATATATTAAATGGATAAGAACACCCATTGGACACTCAGAGACCATTGGTGAATGAAAGAGACGGCATTAAGCACAGATAGGATGTCTTTTGTTGAGTGATCAGAGTGTTACCAGTGTGTAGTCTGTACATGGATCATAGCTCTATGTTAAAACTTGCTGTTGACAATTTATTGTTAAAGAAAAAGATAAATACATTTAACAACCATTATAATTCTCCTCTACATCTAACCTGCCAACAGCATGTTTTAAACGGATTTCAAATGCATTTGTTGTTTAATCTTCCATAGCCTACTATTGAAGTGAGTATAATTAAACGTTTACAGCCTGCATGTCTCCTTTCAACTGTTGACAGCGGCAAGTCTCAAAGATGACTATCATTTTGTAAAAAATAGTAATTAGCATATCACAAGAATGTTTGATTCAGACATTTTCCCGGAAAAGCTAAACAGCACGGCTCATTTTGAATTTGTTGAGTTGTAGGTTACACATATGAATCAAGTGTTGCTGTTTTACATCCAAGCTGCTGAAGGACAAAGTTCTCCAAAGGTGAAAATGCTCTTCCATTTTATCAGTTGTTCTTCCTTCTTCCTCCTTCACCTTACAAACCAATGAGATGTCAATCAGTGAATACGTTGTTGTGATATAATGGTCCAGAGCTTCAGCATTAACAGTCACAGCTCAAAACAGGATTAGTTGTTATTTTGGGAGTTTATTCTTTAAATATTATTTTGTCCAACAGCATATTCAAACGATGAAATATTTGTATATGTACATATAAAATATACCCAGTAAAACAATATTTTTTACAAAAATATATCCGCTGAACATTACCTGAGTCATAACAAAGTAAAACAACAGAAACTCGTGACCTGCTGCCTCTGCGCCATAATCCTCATGACTGAGCGAGTCACCAGAGGGCTTAAGGAGAAGAGCGGCAGCGTGGTAACTTTTAGTTCTGTATCCTTGCTTTTCGGATCTTTTTTTCTTCATGGTAAATCATGTGAGATGAAATTAAAAAGTGTCCGTTTGATTACATGCATTTCGGAAGTGAGGATAACAAATGTCTTCAAAATCGACTATGAGTTGGAATCTGTTTTCCCCACCAACCCTACTGACAGCGTCCTAATGCTGCCACATTAAAGTGGTTTTCCAGCGTGTGTGATGCAGCTTTAACTAGGTCCCGGGGGCATTGTTAGTTATCATTGCCTACTGCTGGAGTGAGCCCCAGTGAAAGCAATTTTAGCTTTCCTCCCAATCAGTGGTGCAACATGAGAGCTGGCCAACGAGAACAAACGGCCCGGCTCACCACTTCCCGCCGCCGATCTTATCTGAAATGCTGCTCCTGTCCCGAAAGGGCCTACTAACGCAACAGCCCATCCCCTCCTTTAAAAAGACATGAGATGGTTGGCCCCGGGCCTCCCAATTCATGCAGATATCCGTAAATTAGACTCATAGAGACAGACCAAAACATACTCTGAGGGTATTAGACATGAGCACTTATGCCACTGAACATATGAGAGGCTTTCCGGCAGTGCAGAGGGTATATGATCAAAATACATGAAAAAGTCATCATGAAGTCGATGCCGAGGTTTTACATGTTTCTATTTTGGCCTGCATCAAAACACTCGTACCTACGGGCAAGGGAAATTCAAATCGCAAATAATGATTTTTCTACCTGCCGCCAGTGGTGTATTTATTTCTTGCAGTGGACAAAATGTTTACCAAGAAGACGGCGCTACCATTAGCAAGGCGTAAGTGATTTGAAGAGCAGGCGCGTGCACAGATAGACCCCTAGTGGTGCTCAAGCACCGGCCCTTTTGCCCTGGATGAAAAAAGTGCCCTTTCTGCTGAAGACACATTTTTTCTTCATTAATAAGTATTTAAGAATAAAAATTACTCTGTCATCAATTCCCCCCAAATGTGTTTTGATATCTGACGGAGCATTTATTTGAGTTCTTGTGAGAATTTCACCCCGACATGCTACGCGGCCCTCACGAGCCCCCGCCCCTCCCTCCTCCTCCTCCTCCTTATTATATAGCTTTTTTTGCTCCTATATCATTTTATAAATGAAAATGAATTGTAATTGTTAATAGGAAACATGTCATTTTGTTCAGCTCTCGTGTCTTCTCACGACGCAATGTGTTTCAGGTGTTGCGTAGCAACCAATTACTTGCTAACTTCAAGTTAGTGATCAATAGAAAAATCATTTTGGCGATGGGTGCCCTTTTTGGGGGGTTTGAGTACCTGAACCCCAACATGTCTGAGCACGTGCCTGCTGAAGAACGTGAGTCGAAGTTGTTTTTACCAGGTCCTGAGTATATATGCTTTTAGATGGATGGCCCCACTGATTCCTCGTGATCAGTATGAGTGTGGTGGTTAACTCTGCTAATGCTATCGCTTATGTATCATAACAACTCAAGGAGAAAAACGTTTTAAAACAGTTGATGCAATTACCATACGTGTACTAGCGAGTGCAAGGGTGAGTATAAGTATAACATTATTCCTAATTAAATAATACACGCATAAGGGTTCACAAATGTAGTTTTATCTGTATATAAATGACTCCATGAAAATACTTTTCAATGTACAGTGTAGTGATCAGTGTATATAAAATGTAAACATAATCCACATATTCAAAGAAAAGACTCAAGTATATATGTTGGATGTACACACTAATGTTTAGCATTTATTTAAAACGCTAAATATTGGTGTGTACATCTTTTGGGGATTGTTGGTCTCTCCTGACATCAATTGATTTACAATTTCATTTTTTGTTATGATGTCTCCTTAATTTTAAGCCAATCACATGAGTGTAATTGGTCCAGACGGTTTACTCTTACATATAAATATATATCAAAACCAAACATAGTTAGTGGCTGGGGATTGGTGATGGACTTGTTACCGAGGATTCCTTTCCACAATGCTCTTATTTTCCCACCAAGGCAATGACGTATATGATAAACTCATGGGGCTTATTTGAGTATGAAGGAGACATCTAATTGGTTACAGATAATTCCCTGTTGAAAAAGACACATTTGGGAATCAAGTCACGTTGGGGTAGTCCCAAAAATAAACACGACCCAAAGTTCATAAATGACAAGCAGTTTGTAAATGCTGTTTCATCAGTTGGAATATAAATGGAACATCAAAATGTGGATTATTTTAACATTTATAAACTTTTATTTAATAGATGTCATTCATATATGAATCAAAAAATACAATTGTTAATCCTTCTGTATGCGTTCATTAATATTGAGACTGATCCGACTCGATAAATGAGTGAGTGAGAGCCACGCTACTGTCAAAACAACCAATTTCTCCGGTTCTCTGAACTGAATCCAAATGTGAAGGAATCAATTAATCTTAGCGAGGGCAGTCCTTTATGTGTTTATCCACCAGCAGGCAGGCTGCAAATGGACTGCTGCTGATGTTCTGAGCACTAGAGCAAACACACACACACACACACACACATTAAAAGACAATAGCCATTGTTATTTATGTTACAATCATAACCCAAATTGTGGATAATAATGTTACATTTTAGACAGCCTTTTTAGAACACCATCATCATTATAACCATTCTGTGTTAATGCAGTTGTAGGCAAGTTCTGTTGGGCTAGTGGGAGACACATCTTGGACATCAGAGCTTCCCGTTGAACGTTAGGTAATAAACCTTCACGATGCAAGATGCTACAAAATTCACATTCTCATTTCAATGGGTATGCTTATTGCTGGTCTTCCAGGTTTAATCTCCTAAAAATGCTGTTTGAGGTATTGTTATTTTCTCTAACCAAGTGATAATATCCAACTTTCCAATAATACAGTAAATAATATCGTAAAAAGGAGAGAAAAAAATTATGGAAAAGAGAACATTATAATATTGCAATGACAAGAACAGAAACTAATGTTCGCCTGGATAGTATGAAATGTACAAAAATGAGCTACAACGTTAAAAAAAACACCTAGACACAACACTTGAATCTAATAATTTGTACTCTTCACATGTAGGCAATGATATAAATAAAAAACATTTTGGTGCCTTCATGGTGAACAAAGCTCTAATTACTTCTCCCTCACCCGCTAACGCTTTTATAGGCTTTGCCAGGCTCCTGTTCCTCTACTCCATTCTTCTACTTCCTCTTTCCAGAGTGCCGTGATTTTGCTAATATCGGATGTCAGATAGTCCAGGTGTACGAAAAAGAGAGTGGTCTTCGAGACAGGCTGAGTTATGTGGCTGCCTGAGGTCTTATTACCAGCGCGCTGCCTACAGGCAGTTTAGCCATTGGGGAATACATTGAGCATCGCTCATACATTACCTCAACTTAAACAGCTGATCAATACTGGATATTTTGTGAGTTCTCACAAATAGAAATCACTCCGTGACACTTACCATGGGATTCATCCTGCTGCTCCACCCACAGACATTGCTTTTTCACCAGTAACCTCCTCTGATAGGATTATCGAAGCACTGCAGCAGTCAGCTGTGTGCTTGTTTTTAATTTAACACTTTAAAGTTTTATTTTTAAAGAACCAGTTAAAGACACTTTAATAAGCGTCGATTTCAGTGTGCTTGTCTGTATATATTGCAGATTTCATGCATCAGAAAATAATCATTTCTTGGCACAGTGGGTCACAATTGAGTTTGTGGAGGTTGATGATTAAGATAAAAACACATTGTGGTGTATTGAGGTAAGTGACCTGCCGCTCTGTTCAGATAAGACTCCAATTAATCCAGGCTGAATTGCAGTAAAATAAAGATAATTGCTAAATCACCAGGCTACATTGCTTTGATAGATTTTTGTTACTCAATGTTATTGCTGCGAGGAATAAGAAATTAAATGGATTATATCACAGCATTTTCAGATGGATAACAACTGCTTTTAAATAACCGCAAGAGCAATTTCATCAGCCCTGCAATTCGAGAAGCCACTGACAGGCACTGCATGATTCAAATTGAACTTGCTCTCATCATTTTAATAAAGCGCTTCAGTCTTCACCCCCAACAGCACACACACACGCAAACACACAAATTGGTGCACAACATAGGCTCTATTTTATATGGGAAAATAAACACATTTATAACAATCTACAGAGAGCTGCATCTGTTTTTAAAATGCGATGAAGCGTTTTGAACGACCACGTAAAACAATGAGAGAATTCCAACTCGCTGTCATCCAGCATTTTGATTTCAACTTTTGTGTCTTTCGGGCCCTTGGTGAGCAGCCGCACAAAATCAGGAAAAAGTATGGACATACAGTAAGTCTTCAATAAACATTCCGCACAAGAATTGTGTTTTATTTGCTGTGTTTGAAGTTCAGGGTTTCAAAACAGTAAATAGTGGACAAGTAATCAAAGGCATGTGACGAGAGATTTCACGGGTGGTTATCTCCAGGTCCTTGCTGCCATTTCTGTGTGTGCCGAGAGATTGTGGAGAGCTCAGCGTGCCAAGCGCCCAGGGCTGCTGCAGTGGCTGCTCTCCTTTAAAACCATGCTGGCACAGAGCCCCCTATCGAAGCCAAGGCCTGACTCCGTAAGCATTCATTATGGCATCCATTAGAATAAACATCTCAACCTCCCACAAGACCGGCTCCCTCGTTTTTAAGTGCCGTTTGACAAGGCTACATCCAAGCTGCAAAATGAGAAGAGGGCCCACATTTTATTGTATTTATTTATTCATTTCTGTATTTAGACCATTTTTCAGACAGAATCCTCTCACTGTTTTTACATGAAGAGCTTTTAAATGTTTGTCTCCAAATGTTCCTGTCCCTGTGGAAAACTGACAGTAACAGAGTGGAAAAGGGCCAATTGCTAATCTGTGTTTTTCTTAAGTGCAGGGCCACGACGGTATGCATTGCATTTGTGCCAACACTTAAACATTTTCATATAGAATATACAACGTTTTAGCCAGTTAAATCTGTTTCGTGCATGGCATGAGAAATGTTTGAGCACAGAAAATAATGCAGAAAGGAACTTAAATCCAAAGTGTCCAGAAAGCCTTTGTTCTTATCTGAAGGACACATCTAGAGACTAAGTTTAATCAAGGTGGGCGACAGAGTGCAGAGTGCTTATTGAAGCAATCAATACAGGCAGGCTGATGGTCAATATTCCACAATCCTCATGAAAGAATTTGCCAGTTTAGAAACATCATAAATAATGCAAAATCAAGTTTGGTTATTAGTAATAGATACACAGTAAGTACACAAGATGCCCATACTGAGTATGTACTGAGTTTGGGCTTGTAAAAGATTACAAGAGTGAAGAGTCCAAAAACTAATGACGGACACAACATGCTGCTTCGGGTCTGGTTTAACACCTCTCTTGTTGAAGACAGATCAACTTGAGATCCAGAGTTTTCATCTGAAGCTCTAAATTAGAAAAGAGGGGATCACAATAACAGAGTGCGTCTCTTTCCCTGCTGCAGCTGCTCTTCTGCCAACAAAGCCTGTTTGGGTAGCACAACAAAAGAGAGCACTGAAACAAAACACCAGGCATTATCATCACCATTATAGCAACAGCAGTAATAACAACAACAAAGGGCATCCTGAGATATCAAGTCACATTTGTTTCCCCTCTTGTTGTATGAAACGTACTGTAATAAGGCCGCCTTTCCACTTTCATTTGGAGTGCCGGGCTTGACAGCGGGCCACGGACAGGAGGGTTTCATCAGCTCGCTTTTTACCCAGCCAACTTCACTCTCAACCTAACTAGGCCAACAGGCTTGACATTTTGCGTTGGAGTACGAAGTCCCACATAAATGAAATGCAGATGATTGGTAAAATGATATGATACACAAAAGCAAGTGTCATCAGGCTGTCATGTCTGCCTTGTTCCCCCTTGGTGTGTAGTGGCACGCCTTGGGCCACGTCGACTCCCCGTCCCTCCCACCCTCTCTTCAAATGCAGTCCAGGGTTGTCTGGCTGGCTGGCTGACTGACAGGCAGAGGGAGAGATGAACTGGAGAGACCAGCAGTCAACAACTCATAAGTAAATCTTTTTAAGAGTAAAAGTGAAAAAGACGCCAAGACAGTGACTATAAAACTTTAACAAGAGAGTCACAAAGGAAGAGAAAGCCATGCTGGAGTGTGTGAAGAAGACAAGAATGAGTGTTTTACAGATTATGGGACTATTTTCCCTTCTTTTACCCCTCAGCCAGTGTCTGAATTTCAGATTGTCTCACTTTACAACTCATTTCTGCCTTGATGCTGTCGCTCTAGCTATCACATGCGCCTAAATGTAATTTTTCAATTTAGTAAACAACTCTGCAGTGCTGAAAGATAGACATCATATTAGATCAAAGGTACTTTTCTTCCTCCTTCCCTAACAATGGCTCCAGATCATTTGAATACAAGCTGATTTCAGTTGGGCTTTTGTATTTTGACTTGGGCCTACAACTGATTCAGGCGAATGTGATGAAATTCCGACAAATCCTTGCTTTCGGTCTGTGAGTACGCGGTTGCTTTTTGTTTATACATGGATCTATATTTTATTATAGTTATCTTGAACTTATTTTCTGATAATAATTGAGCTAAACAATATCTCACCACAAACCTCTGCCTTCTAGTTAAACGCTCCTCCACAAGCAAAAGGGGGAGCAGTGAGGAAAAAAACAGACTGGTGTTGTTTCTTGGAAATTAAGCAAATTGGATCATTTGCTGCTTGGATGCAGTAGAATGATGTTCCTCCTCTTCAAATTTACAAGTAAAGTACCTAATAATGCCAAGCAATTAGGAAGGACTGCCACTACACAACAGGGACTGGAGTGATTGCTAATGTGGATTAGGCTGCATTATCCAGCCCGTGGAAGGAGAGGGGTCGACACTGAAAAGTGGTGTTATACGAGCACCAAGGACAATGCCTTAAATGCCACACTTCAGCGGCGAGAAGGGATTTGTCTCTAATTAATTTCTAAAGATTCCTGTTGTCCGTGTTTCTGAAGGCCAGCCTGGTGGAAACTCAACACTGAAGTGCCCTCCAGTAGTTAAAGCCATGGAAAAATGTTTTATCTTTTGCTTACAACTCTCTCATACTACATTATCTACAGTATTTCTACCTTTTATATTAATGATACTAAAAAACATGTAACTGTTGCAGTTAAAGGTTTTAGACTTACAGTATAAAGAAATAAACCTTTGTATTGTCTATACATAAGTAAACTCTTTAGTTAATTAAAATACACTGAAGACATCTGCTTATTTATGTGACAGTTAAAGGACCATTTTCTTTTTAGATTTTAAAAAGGAAAATCTTCAGCATTCTCTCCGTTTCCTAAACTTTGCACCACGAATGTGTTATTCTCTCATCAGAGAAATGACTGCAGGGCAGTTTATCTGAGCTCTGCCATCTGACGAAAGGGTTTAGTGGCGACGAGGGATGTGGTTCTGGATGACAGATTTTAATTACAGGAACAGAGGCTAGTGACACTCGGATGACCAGTCGCAGCTTACCATCAGCCAATCACCGCTCATAACCAGATGATGAGCACAGATCGACCAATTAGCTGTGAAAGGGCAGCAGTGCCACACGCGCTATGCAGTATGATCTTCATTGTAGGTGCAAATCTCAGAAGACAGACTTCACGTCAAAGGGGCTAACACGTTGGTCTATAAACAGGCCTGCGTATCTTCAAGGCCCATGTAACAGGTCTGAAACAGGTTTTGCAGCCATGCTGTGTAATCACGTTGTAATCAAGATTAGTCTTCCTGAAATGTTGTTTGAATTGTAGATTTCACTTAATGTCGTTTTATTTAACAATATTGTAATGGTATACTTACTATCATGGTGTTTCTCTCCTTACACAGTGTATACAATATTTATTTTACACATAACTAGTCAGGGGTCCCCCGAGGCAAACCGTTGCTACGTTTGCTATCACAGTGCTCAGTGCTCTGGTGATAAGACAATCATTGGGGTTTTTATTCATTCAATTTAATAACACTTCAAGGAATATTCACAGCGTGAGCATAAGATGCACATAAATCATAAAGTTATTAAAACTAGATTTTCACTCTGGGCTCTCCTACAAGACAGGGACATTAGTGAATAAGATAATCATGTAGGACCCTGCTATTATTGATGATTTTATCATAAATATGATGATAATATGTGCAAATTCCCTTACAAATATTCAAATTACAAAAAAATATATTGACATGCAGTACACCTGGAGCTTTTGGGACCCAAAGGGGCCACAATGCATTTGTATGCTTCATTCTACTATCCAACATGTTTCTGGCCAAAGACATCCAGGCATCTGGGTGATTATTTTTCAACCAGATGTCTGTTTTACCAAATATAGCCCATACATCACCTGCACATCTGTTCACTATATCCGAGGCCCTGTGCTATTTTATAATACTATGTCACTGTGTGAGAGAAAATTCCCTTTTATGTTCTGTTCAAGCTGTTTTCACTACGTCCGTCACCACTTGTACTCGATGTGCCTGTTATCAACAGACACCATTGTGAGTTCAAAATAGTTTACTACAGAATACACAACAACTTTCAGCAGCTTGCTTCAGTGCTTGATTGCTCACGCGTGTGCTGTTGCTATAGTGAGTGTTGTTAATATCGTGACTGCGATCACATTTGCTTTAGACCAGTGGTTGCTCCTGCACTGTGAGTGTGATATGCTCAGGCCAACAGCAGCGTAGGCCGTACACGGTGCAGAGAGTAGAACCAGAGCGGCGGCGTTCTCGTTATTCTGCAGTCGCAGCCTGCTAGTCTGTAGATATATAAGCATTTAGGCGAGAGGCTGGAAGTAGTGCAGTGTGAATGGTAACACCCACGACAAATTACATGGCGAGAGAAGAGGGGCTTCTCCCCCGCTGAGCCATGGTGGCGTCACAGGGGCGGAAAATGACAATTCCTTGAAAAGGTCAGACAAGACGGCGGCACTGTGATACGAGTTTACAGCCAATCTGACAATCTTAATTCAAATCATGACATTCCCCTAAAAAGTGGAACGTTTTCATCTCCCCATGTCAGAACAGCAGTCTGACCTTTAGCATGTAAGAACTTCACTGAGTTTTAACAAATGCTAATCAGAGCCCTTCATTACTAGGGTCACGTTACACGCACACCTTCATCTGCAAGTCATGCATTTCACATTGAGAATCAAAATAGTAATACGACTTTGGTCATGTTCTATTATTTCACCTGTATTTTCTATCAATTGAGCCCTCTCTAATGGCATGATGGATTGCAATATGAGAAAGGGGTCGTGATGAAAAGAGTGATGCCTTTTGTCAAATTGTGTACCATTTAGTAATTGTGAGTTTTAAATACACTTGTATCCTCACAGTGTAGAGCCAGTCAGTAGGTCTATTTCCTCTTAGTTTCCCCATATCGGGGATTTTACCTCCTGAACTGGAAGAAAGTATTTGACAATGAATTTCATGCTTCAACCAGCCCCTACCCGCATGGCCAGTGTCGCCCCACACCTTAATACCACTGCAGATGAAATGTCATGGAATATTTACCTGCACAGTTACAAAGCCTACTTTATTTTATTTTTTTATTCATCCAAATTAGATTATATCAAGGTTCTGAAGTTTTTAAAAAAAAGTCTGATTGTATAAAAGTTTATGAGACTGAGATTATGATACTTCTCACTTGATTTATTACCCTCAGTACATTTTTTAAACATGTTTATTGTCTCTGACCCTAGTTTGAAGTCTTCTTCGTTCCAGCATGATGTTTATTTAGTAAATGATGGTACCATTTGGAGTAAAATAGACAATAAAGCAGGGTATAAAGAAGAATCAAAATAGTTTATAACATCATACAAACTGATTTAGTGCCCCCTACACACAGATATTGCACAATTCGGAACCAAGCCAACCAACCGCTTATAAAACCTTGTTAAAAGACAAGGTTTTTTAAGTTATCCTGTTTCTATTGGAGCGTCTCTGTGTCACCAGTAACATCGAGGTCATCTCCCAATCCCTATGCATGGAATAAAATAGTTTGTTGAACTAAAAGTTAAGTTGCTCCAGATTTACATGAAGCGAAAGCCAAGAACCTAAGTGACGGTTCAAATATTCACAGAAACAGCCACAATACATTCTCCAGTGTGCCCTGATCTGTGTTAAAGTGAAACGATCCCGAGCTCTGGATGAAAACCAAACATAGGCAGCAATACCAACGGGATACTGTGTGGACCCGGGGAGATAGGGCAGCGAAGCCTGCCTCACAGCTGGGTGCCCAGATTAATAGGCAAGATAGACACAGTGTATGTGTTTACTCGTCACTCTGATTGTGCCTGTCTGAGACAAAGGCTTTATTTAAACAGGTCAGCATGGTAGATGACTGTATGAGAAGCATTATAAATGAAGATAGGCTGAGAGGCCGCAGTCAGCATAATGATGTATACTCCATCACATCAGCCTTGTCTAAGCCACCCCTGCCTTTTGAATTTTTAAATCGATTTACAGTATCAAGCACAACTCCCCATTCTCCTCCAAAAACCATCCCACCACTTCAGAGAAAAAGGCCCTTAATATATGAAATACCTCTGCTGCTGTGTCATTTGAGGAGCTTTCAGGTTTTACAAGAAGCAGCACTTCAGGATGTGACCCAGTGCCGTGCATATCTTCTGTCTCATTGCAACGTTTCTCTTGCCGAGGTTAATGATATTGACACCCGGTGCCCTCGGCCTGCTTAACAGACAGTTACCCTGCACTCCTCCCTCTTTTCTCTCCGCGTGTCGCCAACCTGCAGCCTAACATCTCCACGGCTGAAAACAGCAATTTCACTTAGCATGTGTAGCCAGGGGAAAGTTATCAAGCAGCAGAGTGGTCACCTGTGCTTTTCAAGGCTGTTCATACGCAAGGTCATACGCTCAGCAATGAGCTGCATCTACTTGGTCTGTCAGGCGGAGCCTGTGAGGGATTAATTGCCTCTTCTTTGTCTCATTCATTTATTTTCTGTTTTATATAAGGTGCTTGCTGATCATTATAAGTACTTTTCATATGGTGCGGCGTATATTTTAACCAATCCTAATTATTTAATGACGAGCAAACACAAGCCAAATCGTAGGACCTATCTTTAAATCTGTGCCCTCATGCATTTTTAATTGAACACGATTGTAGCATTAACAGCTGAATATGCAGCCAGCCTTTTCTCACATTAGTCTCAGCCTTAAGTGAAAGTGCCTTAAATTAAAAGGCTATAGAAATCAATACAAGTGGCATCCATGAGAGAGCACATATCTTCGACAGCCTGTCTCCTAATGCATCACTCACCACATGCTCTGCTCTTGTGTCTAAAAGCACTTAATGTGCAATAAGAAGCCGCCCACCTCAGATGTTGCCAAATACTGGAGATGGCCTGTCTAAGGAAGCTTAAAAGTTCGGTCTAATGCTACATTAATGGATTATCTAGCCACGCCTCTTTGTAAGGGTGAAATTTATCATGCTGAGAAGCGCTGTCAAAAGATGTTTAATGGAAGCTGGCATGCAACAAAGTCAAATCTAACGTCCAGCTTGTATATGAACATGAATATGCAACAAAAACATGTTGAAAAAGTGCTTACAGAACTGCTTTTAGAATGAGTTCAACATTTAGCACATTCATTCAATATAGTATATTCTGCATGTTGCCTGGATGATCATAGAGTGCTGAAGAGGCCTTCATAATATATATTTTAAACCACATCCAAATCAAATTCACTTCGGAGAGAACGAAGAGGATGATCGGTAGACTCCGAATTGAAGCTATCTGACACGAACAGAGATGGAGGTCTGAGTTGCCCACTGCAGCTCATTTCCACGAGACAATTTGATACAGATTTCTTACTGGCAGAAGATCGTCTGTTTGACTTCCTCTTAAAGGTGTTGTTCCTTTCTTTGTAGGTATTCCTCATCTTCCTTCAATCGGAGGCTTTCTCCCAGACACAAACACACAGATTTGTAAGAGCCAAAATAGTGAATCTGCAGCGCCGGCGGGATAGGCTGCGTAGGACTGCATGAAAAGAACTCATTATAAGTGTGACTCACACACAGAGACGCTGCATCTTGCACTGAGTTGAGATTACTTGTGACCAAATCCGAGACTGTTGTCCAAAAAACATGTTTGTAATTGCTCCAGCACACGCACGCACACTTGTGTACACTTGCAGACACCTGTGCACACACACATACACACACTCCGTTGCACAAGAACTTCCCTCATAGAGTGAGAGTCAAAACTAAAAAATAGATGAGATCTTTGTCACTCAAATGGCTGTAGGATTCTAAAGTGCTGTCAGAGTAGGGATGAGGCCAACATGCATTATGGAAGACAGCGCCTTGCTAATCGCCTCGGCTCTCTGCCTGGACCACGGCACAAAACTGTCTAATGGAGTTGAAGACATGGTAATTTCTCTGGAAACCTAAGATTCTTTAATAATATCTAACGTTGGAAGCTAATTAATCTCAGAGGTATATCACAGGCTTCAGGCCTCTCTGCACTGTCTGGGGCTGCTAAATCCTTCCATCTGGGGTGCTGAGGAGCATTTATGGGAGTTTACCAGATTAGCTCCAGACACAGGATCTTTAAAGAGAAATGCTTGTTCTCTTCAGATTGGAGATCTGTCCTCCTTGCACAGCAGTGTGGGGGATAGGCCAATAAAGCCCGATTGAATGCTGATGTGACTGGTTTGACTGTAGGGCTAAATATGGAACTGCTTGCCCAAGAGAAAGCTCTGTTTTTACTGATGTGTAAAGCAGGACATGTGTGGTATTCATTTAAATCCATGTGTAGTGCATGCCTTTCCAATTACACTTGAAGTGGACTTTCTCCCAGAACATGCTCTCACAGAGGAAGCTTATGGTCCAAAGTGGTAGATATGCATCTGTGGAGATTAACCAAAAGCTACTGTATCACACATTTTGAAATTTGACTTATTTTTAACTGTGATTGTCGCTGTTTAGATGGCGCAGATCACTGAGTTTATTACTGCTAGCATGATTTATGGAGATTACATTTGAACACAATGACAGATGCACAATGATATTTGTCTCTTTCCAACACATAGAATAGTAATACTATGGGTAGCCGGTTTTAGCGAGACCTGTCCTGATAAGACCAAGGTCATCTGTTAGGAGTGTCTGCATAAGAAATGAGTGCAAGCTCCCAGCAGACTCAGCAGGAAGGTGAGAGAGATGAGTTAATAGTCACCACTCTAGCTTTTAAGTCTTGAGTCGTTGAGTTCCTGAGTCTCGGTCCGGGGCTGGAGCAGAGAGTGAGAATGTTGTTGAGAGAGAGAGACGAGAGCAGGAAGAAAGAGACATCATTGATGGTGAAAGAGAGACATAACAACAGAGCACACGTGGACATGTGTTCATGTGGCACCATCATCCACCCCCTTTCCCTAATCATTTTCAAAAGCATGTCCCCTGTGTAAAGCAGTAAAGTTTTACGCTTCATTCGCACACCGGAAGTACAGATTACCCACAGTGCCGCACACTGGATCCAAAGTCAACCACGTTAGTTAAGTGAATTTCCCCATGTGCCATTTTGGGTGAGCACGAGGAGCCATCTCCCCGACAGTTTGTGTCAGTCACAGCTGGCAATGACAAATTATTAAGGTGGATTTGACATGCAATGTTGGACGTAGTCACCCTCTACCTTTTCTCCACCCATTAGTCTCTGAGAGGGGTACTTGACAGGGAGTGCCATCAGCTAGCATCAGCTCAGGCACCACAGCTCTCTCTCCTCCCCCGCAGACGCACCTTGGGCCTGCAGTGGTCTCCTCCTCTCCTTTGTTCGGTGCATCTGTTCAGCGTCAGATGACAGCCCTGATTAGCCTCACTCAGACTCCTAATAAGACAACCGGAATACTGAAAGGCAGCACAAGACGAATACAGACACACAAGCACACCAGATCAGTACGTTCCCAGCCTGTATGCTTGCCCTACTCCCTTACCCTTAACCTCACTCTGACTCTGTCCTTAACCCTAATGAGGTCTGGAAAATGTCTCTCGCTGTTGAGGATTTGTCCAGTTTTCCCAGTCTGAGCATCTCTGCTGTTCTCCCTGAAGTCCACACTGCATGGACTGAGAGCCACTTATTTTAATGTCCTGTATCATGTCCAGTGTTCTGTCAACCTCTGATTTAATTTACTCTAGAAAGAATGCAGTTCTTAATTCACACTGCTTTAAATGTTTCATCATCCTTTATTTGCAGCTATATTTCAGCTAAGTGTTCAGCTGCAGAAATGTTGAATGATGTCCTTAAGCTTACAGTAGTTTTGGTGTATCTGTTTTGACAATAAAGTAGTGTTTTCTCTAAATAACAAAAATGGTACAATGGTGTTTTCCTCTCTAATTAAAGGATAAAACAAGAAGAAGACTGCTCCAGATATTCATGGACTGTTTTATTCCAGGCTTTACTGTATTCACAATCTTTGTCACAGAGTTTGTTTTCCATAATTTGCATTTTTGGTAACATGATAAAGTTTCACAAAAATAAGGGACTTTATTCATTCATTCGCAGTACAAATCTAACAAATCTCAATCAGTGTTTGTGTGATTCATTAATTCAAAGTGTGACATGGTCATTTTGAAGCAGGGAAGGAGAAGTAAACATGTAGTTGCTGTTTTTATTGTAGTTTCTCGTCCGAAGTGTATAAGGGTACGAGTGGGTGTGCAGCAACAACTCTCTGTACGGCTGCGTCCCTGCAGGGTGAACTACTCCCACTCGTCTTCACCGTCTCCCCCACTGCCTCCTGGCGGATGCTCCTCACTCTGATATGTGTGTCCCAGCCCACCTGTTCAGGCCTCATTACTGTCAGGCCTGTGTTAATAAATATCCAGGTGTAGAGCGCTCCTCGTTGCCTGTACTTCATCACCGAGGAGCTCCGTCTGCTGGGCGCCCCCTCCTCTCCTGCAGCAGGGCTGACAGGAACCATGATTACACTGTAAGCACTGTAGTTATTCACCTTCTGCCCAAACTCCGACACTGCACTCCATCTTACACATCGGCACAGAGACACACACACACACACACACACACACTGCTCCCGCACATGTACACATAACCATAAGGGAACACACACATACACACTGACAAACAAATACTTACAGATATTTGCTCTTTCATTCCCATTATTTTTCCTTTCAGTGCAACCATTGGTGTGCAGGCAACATGGCGATACTTTGCCATTTGCACCGTAGGAACATCCCCACAGCAATGTGTGGTGGCAGCTAGTGTCGGTCCAACACTAAGCTATATATTATGCATAACATTAAAAACACATTGTTTCAAAAAAAAGACTGAGAACTTACTTTTCATGTATTTTATCTTTTCATGTATTCAATCCTGCAATTCCCCCACTGTGGGACTAATAAAGGAATATATAATCTAATCTAATCTAATTTTATGAACACATTTCTGAGCAAATTGAGCCAATATTCACAGTGTCATGAATTCTCAACTCTTTTGAATGTTTTAGACTTGTTTCTCCCTGCTGATAGTAAGTATGTCTTCAACCTTTGAATGAATCCTTTGTTCATTTGTAGTCAACCAAGACTGCTTTATAAGTAATAGATTATCCAGCACCTCCTTCAATGCATATCAAGTATGGTGTGTCTATAATTGAGTCCTCGTAGTCTTGCCTGTTTCTTATACGTAAAACTTATTTAAGGAATGTTCTGGATGAGT
The DNA here is from genome assembly GCF_029220125.1 of Pseudoliparis swirei. Lineage (NCBI taxonomy): Eukaryota > Metazoa > Chordata > Actinopteri > Perciformes > Liparidae > Pseudoliparis > Pseudoliparis swirei. The sequence continues at coordinate 13,009,249 of NC_079391.1, read as the reverse complement.
GTCATTGTCATGAAACAAGAACGGCTAAGAAAGACTGCAGAACTAGAGAAACCTGGACAAAAGTTAACATTGTTTTATTCCACATGAGAAATAGTTTTTTGGAAAGACTATTATGCCTCAATAATTGATTTTTAAAAATGTATGTAAAATCTAAGAAATATCAGCTAAGTTAGACTTGTTATATTAAATTTAATAGGAACTGTGTGTACTTGGTTGGAACCAGTACAACTATCTGCTGTTGGAGAGTTTATAGTAAATCTACAGGGAGTTCTTTCATAATTCAGGTCCTTCTAACATAAGCTGAAGATCACCAAAAATGTTCCCATATTTTATTCATTTTGCTTAAAAACAATCTTGGCACCCTTGTCATAAAATCAGCAGTCGTGCATCTTTATGTGCCGACCTCTTCCTCATTGCATGTATGAGGTCAGAGTGACGGGGGCCTGTGTGAGGGCTCTCGTCTCAGCAGCTCCTGGCAGCCGGGACGGCGGTGGCGGTGGCAGTGGCGGTGGCCAGGGGAATGACAGGGAGGACACAACCACTTGACTCTGGAGAAGCAATCAGACACTAAGGGGTTTAATGCACTGCCTTGGGTCTGAGCCACAGCAATCGGGTTTGATAGCCGTGTCATTATGAGAGGAGGGTGTCTGGAGGTCTTCAGCGGACAGGGATTAGAGGAGAAGAGGGGGGACGTAGAGACCGAAAAGAGAAGATGAGGAGAGGAGAGCGGGCAGCAGGAATCTCCTCTATTGCCGCTTTGGATGTAGGCCTTTCTAACCTCCTCAACTCTCATCACTCTCCCACTGCTCTCACTGATTTCCCCTCACAAGAATGACAAAGAGAGCAAAGCCTTGAGAGGACAATACTCGAGGTCACTCCCAAGTTGTGTTTCTGAGCTTGTTTTACACCAGACATTATAATTTTCTGCCATGCGGACAATTATAGTTTATTTCTCCGGCAACAGCTAATTAAGAGAATACAATATTAGTGACAGCGCCTAAAGCATTTTCTCTGTTTTTTCGTGCCTCCTCCTCCCTTTGCCCTTTCCTTTTAATCAGTGCAAAATGAAGACAAATACAATAAATTCCATGAAAATGACAATTTGTGAACATTCTGCATAAATAAACATAACAAAAAATAAATTGCTTGATGATCATCTTTGACCGACTCGTTTAGTGCCTTAACCAGAATATGTAACTTACATGTGTTTGTCCGACTCCTAGAAACATGACGTTCTTACTGTTGAGAGAGAGCTCCCCGTGCAGTCTGTGCTAAGAGAGAGCGAGAGAGAGAGATGTGGAGAGTGAGTGTGAAGGAAGTCAACCTGTGATGGATGCGATGGCAGATGCTAGTGTAAGAGTTGTCATCAGCATTCCTGGAGCCTTATGGAAGAGAGCCAGGTGCACGGCTTTGATTGGGCCTACTGTGGCTGTGCTGTTTGCCATAGCACAGCTTTGATTAGTGTCTCCATGAAAATGTATGCCCTATGCTCAAAGAAAACTGCGGGAGTAACTACCTGTCAGGAAATTCACAAACAAGGCTACTTAGAGCACTGGGAACTGTATATTTTAAAGTCTAATATTCCCCGCCATTTCATTTTGGGGGGCTTACCAAATCCCTGATATGGTACCGCACTGCACCCTTGCCAACGGTGCCCCAATAAGAAGGAGGTACATCGCTACACCGCTACCCCCCCCCACACACACACACACACACACACACCCAAAGTTAGACGTGGGAGAAGGCACTCCCTCAAACACACAACAAAGGCTTTGTGCCAGATGCTGTGAATACCAAAAATCCTTGCACACACACAAAATATATAAATTAATCAGAGTGCAGGTAAATAAATAAATAATGTATAAGAGGAGCTAATTAAATGTGTTTATTCCTGTTATCATATGCTGCCCTCATTTCCACCACTTGAAGTCATGAATCATTAAGTGGCTGCTAAATTGGTCTCTGGGGCCGTCCTAGTGGCAGGGGGCGGTCAGATCCTGTCTGGCAGAAGGCAGGTGTGCAGCGGACGGACGGATGGCCTGTGCTCCTGTAGTCCTCGGACAGAGGGGAAGGAGGCATCATGCTGGGAGGTGAGTGGCCGTAGGAGAGCCTGGAGCGGAGCGGCTGACAGGACTGGCCGTCACAGGGCCGGCTCTGCTTTGATTAATGAGGGCATTTGAAAGACAATTAGTGGGAGCAGATTTGCCTTCAACTACCTTATCAATCAGAACTATTTTAATTCAATGTGTAGCACCCTCTGCACCAAAATGTGTGGGAAAGCATTGTGAGTCAAGGAAGGAACATGTTGCCAGTCAACAGGGGAAAGGAGGGCTAGTATATTGAATTACATGTGCCTTTTCTCCAAAGACTTTGGAGCCTTAAGATAGATTGTGGTGGTTGTTGAACTCCTCATAAACTGCAAACAAAGATGAGACATTATTTACATACTAACTACACTATGTTAAAATGAGTCATGTTTGCCTTAATCCATGCTATTCTATTGCACTTACTCTTTTTTTTATAAAATATGTAAGACATTATGTGAAAGATAAATATTTTCTGTGCCATAAGAACGGTTTTGGCCACCGTACAGGTATTCATGTGCTCACGTATCTAAGCCAATGCAACCCTATCGCCAACAGAACATTGATATTGGATTACGTCCAATGACAACATTGTTTACCGTCCTGTGCCAGAGTTTTTGAATGGAATATAAACTATGATTCTGGTTAGGAATTTAAACACTTGCTCATGGTTCAAGCCAGATCAGAGTAACAGCTTTCAAAAAAGCTAACATAATGTGTTGGATTGTTATGAGACACACACTCTACACTCTACACTACTTATTGCATTGGCTCTGAAGGTTGGTGTTGGACATAAACTGTGAGGTACAGAATCCTTCAGCGTGGACGTAACGCATTGGGGTACTGGGCAGGTGTTCATGTGCGCATGATGAGAAGCAAATGTTTCCTCAATGACAAGAGTAACAAACAAGTTTTCCAAATTAAACCATTTAAAAACAGTTTTCTGATCTGACTCCATATGGCTAGGTAATAAACAACTTTGTTACGGTATGGGAAAGTTCATAGTTTTTGGCGGAAATTATTATTTTCACTGTCTTGGTTTCAATAATAACTACTTAGATCAGGGAAAGACTGAAGCATGTTCAAAAGAAACCAATATTGACTGCCAGTTCTCCCGTGTTTAAGTTCAGTATTCTGTTGCCCCCGAGCTTCTCCCTCTGCTGACTTTGGGACTCTAACACAATGTCACACGACTCTCTTGTAAGCCCATATGGGCTGGGCGCCATATGGTGCAGCACACTCAAATAAACAAATCAATCAACACTTCGTCCTTTGCTCCTACCGGACAAGAGCTATAGTATATACGGCACTTGAGCATAAACAACCTTCATTTGTTTGTATTTTTGGGGGGGTGGAGTCTCTTTTTAAACTATAGATCACACATTAGTTATTTTGCAAGAAGGAGGAACTGCTACCACAAATAGTTAGAGAAATAAGTAGCAGGGAGTAAAATAGCCCACGTCCAATGTGAGTGGTATAACTAATGTCCTCAATCGGGTTTGCGGCCAGGTTTCTATGCTTTCATGCTACAGCTGTGATCGCTGAGGCTCACTGAAACAACCAACATATTGATCTGTCACCTAAAGAGGTACAGACAATCTTGCAGAAAATCTTACTTAACCTTCTTACCAGTTTTACTCACTAAATTCTTCACAACACATTTAACTCTCGAGCACTGACGGCTGCAGTGGTCGATATGCAGGACACTTTTGTGACAGCCCAGAAGAGTGCTCAACATTTTAAGAGTTCACTTCAGTGCTGCAGCATTTCATCTTGTTCTATTCGGCCACCTTCTTGCACAATTACATGTCAATAATCTGAGATCAAATGATTTGAACCACTGGAGAAATGATGTAGATATGCCAGTGTGCTTAAGAGGCTGAAAGATGTGTTTTCATAAAGCTGAGAACAAGCCACTGAGGAAGTGTCCGTATTGATCCCACTGCCTGTAAATAAAACAGGGGCAATGAGCAAAAAGAAACAAACAACTCTGGCGGAGAGCACATGGGGAGAAAAAAAATCAATAGGTTCCCTCACTGGTGGGTCCTCTCTGGTCAGGCTATTCTCTCTGGGTTAGGCTGGTTTCTGCAGGCCGTAGGGGGGGAGCATTCAATCAACGTTCTCTTGACTTTCACATTTCTTTTATCTACAGAGAATGCAAGTCATGTGTATTTAACCCATTCAGCTGACAATAGATGATAGCTTTTCAGCAAAACATGAAGTTAAGTTATAATACAGAATGACTCATGGTCTGTTTTAAGAGGTACTTCACCAGCCAATGTTCAAGCAGTGCAGTCTGTGAAAACTGTTGTGTAAAATCTTTTTTGGCTCTGGAGGAGCTTTGTCAAGTTTGAGAAAGTTACTCAAAGTTAGTCATTTCACGCCTAGACTACTGTAGCTACCTCCCGGCAGGTCTACCTGCTAGTTCCATCCGACCTCTGCAGGTCATCCAGAGTGCTGCAGCTCGACTGGTCTTCGACCTAAATTCACCCACACTACTCCGCTCCCCCGCTCCCTTCACTGGTTAACCGGTTGCTGCCCACATCCGCTTCAAAACATTGGTTGTTGCGTACCGTGCTGCGAACAGATCGAGTCCAATCTACATCCAGGACCTGGTCAAGCCGTACACCCCAGCACGTTCACTCCGCTCGGCAACAGCCAATCGACTTGTGACTCCATCACTTTGAGCTAATCACTCGAAAAACATCCAGACTGTTTTCTGTCCTGGCTCCTCAGTGGTGCCGTAAACTAAAAACAAATCTTTTCCGAGTATAACTTGAATGAAAACAGATTAGCACTTCAGTGGCATTTGAATGGTACTTACTTATAATATTACTTATGGTATTACTTATGATATTTTTGTAGTTTGGCTTTCTTGAAGAAATTCTACTTCCTTGATTCTTGTTGTTCTGAGTTTGTACTTATGGTTGAATGCACTTATTGTAAGTCAGCTAAATTACCTGTAATGTAATGTATTTAAGTATAGGTCATATCGTATATGGATCAAATCATATATTTATTCATTTTAAATAGTAATGGATACTCCCAAACTTGTTTTTTATGTTCGTTTGTTGAGAGAATTACAATTAGTAATTTGGCCACTAACGTGTGTCATAATCAAACATCATGGAACTGAACATAGCCTAAAAAGCATGAGGTCATTTAACTCCTCTCTTCCTGTGCCATTGGTGCACTCAATTTCAACAAGAAAAGAAAGCGAGAGAAATGCCAATAAATAGATTTTTTTTTAATTTAAATGTTGCATCATAAGGCAGTTCAGCAATGGCTTTAGAGAGTCTACATTGAAAACAGAAAAAAGATCCCCTGATAGCATCTGGATAGCATTTCGACATACAGTACATGTGGGAAAGGGACATCATCTTGAGCACAACCATATTTAACGGCCCCCTCTTCGGAAGCCCCAAATGATGTATCTGGCTCCCGTGTGGTTAAAGCCAGGCGGTCGTGGACATCCACCTCTGCCTGCCTCTCGGTCTTGTTCCAGCTTTCAGGCAATAAGGAATGGTGCCTGCCGCCCTCCATTTCACATTAGCTGTTTTATTTCACGGGAAATTTGCTTCCTGCTTGCTGTAATTGGTATCTGGGCACGTCCTGATGTGGGCATTAGGATTTCTAATACAATTTTTTACGCAGGTGAGAATGCGCATATATTACCCTTTCAGTAGCACATTATTTGATAGTCATTCACAATTATTTACACTGTGTGAAACAAAGTTAAAGATTGTGACTAATGTTATTAGTTAAATACAAGTGACTATAACTTTGTTTCCACATCCTTACTGCAAAATGATGATAATAACGTCATCTGAAGACCTTTTGGGTGGCTGTAACTCAGTGGGGTAAGAGGGCCGTCCTGCAACCGCAAGGTTGTGGGTTCGATCCAGGCGCGTCTCTAGGATTTGGATACATCCGGGGCTTAGCCAGTGCGAGCGTTGTCGACGGGGGGGGTGCTAGTGAGTTTTTCGAGTGAGAGTGTGCTCACCTGTGTGCGCGGATGTGTCGGCGCGTATCACGGCAGAGCGATGCGCGTTATGGGAGCGGCGGCGCTGGGCTTAGCCCAGAAGAGTGAAGCAGCGAAATTTGTAGACATAGAAACACTCTCAGGCAGCAGCTTGCTGTTACGTGCGCCTGCTGCCAGTCTGACTCCGCTGTTTTGGGTGAATGACGTCACGTGCGACCTGGAGGTGTTAACCACTTGTGTACCAAATCTTTTTTTTTTTGGTTGAAAACATTCGGGGCTAATGAAAAAACATCCGGGGCTTTAGCCCCGGATGTTTTTTAGCCTAGGAACGCCACTGGTTCGATCCCCGCTCTCCCCATTAGTTGAAAGTCGAAGTGTCCTTGAGCAAGGCACTGAACCCCCAGTTGCTTCCCGGGCGCATCACTGCAGCCCACTGCTCCTTAATAACTAAGGATGGGTTAAATGCAGAGAACTAATTTCCCCTTGGGGATTAATAAAAGTGTATATTTATAAAACTTTTGGTGTCATTTTTTCCAGTAGCGGCTCTGAAATGGAACCAAATCTTTAAAAAGCTAAAAGGTTTGCATTTTTCACAAAAAGACAATGCTGTTTATGTATCGGCATCAGCAGACCCGTAAAGACAGGCAGCACGTTGTGAATGATATTTTTCGTTTTTCTCTACCTAAAGATACAGCCCATGTGGTGAAACTGAATACACAACAGAATGTGCAATCATCCACAACATGTTCACATTGTCCATGTAGCAAGAAAAGAAAGACTTAATCTCACCTTTGCCCTTTTAATTCATAGCATTTCTAAGGGTTTGGTTACTGCAAATTAGTAGGGAATTGTGGTTTTGGAATTTAAGACACATGCGGTACTGAATGGTAAAATTGCAGCAAGTCTTTCTCCAGCAGCGGCCAGAACCGTGTGCCATAATGATATTCATTTTCAAACAGGAGAACATACTAATGGGCAATTAAGATGATCAAGTCTGCCAAGATACACGTGAAGAACGGAGTGCTGGTGCCAGTGATTACGTGTCCTCCGCCCCTGCCTCCTTCCTGCGCTGGCCCGGGCTTTGTCTTATGTGTGTGTTCATAAGTAGCAGGCAGGGGAAAAGACTCCAAAAGCACAATATAATTGAACTTTCCACATTATTTCTCACTAATATGTGCTGCCACTTGGTCTCATTAGTGGAATGATGTGCTCTGCCATTCTGGAATGAACTCTTTGCCCGAGTAATTAAGGCTCCTAAAGTTGCTAGTCCTTTGTTTAAAGAATTCGTCCTTGTGCTCTCCATGCCCCATCAGCTGCCTAATTAGCAGGACCTTTGTGTGATTAAAAATTCTCACAGAGATTCCGTTGGATATTTTCCTCTGTTAATGAGTGTTTGTGGACAGCTGGGAACGGGCGCAGGCTCCCTCCTCGCAAGACCTCCTGTGCATTGGGCAGACCTCTGTCAGGGCCCGAGAGTGAGAGCTGTCATTTCCGTAATAGGGATGGAAATTGGTCAGAACATACGAGGCCCCCTGCTGGAATGGAATCTCCTTGAAATATAAATGAGGATGAATATTCATATTTCTTCCACTTTGATAAAAGAAAGATGCTGAGTATTAATTTACATGCATGGCAGTTAAAGCAACACCAAGAACTCTGTGCTATGTCTGCCCATTAGCCCGTGGCTTCATTTGCTATTATACTCAGGTTCTTTCTCTCCCTAAAGCTGGGGTCACCCTCTCCACTGACAATTGCACATTGGTGGCTATCCTTTTGTTACAATTCTCCCACTTAGTGAGTGTTTCAGAGAGAGAGAGGGCAGCCGTGAGACAGACAGAAAGACATTTAATGAAGCCCACTCGGAAGTTAGGTAAGCAGGGGTCAAATCCAAATGAAACGAACAAGCTTGCTACTTGCGCAGCAGGAGGTCAGCAGAAATCCAGAGGGAGAAAAAGAAGCAACATTGGGAGGAAAAGGCCTGGAGGAGAAAAAGTCCATTGCTTTTGCTGCCTGAGACGAATGCCCTTCAGCCTCGAAGCGATTTCTCGCTTCCACTCTGTCTTCATTTGTCGAAGGAAAGATGTTCACGCACTTGTTCATACAATACCTCATATCTACAGTGATGAGATGATGGTTTTCCCATGGGAAGATCTCTTCAGTCCACAGCTAAAACTAACGCTGCCCTGCTATGACGAGAGAAGATGACGCCCTTTAAGCCGCATGTGTCAAAAGTGTCGCTTTGGAGGCTTGAGAGAAAATCAAGGTAATGATACAACTTGACTTGCACATGGAGAAACTGTTTAACCGAGTGATGGGGCACAGAAAATATATATTTTTTAAACATCATAATAAACAGAAATGGGTTTATTATGGTTATATATGTTTTTAAATACCTGGATGTACAGAGAAAAAGACAGCTCTGATTTGTCATCGTCATCATGGTAGAATTTACAACTGAAAGGGTACATTAAGCTTTTCAGATAAAATCTATTACAATTCAGCAAGAACAACATAATTTACCTTTTTTCAGTATGATTTTCAAGTGAAGATAAGTGTCCCCAGTGAAGGATAACAAGATTGGATTGATTATTAAATAATAAATCAGCCATTGAGGATTTCCTATCTACTTGGCTCACAGGGTGTGATGTTTGGACCCAGCCTCTTTGCCGTCTCATCACATTAACATTTGCATATATTTTTGGGTCCATAAAAGTCCTTTGATGTATTAACTCTCCACTCAGCTTTAATAGACTTTTCTTTTTCTTTTTTAAGAGAGTACCTGTATCATTTCCCAAAAGTTAGGTTATATTTGGATTAGGTCAAAAGTCCTGGATGCATGGAGCTCTGGGTAATTTGTTTGTTTTTAATTCAAATCTAATGTTGCTTTCTCAGGGCCTGGCAACTCTGTAGCTCTGCTTAGTGACTGGGGGATATTTAATAAGCTGCAGTGCTGAAAGTTGTTTCATTAGGTGTGAAAAGGGCTGATAACTCAATAGCCAACAGCCAAACATCCTCTCTGTGTCGGTTTCCTGCCTCTTTAATCTGTTTTTCATTCTGCCTGGCACGCTGTAGCCGTACAGGGGACTTCACAAAAAGGAAAAGACATTCATCACCATCGGGCCTCCAACAAACCAGGGTGACAGAGCGAGCCATCCAGTTTGGCTGAGGAAGGAGACGATCAGACTGCAGAGCAGGGCTACTGGAGAACCTCCTGTGAACTGGGGATTGATGTGTGCTTGTATTGTGTATCTGTCAATGTGTCCGTACATTTAGTCCCAAGAATGTGATCATTAATTGTTTCAATCAATGACACATCCAAAATTGCTTTCAACTGCATGTTTTACACTTTGATCATCTTTATTTATTTCATCCCATTTTGTTCACAATCATGGCTCAAGTATTATTAAATGAATGGCCGCAGGTGATATTTGCGGTTATTGCATGGAAAATGTCATGAGTTTCATTAAATATCACTATACCTTCATATAATGCATCTTTTGTCCAATAACCTGACTTATTTTGATCTTAAAGGGGTCCAACATGGACACGCCAGTATGAGACACATTGTCCATCCCCAAATGAGATGGGACAGCAAGTGTTTAAATGTTACAGTCCTCCAAATATCTGTAATTAATTCTTTGATTTTATCTTCACAAAGGGCCTCAACACTGCATGACCTGAATAACTACTTTGATCGTGTGATGCCTTTAGTTTTGTAAGCACTGACTGTTAGAAAATGGCACACATTTATGAAACATTTATGAAAACCCAGAACCTGCAGAGTTGTAATAAATGGTGGTGTCGTCTTCAAACATACCGGTCTGCATTCACTCCTTGCCCATAGTTGCCTTGCTATCTTGAGGCAAGTCCTGAGCATATCCACATCTTTCTCACGTCCCAAAGCGTCAAATAATGCAGCCCATTCCCAGTCCCATTCAGATTAAAATAGATCATAAAGCAGAGTGTATGAGTCACTCCAAAAAGCCAAGATACAGCCATAATCCAAGATGTTGAACTCAAGGCTTCAATACGGCAGTCTACAAACCAATGGGGGACGTCACAGCGACTATGTCCACTTCTTGTGTACAGTTTATGCCTAATCAGAAATTCCTGGTGAAGAATTTATTTTGAAAAGACACTAGGCAGATAAGGCGTGTATATTGATTTACCGTGTACAAAACTGACCGAGAAGGGAACGTTGAGCATAGTAGTTTAAAGTGTAGTGCCACTGACCAAGCTGCAATATTGTACACATCGGTGTGAGATTGCGTTGGCATATCATTAAAGAAAAATCCACCAGTTATTTTCCTCTACCTGAAAAATGTGACAGGCCAAGAAACCTGTGGCCCCTTTTTTTCCCAACACAGATAGCACAGTCCCTAATTTGCTGTGCAGAGATCTGTGGCATAGTCGAGTGTCTCCCCCGCTCGCTCCTCCAGGGAGGACTTCTGAAGCTCTCTCAGTAATAAGGCGACAAGTACGCCATCACGTGTTGAACTACTTCGAGCCCCTAATCCATGTAGATTGAAGCCGCCCACTGATTTAGATTGTCGTTATGTGTTTCATAAACGTTCCACTCTGAGGTTTTATATTCAAAATATCTGGAGAGGTGGAGGTAGAATAGATGGTGTAAATGGCCCTTTCATTACCGCTCATCCCTCTGTATGCAGAGTTTAAACAGGGCAGCGGAGATGTGCTCGCTCAATGGCTCTGTTCCACCTGAGATGAAAGGCTATTTACATCCAGCGATGATGATGATGGCCGCCATCGTTTCCAGGCGACCGGGTTTCCCCGCTCACCGTCATTTGACAGGCTTTAAGGAGCACGCAGTTAGAGCTCTGCAGACATTGTGACCATCACGCCTAATTGACCGGAGGGGCTGTGCCTTAAGTGAAAAAGAAGTATAACAACTGAAGAAAATGAACCTCTTCCTCCGTGTTACCAGGCGAACGTGTCACAGACAAATCACAGGTCACCACTTTATGTGTGGAGCCATATAATTGTGTAATTTGAGATACACTGAGTCTGTTCTTTGAATGTAAACTATAGGAAACTGGACCATAAGAACGACTGTAAAGCCGGAAGGAACAGGGGTTTTTTCTTACTTGTCCTGCTCATTCTTATTTCATGCTGCGTAGATAAGTTGATTGCTGATATGTGTTATTCATTGCAATGAGTAAGCCAATTAAAATGGAGTTTTATCTAATTTTATAGTTAGACATAATTTGCTAAAGTTTAGACTGAGAAGTATCAGTTAATTGTGTGGTTTAATTTAATTTTACACTTTTTCTGGAGTATTGGATTAACGGGATTGAAACTTTGTCTTCGAATTGCACAACTCTAATTTAATTAGTCGCTCGTGAAGCTCAGACGTGCATAAAGCAAAATCCCATATCCCATCAAATAAATGAATGATTAAAGTAGTAACTGCTTTAGTTGGCTACCATCTGTCCTGGAAGGTGAGGACATGTAAATGTGCACACTGTGTTGGACATCAGGTCTTGCAGGTGGAAAACAACTCCACAGCAAACCTGAAGAATACAAGTGGAGCAACTGAAACTGGCTCTATTTTTCCCGAATAAGGTCACTTATCCGTAAATGTAATGTTTCCAAGTTCTCTTCATCAATTCAATAACAGTGTGAGAGTGAAAAAAATAGTTTGGTCATTTCTTTGTAATACGCCCCTGGACTTTTATTATGACTTCATTTCCCGTTGTAATGTTGGAACGTCTCGATAATTGTAAAAGTGTAATAGACTCTAATATAATTTAATTTTGAACCCTGAATGGTCTATGCCATCTCTGCTCAATTTGAGTAGAATAATGATTTTTAATGTCCACACATGGCTTCCTGTGACCTTATTCAATCTCCGGGCTGATCAGGAAATATATTGATTCAATTACAGCGTTGATGACAAGCGAACGGAGGAGAGGAGGGAAAAAGGTCAGCATATATTTGAAAATGTAAATCTTAACAATGTCTTTTGGGTTTGCTGAAAAAAGCCATTATCAAATGCCATTTGGCTCCAGTGGCATGTCGCCCTCTGCCTTTTTCCAGTGCACCAATGGGAATAGTTAGAATATTTAGGATATCCAGAGTGAGTTTTTCCTTTGTCAGCATGTGAGTTATCTTCAGAGCATGTGCCTCTATTTTGCTATTTGCTATGAGTGTGCTGAATATAATGGCTCACATTATTTCTTTAGCATTACATGACCACAACTGGCCTTTTTGAGACTTCCTAATAACCTTGAGGTAAAAACTTTCCAAAGCTTTTGTTTGTACCACACAGTTCTTTTGCTGCATAAACAGCTCTATAAGTAAATTAGCCTGTCTGTACCCGAACATTGAACAAAGCTCTCAAATTCATTCCTTCGCAAATTACATGCACACCACACCGGGCTTGACTAATTATTTGTTTGGTCATTAAAAACTCATTAAATTTAAATTGTTCATTTGCATACCACTGTGTGTTGCATCATAAATTATTAATTGAAGATAAATAAATGAATTCAATTAGAAAAGTAAGTAATGTAACATATGCACAAACAGAGATCTGGTGCTTGTCTTTCTTTTGACATTGAACACAAATACTGTGCTACAGCTCCCCTTTCCAATTGTCTCAATAAAGAGATTGTTAAAAGGGAATAAGTGTACAAAATGTGAATTCCGCAAAGTAAATTTGAAGTGGTGCTGATGAGATGTAGATCACAGCTTCTCAGCCAAGATGAAAACATTGGAAAATTCTTTCTACAGATAAAGGTGGAAAATATTGTCCCTGTCTGTTATACATTCCACTGATTAACTCCCCTGCTGTCACTGTTTGGCATTGATGAATTTGAATGAATTTACTTTTTCTCTTGCTGACAAATATTTAAGCAATCCGGCCAAAGAGTATCCCTTAACCAACTCATTAACTCACATCTGTATGTGTTTTGTGTTTGGATCATCTCATCTCATTGTAAACAATTACTCTGCAACTCAACTCTTGTGCATTTACTTTGTGCAGCTGGGGATGATGATGATGATGATGATGATGATGATGATGATGATGATGATGATGATGATGATGATTATGTTGTTGTTGATGTTGTTGTTGTGGCCCTCTTTCAGTTACTTTATATGCCCACTATTTTCCAGTTTCATGGATTGGTAAATGTTCACCCTTTTTCAAATCACTCCATTAATTAAATGGGATTGGGAAAGGTTCTGAGCTAATGGATTAGAGTGGGGTTTGCTGTTTCAGGCCTTTTACCAGAGGTCACATTTCATTTGCTGCCTATGTCAAGCTACCAGCAAGCGGGGCCTCGGAAGCAATCTAATCAATGTCTTCGTGCCGTAGCCCTTGAATGAATCCATTAAAGTTATGTGGATGCATCCTGCACAGAGAAAAAAAAGTCTCCCGATACCTCTGATAGAAATTAGCCTCTCTCCAATTAGGAGAGAAGCTGGGCTCATTCTGGATGCCAGCCAAGGCAGAATTAATAGGCCATCAGAGCCTCTTGTGTGTTAAATCCCATTTGTTCGCCGATGGTTTATGAAAGCTCCTCCTCTGTTACTCCATGCCTGGCGTGAGACCCCCGAACACCCACCAAAAAACTTCACTCATTAAATAAAGTTCTGGGAGGAGACGAGGCAGGGAGGGCTGGAGATCAGGGACAGAGCTGCAATTTAGGCTGGTGTTGTTATAGATGATGATTCTGCTGGGTCGGGGTTGTGATTGCATTTGGGGTTTGGATGGGCTTAGTCTGTGGCCAGGAATGAAGCTAAGAGGACTTTAGCAGGATACTAAAGGGACAATAGTCATGTGGGCCTCTTCAGCACCAACTTTATCTCAGCAGTGTCCACTAATCCTGCAAATTGATCCTCAGTGTTTCTGTGTTTAAGTAGAGGAAAAGCTCTGAACAAATCTCTTTGGAAATGGATGTCTGAAGTGCCTCAACCTATCAGAGGGAGATGTTTCACCCCTGGAATTTTTCAAGCACTTTGTGGCACACGATCATTATTTTCTGTATGCCTGAAAACACGCGGCATCATATGAGATAATTACTGGACATCTACGTTACTTAAGGAGTAAAAGCTTTTGGCATGCCTGACTCACAAAGTCGGCACTCGGAGACGTTGCTTGGAATAAACTATGTTCTTGTGTTGCAGTTTATTCATCCCTGTATGTCTGGTTGTTTACAAAGTGTTTTCTTTTCAATTAAAGGGCTCTTTCAAGATATTACTTTTAAATCACTCAGTGCGGTTACATGATGGTATAATTCGAATCTTGCTTTAGTCGGACTATGCTATCTTTTGGGGGATCTGCTGTTATCCCAATATACATGGCAGTGAGTAATTCGAATCATTGGCCGAAAGCATGTCATATCCGATACGATAGGTGGCGCTGTTTTCATTACAACTCGTGGTGATACAGCCATTTCCGCTTGACCTCTTCACCACCACCAACAACAACATCAACATTTCGAGAAAGAACCATGAACTTTAGTATGTTCAACTCCTTCAATACATTAAGCATAAATTCTGTCTGCTCTTCGGTCCAGAAATGTGTGGTGGCTCTTGTGTTCTCCATAGCGTTGTTTGCAGTGCCGCCGCTCCCATAACGCGCACGACGCGCTGCGTAGGGCACCAAGTCCTGAGGGGGCTCCACAAAATAGGCAACTAATAAAATCCTCAGTTATAATAATTATAATGCCGATATTATTTCAGTCTAGAAATATTAGGCGCCTTTTAGGCATGTATATCACAAAACAGGCAGAACAAGAGATATATTTAATCGCTCAGCACCCCGTTAACACTTCTCGGGTCGCATCGCTCTGCCGTGATGCGCCGACACATCCGCGCACATAGACCCGATCTCAGGGGGCATCATGAGGAGTTATGCTTAGGGCACCAACATGGTTAGCAGCGGGACTGGTTATTTGTTTGTTTTCTGCCGGCCAGGCTGCCGGCAGTGACAACTTATCGTCTCTTTCGACTTCCGGGTCACGACATGGGAGGGAGGGAGGGAGGAGGGCGGCGGGATCTCGAGCATGCGCAAAGACGCAAAGTCCAGTTCCGAATCGAATTCAGAGTTACATGCCGCGAGAGTCGAATTATCAACTGGATCGCACCGAGCTATCCAGGGGTGTTAATCGGACCGAAGTCGGACCGCACATAGTCCGACTAAGGTGTTTACATGAAACGGATAATTCGATTTCAGTCCGACTAAGCCAATAATTCGATTGCATGTAAACGCACTGAGTGTTGCTGGCAGTGGAGGAATGGAACGACCCTACATGTGTTAGCATCTGGATAGCATTTCGACATACAGTACATGTGGGAAAGGGACATCATCTTGAGCACAACCATATTTAACGGCCCCCTCTTCGGAAGCCCCAAATGATGTATCTGGCTCCCGTGTGGTTAAAGCCAGGCGGTCGTGGACATCCACCTCTGCCTGCCTCTCGGTCTTGTTCCAGCTTTCAGGCAATAAGGAATGGTGCCTGCCGCCCTCCATTTCACATTAGCTGTTTTATTTCACGGGAAATTTGCTTCCTGCTTGCTGTAATTGGTATCTGGGCACGTCCTGATGTGGGCATTAGGATTTCTAATACAATTTTTTACGCAGGTGAGAATGCGCATATATTACCCTTTCAGTAGCACATTATTTGATAGTCATTCACAATTATTTACACTGTGTGAAACAAAGTTAAAGATTGTGACTAATGTTATTAGCTAAATACAAGTGACTATAACTTTGTTTCCACATCCTTACTGCAAAATGATGATAATAACGTCATCTGAAGACCTTTTGGGTGGCTGTAGCTCAGTGGGGTAAGAGGGCCGTCCTGCAACCGCAAGGTTGTGTGTTCGATCCCCGCTCTCCCCATTAGTTGAAAGTCGAAGTGTCCTTGAGCTAGGCACTGAACCCCCAGTTGCTTCCCGGGCGCATCACTGCAGCCCACTGCTCCTTAATAACTAAGGATGGGTTAAATGCAGAGAACTAATTTCCCCTTGGGGATTAATAAAAGTGTATATTTATAAAACTTTTGGTGTCATTTTTTCCAGTAGCGGCTCTGAAATGGAACCAAATCTTTAAAAAGCTAAAAGGTTTGCATTTTTCACAAAAAGACAATGCTGTTTATGTATCGGCATCAGCAGACCCGTAAAGACAGGCAGCACGTTGTGAATGATATTTTTCGTTTTTCTCTACCTAAAGATACAGCCCATGTGGTGAAACTGAATACACAACAGAATGTGCAATCATGTCAGGGCCACATCCACAACATGTTCACATTGTCCATGTAGCAAGAAAAGAAAGACTTAATCTCACCTTTGCCCTTTTAATTCATAGCATTTCTAAGGGTTTGGTTACTGCAAATTAGTAGGGAATTGTGTCTCTTTATATGCAGCACCTATAACCCACCGGGCGTGGCAAAACATTTTAACAAAATAAACGCAGGTGTCAATTTAGATGTCCGGTCTGGTTGCTTTTGAAAGTGGGAAGCAATTCATTTTTATTGAAGGTTTTTTTTGCACACGTATAAACCGCCTTAAAGCCCACCAGGTCACCTGTCACACTTTAACTGACGTAAACAATATTGTCCCTTCTTCCTGCACTGTGTTGTTGGGGATGCTGGTTTTCATTACTTTGCTGTGCGATAAGGTAAATGGACTTGTACTTGTGTAACGCTTTTCTCGTCTTCCGACCACTTGAAGCCCATTAGCGCAACATGTCATCATTCACTCGTTCACACCCTGATGGCAGGGGCTAGCTACCATGCAAGGTGCCACCTGCCCATCACAACTAACTGACATGCATCCCCATTCACACACCACAGGCACAGGCTGGAGACATTTGGGGTTAAGTGTCTTTCCCAAGGACACATGGACATAGTCTAGCACAGCCGGGGATCGAACCGATCCTCTGAATGAAGGATGACCCTGCTCTACCACTGAGCCACAGTCGCCACAATATAACTATTAATATGAAACTGTCCCCACCTTTCTCGGTTGAGTTTTCAACATTATGATATTCTTTAGTATGACTGTTTTTATAGCATACTATACAAATACTTGTATGACTTTTTATGGTGTCCGACACTATAGCCCTTGGCAAACTGTACTATGGATGTTTTAATGACATTTGGATGACCGTTTCATGGCATATTATAATTTGACATTGTTCATGACATACTCTATTAAGACTTTTTAGGACATACTATATTAATTTAATTACATTTATTTTGTACGGCCCAACATCACAAATTTGCCGCAGAGGGCTTTACAATCTTTACACATACGACACCCTCTGGAGAATCCCCCTCCCCCGAAGGACAAGTGCAATAGATGTCATGTGTACAGAACGAGCAATACATTTAATGCATATGACAGAAATTAATGAGAGTCGTAGACTTGGGCGGACTGGGGGAAAAAAGAGGTCCGGGAGTGACTGTCAGACTGGCCAACTCAACGCGGTGTGGTCAGTGGCCTTCTTGGAAAAATACCCATACAGGTAACATTATTTTGGCTTTCGTCTGCGAGCGAGTGACGCAAGTGTCCAGTAGGCTAGTGTTTTACATTTAATAACACCTAAAACAAAGTTAGACTGACGGAAGACATTAGATGAGTAAAGAAGATGGAAACCATAAGTGTGAAGACAGATCGCAAGGAGTAGTGTGAATGTCAGTCAGTGATTATTGATTTTAGGTATTATGCTGCGTTACTCGCCCAACTATGTGTGCAACCATGAATTTGTTATGCTATGTTTTACTATGACTTATTCATGATGTACTGTACTATTTTTACTTTTTATGGCAGACTATTCTATTTTTATGGTATATATTACGGGCTTATGGCCTCTGCCAGGGCTTGTGTTTATTGTGTTGTTGTGGTTGTTGTTTTGTCTTTCAGTTTTACTTGGTGCTGATTGGTTAGAGCGGGATGCCATTAAGGAATTAGAGGCTGGGATCTTGGTGTTTTTCTTTAAATAAAACCGCTCCCATGTGCTTCCATATTTTCTATATTCTCTCTTTTTAAGACCCACAATTATTTTAATGACAAACTATACTGTTATTTATTTGGGATTTTTAGGAGATTTCTGGGACAATTTATGACTATTATGACACCATCAGTGTTTGTGACACCAACGTTTGTATGGCATATTTCAGTATCACATTGGTGTGTGTGTGTGTGTGTGTGTGTGTGTGTGTGCGTGTGCGTGTGTGTGTGTTTTTTTCTTTTCTTTCCGAGTTCAGAGAGCTGCGGACCTCAAGGTATTGGAAGCAGCTGACCACTGTTTTCAGTCTATAAGACCCACCTCATCCATGGTATTTGAGAGATTTATTTTTATTGCTCTATACTATTTACAGACCATAACATATTGTATATGTTGACTCTGACTATTATTATTTTTCTGACTTTCATGGCATACTATCCTATTACTTTTTTGACTTCTTAATAACATATTTATTTACTCTGACTTAAAAATTTAATTGGGGTTGTTTGTCTTTCAGTATTCCTGGTTGGTTCTAGCTGGAGGCAATCAAAGAATTTGAAGCAGTTAACCTCTGTTTCCAGTCTATAAGCCCCCCCCCCCCTCTTAGATGGCGGACTTTTTTGTTAGCCTCAGCCTTTTCTAAGGACACTATCATATGTAGCTATTAAATGCATAATAAGTCTTTTTTTTAAACCCAAACAACATTGGACCCAAGTCAACACATAGACAGAAGTTTAACCAATTCTTGGAGATAATAACTTTATCTGCTAGTTACCAACTATACACTGCACATTTCTGCCAGAAAAATGGCCAGCACTAACAATCTGAACTCTATTGCCGAATTGTAAATTCCATGCGCGCTGTGCATGAATATAAAGCTTGACAGTTATAGTGACAGTACTAATAGGTGTAGAGGCTCAGCAAACAGTCAATTGGGCAGTTATGATATTTTCCGTAAGTTTAAATGACTAGAAGACAAGTTATGAATGTCAAGCCACAGACGGCGGCGAATGCAAACCAGCTAATTACACAAACAATTCATTGTTCATTTGATTATGACAAATATCTTGAAAATTATAGGGGGAGATGACAGTGCCCTTCCCTAAAATATGAGATGGAAATCCATACCAGGCATGCTAGATTTGGTCACAAATTTGAAAGCCAATAAGCAAATGCCTATACACATGTGCAGGGGAACACAACACCAGCAAAGTAGCCTGAAACCCAGTGACGCAGACATGTCAAAGTGAGAGTTTGAAGAGTGAACATTTTGATGGAAACATGGTAAAGTGTGTGTCAGACACCTACAGTTACAATCTAATGCACAAATAAAAGATGCCAATTCTGGTTATGGGTATCGCTGAATCTTTTGGTTGTTTCCCTGCAGAAAACTGGGAACATAAACACTGAAACAATCGCTGCAGATCAAGAGCTAGTCGAGGAGCGCCTGCGATTTCGGGATGTGTCCAGATCCTGAATTTGTCATCGAGGAAGTAAGAGTACTAGATGTGTTTTGAACAAAGCGGGGTTTTTACTTTTCTATGTGGAAAAACCATGTTCAACAAAGATTAATTGTAGCAGTACGATTACTTTTGTTGTACTATAAAACGTGCCTGGAGGGGACATAGAATATATTTTACAAGTTATAACCTTGGAGGCTAAATGTACTCGGAGGAGAATTCATCGTCAGAATTTCTTTTGGAGATCTTACTGCCTCATCTGAGACACTGTGTGCAACGAAACCACCGACTCACCTGGACTAAAGCGGTGATAACCTCCAAATGAACTTCTCCCACCCAAATCAAGCAGTCAACCAAAATAAAACAAAGATGTACAGTACAGCTCAGAGGGGGGAGGCCTCAAACTGCTGCAGCACAGACACGTTTGCATACTGAACCCACTGGAGGGCCATTCCAGCTCAACCTTTCTTTTCCCTGCGCTGATAAACAACAATTCTCAGAGTCTTCTGAGTCTTCCATTGTCCAAAAATACAGAACGTGAGGTTTGAGGGCTCCAGCGCATGTGATCAATAGAGGTCAGAGCGAGTATGTATTCACAAAGGCACGCAACACAAGAAATATTATAAGTTTCCCTAAAATACCACGATGTAGGAAATTCAATGACGAACTTTTAGAATACTTGAAAATACAAATACACCTACATGTACACGTACTGCATTCATGTCTTCTGAAACATGCACATTCAATGTTGATATGCACATTCACACAGATTGCCGTTATAGACACACTGTATGTAAATGAGATCTAAAATGGCTCTCATGCTTGCCCTCTTCCTCCGGTGCCAGAGTCACGCATCATTGTCAGCAGCCAGCAAAACAAGATGAAATAAAAATTCTAAGCCGTCCTGGCAGTCAAGGACACCATTCCCTCACCGTAATAGCCTGTATCGCCTAGCCACTCCATGTGTAGCTTTTCTTCAGTGCTCTGGGCTTTTATTCCTGGCAATAAGCTCTTTATCACTCCTCAACACAATTCATTTAAAACCACCGTCAAGAAGCAATCAAACCTTAAGTAAGAGGATTCAAAGTCAGTGTGTTATTGTTAAGCAAAGTAGCATTACTTCATTTCCATAATGCACCCGGACAGAGATGCCAAGTAGGTAATAATAAAGAACAGTACACGAGAACATAAACAGTTAATATTTTTCCTCATTTTTGCTAAATTTAAATGAAATACTTTATCCATCCGTGTCATTACCTCTGGTCTTCCTTCCTGCATTTCCTTTCTTTCTGCCTCCAGAACGACATTATGTTTGGGTTAGTTGTCTTTCTGCCTCGGACACCTATGATTTAGCAATTCTTGACATATCCATTACATCTCACAGATTGGCTATTCTCTTTTCCCTGTGTCTCGGAAACCTACAGAAATGACATGTACTTTTCCATTTTTTCTTTCCGATGTCCTCGATTCACAGGTGGTGCATTTAGAAAGAAGTGGATTCTAATTTCAGGAGTGTTCCTTTACTATTAACTATCGCTACAGGAGAGACATCAATCTTGACAAGGTCTTTTTGAAACATGTCTCGAAATGCAATACTTTTGTGTATTTGTCACCTGCTCTCCTCAGCCTGACCATAGATGGGCATTCGACCGCTGGTTTTATGATTTACTATCTGCATTATTTTTGTCTCTAAAACAGGGTTTGGGAAATGGTTCACATGTCATCATTATCTGTCTTTTATGTTGATTGCTTAGGTAAAAGGTCAGTTCTCATCTCTTCTACAGCAGAGATACAATCAATTGTATAACAGGTGCAATAATAGATATAATCAGTGTCATCATCACCACAATCATCTTCATTCTCCCAGCATTGTTTACTTTAAACTAGCTTCAGCTTCCAGAGGCACCTCAGTCCTCTTATATCAATGTTTACTTGTGGATTGATCTTCATCCTCGTGTAGTTGCAGTTATATCGAATATTGTTTTTTTTACATTCTTGACAGTCGAAATTAATTGATCCACTGAAAGAAGAAGTTTATCTTGCAGCAACTCCATCATGGATTTGTAAAACAGCATGGCGAAAAGGTCGCTGTATACCCCCATAGAAACTAATCTGGTAGATATATATTAATTACACAATGATTTCCAATACAAAGAAAATGTGTTTATTTTGAATATGCCTGGATCTTTTAGGATTACAATTTATATTTGACACATACAGCACTTTATTTATTTCATAAAATATCTCTTCTGGCAACAAAGCCTCAGGTCATAAACCATCGCTTTAGCACTATATTTGTTTCATTGGATTGGATATAATGGCGCCTCACTTCACAAACACAATTTGCGGAAAGGTATTTAGAGTCAAGTCCTTTTCAAATAGCCCAGTTAGTGGTGGTGTTTGTAAAACATAGTTAGAAGTATGATGGTTTAATTCCATGTCCACTTTCCCCTCCCTCTAGTGCTTTCTATTTAATACACCAACTTCATCACCAGGGAGATTAGGGCTAATGCCTAAAGGAGCACTGACCAAAATTGAAAAGAATTAACTGTAATTAGCACGCTAACAATTGGCAAATTTGTATTAAATTACCTGTAATCTTATACTTGAGAACCTCATTTTAAATTTAAGTATTTAATATCAATCGTTTCAATTTGGTATTTATCAAAAACATGCAGGGTAAAAAACTATGTATTTCACAGCACTGCAGTATGCTCACCAGGGTATTTACCTGTTGTGCTACATCCTAGCAAATGTGACACAACACTGCTAAAGACAGGTAAGCCAAATTAAGGGCAGCGTCATTACACCAACACCACAGCCGCAGCAGGCTGCACAGCACAGAAGACCCCGCTGACTGGTCCTCTGGCCTGTAAACTCAGCTAATTAACAGTAGCTTCATGCCTTTTGCGTGTGGCCAGCTCTGTGTTCCTTCAAGGCCACAGGATGTAAGCCGTGCAACAATCTGCAAGACAATTGTCAGTGAAAGAAAAAGTGAGGAGAGGCAGTACGCAGAGATTTGTTGGCTCTGATAGTTATTGGACGGGGCTTTTCCCCCTTCTTTACACAACTTCAGTTTGCTGTTGCTGCCACCATCAGTGCTGTCTTTCCATGACAATTGTCACGAAAATAGTAATGATAAGAATAGCATCACTTCAATCTCACTTTCAGTGATTACATTGTTCCACGCGTTTCCATTTCTGCTTAAATTATATTTAACTTCATCTGCTGTGGCCTGCAAACAGGATTACTGGTACTTATCTGAAATGAAAGTGCATTGTTAACGCAGTTTAATAACGAAAGTGGACAATTCAGTCCGTAGTAATAAAGCTGAAACTAATTCATTTAAATTTCTGTCGGCGAAGAGTGTTTCTATTCTTCCTTGAATGCCCATTCCCACTGTTAAAAACTGTAACTTTAAAGGAGGCAGAAGGCTGTTTGTGTAATCTGCCGCTGCCGGACATGAGCCTGATGATCAGAGAAACACTGAAGGATCTTCATTCAACCTTTAAGAACCTCTTCAGCGAGGCACTAAAAGGCCATCTTAAAAGCAACCAAGATCATCAAACTCTGCAACTTGTCTTCAGAGTCTAGCACAGGGTATGTGTGTGTGTGGGGTGGACTGGTGGGGAGAGAAAACTGCTGCATGTCCTCATGCATCTAAAGTGGTCAGCAGTTTGAACCTGTCCGTGCCTGCTGTTCCATTATGGAATAGTAGCACAGGGGTCTGTTTGTTCGCCAAACACAATTAACAAGGTTTCTGCAGCACATCAATACTGCTATTTGCATAGGGTATTGATCTGAAGTCCTTATAATCACAAAATGTTAATTGCACCAATTAATTCTCAATCTGTTTGTGCCCTTGTCTGGCCGCCTTGAGCCCTGAAGGTCAGTGTGAAAATGAACTGCTCTTTGATTCTCCTCCAGGAAAAGATTTTCTTTTGAGACAACACAGTTTGCTACTCTAAAATCAAAAGGCCCTACCATCCTTTATCATTATTATCATTCCCCGTGAGTAGCAGCTAATGGGGTTGAAATCTTGTGATCTGGTTTGTCCTTTTATACAAGGTTTTTTCTTGTCTCATTCATTAACCAGGGCCGCCTCCTCTTCTCTGCACAACCACGGCTATTTACACCTCAAAGACACAGTAGCCCCCTTTATATTGACTAATAAGTCATTTTCTGAGACAATGCATCGCCCATTTGATTCATGGCCCACACGGCGCCTGTGAGTTTCCCTCTGTCTCTGGTCCTGCTGTAACAGCATGTTATTACATGCTGAAACATGACCTCCTGGTTTATTGTCTGTTTGAGATGATCAGAATAATAAGTCAGAGCTGTCTACTCTACTGCTCCTCTGTCCGTGATATGTAGGTAGGTATGCCTCCTTCCTTTGTTTTGTGCTACATTCGTTTTTTTCATCCAGAAATGATTCTACTTTTTTTGCTGTAATTTTATAAGTATACATTCATTCTATTGTATATAAGTATAGACAGTATATATCATTCTTCATGAATATATACACGTATAAATATCTAAGTGTAGTATGTGTTTCAGTGGGTGGAATACATTATATTTTTGTACTGGCTGTTTTACCAGTATTGATCTGAGTTAATTGCTTTTCCCGCTATCTTCTAATGGTCAACAAGAACACAATTAAAGGTTTGCAACCTGTTTCACTCACAGATATCAGTACATAACAGTGCAGAAGGACTTCTCCAGTCCCCGTCATCCATGCCTGAACACAGCCAAATGACAAATGAGACCCTGTGTGAAAGATGAATTTCAATTCACTACACCTGTGCCACCCCACCAAATGAAAGTACTGATTGCCTCCGATTGCATATTTAAAAGGCCTAATTCCTCCATTAAGAAACCTATTTACATGAATTAGAGACAATTAGCATTTTCAGACCCACTTCAACTTTGTTCGCCCCCATCCATTAACATTTGAAAGTGTCGGCTGCCAGACACAAGAAATCTCCTCCATCTGATTTGTGCTGACCCCCTATGACGGCTTTCTGGATGGACTTTTTTTTATCCGTACCACCTCACTAAAGGAGAGGGTTGGCCTGGGGTGAATAGTTAGACACCTCATTATGGTTAATCAACAAAAGTCAGTGAATTAACAACAACAAAGTGAAGGGCAAACGGCTGTCTGACTCAGAAAAGCTCAGGTGGAGGTCTTCAACCTTATGCACCTTTTTTCTTAGAGATATTACATTAATTTCATGTGGCAGAGTTTATGGGTTGGAAAAAGGAAAGATCTGTGGCCTTTAAACTGTCAGCAGTTAAGTGGAAATAATGAAGAGAAAAATATGATTAAAGAGGAGAGATTGAGTATCACGGTATCCACCTGTCAGGATCTGAAGTTATTAGAATTTAGCTTAATCCAATCTACAAAATTAAAATGAGGTCTTAGTCAAGACTGTTGATGCAAAAGCCCGAGAATTTTCGTTGGTCAGCAATAACAGAGTCCGATTGAAAATGTATACACATCCTTAGTATGTGCTATTTGATGGAGAAAAGCTTTAATGAAGACGACAGGAGCTGTTTCACTCTCATATGTAATGCTTTTTATTGCTGTAGTCACAGGCAGGCGAGGGAGCGAGGATTACATTCACTGTTGAACATATATCAATATCTCTTTGAGTTGCATAAATCGTGTGTGTGTGTGTGTGTGTGTGTGTGTGTGTGTGTGTGTGTGTGTGTGTGTGTGTGTGTGAGAATGAGCAAGAGAAAGGCTTTATTCGAAAACACGCACTACAGTATATACGACTGACGAAGGCAGTATACAGTATATAATACACACTGCGTTCATCATCAGTAGTAAGCAGAATGAAAGTGTTGAATCAATTCCTTTTGCAGTATTTTAGGACTTTATATGAACTTTATATGAGCACTGGACAAAAAAACAATCATTCCACCATTGCAATATTAGCAAATAATACAACGTATTGAGCTTTGGATTGCTTTGTTTTTGTATGATCGGTTTGTTTATTTTATAAAATATATAGTCTCGCTCCGCAACGATTAAACAATGTATTCCAACAGCTCATGGTGAAATAAGACATCAACGAGGAGAAATTGAAAAATATATAACATTGCTCGATAAAATGTGCTGAAACAGTTTTTTCAGTCACATAACACAACCGTGGAATGGTATCCCTACAAATGCTAGTGTGTATACGTATAAAACTATTGTTAAAATGGGTCACGTTGTCAACAAGCATGTCTCAGCCATTTCAGAGGCTGCCCTTTCTGTTGCCACAGGCCGCTGCTCTGTAGTCAGTCTGTGACGGACCAAGAAGGTATCGTTCATTTTATATCGGACAGTTAGGTTGTGATATCGAAACAAACTCTTCATGGGCCTCCAGCAGAAGAATGTGGCCGCAAAGGTCTGTGAGCGTGACTGGCCGGCTGGCTAGCTAGCTAGCTTGCTGTCATGCAATATGTGAAGTTTCTTAACTCTGAAAATATTGGAGCTAATCTTTCATTGGCCTTACATTTTTGTAAAACTGCCGATATTCAAACCCACACTGGATTTCTTGGCTGAAGGACTGTAGTGACCATAGACTGTGCCGTTTTCCCTTTGCATTGTGGGATAGACCTACAGCAAGCGAGGGGGACTGATAGTGCATAGCCTACTGTAGATGTTGCTTTAGTTTCCATACTGAAAACTACATGCTAGATTGTGGGCAGTGTGTACTGCTAGTATGGGATGCAGTTTTGATAAAGCCGGAGAGCTGTTAGCAACAGCTGCTCACTGAAGGCCACACATTATGTGGTCTTTGTGGTCAAAGCCTTACTTCCCGCCACCTACTCAGCAGCTCCAGTGAAAGACCTTCAGTCAGCAGCTGGTACAAAGCGGACAGCCTCGACTTCCAAAGGATCAGCAAACTTTGTGTTCTAACCTTTTTCCACATTGACGAATCGTTTGCAAAACATTTTTTTAACCAGTTGATCTTGAACACGTAATTCAAAGTGGAAAGGTCCAAAAAGTAAAAACCACCATTTTTGCAACAATTGGTTACTACAGACTTTCAAATATAGTGGATATGATTTTTCCACAAAGATTTCCCCCTTTTTTGGAGCCGTTTTGTTAACAAGGAATAGAAAAGATGCAACATAAACAAACCTAGAGATGCCTTCAGCCTTCGATAAGAGGAACACGACCCATGAGGGACAGATCTCTTTGCAGCTAAAGATTACATTTATGTTCTACTTTTTTAAATCATTGGACAACAATTGTCCATCTTGGGTCTTGTTCTTTGGTACAAGGATGCCGAAGTAGTTTCTTTATTGGAGAGTGGTCTCCATCAGAGCTCCACTCTCCAATAAATTGCATTAATAAAAAGTTATATCACTACTTTTTAATGCAAATACATTATTTAAATTCAGACCTTCTGTTATAGCCTAACCACGTAGTAGTGTTGCATAAGAGTTTCCTGTGAATTTTGTACTTTTTGTTTTTATTATTATTTTATTTTGAAAAGACTGTATGCATTTAAAAGTGCAAATTGACACGTTGGTTGATTACTGTTCTCTAGAGACTATACTGTCAGACCACCGACAACACGACGAAGCTCAGAGTAGCTTCAATATCTCAGGGCATAATCAACTGCCATTGTTCACAGGATTAAGCAGCCTTGTTGTATTCTTCTCTTCCTGACAATCTCCTTCCAACATAATTCAGAACAATTGACATAGTTTTCAACAATTCATGCCAATCTGTTTTTCTTACAGAAGAGTCCTTGGTATATTTATTAGGGTTGTTGGGATATTCCCTTCAGTTATATCATTAAATAAGCTGCCTCAGATAATGAGTATCACCATAAATAACTAAGGGGACACCATTCACAATACATAGACATCTACACAAGCCCCTGCTGTAATAAACACAATGCAGTCTGTTTGAATTCACTTTAGGTCTGTATTGCAAAGACAAGTCACATCATAACTGTGCTATTGATTATACATAACTCACTTTGTCTGATTATGATTACAATTTAAAATTGACTTTCTGCGTGCGATGAATTTGCTCTCCTGGTGTCAGTCTTGTTGACTTGTATGATCTATGATTCATCAATACAATTGATTCTCCCAAAGTTCATCCATCCATATGTGACTGGCACATCAGTATTTTACATAAAAAAGATTGAGGGGAGGCAATCTGCATGTCAGCAAAATGTCACCATAATTGAGCTTGGCTGATGTTATTGTCCCTTAACGAAGTTCTGACTGTTTTATAAACAGGGCTGGGACAAGAGGCATCAGTCACAAGGGAGACTGTTAACATTACCAAGGACAAGAGCGTCTCGCATTTAAACAAGAGCGACAGATGTGCCATACTCCCCCTCATATGGAATTTGAAAGCACTCCTATCTATCCTATCCTATCTTATCTGTCTATGTTCATGTGTTGACTCGGACTCACCACAGTGATGGCAGGAGATGTTTACAGAACAAAAGGAGGACATGAGGTACTACAATAGTACACAAGAATGACAGCACACTGAGGCTAATTGGAAAAGGGCTGTCACTGATTACAGACACACTGTTTGTGTGTCTGAGTGTGTGTGTGTAGGTACACATGCCCCGTGGGTGCCCTCCATGGGTGCATGATATTCAGCACACCTGTGTATCTCTGTGACAGTGGGCTGCCGTCGGAGGTCTCTAGATATCTAGTGTCTATCTGCAGTGTCTACCTATATCTGCAGTATCTATATATCTGCAGTATCTATATATCTATAAAAGTATCTACAGTGTATATCTACAGTATTTACGCATCTATAGTATCTTTCTATCTATCTACATCTGTTTACGTGTTGATTCAGACACACCACAGTGATGCTGCAGGTGATGTTTACAGTTTGCAGAACAAAAGGAGAACACGCAGTACAACAAAAGTACACAAGAATGATAGCAGACTGGGGCTAATTGGAAAGAGGCCTGTCACTGATTACAGACACACAAACAGTGTGCGTGTGTGGGTACACATGCCCCGTGGGTGCCTTCCATGGGTGCAAGCTATTCAGTCCACACACACCTGTGTATCTCCGTCAATTGTTCTGCTGGTGGACACCGCTGTGACAGTGGGCTGCCCTCGGAGGTCTCTTGATATCCAGTGTAAATCCAGCCCAGTGGAGCTGTGAAAAAAAGCTAATAATATGTTATTGCAGTCTAGGTCCCCCTGTCGCCTCTCCATCAGAGCACCACTGTCACCTCACACATGGACCACGATGTGATAATGGACAATAATGTGGAGTAGCTGAGAGTGAGAAGTCCAATCTGCCTCCTGAGTGGTAAAAGGGCTGCAGGGAAGTACACCCCCACATGCTGTGTGAGAGACCCTGACTCCAGGGGCGTGTGTCACCCTATTATGAACCTCTGGGCATCCCTTCAAATAGGTAAGCATATTTCTGATTGATTATTATCTTATTTCCTAAATTGCGTAGGTTCAGACTTGACAAAAGGATGCGTGTGTAAAACTCTGCAATGATGTGCTTTTCCACAAGAAGTGAGGCTAATTTGTGAATATTTCTCCACAGTTTTGTTTATGTCATTAGTTGTTCTTAGGCATCCAGATACTTGAACCAGTTTCACAGAAGACCATTGCCTAATTATTTCATCATGATGTGATTCATATTTAATGTATAAGCATTTTCTCTTGCAAAAACATGTCATTAGTGGGAGCTTTACAAATAAACATTTCCACAAGTTGTTGTGAGAGCGTTTAAATCTCTCAAACAGAATCTGAAAACATGTTATCAGTCGTGACTTCAGGCATGTTTGCAGTAAGTGAAGCACACATAAGCTGATGAGCTATTATTGTGCTTTCTTTGTTTAGAACAAAGTTCTGTAAAATAATCTTCAGAACATAAGTAACAACTCCATTTCTAAACACATTAAATATGCTTCCTTTGATCAGGCTAATGCCCGAAAGAAATGTTAAAACATAACAAAACAAAAGTGGCAGCAAAACTGTACATATAAAAACAAAGTAGTGCAACTTTCAGGCCTCTAGTGACCGCTCGAGGCCTCCAAACACAATGAAATGCCTTCCTGTTTTGATGCCAGAACATGTGGTAGGGCAAAGAAGCGAGTTAGCTTTTGGACTGAGCTACTTAGTACGTGAAAAGGAAAGAGGAATCCATATCTTATGTTATGATAGCTTAAATTAGGGTACAGTGAGCAAGGAAGCGAATAAGGGAACGTGCAGCCATGCTCCTCAGGGACACTATGCCATTTTGTCAGACCTGCTTTGCCATAGTGCTTTTGAAGCGGCTATGCTTGAAGTGACCTGTCTCAGTGTGAACAGTCCCAAAGGTTACGAAAGGTTACGATGTTAGAGGTAGGCTAAAAAGTTTTATTGGATTAGGAAATTCAAACTATCACGCATTTGAAAAAACGCCAGATAAAAGGCGCTAGATAAATGTGAGACGTGCATTGCAAGAGAGGAGAGCACGGCAGGTGTGGGACGTGTGACGCGGGAGCGCCGTGACGCGGGAGCGCCGTGACGCGTGCCTCTAGCGACGCTTCTTGTTGTGGAAGCTCCAAGTGGAAGATCACACCAACATGTGTCGTTAGAAACCCGTCAGCAGAGAAATACTTTGGCAGAGAAACAATTGTTTTTCTCTGGCTACGATGCGCCTGGCAAGCGCTCCTCTCTTGTGCCATGTGTTTTTTTTACAGCGGTTAGCTCATTTGGTCAGGTGCTATGCCCTTGACCAATGGGCTTCTTCTTCTTCTAAACCCTCACGCCTTGAGGTCAGTGTGTATACCCTTTACCAATCATCTCAGGGCTTGTCTTGGTTACTCAGCTGGTGGACAGTGAGAGAGCTATGAATGTGAGAGGGAAGTGGGAATTCACATCTCCTCTTGTGATAGTTACATCTAGGCTACTGTCTTTGATCCAGAGAGAGAGAAACAGGGACAGAGGGAGAGGCATTTCTGAAGCGGTTGCGCCTGTAGCGGCACATCTCGGAATGATCAGGGCCTTGGGGTCAAAACAATTGGTGGACCCCTTGGAGCGGGACTGCTTGCACAACCGGTCAATCAAATGAGATCAACGGGAAACTTTGATGTGCCTACTTTGGTGACAGCCTGCTCCTTGCTTGATTTGATTGGCGGCGAAAGTTGAGAATGTTTGACCTTCATCTATTGCGAGAAATTTGTGGCCCATGTGACCGTCCTTGCAGAAAGTATAACCGAGGTATTAGACTTTCCTTCAATGTGTGAAGGGTTTAAAGACATGATTCTTAAACTGATGATCAACTTCCTAATATATATATATATATATTGTACATAAGTGGGCAAAATACGGTTTTATGTTATAGCTATACGTTCTGTAGATTTTTTTAATTAAGCATTTTGCGTTTTGTTGCTTTTTATTGTCGCAAGGCACCCCTAAATGAGTGCTAACGTTAGCTAAACACAAATTATGAACTGCATGTTACAGAATGGTTAATGATACAGTTTAAATCAATGAAAATAACTTACCCGAAATCTCAAGAACTGCACTAATTTGCCTTCAGGCCTGCTGTTTTCAGATCATGGGATAGTTAAATATCTACAGGTATCCAACAAAAACGTGATGCGCTCAGCAATGCAAAAGCAGCGTGCAAACGTCTTCAATCTCGTTAAAAACTATTACAAAAAGTTGCACCAGGCTGATAAAACATTCTCCGTCAGATCAGGGCCTAAATATTTAATGTAAACGTTAAAATAACATAATAGTTTTTGTCACACATGCATCGCAGCGCTTTCCCAACTCATCGGGTTAGAGAAAGTATGAGATGGCAAATTGCATCCGACTTTCTATTTGTAATTATTGTGATGTTGAGAGGGCACGGGGGCATTTTATTTTCTGTCTGATGATTGAATTCTTGCCTCTCTCCTGTGCTGAGTTGTATTTTGGTGCGTGACCACGGGCTTTGTGGTTTTCCAAGCCTCATGGGACCAATTCCCATTATTTACTTGACTGTGACCCTGTATCGTGACCCCTCAAGTCTCTCATTCTCCAGAAGCCTACTTTTAAATTGCCCATCTAATAGCAACCTGCATTTTTACTGAACTGTAATGAATGCTCCAATTACGCTGAAGGTGATGGGGGCGATTTTCCTATGATAGAAGGGGTGATTGGATCTCCCACACTCCATTTCACTATCTCACTGCTCTTCAGGCATTCCCACAGACCTGTGGTCAGCACTCGCTGTTGGGGAGGAAACTAAGCCTCTACTCGTGCCAAGCCGTGCACCAATGAGGTGACTGCAAAATTAAGTGCTTGAAATGAATGAATTCATTCTGGCAGAAATGTGTCAAATGACCTTTCCGCTGCTCATTACACATGGTGCACATTACACCAGAGAAATGCTCCTGTTGTCTGGGATCCTTTGTTTCTCCCCTGCCCTCTGCCTTGTCAAAGGGGAATGGTCATTAATTGAAATAATTTCCATGGGTAAGGTTGTGTGGATCCCTCCTCAAGGTGTGTCAATGGGTCGATAGATATTTGGAGTGTAGAACGGAGTCGGGTGATAAGAACTCCAGTCATACTGTGCTAAATGACTGCCGAAGCTCCATAAACCCAATTCAAGGGCAGAGTTTGTCCCAGAGGACGATATTCTGACAGCAGTGACGATGGTCGCTATCCACAGGAATTGAGAATGTTTTGGATCACTCATTGCTGGACACATATTTCATTTCCCACTCTTCTTATATGCTAAAAGGTTGTTTGCGAGAACTGAAGAGTCTCTCTTTGGAGGTGGTATCCTCCTGATGGACTGCATGCAGGGCATCTCACCCAGCCTGTGCACAACAGAGGAGAGCTTATCCTCGTGCAGACGCTGCCTGTCTGCCTGCCAAGGAGAGATGTGGCTTTAAGAGGCCCATACATGGTGTTGATTAGTTTTACTGAGCGGGTATGCAGAGACCAATAAATTACATATGAATAAATTAAAAATGTACTCTAGCAGAAAATTGCTTGGTAAACAACCACCTCCTCATTAAAATATGTATAGTAATGCCTTTTATGTGAAGTAACTTGGGATTCGATATCACTGTAAATTAACACGCCATCCAACCGTAGTCAAGAACTATTCACTTTTAACAAGGACTTATAAAAGAGGTATTTACTCCAATGTGTTCAGTAATTAATTTGATATTCAAATGAGCTTATGATATGTATTATAGTTGCAAATAATCCAAATAGGAGTAGTTTTAAAAGGGGTAGTGTCAACAAAGATTGATGAGGCTTGGTTTGAAATTGCCATCTGTTTCAAGTGTTTACTTGATCCCACCCCTTCTGTGGTTTTTGGCCATATGTATCTGTTTTGGGGTTTTTCTTTGGGGGGGTGGGGGCACTGTGGTGCTGCAGCATACATGAACACACACACACACACACACATACACAAACGTAAACATTGAAGGGGATCAGGAACATCAGCATGTGTGATGAGCTCCCACAGATAACGTCTCCGCAACATTTCCGTGACATTGTCGCTGTGTTACCTCGTTACCACAATGTCACAGCAGCAGTGAGGATGTTGCGTTTGGGGTGAGGATGGAGGGGAGTACCGCGGGTGTGTGGGGGGAGGGTTCAGCTGCAGATATCAGGCATTTGCAGATGAGCTGATTAATTAAAAGGATCTCCCTCCCCTCTCCTCGGCGCCCCCATCCACGCTCCTCGGTGGTTAAAGGTGGATGGAGCAGAGGGGGGGCCCATGGAGGGGAAGCATCCTTGCCTCTTTTGACATTAGCCCACGTGCACCCACTTCACACGCCCCATGACTCTCGCCACAAGTGCCTCTCTCCGCCCCACCTTTGCGGGAGTGACACTCTCTTCAGGCTCCAAAATGGGGCTGCAGAGTTTTAATCCCTCCATCCCATCAACCCACCCACCCTTACTTCCATCTGTCAGGAGCACTGCTGGAGGAAAAGGGGGAGGGTTTGAGGGGGGTGGGGGTGAGGGGCGCATCCCTTGTTCCATCCCGACGAATTTTCTAATTTCTTTTGCCTCCATGCTTTGTCCCAAATTCACGCCCCTAACCTATCCACCATACGGCCTCTCTCGTTCTGTCCCCCCTCCCCTGCCGCCTCTTTTCTCTGTTGTTTTGGCCAAAGGAGTAAAAGTACAAATGGAGGCTCCTCTGCAACAAACTGACAGTATTCGAACGGCATCTGAACCTGCTGTCCTCGGAGATGAAAACTGTCTTCCATATTTTCTTGCTGTGTTTCCTGAGTCATGAACAAGCGCTACCAGAATTTGCGGTAGGTCATATTCTGCTTGCTGAAACCAATTTGGAGAATGTTTTTCCTTTATGTTTCTCTATAATTAATCAAAAGTCTGGCACAAGACAATGAGGAACATATGCTGAAATCCCATTCCCACAAAGTTGCCATACAGACGGTTGTCTAAGCAGACCTCCATGTGGTAATCTAAAGAGAAAAGATGTTTGATGGAAACAGACAAATCATTGTTGTGTTTTTTTATTTTTTTATTTATCAAATGATCTACCAACTTAATCACATTTTGTGAACAAGAGAGAACTCACAAATAGTGATGTCTTAACCATTTATTTAGTTTGAACGGACCATGAAGACATCACCATACACCATATCCATTAGCGACAAGTTACATGACATCACAGTATTAACGGGCAGTGTCTCATGCAATCAATTCTAATTACTCATCTTCATGCACAAAACTAGGTAGTACGCTTTAGGGATAGCACTCTCCTGTCAGATTAACTCCAGGAAATGAATTCAGACACTTACTACAGCTCCATCTGCTGTTTACACCAGTCTGAGTAAACCAAAGGCAGACAGTATGTCAATAATGTTGAAGATTGTTGCAGTCTTTTGGCAAGCAGCATGAATCAAAGATAATTCATGTCATGTGTGAATTCTCATTGTCTGTTTTATTCTAAAAACATCTGACAAAAGACAGTGAAAAACTGCTCGCTATGTTAATAACTATCACCCGAGATCAGTTTGTCCACCTGGAACAAATGTGGTAACTAACAAACTGTGTCCACACTTTTAAGACAATTACCTGCATCGTAGAAATACACCTTGAAAACGGTTTTAACGAATGCACACGACATCGGCACGCTAAAGCACAGAGCCTGCGCATGAACACAGAAGCTCCATTGTTGGAACTCATTCACTTCAAGATGCAAATGGGTGGATTTGAAATTCAGCCTCTGTGTGTTATGCTTGACTACTTTAATGTTGTATCTATGCTGGGGATTATTCTCTCTCCAGTGGAAAAACCTGTGCTTGAATGGCAGTGCCCTCAAAGTAGCTCCTACTGCTTTCAATGGCCTCCAAACGAGATTAGACCCGTGGCTGCTCTCAGTCCCAATCCTCTGCATTCATACGGAGCGTAACCAGCCTGTGTGACGGGTTTTCTGTTTTGACACTGAGTGGATGCAGTCACTGCATATAGGGCGTTTTGGAATTGAGAGGTCACTTTGGCGTTGAAATGATTTCCAATGAAATGTCCTGTGCTCTTTAGGAGTATTCTCTGCAATTTAACACATTCAATTATAAAACAATAACACGTATGTTGTTATGGAAAATGAAATATGTTTAAAAATAAATAATGAAATTCTGCAACAGTTCTGTGTTTTTTTATATTTGGCACATTTTAAGTATATATAGTAATACACTCGTACACACTTGTAATCACACGTGTCTGACAAATGCTAATTTGTGTGAATCAATTTGTACATTTCATTTGACAAAAATGTCTGTTTAGATGTTGAAACTATTATACCAGATTATTGCATGCCTCCAGCAAATAATTAGTTGTTCCCAGTGTAATAAATGAACATTTACCTTTAACAAAAGAGATTTGCTCATTTCCTTATGGAATAGACGTTAACAGTGTCTTTAATAAAGAGGTGTCATGATTTGCTGCTGTATTTGGACTGGATGACATACAGTTGGCTGTGCAACTGTAAACATTAGTCCAACAGTTTGGCCCCATCTTCCCTTCGCCCTTCTCTTTGGCACGGCGCCCCACTGAGGCTGGACCCTCAGTAGCAGTGGTCTTGGACTTCTTGTACTATGTCACATCTGCATTAGAAGCCCATTTATTTGACACTGCTGTCAATACTTAGTCTCTGGTCTACACCAAATAGGTGACACCATTCACAGCTGTTTCATTCACATGCCTGCTAAATCACAGTATGACATTAAATAAACACAATTACAATCAATAAAGTGTACATCAAGTTACCCTTTTTTTTCCCAAGCAAAATAAAATGAGAATACAAGAGGGAACAACTCTTGTGTGCTCACTTTGATCTCACTAGTGTTCTCTAACTCGTTCTCAAGTGATATGACCTTGACCGTGATACCTGAAGGGGTATTTTCTTAGAGTTTGCGGGGGGCAGTCCTACTTTTACTGGAGATGGAAGGTCTCTGGTCGTCCACCTTACTGAGGTCGAAGGCTGGTTTCTGTCCTGTACTGACGTCCTTCTTGTCCTGAGGCCTGTGCTGCTTTGCACTCAGCTGGGTGGAGGATTTCTGCCTGGCATGAGCCTGCAGGGAGAAGATTCATATTCCACTTACATTACAAAATTAACTACCACATCCATTTTAAAACAGCTGCACCGAAGCACCTTCATTACCATTTGATAGGTAAATCTGGCACCATCTAGTGGTCATTGAATATGAAAAGCAGTTTGCTTGGCAATAAGAACGCAAAGGCAGTTCAATAAAAAAATAAGCATACCTTTGAAATTACAGACAATTTCAATTTAGTTTAAACCCTGTAAAATGAAACACTACAGGGTTTGTGAAGTGTGACAGTAAATTAACACCTATTAATTAAAGAAAAAATTTAAGTTGAACTGAAAAGGCCGAGTTGTATGAGGTTCAACAAACCTGTGTGGTGTGTTGAAGCGGTCCCGGGGTTTCAGGGCCATTTTTTTGCTTGTCCCGCTGAAGGACGCCACCACTCACTTTAGTCTGATTCCAAGATACAAGGAAAAGATGAGCGAATGATACCTGGATTCTATGACCATGGATATAGTAGCTTAGGGCTGACCAACAGTGTGGTCGGTAATTTTCAAGGAATTTTAGTTTTCAACCTGTCTCTTGAATAATATGATTCATAATTACCACTTCAATATTGACATGAATGATATCTACAAATCAGAAATTGAAAGCAGTAACTTTCTTAAAAAATTATTATGAATAACGGGCGAAAACTTTAACAGACATACCGGTTTGGAGGATGTGGAGGTTGTGTGGAAGCTTCTGCCTTCCTCAGCGAGTCTCCGGCATAGTCCGTCTGTTTCTGTTGAAGCTACCCCGGGGAGCGGGGATGGGTCCAGTGTGCCATCAAAAGAGGAGAGGGACAAGTCCTCCAGATCCTGTGTTCCTATTGTGGACCATTTCAATAACATCAACATCAAGTAACCTCTCGTGTATTCGGTTTGTTTCTTTCTCATCCGTCCCTCCTCTACCTCTCTGTAATATGTAAACATGAGGCATTTGATGATCATACAGTGGAGAGGACTGAGGAACAACCAGTTACTGAGAGTAGATGTGACTAAAATTTGACCTTTTTTGGTAACTTTGCCATCTCTAATTTTACTGGGTATTACACAGCCATCCCATGTATCATCTTATTTCTGATTGGTTGGTTGTAATCTGTTGAAGTTATATCTCAGGACATGTAAAACACACTATTGCAGTTTAGCAGGTTAAAAATCACAACACTTCATGCTACATTACCAGTAAGGTTAAACAGACCACAAACAACTAATAATGATATAATACAAATTTACTGAAAATGTAATCTGCTCCACTTCATCCATTATATTCATACTGTATTCCAGAATATCTTGTATATTATTACTTGATTATTCAAGCTATCATGACCTGGATTTAGTTATTTGAGTCAAGTTAAATCTTAATAATTGTCTTACTCTCGTTCAGTTCCAGGTGGTTGCGCATCATCTCCAGCACATTGGACGGCATCGCGGGCATATTAGTGTCACCCTGTTGGACAAAGCACCCCATAAGAGCCCCTCCTGTGACTCATTTAGTGAATGTTATGAACGCAGCTGGAACAATCGTTGCCTTACTGTAATCCAGGGGTTTTCTAATAGCTGATTAGCGGACATGCGGTAGGCAGGGTCCGCCTTTAGAAGGCAAGCCAAAATATTTTTTGCTGTTGAGACAGAATCAAGCCAATCGGTGAGCTTGTCAGATACCATGTCAACCGTAAAACTACATTACAACATCCGGGACTACATGTCAGTGAAAAAAATTAATTCCTTCACTCGATTTCACACAAAAAATCTCTTTTTTTGCAAGATTACATTTATAATTCATTTATTATTAAGCATCACCTGCATCACTGACTGTGGCCCAGATGGGTTGAATGAATCGGACTCCTCTTTTCATAATCTCCTCAAGTAGGTTTGTCTTTGTTTTGGACACAAACGGAGACTTCCCACACAGCCTATAAGGACACACAGCTCATACACATGTATTCACAGTATGTAGGCATGTATGTATACACATATACATTCATATATAGTATATGTGTGTCTACTTACAAAATGTACATAACGACTCCTATGCTCCACACATCACACCACTGGCTGTAACAACGGCCACTCATCACTTCAGGTGCTGAAATGTACACGCATACACAAATGTTTGCCTTTTTTTCTCTAAGATATGGAAATAAAGGGGCTCAAAACCACAAGTTAAAACAGTTTATGACCACTATTTTGATTCCCATATTATAAGTACCATGTTTATCAGCATACTAACAACGACACTCTCGCACACCACAAGCACAGGATGTGATGGGGTTGCATAGCTGGTGGCAGTAATGAGCAGCAAAAAGTAGCAATGCACCAATAAAAGGGGAAGAGAAAAGGTGGATGCAGGTTTCACAGAAGTTAAAAATGTTTTGCCGGTGGGTCGTAATTAAGATATGCAACAACCGTTCAGCATGCAAAATAAAAAAAATATCAGTCTGTTTTTTTCCTTGAGGCCTAACCAATGTGTTGAATGCTTTTCTATCCTAAAATATTCACAAAGCCAGTTATTATTTTTTACTTTGAGCACTGCGATAGTGTCACACCTGCACAAGATGTAGTCACGAAACCTTACAAGTGTGTATTTGAGATTTAAATGAAGGTAGAGATGGGGGTGGTTAGAGCGAGGGCACCGAGAGTACGGGGGTTGGAAGTGGGCAAGGGGCCATTTGTCCCCCACTCCAATTCATGCCCCATGTCCTTTCTGATATTGCGGATGATTACTGCCTTTTCCTGCACATTGTGAATGTTGTGTTGTCTGTGAGTGGAATAGCATTCAACCAAGTGATGTCATATTGTCGCTTGCATGCACTCCATATTTGTAGTACTCTTCCATCGGCATTAATGTGGGCTTGCTGATAGAGCACACGGTGCAAATAAAACAGGGACCTGCTCAGAAAAACAACATTGCTCCATCGCACCACTACTGGTAGAACAGCAGGGTACCTTTACACATAGATATTAAATATACCTGATACCTAGAATTACACTAACTAAAAACACTTTGTATGAAATATTAAAATGTCCAACTTTGGCACCTCTTATTGTTAGAATAAAAAAGATACCGTGGCAGATGTCAAAAATGTAACACCACTATTTAAAACGTAGAGATCGATCCCTGTGTACTACTCGCATGTTGAAGGAGATATAGGTGCCATACCCATATAGATAAGAGTCCCACAGGTCTCCGTCATTGTGTTCTCAATCCCTAGACCACTTGTCTTCAACGATAATCCAAAGTCTGTCACCTAGGTAAAGAAAAGCACTTCAGAAAAAGGTGATACAAATAAACATGATTTAGATCTGCTGACAGAACTTATGTTAAAAGGTGCTTTTGTCAGAAGAAGACAAGGCTGCAGCTTGAGCATCTATGACGAGTTACATGAATAGCAACAGAGCTCTTAAAGCTGTACAAAACCACATATTTGCGAGGGTTTATCACATGATTACAAAAGCCAAAAGAAATCCAGAAGAGAGGACTAACGCATGTGGAATTAACGGAATTCATGGTGTGACACGACGAAGAGAAACACAGAGACAGGGATGTGGATGTATACTGTGGTCAAGCTTGTTTTAGCTTGCACATCAGGTATCTGCTTTTGCTCATTGACTGTGCACACAACATACTGTGCCCAGCTGATAAAGATACAGTTGAGTCTCTTTGTAAAGGTATACTATAAAGGGAGACCAGAGGTCGTCAGTCATCACGAGGTACTATTTAAAGCCTTTGGTAAAAACAATAGTGTCCATCAGAGGTTTATGCTCAGTCCGACAGAATGGATAAGAAGGAGTCATGGAAAGTTTCACAGTTCGAGTCTCCATCTTACCTTGATATTAATTATGCCACCATCAT
The DNA here is from genome assembly GCF_029220125.1 of Pseudoliparis swirei. NCBI lineage: Eukaryota > Metazoa > Chordata > Actinopteri > Perciformes > Liparidae > Pseudoliparis > Pseudoliparis swirei. Next base: position 12,969,323 of record NC_079391.1, on the reverse strand, counting down.
CCTCACTGAGAGCATTCTTCACAAGAATGTTCTCAAGTTTCAAGTCCCGATGCACTATGTCTGTAAAATGGGAGGACAGAAGGTTTTATAAAGACAATGGTCTTGAATACAGTTTTGACATGGACATATGGGACAATGAGTTGTCGGTATCAATATTCATATCAATATTCTTATAAGAACAATGGATCCACAGGGGTTGCTCATGGGGATGTAACCACTGAGAAGTGTCACACAACTCTGCAGCGTTCACTGTCCCTGTGCTGCTGGTGTTATCAATTAAACCAAAAAGATTCATTGATATGACAACCATAGCTCTGAAGAAAAAATAAATAAAATCTGTGATCAGAGGGCAATATGATTTGCTAATGTCAGTCCCCAGAATAAACAGTGTTTTGCACACATGGTCACAGTGGTGGGTTCACGTTGCTCACAGGAGGCCATGCTGAACGGCCTCGTTAACAAAACGTGGTGGACTGAGAGAAGGCAGGAGGAGAAATACAATTTGCCCTGGGCAGTCCTTTCCACTGCACTGTTTGAAGCAACCAATTATAAAACGCAACAGTGTTGATGGGGTGTGAAAGGTATGGTCGACCAACTGGTGTGCACAAAACAAACACCTGAAAATGCTCTTTTTTTCCCCTTCATCCATTTAAGATACGTTTTGTTCAATGTTTTTTCGCCTGCTTGCTAACAGCTGAACTCTCGATTTTATAATCACAAATGTATGTATTTAAAAAAGTATATATATTGTAATGTTACAATAACCCATTCTAAAAATACTCTAGTTCTGCATATATTTTTGTTATCTAATAAAATACTGTTGTAGTTGTAGTTGTACCAAGTAAATCTTCCCTTACTCACTGAAATCATAAACAATTATATTTGCAGTGTAGTTACATGAACATGCAATGTACCATGAGGCCAGGATGTGCCAGCATTAAAGTGAAACTCACGGTCAATCCAAAGTAAAGCTCCAAACAGCTGGATTTGATCTCATCCGAGAAAAAGCTACAACATGAAGCGTCATGATATTTGACAACAAATGTTTTGGCTCCCAAGTTTATATACCAGTTATTTATCATTAGAATTATTAGTTTCCATAGAGGTGAGGGAAACCAGCACAGAGGGACTTTTCATGTAAAAACACCTATTATTCAATATTGCTTCCTGGCCTAGCCTCATGTAACGATGCATCATTACCAAGCAATGGCCTAAATTACCACTAACCACAGATTTGACAAAGAACGAGAATAAGTATTTTGAAAGAATTATAATAACTCTTTTATAATGACAGAAAACCCATGTTAGCAAGATGTTGGGATCTGGGAGAAGCGGGTTTGGTTATTAGCAGGTATGAACTCTTTATTGATAGAATAAAGGTATTCATATCTATAGAATTATTAACATATATTAATAACTAGAATGGGCACTCGGTAGAGCGCATACCTTCGCATATCACAAGATTGGGCATTGAATTATGAACATTTTGGCATTAGTTGCATGCCAATTGGACAAAAATGTATCGTGCTATGGTTAAAAAAGAGTTTGACCTTTCCATGACCTTGACCTTGACCTTTGACCCGATTTATCCCAAAATCTAATCAAATGGTCCCCGGATAATAACCAATCATCCCACCAAATTTCATGCGATTCAAGAACATTTTGACCTGTTCATGACCTTTGACCTTGACCTTTGACCCGATCGATCCCAAAATCTAGTCAACTGGTCCCCGGATAATAAACAATCATCCCACCAAATTTCATGCGATTCGGTTCAATACTTTTTGAGTTCTGCGAAAGATTTTGACCTGTTCATGACCTTTGACCTTTGACCCGATCGATCCCAAAATCTAATCAACTGGTCCCCAGATAATGAACAATCATCCCACCAAATTTCATGCGATTCGGTTCAATACTTTTTGAGTTCTGCGAAAGATTTTGACCTGTTCATGACCTTTGACCTTTGACCCGATCGATCCCAAAATCTAATCAACTGGTCCCCAGATAATAAACAATCATCCCACCAAATTTCATGCGATTCGGTTCAATACTTTTTGAGTTCTGCGAAAGATTTTGACCTGTTCATGACCTTTGACCTTTGACCTTTGACCCGATCGATCCCAAAATCTAATCAACTGGTCCCCGGATAATAAACAATCATCCCACCAAATTTCATGCGATTCGGTTCAATACTTTTTGAGATTTGCGAATAACACGCATACAAATAAATAAATAAATAAATAAATAAATACACGGCGATCAAAACATAACCTTCCGGCATTTTCAATGCGAAGGTAATAACGGGGCACCACCCTGGGATCAGGTACCAATGACCAAAATGTGGATTAAGTCTCAAAATTGGTGTTCATTCAAAATGTAAATAGTGAAAGTACTCTTGCACTTTCAGAGTGAACATTGCAGGGCTCAATCCAAGCACTGACCATCACGACCAGCTATTATGACAACACATATGCACACAATATTTAACTGAAAATTGCACTTCTATAATCTTTAACAATACTTATTAAAAATCAATAATATTCTTAATCCAAAAACATATATTAAACAATTACAAGCATACTACCTAAAAGCACCAAGCAATTAGGTGAGGGGAATGTGTGTGTGTGTGTGTGTGTGTGTGTGTGTGTGTGTGTGTGTGTGTGTGTGTGTGTGTGTGTGTGTGTGTGTGTGTGTGTGTGTGTGTGTGTGTGTGTGTGTGTGTGTGTGTGTGTGTGAGAGCAGGTAGGTGGACTTAGTCACGTTTGTGATTACGCCACACAGACTCCACAATGGCGGATTAGAGAGGGAGAGAGAGCGTAGTCACGTAAAGTGGTTACGTCACGCGAGACTTATGCGGGGAATAAGACACACAATGGAGGCCGCGCTTACTAGATACTTGTGTATGAAATAAGCATAACAAGGTATGTGTGTGAGTGTGTGTATGTGGGTTAGTTTTAAAAGAAGAAGAAGCCAACAAGGCAGATCCTCACCACAGCAAGAAAGTACAGAGACTGTTATCTTCTAACACTTAACCCCACCTGGCGAACTCAGCTTCAGCAGCAGCACTGATCCTTTAACTAATAAAGTACAGTTTACCAACTTTACTCGAGGAGGCTGACCTCAACACAACAAAGCTCAGCAGCGTGGAACAAGACAATCACAGCAACAACAAGCGCAACAGTTATGTTACAGAGCACTGAACTGGATTCGGCTGCCCGTAAAATACACAATAGCACGTTAACAGTACGGTTCAACGTAAAACAAAACAAGGTAACAAACGCACTACGACCCATCTATCTCTGCCCAGACAAGAGCCTCTTGCTTAAGATTGAGCGTTTCTTGTTCGTCAAAATGTCCCACGTGGCAGCAGGGATTTGCTTCTTTGGACTTTTTAGGCAGAATTTCTCCCGCCTAGGACCGAGGACCAACCCCGTGCTGTGTTTGCCGGTTTAACGTCCGCTGATTCTCGTCTGGCGGCGGATCAGGGAATGTCGACTTGAAGAATCCGGGATCTACCTTCTGCAGGTTAAAGTCGGAGGAGCACTGGGCAAGTTATCCCTTTAGCCCTTCAGGATCTAAGTGTGTTGTTGGTTTGTTGTTCGACCAGCAAACCTGGGACTATTGCCTCAGGTTTTCTTTCTTTAAGACAAGAATGTTCTATCTCCTTTTAGTCGCATGGTTGGTGCAGAGTGATGGTACTGTATGTGCTGATGTGTATAATCTCAGTGATGTCACGGACCGGTGTTGTGAATTAAACCAAATCTCACGCTGATCGCCATTGATTACATTTATTAATTGTACTAGCTCTACAAATAAATTAAGTTTTCAAAAGCAAAAATGGTATTCCCAAAAGGAGTTGATGTGGATGAGGATACATACACAGTGTACATTCGCAAGTGTTTTGTCTGACGAGGATATTGAGCGGGCTCGGAGCCTTAGGAATCTGAGCTGCCGAGAGCAAACACCGACTGGTTGGGCCTTTGTTCAAATTGCCCTATGATGCCAACAGAAACAGAATCTGCTGCAATGAATATACGTGTAGGCAGTTTTTGTTGGATGCTGGTGCCTATGACAACCCCCAGAGTGCCCATGTGTGCGTCACTACGCATGAAAGTGTTACCAGTGTGTTGATCATATCCAATAGTGATCTTTAAAGGTCCATCTATGTCCCCAGAGTTGGAATATTCCTGAGAGCATTGCACCATGGGTAGCTTTATATCTGCTATGACTCCTTTTTCCTCCCATCATAGAGCTAGAGCCAGGGATCAAACTGCTGATCTTGCAGTTAGCGGATAACCCCCTCTACCTCCTCACAGCTGTATGAATATGAAGCAACTCAACAACAGCATTGTTTCAGTTGTCTTCTGGGGACAAGCTTCATGTCGAACAGTAAACACACACAGAAGTTGTCACATCTGCAAACACCTCAAGTTTTTGATGGTTGAAGTCCTCACTTGATCTTCAGCTTGTGATAAAAGGTAACACTATCAAAATGTCCATCTGTAGAATGACTTTACCTCTTTTGTGAAGGTAGACAACGGCGTCAGCTAAGCTACAGATGATATGCCTCGTCTCGTCCTCTGTAAGGAACTTTTTCCGCTGCAACAGCTGCTTCAGTTCCCCTCCAGCGCACAGCTCAGTAACTAAATAAGTCATCTAGATACAAGCAGAGAAAATGCATCTGAACATATACTTAATTTGGGCGCTTAGAAATAACAATCATGCAGACACCGTAAAAGATTAAGATATGTTATATCATATATTGCATGACATGCATCACATGTAACCCACCTTCTCAATTCGGCTTACTTTGAGATTGTTAGTAAAAGGTTAGCATTGCTCACCGTAGCCGTGTGATACACTTCCTGGAGATGTATTATATGAGCATGATTCACTTGTTTGAGAATGTTTATTTCATGGCCCATCATCTCCACTTTCGAACTTCCTGCCTGAAGTGACAGAAAGTGAGATCACAACTGATGGAGTTTCAGTCTGGTTTTGGACATTTGTTTTTTTTTCAAAACAATAAACTCTCTTAATAGTGCAACTTTTTAATCACAGTAAAAAAAAAAACAGGCCTCACAGAGGGATGCCAAATGCACTCACCTCTTGTCTTACAACCGTCTTAATAGCCCATTTTGTCTGTGTCTCAATATGGGTGGCTTCATAAACAACTCCAAAGCCACCTTGACCCAATTTCCTTCCAAATTCATAGATTTCCTACGGGTATAAGGAAGAGACCATTAATACATTAGTAATATACACCTGCTCACTGTCAGTCAGAGACAGCAGAGGATGTCCCTTGTGTTCAGACTTAGGATAAATTCTCTGTTTTGGATTACGAAAGCATTACGTCTTAACTCAAGACCTGAATTACAAAGTACATCCTAATTGCAAGCTCTTTTAAAATAAACGGAACATTTTCAAGTCTCTGGGGGTGCAGAATATAGTATTTCTAATCAAGTTACAAATGATTAAGTTGCTGCTGCAGTTCATTCAATCTCAGGTCTAATTAACTTGATCATTATCTGTGTGCATGCAAGGCTGAGCACTGGCTGCTTTAGGTTTCGGCAAAGGGAGCAGGCAAATTCCCCAAAGAAGGGGGGCTATACAGCCACAAGTGAAGTTTGATCCTCTTCTGGTGCAGATAAGAGTGTACCATAGAGGTCACCAGTGAGTCTGTGCGACTTCTTCTGTGGTGGCCTCGTAGCACAAACCGGACTGCAGTGGAATCATGTAACGAAGCTCGCCATACCCTCAGGTCAGCGTCATTCTCCAGGCGTATTAAAGGCACATTCCTCTCCAGTGTGTCCGTGCTGGTCAGCGTGGACACCATGTTAATGCCTAATCCACTCACAAAGACGTGTGGCATCTAGAGATGGAAGAAGAGGGCAGTCATTATCTCTCTGAAATGTCTGCTCAGACCATCGGATGAAAGGTTGTCCATAAAAAAGCATCAAAACGGTGTGTTTAACCCTTGTGTTGCCTTCGGGTCATTTTGACCCGATTCAATATTTAACCCTCCTGTCGCCTTCGGATCAATTTGACCCGATTCAATGTTTAATGTCGGTGTTCTTTCGGGAGTCAACAAACAAACATAAAGTACTTCACACTTAAACTTGGAAAACAATATTAATTCTAATAATTTTCTGGAGATTTTAATAGCTGGGGTCAAATTGACCTCAAGGGTAAAATATGTTAGTAAATATAAAGGTAACAGGAGGGTGAAACATTGAATTGGGTCAAATTGACCCGAAGGCAACACAAGGGTTAAACAATCCATATTTCTTTGACAACTCAATTAGTTAAAAATAAAGAAATAATATGTCCATGCATGCAGACATGTAGAGCGATTTCTTAAAATCTAGTGATTAAAGAACCAGTGAATATAGTGAATACTGTTGTGGTGCCCCAAATATGTCTATCATTTTAAATTATTTATTGATTAACAGTTATAATTAACATATTACTATTCTCACAAATATTCTATAAAACAAGCAATACAAGCTGGATTTACTACTATTGAAGACATTAAAAATAGCTCATGAAGTAAACTCAATAAATCTACACGAACAAGTGTACAGAATCTTTACTTACCCTCGTCTACCCGAGTTTTAAGCCCATATGAACTTTAAGCACGATTTACCCAGCTTGAGAAACAGTCTCTAAAGCTAAATTAAATGTAAAGCAATTATCAAGTGATGACTAGGAGCTAGGAAGTGGATCCACCACATGCACAGCAATTAATTATTAACAAGGAAGCGGTGTCTTTAACCTCTTCACTCTGATGCATTATTTTAGCCCTGACAGGGCTCTCATAACAGGCCCGTCTCTCCCATTATCTCCTGTCTATTTTCCAATCAAAACGATTGTGACAGCCTCTGGAAATTCCAATCACCTCAATCAAAGCTCATTTGTGGAAGACAGAGGCATGTGATGAGTGTATCACTGGGGATTTTAATTGACTGGAGGCGGGTCTTGCGTACCTCAGGTGTCACCAAGACAAAAGTGTCTGGTCCTTAGCCCCAGTTCCAAGATGCAAAGGAAATTGGATGTCAGGGGAAGAAGTCCGATCTTGAAAAGGTTTTGAATTGCTTTAAGCTTGGGGTTGTCTATCTCCAATTCCTGGATCTGTGTTTCTAACTATACAGAACAAACTACATATCAAAACACAAAATATATTACCCTATGTTACTTGTTTTTTAACTTAATGACTTAAAATGTGTATACTGCATGTATCACCAGAACACTAACGCAGGACTTCAAGGGCTGGGGGAAGAAAACTAACCCGGCAAAGGTCAATCAGAATTGGCGTCCAAACCCACAAGTATGAAAAAATCTTAAAAATTGAAGATGCAACTGAAAAAAGCTACCAGATATTTGTTCACGCATTCGTAAGGAATTTCACCAAGAGGGCAGACATCAGGAGGTTTCTGCTACTCCTCCCAAATCCCAGCCGTCTCAATGAAGCTGAGCCAAACAACACTCAGCTAATGTAGTGACAATGACAAGATCCTGTCCCAGCTCATAACTTGGCCAATTTGTCTTTGTTGCAAGACCAAATAGCTGGAAAGAAACATGCTCAGCGGTGGCTGGTTAGTATTGTGCCCCTGTGCCACCTAAATATTCTCCATTAAACCTAAATAATCATACCAGGCACCTGGTACATCACTAGTACTAACGTACAATTTCAAAAACATCCTTGAAAGACAAAGTCTAGATGGCTTATTGTCCTTTGTGTTCACTTGATTAAGTTATAGTATTCTGTGCATGGATCTTTCTTTACCTCCCTACATGTGGGATTAACCCAAGAATGAAAACATAATAATGAACTATGTCAAGTAATGATTAAATAATGGTATAGACAGCACAACTTAACGTCAAAAAGTAATGGTCTTTGTTCATAAACATCAGACACAGCCCAACCCAAAGGAAACAATGGCTGTGGTTCACCTTTTACATCGAGTTTGCCTCATCTCTAGTTTCAACAGGAAGTAATTAGAGCCGGCGGTTCATCACAAGTCAAGCCCATACTTGCCTCATCTCTCCATCATTCTGTCAGACAGCAATTTGTGTTTATTTACACGACTGAGTACTGAGTGAACAGATATATGTGGTGCCTAATGACTGGGAGTGCGGGGGGATACCGTCTAGGAACGTAGCGTACAAAATCAATGTCACTTTGGAACAAAGAGAGCACGGGCATATAATGGATGACTCTGATCTCGTGTAACTTTTCTTCCCTTAAACCTGCTCGTCCTTTATTAACTCAAGGTAATATGTATTTACTCTTTCTCCCACCCTTAATTACAATAAGTCCCCTACTAACTCAGAGAGGCTGCGGTGTTCTTTTCATCCAGCACTGTAAGACCAACAGAACTAACACCATCCTGACATTGTTGTACAGCAGTACAGAAAAACTGCTGCTCGTCAACCGGCTGTGAGGGCCGTCGCGAGAAGGACGGGGTACCTAAAGGTAGCACGACACAAGTGATGCTGATGATGCAGAAAGTATGTGTTGATTCATCAATGAGTTCATTGAGATGAAATAAATCAATGATGTTCTGCCCTGTTTGGACATCTCGTTTCATGAACGGCTTTTCCCATCTGCAATAAGGTCACTGAAGTCTTTGTGACATGTGCTTAAATATCCACCTTGTTCGGCCGATCCAGTAAAACTGTAATTATAATTGTGTGATATGTCTGTCAATGTATGACGTCTGTCTTTGTGCAATGCTTCATATATTGTGGAGTGAGTCGTGTCACCACTTTGTACCAAAAACATATTCCACTGACTTTAGTCATGTGCTCATTTAAGTGAAGTGCCTGTTGATAAATCCATCTCGGAAATGTAATAACAATTAATTACTAATTGTAATAATAATTAATACCTAATTGTTTCAGCTTTAAAATAAGAGGATGTTCACTGCTTGGCAAGAACAACAGTCCAGTCAATCAAAATTGTGCAAACAAGATTGAACAAGAATAAGATAGACATGTATCACTTTTATTCCTGACACTTTAGAGACTAAACGTTTAATTGGTTAGTCATAAAAACAATTGATGCAATAATCAATGATTGAAATAATCATTATTTGCAGCCCTAATGACATTTAAAAGTGTCATTTGCCAGTAGAATAACTACAGCTTATCACAAATCAGCAGTGGTTTCTCCCAGAAAGAAATGGCGTATAGTATGCTGCTGAAACCACGATGTCACAACGGTTATCACTTTCAGTCTCAACCAGACCATCAAGATAATGCTAATTTCAATTATTGTACAGCGCCTTTGATTTCTTTAATGGAATAAATAGCAGAATAAATTAGGCTTAAGCAGCATCTAATGACGGTGCCTCAGGCTGTAACAAGCAGCCGCTAAAATACAGCCTGAAAATCAAACAAAAACAGAATCTTACTTACTGCAATTAAAATGTACACTGCTATCCGTTTTGCTTGAGCCCAAATATTACATTTTTCTCATGTGAAACTTAATCATTTATTGACAGCTTGGCTTTGATGACAAATGATAAACTTCACAGTCCTAATGAAGCGTGGAATTACATTACCTGATGAGGCAAGAAATTGCATGTTTAGAATGCAAATATAGAGCCCATCTACTTCACTAAATTATGAGGTGACTCATAATATTATGCAGATAGATTATCAAGGCTTGTGGTCTAAATGTAATATACCAAGAACCTTTCAACCTTAAGCCATTAAAGCATACAACACTTACCGAAGAGGTGTGAACAATATATAATAGACAGCTGATGGACTACAGGGCGAGCAAAAAAGAGCTTTTTTTAAATTGCTATTCCTACAAACAGGTAATGCATGTTGCTGCTGCAAGAGTTCCCTCTGTCTCTAAGTCTACTGGAAGGAAAACATGCTTTGCCAAAAGGGAGTAAAAGATCAAATTCTGCCATTTGCTCAGAGCACTCCACATGTTGCTCGGAGATAAGGGCCAACGAATTCAAATTTCCTCATTGGTTTAATCCTGGTTAAAGCTAATCTCTGCTCTTGCTGGGCTCAGCCTTGGGAAGCTATGAGGGCAGACATGTAGAGAAATGTAGGCCAGAGCAAAAACAAGAACAAATCAAATGCACTTCAATGACAACCCGGAGAGAACTCATTCACTTCAGAACACACAGATGTTCGGCCTTCGGGTATCAACCAGTCATTGTCCAGCGGGGGTGACGCGCTTCACTAAAAACGTGTTCAGTTACCGAGGACAACAGATGCACGACGACATACTCTTTACCACTGGATAATAATGAGTTTCTTAGTAACTACTCTGGTTAGTTATCCTAACGTTGTATAAATCGGTGAGGGTTTTCCGCGCTCTGAAATACTCCAAATGGAGACATCTTCGCTGTCTACGTTGATTCTCTAGCGGTTAAGTACGGAAGAGCCTTCGTGACCTCACTCAGGGCTCCCTCCCCCTCGCGACGCTAACCGGGGTACCGCTCCCTAACTAACGGGGTATTAGTGGACATTAACAGAGAGGGGCAATTAATGTAGCGTTACGGATACTCTTCCACGGGCCATCTTAACCTGGAGCATACAGTTAACATAGAGCATAATACGTTCACGGTGCTCTTCAAACATTATAGAGCCGGAAACTTTACGTCCCCCCCACCATGGCACGCGTTGTCATGACAACGAAACATGAAGTTGCAAAAGCTGACGGGTTAGACCGTCTAAAAATGAAACACTCGTAACTTTACCTTAGTAGCAAAGTGAGAGCTCAATTGAGACGTTTGAACGAAGGAGTCTTACCTCTAAAGAAGGCAATGTCCGTGCAGCAGGTTGTTCTTCACCAAAACGTAAACTTTCTCAGTGAGCGACTACGGAAAGCGAAGAAGGTCAAACGTCCACTAATGAATGAACAGAGGTTATCCTCATTCAGGGGCTTGCAGCGCCCCTTGTGGCTCGTGCGTGTCGATCAATGTGAAGCAGACCAGACTTTGAGGAGGCGAACCGTAACCCCAACTGGGCTTCCACAGAATTTACAACGTGCACACTAAACATACATTCTCTTTTTTACCAATGGGGAACCAGTTTCCTCTGTGGTACCCTGGGTTTCTGTTGGTCTGTAGTCTCCATCTAGTGGAAGCACTTGGAGTGTTTCGTCTCAGTTGTTAGAGTCAGTGTTAATTCTTTACAATTAATTCTGGAACAATTCAACCACAATTATCTGTTCAGATAGAGATAACATTTGAGAGTCAAAACTTTGCGTATTTTGCGTTTCATCAACTCGCAAGATTACCAGATTGCATCATGAGTTACATGAACATATATTCCTATGAGTAAGGCCACTATGGGAGCAAACTTAAAGGAACTCCTTTCTGTTACTGTGTGCTGTGAGATAATTTACCAAGACATAGCTACTGTTGACGACAGACATTGGCCTTGGCCACTAAAATGTTCCTAATTGGGACACAACAATATACCTTGATGCTTACCTTATTTAAAATCATGGTCTAAGAGAAATAGTGTTCTGCCCTTCCAAGAAAAATATAGAATCACATTTATTGTAACATCATACCTATTGCACTGTTTATACCCACAATGTAAATGTTTTTGTAAATAATTACTCATTACTTACATCTTATTTTTTTAAATAGCTGCTTTAATGTTCTTGATTAACCTATTGAAAATAGTTTTACTGAGTTAGTGAAGCCCTGCTCTGTTTAGGTTAGAATTTAGCTGAATTCAGGCGGCCCGGATTCTAATCTTTGAATGGCATTTAACTGCATCCTAACCCTATTTTAATTAGGTCTGCTGGATGCAGCTTCCAGACTGTATCTACATTTAGACACAATGCATGTTGCATACTGTAGTAGAGCTACATATACCAACTGCAAAAGTATGTATTTGTGAGACTGCTTCTGATACAACTTCCTATGAAAGTTGTATCGTATTGTTGTAATGTATGTCTATGTTCTTTCACATATTGTATATGTCTCACTGTAAATTAAATTATTCTGAGGGGACAAAAATAAGGTTAAAAGTTGGAATTATGTATTATTGGTTTCAAAATTTGGGATGTCATTCAATTTCAGTAAAACTGGTACTTTGACATGCACATGTAGAATACGTTAATATCTTCGTTCAGCTGTCTGAAGTATCCAGACAAAGCGTATGTTTAGTGAAAGATGTTATGACCACTGATTTCCACCATCAGACAGACTTCCGCCTTTACCAGAGACATTATTGATGAGTTTGTCCATGGACTTGGAGCCACTGAATCGTCTGCGGTCTGCAAGGTACTTAAGGTTCTCCATCACATGATGAATCAGTTTTGTGAAGAAGTTAGATCTCAAAGTAGTTCTCGGCTGCAGATACTTCCTGGAAGCCTTTATGGTGAATTAGGTCTTAGCAATACAGTACTAAGGTGTCCTGTATGATATCCTTAAAACCATGACTATTATTTATTTCATCGTCACCTTCTATTCTTTTTTTTTTGGTTGACTTACATATCTTTGAAGGGATTAAAGCTGTGTTATTACATGGTGGTCAATTCTAGCTCATTTTCAGCAGTGTTTCTTATTTTTTATACGCATGTCCTTGATGTATACTATATGTGCCGACTGCTTTGATGAGACAGTATAAATGGAGTGTTTGGCGTTGGTTTTCACTTTGCATCAGCCGGAGAAACAAAAAAATTATACATTTATATTTATGATTATTTACCCAGTTAATTAACTTGGAGGAGCTCAAAGGTTCCACTATCAGTATGAATCCAAAATCAAAATGTCCTCAACCCAGTGATCATGGTTCATATTGATTATGTCTGTCTACAAACTCAAACTGTACCTCATACAGGGAAACTTCTGCTCATCCCAGTGCAGCGTGTTGGAATGCTATTCTTATTTTGCGTCATACCACGTTGATCCTCACCCTGACACACATTCATCTCAGGAATGGGACTCCTTAGCTCATCAAAGTAAATCCCTCAGCCCGGCCTCATTCCTAGCAGACTGGACGGTCACTCACCCCTCACAACTCCCTTTGATCTGCAGCAGCATGCTTGTGGCATGGAGGAGGGACAGTCGGTCATTGACGATGTGCACCGCCACAAATCCATCTGGCCGGTTCACATGCTCCCAAAGGATACACCTGCTACTTCCACTCTGACACAGCAAAGGTGAAGGCGGAGATCAAACGCAGGACATTGTTTATTAACTGATCTGACTACAGAAGCCATGAAAATATTTCAACATGAGGTACTTCTTTTCAAACCTACTGCCGAAAGCAGTGAAAAACATGGTAAAACAGTTGCTAAAGATAAACAAGGAGGGTGCCAAAAGAGAGTCAATTAGCTGCAGCACAGTATGGCAACCGAGTCCTAAGATGCTTTTATATGAGACTCTGGAGTTTTGCAGCCAATAAAAGTAAAAAACCTTGGTGGTAAAGAAAACCATGTGTGGCCCGAGTAAACATATTCTGCTGTTGTAGTCGCAACATAAACCTTTAAAGGCTGAGTGATTACTACAGCTATAGGCTGCGATTATGAAAAACCTGAATCCAAAACCTAAATCGGTCACATTTGGTTTATTATGTTACATAAGACAATAATAACAATTCATCACCTAAACTAATATAACATATCCTCTGGTGATTGAAGTTTCTGCCTGTGAACATGGATCAAATGTAACCAAGTTGAGCTGTCTGCCATCAATGGACATCCTTCACGGTATAATGCATCCACAAAGGAAGAATAAGACATATGTTTGCTATAAAAAGTAGGATATGCTATAATCAAGTGTTAACCGATTCACATTGACACAAGTGGAGAGTTCAACAGTGAATGCAAATGCACAAAGCTCTCCTATGAGGGGCAATGAACCCAGCATGGTGCCAGTTTAGTCAAACTATGCAACAATGATTACTTTAATCACTGTGGTGCATGATTACTCTTCGGGGGAAAACAAACCAATTAATTTAGAGCAGAAGTGAAGAAGTTTGAAATTTAAAACCCCTCTGCAAACTGTAATTATATTACAATCATCCAGCCTGCAAGATAAACACTTAGCGATGGTAAAATGTGCACATCACTGATTTCAAACACATCACACAGCCTGAGAACAAGGTTTTGTTGACTCACCTTAGATCAACGAACATAGCAAGCGTGAGGACAACAGAAACACATTGGGAAACACATGAGAGCAGCATATGATGTGTCTTTTACATTTATTTAAAGTGTGGTTTAATGAGTATATCTACATGTGTGTGCTGGAGGCATTCCTCTCCAATCACATGTTTAGTCAGGAATCTCACCAGAACAGCTGTGGAGATTATGAGAGTGCCAAAAAATCATATATTTGAAATGTAGCATTTGTTCAGAGACTTTATCAAAGATGTGCAGAGGACCTTATGTTTCAAAGTACAAATGATGCCATTATATGACACCATATATTCTATATCTGAGTATAAGATAAATAGAGTTTTGTGTAATTTTATTGTCATTAGATGTTGTGATGTGTTTTTGAAGATAGCACAATACTCACATGTATTACAACATACATAAGTGGAGTCCTTCCATATATTGAATGATGCTGGATATATTACATTACATTGGATATATTACATTACATTGTAGTCACTTTACATTTCAAAATGTTTGTTGCATCGCAGTCAAAGTTGAGTGCTTATTATTTGGCCAACATAACAAAGCCCACTAGATCCAGACGTGATCACAGCAATGTCTCATTTAAAGGTTGGAAATCATCCCGTTGACTTCAGCGAACAAATTCATGTCGAAATCACTTTGTTTCATGTAAATATGAACGAGTTAGTCAAGTCAATTTGATACATGTATCTTCGCAAGTGTGGTGCTTGGGAGTTACATTACTCTACAAATATTATACTGCCATTAGCATCTGTCCTGGTTGAACATGAACTCAACGTGTAACATGACACTTATTCTATAATGGGTAGTAATATCAGATAAATGAAATAAACATACACTTATCCAACGTTGGCACACTTTCTTGTAGTCTACACTTTACTCTCTACCATTGCATAATGTATACACTAATAGACTGTTTCACCTGTTTCAGAGCCAACTTGATATCAATCATGACGGTAAAAGTGAAAAATTAGCTGCTAAAACTCGGCCTCCTCGTTTTCGCTCTTCTATACGCTCTCGACACACTCTGCAAAACTGCACAGGCCAGTGTTTGAAAGAGCTGCTTCTCCGCCACACATCCCCCTGAGAGAACTGGGAACATGCAGAGTCTCTGACCCTTCTCCGCCAACAAGACACGTTTTGCAAGCGGGGAGACAGAAAGGTCGACCAACACACAGATGATACACACAGGTCTCAGGACACCTCACAGTTTAGGTGCTGTTTTGCAAAACAGCGTCAGTGTGTGTCATGAGGAGAATTCAAAGGCATCTCTTCTGTGTCTCCACAGCTTCATGGACATTTTACAGTGTAAAAAGAGAACACAGATCTAAATTAAGTCTGGTTTTCCTTGCTTTAATAAATAAAAGATCGATCATATTATATGATCAGTAAGTGGCAAAGGGCTCTTAGTATTCAGCACAACAAATTGATCAAACATGACTTTCCAAATAGATGCGAGCGCTTCATTTGAAGATCTCCACAAGAAAAACAGACGCTGCGAAACAAAAAGACCCCGAACTTTGATTTCACAGACTGCTTCACTGGTCAGCTCTGATTTGTATCTCAATACTTGTCTGTGTGCCCTTTTCTTTTGTTCATCAAAGGTCACAGAGGTATCACATCATAATCATATCAGTTCATGTTTGCAGAAGGTCACAATCCTTACACAAGAGATAACAAAGCAAGATGCCCCCTGAACAACAGTGTACATATTACACCATTGGCTTATTTTGTAGGCATTCTTTAAAAGAGAAACACAGACAAGAAGGAACGATTAGCAGTGTAACATCTGAAAAGATGCCATTTTATCCCTCAATAAACAATTAACCTTGTTAGGTCAAACTGCAACTTGGACCGTTTCTAGACTGAGGGGGTCCTCATATTTCAGTTTAACAGTAATACAACTCCAATAAAGCTTTCCTTTCTCCAGACATCAATGTATCTAATACGAAACATCCCTTCTTCTATTGTGTGACTAAATCTTAAACAGACTGGCAGATACTGAAATCCGGCAGAAAGGAATTTTGTGCCATTAAGAACACTTGTGAACTATTCAACCTTAAATTTGAGACACAATAACGATATTGTTTTACATGCAATGAAACATTTCCCACAAAACCTTTTTGTATGTGATGTGAGACCACAGGCAGCAATGTATCCCGAGTAAAAAGCCTCAGAGCCAGGCAGTGACTTGACATCATGTCTGCTCTGAAGACAGACTCCCTGTGAGCAGCATTTCTCCTTCTCTCATGTATTCCAGGAAATCTAACTCAAACAGCATTTTGAGAGCATCTTGCTTGCTGGATGTTTAATCAAATCTATACAGTTGCACAAAATTCTTTCAACATGATGACAAAGGTGTCTAAGGATCGAAAAATTCAGCAGGCAGAAAACAAAGAGAGGCAAGTGTCAAAAAGAGTGAAGATAGAAGATGTGGATTGCTGCTGTTGGCTTCGTAAACTTGCCAAAATCATATGTAATTCACAGTTTCCACCTACAGTGTGTTGTCACATGATGTGCAGTTGTGTCTGTTGAACGCTGTGGAGTCACTTTTCTTTGTCGACCAAACGACTAGAAACTGCAGTTTTTAGAAGAGGAGAGGCTACTACCCCTTAGGCTGGTTGCTTTCCCATCAAAGCTCTGCCACTCATGGTAGCTTGATAGATGTCTACGGTCTGAGTAACAATCATCGTTACAGTCTGATAGGAATGACTACCTTGAAGGCCATACTTGGGACAAAAAGTCCTCCAACTCTCCTCCTCCCACCTCCACCTCCCCAACATCTCTTGCTGCTATGACATCAGGCAGTAAAAAAAGTACATTAAGACATCTTAGGGAGGTGTAACACATAGAAACATGGAGCTACATGTGGATCCTCACATGCATGATTGATAGGTCCCGACCTTCGGTGGTCCTCACCAAGATGCCAACAATGGCTTCACAATCAAAGAAATTGTTGTTGAAAAGCTTTAACTCTTCAATAGTGTATGGCAGTCACAGGAATGTTAGACGTTAGAGTGAAGCGTCTGTCTGTATTAACTGGTGTTAGACGATAAAAGTTTTAAACGAGGCTTTTGCTGAGCTACATTTAGCTTGAGGTTTCATCCATACGTGTTTGTGGTAAAACTCAAACAGTTTTAACTGATCATCAAACTGTCACGTATGTTTGTCCTGCCTCATTTGAGTAATTGACATGATGATGTAAGCATTACTTCATTTGATTCACCTACCACCTGTTTTATAGCTGTGTATGTGCCCAGTATACTCTTCAAAAACAAGCTCTGCATCTTAAAGTAATGATTTCATAGTTTTTTTAGGGAAATTGATTTGCCAAAATCAAGTTTTATTGAAAATTCCCTAAACCAACCTGGACCCTTTAAAAATAATGGAAAATAACATCCAAATCAAAAGATCTGAATGCATCCTATAGTATTGAAATACATTGAGTTATGTTATCATAATAGTTGAACTACTAAAGATAAACATTACTAATATCAATCCAACTATAAATGGCTCCAATTCATATTGAGTGCTGGTTGTATACTGTAGATAAACGTTTACAGTACACTGACGATGTAAACGATACAACTTATTTTTTCCATTTGTTCTTTTCCTGTAATTTATGATAATTTCTGTCAGATGGAAAACAAAAAGAAAATACATTTCCTCTTGTATGCATTTTATTGATAGTAATATATGTGCATTTATTGTTGACTGTTACAGTATAAAGAAAGAAATGAACCAGACATGTATTGATTTTGAATGAAGTAACATCCCATATACTGTATATTCACCACTCTTGACAATGACCAATGAGAGCACAGACATTAATCTGTGCAGTAATTACTCTTCTTGTCAAGTAAAATATATCTTAAGATGCAGGAAGCACGTACAGAATATGTAAAAACAGGAAAAGCTATACAACTGTAGCTATTAGGACATGTAATTTTCTCTCAACAGTGTGGCTTTACAAATAATTATCAATAATCAATTATATAAATACCTAACACTCTTACGAAGCCTGAGATATTTAGATAATAGAGGAATACAAGGTTTTGCTGAAACACGGGAGGAACAGCAAGCGTACGTAATGTACACACAAACCTAATTTATGGTTAAATGTAAAGTAAAAACATTATTGGATTGTTTCATTTGGATATTAAATTTTTACCAAACATGACAATATATGTGTAACGCTGAGCTCGAACACTGGCTATAGCGCCATCGATCCCTCACATTATGTATCACTCTGGTCAAAAAGACAAAGTTAAAAGGATTCACTGCTGCTTTCCAAGAAAAGCTACTGAGACACATAATAATAATATTAATAATCAAACCTAGGATAATTGCCTGCAATCATTTCGTAATTAAAATGCTAAATAAAATAAAATAAAATTCCATACGGTTACACATGTATAAATATGTTAAGTGCTTACGAATATGATAAATACAGTATTTACCCATATCAAAGTGCTGTGTATAATCAGAGCTATTTTCACCTAAAAAAGTACAGAAATCCACTTAATTAGGATGCAAAGTGAGATTATTAAACAGCCAACTACAGAATCCTCTTTGCACAATACACTATACAACATTGTCTATGTGAGTTTAGGAGGTCTGAACATGAATAATTAATGTAATTTCCAGTGCATAATTGGCATAATATGATATTATACACATAACAATTACAGCATTGTCTCACTTCTATATGATGTTTTAAAGCTGCAGAAGCCACCCTACAAAACTGTTTGATTTGTTTATCTTCAATGAGATGTGGTTCCAAATGTGTACAATATAATATGTAACGAAAACTAATCGGGTTCTGCACTTTCTACTTCTTTGATTAGTGGAAGTTTGCAGTGATAATAATTACTCCAGCATTCATTAGTGCATCAAATATTTGAAGAACATTCCAGTATGTTCAGCTGCCATCGGATGGCAGCACAGTGATATTATTGCAAGCCACTAATAGATTACAGAATGGAAACACTGTCACAGCCCCTCGGGCTGCTAAATAAAAACAGCATTTCTTTGTCCGTTGTTGCACTCCACATTTAGAAGTGTTGTCTCCTTGACTTGAGGGAGTGTCTCCTCTTCCTCTTCCTGTGGCTCTGCTCTCTCCTCTCTGGCCAAGGGAAACCACTCTCAGCGGTCCTGTAGGCCTCGTCGTACTCGTCGCTGTCAGAGTCCGCCTCCGCTGCAAGGAAAACTCGGTCTGGGAAAACTCCTTTCAGATTGGAGGTGAAAAACACCTCCAGGTTGCGGCCTGCTTGAGCAACCTCGGAGTCGGGCTGTGTTCAGAGAGGGAATAAGCTATTAACCTCAGATCAGTGCTGGTGAAGCACTGGCTGGTGATTAGAATGTGTATACTCTAAAAGAAGATTCATTGTGATTATGGGATAAATTGTACATTGAATACACACATACAGGATATCCATTTGTTACTTACATAATTGAACTTTGCACAGTTGTGAAACATGAGATAGACATCAGCAACAAACTGATCGGTGGAGTTATAATGTTGAGTATTCCTCTTGTTGAGTCTGGCCCTGATCACAGTCAGGTCCATGGGCCTCTTAACGATCTGGTAGTAATGACGAGCCTGCATGAAAAAGCAGAGGCATTTGACACTGATTTGGATATAATGCACCCAGACACTTTAGATCCCTGTAACTCATTCCAATGTAATAACTTATAAATCGTTTTGCCCTTAAAATTCAACAAATAAATGTTCCATAGATTGCATTATGAATCATTATGAGAAATAGGGCACCACCTATTTGTAGGGTGCTTGCTTGAGCTAGTTCCTGCCTTGGAGGAAATATGCTCACATGCCGATTAAATGCAGTTGTGATTTATTTACTGCACTAGAGGAGATCATCTAAAGTATCTATA
Organism: Pseudoliparis swirei; assembly: GCF_029220125.1. Lineage (NCBI taxonomy): Eukaryota > Metazoa > Chordata > Actinopteri > Perciformes > Liparidae > Pseudoliparis > Pseudoliparis swirei. The sequence goes on along the minus strand of NC_079391.1, from coordinate 12,949,294 downwards.
TTACTGGTAGCCGGTGGAACTTTGCAATGAGTGGATCCACTTTGCACATACATGCGTACCCTAAAACATTTTTTTTAATCAGCTTTGCAAATCGTTAACACGTCTTTCAGGCCTCAAGGAAACATTCAATGTGGTTTGGTGAGGAAAAACTGAATGTGAACATCACTTTGTATGTTACAAAAACATCCACAGGGTACCGTTAATCCTCCAAATGCTGAAGAGTATAGCAACAATTAAAGTGGTTTTATGTATGCCGAAAGAATGAATGTAATTAGAATGAGAAATAGATGAGATTAAATAGATGAGTTGGTCTTTTCCGTAACTGGTCTATTAAAGTAAAAAGGTGATCACTCACAAGTGGACTGACGGGCTCATGGAAGGGAACACTCAGGACGTTGCTTAGGATCAGAAGAGTCAGCCGCTCACATTTCTAAAAACATGACCAAACGAGAAAGAACATTGTTATGAATGCAGGATGGGAACACAGTCACAGAAAACCACCAGCCATCATTTCTATGAATGCAGCTAATAAAATGGCCTACTCTCTGGTCACCGGCTGGCAGTCCATTTATAGATGCGTGTTCTCCAGATGTTCTCTCGTTCTCACAGTCGTACTCGACCTCTGGCTGCATGACGTCTCTGCACAGGCTGCACACCCAGTCGCCTCTGAACAGGATGAGGAACAGCATCAGGTTAACACTGACGGCTCCAAATAAACACTTTGATGGGAGGTAAGGGATTAATATTAAATATAGCGGATATATTTCACGTTTCAGTACAAGAAGCTTACGAGGGGAAGCTCAGTAGAGATGGGATGTGGCAAGACAAATGAAAGACTTTTGGACAGCGGTCGCAGCACAGCAGGTCCCCTCCAATGAGACACACGGCGCAGAAGTCTTCACTCTCCATCTCTGCACTGTCCTGGTCAGGCTGGAGTTCCTCGGTGGCTCTTTGAGTGACAGGGTTTGAAACCAGCAGCGTCCTCGGAGCAGCGTCGATGTGGGACTCCTCTTCCAAGTCAGACCGGAGTGGTTGTGGGTCGTCAGTTGTGAGTTCAGGTTCAGATTCTACGTCGAGCTCAGACTCCACAGAGCCCCGAGAGTCTGGAGGCTGATCGGATACAACGTCAAAGTCCGTCTCTGACGGAAAACTGGGATCATTGCCAGGCTGGACGTCTGACTCGGTCTCAGCGTCGCCTGATTCTGTATCAGCGTCCAGCTCTTGGCCATCCTCTGATCCCGCTCCTGCATCTGATTCTGGGTCTGCCTCATATTCAAGACTTGGCTTGGAATCCCCTGTGATATCAGTTTCAGCGCAGAGCCGCACCTCTCCTTCAGCCAGTGATTCCTCCTCAGCCAGATCTTCAAGTTCAGCCTCAGATGAAGACTCTGCATTTGGGTGAGAATCTGGTGATGCATCGGAGTCTATCTGGGGGTCTGGATCAGCCTGAGAAACAACTGCTTCTTCTGAGACTGATCTGGGATCCGAGTCAGAATCCAGATCCAGATCAGAGTAACTCTGTGCTACATATTTAGGGTCAGCGGAAGGAGGCGTGGATGCCTTGCAGGAGCTGATTCTCCCTCGGCTGTCAAACTCTCTGGTGGTGGAGCGGGCGGTAGACTGATTACGGTTCTGCCGCTCTGCATGTGATGGAGCTGTGAGTGAGCGGGTGGTCCTCGTGGTCTCAGAGCCTCCAGTTATCCTCTATGTTTACAACACATTGGAGAAGAGAGGAGAATAGAAGAGAACAGAAGTGGTCATGTGTGCTTCTATCATATTTGATTTTATATATTTGCTGAATTAACAATAATTTTAACAGCATGTTGACTTGAATCTCTCGTGACTTCTAAGATGTATTATATAAACTAGTAACTACCATTGCAAAACTTTCTATCCAAGCCATTTATTCTCATAGGCATTATCTATCGTATAAAAACAATGACCATTAAAAGAATTTCTGCAATATGACTTTTAACAATCCCTCTGGTGTGTTTAGAGGATCCCCTTTCCTCGACTGTATATATAGAAATAAGACATACTTCAGGCGCTGCGTCATGCCTGGCCCTCTGCTGCGGCAGCGCGTCGCTCCTCTGCGTCCCGCTGGCCGGTAGAGGGTCGCTCTGCCGCCGGCCATGTGGGGGGAGTTGCGACACAAGTATTTTGAGACGCTCTAAGCAAACCACTGGAACCCGTGGCCTTCCTTGGTCCTTCTGAACATCTCTGATGGCAAGTAGAGACAGAATGATGAAACTGGATTTTCATGATTGGTGCATGGATCGATGTTTGACTGGACAGCTATTACACACCTGCTGTGGCTGTTTATTGACACCCTGCATTTCCCCTCGGCCTCATAATCAATCTCTTCATTTACACAAGTAAAAGAATGATCTGAAGAGAAATAGGATCAGCATGTATTCACAAAATTACTAAATTGTATATTTGAGGAAATGAGAAAGAATCGCAAGGGAAGAAAAGTTCTGCAAGTATTATTTGAGCAGCACCTGGCTCCGTCTTATAGGACAGGAGAAGAGACTTGTGACCTCTGGAGGGCGCCGTGTCAGACGAAGTTTCCTTAACAACACAAAGCACCCCATCTGAGGCTCTCCTCTGTTTGGGATCCATACCGACATACTGAGAACAAAACAAACATTATGTAACACGTATTAGTATTTGTAACGTTTTATAGTAACTTGAAAAAAGCAATTGACATTTGGCCTTTTCACTATTTTCACACATTTTATAGACAAAGCTCTCAAATTAACAATTAAAAAGATAATAGGCAGATTAATAAATGATGTTTCTTTGAGCCTTTAATCAGGGAAATATATTGTATTTCTGTTAGACTCATGACTCATGTGTTTGAGGTTGGCTTTTGCTTTGTAAAACCAGAAGTGACATGTACAAACGGACCGCCTCTATTCTATCTGACAGCTGAGTTGCACTTATGTCATTATATTCTGACGCAGGGTTACCTTAGTTGCAGCTCCTGCCCGGAGGCTATGAGTGCATCCTGTGGGCCTTTCAGTATGAGGGCTGGTGGAAGGGACTGCCAGTTCTGCCGGGATGCTCTGGGAGCGTCTTTCCCTCCTTGTGCACACTAAACTAGGGCTGAGCCTGCTGCTGTGCACCTCAGATACACACTCGTGGGCTGTCACCGACACCTCCAGGGACGTGGATCTCTGTCAGAAACACAAACATGCTAAACTGAGCAGGTTTTCAAGCTGCATCACATGCACAGATGCCCCTGTTCATGCCATTAACAACAGACAGGAGAGAAAAGGAGTGGGATGTGTGCAGTGGAAACCATCTCGAGTGTCACACAAGCACACACGCATAAATACACTCCACTCGATCCCTTACCGTTAGAAGTAGAGGCAATGAACAGGGTTGGTTACAATGCTAATGCAGGTTCAGGGGGGGCAGAGGTTTGGCCATTTGATTAATCCAGGAGAGAAAATCTCTTATGAACAAGCTCTCCTTCTCTATTCTATTACCATTTAATTAATGCAAGGGTCTTGAAAAGCTCCTAAACACTTCACCTAATGAAAGCAGGAGGGCTGACATTTTAATTTAGGTTCTTTTTCAACGAATCTCACTTTTCTCTTTTTCTAGTATATCAACATACATATTCAGGCCACGGCGACACCGAGCATGTACTCCTAAGTATCATGCGATTAAAGCACTTACCTGATCCTTGCCCCTTGGGAGGCGTATGCAGGATTTAGAATATGGAGGAAAATAGACTATAATCCTTCTCTCTGGAACGATGGAGGGGTGTGCAAATTAATCTCAGAGAGCAAACTAGAACTGGAAATAAACTGGCAGCTCGCTCTATTCCCATAGCGACTTATTAATGACAGGTTAAGTACATAAATTACGCCCGAGTGGTTTGATGTCGTTTTTAGATGCTGTGTAACTTGAAAATGCAGAATAATAACTTGTGTTTGTACCGAGACTTTTTGGCGAGGTGATTATGATGAGCGGTGCTCTCCTGGCCGTGGGACGCATTGCTAAGAGCAGCTCAGCTGTAATTGTCAGACCAGCGCTTTGTTTTCATCCTTTCTTCATAAAAGCAGGAGCACATTTCTGTTGCACCATCTGTTTTCTGGCTAGCTGTCAACTGTGGGAAGTGATCATTCTGGCATTAAAAATAAAGCTGTCCTTTAGCTCCAGTCATTTACAGATAATTAAAACTGAGTACCGCCTCAAATTTAAAAAAAACCTAAACTTCAACATTTTTGAAATTATGCAACAGCCCATATGTTAAACATTTTCCTACTGGCTTCTGATGTGACTTAAATGTCACCGCATGATGCTTTTTTTAATAATTAGGCTTTGTTGCCTTTGTCGTTTGTTCTTTGTGTTTGTCTGAGTGAGTGTTTGAACATGTGTGTTTTATAGGAAATGGGCCTGACTGACTGATACACTGTGGGCTTTGAGAGGTGTGTATAAACAGTGGCTTTGTTTGAAGCCATAGAAACTTTGCAGAACCACGTGAGATGAAAAAACGGAAACTGAGGTGCACAAAATCTAACCGCATGCCTCGCTGTCATCTCACAGTTGCTGATGTTGACGAATAAACAAACAACCTTTTTAAACAATCAAATTGTAGGGATCTTTGCTTCTTTCTTTTACATATTGCAGTATATACTATTCCTCGAGGGTTATTATAAGCATAATATCTCACCCTGATATCTCTGTGGTCTCTGAGCATCAGTGCAGATCTGTTTCTTTGCAGCTCTTCCCTCAGCTCTGCTGCATGAGGAACATGGAGCTGCTGCTGCTTTTGGGCAGGACTCGGCTCCCTCCTGTCCTGCTGCAGCTCCTCATTCAGCAGCGCTCCTTTTTCAACCGCTGCGATTTGTCCTCGAGCTTCCCCCACCCTGCACCTCTCCTCCCAGTTCTCTTCAGTCATCACATCCCTGTCCACAGCCGTGTGGCTGACTTGCTGCAGCAGAGCCGTGCTGGTCGACAGCTTGCTCTGACGTTGGCCTGGCCTGCTACGCTCTGCACTTGGCTGAGCCTGGCTCTCTGGAAGAACTTCTCTGTGGTGTTGGCGATGGAGATACGATTTAGTTTGAGACTGGGGCTGAGAGGCAGCAGCTTGTGGTTGGGATGTGTATCCTCGACTGCAGTTGAGCTTGATGGGTCCCATGACAGGCGAGGAAGGGGGAAGACATTGCGACGAGTTGTCTGGGTCCCAGCACCTCTGGAGCTGCTGGCTCTGGTGCAGGGAGGCAGAGAAAAGGGCGGGCTGGACACAGCTGGAGTTAAAAAGGCCGGCTTCCAGCTGGCCTTTATTAAGACTGGACAGATCTGACTGAGAGGGACTACCATGGACGCAACACATGTGGGGCTCGCAGCAGTTCTGGTACCCACAGCCTGGTTCTGGTCCTCTGCGACACAAGGACGGCAGAGCCAAGCGGGTGATTGGCCTGAGAATACTGGTGCAGGCCAAGCCCTGAGGGTAAAGGCTGTTTCCCCCTTCAACAGTAAGCTGGCCTGCAGAGAAACAGAGTTACATGAAGAGCTCTGTCCAACCAAATGATGTTATAAGTCAAGCAAACATTAACAATGGTTTTCTTCAGCCCTGCAGCAGGAAGTTTTGTTTTTGAAAAGGAATCGCATTTTTAACTCATTAATTATGCTGAAATGCCGTAAAAACCTTGAGCAAATTCACTAAATCCTGTCATACAAAAATGTCACTTTATTGTAATACATTAAACATTTGCATGTGGGCTTATTTTAAATTTCAATCTCACTCTGAATAATGAAAATGTAACTGTAATACAACCACTGTAATAACCCTTTTGCTACAATAACATACATTTTACCTAAAGAGGAAATCTGCTTCATCCAGTAACTTGCATCCCAATTGAATTTGATCCTGACAGGACTCCAAGAGTCTGAGTGGAGTGACGACTCAAGCAGCTGCTGCATCTGAAGAGAAATCTGACAGAAGAATGTATGTTCTTTTAACAAAATACAGGATGCATACCGCAAACCCCGCTGCTGTCACTTATTTCAAAAAAGTACAATTCTTTTTAAAAAGGTGTACTCAAAGGCCAAAGCTGAAAGAAAAGCTGCTGGAAATTAAATGCCAAGATTAAGCGGCAATAACACAAATATCCCACACTGAGTTTTCAAGGACTAGAGTTACATCCTACGCTGAAAAAAGCACCATCTATGAACATCAAAAGAGTATGCAAGAAATGTAGTGTTGAACTTCAATAAAATTACAGCAATCACAAAAAAATGGGCTAAATAATTTTCAAAATGAAGGCCAAGATATCCTGACTTCCATCATACAACTTGTTTAACCCTCCCTGTCTGGATTGATTCCTGCATATTTCAAACTCCACTCTCCCAGTTTATGACTGATGCTTTCTCTTTATCTAATTTGTAGTTTCAAAGCCTGAGTTTAAACTCCAGTGATGCAACTTGATTAATTTACTCAGGCTTAGTGTTAGAAAGCTTTAGAAACCCAGGAGACATTGTACAACTGATTCCATAGGTACTGTGACAAATACACTTTACACTTATTAGGTGACATTCCCCTACAAATACAAAGGGGGAAAAAAGAATCACCAGAAATGAATTACTCCTTCCTGTTAAGGCTGTGTGTGTAACAATAAGACAGTGGACGTCTGTTGCCCGCCCGGTCCACGTACCAGAGCCTTGCTGAAGAGCACCGGGCCTCTGCAGTGGTGGGTCGTAGCCCAGGTGATGAACTTCTGCACATGATCCAGCTGGCCACACATCTCTATTGCCCCCTGCAGCTGGTCCTCCAGATGCTGCTGGAAGTCCTCAGAGATTTTCTGTGAAGAAATCCATAAAAATGCATCAAGTAATTACTGATTCACAGAGAGCCATGGCTGGACTGTGGGCCCAGTCGATGGCTCTTTTTGTGACAGATGTAGTTCCTGAGATGTTTGCTTAAGCAGCTTTGATAGATTATTAAGGGTCCTCGTCCAGTTGCTTTCAGAACTGATTACATCATGGCAGTTAGTGATTCTTTGCATATAGATTCACAGCTGGCTGAATGATAAAAAGGAAAGAAAAAGAAAGTAATTACCTCCAGTTGCTCTATTAATAGGTTGGCTCGTTTGTTAAGCTCATTCATCATAATCATCTTTGCCATTTTAATCTGGTTCTCTGCCTTCCTGTGTGCAATCTTTACTCCATGAAGTCTTCCAAGGCAGAAAGGAGGAAATAAATGTGAGAAAAATCCCAAATGCAAAAGAAAAGAGCATTTCAGACGTTAATTTATGCATTAGCTTACTATATCTCACACTGGTAAATTATTGAGCATTTGTGGCAGAAGTTGTTCAGACTTGGGCCTATGATGATGACTCTTCACCAACCTGTCCTCGATCTGCTTAGCATTGTTCTCCACTGCAGACCTCCTCTCATCCACCTGAACCATCAGGCTCTCAAACAGCCACTGCTGATCCTGTAGGGCCTTCCCAATCTGCACCACCCTGCACACATGAGAGATCACAGCGTCCAACACACACAAAGTTCCCTAATTTATTCTTTGAGCATGAAGAACATCACAATTAAAATTGTTTCCCCTGGGGACAAGACATAATGGAGGTGACCTTAGAGGCAGCTACTGTACTGTAACATCGCAGAAAACAAAAGCACATGAATACTTAATAGGCATTAGGCGAGCCAAGGGTAGTGTATGCAGATACAGATGATACAAGTGACAAGGGAGTTGTTGCTCAGAGGAAGTTTTTAACCTGCGGTTAGCCCTTCTCCGCAGTGTCCTTGTGCTTTGCATCTGAGGACTGACCTGTGGTTTTTGTGGGAGGACAGGTGACAGCTGCTGCAGCACAGAAGGTCACATGACTCACAAAACAGCTCCAAGGGCTCCTGTCTGTGAGAGTGGCACATCAGGAGGGAACAAGGATGCGACCCTGGGCCTAAAAGACAGACGGAGGGAGGGAAGGAGGGAGGAGGAGAATTAGCTATTCACACTCACAGCGAGAGCAGGACCATAAGTGTATTTGGAGAGGATAAAAACAACAATAACAAATTGACAAACTAATTATCTAGAAGAAGTTCTTATAACTTAAAAGCTTTCAAATTGCTTTATTTAAATAACTAAATAAAATTAGATTTAGGTTGAAATTTGTTTAATAAAAAGTAAAATTGTTGAGTAAATATAGAAAAGAAATAAAAGAAAAAGTAAAATATCGCGACGGAGACATATTAACTTGGTCAAGTCAGCGCTAGTTTCCGCCCCCCATCAAACAATATCTTTGGCTTTGGTTTATTGGTGTGAGGTGGATTGTGTTACCTTTTGATCGAGCCGATAGCCGTTTTCCCTGTTTCCTGTCATTATCCTAAACTAGGTTAACTGTTGCTGGCCTTAGCTTCAAAGAGTTCTCCTTATCGAACACTCAGCTAGAAAGGGAGGAGGCATATTTTCCAGAATTACATTTTTTTATCAGTAGACCCAGGCAATACATTTGGCCATAGAGTTTTCAGCATGTATTATATTTTTAGACAGCCTGACTGTTTTGAAGATAGGGAGACAATATATCTTTTGTTTTGTTATATTTTATTTTGTGGCTGGGATGTATATCCTGTACTGCAGATGAGCGTGATGCTCCCATGATATAGAAATTAGAGAAAAATTAGAAAGTTGATATTTCTCTGTTTTTATTTTTTTTTTTTAAAAAAAAAAAAAAATCATTCAAATATTACATTAAAAATCAATCAAAATGAAATAAGTTTTTATTCTTTTTTATTGCTGATTATGGCTACAGCTAAGAAAAACACAAATATCTATCTCTAAAATATAGAATATCATGAAAAATATACTAGTAGGGTATTAAACAAATCACTTGAATCGTCTAATTAACTCAAAACACCTGAAACACATTTTCAAATGTTTGATTTTGTTTTTTTTATTAAATTTTTTTTTTAAAAAATTGAATTGAAATATTCAAATTTTAGGATTTTTTTTTTTTGTAAGCCAGCAATCAGCAAATATTAAAATAAAAAAATAAAATTATTATTTTTTCAGTTGATTTGTAAAAAAAAATGAAATTTTTTTTTTTTTTTTTATTTTGCATTACAGAAAATAAAGAACTTTATCACAATATTCTAATTTTCTGAGACAGTCCTGTATATATATATATATATATATATATATATTGATATGCATCATTAAAACTATCTACCTCTGCACCTTGGTACGAAAACAATAATACGATTGCGGGAAATTGGTTGCATGTTGAGAATCGAGATTTAAGTGAAAAATATTTCAGAGCAGTTCAATCTGCCTCTGATGATCCAACCACACACACACACACTATCTCTCATACATTTCTAAATAGGTCACCTTAGAAACTGTTGGCCCACAGAAGGTCTATCTAACAATAGCTGGATGCGGCTAATGAACACAGCCCTACTGCTCTCTGCTGGCCGACTAACCTCAGCACCCCCCCCCCCCCACCCTCACCCACCCCCCCCTGCAGATCATCACACATCTCTGTGGTAAAGAGCCGAGCATCACCTTGTGTGCATCAACCTGATCCGACTGACCACATCCTGTCTGTCAGCGCAGTCACACGGCTTTTTCTCACAAGTTTTCTCATCAGTAACATTCCCACATCACAATAACGGCGTCCAGGACAGATCCTTTACAATTTGACAACTTGTGTTGCTGGCAACCAAGCTACCAGGCATACTTGAAGGTCTTTAAATAGAAATACACTAATATTAGTAAAAAGGAAATCATGCGAGCAGTGTGGAATCTGGGCCACTTGTTAAAGAGAAGTGTAATAAAACACAAGCATCTCCAGCAACTATTATCAGCCATCGCCACAGATATGCATTATTCATTGCAATGGTTCCTGCAAAGACGTGACTAACAAACAAACAGAGCACCAGAGGGAAAGCAAAGAAGCCGGAACAGACTTTGTGGCAACAGAGAGAGAGAGAGAGAGAGAGAGAGAGAGAGGCAGACTGCATCGCCCCAATGAGAGTCTGTTATTCTGGCCTGGAAATGGAGGTAACAGCATCTTGAAACGTTGTAATATCTTGCCTCGTCCAATTGGAGGCAGGGAGTTGGAGCCTATCTGGAGCGGGTCTGGACACTGGGTGGCACTGGGCCTCTGTTGCTGGTGCAGGTCTGTGTACTGGGAAGTGGTAGGGCCTCTCTGATGCTGATGCACATCTGTGCACTGGTAACACAACCACTTGTTGCAGAGTGTACACAGGCTCTGTGCGAGGGTTGGCACGGAGCACTCTGAGCAGCTCTGAAAGACACACACAAAGAAAGACCTTCCTTGTGTTTAAAATAGACAGTGGACACACTCTCTCCCCAACACACACACACACACACAGATGCCCATGTGAAAAAAAGACAAGGTGGCATATGTCAGAAACATTTGTGGTGTCGCTTTGCTTCCGGCTTAATCACACCTCCCAGAGTTGTTATCTGTTCTCATGCTAGCAAATGTTCAGAGACGTTCAGAGGAACGCAAGTGAAATGGAACCTGTGCTAGAGCATCGTTTGAGTATCTTTAAACATGCATTTAATTTCCCAACCAGGATCACGTAAACAATGACGCAAGTAAACTTTGAAAAGGAACATCAAATCTGTTAAAATAAGGAATTATTATTAAACTCCTCTTGCTCCCTTTTGTTTACATCTGATTTGGTTTCCGATATGAGGTTGATAAAAGAGTATGCAAGATGTCTAAGGAAACCTGGTAAGATGATGCACAGCCTGCTAGGTTATGCCTTTTTAATCCCTGTGGAAAGGTTCATCTTCGGCAGTTGAACTTTTTTACCAATTTACGAGTGGTGAAAAGCCCTCTGGATCAAATCCAGTTTTAAAACATTAACACCCGGCAGGGGTATCCCTAATATTTAGCATGCTTCTTATGGTGGCGAGAGATCACCACAAACAGAGGAAGCATGTCAACTCCCGACAGAAAGGCCCACAGTGCCCTAAAGGGCTTCAATCACACAGTGCAAACTCAGAAACTACTGCACAGAAATAAACAACCTCCAGCTGTGTCAAGATAAAGATAGGAAACCATGCTGGAACAAACGTCTTACCTTCTCCATTTCAGCGCTTTGAGAGAGGAGCTGTTGCCTTCTCGGCGGGAGGGAGAGGAGAGCGAGCAGCCTGACGCCTCGGCAGCAGCAGTATGAGTCTCCTACCTGAGGCAGGAAGCGGCGCGCACAGAGAGGTGGCCCCAGAGGAGACGGCTTACATGACAGCCTCACTGTGCTCTCTCCTCCCCCAGTTCATCCAAGTGTAGGACCCCCTCACTGATGCGGAGGAGTGCCACAGTCAAATTCATCCCCCTGCATGGTGGTTCAGCCACCAAAAAAGAGAGAAAATCTAATCCTTTTTCTTAAATAAGCCTGTGCATAATAATTGGGAATTAGGGAGAGAAGATAATTATTTTTTTGTAGGGCAAAATATCCCCGGAAGCCCTTTCCAAAATGGTGGAAGGAAGACCAAGTGACCTACAATAAGAGAGGGAGGGAGAAAGTGTACTGTAAGCAACTTGTAGTTTTTTGGAGCAGGCAGTGTGATGCAGGAGCAGGCGATGTTCGGCTCAGGTTGAGTCGGAGTATGTGGGGCTGAGCTGGGATAGGACGGCTGTGGCCTTCTTCTCTTTGTCAGCAACGAGGAGGGAACAGGTCCCAGCGGAGGTCCACGCGAACGTAGCACACCGAAACCGGGTCAGGCTCTGATAAGCTCCAGATGGGACCAGGGTACCCTCCTGCAATTCCCTCCAACACTGTGAAATCAATTAAGATTTTAACTCAACATGTCAGAGAAAATTAACAGAGCACACTGTGAGAAGAAAGACAAAGATGAAGGAAATGTAGACACTGAATTTATAATATTCCAACCCTGCATTCTCAAAAAATAAATAACATGACAATGTGTTAGTGGCTAATAATAATAACAATAATAATAAATTACATTTTTAAAGCACTTTTCAAAGTTATCAAAGACACTTCACATCACATAATTAAAACATCCTAGAAGCTATACAAAAAAGAAAACTAAAATTGCAATAAAAACAATAGATAAAAGCAATAAGAACGTAAAGCACACAATCACACAATAAAAGCAGTTGTGAACAGGTGGGTTTTGATTTGTAACTTGCTAAAACACTAAGAGGGGCCCGGGTTCAATCCCCGATCCCAGTTCTACCCGTGAACACAGAAGGATGTACATGTTCTCCCCGTGGCAGCGTGGGCTCCCTCCGAGTTCTCCGGCTTCCTTCCACAGTCCAAAGACATGCAGCGTAGGCCGAGGTCAATTGGAGGCTCTAGATTGGCCGTAGCTGTGAGTGTGAATGGTTGTCCGTCTCTCTATGTGCCCTGTGAATAACTGCCGACCTGGCCAGGGTGAACCCCGCCTTCGCCCAATGTCAGCTGGGATCGGCTCCAGCGTCCCGCGACCATAAAATACGATAAGCTGATTGGATAGTGGAATGGAATATAAAAGTTAAAAAGTGAGCCAGGAACCCGGTTACTGCTGAAAGCAATCCAAATTTAAAAACAAACACAAACACTCGCCATCAAATATAGTGTCAAACCGCTGAGACATCTCAAGCTGTGAGCAAGTCTGCCTAACAACAGCGCTTGCAGCCTGACCTACAAATCTAACAACTTTCTCATCCTTGGGTGCTTCAGTGGGGATCTCATAACAATCCCATTCCCCAAATTGCACTCAAAGACCCAATTTGAAACACAATTAGTCTGTCGTATTACACCCTGCCTCTTGTTCAAGGTCTGTAGCTTTTTCAAACTGTGCTCTTTCTTTCTCTGAGCCTTCACACTGCATTTATCTTTGAAACTGAAACCTTCCGCCAACTCTCTCTCTGCCCTGTTAAGTGAAGCCGGCACGAGATACGAATGCCATCTCAAGGGATGTCTCAATAATAGAACCTGCACGATGACCCCTCCCTTGAAAGCACCCCCCATGTAACAGAAGTGATGAGATCATAGGGAAAGCAGGATTATCTTCAACAACTCTAAAGTTGTTATTTAACTATTTCCATGCTCATATAATTGATTTACTGTGCTGCAAAGAAATGGAGATTAAAAATCTTCACTTGCATCATGTTTTTTACATTTGAAAAAATTCCGAAGAAATGACAACAGAAAATAACAAAACAGTAGAAAATGCCCACTGTATGGGGTTCTTCTTTTATATGGTGCAACTTCACACAGAAAAAAAGATTGTAAAGAGATATTTGATCCATTATGTGGAACTTCTCATCATGGGGTGCTTGAACTGTTTCAGCTGATGGGCTCTCATCATGAGCCTCGAGTCAAACAGTTAAAGAAGATGCACAGCAGTCACAGCATTGTTCATATGCATGTAGTTATCTCTTGTTTTAAAGCTCCCTTAAAAGCAACCCTCGTCTATAATACATGTTTAGTCGCAGTGGGACAGAGGAAGAACAGAAAAGCCTCTAACCCTCACTCCCGCATGACTGCTACAGCTAGTGGTACTACTAGCGCACTGTGTCCGCCCTTCGTACCCAGCAGCCCTTCTGTTTCCAGAAGGGGTGCTGTAGCCTGCTGGAAATCACTTCTAGTTATAGACTCTGGTTCGGTGCTACTACACACTTAATAACTATCAAAATATAGCACCGCCAAAGCGAGCGAACATAACATTAATATATATGGCGCTTGTGTACGCTTCTCATCTGTAAATGACCCCCCGTCGTCGTCGTCACCTTTTTCACCCCTCATGAGTTTGCAGGTATGTGAACACCAACATGTTTCAAGTGTTTGTGTCGGTCGGTCCCGCCCCCCTGAAGCTGTAAACCTCGGGGAAACACTGCATGTTATATTGCAAGATCTAATGTTTGGATCAAATATTGTATACAAAAATGGAAAATGTGCATTAAAACCTCATTTTATTTAAATCGTATCTGCTAAATCAAAAATAATTTATTACAATGTGTGAGCCAGATTGTAATGTGCAATATTTAGTAAAACAATGTGGTGCAGTCCCCGGCTGTAAAGCACCGAGGACATGACTTATTTGTTTTAATGACGTCAGGAGGAATTACATTCTCTCAATTACGGTGAGATTTGAAGGCGGAATCTCGTTGGTTTTAGTTGACAGTTTAAGCAAAAATAATAGTATAAATTCAATCTAATCAAGGATTTAAAGCAGATTTTACATATTTACAGAATATATAGAGGTATATTCCTGAATAAAATAAGCCGGGATTCTCAAGCATTACATAGTGAGGTTGCACTGAGATAACTTTGAGAAATATTCCTGAACTCGTTGCCAGGTGAAGCCAGGCCTCAGTCGAGTGCAGTGCATTTTATACATAGCATAACATCACAAATTATGACTTCAATAGCCTTAAATTTAGAAAATTAAAAAAGGAAAAGACTATTCCAAAACTTTAACATAATGATTCATACATGTCATACAGTATTTCCCTTTAGTACAATTGAATGGCAGCTTTAACTAGACCATAAACATTACAAAATAAAAATCTAAACTACAGATGTTCGTCTGATTTGTGATTTGGGTTACTCTGTCCCTGTTTGAATGTTACATATAAATCACGGGGAAAGCAGCATTAAGTACCCGAGCAGACCAGCATAGCGGTGTGATGTATTGCTCCCTGTACCGCTGTGGGGACGCGGGACCTGTCTCACTGTGCGTTGTTACACGTCTGCCTGTTCCATCTGCCCCTGAACGCGTCACGGTGACAGCGCTTCAATCACGCCGCTTCGCTTCAGAACAAGCCGCGTGTGCGTCGCGCCGCAGCGCGGCTGCCCCCGCATCCTCCTCCGCCGCCTGCCTCTGCATTAGCAACATCACCTCCGGCGCATCGCTGAACGCGATATTATTTTTTAATAAAGTGCGCATGAGGTTATACGCCCCTGTCGCGGCGTCGTGGTGCAATCCACAACACAACAAGAGGACATGGCCGCAAACATAAAGTCCGCACGCGGGTGTTAGTTTGGCGCACCCACAAACTGTGTCTGCGAATTAAATCCGCTCGTGATGTGCGTAGCTCGTGCAAAGCATCACGCCAGGTAAACACCAGAGTGAGCGCGTGCGAGGATGTCAGAGAGTGAACGAGACAACCGAGCAACTCCACTTGTGTCGGCCTGTCAGTCATGTCGGTGCTGCTGCGTGCGTGCGCGCGTACGTGTGTGTGTCCGGAGTGCGAGAGTGTTTTTTTTAAATGTTACCTTGACCCGCGCACCTCCGAGTGCAAGTCCCTCCATCGGATGTCGCTCTTCAGACCGGCCGAAATGTTGGAGACATCCAAGTCTCGCAGTTAATCGTGAGATTTTATATTCGTTCTCATGCAATTCTTCTGACGCTTCTCAAAGCTGGAGTGTAACACGTGGTGAGGAGACTGAATTGTTGTTGGAGAGTTTGTAAGAATGGCATCGTGGATGGAAGAAGTGTTCACATCCGATCCTTTTCACATATTATATATTTAAGGTAGCAGTGCAACACAGGGGGAGGTATGCATTATAAGCAGTATAATGCAACTAAGTACACTATTTTGACATCAGCTGATTCCATTGTACTCCTACATTTGTTTGACGCGCATTCATTAGTGACATATATGCGTTAGTTATCACACCGAATAGTATGACGTTCTGTATTAATATCACCCTGTGTGAAATAAGTCATTCTTCATAATTGGTCGGCCTACTTATACTTTTTAAACATGTCGCTTATATACGTCTATTTTTTATTCAGGACCTTCACTTGTAATAGGATGTTTAATATGTAATCATACCGAGGCATTATTTGCAGTAATCATGCAGCAAAATGTTTCCTATCTATTACATTATTGCTGAATTAACATTAAATCAGCATTTAAAAATGGAAGATCAGCTGAATACTGTTTGGTATAGTTTAAAGTATTCAAGTAAAGTACCTAAACATTGTTCTTCGGAGTAAATGTACGTAGTTACCTTCCATCACTACGGCTCAAATTAGACATATACATAAACGAATGCTGAAGCTTAACAAGTCTTCATTTATGAATTTTAAAGAAATATCAAATCAAAGGATCATCAAATCAGGAATCAAAGTAAACCATTCCTTAGTTCAAAAAATATATATAACCATGTAAAAATGTTCTCATAAACTACAGCAGTTTACAGACCTTTGAAATGTCTTATATATACTCTAGTAACAGCATCATTCTGAGTAAAAGTCCTCTTCAAGATGGTAAATCATTGATGCATTAACCTGAAAGTCTTTTGATGTAGCATGTCCAGCCTCACCAGTAAATACACTGTCTATGCTACGTCTATGTTTTTGTACTACTTTTACATAACTAGTGTAAGCTAAGAAAGGGATATACAGCAGGTGTTCAGTTTAATACTAAACAGAGAACACAGTTATTTTCACATCAGATGTCACCCGTAATTAATATAACGGACACAAGCAGAGAAAAAGCATTATGGCGGCTGGAATCAACCTCCAGTCAGGAGAGCTCAGAGGAGCACGTCAGTGACAGCCACCGGAGTGATGTGCAGAGACGTAATCAGGTTACCGGCTGCGTGTGGTAGCTAGTGCTACACTAACTGAGCCTTCTGGGATCCTACCGGCTTCTCCTAATGCACAGCTTTGGGGGAAGCTTCTCATTGAGTTGTCGGATGTCAAAAGAGACACTTTTTATTTCATCTGGCAAACTGAATCACATAGTTCTGTTTTGTAAAAGTGATGTCTATGTGCTTTGGCTCTTGTTGTGTGAGTAATACAAGCTGTGGACTACATCCGTTATGTTGTTATTGATAAGTTGGCTACTTGGCTGACAAGTGTGTGTAAGAAAAGAACAAACAAATCTATGTCAAAATCATAGTTTTACCTTTTTTTACATTTTTAAAAGGTATATTATAATTGTAAATTCAATACTGTGCACTTTGAAGCATTTTAACATTTCTTTAATAAAAGATTGCAAAAGACTATGAAGAGTTACAATCATTTTCTTCATTGTCTTGTTGCATGTAGTTTTTGAATAGGTTCTACACTCCTTAAACAGAGGACAACACTGTGGTGAAATAATGCAAAATAAAACATATAAACTGTACATTTATGCCCATGTCAGGTGACATACACTCACACATGCTGAAAACACTCTTCACAAGCACACCTGGACATCAGTGGTTACTCTACGGCTCGCTCGCTGTGAACCGTCCTACCTTCGCTCTCTCATAGGCTACTATAAACATACACTGAAGAGTGTCACAGCCAGCTTACAGTGAAATAATATGTACAAGTTTATTTTTTTTAAATTTAAAAAGCGTAAGAAAAAGGTGAGAATCATCACAATGCAGAGACTTCAGACATCAGGCCTTCAGTTTGTTGTGTAACTGAAAACAGGAGGATGATTTCCCCTCAGTTCTTTTTGTGGAGAAACTTCATTTTACTTCCTGAAAACAGTTAAAACAATTATATTAAAATACATCAACATCTGCGAGGTTACATTTTATTCAGGTTATTAAACTGTACTTGACGATTACACCAAGCAGGTGTTACGTGAGGTTTAGTCCGATTGAGTCACGAGGCATCCGTCGACAATCTAAGTAGAAATCTGAATATCTGCTGACGTGAGTGGATTCTAGATACAAATATTTGAATATGCCCTCCAGACAGGTTTAAAGACATAAAAATTACTCTGGATAAACACACAACGTCCTGCTTTCATGACGTATTACAGGCCTTAAAGGCACATTTCAGGTTGGCAAAGGTCAACCTTCTCCCTTCAGCAAATGAATGTTAAAACAGCTTGTTGGTGTCAAACTCTGCAGCTGCATCATTCTGCAGAGCGAAGCTCAAACATCCAGGTGAAGTGACCCGAAGCAAAACACATGCGTCCCCTTAATTTGAACCTTTGACAGGCTGGCCTTGATTATGAAAATCTGCACGGAGCAAATGAGTAGCAAAAATTAAAAGTTGGAAAACTGAGATGTAATCTTGTTGCGTGAGCGTTTTCAACCGGGCGAAACAGGAAACACAAGAGCAGCCTGATTTAAAACGGTCTCGCCTTGTGTGTCTGCTGCGGGACTCACCAAGGCCTTTCAGAAACTTGTTGACTCCACTTTGCTCCGTGTCTGGCAGCTCCTCCAGATACTGATCCACCCTTTGCTCAAACAAACCTGCCAATGGGACAAAACAAGAGAGGAAAAAAAGAAAAAGAATTAAACATCTCATATTGCAGGAAGTTACAATTATGTTGTCTGCCAAGGAGCAGAGAACAAACATGCTGATGAGGACTTTCAGCCACTAGAGATCAGTATTACTGCAGTGCGCTCTCCTGCACAGTTAGTATTATCGATAGCACGGGGTCGGAAATCCTTAGAGAAATGTGTACAGACATGGAAACAACTGACAGTCAAGGAACGGACAGTGTACCTTTAGCCCGGGTCTTCCTCAGCTCCCGATCCTGAACGAACCCAGCGAACATCTGAGACTCCATGAAGACACCCAGGAAACGACGGATGCTTTTAGACGCCACGGACTTACGGAAGGCCTCTCTTTGGAAAATGCGCTCTCCACGCTCATTTTGAGTGATAAACAGGGAGTAATGGCCGATGGTCTCCAGGAAGAAGCGGATGAAGGCCTCTGACACCAGGCTGTTCAAGGAGTTATACTCTGTAAACACAAAGAAAAAGGCATTCATCTGAAATCTGAAACTGAAAAGGTAAAGTTCATTTTTCTTCTCACTATTGTAAAACTCAATGTTGTTTTGCCACCATTTACTTATAGAACAATGAACCCCCTGAAGAACACATACAAAGTAAGTGTAATGTGGCACTAGTCAGCTTGACAAGTACCTCTCATCATCAGAAACAAATATTTTCCCTTCTCTAAGGTGACGGAGTTTCACATGAACTGTTGCTCTAATTAACAAGGAATCTGTCTTGGTAAGAAGTTGTGATTTGTCACTTGTTCACCTTCATCTGACTCGCTGTCAGAGTCCTGACAGATGATGTCATTCCTCTGCTCTAGCGCTTGTTCAAGGGCCGCCTGAAGTTTCCGTGGCAACAGCGAGGCCTCGTCGTCCATCTATAAACAATCCGAAAACACTGCAGTCAGTGATAAACAACGATGTTTGGAGAATACGTTTCAAAGGCTAAGACTTACAACAGAGAACCGCATGTTTTACAACCGTGTTTAAAGCGAGACCCTGTAACGTTTGAAAGAAGAAAAAACAAAAGAGTTGATGCGATGAGAAACAGAAAAGCCCACTCAATCCATTCAAACATGAAGGGTTTCTGCAGCTTCAGCCTTACATGGTCTAATACGACCAGTAACTGCATGTTATTTATTGCTGCTGTGTAACGTTCTTTACTGAGACAGACAGTTTGCTGACTGTTTGTTTGTTTATTTCACGACATTTTAACATTTCACACATGAACATTCGGTGGTTTAATTACAAAAAAAATTGAGAATTAAACACATGTATTTTACCAGGAGATTGTTTTTAAAGCTTGTGGGCACATTACAATTAATCTTAAGTTGATGTCTTTTTTATTTTCCTGCATTTTGCCTTTATTACATAGAGGGATAAAATGCATGAAAGTTTCCTGAGGATATTGGAAATATGACTCAAGAAATGTAGGGAAATTGGCATTATGTTGCCACAATGGCCATTGTTTAGTTAGTACAATGTATATAGTTTCACTTTAAGTACAGTTTTTTATTTTCATTGACTGACCTGTCGAATGAATCGGTCAGTTCCAAGGTCGACCATTAAAGCCTGAAAAAAGGAAAGAAAAAGAGCATAATCATTATTCAGAATTAATTACAACATTTTTATGTTGTATCTACGACAAGAACTGCTTATTCCACCTGTAGTGGCAATGTACATTTGCTCTCTGGAAAATAGAATCTGTAAAATCAATAATCTTAAAGAGGATTATTTTTTTGAAGGTATCTCATAAGTAAACTAGAATGGGCACTCGGTAGAGCGCATACCTTCGCATATCACAAGATTGGGCATTGAATTATGAACATTTTGGCATTAGTTGCATGCCAATTGGACAAAAATGTATCGTGCTATGGTAAAAAAAAGAGTTTGACCTTTCCATGACCTTGACCTTTGACCCGATTGATCCCAAAATCTAATCAAATGGTCCCCGGATAATAACCAATCATCCCACCAAATTTCATGCGATTCAAGAACATTTTGACCTGTTCATGACCTTTGACCTTGACCTTTGACCCGATCGATCCCAAAATCTAATCAACTGGTCCCCGGATAATAAACAATCATCCCACCAAATTTCATGCGATTCGGTTCAATACTTTTTGAGTTCTGCGAAAGATTTATACCTGTTTATGACCTTTGACCCGATCGATCCCAAAATCTAATCAACTGGTCCCCGGATAATAAACAATCATCCCACCAAATTTCATGCGATTCGGTTCAATACTTTTTGAGTTCTGCGAAAGATTTTGACCTGTTCATGACCTTTGACCTTTGACCCGATCGATCCCAAAATCTAATCAACTGGTCCCCGGATAATAAACAATCATCCCACCAAATTTCATGCGATTCGGTTCAATACTTTTTGAGTTTTGCGAATAACACGCATACAAATAAATAAATAAATAAATACACGGCGATCAAAACATAACCTTCCGGCATTTTCAATGCGAAGGTAATAAGCCACAGGAAAAGTGATGTAACAGAAAGTAGACGTTGTTCACAGGTCTGTCTTCACACTAATCACCTACAGTATATATATAATAGGTGCATGTATAGAAGTGTAGCCAATGCTGAGAAAACAAAACAAAACTTCATCAATTTCAGTAGCAAATCAGGTGCATACCTCATCCATGTATGATAATTAAGGACGCATTCTTAAGTGGGCTTCTTCTACCAAACTATTTATTCTGAGCCAAAACTAGAATGAGAAGGAGGCCGGAGATCTTTGGCTGGTGCTGCACTGGCACACTGGCTCTGCACCGACTGCTCATACCAGAACCACTTGAGGTCACTCGCTATGGTCAGCAACACTTCATGAGGTTCTGAGTCACGGCTTGACTTTCTGTTCAGGTGTTCTGTTCTGTATCGACTGAAGTGGACCAATGAACCGAACACTGTCACCCCCTCTGCAGATATCCTCAGCTCAGTGTCAATGCTGTGTTTACAGCTTGTTCCATTGCCCTCAAGTGGCAGAGACACAGTGTCTCTGGTCTGAATGCTGCCGTCTAAAATGTGACCACAGTTTTGAATCCTTTCCTCTGGTTGGGCGTTACCTGGCTGGTTCACTGATAGAATAAGACTAGAGGAAGAGGGGGTCAAACAGATGCAGCGACAGTCGGCCAATATATTATGAAAGTGCTCTGGATCTGTATTGTTGTAATGTATCAGCCCAGACAATAATATCCACTTTTCCAATACATAGGCTTCAATCAGAGAACAGAGAGACACAGACAGAACATTGTGGCAGCTGTCTCCAATCTGGCCTCGGCTGCTGGCTGGTTGGCAATCAGTCAGCTGCTACTCATATAAAAGGGCAGCAGAGCTGGAGGTAGGGAGCCAAGAGAGCAGAGGCGCAGTCTTGCGGTCTGCTGTGTGTTGTGTGTGATACAAATAAAACATGTTGTCTAACGGAACCTCGTTGGTCAAGTCAGACAAATGGGAGTAGGAAAGCAGGTAGTGCAATAGAGAGTGTAAGTGTAAGTACAAGGCTGAAAGTGACAGTGTATGTAAAGTGACGTGTAAGTGTGTCGGTAAAAAGTGTGGATCGTGTGTCAGTGTCGCGAGAGGACCGTTATGTACCACCCCTTCCAGAAGGCAGCGGGTGAACTGGGAGCTCCTACCGATGATGAACTCCCTGACCACACCGGGGTAGGCCTTGTCCTTGGCTGCTGCAGCCCCATACCACACTGTGATGCACCCAGTCAGGATGCTATTGTGCATCTGTAGAAATTGGTGAGAGGTGAGATGCTGCATGTTGTTGACCTGAAGAAGAAGCAAGACCATGACCATTTCCTGCAGAACCGTGATATGCAGGTGCGGCTCCTCCACCCGCCGCCTCCTGAAGTCGGGCACCTCCTCTCTGTAGGCTGACTCATCAAGCTGCGCGTGTACAGTCATGTGTGAACAAGGACCCGGAAGGGAAGTGAAGACCCACAGAGGAGGGGAGGTGCCCCCCCAGGTCCCGAGAGGAGGCGAGTCTGGAGGGATGATGGTGAACAGCATTCTCATATGTATTCCTTTGTCCAGGTGGGTGAGGGTGTGTGCGTGGTCAGCTATGGCATCGTCTGTAGACCTGTTGGACGGTATGCATGCAAAATGCATCGGGTCCAGGAGGCAGAGCAAGCAGAGAGAATGATTGACCACTCGCTCCAGCACTTTCATGATCACAGAGGTCAGTGCTACGGGCGGTAGTATCTTGGGCACAGGATGGTGTGGTCCCGAAGCATGTGGGGGGTACAGACAGGTTGAGGGAGAGGTTGAAGACCCCGCTACCCCTATGCTGATATGCCATCGGGCGGGGTGCCTTGCAGTTGTTCTTATTGAGCTCACCTGCCTCACACAGTTATAGTAGGCAACACTGGGTTGGGCTTCAGGTAACGCCGCAGGCTGGTCAGTGTCTCCTCTCTCGGAGAAAAAAAGCATTTCAGCTCGTCTGATCCCCGAGTTAAAGCAGGCAGCCGGGCTCTAAGGTGGGTCCGGATGGCGGCCAACCCAGCTTCTGATTAGGGAAAAGACGGACAGTCTTCTTGAGACTCAGCGGTCTGACCTGTTTTAGCTTTTGTCTCTATGCGGGGAGCAGAAGAATGGAGTGTGACACTTAAACCAAAAGAGGGCGGGGAGGTGTGTTTGTAACTCGAAAAATCGTCGTATAACATGGTCAAGTCTGATCTCTCACGTGTGAAGAATCACCAACCACATAAAGCTGCCTCTGGCACATTCTCATTCAGACCGTATATAATTCATCACAGTCATCAGGCAGTAGCCTTATCTACTTTGAGGGGGAAGACTACCTCAGAAACGACTGCAGTAAACTCCCCGGTAGATAGAAGGGTCGATACTAGCCCTGCTATGCCAAAGAAAATTAAGATAAACCCCTCCCCTCGCGCCCCTGCTTACTGAATCTGGTCCTCCTGTCACATCGTGTGTACTGAACGGAGTAACTGCCGCTGGCCGGGATATCTCCGGGGCGAGCCACGTCTCGGCGAATGCCAATACTCGCGGAACAACAAACGCTGCCTGCGAACCCGCCGCACACTCAAGTTCGAAATAAGATTGTAGTAGTCCTTCTCGTCCTCTCTCATCATTCGTCCTCTCCATATCTGTCTGTCCATATGCGACACTGCAACGTGCGTGCCGTAACAAACAGCTAACAGTAACAAAACAAACAAAACAGGATAGTTTTTGCGAGCTCTCATCTCATCAGTGCGACCATTCTGCGGCGCACCCAGTATGATCCTTGGTGCTTTTGGGGGAAACCCACGGGTAGCGGCGCGAGAGCTGCTACACTGGAGCCCAACGTGGGGCTCCCTACCTCCAGCTCTGCTGCCCTTTTATAGGAGCAGCATCGGCTGCTGACTGATTGCCAATCAGTCAGAGCAGCTGACTGATTACCAACCAGCCAGCAGCCGAGGCCAGATTGGAGACAGCTGCCACAAACATCAATCAGGGACAACAACAATTTAGGAGACATTGTTCTGAGAAGGTAACTGCCTAGAGGTAGCTAGTCAGAGAAAATGCAGATAGGGTGCACTCACCTCTTCCACAGGCAACTCCTTGAGCTTGGGC
The DNA here is from genome assembly GCF_029220125.1 of Pseudoliparis swirei. NCBI lineage: Eukaryota > Metazoa > Chordata > Actinopteri > Perciformes > Liparidae > Pseudoliparis > Pseudoliparis swirei. Next base: position 12,925,514 of record NC_079391.1, on the reverse strand, counting down.
AAAGAGCTGGACAGCAGCCCCACCAGGAAGGGAGTGGGACAGCAAACAATATCCAACATGGACCCCGGCAGAACGGGGATGAAGGTGTGTTGCCAGGAGAACGGGTAGAGCAGCGCCACCACTGCATGCATGCAGCTGGAAAGGGTACTGATGATGGGAGACAAAAACATAAAGACACACCCCATCAATCACTTTCACACAATAACAGGCCACACCAGTTTAAACTCAACACGGTCAAAATGGAGCAGATGTTTCACTAGATAATGAAAAAACGTTTTTCCAGACCGAAAGGGAGTGGTGGCTTATATGGTAACAACATTTTCCAAAAAATACTGCCTACTGAGGTCATGAACTTCTGTAGTTCATGACCTCAATGTTCAAATCACTGAACTTTAAGAGCACAAATAGTGTATGTCCATCATTAATTTCCTCTGGTTAAATGACTTGATCCTCTTTTCCTTCAAACAGTTACTTTTATGAGGCGAGTACTTTGACACGTTGTTCTTTCTGCAGCTCATCCGAAGGACAGAAGAATCCATCTGTGTCAATGTTGTTACACTTTAACGATTTATCTTAAAGGCTTCCCGTTGGAACAACTTCTGGACAGATTACTGCATTTATCCATCGTACTCCACCCTCTCAGAGTTTAACACCATCGACTACACACCACAATGAAGAATGGTGAGCCCAATAAAACGCATTACTGTGACATTACTATACTGTCTGCGGGGCTGCCGTGACTCTGACATGTTGCTATAGTTAGGCTGGAAGCTTGTTGACGCAATACCAAAAAGCGCCACTTCGGTTTAACTCCGACAGCTGTGGTTTAAAATGGAGATCACAAATAGCAGCCGTCTTTCTCACGATCCGTCGCTTGTTGACAGTGGCTGACCCTCCTCTCCTCTGTCCTCTACATACTGTCCAGTCCATGTACACAAAGGGAGGGAAAATAAACTGCGGGTCCAATCACACACACACACACACACACACACACACACACACACACACACACAGTGGAGCACTAAATCAGTATGGATCAAGAACAAGACCAAGGATCAAACGTGGTATGCACACACACACCCCACTTGAGATATATACACTTTTAATGAGGAAGGTTTTTTGCGTGGTTGCTGTCATCAACAGCAGACAGCACATCCAAGTAAACAGAAGTTACTCCCTTTTAAGTGACCTCGTTCACACTGGGTTTCAGCCTACAGATAACATACAGAAAACAGAGCACCCTAATCAATCTGCGGAGATAAATGACAAAACTCCCACAAACCTTCACTCTCCAATCATTCAGGCTACATGTCTGCCAAATGCCTGTTGAGCTTAACTTCCCTTTAGTCAAATAGCCAAGTTTAAAATGCGTTTTCTTGACAGGGTTAAATAGAATTACACGAACAAAAACCCAAAGGCTACAGTAACCACGGCATTCAGTCTTTTTAGGCCTTTTCCAGATCACTCAAACCATTACAGCACTTGCAGCTTCACTTTGGCCGTCTGATTTCCATTTGCCTGAGGAGGGCTTGATAATCCCTAACAGATCCCGTCTCCTGGGTTTGACAAGTTCCAACAGGGAGTGATGGGGCACAGATCTCTGAAAACCTTCGGCACAAGCTACACGCAGCCATACCAAAAGGATCAATTACTCATTCCCCAACCACACACTCTAGGGAGAAGATGAACATGCAATGAAAACCCTCTGCACGACCAGAGGTTGCCACACGTGGGTCTCAACCAAAGGAGAACATTTTCACTGGTGTCCACCAACATGTGAGGATAATGTTTGCAATGTGGTGGTATCAGATTGGAGTATGTTGTATGGTGGCTTTTAGTCATGCAGGAAGAGTGACTCGGGTTGGAAATGTTGGTCTGTCAGTTGGTTAGCATGCTTATGTTAGCATTTAGCTCAAAGCACTGCTATGCCTACAGCCACACAGAGCTGCAGGGGGTTCGACTCTCTTTGTTATGTTGCTGCCCTCATATACTAACTAAGAAAAACTAATTCCCTGTCTGCCTTGTATGGCATTTGTATTCCCCTTCAGGTTGCAAACACATTTGAAAGAGCATAGCTGAGTTTGACTTAAGACCAAGCAAAAATAACGACAAAAATCAAAGACTAATGTGATAACTTTAGATTTGATTACAAACTTAAAAGTCATATGAATTCATGATTCGCCTCTCAGAAAAAGAGAGAAGAACCAGTTCCTCAGAGGTGATGTCTGTGCAGAGCTGTTGTGTGTTGAGGTATGGCAACTAATCCTGACATATTAGCTCTCAAAGGTCTGCCAGGCCTGGTTTCGTGTGTAAGAGGCTGAACTGGTGGATACTTCAGGAAACAGAGGATCCAGAGGCTTAGTCTGGGAAGCCCAGAGGAGAAGGAAAAATGTCAGTGTCCGAGACTAAAGGAGAAAGTCAAAAGCCTGTATCACCACATGCTTCACGGCCCTTCTAAAGCACTGCACTGTGTCTCCCAGTCCTGGCATGGCTACGGCTGATTCCATAGACAGAGGACAAAGGGAACTCGACTGAACCACAGCTGTCAGACACCAGCTGTTCGGTAAAGCTCTGAAAAACCATTCTTCAATGTTAAAGCTCTTCCCAAGCTCAACGTAACACCAAGAAATCATATAAAGAAGCAGCGGGGGTATAGACCTATATGATTCCTATGACAAGCTGCACAGGGTGTATTTGTATCCGCTAGCAGAATGTTCTCTGCTCCCTTAGTCCCCAAATGGTTTTCCCTCACTTCCTGTCTTAAAGCATCTCCAGCCTCCGGCTCTCGGCCTCGGCTCTCCAGCTCCACAGACGGCAACAGTCGTTTTACAATGAGAATCGGCCTCCCGGTGGGAAGCTCCATACATGTTCTTATTTAAACCGCATTAACGTCTGAGTTTGTTCGGCTCTGTCTAGAGTGCAGATGAATGTGTGCAGGTGTTTGTGTATACGAGTGTCTACGTGTGTATGTGAGCATCTATGTGTGGGTGTAAACATTCACAAGAATGAAACTGATGTAAAAATCAGCTGGTCCGGTGCTGGCCTCCTGGTGTTTCTTGACTCTTTGAAAAACAGAAACATTTCACATGTTTACAGTGTTTGGATTTCACTCTACCTGAGAGTTGAATACCATGTGGGAAACCAGTTAAGTTGTTAAAAGCGGTTTTGGATGTGTGCCAGTTCTGCAGAGCGTGTTACAGTGTTTGAGAATAATTGAGGACTAAATTAAATGGGTATGTTGCCTACTCGTTGATTAGAAAAATGCCAGCAGTAGTGGCAATAATTCAACATGTCTGAGGATTGAAGTGACCATTGATCATAATACCGCAGCTGCAAAACATGTTGGTGTTCTCCAGACCTCCAACTCACTTGCAAATGGATGCAAGAATGGTGAACTCCTTTTTGGTTTTCAAGGGAATTATTTATAAAACAATTCTTGAGAGTTATAAATGTAATTAAAAACGTATTAATATGGAAGATGTATGTGGTAGTATATATAAATATATTTTGTTTTTTATTTTGTTTATTGTTGTTTTTTTTGTTTTGTTTTTCTTCTTCTTTATTTTATATTAATTTTCTGATTTATTTTGATTTCAATTTAGGATAGGAATTTATAAGCATGTTTTGCTTCTACCTATACCTTTTCAGTCTTTCTCTTTTGTATATTATATAGGATAATATTGTATTGTATTTGATTTGATTGACTGAATAAAATACACAAACAAACAAACTTTCAGATTGCTGTATTATTCAAAAGAATTAAAAAAGGACACCACAATCTCAATATGGCCTACATAGGATGATTCGGTGTACTTTTGATCATGCAGTCAAATACTGATTCTGAGCTATTGACACAGATGGGGACCAAAATACACAGCATTTAGGTAAAAACCAGAGAGTGTCTATGCAGACATCCAAGCGCCCTCCTGTTCATCTTCTTCCCCTCACACATCCTCACACAAAGACTTCTCATCTCTAATATATGTATTTCGTTTCTTCTGTTACCTTAAGCAATATGTGAGACACATACCCACTGCAACAGGACATATTTGCAATGAGGCAGTGCGCAGTGTGGCAATTCTGACAAGAATAATGCAGAAAAGTAGGTGGATTCAATCACTTTAACAATGGAGTCCTATCTGGGAAAGTCATTTAAATCCGAAACTTTTACTGTAGAAGTATTTCACCGGCATGCCAAGAGATAAATCCAGACATGGTACAATTTGGTAACTGTCCTCAACTCTAGCCTGAAGACTGACAGAAACTGTTTACATAAGTCTGCAGCACTGACAACTCCTTTAGCATCTGCAGGTCAATCAAGTTATGCAATTACAGAGTGACATAGCCGATAGGCATCCAACTTGTTATTAAAGGCATTGGATGGAAAATAAATAGTCTGTCCAGACTTTCATTCCGAGTCAACAAAATCTGGAAAACAACAACAAAAGGTTTTGGTGTAATATTACAAGAGTTGAGGGAACGTAACACACCAAAGAGACGATGGATAGAACCCACAGAAAGATGTTGCCAAACATGGCTTTTCCTCTCGTCTCCTGCGAGTGGATGTACATCTCAAGGGAAAGCAACATACATCATGTTCTGCTGGCGAGCTATTTTGGGAATGGATTATGTACCGGAGCCCCAGAGGGAGCGACCCTTGATCATCCAAGTCATTAATGGTGCAGAGAAGCCCTGTCACCGTTTTCAAAAGAAACCAAAACACAGGAGCTCTGCATGTATGCATACACGCTGGACATTCAAATCCACAGCCACAAACACACAGTATATAAGGTAGACGTGACTGCATATTCATGACCATCATAAAAGTAGAACATTATAATACTTATATTCGTTTATTTAATTTAGCGTGTGAGCATGCTAATATTTGCTAATTAGCACCAAGCTTTAGCTGAGTGTCCTTGGTTTACCAGGTATTTGCTTATAAATTAAAATTCGAGATGGTGCTCGAGAAAAGTTAAGAAATCGCCAGAGTTAATACAATTCATCCCGAGAGGAACACAAACGTGTGAGCCATTTTTCATGACACTTTGTCAAATAGTGGTTGATAAATGATCAAATAAACATCAACCTCATGGTACTGAAGAAAGGTCAGGGGATCGCCAAAGTCAAAGGATTCATCGTCTGGAAACCTGGAATGAATGCACATTGTTCCAAATGTAAAAGTTTCACTATGAAGTTTTTTGAAATGGTCATTTCACCCCTCTGGAATCTATTTAGGTACACAGATACTGCATCCTGAATGATTGTCATACAATATATCACAAAATCACAGAAATGCTTGATGTCATCACTTCTGGTAATGAGCAACTTAAACTGATTTTCTCCGGGGACACAGAAAGTGCCGTGGCTCATACGTAGGGAGTGAACGTGGCATCATAAGTCAAACGGTGACAGTCCGGCCACAGATCACACAGGGCAGAGTCGCGCACACAGGAAGTGCATTCCTTCTCCTCAGTCACTGCCCCCACTGATGTTTATTTAAACTGGGCTTTGATACACGGAGAGATTACTTCTCCACTGAATTCTTCTCCCACCACACGTTCGCTTCCAATGCTCTAAAACTACCCATCTCTTCTATGTAACGAGAGGACAGACTGGGACACAGAGTCCTAAGAGACTCATTGCATCTTGTTAGCCCCACCCTCTTTTCCTCTGGCAGTGACTCATTGTATGACCCACTTTACTTCTGCTATCCTAACTGGCTGACGATCGGTTTGATGTCAGACAACAGGTGATCAGTCAAACACACGGTGTATCTGTTCAGCCCGAGCTGACAAAACATGCATCTTTACGTGTTGAAAAGTTATTGTAATTCTGTCGTCATCGTCAGCCAGGATTAGTCTTAGTGGACACTATATTTGGGTACGCTTTCTTTCATTTAAATATTGTCTCAATGCAGAGGGACTAAGACAAGCTCGGAGCCTCACCTGAGTTTATCAGCCACAAAGATGACTCGACGCTCCAGCAGCAGCGAGGCAAAGACTCGTATCACCTGCCGTACACTGAGGCAACTGAAGAGACTATCAAAGTCCACGTGCTCCAGTCTGGAGTCTGTGGGCCGCCTCAGCTCGATGACCTGAATGACCACAAAATATGTGACGTTTAAGTTATCACAGTTTGTGAATCTAAATAACTAAGAATATTTCACACAACTGCATAATGAAAGTAGTGAAAGTAGGAGCTCTGACCTCATTTCCTGCACCGGGCAGAAAGGTCTTTACTTTGATAATTTTCCCTGGTGCAGGGAAGGGAGACTCCATCAGACTCCTCATGAAGGGGTAGACCAGGGCGGCTGAGATGCCTCGCCGCCGTTCCACCTCATCCAGGATCTGAACATGGGAACACAAAGCAGTTTCCTCAACATATGTCTACTAGTTTCATCAATACACACACTGGGAATCTGTTAATATGAAAGGAGCCAAGACCTTTATCCATATTGAATGAATAGAAAAAAGTGCATCGCCTTAAATATTTTGACCATGGCAACAAATAATGGAAACATATTGTTATGTATTTGAGCACGAGCAATTGTCTGGAACTCAGTATTCATTTTCTGTTGTGAATTTATTTCCATGTCTGTGTGATGGAAATTTCCACCCTGTATGCCTGTTTTGGTCCAAGCTGCCTGCTGTCTGGAAACTTGATTGGAGAATCAAGGTCACATGATATCACCACCATTGTCTTCTCTGTCTGTCTGTCTGTCTGATATCAGAGAGAGTTGTGTATGTAAAAAAGGCACAAAATGGTCTTCTTTCCCATTTACCATGAAAACACTAAGATTCCTACATTTTTTGTCTCAGGTTTGCTGCTGCACCGTTCTCGTATTTGTTGAATGACCTCAAATATCACATGATGCTAAACTACGCAAATGATGTTGCTGAATACAGATTTCAGATGTGTCATGTTTGCCAGGCCTCCGTATAGCCTTTAATAACAGCCTGGGTATGATTATTATCAAACAATGAAAACACAGGGTATGTACACTCTGTGTTTGAAATAGACTATGGTATTTTTCATGTTGTAAAGCCACCACTTTGTTTCAACAGTCTGGACCTACTCACTTTGAATGAATAAGTAATCAGATAAGCCTGGAAAAGTCAACCAGAGTGACAGCTCTGCTCTGTGTTAGCACCACTGAGACAAAAGTGAAGTAAAACAATTACTCTGGGAAATCAGGAAGTACATTTTTTTTTTAAAAGACAGACTGAAACAAGGTTTACCAATGAACAGGCGCTCAGCAGAAGGTCTGCTCAAAGTCATTTATTTCAGCTGTGAGATGGATTAACCACAGCTACAACACCACACACACAGGCAGCGTACTGCAGCTAGTGTGTGTGTGTGTGTGTGTGTGTGTGTGTGTGTGTGTGTATGTGTGTGTGTGTCTCTCTGTGTGTGTGTGTCACACATGCACAGGAAACAATGAACTCACCGTGGAGAACAAGTCAAAACAGCCCAGTCTGCTGATGACACAGTAAACCTCTGGAAGGCGAGACCCTTTCCCAGTCGGCTGTAAGAGAAGAAGTCATTGAACACTGGTGAAAATATACTTGATGAAGAGCCACAATCACAGATGTTCTATAAACACATTTAAACGGAGCAGTCCACTTCTTAAGAACTTAATGGTTCACTTTTATGGTTATTTTTACGGCTTTAGAAAGCTGAATAATTTTCCTGTGACGAGTGAACTGAATTTGAATTTGATCTGTACAATTCTAAAGATTGCTAAAAGTACCAGGGCAGAAAAGTCAGAAAGGGTTCTTTTTTTTTAATCAAATGTGTGGAATTATTATTATTATTATTATGATTTCGGAGCAAAGTTTAGATGATGATAATTTAACCATTACCTGTAGACTATGATAATATCATATGTGGATAAGTTGTTTAAATACTGCAGCTGAAAGTCTTTAAATCTAGGCTGTGATCTGAGGTGAAAGTCTTTCATGTGGATAAGAACTTCCTAAACACAGGTGGTTTATCTGCTCCTGCGGATCGTATCTACCTTCCTCTGTACACTCACAGACCATTATGTGCTTCGAGACTAAAGACACTCAAACACACAGACACAAATGAACACAAGCACTCAACAACCGCCAATCCACTTGTCCATATTAGGTATACAATTTTCTCTTCGTTTCTCCTCCGCTTTTCCAAATGGATGATTAAATCAACTATGTGGAGCTTGATTCAAGTCCTCAGGAATGCTCGCTTACTGCCAACGGCTGGTCGGACAGCAGGGACGAAACAACGTTACTGGAGGAGAGCAGAGCTCACCTCTTCTTCTCGCTTCATTAAAATCTTCGTCCATCAAGATGAATCTCAGATTAACAGAGCAGATCCAGTTTAAAAAATGTTTTTGTCTGGAAAAACTATTCACAAAAAGTCTGGCTTTCTTCCAGCACATATACACACACACACACACACACACACACCGAAGTAAAGACACTCCCAGCAAACTTATGAAAACATACACACTGTCGTACTGTAAACATACTCAGAAATACCAAATGGCAAACAAAATCACCACCACATACGCAGCGTCCCAGTCAGAGCCTTGACATGGGAAGCCTGAAAAAAACATCAAAGTGCTCTGAGGCCTCATTATAAAGAAGAAATGCTCCACAATTCCAAAGTCAGAATGTTTCATGGTTTGTCTTTGTTTTGCATCTCCTGAGAAACTCTCATTAAATTCAATCCCAGCTATGTTTTTATCATATATTATTATATTTGTATGCACTTTATGTCTCGAACTAAATGTGTTCAGTTATACTTATAAAAGCAATAGAAAAATAGTACAGCAGCTACTCTATGTATTTCTGTTAATCTAAGGATTTATTAAGTGATTATTTAAATAAATACATTTGTAATAACATTTTAAATATGAAACCATTTTTCTGCATTTTTAGGGGGAATTTATCTTTTTTAAACGAACTCCGTCATGAGCATGGTTGATCTTTTCTCTCTTTTTTGCTTTAAACGTTCTCCTGCTGCCACAGTGGATGGTCATGTAACACATCGCTGGTCTCTCAGGACCACCGTTTCACATGTTCACATAAAAAAGGTCTGTCACAACAAACAGGGCTCGGCAGGGTGTGAACCGGGAGCAGAGGACGAGGGCGGGCGGGGCTTACCAGCAGGCGTCTGCAGTACCCGAACCTCCTGCTGCCGTCCTCTCCAGTCAACATGAAGGAGAAGGTCTCACTGGAGCACAAGACAAATGTGTACACATGATAATTGACACAAACACACATGCACATGGAGACAATTGCATGAAAGACGTCCCAGAGTTGCTTTATGGGACATGTTGATGAGAAAGATTATACAATAATTCCAGGTGGCTAAAAGTCAGTAGAAGCCTTTTATACTTTCACGGGTGTCTCACAAGTCCCACAACTTTATGTAAATGCAATTCTACAAGGCAGGAGTAATAGACCAGTTAGTAAAACACAAGTCAGCCATACCTTGTGTACTCAGACACAGGACTCCAGTCCTTTGCATCTGGAAAACAGAACTGAGGAATGGCTTTGAGTCTCTGTTCGGCCTCCCTCATCTGCTTGGTGGGTCTCTCTAACTGTGAGAGGGCAGGAGAAGAGAGAGAGGACAGGAGTTTCAGTTGGTGTTAATTCACCATCATATAACTGTGTACTCCATATTTAAGATCTCCATGGAGTGAGCTTATCACCTAGCTGGCAGAGATGTACTCCTCACTAGGGACACCGCTGCTGAACCAAATCTTAAATAACTTTCAAATGTATCTTTGAAAAACTAAAAACACGTCCCTGCCACAGAACTTGGTTATTTTTTAACTGTAAACAGGCTCTCCAGACTCCTCAGGCTGTATGTTTTGAATCATTATTGCCAGCTTTAAATTGTCAACAACCTGCATAATTACACGTGAACGGTATTTGTTTTAACTTCAATTAAAATATCAAACAAATTACATTGTTCAATGTCCAACGTAAAACAGAATCGTCATAATTCTCAGCATTCACATTCCAGTATTGACTATGACTAAAAGCTCAGAGTGGGAAGACTTGAGTACGTAATCACCAATGTTCTAACACGTTATGTCTAGATGACACTGGCCCGCTTTATCGGTGGCATTAGTCATTTACATCTTCCAGTCTAAATATTAGGTCTGAAAATGACTCAACTGGATTACATTTTATTGTAAAAATCAACAGTTCATCTCCATTATTGTCTTCACTTGTTAAGACAAGATTAACTCTTATGAACTCTGTCAAGACCGTTTTGAATGTTGCTGCCTGTGCTGTTGACACATATTCGATGTGGTGTGTAGCCTCTTGCTGTGATCCGACTTGAGGGCTGACCTTTTCCCAGACCATGACACAGATGTTAAGCTAATTAACTGTACAATTAGTTTGTTCCCCCCTCCGAAGTCACCCGAATAGACTAACGTACAACAGCAGGTGTTTTATAAAACAGTCTCTACTCTAAGGGACTGTCAGGCTTTCACCTTGGGGAACTGGTAGGTGACCTCTGGGGAGTAGGAGTTTTTGCTGGGTTTCTTTTTCAGAGAAACAACCACAAAATACTCAAAGAGTTCCCTCTCCTGCCACTCGATGAGCTGCAACTCCAGTGTGCGGTAGCTGGGGGCCCGTCGAAGGATGGACTGCAGTTTCAACAACCTCTGGGTGTGAGCTGAGGAGGAAAGCAAATGTCAATACATACAATTCTCAAAAAATTCACACATTACAGTTCAGAACGTGAATCTAGGGCTTACAGGATATGAAACTTCAGCCAGTGAGGAAATAAAATGATGAATGTTTTCTGTTTTTCTGATAATCCATGCATATGTCACATGTTTAAGTTACAATGCAGTCGTCTGTCCGGTCACACAGGGTCACAACAAACTGCTTTGAGAAAAAGGTTCGAGGTAACACTACAAGTAAAAGTGTAGCACCTAGCTGTTGCAAATGAATGCTGTGGTCACTCACCTTTGAACCTGTCATCAGAGTCACTCTCACTCTCACTGTTGTCATCTGGAGGCAGACATGAGACAGACAAGAAGGTTTTCTACGGGTCAGAGGGCAATTTCACAAACCTGTGTTTATGTCATGAGAGGGACACAGCAAGAACTCCATGTGGGTTGTGGCTGAGACGCAAATATTTACTCACTTATCTGGCCAGCGGATAAAGGGAATAAAGAGAGCCCTTACCTCTCAGAGATGCAGTCTCAACATTGGACATGGACAGCTTTTTCAGCCTCTTCTTCCCACGTTTAGTGCAGTAAATGGAGTTGATCCTCTGGACCAGCTGTAAACAGAGGAAAGAGGAAATTCTCTGTTAGGGGATCTGAAGTTGTGTTTCTTTTGATCCTAAGTATAGAAGAAGTAAAAGGGTGTTCCTGGCCAAAAGTAATGATTTACTGTGCTTTAAGGGTTACTGAAAATGTTCAGTGCCAATTCTGGAGAAAAGGTTTCACAAGGAAAACCAAAGCAGTAATAACGCACATCGAGGCACTATATTCTATAAAAGTAAAAAACAGAGGAATTGTAAATGATCCAGAGCTGCTCTGACTTCGTCCCTCCAGAAACCTAAGCTGGTCTGTGAAGCAGGAAAGGAAAGACAACACCTTCAGAGCTCTGCAGGGACTTCGTGAAGGTGTTTGTGTAGGATCTAGTGGTGTGTACCTTGGGGATCCTCCAGTGCCTGTGTGAGGCCAGGGTATCACTAGTGCTACAGAGGCTATCATCCGTCAGCAGGCCACATGGTGACGTAGATATACCCCGCTGTGAGAGAAGCAGCATCTCATCATGGCTGTAGCGTTTGGACAACTGTGACAAGCGGTGGCTCTTCCTATCACTCGGACCAGGGAGGCGAAGAGACTGGCTACTGGGTTTGGAAGGCAACTGGTAAGAGAGGAAAGAAGAGATAAACGTTGGTATGGTTCATTCATTCATCTATCCGTGCATACAGTGTTTATAAATAATTTCTCCAGTCCATTAATTAAAGTTAGTGTCCTTTTTAAGTTATAATCCTTAAAGGGACAGTTCACCCCAAAATTAAAAATACATAATTTGGCTTTTCTTTTGCTTTCAGCACCACAAGCCGAGTGACATATAGTCCAATTGTGTTCAAGCGAGGGCCGACAACTCTACAGACGATATGTCCAAAAATATGTATTTTTGATTTTGGGATGAATTGTCCCTTTAAGATGTTCATGAAATCAAACCGCCATTTTTGAGGCTATTAATTAAGGTTTAAAATACAATAATTGTATGTGTTAGTGTCAGGGTCCACCATTCACGTGCTGGATTCAAATGATCTCGTAGAGCACACAGACTTAACGGGTAGTGATGCATGCTATACTGTTTACTACTTACTCTATTTACACTGTACCAGAGCTGAATTAAGTTACTGTTTAAGCAAACCTAGCATGTTCAACCAGGGGAGCACATGGTGGCTTTTATTGTGAAGCAGTCCCAGGAAATGCACTGCATTTGTCTTGGAAGTTAGCGCTGAGAGCAACAACTCTTCCTCCAAAACAAGACATACTCGCTTTGAGCTGATGGATTTTAAATATTGCAGGTAGGAACAAGAAGGAGCGGCCAAAGTGAGCTGTTAGATGAAGAGCTGCAGGCTACACAACTCAACCTCCGCAGAAAAATAACAAAGCTTTCTGGGCTCTGCTGTTGTGTGGCAAACTATTTATGTCATGTGCAGCTTGATATAATATTGCAGTCTCTCATGGTATGACTGACTCGTAGTTTGGCTGCACTGTAAACAGATACAGCGTGTGTTCGTCTGTCACATTCCTGACAAAGTAGCTGCTCAAGGAGTATTTGCTGGAGTATTAAATATAGTATATAAACCGCACTTGTTGTTACCACCAGTAACCATGGGGGTCTCCCCTTTCTATAGTGAAATAAGTGCGTTGAAGTGAGGAAGCAAAATGTACAGATGAGCCTTTCGGTGGAGAATCACCAGGTATAAACATATCAAACTGAATCCTGTAGAGCCACAAATGAGGTGTGAGATTCTTTAGAAGATCTTGTCCAGACACTGACACAAAAAGGAGGGGGATTCACATAACCACTGGAAAATGTGTGTATTATGTTTACTTGAGGAAAACACATCAGTGCTGTTGATCCAGCAGGCGTATGACTTACCTGAGGTGGAGAGTTCAGCTTCCTATCCATGGTGGTGAGACATGACTTCCGACCCAAACTCTTCCGCTTCAGGTCAACATCCTCATATGGGTTCTCCTTCTCTGTGGGGATGAAGTAAGTATTCAGTGTATAGAGACAACAGCAGTAAAGCTAGCAACTGTCTCTAGACAGAGGGTGTTTTCAACAGAAGACAGAGGATCAAACAGGGTGAATGGGGGTGAACCTATGGTTAGTCTGAAAAGAGATGAGTCACGAAAGGTAAGTCAAAGGTCACTCTCAGCTGTCTCACGTGAACTCCCTTTTTTCAAAACAGTTGCTGTTGGCACCGGGCCCCACAGGCCCCAGTGGCCCCAGCTGAAACCTCTGGAAACAACACTGCTGGTGAGTCACAGTCCAGGCATGCCAACTGTCTGCTGTGTTACATCATCTTCTTCTTAGTCTGACACTGAGAATATTTATAATTTACTGTTCAAATATAAGATAAGAATATATTGTAAAATACCCAGAATATGGAAAATGAAAAGACGTCTTTAGCCTCATGCCATGAGTTTAAACACATTGTGGATTTTCAAATAAGGCACAAACAATCAGGTTTAAAGACCACAGTTAATACTCTGAGTAGGGTCTCAATTGTTCAAGGATTAAAATAGAAACATAGAGAATATGCATCACTGTACCTCAAGAAGTTACATTAAGCACAGCTGTTTCTACTGCTCTGGTGATGTACTTCAGTGAATGATAGCGGAAAAGAAAAGTAACATTACAGAGTGCTGCACAGCTCACTGATGTCACCTGGCAGAGGGCCAACTTCAATAAAGACAAAACTTGTGTAACACCAGAGTACATGTCTATTCAGACATTGACTCTGAGAATAGCTTTTTGGCAGGGTCTGAAAAAGGTTGTGAGAAAGTGAAGAAACCACAGCGAAGAATAAAAACCGAGCCAGATGGCGTTGAAATGCATGAGGGGAACTTTTAAAGGAAAGAAAAGCAGTGTTATCTGTCAATAGAAAGGGAAAGAACCCCAAAAAAATCTATTCGGTAACTGTGCTCCTTCTTCCTGAGTACGTTCGTGGAAAAACCCTGTGAACTCAGCATCTGATATAGTGAGTGTGTTTTTCACACATCCAAGTAGACCTACAGGCAGAACTATGTTCAGTTATCTATTTGTGGGTTAATTATTTAACCCGTCTGGGGTAAATACACACACACATGCACACATACGCAGACAATGAACACTGCTAGTGATCTTAGAAGCGTTATGAGGTGTCACGCAGTACATTACTGGAGGGATATGCTGTGCATCATTAAAGCTGGGGAGCAGAATAAGAGGGCTGTGACCCCACGTTGTGCTGCGACTCCGTTAAACTGAAGCAAAACTGTAATGAGAGCCTGCTGGGGAAATGATATGTCTGCAGCGCTGCTTATGCACTGGAGGGAGCACTAATCTACTCCTCTGATTACAAACATCCAGAGCTCTCTGTAGCACACCCCCAGACACACCGCATTATGCAGGGAGTGGACACACCTCGGCCACACTCTATGATTGTACATTTCTGTGTACACAATGGACTCACTGGGCAGGGTGAGGCACAGAACAAACGACACCAACTACTTCAGTATTAGCTCACCCAATAAAGTGGATGAGTTACAGTATAGTAGCACTCAACCATTGAGCAGAAATCAGAAATGTGCACACAGTTAGAGTTCTGTAAATGCATTTGGCGGCACAAGCAAAGCAGGCTGCTTGTGACCACACTGAAGAAGTAGGAGAACGCACGTGATATGTTTTACACCAAAGAATAAAGAAATCAGAGGTCCAAGCGTGTCTTGTTACTATGTCAGTGTAGTCTAAACTGAGTATGAATATCTAACAACCTGAACCAGACATCTTCCAGATGTATTCACCCAAGGGGAAGAGCAGACACCACTTGAGCAAAATACGTCAGCAAAGGTAAGAACGGTGGGACTCTATGACACAGACAGCTGAATCATAGAGTTAGCACACGGTGTGATTCATCTGCCTGTGAACAGATGAGTCATCGTCATCTCATCACCTAATATCTCATAATCAATTGTTCTGTAGCATGAGTCACAAACGACTTGCACTCTTAAAGTATACATCTGGCGTCAAGCACAGGTGCCAAAAAGCCAAATGGTGTGGGTGAACGTTCTCTCAAAGTGGCTCCAAGATGTCCTGGGAAAAATGTGTGAGGATGTCTGGTTCTCTGAATGAAATTCTAGTTAAAATAGAGGTGCAGAGGGACCAAAACATGGCTCATTTACAGCTCTGACTGGTTTTCCCGTGGATCGAAAAGCCACTGTTCTCCTCTACTAGGACTCCAACTTGAATGCTGTGTTGCAAAGAGCTGGAGCCATTTCAAACTCACTCAGAGACAAAGTCAGTAGCATAAAGAGATTGACAACAGTTGTGTCCCCAAACTGAAAACTCCACCATCACAGAGCTGGATGAACAATAGAAGGCTTTGTCAGGATTCACATGAAAATCTGTCATGCACATCCTTAGCTAAAGAAAAATAATGATGATAAGCATGACGATGATCACTGATTTGCAAGCAATGTGACTACTTGTAGAAATACCAAAATGTAACACTTGCATATTAAG
This sequence comes from Pseudoliparis swirei, assembly GCF_029220125.1. NCBI lineage: Eukaryota > Metazoa > Chordata > Actinopteri > Perciformes > Liparidae > Pseudoliparis > Pseudoliparis swirei. The sequence goes on along the minus strand of NC_079391.1, from coordinate 12,909,738 downwards.
CCCTTATTTAGTCACTGCTTTTATTAGAACACTTTTTATTGAATCTGAAGTCCAAGCATCATGAGAATTTACTCACACAGTTCCACCTAATTAAGTATGCACTGCGGGAAGTGTCAACTGGAATGAGCCCGATAGCTGAGGGGTCATATGCTAGTGGAAAGGAATTTGGCTCTTTATCGATATATTATAGGTTTATACATGATTTTAAGTATGATTTTAATTTGCAACTTTATAAGGGCTGCAAGTAACAATTATTTGTCTTATTGATTAAGCTGACGATTATTTTCTTCACAAATCAAATACTTGTTTGGTTCATAGAATATCAGAAAAAAGAATATCAGAAAATATTGAATAATGTAAATTTCCCAAAGCCCAAGTTGATATATTCAAATGCATAGTTGTCCAATCAAAAGTCCAAAATGCAAAGATGTTCAGTTTACATCATAGAACACTGTAGAACCTGCAAATATTCACACTCAAGAAGCCAAAACCAGAAAACGGCATTGTACATAAAAAAGTGAATATACTATTAATTGATTATCAAAACTAGTTGTTATAAATGAATACATTTTCTGTTGATCAGCTAATTAAATAATCATTTCAGCTCTAAACCATATCCAAAAGTGATCCACAGAAAACAAGAGATCCAAGGTCCCCTCCACTGTGTTTAAAGCGGTGTGCTTACCTACTATATCCTCATAGGCATTCTCCTCTAAAGTGCTTTTGGAATCGGGCCGACTCCGTGTGCCTGTGGTTAGTGTGCCATTCTCTGTAGGTGAGGACGAAGATGGCAGACTACTCGTTACCTCCTCCGACTCACACGACTCTCTGGGAAGAAACAAAGAGAGTCACAACAGACCATGACGGGGAACGATGTTAAGAAAGAGGAGACAGATCAAAGTAAACAGAAGAAGTCCAGATGGCATTAAAAATAGCACAGATGACCCGTTTTACTCCGCAATCCACTCGCCTACTAGAAGCAGGGAAAGTCAGAAGCTTTGTCTTATCCCTAAATGATGAGCCTCTAATTATAAAACACACACAAACAGAAACACCAGGATCAACTTGTGCCTCCAATCACAAGGAGCGTCCTGATAACTCACGAGTAAACATGCAGATATCTCACTATTCCTGAGCGGTCTCTGCACGGTGTACGGTTCACATCACACGTCGCGAGGCACTGCAGAGGAACTTTGCTCCATCAGTGCAGGGATCCACACGACGGCCATCGACAGCGTGTGGCTTTTAAACTAAGTCTGTAAATGGCTCGAGCCACAGGAATGTTAAACACGAGGTCCAAGAGATGAACATTTCAGGATTTCATCCTCATTTTACAAGAGGACAATTTGGAGAGGCCCCACCCTCAAAGAGTCAGCTGAGCCTGAGAGCTTTAAGCAAAGAAGAACTACAGGATCCAAGATTTAGGTCATATTCAAACAACAAAGGGGCCCAATAATCCAACTTTCACTGGTTTTATAGGTTATTCATTCTGTTACAGGCATTCGTAGAAAACATATTTTGTATTAAGAATATACTGCATATTTTCTGAAAGTGTTTTTAAATTGCCAAATCTTTTTATGGACCAAAATTCATTTCACTTGAGTCGCTGACATTTCAAATAGTACAATCCATATGTGAGTTTATGAGCTGGTTTTATGATCTCCAGTAGACATTTACATGATAAATCCCTGATGGCAATATTCAGTTTGATTAAATTAGGAAAGCAGGGATGACGAGAACTCAATGCTATACCAAAACCAAACTATTGTTATTATGCAATGTTCTCCTGGGAAACATAACAACGGATCTCCACTTCAAATCTTCATGAAAAAACAAAATTAGGATAACCAGAGTGGATCGCTCCAATAACACAATCAGGCACACAAATCGGACACGTACAGCAAAAACAAAGCAAACACTTGGCCTGTGATTCAAATTCCTTATAAGACTGTTAGAGATGTAAAACAAACATACATTTCTGAGGAATATGAAGAAATGCATAGCACCCACTAAGGATACATCTAATAAAACATTTAAATGTACATCGACTTTCACGGATAAACTGTCTTCAGACATAGGCACACTTATATTCTCACCTGTCCGGGGTCCTCCCCTCGGTCTTTACCGTCCGAGTCATGCAGGGTGCAGGGGTCGAGGGCAGCGGCGGGGGAGACTCAGGGTTCGCAGGTAGTCCGTTGGCTGGCGACACAGCCTTCTGGTCCCGTTTGGCGTCGTACTCAAAAGTGCGTTTGGGTTTCGGTAAGGGGTTGACTGGTGTGCCGACAGCGCTCGGTTGGCCCAGTGGCTCTGGGCTCTCAGACCGGGTCGAGCTCACACTGAACCTTTGTCGGAGTTTACAGAGCTTATCAGGCACCAACACAGCATCTGGTTCTGTGGCCACTGAGCAAATGCTGCTGCGCTTACTGGTGCAAGTACTGTCCAAGCCGTCGCCAATCACAAAAGACTTTTGACTTGCCTTGTCGGGAGCGTAGCAATTACTCAGATACCGTGGAGGTGATGGGCTGGGATTCTCCCTCATGGCTTGCTCTATCTTTTGTATCCTGTTGAGAACCGCTGACGTCTCCTTGCGAGCAGACACGGAACGTGCAAATGTTCCCGAGGACTCGGTCTTCCCTATCCTCTTCTGGAAGCGGCCTAGGCCGTCTTTGTCAGAAACCCCTTCCTCTTCCTCGGTGTAGGAGCATTCTGAGAAAGCTGTGCTCATCCTGCGAACCCCCTTAAAGTCAAACGTTTTCTCGCTACAAGGGGAAGAAAGCAGGCTGGGGCAGCCCTCACTGCCCCCGACACGCTCCCCTCCTCTTTTATCGAGACACAAGCTCATCCTAGGCAGAGCCACCCTCCGGCACTCCCATTCTGAGATCTTTTTGCGGATTGTGGCGGGGGGAACACCTGCTCCCGAGCGGCTGAGAGAGAGAGTGCGCCTGTGGCTTTGGTTAGAGGAAGGGCCCAGTGAGAGAGTGCTCCAACTCAGGGGCCTACCGGTGACTCCCTCTCCCAGAGAGGGTTCCCCTTGTTGCTCCTGGACACCTTGACCTTCCTGGCAGGTTTGAGCCTGAGGCTTGTAGATGGAGAGCCTGTTGTCCAAACAGCTGATGCTCTTTGACTTAGTGAGACGACCTTGGAAGTCAGTATCACCAGTGAGAGAGGCACCGCTGCACAAGGTCGCGGTCTTTCTCTTCCAGCCAGCACGTGCCAGGAACCTCCCGTCAGTCCTGGCGTACCCACTCTGCTTCCCAGAGTTTTCACCGTCGCTAAGAAGAGGCGTCTGGCTCTGGGCTTGACCGGCAGCAAGAACAGGACACGGTGATGTAGACCGGCACCTGTAACGAGACAGAGAAAGATGTGAACAAACATTGTACACATTTATATGATTCTCGGAGGGGAAGCAAAAGGACCATGAACCAAAGGAGACACTCAACCCTACAGCAAGTACCAGACATTTGATGGTAAACAGATGGAAAAAAATGTTCAGGAATCATCGAAAAATTCTGAATTCATTTGTGAGATCAAAGACAGAACGAAAACTTGAGCCACTTATTAAGAAAAACCTCATGAAAGTATTCCGTCTTTGGCAGAATGAGATTTAAATAAAGGCCAAAAGAAATACAGAGTAGATTAAAATGTCACTGTGGATTTTTCCACATTATAAAAATGAGGAACACAGAAAGCAGTGAGCCAAGCAAGATATATTACAGCGGCCTTACCTGGGAAAGTTTTAGCACTCCTCTGGTCCTCGCAGCGTTTTTCTAAAGTGATACTCGGTGTTAGTTGTCCCACGCTCACTGCACCACACACAGGCGTTCTCAAGCCGCTCTCTTCCTTTAAGACTTCCAAAGAGACGGTGCCTGACACCTTCCGACTCGTCAAGGAACCTTGTCATGACTTGGGAGCTAGCTGAGTCTTGCGAAAGTGAAGCGTTGGGAGATCTGATGTCACAGCTACGGTTAGAATAACAAGCCTTATGGGAGGAGGAAGCTGAGGGCTACGGACTGTGATCCAACAATGCAGGTTAGGACAGATCTGCCTCCTCACCTACCTGCCCTTCCCTTGTTTCATTCCTCAAGGCTTCAGAGAGGGGAAACTTTTTACAACAGCTAGGAACTGACAAGCTGCAAGCATGATGTATGAATCTTGTTTTATTTCCCCGGAGGAAATATGAGATTTTGAGACGATGACTCGTCTTTACATTTTTTATTTCTGGTTTGTAGTATTCTGAAGCCCAAATTATTGTTTTTTGAGCACGCAATAACATGGATACTGAACTAATAAATCACTGAAAATTATTTTGACCAGCTTGGTTAAGGACATTTTTTAGGTATTTATTAATGCACTATTTTTGTCAACCATAAAAAAATTATTATAAAGACATATTTTATTTTATTACAACTGTGTCATTCATTCTCTCTTTATACACCAGCCTTCACTCATATTTGTTATTATTAACACCATTAAAAATAATAAATATCTGCTTACATTATAGTGTTATAAACTATGTATGTATGTTTATACACTGCTAATCTCCAGAACAGGGAGACTTAAACCAAAGACTTTTCTTTTCATTAAACCTGCTCTGTTTTTCTAATAAGCAATACTTTATGCTTGTTTTTGAGCACACTGATATTATTCAGCTGTCAAAGATAAGACACGTTGCAGTGCTTCAGGAGGGAGCTTTCAGAATGTGTCTGGCACATTAAAATCCTACTGCTTTGCTACTAAAAATCCCAACTCAACTTCTGCCAAGGAGTATGGCCAGAGAGGGAGCGGAGTGTCTCAAGCTAATTATCAATGGGAATGTTTTAGTAGCAACCAGAGCCAACCCTCAGTAGTAGTGCTCTGGTGCCAGTAACAGTGCGATATATTGCGTTAATGACAGCAATTAAAAAATGTTGCTCTTTGGTCTGATGGCCACTCGGGTTGAAACACGGCGAGGATTCACGGCTGTGTCCACGCTCAAAACATGACTTCACCAATGTGAAAGAAGCAAAGATACTATCGCAGAAAAAATTAATTGTAGTGCTGTCGTGCATTCTGAAGGTTTCAAGGAGAATGTATATATGTATCATTGTATTTACTTATATAAATACCAAGTGCACCACATAGTGACTTTGAACTGAATCTTTACAAACTTGTAGACGGATTATATACTCTGGCTTGGTGACGTGACTCAGATATAGTGAATTGCATATGTTTATTTTGTAATATATTTTTGAGTTTGTGTGTACTTTGCATCACTGTACTTGAATGTGTTATTGTTCATCTGTTTACATCGCTGCAGATTTATATCATATATTATGGTCCCATAAGATTATTCTTTATGCTGTCAAATGAAAAGTAGAGTGCAATATAAAGACCTTTTGATTACACAGAAAAAGAGAATATGTGGACATTTTTTGTCTTTTTAGGGCGTGAGGACTTTGAGGGGTTCTGATGGTCTGGATCATGCTTGTAAAAATATGTCCTGCCACACATACAGTACAGAACCAAGAGCTAGATGCCAATATCAACCTGGTTTCTGGCGTTCACTCAGGCTTCCAGGGCACGCTAACCACAGGCCACTTCCTGTTACTGACCAGGATGGAGGAAGCAAACTGCTAACAAATGTTAACTTTGTCATCCATCAACACTCACTTATGCATTATCACAGATACAACTGTGATCATTAAAACACATTTAATATAAGAGTTTTTTTTGTTTTTTTGCTTGCATTTCAGCATACAAGATGCATTCAGTGAATGTGTATCCCCGGGTGTATAAAACACGAGTCGCAGTAGAGTGAGTCGTCTCGCTCACAGCATTGTAAGCAATCTACTTTCTGGGTTGTTTTTATAGTTAACGCAATCTTTTAGGTGCAGGGAATTAATTGAAAATATTCCCTCAGGGAAGATCACAGAACAAGAGCACATCCTCATTGTTTAGTTTAGTTTTGTATTGTTTGTTCCCACCATGTTCCTGCATGTTGCCATGTGTTGAGGCTACACAGTTTGTTATAGTAACTTGTCCAAGAAACTCTGCCCTCCTGGATCTCATAGTTTAAAGGAAGGAATTGTTCAGCTCTATCCACTAATTTTCTCTCCATTTGTTAAAACACAGAAGCTGCAAAGCGTCTTTGTGGAATTGAGGATAACATGAGCCCATGAGGACAGCATGCTGTTAGTAAGGCACTACTGCAAGGACAATTACATTTATCAAAAGAGACTGAGGTTAAACGCACACTTATCATATTAGAGTAATGCAGTCGGCAGGATAAGAGAGCGTTGTGCTACTGTGATTAGTGTTCTCCATACATTTGCATTCTTCAAGTCTACCTTGGGAATAGTGGTGAGCGTTCACATTAACCAGCAAAGGAATGCCATTTATCTTAATCCTAATATTTACATTATGATTAACATTTGTGCGAATTGCCAAGGACAAAGCTGCCACCGGTTACTTTATGTTTAGCTGTGTGTGTGTTTACCACCACTGCTTCAACAGCACAGGAAATTAGGTAAGAATAAGAATTACTGCTAGTCAAAGAGTAGCATTATTATATATTAGAATATGGATCAACAGCAACCGTTCTAACAGTCACAAGGTGGTGCGACAATATCACCGCTGTGAAGTACAAGGATCTTGTGTAACTATGGTATGTGAGATTTAGAACAGACTGCCTGTTCCTAAGAACACTTTCTGGTAAAATAAAATGGACAGGCTGATAAACTGTAAGAACGAATAGTCTCTATATCACATACCATTCCCAAAGTTAGTTTGTTCTCTCCCAGCAGGACACTGTCAGCTCTCAACATGCTAACACAAGCTTCAGCTCACTACTCACAGTACAGAGTTGGATGAGCCCCTTGTCCAGGATACAGGATCGTACTTGCAAAAGTCTTATCATGACAGACAATCATCAACCGTTCTTTCGCCCCGAGTGAAGAAACTACTCCAACCCGATCATCGATGAGAAATATGTGGTTGAAAGTTAAACGACTGATATTGAGTTTGAGTTCAGCACTTGGTTCTCTTTTAGTCAGGATGCTCTGAAACCGTATGTCATGGACATGCACGTGAACATTAACCAGCTCACCCCTGATGTGCCAGATGTCACTGACCTGTCGGGGACGTCCCGGGGAGCTTTACCCCCTCCTGCTCGAGGCACAGCCTTCAAACCCTTGTTGGCAGTCATGTTTGTCTGCAAGCCGCCCACTCACCTGATGGACAAACACAGAGATGTGAAACATTAAAGAAAGTAAATAAACATGAACTCGTGCTGGAGAGTGAAACACCTTGAAGGTTGTTTGGGTTTGCCAATGGGTATTACTCAAATATTAAATGGAATTTGACTGATACACAAATTGATCAAATCCTGTCAGGAGCGTGGACTTAAATCTCGTGCCCCATCAAATACAAGATAGCCAACATTCCTTTAAGCCCAAGGCTGCTTAACTTTGGCATCAAACTACAAACACAGGTTCCAACACTAACAATAAGATTTGTATAGGAAATCATGGTCCTATATCAATATCAACTGATATTAGCTTAACTTGACACAACTTGTAACCGGATAGTTGACTTTTCTCAATCACAATTTAACATGGGAGTGGGGAAAAAGGTAATATCTTGCCAACGTTTTTGTAAAGGAACTTAATAAAAAGAAAACCCAGAAAGTGCTCCACTTTACCACAGACGCCATGTCCAATCTTCAGTGTGAACATTGCAGGTAAATTACCATAAAGTGTCAGAACCAACACAGCAGGGAGACAATGTTGTGCCAAAGAAACTCTGATGCTTCAGACACAGCTTCTGCTCCACTTAAAAAACGTCTACTTTCACCTCAGACAACACAGAACTACGTTGCTGCCAATAAAACAGCTCGCAATGAAAATATTTGAACAAGGTTTGGATCATAGCCAGAGAGGATATTTGGAAAGAACTCCATTATTCTCTGGGTAGCAGCCAAGTGAATGAAGGCATAAACCTGGAGAAAAAGATACAAAATGTAGTCAAGTTGGATGTGTGCAGAGACTTTACGGTTTAGTTGTTATATTGCAGCTGCCTGATGTTCGTTGTGCATGATTTAACCAAGGTCACCACCATGGATCCCGGTGTGTCTGGCACTGCACTTCATTCAATTCCATTGGCTGCCGATCTGCTTCCTTCAGGTGGCTGAAGATAATTAACTGACTTTATACAGGCAAAAAGCAGCTGTGGACAACAGAGACTGGAAAAAGTCTCATTAATAAAGGGTCAATTAAACAAATGCTTTTGATATTTATTACCACCTGATGATACCGATATTTAAGAGCTCATAACATCAGATACCAATATATATCGCCAAATTCTTTTATTGTTTCATACAGAGACAACATAAACACTATTTACTCCCTGTGGTCCTTGAGAAATAGTTAGAAAATAAACTGTTCAGTTCTCTGATGGACAAACTATGTAATGAAGACACTGTTTATAAGTTACTGCAATCATATCTTTGGCATTTCTGTACTGCGATTTCTTATCGGTCGAAATGCACGCAGGTATATAAGCTAATATTGGCCGATATATTAGCCTGGACCATTTATTAGTCCTGCTCTAATATCTAGCCGGACAGATAGTTCTGAGTTATTTACCCAGAGAAATCTGCCTCTACCACAATATAATAGAGGCGAGTTCAAGTATGTTGATAGTGCTAAACAATATTGCTAAGAGCTGCTTAAAGCATGCTCTCACACATGTTTGTTGTTTTTACTTCTGGATTGTGGAGGAGTTTCCTTTAACATTATCTCTTTAACACTATAAAAAGTTAAAGTAGAGTAGTAAAAACTGTTAAGACATTTTCCTTTTCGGAAACATGTCCTGGACTTAATCTTAAATTAGACCAGTAGTTAGTTCAAATGATTGACTATTGACCCTGAAAATCACACTCTGAAATTCAACAAGGATCTCTTCAACAAGTGTCAAAATGAATGTTCTGGGGCATAAGAGGTCAAATAGAGATCCCTAGAGATTAGAGGTGGAGGATGGGAGGCCTCTTTGGCAGCACGGTTTGTTTACAGGAAGTTGTTGTATGAAGAAGCCAGCAAACCAGTAGTGGACCTGAGTCCTATGGAGACACATGAGGAGAGAGAGGGAGCATTCCTGCTGTCGGCTATTTCCTGTAACTGTGCATTGTGCTAAGAGGACGGGGCATGCATCAGGATATTCATCAAAGACTGATGTTGTCCTGTCCTGCGTACTACTCTCCATGAAAAACACGACACTCAAAAGTTAATTTTTATAGAAAATAAAATAGGACCACCTGAACACTAGGACCCTATATATTCTGTGATGCAGACAGCACTTCAATACGTTTTAATCAATTCGTCAATCAATGTATGGTCAACATTAGTCCATTTATTTCTATCAATCAAAGAACCTCGGTCGCATTGGGGAGAAAGAATAATTATTGTATTGAGGATTGACCTGTGAAACGAGTCTCTGGATTACAAAATGGAAACTAATTCTAAATAATTAATCGAGGATTGTATAATTAAAAAAAATATTCTGGAAAGGTAAATTGAGACGGATATAACCCTAAACTTGAGAAAGACAATATTCATACCACCCTAAATTAAACCAAAATAAGATATTCTCCTTACATAAAGTTCACACACACTAGCAGTTGTGTAAAATATTATTTCTGATTACAACCTTCTGTAAACATGTTGGATGTTTTTGGTAAAGAAATTCAATATTCTCTGATTGAAAACATAAAGCAAATATAGCAAACAAAGAGTAGAGAGAAACTGAAATCAGCTACCAGGAGCTAAATTGATTACTATTTTAAATTGTGTCAGCTCCACGGACTTTATTATTAGGTAAATTAAGCAATGTCTATTTCCAAGAATGCATCCTTGTATTTGGGGGGGGGGGGGGAGCCTGAGAAAACTACAATCGCAGAAATTGCTCACGGAGGCCCAAGATGGACTTTGCCGTGCAAACACCAAGGCGTTAGCCAACTGACTTCCTGAGGCCTGATACCATCTCCCTACACAAAATCACAGGCTGTAAACAACCACTTCTAAGAAAGCTCTAGAGTACCTTTAAAGTGCATTCAACCAGATTCAGGACACATTTCCACTTGAGATGTCAGCGCCAACGGTCAATAGTGAGAACTCGACCACTACATGCCGACTCCTTCAATGCCTCCTTCATGTCTTCATGACAACCTTGACATGAAATGGTGGTAAACATGTTGATTGATTTTGATTCTGAATATTAATTTGGTCTCCACCAACTTCTGAGGGACACATCTGTTCACCAGCATGTCACCGACTGTGTCCGTCTGCCGTTTGGTGCGGAGCAGGTAGAGCACAAGGAGTTTTTACTGCTTTTTTTCCTGGAAAAAGCTGGACGCTGCAGCTGGAGACGACACTGATGAGAAGGGTGGGGCTCAACCAAAACAATGAAGTTGTGGTTCTGAAACCTCTGAAACCTAAACAATCTAATCTAAAAGACACCTCAACTCTCCGTAGAGCTGACAACAAGCAATGACAAGGAGATACGTCTTTTAAATCACACCACTGTGTGTGCCTGTCTTCAGCTCTGACATAATAATAAAAGCCAAACTGCCTCTTAGATATTCAGTGCCATCATCGTAACGACCCAACAGCAAGATGTTCCCTGGTGTTGTGACGTTCGTATATATACCAGAAGTAATAACTGATTATATGAGAGGCATATCTATGACGCATATCTCTCTCAGCAACAAGAGCATATTCATGAAATGAAAGACTTTCCATTAGACTATCTAGGCTCGAATAAAAGAGCCCTTTGTGTTCAATGTGTCCTTGAGAGGGAGACGTGGTTAAAAAGTAAGTCTCTTATCTGTGTGCATGTGCGTGCGTGTGCGTGCGTGTGTTTGAGAGACATATTAGACTAGCAGGTGAAATATCTTTCAAAAGAGAGTCTGCACTTCATTGGCCATGTCAAATATGACAGATCCTCTGATACACTTTTCTCTTAACTACGAGCAGGAATGTACGAATATTTCCCCTATCCATCAGACCGGCGGCTACATTTAAAATATTAAAAACAGTTTTCAGAGGGTAAAAGAAAGCAGAGGAGAGGCACAGAAACACCTGGACCTGAGAGCTTGTTTTTCATTCAACAAAGACGACACTCAAATATGTGCTCTGTCAGCACTTGATGTTCATACTATGAGATTGTACGTAGGACTTTTATGACGTCATAACTTTCATTAACCTGTGACTGGGTTCAGTTTGAGATCTTTGTTTCTCCCGAATTATGCAGTAGCAGACACAAGTGTCCATAAACAGCATAATATTGTTTTCATCAATCTCTTCCTACTCTGCTTTTCTGGCTGACCTGGTCCTCATTTTCTGCTGATCAGCAACCTGACTTAAAAGTTTTTAAAAACCACGGCTGAGCTTTCAGTCAGCCAATAAGCAACGGAGAAAAAAAAAAGAGTGAAAATGGCTGAAAATTCTCAACTCTTTCCAGACGTCATAATAACTCACTGGCATGCATGAGCCCACACACCGATACATGGCATTGTTTCAATATCTGCAGAAAGAGCAGTGTTGTCCACTTTAGACAAAAAGAGACTTGAGCTGGTATGTTGAACAAAGCATTGTGAGAGTTGCAGAAATATCCTGGTCGAAGGGAATCAAGTTCTTGATACTCAATAATTCAGTCCGCATAAAAGCATTCGCAAGACACTACGATGTGGACGTGAGAGATGGATACAAACAAACAACCTTTTACTGCAGGACAAACATAATGGAAAGGCAGAACCTCCCAGCTGAAACTAAAACATTGATGTATCGCCCTCTGAATGTTTGTTCTTTACATAACCAGCTGACTCTGGATCGCAGGTTGAGGCTCTGGCAGCCTCAATACGTCTCTGTGTAAAAGAAAACCACCAAGGTTTGTGCACGTATCTGTACCTATATAATTACCCCCATACTCTACCACATAGCTCGCCATGCTGCCACTATATAACTCAATTGACCAGGTGGAACCAATTCTTGGAATCTTTTTTTATCTTGTTTTCAAGCCACTTCAGCTTTTTTTCTGAATGACCGTGGCATATTTTCTCTTTGTGGAGAAGAGGAAAAACCCTTCTGTGTAACCTAGATATGAGCATGCACAGCTGCAGAGGCAGGCATGTGGAAAACAGGCTTACATCCATCTGAGCTGCAGCAGGGGTGCTGAGTATGTGTCACAGAGATGACTTCTCACACAGTCATTGACTTCTTTCTTAAGGATATTAAGTAGATAAGATGTAATCTTCTTTGCTTCTTTCTTACGGTCAGAGTTCAACCAACAAAAACAATAATCATGTGTACATCACCTGTGTTGTTGCTCATTTTTGTCAACATTTAGCAGCTTCAAGAAGGTTAAATGTTAACAAGCGATTTGATTTTTGTCATTACATGGGATTTTTCAGTCTTCATTTGCAATTCACAAGCATTTCTTTAAAGAAAACAACCAAAAGCAACTGTTGTAAATATGCTGAAGACAGTGTAACAAAATAAAGACGTATTTTTGCTAAAACTCTCTAGAAACAATTTCCACCTTAGAAAGTCATAGCATCTTCCCAGCAGTCGCCATTGGTTTCTTTTGACCATAAAGGTGATCTTTACCTAATTACCTATTATGTAATTCAGAGTTGCTAAAGCACAAATACAAACGGCTTAAAAGCTCACTTTAGAAGCTCATATTTGTATTACTACTCTTGACAAAAGCAGTCAGTGAATGAATACAGAGAACTAGAAATTATCTCATCAAGGGAACAGTCATGTACATGATGACAACGTTAGATAATGACATACCTTTAGTTTAATAATCTGGGAATCTGACACATAAACTCCAAGCAAGTCATTATAGGTTATAGGCTATGGGCTGTCTTTGTTATTAAGAGGAGGCGGAAGTGTTTTCTAGCTAAAAAGGTCCACAAACACAGCCGTCGCTGTTAGCGTTCAGACATCAAAGCTAGTCGTGAACTGCTTGTATGTGAGCAGCCAATGTTAGTTAGATTAACTAGCGTCCGGATCAATGAAGGCATCTCACTGCGTCTTAAAGTCGACTTTTGGATCATGCAGCCGCCACCGATCAATTGCAGCTCACTGGGTGTATAGTGCAGACAGAGAACTGATTATAATGTTAGATTGCACTGTGGCTACACGTCAGTTATGACTAAACTAAAGACCTAAACAAGAGTAAATAAAGATCTGCCACATGCTTTGAGCGAACACAGTGAAAGTGTAAAGTAGTATCTGTAGCAACAAGCGTCAGAGCAAAGTCAGAGGCTGTAAACCTTGGATTATAAATCAGAGATGGATCAGTGTCAACAGGGCAAACGACGGCACTGCTTCTCATATTCTCGTCAGCAAACAGGGACAAACATGGCTTTCAAGAAAAGAGTAAAAAGATCAACACAACAGACTACAAAAAATGATTAACCTGTCACAGGTTTGATATACCTTGAGTCTGACTTCCAACTGTGCCGTACTACAAGTTACACATACTACAGCCAGGCGCTTACAGGATGAATGTGTCGTGAGGGGCAAGGAAAAGTGGAAGTAGATTTTCTCATCCACAGAAGCATTCGTTCTCAGTGGATGATAACTATGGTTGAGCTTGGGGGTTCAAGTTAAGAGAGATGCTCTTGTGACTTGAATGACACTCAACTGATAATTTTGTATTCAAAAAGATTACATAGAAATATTCTCTCCACTCTAAACCGCTAAATATAAGAATATTCAAAGAATTACTTTGATTAAACTCAAATCATAGTGTACTGCATGGACCATGTCCTCAAACAGTTTCATGTAAATAAATGGTCTATGAACTTTAAACTGTATGAACTATTTAGGTTCAAAAGTTGTAAATTATGCTGACATTTCTTGCTATATTCACATGTCATCATCAGAGACAATCAGACATCCTTAAAGGGACATTTCACTCAAAAATACAAAACTGACATGTTGAACGTCATCACACAAAACCTCAAAAGCAACGCCTCTTTATAAGTACAACAGCTCATTTACTCCAAAAGAGATCCAAACACTCCATCCACGTTGCTGCAGACAATTTCCTTGAGAGACACTTTTCCAGAGTAAACATATGCAGAAGGACCGTTCACAACAAGATGGGGAATATCATTCATTAAATGGTTCTGTTGGGTTTCTATTGCTGTTAACTTTTTAAGATCCTTAGCACACCAGTCACAACCAAACTATTTGGATGGATAACACCAGGAAAGAGAAAAGATCCCTTTCATTATGAGGCGAAGTGGACAGCAGTCCATTTAAGAGCGCCTGGTGACAGACCAGACTCACTACTGTTTGACTGAAAGGAGAAACGGGCAGAATGTCCTCAATAGCGTTGTGTTGACAGTCCTCTCCAGTGAGAGGGGAAGGTCATTGTTCGATCCGCACAATAGAAAGTTTAAGGGGGAAAAAACAGTGAAAGAAATGTCTCTAGGGTTTGTATTATAGTGTATATCTGCACACATTTCACATTTTTACACCACACATACACACACACATTTCATTTCATTTGCTGCACACTCATACACACTTTGCTTTGTTTGTTGTCTATTTTATATATTTTTTTTTTTTTTGATCTGTTGTGTTGTGTTGTTGTGTGTTATGTGTTGTGTTGTTATTTATATATTTATTTATTTTTTTTTTTTTTTTTTTTTTATTTTACTTATACTTTCTATATCTTTCATCCCTGTTTCTTATTTTTTTTGTTTTTTTTTTGTGTGTTGTGTTGCTGTGTCTGTCGACAAATTTCCCCTTGGGGATTAATAAAGTATATATCTTTCTATCTATCTATCTATACGATAAGATCATCAGAATTTAAGTAGTAATCAGTTAAGAAAACTCATATTCATGATAAACGCAGCAAAGCATCCCATATTTAAACAGAAAACCACAGTTGCCTCAGTTGCTCTAAAGGTGAGAATGTGGTCATACAATTCAAAGTGTTAAGAATGTTTTATTCCTTATCCAAGTAAGTGCAGGAAGTCATAAGAAAGTGGAGAAAATGTGATGGTACGTTAAATGCTATATTTCCACCAAGTTGTAATGTAATCGAGAAAGTCTCTACATCTTCCGCCGGACACTAAAAACACATCTTGTCCGACTATAACTTAAATAAAAACAGATGAGCACTTCAGTGGCATTTGCTTATGGTATTTTTGTACTTTGGCTTTCTTGAAGAATTGTTACTTTCTTGATTCTTGTTGTTCTGAGTTTGTACACATGGTTTAATTAACTTATTGTAAGTCACTTTGGATAAAAGCGTCTACTAAATGACATGTAATGTAATATCAAGTTTATAATTTCAATTTTAAAAATCCAAGGTCAAAATGATAGCCCCCTAACTAACTTAACAAGTCAGGAGTAGGCTGTGGGGGGGAAGTACAACACTGATATACATGTTCTATTAGGATGATTATACCAAACCTTTACTGTTTTGTTTACGACATGTACAGGATGTCACAAACAGCATACAGTACACGTCTCTTCTGTGTCGGCCTACATACAGCATTACAAAGACAACTGCAGGTGTACAAACTGAAAGAGAAATCTGTATTAAACTGACCATAAACACACAGCACGCATTTAAAGGTCACACATGTTTATCTCCTCTCAATCCGAACTACAACAGGAACAGGACACAGTGAGTCCAGTGATCTGATCTGGAGTCCGGTTCTGTTTCTGTTCATCAGCTGGTTTACTTTTTCTTTCTTCTTCTTCTTTTTTTTTTACTTTCTCAGATGTTTAAGAGATAACTTGGTCTAATTACAATCCACAGAGTTACTGCCTGCGTCCGCTGAGACATTTTTTATCATTCAAAGGGTCAGCTGAAGAAAAACACACACTGGTGTTTTCGCACTTCATCGCTTAAACGTGTAGCTAACGTGAGATGACCATATAAGGGCACATGGCGATTAGGAGCACATTGAAACGCACCTTGCAACTTTTGTTATAAGTTTGGCATCTCTGCCGTGTTTCTGTCGGACCCTTGTTTGTGGTACCGAGCTAAACGCGGAACCCTCCTGATGTTGGCTCGTCAGTAACAGCTCCAAAAAGCAGACTTTGAACGTTACCTCCGAGTTTCTCCTCACATCCATGGCCGCTGACATTTTGAGATAAATCCCCTTCGCGACGCATAAATCCCGTTCGTCGACCCGTTGAGAAACTTTGGCTGTTAAGTGTTTTTTGGGGTTTTTTTGTGTGCCGGAAACCTGCCCGTCTCAATAAACTCCGATTTATGTCTTTCCAACCAAAACCGACAAAAAGGGGGAGACTCCTGCCTCCCCTCTCTCAGCCTGCTGCAGGGTGGGAGGCAGGACTTGTTGCCTTGGAGACGGGTTGTTTGCCCCCCCCCCCCCTGCCCTCGTGCCCTCCGCAGACAGGCATTCAGCCCCTCTCCCTTGTTTATTGTCACGGAGGGGCCGAGGAGTGTGGATGAATATTCACGAGTTGAAGGGCTGCTGGCTGCTGATGGGATGAAACCCCTGTCGCCGGCATTGGGACACATTGTCATGCTGCTGCTGCTGCCCCCCCACACACACACACACACACTACTTGAGCCATAGGAATATATTCCAACCGCCACACAAAGATGTCTTTCATTTGTCAGAGTGTGTAGCCAAGCAGCCCAGAGACCAGTTGTGGGATAAGTATTTAGATATTTTATTTACGAAAAGTAAAGTTCAGAAGTATTCAAAATGCACATAAGGTCTATAGAAATAAAAGTATGCATTATGCAGAATGGATCATTCTGCAGAAATGTAGTGAAATACCATGACAGTGACGTAAACAAATGTAAAATACAAGTATCTCATACTTGTACTTAAGTACAGTACTTAAATAAATGTAGAGTACTTACTGTACTTACATTCCACCACAGCTAGAGAGCAGTGACAGTGACCACGGCTGGAATCAAATACATTGGGCAGATATTTAGGGGTGCAAAACATATTTGGATCCTGAAGTCAAAATAGTGATAACACAAAATACTACATTACACGTCAAATTCCTGCATTAGGAATATTATATAAGAGGCAAGACACACATTATTATCAGCAAAATGTGCTTTAAGTATTGTATTATATTTTGTTGCTACCTTTAAGAAGAGAATACATCAACATATCACGACAGCAGTGATGCAGAACCCCATGACATCACTTGTGGGTGTGGTTACAGGTGCAGCCGCACCACATCTGTCTGGAGATGCATCCTGGTGTTAAGTTACAGAATTAGCAAATGTGCCTATATAACATTCCACTGTTGCATATCTCTCAACATATTCTAAACTAATTTGAAGTGGTTGGGTGGGTGTGCTTTAGAGCTGAAGCACATGTCTAAACTGGTGACCACAAAAATGAAAATATTTCTCTAGAATATAATATCCCCCCTCCCCCAGGTCTGAGTTAACTCCAACCTAAATTAAACCACTTTACTCTCTCTGTGCTGCGGTTCTGGAGCGTTTCACTGAATAACAAAGAGCCTCTTTGTCATGTCAGCTCACTTTAAGCATCTCGGACTGCATACTGTGCACGTCCATCTACTGTGTAGCACCTGTGTAGATCAGAGCAGCGCTTCACAGTAAACATGACATGAACACATCCACGTCTTGAAGAAATCAAAGCTGATTGAAATCACCACAGAATAAAAACAAACATATCTGCTCTGTAGGAATTACATGAAATGGATCATCATCTTTAACACACATTTACTGTTTCGACACGTGAACTGCTTAGAAGTTCAGAATTTTGTAATACCTTAATAATAGGAGTAACCCTTATGTTAGAGTTCTCAGAAACACCTTGTCCAAGAAAATAAGCAACACCAAATAAGAGAAAGTTTAAACATCAAGTGTGATACAGTTAAAAGCTCCAGAAGCAAGTTAAGTGGACCATTGATTGTTTTATCAAGGGCCATCTGAACTGCAGAGCTTTGCTCCAGAAAGTGTTTAATGATATATTTAACTGTGAAAGTGCTTCTATTCACAATATATTCATCGTGCTATCAAACAGGAAATCCAAAACCATCTATGGTTAACTTTTTAATGCTGCTGCACGCAACATCTTTACACTAAATGTGAAATCTGCCCATCAATAAAACCTCTCCTTTCTAGTCTCTTGGGGTGTCTTATCATCCCGAAGACTTGGGAACAGAGGAAGTCACAAAACTCGGACATCCGTCATCACAGTTCGTCACATTAAGTCCACAAGAGGCCTACAAGCGATGCCACTGTTCAGCTTTTCTCAGCGACCCACTTCAAACCTTTTCAAGGTCTCGTAAAAGAATGTCCTTCCTGAAAAAAAACTGCAACCTCACTGCCTGAGCACAAAAGACCGAGGCAGTGACTCCTTTTTGTGGGATGTTTTACCAGAAGTTTGTACTCTCATGGAATTCATTGGTTTCATTGATCGCGGTGCCATCTGCATTACTCATGAAAAGCCACATCCTCCTCTTGCTCGAAATGGGAGCATCAAACAAAGTTCAAAACGTAGGGTGATACTCATCTACACACATACATCGGTACGTCTTTGTCAGGACGCTTTACTATTCGATGACAGGCTCCAAAAACATAATAAACAGAACGTTTTATGAGTGACCAGAGCTCTGATGCTGTAAATCTTAGGTATGTCTTCCCAGTCCCATGAGGATACACCTGCTAAAGCTACAGCCACAAGGGAATGAGTGTTTATTTTCTCAAATAAAGAATCCCAAATCCTAAAACATTATTTCACAGCTCTGTGGGGATTTTCCCACCAACACCTCAGATTCTTTCTTCCAGCTTCTGCATGTCTGCATGGTGCAAATGCTTGAGAAGAGGCAAGGAAATATTGAACCCTTTACAAATATATATATCTGGTGCAGTAAACACCATATTGGGTTTTAGAAACTGTCCTGTGGCAGCTCTTAAACCGAAATTAAAATGATTAAGGTCTAGTCAACACACACACAACACACAAAAGAGTCAGAAGACCTGTCAGGTAAAGACATCTCCTCTTTAAAACTGAAGACGATAGAATGTGTGATGGGTTGACAACTTGTGTTGTTATTAAAACTGGGAACACTATCATCCATATACAGTATGCACCATAACCTGAGTGATAAAAAAAACACTCAAATAGAAAAATGTGATTTGAATCAACAAAAAACTGTTAAATCTTCCATTCATGAACATTTTTAAAATGGAATATTTTGTCTGAAAAGCAACATTTTCATAGTTTCGCTCAATGACAAATTAACACCACGACAGTGTGTCTAAAATGCTTTGAATAGGTGCAACACGGTGCTACTGAGGACAAGGACGGTCCTTTATGGTCACTTTTCACGACACAGCAGCTACAACATCAGTCTGACTACTGCCTCGGAAACCTTAAAGGCAAATGTAGCGTAACGGTGTAATGTTTCACACACTGGAGTTTGTGCGTGTGTGTGTGAGGTTGGGCGTGTGTGTGTGTGTGTGAGTGTGTGTGTGTGTGTGTAAGCTTGGTTTGTCAAAATGTCTCAATCAAACTCAAACTTGTTGGGACATGAAGGAAAAGGTCAACACAGGTGAGTGTGTCAACACTGTGTGAGGAGTGCAACAGGCATTCGTTATCTTGAGGGATCAGACGTAAAGGCTGAGGCGCCCCCTGTAGGTCAACTCGTGCACATGCATCACTGAAGCTGAGACCAACTACTTTCCCCCCTAAACGTGTAACAGTAGATTAGAAAACGCAACAACATCGATCAAAGTCGGCGAGTAACAACAACTTTTGTATCAGTGCTTTCGATCAGCTCAACAACACAACAGACCGATACAGAGAAAGTGTCGGTTCTCATCAACACAACTCTCTGAAGATGCTACATAAAGTGTAAATTACTTAAAAAGGCTAAATATGTCGGTTTATATACAACATTTACTGAGGCGAGACCAACAGCTTACCTGTCTGTGCGTGTGCTGTTGCAGTGTTTGCTCAATGGTCCATTCTTCCACACAGTCGCTTTCTGTCTGAACTGCCTGAAAACTGATTTTTTTTTTCTCTGCTTCTTCTTTTCTGCGGAAAATAGTCTCCTCCG
Source organism: Pseudoliparis swirei (assembly GCF_029220125.1). Taxonomy (NCBI): domain Eukaryota; kingdom Metazoa; phylum Chordata; class Actinopteri; order Perciformes; family Liparidae; genus Pseudoliparis; species Pseudoliparis swirei. The sequence continues at coordinate 12,889,645 of NC_079391.1, read as the reverse complement.
TATAACTGGATGCAATGAGAAGAAAAAAAGAAAAGTGGACGGCACAGGAAATGATGACGCATCTGTATGGAAATCGAAGAGAATCAGGCTTATCAAACATTTGCAGAAAAATGTGAGATGCCTTAGTTTAACAGATCTCCATAAAGAGTGAAACTGCCTATTTCTAGGCGTTAAGAGTTTATTAAGGGGGAAATCATGCCAACATGTAGTTGTTTTGTTTCAAGGGACTTACACAGAGTATGTTTCCCATTGGCAGTGTCAAATTGATCATAAACAATGTTTCCAACATAGTGAGCAGAAACATGTGTCAAAATCCATAAATATTTTAGTTGATCCACATCCAAAAGCAATTTTGCCTGAAAAATCAAAAAAGTAAGACAAAACCAATACAATGGGTATACCAGGAGATTTAAATACCACTGGACACAATTATTTGGGAGAAAGTGTGTTAAAAAAAAGAAACAAGTATCTGCATCTGCATGTGTGTCAAAGTGTTGCTGAGTTGTTGAAATCATGTTCACGTCGTTTCAGACCTACACAGCTGCAGGCCTGCAGCGAATGTAACGCACAAAGACATTTCAACACATGCTAGAATCACAAATGTTACATCAATTTATTTCAAAGTTAAAGGTATAACATGAATAGTTAAGAACACTTCCATATGTCTGTACACAGCCCAACTACACACACAACCCACTCCCTCGCTCTCAGAATAACACCACGGTCACACTAATGCTGCCGGGTGGACGAGTACATTCATCATGGAGCTGGTGTTAGACCAAGCACATAGAAGTGCCAAAATAAAAGACTACTCATGAGATTTGATTAGTTGAAGAGAGTGCAGATTTCAAGAGGGTCTTCAACAGACGAGGGTCAATAGTTCGGCGACGATGACATCACCGAGAGATTGCATCGATTCCCGCAACGAGGTTCAGCGACACGACTGAGATACCAAGTTTAATGTAAAGCGTTAAAGGATGGATTTCACAGCAGTTATCAGACATTAAACATTATGTTAGGAATGAAGGATTCAAAACACATTTATAAAAGATTCATTATAAAACATGCATCTTTATAAGATTTATATTGTACACGATTTACTTTCTCCTGTGGCGAGAGCAGTAGTTTCAAGTTATATTAGTTGTTCGGGTGTGGAAAGTGCCCCCCAGCCAGGAGGCTGCTCTAGTTATCCAGTTCACCGACATCTGGATGTTTTACTCTGAAAGCCAGCAAATGCTTGTAAACGTGAAAGACTTGTCAGCTTTGGAATGGCGGGACTCCACCTGACACGGTGGCCAGAAAGAGTTAGAGAACGTTACAAAATATTCACTTGAAAGATTTATTTTCATCCCACAGTCTCTCCCCTCAAATTCTTCACTGCAAATTCTCTGGTGACTTGAAACTTCTTCAAACTAGACAGCCTGCAGAGAGTAAATTCTGCTTTTGGAAAAAATGCTATTTAGAATTGTTCAGTCAAGATTGTGCAAAAAAATAAATTCACTGTGATCTCTTGTGCTGCCTGCAGACTAAATAAGAGCTCCCAGCTTTGATCGTACATTTAACAGGGACCTCTGCTCTACAGATGCACATCTCCTCACCGTGTTCACCTGGGAAGTGTCACACTGGATGAGATACAAACCACAAATCAGAGAAAAGAAGTGGATAAAGTGGGAGCTCCGTCACAGTGATTTGTTTTTTTTTGCTCCACCAGTAACTCGTTTAACTGAGAACGACATGACGGTCGAACACAGACTTCCTCTGTTCCTGCACCTGCCTCCTCCAGCGCTGCTGAGCATGCTCCACTTTGTTCAGCATGTTGGGTCGAGACTGAGACTGGGACAGAACATTGTGAGCGTTGGCAAAAGGCTGCTGGTCCTAAAAACACAGAATGAAAAAAAAACACATGATTAGCCTAAAGGCAGTGGGTCAATTATGGGTTAATATTGTAAGACTGGGAAAATAGGAAATGCACCGACTACCTCATTACATTATTTTTTTAACAAATTAGAATTGTTGTTCTAATTTGTTCTTCATTTTCAATTGAATGAACTTGTTAAAATGCTCTAAAATAAAGTCACAATTGCTACTCTCAGAAGAGCACATAAAGAGAGTAAATGCAAGAACCGGATTGGGAGGATCACAGCCACAACCGACATCAATAGCGTTGAGAAAAATAAACCCAGATTATCAGTTGTCTCTGTATCAAAGACGGACTAAACATTACATGCCCATCATTTCCTCTATAATTGACGTAGCAGCAGCAATTACCCGTATACTGGTTTTGCTTTCAAATCTCTCCCCTTTGTTTGGGTCCAGTGACACGCTACAGCGCGACAATCAGTCCCAACTTTGGGTAAATTAGATCACTGTAGGACTTCCGTCATTTAAAGCAAATATTCAACTCTGTTGCCGTGTCACAAGTACGGTAAACGTTAATTGCGTCACTTCCACTAATATGTCCTGACAAACAGCTAAATAACATCTCCTTTTAAATGAAGATAATTTAAACGGTGTGCTAGCATCGATGAAAAATGTTCACGCTCATCATTTAAAACGTTTGTTTCCGTGCTCCGTCACATTTTTACAGCAAATGCTTTGAGGAGAAAGCTCTCGTGTAACACTCGATCTTGGTGGAACCACCCCAGGGGGCTCAGCGACTGAGCTTCTTTTCCTGTGAATGTGGTTTCTAATGGATCTGTTGCAGTGAGATCACGCTCTGTGTTTGAAACCAGTGTTGCCACAGAGCTCTCCTGGAAGGATCCGCTTAGCCTCGAGTAGCTGCCGTCACACTCGATACAAATTAACGTTTTCAGATTCAGATGTACGTGTTTTTATTGGATGTGTAACCTGTGTAAACTATACATGTGTTAGATGTTACCCGTAAAGGATGAATACCATGTGACATGTTGTGCAAAGGGAGGTTAGGGACATATGGTGACATTCTCATGCCAGGAAAGAGCTTGGACCAACTCTCTCAGTACCAGAATTACCAGAATATAAAACCTCATTGTATGCCAACGGTGAGTTGCGATGCTGAAATATGAAGAGGAGTACACACCCCAACATCGTCATCATTCTCGATGAGCTGTGAATGTCCAAACAGACGCCTCTTCAATATGGGCTCCAGCAGAGTCAGGTAGACCATGTACAGCAGCAGCAGGCCCAAGATGGAGAGGTACATTATGATGGTAACCTAAATATTCAGAATGATTACTGATTGGTTTGTTCCCTTTGAAAGGATCCAAACACATAAAGCGCAGTGAACTAAGTTAAGTGTAGTGCTGAAACAATTATTGACAGAAATGTTGATATTTCATAATTCAATATTACTCATTTAATGCATATTTAAACCCACACTGCAAAACATTCATCAACTCCAGCATCTCAAATGTGAGGTTTGGTAACTTTTCTTTATTTTACCATCACTGTAATGTACAGTAATAGCCTTGGATTTATTGTTCAGACGAATTTAGGGAAAGTATGATGGTCTGGCATTTTAGAAACCCAGCCACACCTTCATTAGGTGGAGCACAACAGTGAAGTACGTAACAATACAGATACAAGGGAAATAACAATCCTTTCAATACCTTAATGGTCCCCGAGCTCCTCTCTTCATATTTACACTCGCAGCGTAAACAGTAGGCCTCCACATCTTGTCCGTCAACCGGCATCGGTTCAACCACATGGAGACAGTTACTGAAACCAAGAGAATAACATTAACAAGCTGCTAGGAAGCAGGAAATGGAGACTGCATTTCATTCTGGGAGGTTTAATGATATCACTTTGCATACCAGTCTTTAAGAGAGACATTTTTTTTGTAGATTTTACCCTCGAATTCTCTGTATGGCGGACAGATGCACTTACAACGGATGTCATCAGAATTCTGTAACAGATCACAAATATCATGTTGTTGTTTTTTTAGCTTCACACATACCTGCACATTTCACTGGTAAGACATACACATGTGTTTGTGTGTGGGAATATATATATATATATATATATATAGTTTGATAGATATTATTATTTTCCTTCTTTTTGCTAGTTTATTCGTTATAGTTTCTGTATTTATTTAATGATCTTAATGTTCAGTCTTGTGTTCCTTTACGTTAAATGATCTATAAAGGTATTGCTATGATAAGTAGTAAAGCTCATAACTCATAACCTTTGTTTTGATGTCATCCATAATTGTACAGGTTTCTGCTAAGTGCAAACTGTACTGTTTATGTCACTTTAAACTAATACTAAATATGAATCATTAAATTGGTTATTGACCAGCAGCTAAAGATGGTTTAGCTGTTAGCTCCGGTATAAACTCAGTTCTCCTACAACAGTCCGCCTTGAATCCTACTTCCTTGGTTCTCATGCGGCTTGTAATGTGACGTTTTGCTTAGCTGGCATTTGATGTCACGTCAGCTTTAGCAACACCTGCGACATAATTTATCTGAGCGTCACAGAAAAGTCCCAAACTCAAGAGTTCGCATAGCTAACGTTAATCTGTTGATTTAAAGAGACGATGAAATGAGAGCTCGTAGCAGAGGCGAGCTAACCTCTGCTCGCTCAGAGTAGCCTTACCTTCGCTGTCACTTGGTTTAAAAACACAAAACAAGCCACAGAGAAAGCCTCGAGTAGAAACACGGGCTTCATCTTTAACGTTACCGTCGGTAACAGATTAATAACTACCGTTCAACTACTTCCAAAAACAGCACCAGCAGTGTGAAGAACACCTTAACTGTCGGCTTTAGCCATCAAGCTACAAATGAGGTAAACACTGGCTCTACAGCAGCTGACTGGCAGTTTCCGGAATCAGTGTTCGGTTTACTCACCAACAGTCGCCGAAAACGACTCCCCGGGGGGCGGGAACATATCAAATCCTTTAAAATCGAGGCAAAGTGTTTGTTTTTAATCATCGTTTAATTTTTTATTACGTTTAACTTGGTAACATAATTATTTTCTATCAAAATCAGTTAATAACTTTAAACAATTCTGAAAAATCGACAGAAAAAAGCTTTTCTACACTCCGCCCTTGCTGATAACCGGATGGTTGTAAAACGAGCGCATCCCTTGGTTCAAATAGTCGGATCACAAAACGTTGGTCAGGCGACGGTTAAGAGGTCTGAAAAGATGCATTGATGAAATAATACAAACAAAAAAAATAAGATATGGAGGAGACATACAATGATATTAACTATATATAACATGTATAGTCGCTATACATTAGTTTAAAATTTGTACACTACCCGAAGGGCCTATTTATAACTAGGTTTACACTACTTGTATTTATATTGAACTATTATTGCACTATAATTGTGTCTTGTTTCATAGTTGAAGTTCCGTTATATTCCAAGTAACATAAATGGGAAATTATATAAGTCACTTTACCTTAATTTCTTAAATAATTAGCTCAATGAACATCTGTTGTTACATGCAGGCAGCCAGCCTTTATAAAGGTAGTGTTATGTTTACGTCCAAATTCTGTCTTGATTATGAGTATATTTCAACTTTAAGTGCACGTCATGTCACATACAGTCATGGTGTATATGTGAATGAAATGCAATAAACAATAAAAACGTTTGGTGCCATAACAAATGGTAAATGGAGAAAGGCAATACATACACAAGATAAGTTTCCTATCTTTATTTACAGCATAGTAGATGAACAAAACCATAAAAATATACATACATGTTTCATCTAAGACAGGTGAATCGCTCAATTGTATTTTACAGGACTTTTAATTTCTTTTCATGTACTCTGAACAGCTCTCTTTGGTTGCTAGTAAACGGTATACAAATATACTGATGCATCCCGGTGTTCCTGTACATCAGCCACCAGCAATGCATGACTGTCAAAAATGTATGTAGTTACTACAAAACATTCGCAGTTCACCTAAAACTTTTTACATCATATACAAAACATTCATCAGAATAATTGCTTTTGTGGTGCCACTACTTCTTTAGTAGTGCTAATGTTCCCGAGAAAACATTTGTGCTATATTTGTTTCTGACATTTAGGAGTATTTCTTTCAATTAAGCTCTATCTGTGAAAGTAGCCTATGTTAAAACTAGATACACACTATATATGCAGCATCACTGACATCCAGTACAGTATATCTGTTTAGCGACAGCATTAAAAAAGATTTTTTTAATAATTATTCTATCAGCCAATGTCTCACCATGTTGGCATGTACATCATTGGATCCTGAGATGGTGACTTTAAAATCTAAAGTCATTACAATTATTCTCTTGCCTATCAAAAGACGTTTCTAAATTTCCAAACAAAGTAATCCAGATCACCATCTGAAGATGGTCATGTAGGTTTACACTGTGTCACACTTCATCACTGATCCTTTCTCCCTCTTAAAACCCTAACCCACTTGTCCACTTTCTCTTCAGGATCAGTTTTATCAAGTGGGTCTAGTGTCACTCCATGTGAAAACAGATAACTACAGAATATTCTTAAAGGCGTAGGTGGCTAAAACCGTGGCCAATATCTAAATCAAGGGTTTTCAAGAAATATCCAGTAACCGCCCAGTCTAAGGGCGAAGGAATCTCAGGACTTTGGCGCGCAGGAAGCGGATGAATGATTTGGGGAACATTTCTCTCGACTCTTGTGCTGTGTAGTTGAAGAAGTTCTGTGGGTGAGCCAGAACATCAAACAACGCCCTCATGAGTTTCTTGTCCTGATGAGGAAATGCATTGCATTAATAGAAAGCAAAAAAAAACAAATGATATATTGTAGTGTGAGTAGCAGCCTGTAGTTCCACACATCTCCAAAAGAGGGCACTACATGCTCACTGGACCTCAGAACTGAGTAATGAATAAACACAAACACAAATCAACAAGTGAAGTATATTAGTGATCTGAATAATCAATGATGCCAACGGACTATCCTGGTGGGAAGCGTATCATTGAAATGTCCCTGGTTCAATGTCTGCCCTCAGTTCTCGACTGTCGTCTCTTTTATGAAAGCATAACATGTCCAAATAAAAGTCTGCTGCAGAAACCTTCCATCTCTTCTTTTTTTCCTTCTCTTTGTGTATTGAACATATCTTTCTATTTTATGTATAGATTTGGTGAATATTGATGTAGCATCTTGTTATGTTTTATGATTTCCTTGGCTAGGGAAATTGATTTGTGCTATTTAAAAGACATAGTAATTAAACACAGTTTGAATGCCATTGTCAGTTCTATTATGCCAAATTATACATTAAACATTGTAAAAGACAACCACATGTCAATATGTCTTGCTAACTCTGGCCTTCGGTGAGAATACCCGACACAAAAACCTTACGTGCTGCTTATTAATCATTTGTGCCCACATACCTTTAGAATGTCTTGGTGATTCTCTGAGGCGTATAACCTTCCATCTCTGACTATGTCTTCTATCAATTCTTGGTAGTCCTCTGAAACAAATGAAGTATATAAAAAATCTCATTGATGAGCACAATACAACCAACCACATGCGACACTGAGGTAGCAGCATCATAGTTGTTAAAGGAGCCCGGTCCAGTACTGTACGCTGCTGAGGAGTCTTTCCCTCAGGACCAGGATTTCAGTGCCTATACAACCCTAACCCCAGATGTGTCTCTTACACTAGTTATCGCACAAAACATCATATTTCTTCTTACCATCATATGTCACATATGGGACCTGGAAGCCTTTCCCACTGTTTCCCTCATTGGACCTGAACTGTATCCAGAGCCTCTTGGAGCGGGAAGTGAAAGCGATGGGACGTTCGTATGTCTGACAAGTCTCGTAGGTTGTCACCGAGTTGGAGAGAGCTGTGAAACGAGGATATGAGCACACAGGATGGCGTCTTTAATTAGCTGACAATAATTATCTTAAGAAATTAGTAATAACAAAAAAACATATTATATTGGTAACATTGACAACCGCTGGAGAGATATTTGTATACCATTTTGGCCACCCCGATTTCAAATAACCTCAAACATAATAATAACTTAAAATAATAGTTAACCTCTCGGTGGTATAGTTTTATAAGATACACTCACACAAACACAAACACACACACACAGTTTAAACGTACAGCTCTTTCTCATTACTAAGTAGTCTCCGCACTCGTCCTCAATAGGCAGAAAGATTTCTGGGACAATGATGAGGATCCTGCGTTTGGGCGGTGGGTTGATGGTCCAGGTGCACTCCACATTGGCTGGGTAGTTTCCCGGGTAGTTGGGGGACTCGATGAAGCCACTGAAATCCCCAAGATGTCCTCCACATTGCCGGTCTGTGAAGGGACACGGACGTGTCAGACAGCTTGGTGCAGCAAAGTGAATTATCTTGAGCTGAATCCCAAATGTCATCATCCATGTGAACATGTGTCAGAGGAACTACAGCGTACCGACATACATACTTTTGCATTGCATGAAGTTGGTGGAGCCATCGAAGTCGGTGGTGGTATTTCCAGGGCAGGAGACGCAGTAGTTCTGCCCAAATTCTCCTTGATACGTGCCGACGGGGCAGCGGATGCAGCGGTGTGTGCTGGTGTTATAGTGATGTCCCGGAGAGCACTGGACTGCAGGAGCCAATGGCAGAGAGAGGGCTGTTAGTTGATATAAAGTCCCAACAACTCAAAACCAATTACATCATACATAAAAATACACTGTCATCAAGCTAATACGAACACTTGTTCCTCAAAAAGGTTGACATCTAAGGAGGTGTATCATTTTCTTTAAAGTGATACAACAGCTGCAGAGTTCCTGTCAACACCCAAAATAAATCCATAGTCTCACAAGCACATAATACTGTTGTGATGTCAAGTGAAAGAATGTGTCTTTTTTTGTTGTTTAACCCAACAAACACAGATGTTTAAATGCATCAAATAAGTTTGAGGTTTTCATGAACAACCTTCTAACCCCTTCGTTCATTGTAATCCAAGAGAGAAAGGAACACTAAACTGGAGTTATTTGGTGTTTTTTTACCCTGAAACAACAATAACAGAGATGACGTTCACACCTTTCGTCTCACACTCCTGAAAGTTAACAGCTCCGATGCGCTTGGTGACCAGGTTCCCTCCACATGGGAAGCAGGTGGTGCGTCCCACTTCCGGCTGGTAGGCTCCCAGTGGACAGGGCATGCAGGGGATGATGCCGTCATGAGAGTACTGACCTGGGGAACATTGACCTGAACACACAAGAGTCAAGAGCGTGAACTGAAAGACGCAGCACGTTGTAACTCTGACAAAACGTTTAGAGCGTCATCACTTGGATTGACATGTTTTCTTTTGAATGTTTCGTGTGTAATGAGAGAAAATATTCTCTTCTTTTAAGATAAGATGCAGCAAGCTGAAGCAAATGTTGATGTTGTATCTGCATGTTTTACGCCGCAGAGTGTAACTCCTGGGTGATGAATACAGACTGGGAGCCAGTGGGAGTGTGCTGATTGCTTCTTCTTGTTTAGTCTGACAGAGGAGATGGGATCTAGGAGTCCACCACAAAGTGATTCTGATAACAGCACAGGAGACCAAAACATGGTGGCTTCTTAAGCTATTATTCCAGACGGAAAGAAGCCCAGTCCACCTTTTGAATTCAAAGACATCTTTAACATCTCAGCTCGGGTTTCTTTGACTTTACACAAAGCAGAGCATCTGCCGGGGAGAGATCGTTATCAGTGATCCACTGCTTCCTGTGTGGCTCATATTCACAAAATAGTTTTCAACATTTTGTCTCATTCTGTGCCTTAATTACTTTGTTCTGCTCTTTGTTTATTTGTTTTCCAGATTTTACATTATATGAATCTGATCTTTTTTTTTCATTCTCCAAACCAATTTTTATTAAGTGCTGCACAATTTAAATTGTTGCCATCAGGATGAAATCATAAAAGCCATATTAAAAGATTTATTTCTCTTAAATATCTTACTATGAAAGAAAAAAATTCTCTGATCTATAAAGGAATAGTTCAACATGTTGGGAAATGTGCTTCTGCACTCTCTTGTCCTTCTCAGATAAGAAGATCAATGCTGCTCTCATGGTGGTAAGGTAAATATGAAACTACTGCCAGCAGCTTGCATGAGTCCGTCCAAAGGTGATCAAATCCAGTGATCACCACCTCAAAAGCTCCCAAAATGTCAAACTATTATTTTAATGTGTATATATTTGTAATGCTCTTAACTTGATTGTGGATGTCAGGTTGTGAACATCGGTGCAGAACCGTGATGGCTAACAGAGAGCCATCAGAAGTACTTACAGTGAAGGTGTCTTACCTCCACACTCTGACATGTTTCGAGCTCCGACCACCTTGGAGACGTCTCTTCCTTCAGGTCCAGGACAGACTTCACAAGACATCTGTGCCTCCTCATCCTGATACGTTCCAGATGGACACAACACACACCGTCCCTGATCCCCGTCGTAGTAAGTCCCAGCACTGCAGCTCACTAACAGACAGGTGGGGAATGACACCAAGAGAGATTCACGTTTATTAATTCAATGATTTACTTGAAGCATAACTCACACACACATGTGCATCCATGACTGTAAACAGAGGAATGTTTAACTATAGGCCTGCAATGTTTCTCCAAGAAGCTGCCAAGCTGGGGTTGTTTCTCAATTTACTCAGTGCGTTTACATGATGGTATAATTCGAATCTTGCTTTAGTCGGACTATGCTATCTTTTGGGGGATCTGCTATTAACCCAATATACATGGCAGTGAGTAATTCGAATCATTGGCCGAAAGCATGTCATATCCGATACGATAGGTGGCGCTGTTTTCATTACAACTCGTGGTGATACAGCCATTTCCGCTTGACCTCTTCACCACGACCAACAACAACATCAACATTTCGAGAAAGAACCATGAACTTTAGTATGTTCAACTCCTTCAATACATGAAGCATAAATTCTGGCTGCTCTTCGGTCCAGAAATGTGTGGTGGCTCTTGTGTTCTCCATAGCGTTGTTTGCAGCGCCGCCGCTCCCATAACGCGCTGCGCGTAGGGCACCAAGTCCTGAGGGTGCACCACAAAATAGGCAACTAAAAAAATCCTCATAGTTATAATAATTATAATGCCGATATTATTTCAGTCTAGAAATATTAGGCGCCTTTTAGGCATGTATATCACAAAACAGGCAGAACAAGAGATATATGTAATCGCTCAGCTCAGTTCAGCTCAGCTCAGCTCAGATGGACCATGACATGCAGACAGGACTCAGCAGTAGACCCTGTGGCTACACATCATCAAACAGTCCTGACTACACTGTAGCTGTACACCATGAATACGGCGGTCCAATTGCATGACAAGACCAATAAAGTAAAGTAGCCCAGACTTCACACTTCAGCTGCCAAGTGTATGAAACAGGACCGAGCACATACTTGAAACATATAAAACACAATGAAGAGCATGGGACTACAGATGAAAAATAGCCTCTTGGCTAACTCTGGCACATTTACTGCAATGTTTTTCTCAATGTGCATTATTAAATAAACCATTTTTAAAAATCCCTAACATCAAAGGCTTCGCATGATCAATTGAACTGTTGATGGATTTGAGAGTTTTACTTGCACGGCAGTGAACATTAAAAAGAATCACTGACCTTGACGTATTTTAATATAGTTTAGCCGGTTTACTGGAGCTTTAAACGCTGCAACTGGTTGAAATTAAAGTGTCTGTATACTTCGTGGGGTACCTTACAAAATCCCTGCTGAGCCTCTATCACACCATTTTTGCTTTTCACCAAGGCATCTTCTGAGTTTCGGTTTATGACAAGTTATCTGCTCATCTCACGCACAATCTCCTTTGAATGTTTGGGCTTAGTAACCATGACTACGATCTCAAGACAAAATACAATCTTTCTTATGTTCTTTGTAGCTTACATATATATATATAAAATGTGGGACATTTTTTATTGTGTGAACCATCACGTAGAGCTTCCATATTGGCTTTAGTTTGAAGACACAAACACACTCTGGAAGTAAATGTGCAGGGACACGCATGTGTGTGCAAACACCCAGCATTCATCTGTTGAAATGCTTTTGCAAACAAACATACAGCCACACACAACCACCGAGACAAGAGAGCTCCAACCCTCTCCCCAGCTGCCTTTATGCCCCACATCTGACGCGTCCTAATACTTGATACAACATGGCGGAACTTCTAATGCTTTCATAAGCACTCACCTCTTTTAAAAGCAAACACAGAACCAAATCAAAGAGAGTATTCCCCTCAGATCTTACAACAGTGTGTGTCTTGATTAAAGGGACCAAAGCACAGCTGTACTCTGGTTCCTCCCATTCAGAATGATGCCTGTAATTAATTTTGGGAATTACTGCGTCTGTCTGATAGTCTCAAGAACTTGACTTGAAAACTAAAGCTGCTCTCACATAAGAATAACTCAATTAAATCTCAGGGCTTTGGCACAAAATGTGCTTCAATTGCAGCCTCGAAGCGGCCCGCAGGCAGAGAAACCACTATCTCTAAAAGCCCCAAACACAAAAGCCTTAACGTAGATCCATTTTACGTGGCTCAGCAAATTGTTCGATTTTCCTCTAAAGAAAGAAAATGTAATTCTCTCAAGAGCAGTTCATTTTTTGAAGCCTATTGTTTATTCTGAAAGACCATGAGGAGCCATCATTGCATTGTCCTCAAACAGCTTTTATTTGACAGAGGAAAGCAGTGAGAGAGGAGCGAGAGTGAGAGTGAAAGAGAGAAGAAACCTTGAAGCCTTTCAGATGCAAAGAACGCTTCTATAGAGTCCTCGAATCGATGGCCCCAAAGAGTTTTAAAAGACCTTTCACCTCTATTCAAGTCCCCAGTCTTTGCCTACTTGATGACATAGGAAAACACTACGGTATCACAGTGGTAAGGAGCTGAACCCAATAAAAGGGGTCAGCTTTCTGAAACCCCCCATTCTGCTTGGCCCAATCGCAGCTCGCACCCATCAAGCAGAGGCCCAAACAGTTGATGCTAATTGATTCCCATGGTGTGGCTGAAGTCAATTCTCTTGAGCAGTTTAGTGGCTGGGGGTCATGCAAAGTGGCCCCAGCTGGGAGGCAGGGGGGACACAGCACTCAAACTGCCAGCTTGAATCAACAGCACTTCCTAAACATCTTCAGTGTTAAAACAAACACGCAAACAAGTTGACTACAACAGTCAAATAGACGTGGATGCGCACCATTCATCTCATCTCTACATCGCTGTTTATTTGGTTGATATTCATTTTGATGCACAATTAGAAACAGTAAAAGTAAGCGTACGGACAACCAAATCTTTATATGATTAATAAACTAAATCATGAGTATGTCTTATTCCAAATGGAATACCGATGCAGTCACCAGAACGAATCACAGGATGAGAAGAGAAATGCTTTTAAAAAGTGCAGAGAGGTGAGAGCATACGTTCTCCAAATGCACAGAAGGATGTGTTGCCATCTCTCTGAGGCAGAGAACAAGCCTCAAATGGGGTTTTCAATGGAGTGGGCAAACTGAAAAGGACTAAACTGCACTCCGAGCTAAGCCAGAGCGGGAGGTGGGGGAGGAGGAGGGGGAAAATATAGCTCCTTTAAAGAGCTGGAGGTTAAAAAGAATGCCTTTCAGCCCCCCTTCCCTCCTCTCCCAAATTACATGTCTACACCCCTGCCATGGCCAATAGACTGCTTAATGTTGACCTGAAAGCATAGCGGGGGAGTTAAGGAATCAAGACACTTAAGAGCTGTGTAACCGAAAGATAGAAATAATGAACAGGAGCAGTTTTTTGGTTTAATGTCAGCACAGCTCAAGGGTTTAAGTATGTTTGATGTAGATGTAGGGGCCCTTAACATATGGTGTTTCAGGAGCGTATGTGCAGTGTAAAGCTGATGATTTTCTTTCAACAAATCGATGTCTCAAGAAACAACAGGACGGGAGCAGTTTCTGCCACGCTTTGATCTAAGTCGACATCAGATTCAGACATCCTCAACATTGGTGTGCAAATATCGAACCAAACGCATACCATTTGAATAAATATTTAGACATCTCAACAGAAGAAAGGCCCCGGTTTGCTCTCTCTGATATAAAGACGGCGCGCAGCAGCCAGCAAACTTACTGTGAGGCCCAAAACTAGGGGCACCAGACAGAGAAAACACATACCTGCCTTCAGCTCTCAAACACCGACTGTACGCGATCTTTTTTTAATGAACATTTTCTCCATCACAGGTTGTGTATAAAACTCCAACCGAGAGGCACCAGCTACCAGGAGACCTGCCATCAGCCCTCATGTCACACTGCGGTCCCAGAGAGATGCTCTCGCAGCGTGGAGGGCCAACAGCAGCCTCTCTGTTCCTCCATGGCAGCTCGCTCTCCCCTCCAACCAGCTCATTACAGCATGTCTGAAAACCAAATATGGCACTCATCTGGCCCACACCTGCCTCACATCCAATCATTAAACCAGCTTTTCCAAATGTATTTTACTGGCATGAACCGTTTCAATTGCATTGAGACGTGAACACGAGTCCGCTGTGTGTGTACGGCCTCGTCGGAGACATTGCTGCCTTGTGTTTGGTGGTGGCATCGACGCTCTTGAATCTTTAAAAGCATCAATGTATCCAGCTGACGGGATGCCTGGCTGATTAGTGCATGTCCTGACCACACAGGTCTCTGTGTTGAATAACAATCGCAAAAAATCTAACTCACCACACTTCCTTCCCACGAGCACCTGTCCCGCCGCACAGTGGCCTGGCAGTTCTGCCGGCCTGGCCGAGCTCTTGGCGTGCTCGTAGTCGGACCCGGCAAAGTGCAGGTGGAACTGTTCCCGGTTGATGGACTTCCTCAGGGTCCTGATGGTCTTCCTGAGCCTCTTCTCTGAGCGTCGGCGCACACAGTTCAGGTCACAGCTCTCTGCTGAGAGAGGCATTTGATTCCATCACTGTTCCCACAGCTCTACGTCACACCCCACACCGAGCGGAAATTGTACATTCATGGGTGGATGCTCGCATGCTTGGACCGACATTTTCACAAATGCACCATCAAGTCAAGGGGAAATTCAAACCAGGCCAACACTTCGAAAGAATTTAAGGATATAAAACAAAAACAAATCGAGTCCCAACCTCGAGCCCAACCACCATAGCCAAGTCAAAACAGGAGATACTTTCACAGTTTGGTGTGTTTAGTGACAAACGGACAACGGCGAACGAAAGATGGAGAACAAGAAGCAAAAAGGTTGCAGGAAGGCAGAAGGGAAGCGCAGATAGACCAACCTGTTACCTCCTCTAGGTTCACGTCCAGCTCAAACTCAGCTGTGATTGAGGAGCCGTCCTCCTCGCCGGCCTTCCTGCCGTGGCGGCTACGCATTCGCTGCCCGGACGAGGAGCAGCGCAGGCTGACGTAGCTGAACTGGACATTTTCAGTGAAGAGGAACCTGCTATCTGTGGACACGGGAGACAACCACCCCCCGACCCCCACGACCACGCCGCAGCCAGCAGACACACACAAACAACACACACAATCGCACGATTGTTAAAGAAGATTATAGACAGTATGACACAAAAGAAACACAACTAAACTTCAGGGTTGATTGCAAACGCCACGACATTACACAGACAATCCTAATAATATATATGCAGTTCATTTGATAATTAAAAGCTGGAAAAAGTGATGAGATGTCACAGTGACAATTTCCTTTCTTTGAAACAATGATGTGTCCTTTCAGGGGCCGTGCGGGTTGTAAAGGGCCATGCCAAAACCCTTTGGAGAAGCAAAATAATCCTACAATCGGAAACCCATTTGATTGATGGCTCGGTCAGACCCAACTGAAAGGCATGCTATGGCTAATTACATCCTCCCCTGTCACAGCCAGACAAAGTGCTGCGCGGAGACATTCAAGACACCCAAAACCACATCACTTTCACCACAAATTTCTTTCACATTTGCCTTTGGTTTTTGGTTTACTTTGAAGCAGCCTTCGGGTCTGCTTTATCTTCTAAAGACTTTGGCTTTAGATGCTGGCAGCTCTTGGTAAACCCTAAATGTTTTATAACCAGTAACATGAAGGAGCTGTAATTGTAATCCTGGTCTATCCGTGATCTAAGTCTTTTGTTTGGGGGCATTGTTATGTTTGTTGTGTGGCAACCTCTGTACCTGAGTGTGGTGCGTTCAAGCTCTCCCTGAGCTTCTCCTGACTTTTCTTTAAGCTGCATTTTGCAGTGCCAGATTTGAAAGTGGCTGTGGTCTTGATGCGTGGAACACTGGCCATTTCTGGACCTGCAGGACAGAGGAACAGAACTTTGCTATTTATGTAACTTATATATCAACTGCAAACAAGGGAGTTGTTCACAAGTTACCGTTTAGCAAAGCAGAAGGGAAGATGTGAAGCTGGGATATTTTGTACTTGCCTAAGCAATGTGAGCCGCTGTTGTTCCTTTGTGCATCAGCCAAGCAGGGCAGAGGCATTCCACAGGTCACCGTATAGGAATCCTCCGTCCCTGCAAACACACAAAAGGCCGTGACACGCAGACCATCACAGACAAAAGTTAGGGCCACAAAAGCCAAGTCAGAGAGAGTAAACAAGCAGCGTGCAGGAACACGAAGAGCCACTCCGCAGACTGTTGTTTACAACCAGACCTAGAACAGTTTGACTTACTTTCTAATTGCGGCTCCTTTAGCATGCTTTAGCCATGCTGCTTCATATATATATATTTTTAACATAGCTGTATCAGATACCTGAGCGGTGCAGTTTGGGTCTTATCACGCCAGAAAACCTAATGATGCACCTGACTGTGTCGATTGATTGGATCAAACAGGTCCAAGACCTCACTTTTCTTATTTCAGTAGTTTGCTCTGCTTTGTCAGAGTACCTTTGAAGCCCATTCACTTTGCAATGTTTCAAACCAATTTCCATTTTGACCAACATTTAGTAGAAAAAGAGTAATAGTGACTAAGTCAAAAATGGAGAGGGTTAGTCAACACTTTCTGCAGCCGCTTCAGAGTGACATCCTTCCAGAAGCCACCTCCTCACCTTTGTTAGGTAACAGATGAAACGTGAATCAGTATTATGAACTCTGCGTCACCTTTAAGCAACTTAAAAGATGCTTTGTTGTACACCGATCAAGACTGTTGAACTTCTGGAAGGCTTTCACTCTAAAACGACTATATGGGGGCTCAATTGATGCTCAATTAAAGTTAGTCTTAATCTAGATGTGGGTATTTTTCTGCACTTAAAACATGGAAACATGGCAAGAGTGAAACTGTCTTCATAGCAGGAACAAAAGGTAACAAAACGGACAGTGACTCCTGTGTTATAAAAGGGCTGGTGTGTGTACAGCTTTCAGGCCAGCCTTGGTTCATGAGAAGAAAACACTCAAACAGTGGATGGGTCCTCATATAGTACGGGATTTGACAATTAGTGACAAGTGAATGTACAAAACATGAACCTTTGTCATCTGTGATCTTGGTAAGCAAAGACTTTTCCTTTGCAGTACTTGTGCTATAGAAATACAGTGAGAGGTAAACAGGCAAATCCTATTATTTGGAGATCCGGCTCAAGCGACTCACCACTGCTGATGTGAACTTGGGACTGACAGGTCAGGGAGCAGCGGTCCCCTCCCGCCTGCTTAGTACAGTTCAAGGTAGGTTTAGAGGGGGGTTTAGCAGGTGGAAACCCCTCAGCCTCTAGATGGAAATCACAACAAAACTCCAAGGTAAAAAAGAACACTTCTATTGTAACAAGAAGGGAGAGGCTTGGAAGGTCCAACATCCTGACAGCACCAACGGCATCGTAGCATTTCGGATGTTTTACTCAAGCACAAGAAAACCAAGTGACAGGGAATTAAAAGAGAAAAAGAGAACAGAATTCAAAGTATCTCCTGTTTTGTGTCCCCCAAGTCTTAGTCCAAAATGTGTGAGGTCAGACAATTACCAAAAAGTCAACAGCACTCAACTGTTGGGAAGAGGCACTGGCTTACCAATGCAATCCTTTTTGTTCCAGTGTAGCTTATAGCCAGGATGGCAGAAGCACTCAAATCCACCCATGGCGTTCTCACAACCATGCTCACAACCACCATTGTTCACACTGCATTCGTTAATATCTGAAAGGAAAAAGGAAAATCATTATTAGAATTACACGGTCCATGTTCCCGAAACATCAATGAGCACTTTTGAATGCTTTTTAGCCTCACACATTTCTCGATTGAGCGCTTGTGTGCTCCCTCCACCCGAGTCAGACTCACCTCCGCAGTGGGCCAGCCCATACATTGTGTAGCCTTTGTTGCACAGACATTGAAAACCACCAGGGGAGTTCACACACGTGTGACCACATGTCCGCTCAAAAAAACATTCATCTATATCTGTAATCAAAATCAGGCAGGGGACATAAAAGCAGGGCTGTCAGTTGCAATCAGGAGGGGTTTCCCCCCCGCAGACACACATTTGCATTTGATCGTGAACTCTCACGCTCAGCGAGAAGTGGCGTGTAGTAAATTTGGTCAGCATCATTAAAAGGCATCGATCCAGATTGAAAGGTTAACAAAAGCATAGCCTCAATAACAAAAATCTAAACACAAGCAAGGAAACTGACAGATAAAGCACAATATCATGCCTATAATGTCACATTTCTAATTATATGATGTTTTTAAGGTTGTATTTTGGTTGGTTGGTTGTTTATTTTTTTAACAAAAAAATGAAATCTACGACTTAAACAGTCAAATTTGCATTTGACGATTTATAACTTCTGTGGTCAGGAAATTGCAAGTTACGTCTTTTCGTAAAAGATAAGGTTTAAAAAAATGTCAGCTTGTGTATTTATGAACATTTCCCTTGGTCCCAGTTTTTGTCAACTGCAAGGAGTTTGAATAAAACAATTTCAGAGCCATTTCTACCTTGACAAGAACGCTCATCTGTCAGCAGCTTGAAGCCTTTTCTGCAGTTGCACTCGAAGCTGCCGATGGTGTTCCTGCAGAAGTGTTCGCAGCCGCCGTTGTGAAGCTCACACTCGTCAATATCTGAAGGGGAACAGGTGATATCCTGACATGCTACACAAATCAACTTAAGTTAAATCAGTGTTTTACAAAAACTGATTTGTGGACCGGCAGTCTGACCTTTGCATGTTTTTCCATCCGGCTGCAGCGTGAAGCCGACTGGGCAGCTGCAGCGCACGCCTGTGGATGTGTCTTTACAGGTGCAGTCGCACCCCCCATTGTTCAATGTACAGGTTTCTGAAATTACAACACGGTGTGAATGTATGTGAAGGACCTTCCTACTTGTGAACAATGATGTGTTATTCCTCAATGTCAGATACTTCATCCTTAGAAAAACATAGATTTTCTGAACAAAGTGCTATAAAAATACCTGGATGTAATATTAAAGATATACAGTTTCTTCCATAGATTTATTGTTTGAACACTTAATTAGGAATAATCTAATGTCTGGTATCTAATATTGGTTTAAACACTTTATAGTGCTGGTTGAACCAGATAGTTGAGGCGCTGCTGCATGGTTTGTATTGTGCACAGTTGTAGAGCACGTCTATACACCGGTGTGGTTCATGTTGACATCTAGGAGTACCCTTACGACTTGTTATTATTTATAACGCAGGGCAAGACTCCCACAGACCGCATGCTAACCGTGTACTTGGTAAAGTGCCAAAGTTATAATGTTTTACATGTATCAAGTGACCCAAAATCATCCAACTGATAAATACTCACTATACAAGAAGACATTCACACGCTGCCCTTCCCAAATGGAAGGAAAACGTGAAATGTACCACACTGTCACAAATGCATATTTTTCAGGGGGGAAGCTGGGGGCGAGAAAGAGAGTGTGTAGTCATTTCACAGTTTGCTCAAAAGACTGAGGAATGCATCGCTTTACGAGACCCAAGTCCTCTCCCCTGTCTAACACCCCTGAGTGGTTCCTGGCAGCTCAACCTGGCTTCAGCAAAACCCTAGATTCCAAGCTGTACGCCTCGAAATGCAGGAGAGTCGTTATTACCCATTAACAGCCTCCGTTTGACCCGTTTGTCCACCTCAGTGAAGGAAGTGGCGTTGTGGTCTGCGGCCTCAGTGGTGGCTTCATCTCGTTCTGTGACACACAGGAAAACACAATCATTGCTAGATTGAGAACCAGCACATGAATACCCTACATTTCCCAAATGATACACAAGTACCGACATTTAAAAAAAATTATTTCCGCTCCGGGTGTTTGTGTTGGTCACCTTTCGGTACCCAGATGCATGTTTACACTTGAGACTTTCAGCCTGCAGTGGCTTGGTGTGTGTCAGATAACACACCAGATCAGTAAAGTGAATCTTGTGACACCGCAGTGATACGCCTGGACCTCACACACACTGCTGCTGGAGAGAGAGATATTATCCTATATCTGACGGCTGATCCTTAGCCCTCATAACCGTTGTGTAAAAAATGCACCCTGAGAGAGATGTTTCATGTTATTGTGTTTTCATTGAAAGCTACACCTTAGGCTTGGGCTGAAGTCTAATTCTTATATTCTGAACAGAAATTAATATGAGGAACAAGGTGTTATCACATACACAATAACCCCAAAAAATATAATCTTTGAAATCTGGTAGATCTTGTCAGAATTTGTTGAATAATGTTGTGTGAGTTTAAACAATGTTTCACAGCATTACTGTGAAATAAGTGAGCTACTGGCATGTCAGATGAATTAAATCACAATATATGACTGCACCCATCCCAAAGGATAAAGATATGCTTTATAAAGGGGACACTGTAAAAAATGGATGTCAGAATATTAAAGACAACAGAAGATTTAGGAAATGTTAAAGGAGTGCATTTAGCACTTTGTCTACCATGGTTTCACATTCCCAGGGTTGAGTAACAACGGAGTCAACAAACAGCGTGCTTACCTACACACGACCTCTTGTCAGGCTGCAGGGTGTACCGGACGTGACACCTGCATATGGGGCCGCTCTCTGCGTCCTCGCAGGTGTGCTGGCAGCCTCCGTTGCCATGGTTACAAGTCACTGCGGGGTCAACAACAAGCAACCATTAGACATATGAACAGTGCAACATTTGAGGCTGTAGGCATGTCGTGTGACGGTAGCTTCATGCTGTTGAGCACGTACAGATGCAGCCTCTCTGGTTCCTGGCCAGCTCGAACCCTGGACGACACTCACAGGCCACACCCCCTTTGGGTGTCTCTTTGCAGATGTGGGCGCAGCCGTGCTCCTTATTCATACAGTTGAGGCCCTCTGGGATAGAAAGAGGGAGAGAGGTACACAATGAAACTCTCCTACAGTGACTGACCCGCTACACACAAAAGCACACATACTGGGAGATTAGTCTGGCATCTTCAAAGACACTGATTGTTCTCCCGCTTTACACAACTCAAAAACATCACCATCAATGCGTTATTTTTTCCAGCAAATCTGAAAAGACCGCAAGCAGCAGAAAAGTTTATAAAAGTGAATTCCCCGAAGAAGAAAAAAAGCTTTGCAAACTCTTCTATTATCTACAACAAATTCAATAATGCTTCGAGCTGAATCTCCATTTATATAGACGGGTCACAGCTGAGTGGATAAGTCCACAGGATTTAAAGGGGATGTCAAGACCCGATGGAGTGGAAAGTGCTTGCATTTAAGTTGCCTTCAGTCAAGAAGACAAAACAAAGACACTGCAGACTAATCTGTGACACAGACCACATAGACCCGAGTGTTGCAGTTATTAACTTATTTTGTTCCCCGGGACACAGAGATCCTTTTCCCACAGCATGTTGCTGCTGAGAGATAAAAGCTCAGTGACGGGAGTCAGCTTGAACCTGTCACACCTCATTGTGCCGTCAATCTAGGATTTGTATGTGAATATTGGAGATGTTGCTTCATAATTCTGTCTTTTTTCTTGACTTGATACAACAGATACAAGCATCTACAAACAAACACACACACACAAATAATGCTGATTCAAAATGCTACACTCACCAACAGAGCGGTGGATGCATGTGTGTTGGTTGTCGCTGAGGAAGAAGCCCTCATTGCAGCGGCACTCGTAGCTGCCCATGGTGTTAACACAAGTATGTTGGCATCCGCCATTGTTGAACTTGCATTCATCCACATCTACAGGACAGCGGATTGATTGCATTAGTTCACAGTTGTTTACAGAACTCTGGATTCGGATTTGCTACAATCACAAATCAGTTATATTTAGGGTTTTTTAAAGGCTAACAAACATTGAGGATGACAATGAAGCTTTTTTTCAAATCACATTTCAGACATATATACCAAGACATCTTTTAAATCACTGCATCAAGAGAACACGCTATTTACTGAGTGGTTTAAAGCCAACCTTACCGAGACAGTTATGTCCGTCATGTGCCAAATTGAATCCGTCATAACAAGTGCAGCGATAATTGCCCGGTATATTGTTGCACTCATGCACACAGCCACCATTGTACTCCAAGTCACATTCATCAATGTCTGAGGAATGAATAGCACATAAATCAATTTTCATGTACAGGTCAAAAAGTGATCAAAACATTTTAGTCTTTGAACACTAGATAGTGTCTATCTTAAAGAAATATTGAAAGACTAAAACTATTTAACAAAAAGCAGACACTTTACCTCCGCAGTGTTTTCCATCTCCTTTAAAACCTACTTTACAGGTGCACTTGTAAGAGCTTTGAGTTGTCTGACAAATAGCATCAATGTGACAGCCATCGCTCCCCTCTGCACATGGATCTGCTGAAATCCAAATAGATATTATAGGTCATGATTACCAAAACACATTTAAAAAGTCTAATAAGTCTAATAGAATTGCATTTACCACATATGCACTTTTAAGGTTGGCATGTTTAGTGGGCATGTATATAAAAGAAGATGAGCAAGAAAAGAAGAGATTTAACGCTAATTCATAAAAGTCTCTAATCATAACAATTTGTAAAAATCTAGTGAGAACTCACCTGAAAAGTACTAATTACATACAATACAAAACTTATTTTACAAACGTGTGTGTACTATGAGCACATACATTCCCACAGTAGTTTGTATATGGCTACACATTTAGAAACTAAACTAAATTTAAACAAAATCCCCACTGGGGAAACAACAAAAGCGCACTCCTTAAAGCGTGCGTAAAGTAGCACTCTCCACGACTGGGAAACACAACACACACATGCACGCACAGTCACAACAGTCCCACCTCGAATATCTGGAAGAGCTGCGCTTTGGCGACTATTTAACAAGAGCAAAAACAAACAAAAGTCCCTTGCTGCCCAAATAGCTCCCATGGTGATATGATCCAAGTTTAGAGGTCTTCTCAAAAGGACGCGTACGCACTGAAGTCGTGAGCGAGCGTCCGCCTCATTTTCATTCTAGCCTGTCAATCTGTTTCACAAGGGGCTATAGAAAAGAGAAAGGAGTGAGTAAGTGAATGGTGCGTGTGGGTGTGCGTGTTTGAGAGAGCGCGCATGAGAGCGTGCGAGCGCGTACATGTGAGGGTGGGGGAAAAAAACTCTCGAAGCAAAGCTGTGTCAAGTCATTGAGAGAGGCTGTGGAAAACCGGGGTGTCGAGACTTGGCGTAAAACGCGACAACGTCTCTGCGCTAGATGGGCTTTTATTTTGAAGGGCACGACCGGAACTCAAGTGGTGAATCTAACGCGTTTGAGTCCTCTCAATGTCTCCGCTTTTGTAAACATGGTCTTTGGCGTCTGTTTCAAAGTCGACCTCGTCCGATTTCGTCGATATAAAGGCTGACTGCACATGATACACCACAGTGAAAGACCATGAAGGGTTATCATCACTTAAGTTAGGTCCCGAGTTAACGTCCGGGAAGAGCACTGTCAGCCAAACTACATGGTTGCTAGGCAACATACCTTTGGTTCGACATTAAGTTGGCCTCGTAATCGACTTTGCATGAAACTGCCGTTGAGAACTAGAATATTTATGAATGGAAAGCACACGCGGTGGTGGCGGAAAACTAAATGTAAAGAGAACGACGCTTTCCACTTACTGAAGTTGAGAGTTTTGCAAACAGTTCAGGTAAATCATTCCCGCCAAACTAATTAACAAAAGCCTGACAGCTAACACACAAGTGCTGACGTTAAAACGGGACTACTGAACAGGGCTCAGCTCGGGCCCAACTCACCTTGAAGGTTTCATGAATTTCAGGAGTTCAAATGTGACTTTGTGAAAACAAAGAGGGGCTGTTTGGTAAAAACTGACACGCGATATCACACATTTTGTTAACATATATAATAAACCGTGCGCAACCGTAATATAACAGGGCTCCTCGTCATTTGGTAAAATACCTCGGTGATTAACACATTATCCGTGTAGCTCTTGTACGCCCCCTACCGGCGCTCAGAAATACCACAATTCTCCTTTCATATTTTTTATTACAATACACAGCTACTTTGTCATACAGTATACAAATAAGTATTTTAAAAAACAACTACATTGCATGTTCAAAGGAAGTGCACACAATTAAAAAGACTTTCTGAAAGGCTCCACACCAGTTATCAAAATGTCAGTTTAAAAAAAGGTTTTGCAATAAATAAATATAAATTACATGAGAATCATGACAAGGTCAGGTAATTCATTAAGGCACATCTCACATCCCAAAATGTACCTCGCAAAAACAATATGGCAACTCCCTTAGGACAAAAACAAGCTTATTTTCCAGCTTAAAGGGAAGCAGCAATTTCTCCTTTTAATAGGAATCATAAAACATGTTCAGCATTTAACTACCCTGCCGCAGAAACATTTATATATTAAGCAACTTTACCGATTATTGCCTGTCAATTCATGAAGGTTACAATAATGCAAAAAAATAAAGCAACCGTGGCATTACAGTATTCATTTGAGCGACAGTTTGCACGACAGCTAAAACTGCATTCTGAACATTATTTCAACAAAGCATAAACAAGAAAAATCTTGAGACAATGATGAATTTTGATTACGAAAATGAAATAGTTATGCTGAAATAATGGATGCTTTTTATAAGCCAATTTGGTTGAATAAGGAACCATCACTTTACACTGCAAGTGATAAGACAGCCCCAGAGCACTTCTCACATTCAAAAATGTCTGCATAGTTTTAACTTTGATGATTGCTTCTGAAGATGAATCACAGAAATGGCAATCATACAGTTTCCTTAACAGAATTTTGAGTAACCGTAAAAAAGGGGTCATGCTTCCTGACCATAAACATCTACCATTCCCTGCAGTTTATACACAGTTACAAAAATGTGTCCAAGAAAATGAGATTTGATAAAACGGGCTTAGTGTAAAAGGTACATGTTTCCAGCACATTTCAGACACACAAAAGTTTTCCTACAAAAGTATTAGCTTGCTATTCCTGTAAATTAAAAAATAGATGTTGATGTACCAAGAGCAGAAACACTGACTATTTACAAAATGAGTTTAAAAAACATTTGCTTTACAACATGCATTGTCATTTCATTGGAGGCTGCTAAAAAGAAATGAATCATTCTGACAGGCAAAGGAATGTACTGCATGCATTGTGTAACCCCATCTATCAGAGTTAATGTGCAACAACTGATGAGAATCAAAATGGAGTGTTTCAAACGTGCAGCATGCTTAAGCTGTGAACATGTCAGAAAGAGAGTAGGTTGCTATCTATACAAACATAAATTCATAGAGAACAGCTTACTGATGATCCCTGGGGTAACAAAGGCATTTGTGTACTAAAAAATTCTAGACACACGCAGTCGCACATATGGAACCGATAAGACAAAAACGTTGCAACATGTTGGCGCGGCACTCCAACATACACAAAAAAGCTGGTATTAGAATAGCTGGTGTCTCTCATATGCACTTTCAATTAGACAAATTATGAAAAAAATATAGCAGTCTTGATATGTGTGAAAAGGTGACAAAATATTTACAAAACTTTGATCACGCAATACAAAATATCCAAAAACAATACCAAATCAAAAACGGAGCATCGACAAAATGTGCTTCCTTAACCTATAAATAACACTAATGCCCATAATACGTTTCCCCCTCTTTTTTCTTTCTATAAAAAAAAGAAAGACAATCAACTCTATACAAAAGATAAAATACCCATATAAAAAAGGAACATTACATAGAAAAGAAACTTCTAACTATTTGATCTAATTGGGTGGGTGGAAATGGGAGGTCTGCCACTGGAGACAAATCCAGGTGGATGCCATGGATAACCCTACAGGGGGGGGGGGCAAACAAAGGCAATCACCAGGTTTCTTTTATGACTTCTGGGAGTTGTGGAGGAAGTGGGTCTGGCAGGTGTGTGGACACCTGCGTGGACACCAGTGTCTTCTGTTTTTTGGAGCTGCAGCAGGGCTTGAAGAGCCGAGGATCAATAATCACCTCTCCAAAACGCCCCTTATAGACGATCCCACAGCACACCTTTTGCCTAAAAAGGAAATAAAAACAAAAGACCATTTAAGCTATTAATCATATTAAGACATACATCATCTTTCTAAGTTTCTCTCGTCATATTGTAAAGCCAAAGTTGTTCAATTGGAGAAACAGCTCACCTCTTCCAGTACGAACGGTCCAGGAAAGAGAAGATGGAGGAGGGAGTTGGGCGCCTTTGCTTGGACTCGATGTCTGAGCCATCATCTGACACGTTGCTGTAACTGGGGGACTGCGCCGGAGACACACTGGATGTTGTGCTGTGGGCATCTGAGTCTGCTTGGAAAACAAAAATAAATACTTAAACACTGCCATTAAACTGATTTGATAAATTCCTGACTATACTTAACTGACGTTTGAATTACTTTTTACAGAACTGACAAGGAGATATGCAAGTCAATGGCATGGATACACAATACGTTTGGTTTAGGTTCCAACGACTTATTGTGTAATTATAGTTAACAAACTATAATAATTGATAAGGGATGGAATCAGTTTTTATTCTTTACATTAAAAAAAATGCACATTTATTTTTACGAAACCGTTTAAGTCTGAGACACCATTGCAGTTACAGTGCGTGGAACCACAAAAGGCCACAAGGGGGGGCTAGAACAGTCTTGTGAAATCTTACGCATTTGTGTGACCTTAACATTAAGCACTTCAAATATTCCACATCTGACTTGCAAATCTATTCATAATACAGTAAAAGACAATTCTCTCAACACATGCAAGTTAAGGGTCAATACATAAAATAACTTACTTTGTCTCTTTAATTTATGAAGCTTCCTCAGCTTGCTTTTCTTCTTCCCATCACTGTTCTTGATCTTCTTGGGCTTTGTCATCTTGAAGCCTGGTCCAGCCCGGGCATCCACCACCTGAGTCATGTCAGGCCAACATCAAGTCAATTTAAAGCCATAACACAACACATACGATCCTCTACTGTGTGAAGACATCGCTTACGTGGTTCCAGTTCTTCTTGGAGCCATTAGGGAGCTTCTTCCACCTCTTCACAAGCAACACACAGGCATTGCAAATGTCTCCAAGCCGATCTTCTGAAAGCCTGAAAAATGAATCTAGTGTCAATGCTTAAGTTTTCCACACTGGTGCATCAAGTCAATCTTCCATTCATAGACACATAATCACAAAACACACAATATGAAAGAGCGCCTTTACCCAAAACAGAGCTCAAATGTTTCTTCATATCGACTGCTGTCCGTGAAGCGTGAACTGGAGGACTTGGTCTTGCAGATGCAACAGCCGTCGTTACTCCGGTAGATCTTTGACTTGTGAAAGCCAAACATAGTCTGTTTGTTGGTCGGTGTTGTGACAGAAATCTGAAAGCGTAAAACCCAGATGGTAAATAGTCCCGTAACCCGCAGCGTGGATGCCTGCGTTCTCCTACTGAAAAGGGGGCGGTATCACACAGACGCATAACCAAGCCTATCTTAAGTAACACATAATATATTAAAGTCACTTTTAAGCCAGCTAAAGATTACATACAGTGCGCAAACAATCGAAAAACTACAACTAACTTCGGCGAAAGAAACAACATATTAAGTAATTTAAATCAAAATCGCGGGAACAGCACAAAAAATAAGACCACACTCGCATTGCACTAAGGTTGTAACTTGATGTTAATGGTCGTGCTAAATAAAATCATAAAAGGACCCTAGATGTTACATTTTAATGCGGCGTTAACGGATGCGGGCTTCCAAACTTTCCGCACGGTGACCGTGCACAGAAACACCCACCACAACACGGCGCTTTACTCTCGGTAACTAACGTGCATCTTACTCTTCTGACATACGGTCAACACGTCGGACTGTTCGTGGATCTGTGAGCACCAGGACGATGAAACAGTGGATGTTTGACGTCGTTCGGCTGAGAGTTTGTTTGCGACGCGAAAAGCAGCGCGTTCAGAAGTGAACAAACAAAAAGCTACCGGGCTATTCGCAGATTTCTAGTTAATGCACGTGTCTAAACAACACGCGACTCTCGGTTCAGTGAAATGTGTATTTTATCAATATTTTTACAGAATAACAAAAGTTGCGGTGAACCGTTTCATTCCTTTAAATTCAAACTGTTGTCCACTCGAGCGCCAAATTGTGTTCATTGTTGTTAGCTGTTAGCATGCTAGCTAGCCGCCGTTGCTACCACGCCACGCTCTCGCTCACTTACACGTTTTCTATTGTCGGTTGGTCTTTGTGCGCTTAGCTCGGGACACCTGAAGACGCACGAGTCCGATTACGACTAACCAATGTTAACCCTCGGTCTCTTTCCACACTACAAATCAGTCAAACGCCACAAATGTAACGTATGTCCAAGAGAAATAAAAGTGCACTTACTGAAGAAAAACTTTGAATCTTCGCCGTATTCTTTTCACCTACTGCGCATGCTCTTACTACGACTGCATACAGCTGTCTATTAGATGAATTAGCATAAAGGGACGTGCGTACAATGACCATATAAGGAGTGCAGCCGTTGGGTTTGAACCTGGATCCAACCAATCGCTGCTTTCCTCACGTATTCTTCACAAGGCATGAATGATGGGAGGCGTAGTGAACGAGCGGGAGATCCCCGTTCTGTCACAGTTGTTACCGTTTCTTTCAAACTCAAAATCCCATAATCCACCTGGTCTGAGGCTTTAAAGAAAAAACAGACATTTGACAAGGCGCGAACGAGTTTGTTTACATTTTCTCGGCTACGAAATCACATTCAGCGGAGAGATATAACGTTAATGCAGTGAAATCCCTGCAGTTAGATTTCTGCGGATTTATTGTTCACTAAAATAAAAGACTAAAGCCAGAACAAGCCGACAACCAGTACATTTGTCAACCACATCTTCACAGCTCAGAAAGCACATAGCAGATATATACGTATATTAATGAAAATTGGTCGACTAATACAATTAAATTCACTTTAACGCATCACATACGCTTTATTCTTTATATATTTGTACACTGCTGCTCACTTAGTAAACACTACATTACACAGCTATGTTATTAAATGTACAACCGCATTGGAAAACAAAAATATATTCTCCCAAGATGCTCATGTGTGGGTCTCACACAGACGAATACAACAGTCATTCCAGACGTTAGCACAGAAAAGAATTCCTTCACATATTAAATCTTTTCTTCTGCACAGTAAAGTTCAAAGTATGTAACAGAGTAGGGCCCAGTAACACCTCAATACCATAAGTTTGTATGGGTTGATTTTTTATGTTGCGGATATTGCATAGCAAGAAACCATGACGGCAAAATCAGGAGCAGAAAAACGCTGTCCTTTTTGTTCCTCACATGGGAAGAAGCAGATCACCCATAATCACAAGGAGTCAGCACAGTTCATCACTTTTAATCAGAGAAGAGGGATGTAGTGTAAGGGCTGCGATCATGGTCGGGGAAAGGGCCGGTTGAAGGTATTTACATGAGGGCTTTCATTGTAATCCACTTTACAAAGAAAGCTGAATCAAGCATATCTTGGAAGACTTGTGTCTGGAACACAAGCCACAAACATGGGGTATTTTCCTTTATCCAAATGAATATACTGTCCATCACTGAATACAGGGTGAAGCCACAGTCCTATTAACGTGCAAACAAGTTAATGTTCTCTGCTGAGGGTATACCATTAAAAAAGATCTGCACACTAGTGCATTTCTCTGAGAGGCCCACATGTAACGGCTGTTTTATGTCGATGTATATGAATCATTCTCCAAACCACGAACCCCCCCCGTCATACACATACTTATAAAGCATACTTCTACATCATTTGCTTTAAGCTCTGCGTAATGACATTGGAATCTGAGTTGACAACAGAGCAAGCAACTTGACTGATTTAACAAAATAATACTGTTTTTCTCTGAAAATATATTAACAGTTTTTAAATATAGCCATTGTCAGCAGTTTACGAGAACAATGAAAATATTTAGCTTTCAATAAAACATTATTCCACAAGTAGGTCATCGTCAGTAATGAGAAAATGATGGTTCATAATAGAAAACATATTTTTAACATCTAATGGCAACATCATCGAGGATAAAAATAACATTTTGAAAGGCTCATTGCACTTAATATATGGCAAATGTAACAGTAGCTTTAATATAAGCCAGAAAATGTCCTTTGTTCAAGTCTTTTCCTGCATATAAAAGGTTACGTTATTCTTTTTAGTGGTCCCCACTGAAAACCATCCTGGACAGGTACAACTGGTGGGAAGTTGATCTGGTTTTAGATACCAACACCTTTGACAAGCGACGCCTCCAGGGTGATGTTGAACTCTTGCAGAGTCTGAAGCACTCGAATTAGAGAGTTTACCAAAGATTGGTCCTTCATCAGTGCGACGTCTTCGTACATCTGAGTGGTGATTGGGCAGTCTGCGAGCAGAGCAATCCAGTGATGCAGCAAATGGTCCCTGAGAAAAGAAGACACACGTGGCATAAGCTAAAAGTCTATCTCCGGTATTTTTCAACCTGTATGTTTTGGTGTCTTACTGACTAACAGGGACAACAGTTTCTGAAATTGGTCCGGCGCCAAACGAGAGCGTTATATAGAAACTTTTCCCAAGCTGCAATGCAATCCTATTGGGGCAAGGATACGTCTGCTACGATTGTAGCCCTGTTTTCTCACGAGGTGAGGTTGTCAGACACTAATAATAACAATCTGAGCCTGTCAGCGGCTGGAATGAGCACTTATAATAAACATAGTAAACGTTGCTCATTTTACGATTGCAGCATTATTCCTTAAAACAATTAAAAGTTTGGCCTAAAAAAAAAAAGACAAATAATTAATCTCGAAAAGGATAACACTGCATTGCTACGCAGTTCAATCAGAGAAACATCCATCCTTCAGCAGGGAGGAAGAGCTAAAGGACACCAATAAAATACATGATACTTTAAGAATCCTCAAAGGAGAGATCATTTTCACTCGACTCTTTGAAGGTCAGCATGAAGGTTCAGATTACGAGCAGAGCATCTACAACCTTTCAGACTGATGGATTGATTTGTATCCGTGGGGCGTAAGTTTGATTTATAGTTGCGAGTTAAGGGTTATGACATAGATACAAAGACTGACGCGTCTAAACTCACTTTTCCAACCGGCTACCTAAAAGTCAGCCAGTCTTAAGTTTGCTATCGAGGGGAATGTCACCCAAATACTAATACTACTCTTCCATGAACATATGTTTAAAATGTTAATTTAATCTAAATGTGTGTCATTAATGAGAGAGGCTGGCCCACCTTGCACCCAGACAGACGAGCATCTGGAACTTCCCGTCCTTGCCGATGTTTCTGGACGTGTTGTTGATGGCGCGCGTGAAGCGGCAGAAGTGGCGTATTCTGGTTTGCCAGTTTTCATCGGGAGTCACCTCCCGCTGCTCTGCACTTTCAAAGTATACTTGTGACTTTTCTGTTAAAGCAAAAATAAATGAATAAAAAAGGACAGTTAACAATTTAGAGGCCTCAAGTAGTATGAGGGATTAATGATATCAAGTGTTTACCCAAGAAGTCCCAGATGAAGATATTCTTGAAGAGTCGGGGTGATTTGAAACCATGCAGGAAAACCTGCTCCAGAGCCCAGACAAGGCCGTACTCTCCACAAAGAAGGAGGGTCAGACTGCCTCTCTATGCAGAGCAAAAACAACAAGAAAAAGCATGCAGTTAGAAACGATTATAAGGTTGTTTGCTTAAAATTCCAATTAAAAAAAGCATTTTTCGAGTCACTTAATCACTTCTCAAGTCCAGTTATGGTCATTGACATAACGACTTTAACAACAGCCTCCCTCTATTGTTCTCTCAGAGATGGAATAAAGTCTGACTACGCAATTAATAACATGTAAAACCTATAATCAACAGATAAGTTACAATAGGCATCTTCTTTTAATTATACTAACTACCCTAGTGCTTTAATATTTAATAATAATTATTGTTGGTACTTTATATTAGCTCCATTATGACAGAAAGAAAAGTATATTAAATATATATATACCAACTAGAGGTTGTCTATAATGTGTTTTATGATGACCCTGATGAAGACCACAAGCTGAAACACCGTGGTCTAAACAGTGATGTTGTTCTATATGACCCCTTCAGATCAATTCCCTTCTCCATGCACCTTGGAAGTAGGTGATGTTCTGCCACAAAACCCTCAGTATGCTTCTACAACCTCTGAAAACCAGGAAGAATTCTCCTCTGATATGCTTTAACAATGTAGATTACACCACATAGCCCGCAGTCACTGAGAGGCTTGGGGACCAACAGAGCAGAAAGCTGCGTTTCTTCATTTGTGATGAATAATAGAAGGACATGTCGGGGCCCGTCTAGACTGATGTCTCTCACCTCCTTCTCTGGCTTGTGGAAGTGCTTCACGATCCCATTGATGGCCTCTCCGACTCCCTCCTGGATCTGACCTGTGTTTAACTCTGGGCAAGAAGGAAAAAACAAACAAAGATGCTGTGAGACAATACAAGCACACAAAAGGAGAATATATATATATATATATATTATAAAAATAAGTAAAAACTGGAAACATTGTTGTCCTATGCTTCTAAGATCGAGTTGAATCTCAATTTGGATACACGTCTTATCCCACAGCTAGCATAAAAACAAACAGCATTATCATTAGGAGTTGGTATTGTGACTTATGGTTGTGAAGTTGAGAAACTTACTTGGTTTGCTGTTTGGTGAAATGGTAACAAACCGCCTCATCATCCCAGGGGACTGCTGCATCGGAGGAGTGCGGCACATCCTTTCATCATTCTCTGAGCTGGGGGTCATCAGCTCTCCCACCAGGATCCTCTCCAGACTGCCGTCATCCACGCCCTTCCCCAACCACCTGCCACACGGAAACCTGCACAACAAACACGTTTTATTCAGCATATTTTGAGAATGGTGTGATCCAACAAATATTACAGGAAGTGAATTTCTCTCAAAAGACACGCTTACTTGTAAGTGTGCCCCGTGATCTCATTTCGGACCACAACACATTCCACAAGCCACTTTGCGTAGAGCCCCGTGTTATCATGACCCATCTGCACTGTGGTGAGCTTTCCCAGGTTCTGGCACTGAGAGAGAGAGAAGCACCCAAACAAGACATCTTATTCACAATCACAAGACATTAGCTCAAAATAATAATGGACAATTCTGGTTTATCACAACTAAGTCCCATTTTTATAGTTTGGGGTTTGATTGTTACAGGAAGAGGAACAGTCAAATGATCATACAGGCTTTTCACCAATTTACTAAACTTATTTGGAAGATAAAACAATGGCAAATAGTAAAATAATTCCCGAAACTGTCCATATTAAACATCCAGTACAGTTTACAGACCAACGTCTACGATCAGCTTTGACCTGTTGTACGTGTCAGTGGTTAAGCTGTTTAAATAGTTGGCTTATCAACAACTTGGCTGATCCCTCGTGTTTCTGGCTTAGTTAAGACTTCATAGTAGTAATATCACTGTGTATTCTGATCATAGCAGTAATTATGTGGGATACACTGCAATAATCACCAAGATAAATGATAAGTAAAACCAGTGGAGTTATCTTTGGTCTCAGAAATAGCACCAACCTCAAAAGTGATCTCCAGAGTGTTTCTGGGGACCTGCAGGACTCCGGTCTCTGCCAGCTCACCAGATACACATACCCAAGGGTTGGCTGTGAACATGGACCCACCCAGCTTCTTACTGGAAACGACCACCACGTGGTAGGGGATCACTGGGAGACAGAGGAGAGAGAAATGTCATCAGAAAAACGCGTAGTTGATTGACAGCGTCGTTGTGTTGTTTGGCATCACAATAACACTCACTGATGGTCGTGAAGACGTTGGTGAAACAGAAGTAGTCCACAGCATTAAAGGACAGGAGGTGGTAGAGAAACTGCTCCTTCTCATCATCACAGCGGAGGAAGGCGTATCGCTTGTACAGTTTTCTAAAAGGACGATTGTTTGATAAAAGTGTAAAAATCAATCTTAAAAAATATTTTTAAAATACTAAAGTTTCCCCAAAGAAAAACTTTCTTCAACACTGTCAGCATCATGACAGATGATACATCTTAATGGATACAAAAGTGGATACTCTTCGTTATAAAGTAGAACAAATGACATTTAAGGTCACAAAGGCAGACAGAAATCCCCCTGACCCAGTTCACCCGTCAGATATCAATTATGAACAAAGCTGTACATTATTTATGCTTGCGGTGGACTATAGTAAGATGCTTTGCAATTTCAAAAGGTGCTAATGTATTATTAATGGTTGATCACTCGTCATCTTTATTTCATACGACATAGACATTCCTCCACAAACACAGAAAGAAGGTCAGGATAAGAACATTTAAGCGGTGGGTACAGACATTCAGAGATCTGGTTGATACTTAAACTCTAAATGAAAGCAGAGTTTGACTTTAGTTCAGCTCACTTTGTGAGCTCGTGCTCTGAGAGCAGCTGCTTCAGGTGTCTGGAGAGCAGCTTCTTCTCCATGGAGAGGCGGACCCAGGCTCTGGCTTTGCCCACATCGGTCTTGATCTCACTGATGTTCTGAATGTGTCTGCGAATAAAAAGACAGATCGAGAGGTCAGACAAAGGTCGTTGATCATACATAAATACAAAGATCATTTTTGTCACGTAGACATTACAGTAGGATGCATCTTGTGTGTGCTTTTCACCGCAATACATTTAGTAATATAAACACGGGGCCAATACATGTCTTCTCCTGTGAGAAAACGTGTCTAGTAGAGACATTGCTTACAAACAATTAAGAAGATCATAAAATGCATAATTTAGCGAGACAATAAAGAATGTGGTTGACACATATTCATGCAGTTTATGGTTTAGTTCTGACAAGAGCA
Source organism: Pseudoliparis swirei (assembly GCF_029220125.1). NCBI lineage: Eukaryota > Metazoa > Chordata > Actinopteri > Perciformes > Liparidae > Pseudoliparis > Pseudoliparis swirei. Next base: position 12,854,512 of record NC_079391.1, on the reverse strand, counting down.
TGAACGCTAATTTAAGTATCAGTACGTCAGTCAAGTACTTGAGGTTGCTCTTTCATTTGGCTTCTCAGTGGAGCAACCGTGGTCTCATGAACACATTAAGACAAGTCATTTAAGTCTTTGGTCTAAACTGATGACCGGCAAATGGTCAAGGGGGGCATCCACAATGCATTGCATTCAATCCATAAGAAGTCTATAAAATGAAAAGTGCTGTCATAACATTTCTTGTTTTGTCCAAACAGTATTCAAATACCACCCCCCCTCCTCCTCCCCTCCCCCAAAGTACAGATAAAAGCAATACATCCTCACATTTAAACAGCAGCAACCAGAGCAAGTTTGGCAATTTTGACTGATAAATAATCATTTGATAAAAAAAGATAATGTTGGCACTACACATGTTATTCCAAAGCTCCGACTTGTAGATATACGATGTATCCTTGGTCAAAGAAACAGCTCATGTACGACCACAAACATGGTGCCATGTCACCGCTCCCTGATGTCCAGTCACATTCCCTTCCACTCCACCTGTGCCAAACGCGTCGTCTGCTAAGAGCTCTTCATGTCTCCTCCTCCACCTCCCCTCCCCCACCGTCTCCACTCTCACACAAGTAACCCAGTTTTCTCTGCTCGTTATCTCCATGGCAACAGAGAAAAATATCTATTTACCTAGAAAAGACCCCAAAAAATAGTAAAACAGACGAGAGGCCGTTGTTCGTCTCGGATGGACATAAAAATGTGAGCAATTGTAAAATTAACTCATTATTTTTAGTGACATATTTAACTGCCTGTTCAGACAATACGATACATTATTAAACCTTATAAAGGGAAGCTCATGGTTACTCTTTCAACAGAGATTATTTACAATAAGTGTATTCGTATGAGTATGGAGGAGGGTCAACCTTCAGTGTTTAAGCGCTGAGCTGACCCCTCTATTTCTCAGACTGATGGGGGGTCTGGTAATTAGGCTGGAAGTAACGTGTTGTTACACAGACTCACTCTCCGCCTCCTCCCAGCAATACAAGCCCCAACTCCTCAACTGGGTATGGTAGATAACGTGAGGACACACGCAAACACACACAGGTGTTTTAGCATGCAGGTGAGCTGCTGGAGCTCTCAGGGGTGTTGAAAGGCGTGTTTTATGAATATCTATTATGGTAGAGTAGAGAATTTGGAGAAAACTGGGGCACCAGGTTGGCCTAAGGGTCTAAGATGGTGGGTTGGTGTAATTGGTCAGTTCATGTCTGGCTGGGGACCATTGCTGCACGTCATCCTCCCTCTCTTTCCCCTCATTTCCAACTCTCACTGTCTAATATCTCATACAGACAAAAATAAGATTAAAAGGGGACAGAGGTTTTTTATATCACGGCACCACGAGTATGGACATAAATGTTAGAGAATAAATAATAAAATGTATTATTATAATAAATCAAGCTCATAATACATATGGCAAGATGTTCAATGCAGTCGTCAGACAAAAAATAAAATAAAATCTGAGAAGCAAAAGCAGAAATTTACACAGAATCACTTACTACCCTTTTTTTTTTTTTAAAGAACCAAAGTAAGAGAAGCAATATCTGCATACAATGTGATATTTTAAAAGTCTGTACTATCGTTTATAATGTATTTCTTGAATGCTTGTGGCCTTGAATGTTAGTTACTAATATTAATGTTGCTGTAGTTTAAATGTGTCCAGTTACCAAGATAGGCTCATTATTTTAATTGTGTTCTTGAATTTTCAAACTTTTACAGTTCGACTTGCTTCTGAAGATTATTCTGCATTAGACTTATTTACTTTACTACATGACATTTAATTAAGTAGATACAAATCTGGAAAAAATAAAAAGTACCAATATATATATATGTGTATATATTACTAACCATTATAACTATAAAACATAAGATTTTAATCATGTTTTAATCACTAAACCAAAACAGACAAACTTTGTTTTATAATATTTGTCCCGCAGACAAACTGCAGTCTGGTTTTGATTGCTGTTGAATTGCCTCCTCTGTATGTGTGGAGGAACTTAAAGCAACTCGTGATAAAACAGTTGTTTTTCTCCCTGATTTCATTGGGCTTACTTAAATTATGATTAATTTGACGCCATGAACGGAGACTCCACTATCAATCCAATATAGAAAACTCCATACGGTTCTTGTTTGATATTTAACCACAAGGAGGCAGTCTTGTTCAACAAATGCTTTTGTAAATCAGTTTTGAGAATACTGGATGAAATCAGTTTTGAGACTTCATCCTTCATCCTTTATCGAGTACCTCATAAACTCACAACTAAATAACCCGTAGTCCTTCTCACCTCATGTCCTGTATCAGGGAGACCTGCAGAGGTGGCATTGCTGATCCGCCACCATCAGATTTGCGTCTTTCTGCATCATGAATGAAACCTGGTGTGGGAAAAAAAACAATGTATAATTGCAGACACTTATTTGTTCATTACATTTTGTTCATGAGTTGATTTCAGCCTTTACCTGGAGGTCCCAAACAACCTGGAGTTGCATTTGTCTTCTCTTTGCTCTCCTGGTAGTGCAGCAGGTGGGCCCACAAGGCAGATTTACCCTAAAAACATTCATTCGTGTCATTAATTGTGCTGAAAACACACTGCAGTTCCACCAGCTGTCAAGGATCAATCACGTGAAATGACAACTCCGCTGATGTTGTTCTTCCTGACCTGTTTGACCTGCAGCCCGTGACTCCAGATCCTCTCTAGGAGGTCACAGAGGCTCGCAATAAGAGTGTTCTCTTCAACACCTGTGATGCTGACCTCTCCATGACCCAACTCCACGGCCTCCCGACCCATCTTCTCTACGAGCATACGCTTGGTCTGCAAGGAGAGACGCGCACTGTTTAAGTTCTGCTGACAATGACATCAAGCTAATAATATTGGATTATTTTTGCAAACTTTAGACTGACAAATTCAGATTTTCATTTTTGTGCAGTGGAAAAAATAGCTTGAGTGAATCAAATCGGTTATCCTTTGTGATTACACTATGTTCTGCTTAATGTTAACACAATACAGACTTTAGAAAGTTGGTCGTGACGCCAATAGAAGAGATTCTCTGCTAAATTATTTGCACTGCTGTCGTCATTCATAATTGCTTTGTGTAACATATCTTTAAGCATGAGTGCTGAAAGAAAAGAAAAGTGATGAATCTGATTTTTTCAACTGAAATAATGCAGCAGACATCCCAGCAACAAGAGTTAAACTAAATCCCTACCCACAGCACAGACATACACAAACCTTGTTCCTGCATTCCTTTAGCAGTCCTTCAACAAATTTCCAGTTGGTCTGAGCGATGACAGAAGGTGACAGGTTGGACAACTTGGGCTGTCTGATGGTTGTACCCAGGTTCCTGGCTTCCTGGATGTACTTCTAGTGAAAGACAGAGAGAGTTCAGTCAGCCAACCACAAAAGGAAACAGAGCTGCACTCTGTCAGAGAAAGCAACTCAGCTTACTAGTACGTCATTACTAGCGACGGTTATTACAGAGGAACCAGGATTACTGGAATAACTAACAGCTAAATATTGAATAAAGATGATCACAATACAACTATTCAGGTCTAAAATAAAACATGTTAATCATCTAGAAAACAAATGTATACAATATATTGTACTTTCTTTTATATGAAAGTGACATGGACCATCTCTCTCATTCCCTTCCCCCTATCCACAGACACCTGTGGTTGTTTTCTCCCCAGGACCCTTCAAGGATATCTCCATGGCAACGACCATCTTGCGGTCTGGGAACTTTGTCTGTTGTGGACTGGGGGAGGACGACACACCAAGGCCACTCACACACAACTTCAACACACTGAAATGCACTCACTCCCCCACCCCATCCCACGCCTTTGCCTGCTTTGCCCCCCCAGGGTGACAGGACGGGGTCTGTGTCCGTCGCCGTGATGGCTGACGGACCGGGCTGGCTGCTTGTCGGTGCTGGTTACCTTCTGCCCCCAATGGCGGGGCTATCGCCCAGTCTTTGGCTTATCTCCCCTCCCCCCCTTCCTACTCGTTGCAAGTCATGTCTAAGATGTATGTGCTTATGTGCAATGGTGTTTTTGTTTCTCCTGCTCCCACACTGTACCCCTCTAGGGGCATAGTCGGGGGGTTGCTTTTTCTTTTTCTCGCCTCTCTTCCCTCATGTTATGCTATAATCTTCATCCACCCTTTAGAGTGGCGCCGCGGACGGCGCCTCGGTGTCTTGGTGCGCGATTCTTGCACCTTCCGCCAAAGAAAGTTCCTCGTTTGTTTGTGAAAACATTCTTTGGCAATAAACCTGTTTCTGATTCTGATTCTGAAATAAAGCTCAGTTAGTGGTGGTGAAGGAAGCAGAGGGAGGTAAAGATCACATGGGTGGAGAGGTTTGTGTGGCCCCAGTGTGAAAGCTAAAGGCCTCGCAAACAACCGACACATACCACATCCACAGTCACCGACTTTAGACAGGGCTTGAAGGACTGCGAGAGCCAGTAGTAGTCAAGAAACAGCAGGAGCTGCCGCTCCGGAAACAAACACTCTACATGCTGAGAGTCATGTGAGCGTGAGTGCAAGAGAGGCAGAGAAAGGAGAAAGTGAGCAGAAGTGTGAGAGGGAGGTGGGAGAGCACACAAGATGGTGAGAGCAAAGTCAAAATAAAGCAAACAGGTCATGCAAAATGAACAAAGACAACAGAGCTCAGGCGGTCAATCTGTATGAATATGAGCCGAGAGAAGAAGGCAGTGTGGTGACCCCTCACCTCTCTCTGGTCGTTGTCTAAATAAAGGTGCTCAGCGTGCTGCTTCTGTCGATCCCTCCTCCTCCACTGGGCGGGAGCACTCCTCTTGGCCCACCTGAAACACAACACAGGCGTCAAGCTCAGGTTTAATATAGTGAATATTAAATGACTACAAATGACAAAACTGTTTTTGATGCGACAGTCATGGGAACTATTCACTTGTTGCTGATTGGCCCAGTGGAGAGCACATCGGACTGCAGGCGGGGGAAGAAGCCCTGCTCGTAGCGTCCCTGACCGATCTTCATGTCCAGCAGGTGGGGGTGCAGGGCGGTGTGGTCGATCTTTATGACTCTCATCTCGATGGCTCTCTCTGCAGAAAGGGACGCGATTACAGGATGCATCTTGCTCATCTTGTTCATTTACTTAAAATCATAGCGCTTCCATCCTCAAGACGCAAGTGATTAAGAGTCCTTTGGACACTAAGATGTTTTGGTTTAGGGACAAAGTCTGAATATTAGAAAGTTACAATTCATGAGATCATATGGTAATGAATTCTGCACGTTGTCGAGGCATCTACTCAAACAATTAATCATTTAGGATTGGAGAGGGAAAATTTAAGGATGATTAATAGGGAACCAAATTACCAAAATGTCCCATAGTCAGAAACTAAGTAATTATCCTTTTTCATCTTCTCACCAATCATCCAAATATGATTCTCATATTTTCTTTTTTAAGAAACCAGGATAACTATTAGGAAGCGTTTCTAATGACTCTTTTAACAAACGACTGACAATACAAGAAAGAGAATTTCCTTTCAAACAACCACAGAACCAAAAGAAAAATAAAGGCTCAGAATAGAAGTGTTCTTTTTCTTTAGAGACACCCAATGTTTTCAGCTTTGGACAGTGATTTTCTGGTGCCTGATTAACCCACCCACACATGACTGGTGTCAACAAAAGCACCCATTAGTTTAGAGAAATGAAATAGAACTTGTACAATGTACAAAATGTACAAAATATGCGCTCAAGATGAAATACGTGTCACCAAAATGGATAGAATCCAAAATTTGACATCGCCAGAAGCTGAGATTTACAGCTAGAAAGATTTAATTCCTTTAAAAAAAATTGTTTTTTCCCCATTCACCTGCATGCTGCAAGTTGCAGATTTGTGATAACTCGATGTAAGCAGGATGGTAATTACCGTCTTGTTTGGAGTCAGTTTACTGAATAGATAAAATCACCAAGTCTGTCAGAAGTTCACACCTTTAAATTAACTCATGACCACACTCAAATAATAATGGGACTTTTAAGGTCTTCGATTTTAAAAAATAAAGGCAACCAATTCTGACACTCGCTTACAGTTCACAACTTTAAATTAAAAACGTTTTGGTCATAATTGACCTTGTGTAAAGCTTACAGAGAAACACTAAAGATTTTACTTTTTTACTGTCTCAAGGTATGATACTATAGTGAAACTATACATGTTCAAACTAGAAACAATCACAGAGTTTTCCTCAGGTAAAGAAGTGTTGAGGCTTTTCTTTTTCCTTACCTGCTTCTTCGATGTTTGTACATTTCTGGTACAGAGAGGTGCGCAGTGTGGGCATGCGGACGTTCAGCATGCGAACCTTATCCACACGGTAGTCAAACACCCTCAGCGTGTGCTCCTTCTCCTCATCATCATGACAGAGGATCTTACTATCGATGAAGGAGGCAAACATCTGCGTCTCCAAGAAACGTGACAGGAAGGGCAGGTAGGGCTCTGGCTGGTCAGACAGGAAGGAGGCCTGCACACACAAAATAAAAGGGTTGAATTTAATGTCATACTAATACCCATCACTATGTTATGCTATTAACACACTATACATTTCACTTTACCTTGTCAAAGTTCTGCATCTGGTCTCGATTGGTGAACCAGGACTCTTTGTCCTGGTTCGGCTGGATCACAAACACCTCGTAGTCTGCAAACATCTGAGTGAATCGGTTGGCAAAGACCTCGCGCACATGGATGTTGATCTGGTGCATCTTCAGCTCTTCTTCGTCACACTGAACCCGCATGTCCTTATTGCTGCTGGCATCCTCTCTCACCTCGAGCTGATGTGCATGAGCGTCCGTGAACACACACAGGGAGATATAGCAAAATACAGAAAGGATAGGAAACAAGAAAAGGTGTGTAAGACAGGCGTCAGCTGAAGGAAAGAAGCAGAACAGGTTATCTCGCCTGGCTGTTACCACAGGCTGCCGATGAAGCAGCAGGGTTGTGGGAAAGGAAGTCATCTGTTTTGATTCATTGACCCAAAGCAAACTGACTACTTTTTAGCATGTCAGTGGGTCAGCTGGACAGATACCAGCACAAAGGGGCTACAATGACAGAGAGCGGTACCTCTGGGTTCACGTGCAACTGTAAAACAAAGCCGCAATCTAAATGACCCAATAATCTCTTCAATCACTGCTTTGTTCCCATACATTCAGCAGTGAGTTGAGATAAGATTACTTCTAAGGGAGGTCTGACCTCATAGCTGGGAAGGGAAAATATACACAGACGATGAGCTAATCCGTTCATGGAAAGCAATGCTGGTCACTAGTGCATAAGATGATTAGGATGCACATGTAGAAACTTTCTCCAATTAGCAGCTTATTCCTCATCTGTCAGTCTTCCGAGAAAGTAGTTCATCGTTTATAAGACACTCGAGTGAAATGAAACGACAGGGTTTCTGTCATCTAAGCTGCGAGGCATCCAGCAGCAGCCTTTCAAAGGGCAGCTGCTGGATGTTTTCAAATGGCCTCTTGGATGGATAGCAAAACATCTTCCAGACCCTCCTGTGTTAGCTCCCTGTTGTATTCACATAATGCTCGAAACACTGACGGGAGGACAGATACTGCGCTATCTCAATACAATTACCTTGGAGAAAGTATACATATTAAATCCATAATTACTCAAATATGATGAGGATCTACGTACATTCACAATTAAACAACGTAACAAATCTGGCTTCTTTTTAAATGTATATTATTTTCTGAAAAACATCAAATTCAATCAACATCCACCATGTCGCAGAGAAGGGCTCCTCCTGTTGTTCATTGTCCCTTACTGCAATGATGATGGTAGTAACCTTATGCTACAATAAATGTTTCTATCTTTTCAATTCATGTAGCAATAATGATTATCATGCCATCGCTACATTATTTATAGGCTGGCAAATTAGAGCTGAACATTTCTGAGAAAAAATTAAATGAAAATGCAACGGAGCTGCTGAATAAAAGGATAACAAAATTATATTTGCAAGGCTGATTTTACATTTAATTATTTGACGATGATTTCAATATTAGTTTTAAAGATTGAGTTCCAGGCACAACCAGGTCTAATTCTATATTTGTGCAGCCCCCTTCTAATTCATGAGATGACATCATTTCTCACCTTCTCCAGGCTGACACCCGTCCTCTTGACCAAAGCCTGCAGTCTGGCAATAGTTTTATTCTCCCTCAGCAGGTAGGAGTTGACAGGGGAGGCCAGGTTGCCATTGCGCTTGTCAGAGACCATGTCAACAGATCGGAAGCTCCGGTACTTGATCTGGCTGTCAGTGGAGTGAATGTTCCCCTCTGGAGACATGCCAAAAGACATGAGTACCTCAGAGATCTCCTGAATGAACTCGAGTTTATTGGGAAACTGGGGCAGCTCCTCTGGCAGTTCGATGAAGTGGTTGTCAATGTCCACGAAACACAAATTAGCCTGGAAAAAGAAAATGTATATATTGGGTTTAATGCACAAAAAACAGGTGTAACACTAACATTATTAGCGCCAATAGTCATGTAAGTCATACTGAGCTAATGCTAACAACAGGCTACAGTTCTTGCACACGTCTCTGTGTGTGAAATGTGAACCAAAGACACTTGTTCCGAATGAGAAAACTGATGACTGTGCTTAGAGATGCAGCCACAGGAGGAATAAATATAAAAACTGTCCACCGTGGCTTCTGTGAGCAGTAAAATGATTTTCAATTAAATTTAGTTTATTTTGTATAGCCCAGAATCACACATTTTCCTCAGTGGGCTTTACGATCTGTACACATACTTCCTTATCTATTCAGAATGACAATAATTAAGCTTCTTCTGATTGTAACTAAAATAACACTAACTGAGATGAAGCGGGCATGTTAGTGTGCCTAAAGACGAGGGATTTATTCACTATAACCCAGATACTATTTTCACACCAAAGTAACAACCTACTAAACTGCATTTGTTACCAGACAAAAGCAAGTAGAAATGCACAGAGACAAAGTTTGATTTGCAATCTGTGTATTAGAGGGCAAAACATATAGATGTGGGAGGATCTACAATACAGTATAGATTCATATAATAATCCTATAATAACAGTTAATTCATCAGCAATTTACTATAATTTCAAGTCACCTTTGCAAAACATAAAATATTCAAATAAACCAAATGAAGGGGGCATCGGGAGGCCCTCGGTTGTGTTTGTACCTCCTGTGGCAGCTCGAGCTTGGTGCGGTCATCCTGTCCGTTGGATTGGAGGCCCATGAGATACGGCACCGGAGCGTCCAGGAAGTGGAGGAGGGAGGCAGGCAGAATGGGAACGTAGACATGCTGCCACTGGAAGGGGAACATTAAGGTTGTGATGCTCTCGGCCACTGTCATCAGCCTCTGGTAATCTGTTTCATGCACACATAAAAAAAGAAGAGAACAATGGTGAAGGACAAACATTAACCAAGTCAAGAGATATGGTCCAGCGGTACAGAGCAGACTTGAGGCTTCATTTTCTGACTTGGTAATTACTTTAAAGCCTTGGTGATTGTCATGATTCTGACTGGTCATATGTGGTGCAACATGTTCTATTGATTGGTGGTTTCCACAGCACAATGATCAGAATCACCACAAGCAAATACCTGTTCAATGACTCGATTAAATGTACTGGACAAGAGTAGAGGACAGAAATCCGTTTCTGCACAGCTCAGTATGGACAGTCTTCCTAATATCTTGATATTATTATTGTAAACTATTAAAGCGCATTGTAAGACAAACTCCTGACAGTAAAATCCAGAAACAGGTTTCACAACTCTTCCCACAATTTATTCCCCAAAGGTTTCTGGGCCACACTGCTTTTGCCTGATAGATGTTGTTTACTTCTCTTGTGCCAGAAAACAGCATATGACAGAAGAGTTGTGCAACACTTTATCTCAATAGGATTATATTGTTTATGCCTCAGCTCTTCTCTTTGCTGATACAAATCACCTGCTGCAATCGCAGTGATTGGCTGAGGCAAAGTACTGAATGTGTCTCTGTTTGAAACAGGATTCAGTACAAAGAAAACAATGTGGAGACAGAGAAGATGAACATGACGTGACATAATAAAACACCCGACCCTATTTGTGTTAACTTTGTTATTCTCTGTTCTGTCAATGTGGGTGTTGAGTGCTCATCAATGACCAACCTTAAAGTCATTAGCTGTAATGAGCCACAAGCTGTGAGCAAATTTAGGGCGTGGATCTCGAGAAGTCAACGTGGTCATTCAAATATGTCCTAGCAAGCTGACATGGCCTGTCCCATCATAAAGACTCCTGCAAATGTGCAAACACATTTTTGAAATTCTTGACTGCATGGCTAGACCATCTCATTTGTGCAGGAAGTCTTCTGAAGGGCCGTTGTGGCCTGGCGTCCCTTGGAGGATCCAATAAGCAGCAGCACAGGTGGAATCAGCTGGTCTTATGGCTAACGTCCTTTGTCAGGACTCCACGAGGCAGAACTCCTTCAGCTTCAGGGTTGGTATCAATTCAAATACGTGTCCAGCCTTCCTCATCTGCATTCCTGCTCTATCCTGTTGACACCTCTAGTCCATTCGGCAGCAGCTCTGCCTCGCCTGTTAAGGTGCCAGAATGAATGACATTCCTTCATTTGGTCATGTGCTGGTTCATGAGAAGAGACTCTCTCCTCTCCTCTCCTCTCCTCTCCTCTCCTCTCCTCTCCTCTCCTCTCCTCAGGATGGGGACAAGAATACTAAGATCGCCCGTCTGCTCTTAAACTAGACCAGCGGAACAATAATCCACTTTAACTCAGGTCACAAAGGGTCAACTACGGCTGCTTCTATTCACAGATGCATTCTGGGCATATTTTTTATAACTGTGCAGTGTGAGAACTGGTAGCAGTTGGACTTGAAGTGATGCTTGAATTGTTAACTTTAACTTCCTGAGTGCACAGTGATGCAGCACAGCAAGCTAAAAATACACCGAGCACACAGAAGTGAAACTGGTGCAGATCGTTCTCCGTACTTCCGATCAAACAGCTTATTGTGTAACGTGTGTTTGACTCAATGCCAGTAATGGAGGCTACTTACTGATTTTGATCAATTCAAATGTATGTCGCAACAACTGTGACTTGTGCAGCTGTTCGCTTCGTACAATTACCAGTCGGAGCCAGGGTCACACGTAATAATTATTTCGATTTCTGATTCATTTACATACTATAAACTAAATAAGTTTGTTATTGCATTCAAAAATAACACACACACGGATTATATGCGGTTATGAGCTGTAAAAAAAACCAGCAAAATGTGGAATTACAATGGTACATCCCTGAAATACATAACGGTTATATGAAAGTATTGAGTCGTTTGGAGTTTAATAGATAGGGTTTGATCGTCTGTAGATGGCTGAATGACAAGCTTGATTCTGTGTCATAAAGCCACAGCCAAACACACTGTGCTGACGGAGATCCAGCTTTATTCATGTTCGTTGTGGAACCGTTCAGATCTCGCTCTCCCTTCATCAATCATGTCAATCTTGACTGCACAAATCATATAAAAGACAGTGTGAAATAATAAAAACAAGTAGTGGCTGAAAATGATCGACACACCATGAGCTTCCTATTGGAGAAGGACGAGAGAAGCAGCAGATAGGGTTTGAATATCGTACCTTATATCAGAAGTATGAACTCCTGTGCTATTATTAGCATTCAACACGCACAGGTTTCTTCTTATTTGCAGAGCACCCCTCTCCTGTGTGTGTGTGTGTGTGTATGTTTAAGTAAGTAGAGTCTTTTCCAAAAAAGCCCTTGTATCTTCCCAGTGGCAGATTGCCAGGGCTTAACTCTACACAACACCCTGCACACATTCTGCAGTGATCAGCCTCATGGAGGGGGGGGGGGGGGGGAAGAGGCATGATGTCACTTCCAACCAATAATAATCATCCTGCATCATTGCCATCCTCCCGTCTTCGGGTTGCCTAGCAACACCACAACGTTCCCCCCTTAAGAGCTTCTCTCCACCCGGCCCCTGGCGTTTTGTAAACCATTTGCCTTCTCTTGCGATTGTAATGGATCCAATCACCAGACCCAGCATCCTTAAATGATGTCCTTGTTTCTCCACACGCACGCACAGCGGAAGGGAAGGGAAATCTTTACTAGCAGTTACTACTAATGAAGAGATACAAACAGGGATCAAGCCAACTGCATTTTTTTACTGCCAAATTTGATATATCATCAAATTCAGGCTGTGTGTGTGTTTTGCTTATAGGATGAATAACAAAGAAACACCAAAAAAAGCCTGCATACCTCAGAAGCTGATATGTGCATATCGCACACACACCCGTTTAAATGTGCCGTAGACTGGGCTGCCTGTGATGGGTGAGGGGGACCGACATTTACACAGGCTGGTAAACACTCAGGAGGTTATGTAAGCTCTTGGCTAAAAGTACCGCCATGCATATCAAACATGTGTCCTCGCCTTAAGGCCAGGGCTTTTTATTCCATCCAGTCTTTTTGAACCCAAACATTTCTGGAGTTCGGCATAAAGCAGGATTATTGAGCACTGGTGGAGCAACATTTTCAATGTACTATTTTTGTGCGTCTTGGCTTCTCGGTGAATCAGAGCATGAAAGTGATGTTGCATTAAGAGCTCAGCAGTCAAATTGATTTGCTTTGGCCATTGAAGACGACGGTGTTTCTATGAATCCCTGGTGAATTGGGTAAAAAAAAAACTATTCAATTTGCACTGAGGAACTCAAAACAAATAGTTAATGGATAAATAATTTTCTCAAAACATACTACTTTTCTAAGCTTCTGGAGGACCAACAAGGATATCCTTAACCCTCCTGTTACCTTTCGGGTCAATTTGACCCCATTCAATGTTTAATGTCAGTGTTCTTTGGGGTCAATTTGACCCCAGGCTGTTTTTCACTGTGTCAAACATATAAGAAATATCAACTTTTTATATATATTTAAAGGGCTATTTAGGTAGTCAACAAACAAACATAAAGTACCTCACACTTAAACTTGGGAAACAATATTAATTCTAATAATTTTCTGGAGGTTTTAATTGCTGGCGTCAAATTGACCCCGAGGGTAAAATATGTTAGTAAATGTAAAGGTAACAGGAGGGTTAAGGAGCCAATATAGTCTGTCAGAAGTGCCTCGGAAACCCCGGCCCCCGCATTTATTCTGATGTCTGATAAGAACAAAGTTTCTGAAGACTGGTCCCTTTTCGCAAAGGAGAGTCCCCCATTCACGGAGTGATTAGCCAGCTGAGGGGAGGAAAAACCTTTATCTCCAGATGGCTTTTTTTCATTTTTGACACAGTGCAACACTGTGAACCAGGCGAGACCATCTGAAAATGTGTGATAATTTTGTATACAATATCATGTCTCCCCTCACTCCATCAGCCAGCTGTTTTCACCTCGTCTTGTATCTATTATGGAACAGATAGTAATTTAAGCCTCCTTCCCTCCATCCAAAATGTTTAAAAGGGGATGAAAGCCTTGAAGCTACACCAGCATGCAACCATCAGGTCCCCAGACAATACCTAGTCTTGTGTCATGTTACTGATATGTCTCCCAGCTACAGACACATCTCTTGAGACAGCCTCTACCAACAAGATCACCTGTCCATCCTGGAGAGGGATCCTCCTCTGTTGCTCTCCTGAAGGTTTCTTCCCTTTTTTTCCCCCCTGAAGGGTTATTTGGGAGTTTTTCCTGGTCCGATGTGAGGTTTTGGGGCAGGGATGTCTATGTGTACAGATTGTAAAGCACTCCGAGACAAATTTGTAATTTGTGAAATTGGGCTATACAAATAAACTGAATTGAAACTGAATTGAATGACCTCTCACTTCTCAACCCAAAAGCTATTACAGATGATACATAACTTCTCCTTGCTTCCAACCCATCAGAAACATGTAAAGTGTTAATGAATCGTGTCCAAATTACACAGGAGTTCATGTTTGCATGTTCATGTTAGCCCGGGAAATCTTCTTTTAACAATTTGAGCAAGATGCATAGGTAAACGTAATCAATGCACCCGAATGGGACAGGATGCCGAGGGCAACATGTAAACATCGAGTGTAACAGGAGCAGGACGACTACTTACGCTGCGAGTAGAGTAGTATCTGCATCTCGAGCAGGGCACAGGTGAACAGCTGAAGAACGTTTTCCACCCCCAGGAGAGTAAACATTTCACCAACGGGAAAGTCAAAGAGCGGCAGCTCAGATGTGCTCGGCCTCTGGCACACCACGGGCCCGTACACGCCTGAGAACTTGAGGGAACGCCCAGAGGGTGGCAGGGGCACCTCATAGAGGATGTTGTAGATGAAGCTCTCCAGTGGGAGGGGTGGAGGCTGAGGGGACGACACAGCCTGATGAAGCTGCCTCAGCACCTTCCTGCAGGCCTGAGGGAAGGCCATGGGTGTCATGAGGCAGATGCACTTTGACACGTACAGCGTGTCGCGACTGATGTCGTACGAGTTGAAGCGCTGCAGGCGGGAGATGGCGGGTGCGGCGTGGAGCACAGGACGTGTCTGGGAGTGTTGGTGCCGATGGACTTCGGGTCCCGGTGGTGAGGTGGGAGTGTGCAAGATGTCGTACTGCTCTGCGTTGTGCATGTGGTATAGAGTCTGCATGGCACTGCAGATCTGCTTACTGGTCACCTCCTCAAAGAAGGTGAGGGCAAAGCCGTAAGTCCGAGAGCCGTCCTCTCTGGTGATGATAAAGGAGTGGAACTGAGGCTCCCGGGAATCAACCTGCGTCCTGAACACCAGGCCCTTCGGCATACAGAGCTGAGAGGATGAGAGGAAAGGCATCAGAGGGTTGAGGAAAGGGGAAAGGTAAGAGGACATCAGACTACAGTAGAACAGAGCCTAACAGGCGGGGTTATTTTAAACGCTTTGGTTTAACCTAAAAAAGGCAAAGTTTAACATTTTGGGCAATTCTGCTTATTTGCTTTCTTTTTGAGAGTTAGATGAGAAAAGATATTTTCATCTAACCCATAGGAAAGAAAGTGTAAACAGATTAGTTTGAATTACTGTTTTTAATTGATTATTTATCATTCTTATTTTGATCTCGTTTCTTTTTAGTATGTCTGTTTGCACTCTTCCCTGCCTATGCTGCTGTAAATCCTGTAAATGTCCCTGCTGCGGGACGAGTAAAGTATTATTTTATATCTAGATACAAAAGGAAAAATATTCAAATTACTGTTGTAGTACTGATTTCAAGCCTTTCTCCCAGTCATGCTATTATTTTAAAAAGATATTCGGGTAATAATATATCTGTGCCGAGGTCATACCATGCCCACTGCATCCTGGTCAAATGGATTCCACTCCACATTGTCTGGATAATGTGCCAGGACTTTGGATTTAAAGGTTCTCCGTAGTGGACTCTGCTCAAAATTCTCACCTGAAAGTGAAACAAAAAACAAAAAAAAGACAGAGTTAGCCAAGGTTTCCAGGTGAAGATGGAGCAGACAATGAGCAGACGAACAATTTGAGCAGAAGTAGGTTAAAAGTGCCAGGAGCAACTCCAGAGAAAAGAGCAAGTCAGCATATTGGTCTTGAAAGGAAGATTGTAATGCACCGAACAAAGCTGCCATCTGCACCTAACAAAATATAATATAAAAAAAGAAGCTTCATATACTCCAAAATAGATTATTTACTTTTTAGATCTCAATGCTTCCAAACAGCTTGAATAGCAAAAGGAACACACAAAATAATCAATCAGAAAGCACAAAAAGAGTCGATTTGAACCCGGAATAAAGCAGAAGTGACGCACACACCAAGGCAGTACTGAGAGGTCATTCAGCGTGTAGGGGAGTAAACACTGGCCAAGCAATGCCAGCGCAGGCAGCACTGGGTTTGTGTGTGTGAGAGGAACATAAGCAGTGATTGTCAAACATCAGCTCATTGTTCAGCTGCTGCTGAAGGATGTGAGGGAGGAGGGAGGCGGGGACAAGAAATATCAGAGAGCGCAAAAAAGAAAGTCCCCACACATGTGCAGAAAATAACTGCAAAACTCATAATTTGAAGTCACAAAAAAGGGATTGCCGAGGAAAGTAATAAAAAAAATAAAAAGGTGTGCAAAGGTTGAAGGGCTAAAGCTGAGCTCAGGTTAAGAGGGGGAGGAGTGTGTGTGGTGGGAGGGTTACCTTCATTTTCCCCGGCCAAATTTCCTCTGGCCCCATCTCTGAATTTAGTAGCCTCTATATACTGGCATAAAGCTACACAACAAATAAAACAAAAACAATGGAATTAAAAGCCTGGTTCTGGATGGTTAGCGCATCTCTTCTCAGTCCGTGCAGACACGTCCTCGGAGAACAAGCCGCCCACAGACGCAATGCGTATGTGCGTCTGCGTCAGGCGGGTCCGCTGACTCAAGCAGCCTGCGGGGTTACGAGACAAGGATACAGCATTTCTGTGTGTTGTAGCTTCCGCTTCGTCTGGAGATCATGCAAATCCATCCTGCTCTGCTATGGATCAGATTCTCACCACAGAGTCCACAGCCGATGCGATCAGCTCTGTGACGCTGCATCGTGATGCTTGCAGCTCAATGCTAACGTCTGCATGCCAACGATGATAATGCAATCGTGCAGATTTTAACAGGAATAATATTGAGTATGTCCACCGTCTCAGTTACAATATTTGCATTAGCAGTGGACAGGGAATACAGATGAGGCTGAAAGTCATGAGTGTTGCAGGCAGCACATCGAGAATTATTGAGCCTTTTTTGTTGTAATGCACCGATTTGTCATCTGTTATTTTCTTCAGTCGGAATGAATTCAAAGTGCCACAGACAAAGGGGAAGGAAATGACAGACAGATTAATTAAGTGATACTCATATTACATGATTTATACGCTGGTGCGTAGAGCAACATTTTAGAAAGGAATAACATTTCAATACATTTTCAATATATTTTGCCCTTTTGATCACATGGTGAATAAACATCTCACAGTGTGGTACATTATTAAAAGATGTGCGAACATCATGAGGTTTACTGAGTGAATGGTTGCTCTTGTGTTGCAGACTGCCCAGAACTGGCCCAGAGTATCTAACATTTTATATTAAAAAACACTCTTTATGCAACCAGGAAATGCTTTTTGCTTTTTTTTCCCTCCATGCATGACATTTGCCAAGCACTAAAGAAACAGCTGAGCCGGCAGAAACACATATTCATGCAGCCTATCAAAGCCAAGTGGGAGCTGTGTAACACAGGGCATCGACTCTTTTCTATAGTGACACCATGTCAACAAGATACTGCTGCTCTGATGTGGCCTATGTAGTTAGGGATGAGGGCTTATAATATGACTCAATTCTGACACGAAATGAAGACTCTCTCTTCCCTGATGATTCATATATATAATTTGTTTGAACAAGACACCACGTAAAATTTGAAAAGCATTTACCAAGAATTTGAAGTAGGAGTTTTAAAGATCAAGTGGTTTAATCTGTTGGTTACTTTCATATCTAAACTGCCCACGGGGGGAATCTGCACTAGAAATGTAAGACGTCTATTAAAAGACTATTATTAAGGTTAGTAGGGATGGGGAAAGGATTATCCAGTTGCTTGTTATTTCTTTGACATTATTTTACAAGGATGGCTCCAGAATTAGGCATATATTTAATTAGTATTTTGTTCAAAGTGGATAAAAAACGCTTGAGTGCAAAGAGGAACCGCTGTTCTTCGTGAGCTCGTTCATGTAGGTCAAATTCCAAGACAGAAAGTGAAAACAGACACGGAGAAGATGTTTGTAAACTCTGTCAGGACAAATTCAAGTATTGCAGTGACGTAAAGACACAGGCTGTTTTACTAAACCAACAAACAACCCATCCTTTAAAGATAATCCCATGTTCATGTCTCATACCAAATGGTCATTTTAAAATGTGAGTAAATCAAACCCACAGTCTGCACACAAACAAACTCTAAACTACCACAGGAAAGTCTGTTTGTTAAAATCACACTGTAATTATCACAGCATATATCAGCAGCACATTTCAGGAAACAAGCACTAATCATTCCCATCTAAAATGCAATATAAGGAGAGCATAAAAGTGTTTTAAGAAGCCTAAATCCAGGTAGATTTACAAAATGATAAGAATATAACTTAACAAAAGGTGTCCTCTGTTGCTCAAGACGACTGTTGTGATTATCTTTCTAAAAAACAAAAGATTACACAACGCTAAGGTTTGTCACCTTCTTTTCAACCATACGTGTACAACCATTATTCAGAAGAGTTATGTGTGGTGCAGGGAGAGTAATTATTATTATTATATAAAATCAGGCCATAAGGCTCTTAAACTATTATGTGGGAATGTGTATGCCTAGACAGCAAACGACGGATGAATATTAATATGGTGAAATGAGGAACGGTGTTATCCCTGTGACGGTCACAGCTTTTCACGCGCAGGCGCAGTTGGCTCAGGCTGCCAGGTGCTCCTTCTCGCAACTGACGTCTCCACCTGGTCATTAATGCTAATTACACGGTAGCTGTAATGGGGACTTTGGGGACGTCACTCGTCTAAATGCGCACCAACAAACTCGACAGTGACTGAAAACATGACTCGATCGGTCACTTTCCAAACCAAACGGACGGTGACGCGCTGAGCGAGCGGACCGGAAGCTGTGGGGGTGGAGCGGCAAGCAGCTTCCCCTCATCCTGCGAGCCAGAGTCCACCCACGGCCCTGCGCCCCCTCCTGTGCTACGGCCCACCAGGCGCTTACATAAACAGACGGACCTCTCCGACTTGAACGCCGCAGTGACTCGAGCACGACTCGACGGCCCGCAGCAGAATGCGGTGACGGCGCCGCTAGCGCGTCAAAACATGTCGGCGGCAAAGACGTCGACGCGTCGTCTTGACGCAGAGGACCCGGCGCTGACCCGCAGCTTTAACTCGCAGCCTTCACGACTTGCACTCAGGATTTATTGTTCCATAAAAAGATAAACATTTTGCAAATAGTTTCTTCAATTTTGTTTCCCCCCCCTCGGTGCAGTGAGTAAAGGTTTCTGAACTGGCACTTTACTGAAAAGTGTCCCGCTGACGTCACTGTCCTCGTCAGTGGGGAGCCAGCTGCCAACACCAGCTTCCCATTTCTTGAATAGCTTCAGGACAACAATGCGGTTATGTACCACTTGGATTGCGTTTGACCTCCTGGAAACCCAAATAGTCTCGCGATAGTATCCTTTATTTAGAAATGCAAATAAGGAAATTAGTTTCTTGCCAAATAACCTGCAACAACAACATAAGGGAAGAACCTTTTAATAGCGCTCATATTTACTTTTGTTGCAAAGCAGATGCTCTGTATATTGATATTATTTATAATCAGACAAACCAATATCTATATTATATTTACAGCTAGGGAGAGTGTATGTGGCTGTACACAGAGTCTTCTTTCAAAGGTCTGCGCAAATAAAAAGTGTTACTCTTTTGCTGTTGCTTCACACCTCTAGAAGGCAGAGAGGTTTGAAAACCCCTGAATCTAAGGGTAAACTGATTCAAGCTGCAGATCTTACCCTTTAATCCTGAGCTGCCATCAGTCAGTCATTACATCATTAGTTAGAGCCCTGAGCCAGAACTTTCTCAGAGCGTATTTGGGGTCAGCTTCAGAGTTTGTAATCACCATGTGCGTAAAGATCAAGAGACACCGCACAGCCTGTGAAACTGCATTCAAAATGTCCCCGATACATTCTCAAGCAGATTATAAAAAATACTTACAGGAGACCCTGTACTGGCCTGTAAAAAAAAAACAAGTGCGTGAAAATATGAACGCCCACATTATGCATTTGAAGCCAGCTTTCATGTTGAGCCATTCATCCTCATGTGTTTGCTGAGCAGAATTGGGGGAGAGGCTGCCTGGTCAATTCAAAAGGATATTTAGCATTTGAATACGTGGGGCCTATGTGCGAGTGTCCTTATGTCCCTCAGCTGCCTGTGTTTCCAGGGTCGCCGTGAGGCTGCAGTGTCATACATATGATAATCAGACCGTCGCTGGGCTGCCAAACATTGGGCTGAAAGAAAGTGTTGGTCGTTTTTGTATTTCACTGTACATGAATCACAATTGCATCATATTTAACAGTGAGAACACACCTTGGTTCTGTTATATAACTAGATACAAAAAACACCAGAGTTTCATTTGGCTCATTACAATAATATATAAGTGAGTAAGGCTCCAAGGGACCATGCTTTGAATCCGTCTTTTATTAATGATGCGCAACACTTTTAATTAGTCTTCCGATTGCAGCTGAGGCAAGCTTTTATATATATATATATGTTTTAAACAGTTATGTACTAATCTACCCAGACATGAAAGTTATCTGAAACGCCCCTGTGTTAAACATTTAACACGCGTGTGAAAAAAGAAGCACGAACAACTAAAAAAATAGAAGACAAATGCAGCTTAAAATATGCACAATTAAACACTTCCGCCAACAAACCCGAATTACTAAAAATGCAAACGAGGTTCGAGGAATAGCGTACGTAAACCTGTTACAATGGAATTTCCACACCATTTCCTGCCTCCACAACTTTCAACAGAAAGTGGATCGGGGCACGCCCCTAACCTCTTTCTGCAGCAGCAGCGACGTGCGGCAAGTAGGGCAGCGTCGGGGAGGTTTGACCACAGCGCCTCCGCTTCTGTGCAAAGCTTTTACACCGGTTGTGTTTGTGTCTCGTCAGAAAGACCTCAAAGAACCACGAGCACATCCTCAAAGGCAGATTATGATAACAGAATAAGTCAATGCAATGAGAGCCATTTGGAAGGTGAGAGGGGAAACCGATCAACAGGACGTTATATCTAAAATAAAATGTAGATTTATTTGTCTTCTACACGATTAGAAAAAGAACACGCAGTTCACGCAGCTGAAAATTCAAGTGTCTGAGAGTTGAATGACAGGCTGTCAAAAAAATGAAGAAGGTGCCTTCTATCTTTTGCTGCCACTGATGGCACAGCGCCACATTTTGAAGAAAGATAATCACACACTGGCTTTCTCTGCCCACACTGATGCAAGGCTGACATTTCATAAGTATTCACTCTCTTTAACATCTTCAAAAAGCTTTACTTAATGTTGAGGCGGGCCTTAGTCTGCTCAACTACATACAACTGTGCATGTTCTCGAACTTCTATCAATTTTGTTAATTTTAAATAAATTTGAGAAAAGAAATAGTAAGTAAGGAGGTTGAGTCTCTGAAAACTACAATTATATATGGCTATGTTATTGCTGAACAGAGGAAATCACTTTCTTTCAACCACAGCATTGAGTCTACAAGCCTCTCACGACCTCATGAGTCACAGCTAATCTCACTGAGAAGAGGGATTAAACTCTTCTCTAATAATCAGTGTGTTGTGAACAGCAGTTGCACAAGAAACGTTTTTTTTTTCCCTCCCCAACATTAGTAAAAAACTAAAATCAGTAAAAAAATGGCTGAACTAATTGGACTGTTGCCTGAAGCAGGCAGTGACCCGGTCAACGAGAGCTTACACCGTTACTCACAACAGGCTTTGGGCTAAACTCATGTCAGCAGATTTGCACTTGGATAGTTTGCCTGACTGCAGCATCTTCACCATCAATCAGAGAACGTATTTTGTTGTCATTCTTCACGTGAAATGCATAACATTTGAATTTAAATGCAGTAATAAGTACATCATTTGAGTTGAAACGATTAATAAGGAAGAAAACGGGAGATTTTTTACACCGAGACAACATGGATGTGCATGTCTTTGTTAGGACGTGTTTCTTTTGAGATGAGATGTGCAGATATGGGGACATATGTCACATTCCTTCTGTCAGTTGTCATGGCTACACAACCAATTTCCCAGAGTGATTTTGCTCTTGTTTGGGATTAGCTTGACATTTAACAATTGCATTTTGGATTCAGAGTCTTTATAATTTTTGACAAAAGATGGAAAATTAATACGATGTCTCAAAGAGCCTCCCACACTCAGCGTCGGCCTACTGTCAGATCAAAAGTGCCTGACATCACTGTGGACTTCCCTCAGGAAATCAGTTTACTGAGTCATCGTAATCCTTAAACACGGAAGACAATATGTTACCATTTGTAATATCTGAACTGGTTGGTATGGATATAATGATCTCTCAGAGTAAATGTAATTTTTATATTGAAATACCAATATATATATATCATGGTAAAGTAAATTACTTGACAGTCAAATGACAAACCGTTTATGAATATCATGTAAATGTTTGTTTTTGTGTTCAGTTCAATAAATACCTGTCGTATAAAGAAAGGGTATCACATTGATATAAACTCATTCTAAAATAAAATAAAGATTTCCCTCAATGAAAAACCCAGAACTATTAAAAGGGATCACAAAATCATTAACAATAGACACATGTATTTATGGTTTATATTGTCATATTGAGCACTGATGCTAGTTCATACACATTCATCATACAAATGCAGCGACATTTGAAAAGTCAGCTGACCAGGAATATAGTATGAGAGAAAAACAGCACTGTTGCCATGCCGTAATATACACCACAGTTTCCCATCCAGATATGTATGAACCCTCCCTCTTTCAACACATGTTGCAACACATGTGTACAGATTACATGCCCTTTGAGGCAAATTTGTAATTTTAGGCTATAAAAAATAAACTGAATTGAAATTGGAAATGCAGATAAAGACAGAAAGGGTGCCAGTGCCAGAATCACACAGGATCCCGGTGTGTCAAAGCCTCTAGTTCCCTTTGTAAGCTCACGACATGTTTAAACTATTTTATTTATATGTGCCTGTTTTTGAAGGGTGTAGAGGAGGATAGTCGCATGCACGATGTGGGTCTCTGGTGGATGCTGAGGATGTTCTGGGTCGATGGGGGGGCGGGGGTATCCCGATATTCCCCAAGGGCGACGTTATTGCGCCCATGTGTGTCGCAGACTCGATACCTGACCTCCTCGAAATAACCCAATGACAGCTGGAGCCACTGTACCGACGTCCTCGGGTGTAATTACATTACATCTGAACATCCGTGTTCTGATGTAATGTACGTCTGAGTGGACTGCAAAAGAAGTGTCACTCACATTCAACACGCAGTACTGCGCAGAATCAACACCAACAACACATTTCACAGTTCATGCCGACGCATGAAAGAGAGCCATCAGTAATCCTTCTGATCGAGCAGCACCAGGTACGTTACTGGGCGGAGACGAGCTAGGCCCGGACTCGGTGTCCGCTGGGGACGTTAACAACCGATATTAGACGACACACGGTTACATAAACGACAGGCACGTTCATAAACAGTAACGGCGCAATATTAACGCTGACATGACGTTGTAACGCTCCTTCCTTCCTTCCTTCCGTATTTGCTGCAGCATCAGCCCCGACATTTACCCCAACGGCTAAAATGCTTACCGGACAGTTCGTCGGGTTCCAGCCCGCTTGCGGTGTCGAGTCCGCAGATCACAAAGTAGTCTGCGAACCGGCAGGAACCGGAGCTGAAGCCGGTGGTCATTTTGAGACTGGCCCGGTGGTACCTTTATCCCCCCAACAGGGAGCATATTAAAGGGACTCAGAGAAGTGCTTTCTCCCTGCCATCACCGTGCTACGTTACTGCGAACTCGGAAATCAGTACCCACACCAAGCGCTGTTAACAGCAACGGCGACGATACATCCGGCTGCCATCCTTCACAATAAAACGTCATTTCCGCAACAGACGAGAAACTTTCCCAGCAAACAACCAAAATACTGCTGTTGACCCGTATCGTCATTAGATATGTAGTGTTTCATCGGTGCGTAGCTCTTTATGAATATGCATTTTAAAAGAATATAAAACAAGAAAAAGTGAATATATAAGAGGATAAGTATATATTACATACAGTTTGAGCACCAATCATAAGTGGTGTAAACACAGAGCTCGTACCACCGGAGTCCTGCACTCTGTGTCCGCCTATCAAGTGCATTCAAGTGCAGATTCGGGATGAACGATGGAGGTTGGCACAACCGTCACCGACAACTCTTTGCTAGGTTCGCGTAACGTCTTAATCCATTTACACTAACATATTATAATTTCAGCCAACTTTTGAGTTTGAGAAAATTGTCTTATTTTGTAGGAGGTATTTATGACTTCCGACTTTGTTCTAGCTACACTTTACACATCAATTGAAATCAGAGCGTTGCAGTCGAAATGCATTGTGGTCCCTTCAACACCGCAACAGCTGTAATCATCTGCCTTTAATAAACCGAACAGAAACACAAACATGAACCTGACATGATTTATTCTTAACCTGTTCGGCTGCTAATGCAGTTATGGGAATTAAGCTATTGCATTTTATATTTTAGCACTTTGTTTTGACAAAATGAATTAGTAGTTATTTGTTGTAGAATCAAGAGTACCATACACACACACACACACACATCAGTAAAACTATATAAATATATAGTTTTTCACTATTATTCAACGCATTTATCGAGAGTATATCGAATTACTATTGAATATTGAAATTCCCCTGATGTATTTCATCTTTGTAGAAGGGTGAGCGTTAGTTTCAGGAAGGCCCCACCTTAGCAGCTATGTTACAATATCCCCACCTGGTGGCACTTAACCTCCCTCTTGATCTGTCAGACTTGATATAGACAGTACATATGATTTGTTTATGGATAAATAAACACACTGAAATGCCGGTGTAATCTCCCAAATTAAATGAATCATCATTGATGAATCAATTTCATAGCTTTGCCTCCACAAAAGGCTATTATACTTGTTATACCGTGCTGCAGCATGATCAAGCATTCAACCTTTATAGATATTGCTCAAAACACAATCATATTCTGTAAAGATCATTTTTAATAATTCAATAAATATGAAAAAACAGAGATTTGATGATAGGCCAGAAATATGCAATCTGTGAACATTTCATTGTACATTAAACCACTTCCCAGTACAAAATACTGTTTTTTGAAATGTTAACAGAGGGTAACACAGTTATCTTACTTTGATAAGGGGAAAAGACAAAACAATATTTCCAATTTGAATAGGGTGAATTTTAGAATAAGATTGAGTTTCAATTTTGTAGAAAAGAGAAAAATTAGTATTACAATCTAGCATCTTCCATGTCTTGTCAAATTCAGCATTAAGAAGAACTTCAAATGAGTTAATCATGCTCCTATTTAATTATTGAGAGAGAAAAAAAGATTGTTTAAGAACAAATTATAGTATTTATCAGTTTCTTTAAACACATTTAGTAACGATGCATTTTGCAAGACAGCGACGTAGCTCAATTGTACACATAAACCAGAAAGAACAAAAATAACAACCCATGTCTTTGAAAGTAGCGTTCTGCCATGAAAAGCATGACAGGAGAAAATGCGAGAACAATATGGTCGTACAGTAGAACCAGTTAAGTTTCACAAACATTTATGTATCCGAGTTTGAGCGTTAATCTTATATAGTACACAGTAAATCTGCTCAAATCAGGAAATTGCAAAATGCATCAAACCAATTGAATCTAGAGTGTGATATTTTAAGAGATCAAAGAGAAGTGTATCAAATAAGCTGCACGTACATTCACTGCATCAACGCCTCTAGGAACCATCCAGAACGTTTTTTTAAGCAGCAGCAATAAGTTACCCTGGTAAAATGGCAACAAAACAAAAAAATGATAATCAGTGAAAGGACACAAAAAAAACATGAATCAGGCATCATAATACATTTCACCTGGCGGAGAATGGAAGCAGTAAAAAGCGAGGTAAGGCATGGATACCTCGGTCCGTTGGCAGTCTTATTGGGGGTACTGGTGTATCATCCAGAGTACGGGCAACATCTCCACTTCTATACTGGCATGGCACACAATATTACTGGGTGGAGATGAGCCCACCTATCATTAACAGATGCAAGCCATGAGAACCCACCTCATCCTGGATTTTTCAGATTCACAAACCAAGATGACTAACCTGGGTTGCATAACATCTGACCCCACATAAATAAGTTGTGTTGACAGTCTTTGTTCCATTCTTAATTACAAATTGGGAGTTTTGCATCCTGCAACTTGGAGGTACGGTTAGGAAATATTCAATGATGTAAGTCTGTTCTCTACAAGTTACAGTAGCTACGAATATGTAGAGTTACTGCTGAAAATGTGTGGCAGCGGATGCCGGCACATTTCAAGGAAGAACATCGGATCTCACCCACATGTCATCAAGATCAATAACCACATTTTTCTTCTCCAGTTTCATTCTTTCCTCACGGCATGTTTGCCAAGGTAAGCAACAGGCATTACAACTTTTTAAAAACTAAAACCCACTTTCAAAATGTGCGTGAGTTATTGCTGTGGTGGTACACTTCATTGGGTTAAAATTAGAACAAAGCATGTTAAAAAGAGAGTGGACGTTAAAGATGCTACAAAGAGGATGCAGACATTTGATATGCTGCTGACAAAACAAATGTAGAAGTGGCTTCTGTCCAAAAAACAAGCTAACGGATGTTTGCACCAGCCTCAACAAGGTACTGATTAGATTGTGTTTTTTTCAGAAAAGAGAAACCAGAACTATGAGTTTTACTCCAACATCCTATTAGTAGCACCTTTAAATATCTGGCAAGAGTCATAAAATAATGAGCAGAGCCTTATCTCAATGAAAAGATGTGCCACAATCACAACATAATTCACAGAAACCCAAAAAATTGTGCAAGCAGCGGCCGGTTGACAAGCATCAGGAACCACCGCTGCATGCATTTGGTGGTCAATGGGTGCTTGTTGGCCCAGTGGTCAGAGACGCTACCAACGCAATCTGTGTCTGAGATAGGAGACACAGCAACTTGAGTGACAGCTTCATGTTCCTGAGCCGAGGGGAAGGGGACGCCGGGATCAGCCAGCAGATGAAGTGCTGAGGTGTTTCATGTTCTACTCTAGTTTCTTCTGCAGCTTTTTCTGGAAACAGACAGGCAAGATGGAGAGAACAGCAAGGACACCAAGCACAGCCAGAGAGTTCCAGGACACGGCCTCGCCAGCCGTAGTCAGTTTGTACAGTGTTGTCCCGGCATTGATCGCCACAAAGGATGGCGGCGCCACTCCTGTGAATCAGCCAGGTTGAACACAGGTGAGTCGACGAAAACAAAAAAATACCGAAATAAGGTATTGACAGACAGAAGTAGACTTACCAAGAAAGGTACCGATGAAGAAAACCCCCAAAGGCACATTGATGATGGGTGAGGTGATGTTGATGAACCAGTTGGGAAGGAAGGGGGTTATCCTCAGGAAGATGATGTAATTGATTAAATGATCCCGATGTTTCTCAACCTGCCAGAAAAAGAGTCATAAGCAGAATGTTTTGTAACCTGAATTCTGTGGATGTTATAACAATCAGCGTATATTGACAAGTACATTTGTCGTCAGATATATTTCAGTAACTATTTTATAATACCAGTATTTATAGCCTCCAGAATTCCCTTAAAGCTAAATTAACAGCATTCACACAGGGTGAATAAATAGAAAACACAAAATTGCTCTTATAAATATAACACCTATTCAAAGCACAATATCAGTTATTAGACTTGTACCTGCTGGGACCATTTCCGTGCTCTCTCTGAGAGATATTTGTAGATGATGGGTCTGCCCACCAGATATGATAGCATATAGCAAAAGGTAGCACCAAGACCAGAGCACTGCAAACAGAAAAAAAAAGAAAAAAACATTGGTTAATGCCAAGATCAATGTAGGCTCTCCAAGTACACCAACATCAGGACATCTCCTCATGACAATAGTTTTTTTTAAATCACACATTTCGTACTGTCCTTCCTTACTCACCAAGCAGACTAAGAAAAGAGCCAAGGGAAAAGGGTAAAGATATCCAGACAGGATGCTGAGGAAGATAGAGCCAGGGATTGCAAATGTCTGGAGGCTGACCAAAGCGTTAAGGTAAACTACAGTGAACACTCAGGCATAAGAGACAAGCAATAATAAATACATCAAAAGCATATTGCTCGTCTTTCTGTGGAATATACCGTCATTGTTAAATAATAAAGAAATACACAGGATAGAAAACAGTCTTTTCCTGAAATGTTTAACATTTATCCAGTCTTCCCATCGTCAGTCCTAATGGAAAGGTCAACCAAACTGAAAACTTTTGTTTAAAATGCAATTCAGATTCGACATTAAGAATGAGAAACTATTTCAATCTGACTCTGAAGAGTGTCATTTTGAGGACACGCTGCTCGATAGATGTTGTAAGCCCAAATATGGTGATACTTTGTAAGGATTGCCTAGTGGAGAACCCAAGAACCCAACGTTATTTTGGGCTTGAAAATCTGCTAAACTGTTCTCAGAATATTTTGGTACACTTTTGACCCGTTATCAACAAGTTAAGTAGATTGTTGCCATCCCTTTAACGTAAGGTAGTTCTGAAAACACCATTAATAGGAAGCTATGTTCAGATGAGTAGGTTGATAGATATCCAAGGATACAAAATATATGTCGCAAAGTAGGCCACCAACACTTGGGAGTAGTATGTGTCTTTGTATTTGGACAGCACAGTTCCCAAAGCTTTAGCATCTTCCATGTCTTTAGGAACCTTGATTTTCTCCATTTCATCACTAGAAAAAAGAAGAAAAAAACATCAGAAATATTTATCAAAC
This sequence comes from Pseudoliparis swirei, assembly GCF_029220125.1. Classification (NCBI taxonomy): domain Eukaryota; kingdom Metazoa; phylum Chordata; class Actinopteri; order Perciformes; family Liparidae; genus Pseudoliparis; species Pseudoliparis swirei. The sequence goes on along the minus strand of NC_079391.1, from coordinate 12,825,941 downwards.
ATTATCCGTTTGTTTTCGTTAGAATACGAACCAAAATGTCACCTCTGGAGCATAGAAATATGAATAAAATCAGGCCACGCATGCAACCTAAGGGAATGTCACTCTCCCACTATCGTTATCTTTAACGGCCGTCTGTTTTCACTAGCTTGAGTCAGAATACTCCAGACCTCTAAACATTATGTAGGGATTTTTGTTAGGTGACCTGTTAACTTCAGGATTTACCTAAATCATTTACTTTTTTTTACTGACATTACATTCGTACAACCATAGCCTAAGGTCCTCAGAGTGAAGGACATTAGGTATTTCAAATTCAAGACTGAAAACTAAAATGGGATTAAGCTTTTGCAATAGCTTCTCAAAATCTGAAGTGCAGTTAATTTGTATTTTATTTTTGACGTGTGTCCATATATTTAGCATTCATATTACCTGGAATTTTCTTTTACTCTAATGTCTCTCGGCAAATTACTTTTTGACAAATGTATTGCCCTGTTAATAAATGTACTATATGTAGTACTTAAGGATGTTAAAGTAGCTCCTACTTTTACCTTGGTCAGAAACATCAATATAATAATGACGAGTTTTGCATTTAGTCCCAAACTATAAGTAAATCTAAAACTGTGTTTTACTACATCCACATTGTTTTTTAATTAAACTATTCATGAAATTCTATTTACTCTGCTACGTCTATCATTGACACTTAATCAGTTAGTTTAGTTTGAGTCAAAGTAATATATCCCTCACTTGAGAAGCAGCAGAACGGAATACATTTTGGTAATCATGAATGAAAATAACATATGTCACAGTTTCATTATCACACTTAGAAATCCAATCAAATGTTGTTTTTCTAATTTGAGATAGTAACCAATAATTATTTGTGAATACAAAACCGGTCTTCACTTCCAGGAATTGCTTTGTGGATTATTATATTTGGTAAATTGTGGGTGGGTGGGAAGCCAACTTACTCTAGAAGCTCTGGGAAGTTCCTGTAGACCACGTACATGACCGAGGCAGCGCAGGTGAAGATAGAAACCAGAAGCAGGAGAGACATGCGTGCAGAGCCCCCTTCAGAATGCCGAGCATCTGTTGGGGAAATATAACTTATTTTCCATATCAATCAAGAAGTTACTCTAAATCAGACAGACCAGGCTACTAGGGAGCATTATGTAATTTGCTCGTGAGTTTTGCATCACTGGTTCAAGCCCCTTCAGGGAACTGAACTTCCCCCTTGAGACAGTCCTGCTGTTCCATGCTCTCATTAAAGGCTTTATGAGAGGGACACCTGTAACAACGGTTAATTTCATGCGTCAGGTTAAGTGCATTCGCTTTAGAATTGTACTTCCCTACAGTTTTTAGAGACTTCAACTTTACTTGAGTATTTCCTTTTCATGCCCATAACACTTCTTTTTCCAAAGTATTTGACAATGACAAAGTTATACATTTTACTCCATTACATTTATTGACAACTACAGTTAAATTATAAATTAGAATACACACAAATATGACAGGTACAGTATACAAAATGGTTCATACTACAACAGTAAAATGCTTCTTATCCATTAATGCAGAAGATATCATTATAACAGCAAATCAACAAAAATAATTGGACATATTAGGACAACAATCAAAGGGCCTACTTTTCAACACAGAGTATATTATTTATGATTTTTCAGTACATCTGACAAAACGTATTAACCCTTGTGTTGCCTTCGGGTCAATTTGACCCGATTCAATGTTTAACCCTCCTGTTACCTTTATATTTACTAACATATTTTATCCTTGAGGTCAATATGACCCCAGCTATTAAAATCTCCAGAAAATTATTAGAATTAATATTGTTTTCCAAGTTTAAGTGTGAGGTACTTTATGTTTGTTTGTTGACTCCCGAAAGAACACCGACATTAAACATTGAATCGGGTCAAATTGACCCGAAGGCGACAGGAGGGTTAAGTCCAAGTGTTCTTTACAGTGACGTACTGATACCGAGTGACGTAGCGAGGACCTGAATACTTCCCCGACCACGAGCTACTTGTCGTTAGATAGTCGTTCATGAAACATCTAACGTTAGCATCGCTAATAAAAAAAAGATTTGACTCGGTTGAAAATTCTGGACAAATATATCATATTTATGTCTAAAGCTCATGAATATGGCGTGATGTGTAAGTTAGCTAACGTAACTCCAACAGGACAACATTATGTTCATTATGCTAGCCGTCGTCGGCTAGCTTTTAACAATCACTTTACGGCAGACAGCAGATCGTTCAACTCGCCCGACCGTAAAGCAGAAATGACGTTGCAAAGACGGTATATTGCTAATTATATGAATCTGCCTAAAGTTCGGGGGGGATTTCCTTCCCTCGGCTTTACATTCTTGTTAACAGTTAGCCACCGGAACCAGAACCAACCTTTCAGCGCTTGAGAGTCACTCGTTGCCGCCTTCAGCTCCTCTGGTGCTGAAGGCGAACCGTCGTTCTCTCGTTTTTCCTTCCGCTTTTTGGCCATTTTACGAAGATAGCTTCGAGGTCAGCTCGGGTACCGGTGAGTGTGTGCAACAGCCGGTTGGGTCCTGGGTGGTGTGACACCGGTGAGGTGACAGCCCGCTGACACGTTACAATGACCGCCCTTTGACCTCCGCGTCACGGCGCAACAGCCGGCATCCTTCACCACAGCGCCCCCCGCAGAGACGGCGCCTGCGCGAACTCGGAATTTCACGTGAGAACATGTCAGATTACATTTATTGAGATCAATTTGTCTGACAGCTTCAGTTATTTAACATAATTAGTCTAGTAAATTAATTTAGATGCAAACACAAATATATATATTTAACCCTTAATAAGCAGGAGTCAGGTGTTTTGGACGTGTATAGTGGGACCCAGGGAAAAACTGAGCAGGTCTCTATTAACCAATGCTCCAATTCTGTATGCAATGTGTTTTTCTATTCTAAAATATGAGTCTTGCCGAGTGGTAAACTAACCCAAAAAGATTTTAGTAATGCTCCGAATATAAGAACAAAATATATGAGTTTCAAAACTACACGACTCAAAACAGGTAGCCAAGCTTAGGGAATACATATCCTTGAAGCCATTAAGTCAGCGGTTATTATTAGAGATGCACCGATCAGGTTTTTGGTGCCGATCACCGAAATCAGTATCTGCCGATCACCGATAATACCGATCACCGATCACTGAAATCAGTATCTGCCGATAAGATAATACCGATCACCGATCACGGTGCCAATTGAAGCATTCTATTTATTGTGTAGCATTATTGCCTAGGACTTTGAGGAAATACATATATAAAGCAACTCAAACATAAAAGAAATTACCGATTTCTTTAAACATTTAGGACTTTTACTTTGAAAAATGTCCTAATTGATACATTAAAATTGTTTGATTGCTATTGTAGGGGATTTCAGATATGTATGGAACACATCTGCATTATTCATTTCCTGGAACTCTTGGGGAAGTCTATATACAGGACTTTTCTTAACATACAAAAGTCTGACATATTTTTATAAACTCTTCCTTGGTACAGTAAAAATGTTAGCATAATTTAAGCTAAATCTCAGAAACGATCTATAAAGATACAAAATCAGTTCATTGTTTACTTGCATTTGTTAATGTGATTTGTCGACATCTTATTTTGATAAACGGATGGTTTCACGTGGTTCTTTCCGCTAACTTTGCAAAACCGGATGTTGTCACTTAAATCCTTCCGCTAACTTTATCAAAACCCTCGCGCGCTCCTGATCGAATGCGTTTACCGTGAGCATCAGTCTATAGGGGCAGACATGTGAGAGTCGGCTGAGTTGACCCAGTGATTCAACTCGGGGGACGGGGACGCCGCTCGGTGGTGAGGATCCCCTCGTGGTCCTCTCACTCTGCGGCCCTCGCCGGGCGCATCGTCTCCGTTGCGGTGCGCGGCGATTGAAACGTCTGATAGTTCTCGCAGATGTTACGTCATCTGATCGGCCGTTTTGAGAACGCCGATCAAAACCGATAATGGGAATATCGGCCGATATGGATCGGTGCATCCCTAGTTATTGTTATAGTGGAGCATAATCACACTTTGCTTTTTTCTATTCATGTGTCAGTAAATTGTGGCAACATAGCCAACATACACAATACAGGACCCAGAGCACTTAGTGCAATTCTGCTATTGGTTACCATATTAATTACACATTTGCTTTTGCTACAGAGACAATGTTAAGTGTCTTCTCTAAAAAAAAGAAAATATTTGTGTCCAGTGCCTGTTGATGTTGGACCACTCTTTGGGGCATTTAAAAAATAAATGTAAGTGTATTCTTACTCTGCGGACACAAAATAAATGTTACAATCAAGTTGTCAGTTATTCTGTGGGCTTCAGAGCTGCTACCAAAACATCTAAAAAGGAGGACAATTCATAAACCTTGATACGGAAACACTTGGTCATGGAATACCTTATCTTTTTTTCTTTTCTTTGTTTTAATATGTTGTTGAATATATAGATGGTTCATCCATACACCAACCAAAAGCTTGAGACCTTCACGATAAGTCCAATTGTACATGCTTCAATGATGTATTCAATTGTACTTCCAGTGCTCAAACACGTCCTGTAGCCACACTGAACACCCAGAGCATTCTCCTTTTTTCCTGAAATCAACAGTTTCCGAGTTGCTCACTGATCCACTCTGTAACCAGATATTACAGAAGTCGCTTGCAAAGTAACAAAGTTACAGCTGTTTATCATTTTAAATAGTCTTCAATTTAAAAAAAATGTGCAGTCTGATACAGAAGGCTAGGAGACCTGAACAATATGAAAGTGCTAGTCATTAATTTACAGAGATCAGGCATCACATAGTGCTATGAAGTATCCAATATGCTACATATGAATACAGCTGTTAACACTTTACAAATGCCTCTGGTTGTTTTTCAAGGCTACTTGAAAAATCAATAACCTTGGCTTGTATGTACATAAACATGTTTGTTTATGCAGAAAATAATGTAGATATCACCACTACCAGAGGTATAATCTTATTTTGGCCATTTGGCCACAGTGATAATGAAATATTTAGTCCCATCATCAATTTCTAACTGTTAATCCCCCAAATTTGTTTAAGTGGGAAACAAAAACAAAAGAGTTTCCGTCGTGGTATCCCCACCACAAAGGGCTCCAGAAGACAACGTTGTTCAGAGCTTCTTCTCTTGCATCGTGCTCAAGTTCTTGGTTTGTTTTCCCCAGCCATTGGTTGCATTTTAGTTGCTTTCCCACATCTTCTGGTGCTATTTCCCATTTGACAGATTGAAGAATGACTGAGAAGAACCAGTTCTGGAACCACTACTTAAGGGAACAACACAAGCTTTTTTTCACTTCACTACAATCAGTCACAGAGTAATAAAAAGTAGAACGGATGACTCAATTCATTCCTGGAGCAGTGCCTCCAAAGTTGAAAGTAGATGGCACCACTGGCGCTGTGAACTTGTACCCGCCGTGTTTCTCGATCATCTTGGATTCTGCAATAAGATAACAAGCAACAGTGCTTAAAAATCACAAACGTGAGGGGAACAAAAGCGGTTTCCTGATGGGAAGTCTCGTTTACTGCTCACATACACAGCTGGTGCTAGACCACCCATATCAGTTGGCCATTGTTAGTCAGACAGTCCCAGACAGACAACATGTTGTCACACGAATAAAGCTTTTAAATCTTTCCCCTGCATCCCCGTCCACAGAACACAGGAACAGAATTCGGAGACAAGACTACATGCCACACAATGTGATCCAACGCATTTTCGGGCATTTTATGACTTTATTATTCGTCAACAGACAGATAACAGGAATGAGAGAGAGATTGGAACAACAGACTCAAACACTGGACACTGCGGTTCATTGACAGACCCTAAACCCTAGGCCACAAGCGTTGACATAAGCCATGCAGGCAGGACAATCCACAGCATAATGGCATTTTACAACTGAACTTTGATTTCAACAAACATTTATTTTCTTTTTTGTATCCTCCCAGATTCATATCTTGGTGCCCTTAAAAAGGCACAACGGTGGCCGATTGCGACATGCTAGACTGTGTAGTTCGATAAAGGCCGTAATTAATAGTTCTTTTACTCCAGGTAAATGTTTAGAGGAAATTTCATTTATAAGAACATTTTGAATGAAAACAAAAAAACAGAAACCAAGAAAAGAAAGCAGGAAATAGCATGTAAAAAATAATTTGCTTTATTGTCAGACTGAAGTGCCGCATCAGAGTTTAATTGGAAATTTGGATTGCAGTCTCAGCAGGCGCTCACCATGTGCTGCCCGTCTCTGGTCTGCAAGTGTGCCAATGTCCTGAAGGTGTTTGCCCTGATCCTCGTCAAGGGACTGTGTTATCGCCTGGTACCATGCTGGGTCACGGCTCTGGATATCTAAATCACAGTAAAGTGAGATTAGTGATTGATACTCGTCTATTGAGCCATTTCAATTTCATTTGCAGGAGGTTTCCGTCTTACTCTGTAGTATGGCTTTGAAGATCTGATACTCGTCCACTAGGTTGTCTTCATCATCTACAGCTGTAGTATAGCCCTCAAGTGCCGTCTCCTCAGCGTCATCCTCCTCCCAGTCTTCGTCATCTCCGTCCTCTCCCGCCTGCTTTGCCAGCATCTCCAAGTATTCCTGGCCTTCCTCATCAATGTCATCCTCGTCACTGCCCAGCTCGGCTACTTTCAAATCAGAGTTAAAAAGGAACACCTCAATATACTTAACTCGCCTTGCAGAATAATACTGAACTTGACTGATACGACACGGAATACATCAACATTAATGCCTACCGTTGTCATCGTCATCTTCTCCATCTTCATCGTCATCATCCTCGTCATTCTCATGCTCTGCTCGACAGGCATACGCCCTCTTGAGGCCGTTGAACAGAAGGATGGCTGCTGGGAGAAGCTGGATGGCCACCTGGTTGACAGCCTGAGGCCTGTGCTCGAGGTCAATGAGAGCACAAATTCCAAGAATGCACATCTTCCTGTCATGAAGGCTGCGGGGAGCAAGGGGAACAACAACTTAGTCATTTCTGATAACAGTTTATCTTACTAGCTGACTGAAACAGAGCCCCAGAGATTAGCATGTCATCATCAAAAGATTAGTGGCAACAAAAAATGACTAATAGGTCAGCCATAGTTTGAAAAGTATGACACTGAATATGATTAGTGTTTGTAATTATTACCAGGGTCAAGACATTTAGAAACTGTTCACGGTTTTAACCGTCAAGACTGGGTGTACTATAGTGCTCAATTGCAGTGTTGAAATACTCTTAAACCTCTTACCCAAGGAAGCAGTCAACATCTTTGAGCCACTGGGTTATGAAGTGGTTAGTGATCGGCTCAGTGTTGTTTGGAAAGCGAAGGTTCTCCAGAGTGTTGAGGAGAAGAGGGGGGCTGTAGTAAAGTGCGGCAATAGCCACCTGCAGGCACATAGTCCTTAGCTCGCTGGTCTTCACTTCCCTCGTCAAACGCTCCAATGCAGCAGCCACAAACAATGGCACAACCTGCAACAACAGACAGTTTTGCTCTATTGAAGATATACTTGTTATTAAGAATATTATCATCCCAAATGTTAATGTTTAATGTCCTGACATTAAAATACTTAAATCTTTATCGTATCTTTTCAGCTAACTAGTGAGGTGTGAATTCGTTAGACCCTGACCTGGTCAATGCCTCGACCTTTGCACTGCAGAATGATCACCTCCAGTAGCTTGGCCGCATGGCACTCTGGGTCCTCGCCAGGATCACCCGTCAGGACCTGAGTGAAGTGACAGACTTCAGTAAACCTCCTCATAGAGACCAATCACCTCACATAATGAGCAGTCTGTTACATAATGCATTGTCAAATGCATTATCGTACCTTCTTGCACATGCTATAGATGATCTCCAGGTATTTGGTGTCAGATAAGAGTGTATCTGTATCAACTGTGACATAGTTGTGAAGAAGCGGCATCATATCTGAAACAGAAACATTTATTTTTCCATCAGCTGAGTTTACATCAAATCTATTTTATGGAAAACTGTCTCCTACAGAGTATGGCTCCGGTACTAATGATCCTTTCTATTTCAAATCTGGTTCTGAGCTAAACCCATACCTGTGAAGTAGTCAAAGCCATCTTGCTGGAAGACTTCGTACACCAGTGGAAGGAGCTGCCACATCTGTGCTGACACTTGCTGGCAGGTCAGGCTGTGAGCCAAGGACAAGATCTCCTCGTAGAACTCTAGGAAAAGAAAATAGGTCAAGACAAGTGAGTCACTGGAGGTAAATAAAAGTCTATTTATCAATATAGACAGGTAGCCATAGCTTTAGTGCAACATGCTGGTAGAATGTGGGAACAAAGGAAGGACTTGCTTACCCAGTACATGCTGCTGCAGGACGGTGCCAATCACCTGCAGACAGATGCCCTCCAGCTGCTGGGTGATCTGAAACAGCACAAGTGTTAAGGTAGTGAGGATTTGATCAAAATAACTTGGTACAGAAGATAAGCCTTCAGTCAGTTTCATCTCAACCACAAGTTCCTTAGACTACAAATACTCTGACAACATATAATTGAACTGGCTTGGTTAATACTGTCCATCAATCTTCAATGCTGTATTTCGGCATTGGAGTTCAGCGTATGCACACAAACAGAGCCTCTCCGTCTGAAAATAACTCATAACTAATGTTAATGCGTAATGATGCATACACAGTATGCTACAGACACTTCAAAACTGTTTAAAGCACATTTTAACCGAATGTTTGTAATGCCACTGTATACAACTGAAAGTTGTATACGAAAGGGTGGCTGGAAAGGACTGATTATATAAATAACTAACCATCAGTGCGACATTTTGAGTAAAAATCTACTAGAAGCAATGACGACAAGCACCTCTTCTCCATTAATGTTGTTTTGTGTACCTAATGAGTCAATCAAGTTATGTCCAATTCAACAGGTTACATTTCCTGTTATTTGGTCAAATAAAAAATATTGTAATTATTTGTAGTGAAATGACATACACTGACCATCTCTGAAACCTAAATTGTTGAATTGTTAAGCAATGAATTACCCTCAGTGTAAAGTGATTATTGGTCAAATCTAGGGCTGCAATAACGAATCGATAAAATCGGCAAAAATCGATTATTAAAATAGTTGGCAACGAATTTCATTATCGATTAAGTGTCGCGCGATTATTACGGCACTCAATAAGTCGCGGAGTTTTATAAAAGTTGAGTTGAGCGCAGAGCGGCGCAGGAGAAACAAGAGCGGAGCGGAGGGAGAGGACAGAACGCTGCGTTGTGAGAGCCAATCAGCGCTGAGCTGCTCCTCTGTTGATGAATCTAATTGGCTGCTGCTGCTCTCGTGGCGCTGGATGCGGAAGTCATTTACGTAGTCGGAGACATTCACGTAGCTAAGTGCGCCTACGGGTGATGTTATCAGGTCTCTCAAGTGTCACGCATTGAGAGTGACAGTCACTCATTTCGGTCTTAAGTCACGCACTCCCGCCACACATCGTATTTCTCACGCTGAAAAACAACTCTCGGCTATTTAATGTGCCGCAGCGCGCCAACATGAGCTGGCCGCGCTGCCCTCACCATGGAGGAATCAAGCGCTCTGCTGTGAGGTGCCACTTATCAGCCAATCAAAAAAAAGAAATGGGCTACACAATAGCCAATCAGAAAAAAAAACTTATCTGTTGTACCTGGGTAAGATTTAATCCAGCAACCAATGAAAATAAAGCATCCTGGAATTGCACGCGACTGATATAACACATTTGCATTACTTTTCCAAATATTTGGGGATTTTATTTTTTTCAATTACTTTTCTAGGCCTGGAAATAGCCATTTAATAATTCCAGGCCTTTTCAGGTTTTCCATGACCGTACGAACCCTGTTTTGAATAAAGGGTTGAAAATTACTTTTTTTTAAATGCGATTAATCGAAAAAATAATCAACAGATTAATCGATTATCAAAATAATCATGAGTTGCAGCCCTAGTCAAATCCAATGGCTTCGAGCACTAGCACTCGGATGTTATAGCAGACATGGTGGCACTATTTCTAGCGTCTGCCTCAGACTCTGAGTCATTTTGCACAGTGAGAACAGAGCGTGTTCCCAGGAGTTGGTGGGTAGCTGAAGTGTTTTGGCAAGAACGCTGCAGCAGACCAGAGCTGCTTCTGCAGAGGAAGTCGCACCGAGATCAGCTTGAAGTGTGTGTATGTGTGTGGCACGCTTAATGGCTATGCTTCTAACCTCTTTGTGGTCCTCCACCACACTTAGCAATGTGTCAATGGTGTTGAGGATGCCCATGGCCGTCACTGCCTTGTCATCTCCTCCCTCCTCATCAGGGCCCGTCTGAATCACCTGGTTGAACGTCATAGCCTGAAAAGTAAAAACAGACCCTTATGACTGTGTCTATGGACTTAATGTATACATACATTTTACCAGAAGGTAGGACGACTATTTTAAGAACGTTTGTTTTGAATAAATAGTTACAATAATTAAATATGCGACCATAGCTTTCTCTTACAAGCAAAATAGAGGATTTGCTTTTGTTGTATGTGACACCATCCATTGAGCTCCACACAGTATCTTTCTGAGAGGGAACAGCCAGTGCATTCACATGGCAAACACTGTTAAAAGTAGCTCTTTTATTTTAGCAAACTTCTGATGAAGAAAAGCAAGAATGTTTTCTGGCAATTTGTCGAGATAATCATATTCTTCGTACCTTAACTTGGATATGTAGTTATTATTGTCAGGCATATTAGTGTTGGAGAAACCTAATCGGTTTATTTTGGGTTTAATCAGATCAGTATTATCTTAGTTGCCTTTACTTCATCTAAATTAAGTTTTTTTGCAAGCATTATAGATCATTAAAAATTAGTTTTTGTTCCTAGGATTGCAGTTCTACTCCGACATTACAGCCATAGGGGAAGTTTATTAAGGCATTCAAGGATGGTATGTGAAATGACATCAATGGGTAGCGTCTTTAGTGCTTGCACTTACCAAGTGTTGCGTCATCTCCACTGCAATTGGAGTCACCTCCTCACTGTATTCACAAATCATCTTCTGTATGACATTGGTGAGATCATCGTTTTCCGTTTCCCTGACAATGTGGAGGAGTGCCTGCATCACTGGCCGGATAAAGGGGGTGATGTATTCTTTGGCTAAAGAATAAAACACACAAGTTAATTCAGACACTCAAAGAGAACCACAAACTAACATTAATAGAGAAAAGTCAGTTAACAGCAGCGGCATAACTTCTCACCTTTCTCCTGGTTGCTGATGAGAACCTGCAGGGCAATAGCAGCCTCCACCTTAACTGGCATTTCGTTGTCATTGATTAGACAAAGGCGAGTGAGCTCAAGAGCGGTCTGCAGGTTCTGGTCACTTTTGAACTTCACCTCACAGAAGTAATGCAGCACCCAGCAGGCCTGTGTGAAAACAGAGGTTGAGGAGAATCAAAATCTAAGAACTGAGAGAACACAAGTTTGTGTCAATTCAAAGTGACTTCATTCAGTAAAGCTACATCTCAGGTCTGCCTGTTGGGGCATGATCACTTACTCTGGCTCTCATGTAGCCCAGTTCACTGCGGAACAGGGCGAAGACGTGATTCTGCAGCATGAACTCCATCTGGTCCTTATAAATCTTTTTCTGTGCAGAGAAAGAAAAAAACATCACGTTTCACAAGGCAGTCAAACACACCAAGTACCCTGCATGTTAATGCATTGACTGGTGCCATGGCATAGAGGATAAATTAAACAGTCAAAACCGCAGCACGAACCAATCTCAGGGAACGCACCTTGTTTTTTCCCCTTATAATGCTACATTAAGAATGACAAATCGGCAGGAGAAGAACTAACATTGCCGTTCTCAGTCGATTGGCACGGTGCAAAACAGAGTAAAAAGCTAATGGAGGCTTTCAAGAGTCAAATTGTGGTGCGTTCAGGCTCTACTCAGTAACAATTATTATTGAGTAACGGTAATATATAATATCATCATTAGGGCTGAGCTAACCATTATTTTATTAATCAATCAATCTGTCGATTATTCATCGACTACGTCTGAATAACTACCGCTTGCAGCGCTACTAGACTAGCAGCAGGCTAGATTTACCAACGCCATGACGTCCGTGATGACGAGCGGAGCATCTCAACGCTGATTGGCTTTGGCAACGCAGCATTATGGTCTTTCTTCTACCTCTGCTCTTTTGTTGTTGTTGATGCTGCTCAACTCTGCGCTCAACTCAAACTTTTTTTATTATACTCAAACATCTCCACGGCTTTTGAGTGGCGTAATAATCGCACGGCACAATGAACCGATAATTAAATTGGCTGTAAACTATTAATCTTTTTTTAATCTATTTGTATTGATTCGTTGTTGCAGGCCTAATTATCATGTGTTCAAATGTAATTGTGAACTATATTTTTTGAGAGAAACTTTATTAAATTCAGTTTGTTTGAAAGATGTGTTTTCAAAGCAATATTAACCTCTTCCACTCCACTGAGGATGCCGGCGTCCTTAAGACCCTCCCCTTCCCTTTAAACGGCTTGCTCACGCAGACCACGTCAATAAACATGGGCATGTTTGGTGTCCCAGCATTCAACACATCCTCATCTTTGCAAAGAACATATACATTTTCTTTTATTTCGTAATAATTTTTCACAAGAGGAGCCCAAACACACAATGTCTAAAGTCGCGATAAATGCAGCAAGTCGGGTCTTGCAACATTTCGACGGAGAAAACGTATAGAATACACTTTCTAAGTAGATGTATTAGCGGAGGTATTAGCGGAAGTACTAGCGGAAGTTTTTTTGGTGCGCTGTGTCTTCCCTGACAGTAATGTGTTGAAGCCAGGAGACCGCGCTGTCTTTGCCGGGCCATGAACACGGTGATTTGCTCCGTTTTTGTTTGACTACATTTTATTAGTAACAGTTAGGTTAGACTGTCAATCCCTTCGTCTACTCTAGAGGACGTGTTGTATATGCAAATTGAGTCACACGTAACGGAACTCCTCTGAAATACGTGGGCGCAGCCAGTCTTCTCCTTACAGAATATATATGTTCATGTATAGAAATATATATATGTTTATACATACATATATATTATGTACTATATACGTATATATACTACATATATATGTCACTATGTGTGTATATATATCTATATATATATGTAGTATATATTTATATGTATATATTATTTAGCAATACATCTGCTCTACTTGGAGTAAAAGTTATATTTTGCAGTGATATGACAGTTCTTTACATTGGTATATGTTGAAACATATCAACATGTAAAGGAAAACACCTTCAGTGTCTTATAATATCATTTGGGCACCATGTGTGCATTTGGAGTCTGCAAATGTCCTTTTTGGAGCTCCGCCTGGATCTTTTCATGAAAAACAATGTAGGATTGTCATACTTTGTCCTATCCTCTTCAAATTTGAAGCATGTGTTTAGTACTAGTGCAGTTACACACCTATACTGTCCTTTTCCTGTACAGATACAGTCACAGGCAGTTATTTATACTGAAATATACTTTTTTATTTTAGGGGGACAAAAATCTTACATTTTGACTGACTTCAAAGGCCCACTGCTCTGTTTCTGTATGACCTAAAGGATTTTTGACACTTTCACAAGTAATCACAAGGGTAATCTTTCTAGAAAGCCTTCATTGATAAATTTATTCAGAGGGGTTCAGAAACTACAGCCATTTTAATTTCGTCAGATCATTTTAGGCGTTTTTGCTCAAAAATGGGGGTGGAGTGGAAGAGGTTAAAATAGATATTAGGGGGAATTGTGAACCGTTAAAACACACCAACTCTCGGTCAATAGTCTGTCACTTTCTCTAAATGCACATAGCTAAACCAACTTCTGCACAATAATCCTTTTCCCCAGTTAAATACTAATTTCCGACTGAATGCTCATGAAGTCATGGAGAAAAAGAAAAAAACCTGTTACGCTCTGAATGTAAACAAATGTGTAGAAAATATTAATAATTAACGAAGTAGTGCCAACAGGCTGGGTTGAAAGATATGTTACCTTCAGGAGGATTTCAGCCAAAGAGCCAATCATGTGGAGGGCACCATCCTTTTTCCTGGGGTCAGAGGCGGGATCAGTAAGAATCTGGTAGCAGAAGCCCATCGTCTTTTGCAGCACCTAAACACAGCAAGTACACACCGGATTAGGCGTCAACCAATATTAACTGTAGGGCTGGTTGTTCAAACGGATAACAAATCTAAGCTTTTAAGGAAATTAACAACAAATTAATTTCAACTGGCCTCTTTCCTCTTGTTGCAGGCAGTGAAGAGGAGCGTCTGGGCTGCCGTTGTTGGAGAAATGAAGTCCTCAAATACGTCTAAGGAGACAGCAGAGATTGGAAAAATGGTTAATCATTACAGGTGCAGAATGATAATATTTTTGAATTGCAGGCATCAGCTTTCTCTTCTTACCAAACTTCATGCGGATGTACTCGTATGGATCCTCTTGCCACAGTTCCTCATCACTATCTGTGTAACACATGAGGGGGAAGACCACATCCTGAATGATGCCCTGAAAAACACAAAGAATCACAATCAGGAATGATGTTGATGTCAGGAGAGTAGTTTCTTTCATCAGTTGATTGAACCGACACATATTGGCAGCGCTTTAGCTTCTACTGGTGACAACCAGTACATTAGACATGTTTTATTAGTACCTGGATGTGTGGTTTGAGGTTTCGCCACGTCAGAGCATGCGCTATGCCCTGGTTGATGTAGTTGAGTGTCTGTTGGAGAACTCTGGGAGCCACATATTGCTTTTCCTTGTACTGGTATAAGACTTTCAGCAGCACCTAGTAGACAGATGTACAAAGACATTCCTTACACACTTGTGAGATGCACTTCGAAAAGACACAGTGCAGTCTGACTGGAGCTACCGTTTACATTACATCCTCTGAAGTTCTTACCTGTTGAGCAGGAACTGCATATTCCTTGAGGAAAAGTTCAGCAAACTCTGCATACTCTTTTGTTGTGTTGCCTGGGCTTCCATACCTGCAAAGATGGTTTAATATAGCAAACGGTAAACATGTTTTTACATTTTACTAAATAATAAAAATAGGTTTGAGAAAAATTATTTGATATTTACCTCTCAAACAGACGAGCCAATATGTGAAGGGCCCACTTCTTACACTTCCACCATGGCAGCTCAGGTCGCTCATCTTCATCTATCTGCATCGTCTCCTGCGGACCAAAAACAAACGGTTTTGGTCCAACTGAAAGGTTTACATTTTGGAACACAAATCTTGTGTAAAGCGTAATTGGCCATGTTGGTGCAGAATGAATTAATTTGGCGTCCTTACCGGAGGCACATCTCTATCCACGACTGTCTTGAGGATCTCCATCCACTCCGTCAGGTTCTGCCTGTTGATGAGTTCCAGGGGGAGGTTGTACTGTGGAGATGAACAAGAACGTCTTCTTTTTTTAGGATTAATCGTTGTGTACCAAATATTTAGATATGTTCACACCAAAAAGGGGGCATCACAGATTTAAGAATAAAATACTTATTGTATTGAAATAAGTCACACTTTAAAAACAGATTAAGTAATACTGCAGACTTTGCTTTGTCACACTAAACCAAACATTGGCGACATAATACCTGCCCAGTGTGTGATTTTAGATAGCACGCCCACATGCCAGGAGAAAAGATGAGCCGACCTTCCACTACAAATCTTTTTTTAAACGGGGTTGCAGGTTTGATACGGCCACTCACAATGTATGCTCAATGTTGAGATCTTGTTTTGAAGGGCTGGTCTACTATAAGGTATAACGTACACGATGTACAGTGGCTGCACCTTTAATTTTCCTGTCATCTCCTGGTTGATCTTGTTCTTTGCCAGGAAGGACCTCATCTCCCAACATCGTTGTCATTCTGGTTTGCTGTTGCTAACGGCTGCTTACGCGTTTAAAAGTTGGGATGCACAAATAACATCAAAACTTCACACCCGTTCTGCCGCTCTGGCGGTCCATTTCCACAAAGACATTGGCTCGTTAACTACCTTAGCTGCCAGATCAGCAACGGAAAAACGTTCCCATCTCGGTCCACATTATACAGAAAAAACAAATAACGGCGTAACATACCGGCCTTGGACAACACGTCTGAGATCGGCTACTGGTTGAGCTTAACGATTGAAAGGCTTTTTAAGACACATCTTTATTAAGAAACAGACAAAACACAGGTTTTTATTCTTCCTGAACCCCCCTTAAGAGACGATGTCATGAGCTGCAACTTTACCTGGAAGAGGGCATAGAGGATTTTGAAGATCTGTTTTTGTATGAGGACAGAGTCACTGGAGTGGTCAGGGATCAGCTGGATAAAGCGTTCTTTCAGCATGGGCATGAAGATGTGCATGGCAGCCACCAGAGGTTGACGCTCTTCTGGTTTCTTGTATCTATTTTACAGACAGGTTACATCAGCGACACGAGCACAATGTTTACCCCACGTCACATGTTCCAATACAATATAAAATTAAGATCGAGAACGCTGACTTACTCATAGTTTTTGACGAGCTGGTAAAGGCAGAGCAAGATGCCCAGCCATCCTGCACTGTTGTCCGACTGCAGGTAAAAGCCAATCTTGTCCACAATGGTCGTCCACTTGCCAGGGTAGTCATGCTTGATCATGTGGTGGATACATGTCGTCAACTGGACTCTGACAAGTTACAACAATATTGTTGGGATTGAGTAAAACCATAATACTATATGCAAAGTAGAAAAAAGTGACTAGTAAGGAACATAGATGGAAAAACCAAATATCTTGAGAGCCTCTCACTCTACTCAACCAGCAGGGTTTGTGTGGTTACCTGATGCGCTCGGGGGAGTGGATAATGGCCTCCACTATGTTGTCTCGAATGAACAGCCTGTCCTCATCGGGAATGTTATTGATGGGAGTCTCTGTGCCTACACCGTCGCCATCACTCCAGTGCTGGGTTATCATGTTCTTAAGGTAAATCACACCTAGACAGAGAGAAAAGCACACGGGTCAGCCCTTTAACAGCAAGACATTATTTATACATACAGCATCTTTTCCTCATGTGCAATGTATTGTATACACCAAGTGATTTGTATGCGTGTAGATTCAAGTGGATTTTAAAAACCATATATGGTGTATCGTATTGACTGCATTTACTTCATTATGACAGTAAATTCTTTCATCTGTATTTTAGTAGTTTTGAATGTGGCACAAGGGCGTGAGCTGGGTTCACATCTACAATGTGGGCCCCGTTGCGAGTTCAGTTGCTCGCAGGAGAAAGTGTCTGAGGGAGTGGAAAAGTGAGGTCTGGTTGGCGAACGTCAGACTGCTGACACAAATGTCTACACTGCTATCGAGGCAATCATAATCCAGCCTATCAATGCTGACTGAGCACAAACCCTCTCACTCTTTGCCTATGACCAAACTACACTATCACCCAACACTGCAAACTGAATGAATCTGCTGCAAGCTCAACATGGTTCAAATTTAAATTAAACTAGACAAAAAATGGGCAAATAATAAAGGTGAAACACCGACTTCAGGCATGATAACAGTAGTGCTCATCAAATTCAGCCATTCTCTAACACAACAGCTGAATAATTTGAGTTTGTTAACTTTAATAAACTGCAACTCCATTGCAGAAACGTATCACAACAGTCGGGATTGAGGCTGTTAAAATGACTGTATACCAAAAATTGTAATCCCACACTGTACGCAAACATTACACCAACAATGAGCTGAAGTTTTTTTAAATCCCTACTAAAGCCAATTTCAGCACGATTCACTTAAATCTAATCTAAACAAACATGGGAACCAAATGCATGAGAGAGTAAGTTATACCCAGGGGTGCACATAACTGGTACGCAGGTGCGAAAATAATCAACAATGCGTAATGCCACTTGTGATACTTCACGCCTTTGTGTACTTGACCGATCTGATATTGATCGGCTCTAACCAACAGCATGTCATTCTGTCTTTACGTGTCGCGTTAACTCTTCTCGGCTCTCCGTCTCGCGCGCCGCAGAGCACGCCCCCCCGGAGGTGGACGTCACAAAAGCTGACGCTACATATGGAGTGAGTACCAAACGCCATCTCCCGGTACTCACCTGAGTAACTCACTGAAAAAGTTATGTGCACCCCTGGTTATACCTGATGAAAATCTTCTCAATTAACCCACGTAGCTATGATGAATATATAATTGTTTTACTTGGCGGGTAAAAAAAAGAAGGCCAAAGTCCTTTCTGCTATGACAAACAATTAAGAGGAATGGAAGAAGAAAAGAAAAACATTTGGCAGCAAAGATCTCAAAACATGTCCTGTATATGCTGCCAATACAGATTAAAAAACAACTCAAACACACATTAAATTGTGCGGTCTGTTATAAAACGACTTTGATGAATGATCATTAATTCACTGATAAAACTGATTATTTACTGATAATGAAATTAAAAATGATCATTTCAAAGTGACTGTTCTCACACAAAAGATGACATTTGTGGATTGATTAAGTCAATGTACGTTTGAACAAAAGCCCTAAAGAGACTTGATTGAAACATGTGTTTGTAAATATCTCGGGATAACGATATAATCAATGTTGTCACAAGTTAACAAAGGGTTGTTTCCTTTCATTAGGAGTACAATGCCAGCATGCATAGGTGACTGCAGTCAATCAGTCACTGGTATCTCCACGGTCCAATCAACTGAGGCTTGAATTAGAGTGCAACCAAATACAGACCATTAACTGTGAAGAAGTCTGCATATAAAAAGATTGACAAAAAACTATATAGTCTACGAAGCGGACGGCAGACAAAGTGAAGTTAAAAGGATACTTGTGACTGTTTAGTTGTTTTCAAAATAAGGCTTTAAAGAGTACAAATGGAAGTAAGATTAAATAAAAAATATATACAAGCAGTGCAAAGCATCTTTCCTGTCCCTCTTGTAAATTAATAGGAAAATAGCACGAGGAAAATGTCATTAGATTTTAAGTCATTTCTGTATGAATGTAGTGAAAGATGTCCTGAAAATACGACGCAATGTGTTTTTATGCTGTTTCACAGTAGAAAAGAGTGGCTTTTACTATGGAAAATCTCATAATTACCTTCGCATTGAAAATGCGGAAGGTTATGTTTTAAACGCCGTGTATTTATTTATTTATTTGTATGCGTGTTACTCGCATAACTCAAAAAGTATTAAACCGAATCACATGAAATTTGGTGGGATGATTGGTTATTATCCGGGGACCATTTGATTAGATTTTGGAATCGATCGGGTCAAAGTCATGGTCATGAAAAGGTCAACATCTTCTTGAATCACATGACATTTGGTGGGATGATTGGTTATTATCCGGGGACCATTTGATTAGATTTTGGGATCGATCGGGTCAAAGGTCAAGGTCATGAAAAGGTCAACATCTTCTTTTTACTATAGAAGGGTCAATTTGTATCCAATTGGCATGCAACTAATGCCAACATGTTCATAATTCAATGCCCAATCTTGTGATATGCGAAGGTATGCGCTCTACCGAGTGCCCATTCTAGTTGATTTAGTGTTTGAATGTAGTCAGAGAGGTCTTTAACTCAAATGTTTCACTTATTGGAAGGAATTCTTAATTTTCAAGCAAAACAAAAATCATTAACATCCCAATTGTTTCTTATGTATGTATTGAGGAATACAGGCAACATGTTATACTTCATTTGAAATAAATATATATATAATTCAGTTAGTAAGACTATATTCAAGAAAAACAAACAGTCACAAATAAACCCATCAAGGATCCTCTTGCCATTCTCGGCATCTCTCTGCCAACTTCACCCAGCTCCTACTGTCAGATTGAGTGGAGCCGTTTGAATTAATCTAGCATCAGCTAAATTGATCTAAACATGAATAGTAATAAAAAAGAAACAACCCTTTGATTTCTCCTTATCGGGATAACACTTGTTTTTTCAAGATGACAAAATGAACACAAAAAACATAGTTTGAATCATGTCTTTTTCAATGTGAGGAGCTGTTCCCCCCCATATTCTGCTTTAAACACCGTCAAGACATTTTCCTACAGATGGAAAAGTAATTAATTGCACAGCTCTTTAACAGCTTAATTTGCTGGTAATGTTACAAATACTTGGTGGACACAACAATGCAGATGCCTTCTACTTTCTGGAACAACTTGTCATGATTTCACTTTGAACACTTATTTTTCCCTCCGATGAAACCTTCCTCCCAGAGCAGCATTTGACTGAAGCAAAACAAGCTATATTTAACAAATTCCACGTGTCCACTGCTCTTCAGCGAGGCACTTTAGCCACACAAAAACACATGTGTGAATCATGTTACGTGGTTAAATTATCTTTTCGGATACCAGTATATAAGTGACCTATTTAACTTGGGATCATGCAAAATATCGAGACCATTGCTCATGATAATAATGCAATAGGACAAAATCTGAGTCAAATGCAGAATAAAGTGGCAAGTCACAGTGAGAGGAGTGTTATGTTGCACCTCATTTCTTGCATGCTTTATGGTTTTGAGCATTAACGGCAAGGTGAAGTATTCACCCAGCTTCACCAATATTTATTTCTATAAATATCTTAAACCCTTTCCCTGTATGATGTGTTTGACAAGACAAATCTGGCAGCCCCGTAACCCTAATTTGTTCGTGTTGAATCTCCATTTCGGCTTTAACTCAAATCAGTTGACTGTAAAGATGTGCTGGCCCCGCTGCTTAAGCTGCCAGCAGATAGCGGGGAATAAATCCATATTTTGAGTGTTTACTTTAAAGGTGCAATCTTGGAGATTGTCATTTAAATAAATGTCTTTAAAGTCACGGTCTCTCGCTGAAAGAGGCAACCGTGCTGGCCCATAGTAGCACAATAATATAAATAGATAATTAAAATCAATCAGGACTTAAATCTTAAGGATCACCATTGTAACTTTTAACATGATTAAGATATGCAGAGGCGATTATATGTTCCACATAGTTGTTTATCAGAGCATCTTTCACAGAATGCAGAACTGTTTTTACAAGTTAAAGTCGGGACTCACCTGCTTGCCTGACAGGCAAATCCAACTGATCAGACATGGTGACACGCAGCAAAGTGGACACAAAGTTTACCTGGGTGTGACCCTGAAAATTAGAATAGAGAACAGCAGAATGTTAATGGCCATAAAACACTGAAACAACATTAAGAATATATTTGTTTATCCCATTTAGTTTATAGTAGGTTTCATATTATTTTTGCATGAACCCTACTTGGAGTTATACAAATGGGAGGTTTATATTTTGAAATGGATGACTAATATGGTGCTTTGTTGCATTTTACATTATCTTTAAAAAAAAACATGGGCTCCATCACAAACCACCAGCACACCTCAAATCAGTCAGGTGTCTCAGGCAAATGAAATACTAGTGAATCGAATCATAATTAGGTGGTAAACTTAAAATAAGTAAAGGCCATACAAGTATGGGTTATTGCCTCCTCACAGAACTAACGCTGCAATTGGTTGTTCCTGGGAAGATGTCAAGGTGATAAACAGGAGATGAGCAACTAATCTCACAATGCAGCTCAAGTCTATCAACATAGTTTTAAACACAATGCATCTCAACATCTTGTCAAGCCGCAAAAAAAAAAATCTGAGTTATGACTACGCAAAGCACAGTATTTAGAAAATATTCTCGCCAACGGATTTACTCCATCCTCCTCCAGTAGATATGACTTTTTGTTCTGTAGACAACTCGGAAAAACTCCAGTCTGCTGTGTAAGAATACTCTCCGAGAGATGCCAGTCAAGTGAGCCATTACTATCAATGCAGGTGTGGGTGTAAAAAGCAACCCAAGACAATTGCACTGCCAAAAATAAACATGTATGAAGGGTAAACACATATTCAACATAATCATGGTACTGCGATTTAACCGTACAGACTTACACAATAAGGCATCAAAACAATGCAAGGCCTCTGCCCTGCAAGCACTGATTTTCCATGATCTATACAGGTGATAAACAAAATACGAGCTTCAAATATCTTTACGGGGGAAATGACTTGAAATCATGACATGAAGGCGTTGTTATATTTAAGAATAAGATTTAATGGAAAACTAAACAAACTATTAATTTCTCCTCAACTATAATAACATGTGTCACATAAGACAGAGCACCCCATCGCCTCAAGCTACAGCCAAAGTGAGTCTCAATCTCAGCCATTGGAACCTGACCTAGAGGTAATTTAGACAGTAACATTCCATAAGTCTGCAGACGAAAACAAATATGAAAACTCAAAGTGAAAACACAACAGGAGAAACAGCCCGACTGTTGCTCGGACGGCATAGTTGCTAACTTGGTTCACAGCCGCTCACGTGGAGCTCTGCTCACGTAAAACTACATTTATGTCTTACTAAAGCAGCTATGAAAAGGCACCCATTGCAGAACAAGTTGGGCTCTGGCAAGCGAAGAGAAAAAGCTGGTTCGCGAATGTGTTATTGCGTTGTTGTATAATGTCATCATCACTCCGGGGCATGTCACAGTGACACGTGAGCAGCAGCTATGTAGCGGCTCCACGGCGAGCCAGCTAAGCTAGCTCGCTGACATTAGCCGCACAGCTAGGACTAACTATCCGGTGGTTAAATACGATAACTAGCACACACCATGCGCCTCAGGCCGCTTCACTTGCTATTCACCACACCTGCCATCATATTCTCATGCCGTGTCAGCTCCGAAATTAGTCAAAACTAAACCGAAACTGTGGGTGACGAGCTAATAAGTAGTTAGCTCCTCTGAGCTAGCTGGTTAGCATTCGCGATACAGCTGGCTCAAGAAGAAGCTAACGTTGGTTACTTGCACTGAGTGGCATGGAAATAAAAACACCATTTAATTCATACAAGTGGCGCGACGCTGTTGATATGAGCGAGGGCACAATAGGAAGTATTGTGGCCTGGTATCTCGCCCATGGTCCGCCTCAGCAGCGGAGCCCCGTCTGTGTGATCGCACCATATTGATGTTGTGAACGGCCGAGGCCCGATCAAGGACCGCACCACAACCTCCATCACCATTAGCGGCTAATCTCAACATGTACCTCGTTCAGCTGTCTCTCCGCAGCCTCCCGTAGGATGGGGTCCATCGTCCCCCGAAGGGCCTCGACCAAAGACTCAGGATCCATCACGAAAACTCTGTTTGCGGCTCGGATTTGTTATATTTCAGACGTCTTACAGCTCCCAGTCACTGCGCACATGGACGCACAGCTCTCCGGTTACCCGGCGCGAAAGGAAGCAGTGAATAAAGTACCCGGATAGATCAGCGCCAAATTTGTGCAGGACGAACATCCGGCGGCGAATGCATAGCCTTGGGAGTTGTAGTTCCCAGTATAACTTTGAGACAACTTGCCCAACGTCTTCAAAGAGGGAGGCTGGAGGTCCGTGTACGTTTTGTTCGTTCGTTTGTTTTTTGTTGTTTTGTTTTATTTTGACTTCAAAATAAAAGCCAGTGATATATATTCGTATTTAAAGTCTTATATGATGCAAACACACAAAATAAATAAACCTGGATGTGTTAGCGACAGTAGTGACTATAGTAAGTTTAATATTCATGTATATATGTACACAGAAAGAATCAACTTGTCCCTTAATCGCTACATTGTTTAATGCAACACAGTTCCTAATATAGATTAATTTAAGTAATGTGTCCGTGCAGAGTTGTTGTTGTTGTTATCATATTTATATTTCCACCTCATTCTGCTGTTTCTTGAGCGAACACCGCAGAATGAGATTCAGAGCAAAGGAATAATTTGTCTACCACTAGATGGTAGTATACTATACCTCATTGATTGATTTGTCACACTTAAATCCAAGAGCACAGACCAGATGAATTGGTTCTATTTACATATTTGCTACCATTACCTGTCTCGTGATCCCTCAGATTGACCCCTGGACTTGGTTGGGAACCAATGCACAAGATTACCAGCTCTTTATCATGTTGGACAAACCAGCATGGCACTGTCTCATAAAAATGAAGTTTCCATCCAATAACACTGGTATGAAGAAGCCTGCTTTTGGTATAAATTTGATTAATTTATACCTGACATCACAAAAGGTCAAAGGTTACATTTAGCCTGAGTAGAATATTTTGGCCTTTATAGGGGTTTAAATGATCAGATCCCTTCCAGGTAGCATGTGTTTGTGATTATATACAGGCAGCAGGACACTTCTCCTTTGATTAAAGTTAACAAAGTCAAATGGACTCCTGGTGGGGGTTTATGAGTCCTTATACGCCAAAGATAGGAAAACTACCAAATACTTGGAGAGCACTATTGGGGTCTCCAAACTGGTAATATAATAATATAATTTTCTCTTCTTTAAAAAGAAAAACACTATAAGCTCTATAATCACACAGCAGGAAAAGACATCAATGATAAACAAGCAGAGCATCAAAAACAATCTGAGCCAACCAAGTTAGTAAATCAAATTTTAATCACCATTTTAACCTGATCTTATAGCAGGTATGAAGCTTTAGTGGAAGCTCAGTCAGGACGGTTCATCTGCCTTCTTCACTTCACTTTTCATTTGTGCTGTAATTTGGAACATCTCTTGGAAGCCAAAACTTTGATGATGTAACTCATGTGAGCAGATTAACTGCAGATGGAAAAATCTGAGGAATTAGGATACAGCAATACAATACAAATATAGGAATGTAATCACAATGCAATGCCACCACTAATTCTGAAGGCTTTCGCTTTTAGGGGATTATTTAATTTGTGAATTAGAAAATACCAAAGAGTGTCTTTCTTTGCTAATCTAGAAGTGTGCAGATGCCATTGGATCAGATATAAGTACATGTGAGCTGCTGCTCAGTTTCACAGGAACAGAAAACTACAAAACTGTTATTTATATAATCAGAATCAGTTTTAAGTGTGTACAAATACAATGAATATGACTTATCTAAATGTATATGCAGAGATATAGCCATACGGCTAAAACAGGCAAA
This sequence comes from Pseudoliparis swirei, assembly GCF_029220125.1. Classification (NCBI taxonomy): domain Eukaryota; kingdom Metazoa; phylum Chordata; class Actinopteri; order Perciformes; family Liparidae; genus Pseudoliparis; species Pseudoliparis swirei. Next base: position 12,800,977 of record NC_079391.1, on the reverse strand, counting down.
AACGCCTAACAATCATTTGACTACTATAAACTTTGTGAGACATCTTAGAAGTATGAGAGTAGCTGTGCTCTCCATGTTTCACTCTGATACAATAACCCATGTAGTCAACTCCTCAAAACAGTGTTCAGACACAACACAGAGCTGAATCCTTCTTGAGACCAAAGTGCTACATTATGATGATGTGATGTAGTCAGAGGGGCTAAGACACTCAGTCAGAACGGAACAGGTTACATGTTGATGATGATGACAGTAACAGTTATGATGTAGTAATGGAGGTTAAAGGTGAAGCACAGTGCTGTGACTGGGTGCTAACTGAAGAGAGGTCCACTGAAGGTGAATCCCTTACTCTGCGTGTCCTCATACAGGCTATGCGGTGTTCACTCAAGAAACAGCAAAATGAGTTGGAAATATAAATATGATAACAACAACAACTCTGCACACATTACTTTGATTAATCTATATTATGAACTGTGTTGCATTAAAGAATGCAACGATTAAGTGACAAGTTGATTATTTCTGTGTACAACAAATGAACAAACGAACAAAATGTACACGGACCGTGTTGGGCCCAATGTTGAACATGACATGAAAACAAACAAATTGAGTTGTATGCCCATGTTTTTCTTTCTTTCTTGGGTTCAAACTGGAAAACCACATGCAATTCAAGATACCAAGCGATCATGTTGAAAAGTTGGATCATTATGTTTGTGTTTGTTTGTTTGTTGTCTGCTTTCTCACTCCCGCACCAGAGATCACATCACCCCAGTCCTTCAAAACCTCCACTGGCTCTCCATACAGCAAATAATCCAGTTAAAGATTCTCCTCATCACCTAGCCCTTTACAACTTCGCCCCTCCTTACTCCTTAATCCTTACTCCTACTCTGTCCAAGCATCGGACCTGGGGGGACATGGCCTTCTCCATTGCTGCCACTTCCTTCTGCAACTCTCTCCTCAGCATCTCAGGCAGTCTCCATCACTCGCCACTTTCAAAACCCTATTAAAACTAATTTATTTAAATCAGCTTTTAACCTGTGATAGTTCATTATGTTTTTTATTGTATCTTACTGTCATGTAATCTATTGTTTTAGTTTCTATTATTTGTTTTTACCATGTAAAGTGACAAACAAAATGTATTATTATTTTAGGCCTTTGAACAATCATGGATTGTTTGACAATGACAAATGCAAATCTTTAAAAAGTAGGTAAATGGTTGATGAATTACAACTAAACAATTATTTTAGAGGTTGTTTACTCATTGTTCAAAAGATAATCACTTACTGAAGACAATAATAAACATAATGATATTAAGATAAACGTTCATACTGACTAAATAAATAATCTTCAAGATAAAATTCGTTAGGCTGCCACATTGGTCTGTAGCTCCTTGTGTCCTGTTAACACTGGATTACTATACATGTGGCTTAGTGGGGTGATTCTTTCAATATTTAGAGCAACAGGAGCAATACATACATACTACTCAAGTACACGCTGATTTTAAATTCGTACCTTGATACAAAATGCACAAGTATAATCAAATAAGAATATAATTAATATGTTACCAAATGTAACATATTAGAAATCTCTGGCAGGGTCATGCAGAAATCTCTGGCAGGGTCATGTTATTAATTACATGTATGTATTACAGATGCATGAGAACCACCTGCGGCTGAACGTGGCCAAGACCAGAGAGATGGTGGTGGACTTCAGGAGGAAGGCGACAGCTCCTACACCTCTGAATGTCCTGGGAGTGGACGTGGACATGGTGGAGGAGGACAAGTACCTGGGCGTCTCCATCGACAGCCGACTGAACTGGAAGGCCAACATCAACGCTGTGTACAAGAAGGGGATGAGTCGACTCTTTTTCCTGAAAGCTTGATCCTTCAACGTGTGCAGCAAGATGCTGGAGTTATTCTACCAGTCGGTTGTCGCCAGTGTGCTGCACTTTGCCATTGTCTGCTGGGGAGCAGCATCGGGCCGGTGACACCAGCCGTCTTAACAAACTGGTTAGGAAGGCTGGCTCCATCATCGGCTGCCAGCTAGAGCACCTGGAACAGGTGGTGGAGAGGAGGACGTTGAAGAAACTTTTGTCCATATTGGACAACCCGGACCACCCTCTCCACCACCTCCTACAGGGACAGAGGAGTACTTTCTCCAGACGTCTCCTCACGCTCCGCTGCCACAAGGACAGATACAGGAGAACTTTCCTGCCGGCGGCTATGAGGCTCTATAACAGATCACCTCTTGCCAGATCATAGTGCAATCACTGAATACTTACACTATGTTGATCTGCACTTCACACATCTCATTTGTTTGCACTACACACATACACACATTTCATTTCATTTGCTCTGCACTCATACACACACTTTGCTTTTTGCACTCTGTCTATATTTAATATTTTTTGTATTTGATCTGTCAGTGTTGTTGTGTGTTGTGTATGCATGTGTGTTGTATATTTACATATATATTTTGTTTTGTATTTTACTTTTATTTTACTTGTATACTTCTATATCTTTCATCCCTGTTTCTTATATTTTGTGTTTTGTTTTTATTCTTGTGTGTTGCTGCTACTGTCACGACAAATTTCCCCTTGGGGATTAATAAAGTATATATCTATCTATCTATCTATTAACATGTAAGAAGCATTAAGAGCGTTAATAGATCGCGGGGGAGCACACTATTATCTATTAACTTGAGTCTGTGAGTGTGTAATGGGAATACAGCTCAAATTGACAAGAGTTCGAATTGTGAACATTATTTGAACTAAACGCCATGTGGCGCCATCATCACGTCTCTCTCCCTGCTGCGCCGCCACCGCGCCTGTGTTTGTGCGCTAGAGGCAGTGGAAGCGGATTGACAGACAGACAGCTGAGAGACATTCCTCCTCTGGTGCTGCTGACCAGGGACGAAATGTGGCTTCGAGGCGAGCTTTTGAAATCCATCTGGCACGCGTTCACAGCGCTGGACGTGGATCGACGTGGAAGAGTTTCCAAATCTCAGTTAAAGGTGCGTTTCAGTTCTCAGTTCTTTTTGTTGTTTATTTTGCTTCGAAGTTCTGTGTCGGCACATTTGACCTTATCCGGTGTTGAGTCTTTTTCAGGGGAAATAAGGAATATCATAATACCAGAACTTGTCTTTAGGATCTTTTATTCTCTGCGCAGAGAGAGACACCGTTACACACTCACGATGAGGATACACCGGAGAGGGACACTTCACACACGCAAAGAGACATGTGACGTCAGACTGTTGCAAACAAATAGACTGGATTAGTGTGGGATTTTAAACATCCAAAGGTCTTCTCTTGCCCTTAATTTATGACCTGTCCATAAATGATTGATTATATGACATTTGCTTCATAAACACTCCATCCCCCAGTGCAGGATAAAATATTTGTAAACAAGTTCACTTAAATATAAATATAAAATACAACTAAGAATTTAAAATTCCCATTAAAGTTCAGACGCTCCAGAGGATGAACTGACAATCACATTTATTAATCTCACATTCACTGTGTACTTCAAACTTACTGTGTACTTCATCTAAGACTTAATCAGAACCTTTTATTGCCAAGTGTATTTTCACATGCAAAAAATGCTCATGGCGGATGGTGCAACATGTTGTACTTCATCTCAAACTTACTGTGTACTCCATCAAAGTGTGTTTCGGTACGAATAATCTCCATGGTTACAGTAGTTGTAATGGTTGGTGTTTCAACATTTCTGGCAGAATAAACAACGTTAACGCCATCTCCTGAATATCGCTAGTTTTTGTATTTGTGTGTACTCATGATCCAATGATATCATGATACTCATGATACATTTTATTTTAGTCCAAGGAGTGAGATCTCACCTTCAAGAACAGAAGTAACGCTTGGCTAGTGATGCTTTTAAAATCAGTGAAAGGTTTTTGCATGAGCGTTTGGAGCGTATAATAATTTGAATAACTGTATAGTAATGTGTTTGACTATATATATATATATATATAATGTCCCATCACCTGTATGTCTTATATCTAATTCACATACACATTGTGTTTCTTTAGGTGCTGTCCCACAACCTGTGCACAGTGATGAATATCCCTCATGACCCTGTGGCCCTTGAAGAGCATTTCAAAGATGACAATAAAGGGCCTGTGTCCAACCAGGGCTACATGCCTTACCTCAACAGGTTTATTCTAGACAAGGTGGGGAACAAGATGCTGGAATAGAGCACTGTTTTTTTATTCCAGGTAACATACTATCATTTGTAAAAAAATAAATTATAGGGGCTGGGTATAATTTTCATACGAGTGAGTATCGGTACTGATGTCAAAGCTGATAGTTTTAGTGAATCTTTTCCTCTGCCCTCACTATTTGTGTGTGGGTGCACAGCTAAGTAGCATCCGAAAACACACTCCCACTAATGGTTTGAAGATTGAAGTTGGCCTTTGATGTCTTCACAACAGTTTTGAGCAAAAGTGATTAGAAATAAAAAAAAGAGGAGATTCTATCAACAAGAGTACAACCAAAGATATTGTAAATATTGATTAGTACAGTAACTGCATGTCGGAGTAGCTGACAATTAAGTAATTGTCAGTTACATTGTAATTAAAGTTAAAGTTAAACTTACTTAGACAGTTACACAAACAATGACAATTGAGAATAAAAACACTGTCACACACACTCTAGTGTGACACAGATTAGGATGACTAATCATGACCGGGTTAGTTCCGCAGGAGAGGATATGGTTACAATCACTTCTCTGTTGTACCCACAGGAACAATGTGCTTTGTCTAAAATGTATTCATTTGTCGAATAATGAACATTTAGCTAAAAGGGTCATAAGGGCAGCATCCAGTATCCGTACACACTCTTTGCAAAAAGAGGAATTGTTGTCTCTTATGGAGTTTGTTAGCAAACACTCTGCAGGCAAATCTGTTAAAGTCTAATGTTAGTTCGAAAACTGCTTGAGTTTCACTCTTTCTACTTAGAAGCTGTTTTCTAGCCTCTTCTTGAATAAAAATGAGGCATTTAATGACACCAGGTTTGTAGTACCTCACATCCTGCAGACTGGAGGATTTGAAAGGAGACAAATGCCGGCCTCCTGCTGAGCATTTGTAAACACACTGCCCTCACTGGGGCTGCCCAGTTTGACTCTGACTGAATGCTGCGTTTTGTTCCCAGGTACTGGAGGAATTTGATGTGTTGGAGTTCAACAAGATGTGCTGGACACTGTGTTACAAGAAGGCCATCAGGACTGTGAACTCCGACCTCACCAGGACCCCTACATAGACCCACACAACTGCCCCTCTTAGGCACACACACACACACACACACACACACTTACTGTAAATATTGTGTTGTTTTATTTGTAAATAGTGTGTACTTGTTGCCCTTGCACATTCCTGCTGAGCATTGCCACTTTCATTTCACTGCACACCCTGTGTGTGTATGTGACAAATAAAACATCTTGAATCTTGAATCTTGAATCTTGAATATCTGCGCTCAACATCTCCTCATCTCAGATGTCGATGCTTTCAAAGTCTGGTGCATTTTCAACTTTCTGTCAGAAGAAACGTACCCACTCATTATCGTTACTGAAGAGGTGAGGAAGATCCTGACAGCAGTTTTCTGTGGGGATGCTTGGTTTTTAAAGATCTGTTCATCTCTTTAGATTGAATACTTCCTGAGAAAGCTGACGGAGGCGATGGGGAGCGGATGGAGTGAGGAGAAGTTTGCTGATTACAAGCTGCAGCTGAACACAAAGAATAACTGCCTGACCGCCCGGGAGCTCATTGAACTGGTGGGCATACGCTACTTCAGCAAGGGCATGAACCAGCAGACTCTGTCCATGGGCATCACTGAGGTCTTCCAGGAACTTATTCTGGATGTGCTCAAGCAGGTCAGACATGATATTGATCTGAGATGTACTCTGTGCACAGGAACCCCAAAACACGTTTAGTATGTCTGTGATTACGGCAGAACGATCAGGCGACTCTTCTTTTGTTTATGTCCCCCATGTGTATCGAAGGGATACTTGATGAAAAAGGGCCACAAAAGGAAGAACTGGACAGAGCGCTGGTTCGTCCTTCGACCCGACGCTCTGTCGTACTACGCCTGTGAAGACCTCGTGGAGAAGAAAGGAGACATCATTGTGGACCGAACCTGCTGTGTGGAGGTGTGTTGTTAACTATAGTGTATACTTATACATACCACGTAAGTAATGCTGTTAAGCGGTATTGATTAATCATTTGAAGTGACTTGAAGGATTTGATTTTGTTCAGAAATAGAATTAGCATTGTCCAAACAGCAGTGCATTTATGTATGATTTGCCATAATAATTCATTTTCTTTCTCTTCTCCAGTCTCTGCCGGATAAAGAAGGGAAGAAATGCCTGTTCATTATCAAGTGCACTCATAAAAGCTATGAGATTAGTGCATCAGATAAGAAGAAGAAGCAAGAATGGCTTCAAGGTACTGAGTACAGTTCCTCTTCTCTGTCACTGCATCATCATCGTCTTCTCTTTGTAACACCCTGTTCTATGTCTCCTCTGTTTCTTCTGTGGCTCCTCTGTCTCCTTGATTGCTTCATTCCCTTCACCTGCCCTCAGCCACTCTCGTCTCGTTAGTGTCTCATGCCGTACACCTGTTTCCCCCCTGTATATTGTGCCAGTCTTTCCCTTGTCTCCTGCTGGATTGTTGTCTTTAGTTCTGTCTTCCTTGTGCCCTGTGTATTCCTGACCCTGCCTGCCCTGACCGCCGATTCTCTGCCTGCCCCTTTTTGGACTTTGTTGTTTATTGGAACCTTTTTCCTCAGTAAAGAGTGTTTTTGTTATTCACACTGAGTCCTGTGCAGTTCCTCTGCGAATGAGGTCTTGCCCCTCGCCACCCCGTGACACTTTTTAATTTCCTCTCCCTCGCCTCTTTAATTCACAAATGTCGTACTGTCTCCATCTCGCTCCGTGTCGTTGTAGCTATTCAAACATGCATCCAGCTGCTGAGGTTGGGGCTGTCGTCTCCTCACCGCGAAGCCCGGCTGAGGCGCAGGGAGCTGCGGCAGAAGCAAAAGGTAGAGGAAGACGACCTGGCAGAGAAGATGAAGCGGCTCCAGGTGGCCAATGAGAACAAGCAGAGACAGCTGGAGGGTATGAAGGAGGTACTGCTTCATGCTCAACTCTTGGGTCCAGAAACCAGTTGCACAACTCGATTGTTACTCAGGAGTCCTTTTTTCTCAAATCGCGGTGGCTGCAGTGAACACACAATCTTTTCTCTATGAGAGGAAGCTCTTCCCTCATATTTATATCTGAGATAGTTGGTTCTCTGTAATATTTTTCTTTGTCAATGTGAGCATGGAGAAAACATTTTGACCCTCACAAAGGTTTTGTAGTTTACATTGAAATATATTCTGTAAACGCATAATTGTGCAATCTATTAACACTACAAACTACGAAGAAATGTCATAATGAAACCCATTAAACTAAATTGTTGGTTCAAATGTGGAGTTATAGGTTAGTCCAGTTCATACATCTTAACATCTTGATTTATGAGTAGACGTAAAAATCTGAGGTTTTGTCCACTTCCCTTTTTTATTTTCACAATTTTGTAATTTGTTATGTTTAAGTGATCTTAAGATAACCACATATGATGAGGCAGAACCTTCACTGTGAAAAGGGAAGCAAAACCAGCTATGCAAACAAAGTATATACCAGTCAGGGACATCTGCAGAGGCCCAGGAGTATGAACTCAATTGTTTCAGAGCTGCAGCAGATTGACGGCCTCTCACTTCTCTTTTTACCCTGCCAGATGGCCTTTCTGAAAATATCAAATGCATACAGCCAATTACTGATCATATGGAAAGTCACATTGAATTTTTGGATACATGGATCTTTTACTAAGTGCAGTCTTGACCTAGAATTGCACACTGAACCTCTTTAACCAACTTATACGTTTCTTCATTAAGGGTTTGTTTCCCTTGGAGCCTGGTGCGGCTTCCCCTAAAGTAGCTTAATAACGTCTTTTTTCTCTTTTGTGCTTCGCAGAAAATAGAAGAGGCTGCAGCTAAAGCAGCAATGGAGGAGCACAGGAGGAACCAGACTCAGTTAGACCTGCAGGATCGCTACAGAATGGATCTGGAGAGAGAAAAACTGGTAATCACAGTGCCTGAGTCTGGCTCCCACAACGCTGCTCCTTGGTCCCAGTCTTGTGGGCTGGCGACACTGCATATGTGCTGACACGTGGTGTTTGAAAAGTTCCGAGAAAACTAATGAAGTCTGGTAAACTGAGACAGTCTTGTCTGTTTTATGATTCATTAATTGTCTGTGGCTCCTATGACGCTGAGTCATCTTTTGTCTGAGTGTCACATGGACTAAACACCATATTAATCATCCCCTTACACCAGTGACTAACAGACAAATGCCTTCATACGATCATTTAAAAAAAAGTATATTCTCAGATGAGATTGCATCATTCCAGCAACACATAAGCGACGGTCGATAAACCCAGAAAGCAGCACATGTCACAATACAGCACCAAATGTGAAGATTTACAGTTGATTTGTAGATTATTGCTCGGTTCAAGAGTCTAGTGTGTAAGAATGTGCAACTGCGTCTGTGTGTGTGTGTTGATTCCATCAGGTGCGTCAGCAGATGGAGGAGCAGATGGCTCAGAAATCCTGTGAGCTGGAGCAGTACCTGCAGCGCGTCCGGGAGCTGGAGGACATGCACCACCGGCTGGAGGAGGCCTTGGAGGACGAGAGGCAGGCCAAGCTGGACGAGGAGGGCATGCGCAAGCTGCAGGCCAGGTCTCAGACACACACACACACACACACACACACACACACACACACACACACACACACACACACACACACACACACACACACACACATACATTGGACAGGAAGTAAACCAAAAAATGTAGCACTTCACATTTCATTTTAGCTGACGCTTCTCTTCAAAGCGACTTACATCATACACCGTAGACACAGCGAGCAATTCAGGGTTAAGTGTCTTGCTCAAAGACACTTCGACTCGGGGCGAGCAGGGAGTGAACCGTCAGTCATTGAAAGACGGACCTGCTAACTACTGACTCAGTCGCCCCACAATTAGCACCTAAATGGTACTTACTTATAGCACTTTGTAGTTTGGCTTTCTTGAGAATTATACTTTCACAATAATAACTCCTGTATGATGTCGGACTATGAAGTGACAGAAAAGCTGGGAGAAATTAATAAAACAATAAATAATCAGACTACTGTTTGTTCTGCAAATTGTTAGCATATATTTTGTATAATATTTTAGTAGTATTGGTTTATTTTAATCCAATCCTCACAATTTCCTAAAGTACTTTAGATAAAAACGGGTAAACCTGAACGATACAGTCCTGAGTTCAGTAAACATCACAAATACACAACCTTAAAAACATAAGGCAATTTTTTGGGGGGCCCCGGATATCCATTGTTAAAGACGGTCCATAGATTGGTTCAATCAGAAAGTGATTTTGCTCTGTAGTTTTCTTGCATTCAGTATATGATAACATAAGAGACATAATTGAAGGGTCATAGTGATATTTTATACTCATTTGGACACTATCACTGAGATAAAGAATAGAGAGATTTCATTAGTCATTTCTTGTATTTAGAATTTGCTTATTCAAACTCTCGCTCAATGGAGACAGTTTCTAAGTTTCCCTTTCATTTGCCTCAAGTAAACCTAAATGTAAGCAGGTAACACCCGTTAACAACTACCAATATATTGTGTATATATATATAGCCACATTCTGCAACTACCATGACTTATAGGTCACTTCGTGCATCATTTACTTTGAGCTAAACTCCTGTCTGTAATCCTGGCTGTCTTTGATGAATGATGATGAGTGAGAAAGCCAGCACAGCAGCCTCCCCAAGGTCCTAGTGCCCGTGGAGTATATTGTTAGATGATAGGCTATATATTTTATTGTTATTTGAAGGGGGATACAACATTCAAACCAGAATTCACACACATATGTAACATGTTAGTTATAAATAATATGTCCATTTGAGAAACAAAAGTTTAATTTAATGAAATGACAACATATTTTGAAGCCCCCCTGAAATAGGCTGAACGACGCCCCTGTCTTGCATGAACTGCCACGCTGTTACCTACGGCTCCATCTCCTCATTTCTCTTTGAGATTTGGGCTGAAGTGGCTAAAGTAGAGCACAAGTTCATGCAGCGTTGCTGTGTTTCCCATCACAGGCTGCTGGAGGAGGAGGCAGCAAAGAGGGCACAGCTGGAGCGGATCCACCTGCAGCAGCAGAGGGCGCTGTTTCAGACCGAGGCTGAGAAGCAGGAGCTGGTGGCGGAGCAGCTGGCCAAGGAGAGAGCCCTGCAGGCAGCCATGCTGCAGCTGGAGAGGCACGGAGCACTGGAGCAGTACGAGGTCCGGTCACACATGTCGAGGCTTACACTGAAAACCCCGGCAGAGAATTTATTTATCTAGGGTGGAAATGGTCCCCATGGTATCAGAAATAGTTTTCTTCTTTTTTTTCCTTCCAATTGGCAAGAGGCACTGTCATAAAAGTTGAAAAATATGATCTGATTTTATCTAATTGTTTTTCCTTGTTTATGTTTGACAGAAGATGTCAAGGAAGCTTGAACGAGGATCTAATAAGACCAGGACTTGGAAGGAGAAGGTGGCCAAACACGAGGGGCTGGTGCGTCTCATCCAGCCAGGTGGAGAGAGACATTAAAAGTTTCATAAATCAACATTACTCGGATGCATCACAATTTGAATCAAGTCCTGATTTACAAGGACAGCTTTATAGCGAATGTTGCAGCGAGGGACACTATGTGACCAGATGTCGGTGGACAGCAGTCAACACACTCGTTGTGTTCTGGAGCGTTTTTTTATGGGCTTGGCTGGACGTTCCTGGAATTCTGTAGCAACAGTTCATGAAGGCTCTTTCTTGTCTCAACATGACAATGCTCCCCTGCACAAAGCGAGGTCCATTAGCAAAAGGTTCTTCGCAGTTTGGTGTGGCAGAACTTGACTGGCCTGTATACAGAACCCTGACCCCAAGCCCATGCAACACTTTTAAGATGAACTGGTACGCTGGGCCTCATCGCCCAGCATCAATGGTCAATCTCACTCGCGCTCTTCTGCAACCATATCCCTTAATGTTGTTGAAAACCTGGAGGTTTGTTATAACAGCAGAGTCATGCCCTTGGTTTTTGGAATAACAATTAATAATAGGGACTTAATGTGCAGGTATTCCTTTGATCATATGGAGTCATTTACAGCCGAAGAGCGTGGACAACTCAAGAGTTTACACAGTCATGCGAAGACAAAGACATAACAATGTTCTGCTTTCTGAACAGTTTATTAGTGCGCACATTAAGTATCAGTACATGTCAAATGAGTGATTTGTCTCAGCCCATCTTATTAAAAGGCCTCCTTTCTTCTCTTTTAACCTTTCAGGTGATAAAGGACCTCAGAGGATCACTCACTGGGGTCCGGCTTCGTTCACCGACGCTGAGCTGGAGCTGAGGAAGAAGTCGTGGCAGGAGAGTAAGCACCAGGGGGCTCAGGCTCAGTGAACACGTGCACACCGATGAGGAAGACTCGACTGTCACATTTGAGATCTGAAGAGGATCCATAACATGAACCTACTGAGCCATTTGATTTGGGTTGGTTTTAAAAGAGCAGTTGGGACTAACTGTTTCTTCTTTAACAAAAATTCACATTCAAGCAAAAGAAAGTAGTTTGACAATGTAATCTTAAATCATGGCCCACAGATTTAATCTGGAGATTCTGGAGAGTGAGATTCAGTCCGAGAGATGGTGACCATCGGTCGTCATTGGAACTTTAATTGAGATTATTTTAGGAAAAAAACATTCAGTTTTATTTTGTAGAGTTGTTTTTTGGGGGATTTTCTAATTTTAGCACATAGGTTTTGACTGCCTGGGTTAATTCCACTACTTTGCAGTATATTGGCAGATTAATTTCCACTCTAGCTTAGTTTATTAGCTAAAATTGAGTCTGTTAAAGTAATTACGAAGGTGATAACAAAATAAAACACCACCTATACTTTCTGAAAGTGGATGGCTGTTTTCATTTCAGAGGCCCAGGCCCCTAAATGTGCCAGAATACAGCAGGCTCCCCCTTCTTTCTTTCTTTTGGATGGTTTATTCAAGACCTTTTTTTCGTCACGTCTCGTCTCCAGTTTGACGAAGAGTGTCCACCAGATGTCACCATATAAACAAGAGTCTCAGTAAGTTAAGCCCCAAAACACTGACCTACACAGTTTTTCTTGTTTAATTCCACTGCGTGCGCTACATTTTTAAGATGCCTGAGGAGCGCTAGTGTGTCTCTACCACTGGGTCATGAAGGTGCCATCAGCCATATTGAGGAGATGGAAGTCTGGTGTTCTGACCTCTAAACACTTACAGCCTCCCCACCATGTAAGTGGCACTTAACTCCTACTTGTTCCTACTTGGGACATTTTTGTACATCTTATCAAATAGGTTACATATACATATTTCACTTTTTAAAAAGGCAAGTGGAATTTTGGTTCGAGTAGATTAGTCTGGGAATATTTTCAGTGAATGATACGTCTAAGGCACAGAGGACTTTGTGGACACGGACAACAGTAGAATGATGTCCTTGTCAATTGATCTGCCTCACTACATGGCTAATCCAGAGTGAATACAGTTGTTTATATGAATAGAAAATTCTGGATTTCATTTTCATTCATTTATTTGCCAATGACTTCCAGACAGTGAGTTATGCACATTTTAAACTTGGGGGGGGGGGGGCGGGGATTGGCAAGTTGTGTCAAGGTATCCGAATCAGCGTGTTGAGAAATCGAGAGAGTAGGATTAGCGGCTGCTTGTTTGTATGACACGTCTGTACGTTGTCCAGTGTGATCATCTCAAAACAAGTCGAGTCGCACTTGATGCACATGACTTGTCTCCACTTTGCTGCGTCAAAACAAATCCGCTTGAGCAACAAAGGACCACTGTTCTCACCGGTACACCTCACCTGCTGTGTCGTCTTTTCCACCCTCATGTTTCAGTGGAAAGAGAGACGCCGTTACAGGAACCTTGTAACTGGGTCAAACTATCTGCTGTAGGTACTTGTTCGTTTCTGCACAATGAGTGTCTTTACTTTCTGATGTAAAAACTCTCAATCTTACATTTTTTGGAAGGAAAAAGACAGTTCATGTTGAGTTCAGAGTTGTCAGAACAGGAAATAAGACACACACCTGCATTCAAACACTGATATGAGAGTCAGCCCCCTGCAGATCGCTCTGTACTGAAGGGTCACTGATAAGATCAGAAATAGAGAACGACTGCATGCATCACGAGGTAAATACTGTAAATATGAATGTTTTTTACCTCCATAAAAGATGTAATCCACATTGTTTTTCCTTTTATGGACGTCTTTGTTTGCAAGGCTTACAGTTCTTTAACATTTAACGCAATAAAAACTGATCTATACTTAACTGATTAAAATAGATTAGGACAAACCATTAATTAATAGCAGTAATTTGATTTAATTGTTCAGCTGATGGATGATAAATAGATTTGCTGTTCACATTTCTTCGATAAGAGATATTTCTATCCCAGAATCTGAGAAAACCCTTTGATTTTTCTTTGATAAAGACTAATCTCAGAATGGAGTTTCTCATCGTTGTGGCTAAATTTCTCCTCGGCATTCCAAAAATGAGGATGTCTCACCCCTGCCCCATGTGTCCGAAAAGTACCCTAATGTCCATGACCAATTCATCTGATTCATGTCCAAAATATCATCATCGAAGTTGATTTGAAATAGGAACATGTTTTTTGGGGTGGATTGTGTGCTGGTGGAAGAATGTCTGGCAGATTCCTGTTTCGGGGTTAGATGACGTCCCACAGTGAACGCTCAGCCCCGAGCATTTAACATGGTTGAATGGACTCTGGGTTTTGCTGCACAGAGAAACTGTGGGTCACATAAACTGGCAAGTGAAAACCATCAGGGCCTCAGATAAATACCTCGAAGGAAGCAGATATTAACACACACTTTAGAAACCCCAGTACTGTCCCCATAAACTGAAAATCAATGGATGAGAGGACGGCGTCCAGATAAGATCATCTGAAGTTCAGTTGATTAATCCATTTGACCATCTCCCCATTTGACCCCCATGTGCTGCAGGAAGCTGACATCATCCTGATATCGAGGGTGGGACTCGATATGTGGCCAGAACATGAGATCAGTGTTTGGAGTTGTTTCGATGAAGTTTGGAGCAGGTGCCTGCTGAGGGGTCCCAGGGCTGTGAGGCAGAGGGGGGCCCTTAGCAACAGTGAATTATGCATCATTGCAGAGGCACCCAGGAAATGGAAACCGCTACATAGTTCACATTCATTGCAACCCCGGGACTACATGGATAATAGGATTTGGAGGACCAATAAAATAAATTGGTATCATCTGTCATCGTATTTGGGGACTGTGGAAAGGCAAATCAGCTCATTTTTTAAAGCTGTTTTCTTGGACACGAGGCATTTACTGCAGCTGTGACTGTGCATGGGGCATATGGGATCCAAACATCTACAGATATCTGCAATCTTTTGGATTTTCCTTTTTCTGTAAGAGTAACTCAGAATACATTTAGCCGCACAAAATGACAGAGAATAAATCATTCGTCGAGGCAGCAGCCGAGTAGCCAAGCAGACGTCATGCTTCTGCAAAAGCAGTTAGTCAGATAGTTATTTCCTTTTCATGAATCTGGTTTGATCCAGTCAGAGGAACGCAGCTATTTGAAATCAATGATTGAGTAAAATGTTTGCAGGCTTTTTCTGGCTTTGGAGGAAATGATTCCTGTCACGCAACAACACGCCATCCTGCTGGATAACTTCCGCTGCCCTTCTGTTCATGGGCAGAGGTCTTAATCTCCGTGCCCAAAGCACAAGGCTAAATATGGAGAGGTCTGCCAGAGGCTCTGCACCTGCTGCATGTACCAGCCAGCTGAGCGATCGTACTGAGGGACGAACACAATCTCCCTCCCTGCTCTTCTTCAGGCCGTTAGCTTCCTCTCTGAGACAAACTCTCTTTGGACCACAGAAGTCTCGTTTAGAGCCGCCCACCAGGCACCACAGTGCCTGAGCTTGTTGCCCAGTCAGCATCGCCGACAGGCCAACGTTGTTGGCTCAAAGCAAAACAATATGTGTTGCAGCGATTACCTTTCATTGCGAGAAAACCTTGAATACAGATAAGGTGTTCATAAAAAGCCAGCAAAATGTGACAACTACAAATGGTCTAAGTTCTCTTCCTGTATCTTCTGACCCATTGGGATGCTGCAGCTCTGAGCCACAGCGTTGGCTTGTGCTCAGTGTCAGCAGTCCAATATCTTCACAACACAAATGCTTAGTTTCACTTATTAGCATGATAACATTGGATGTATGCAATATTGCATATATAATACAGTACTATTTTAGGGATCACTAACTTTATTAGAATTCACCCTGAAGGAACAGGAATGTAAGGATTCGATTTTCTGGTAATCAATTGCTCAACAAAAGGTCCGTCCTCCATCTAGAGACCTTTCAGTGTCCAGCAAGCCTGTGCAGGCCTACTGCCACGGGTTGTTTCACGGTCTCTACTTCACACGTTAAAGAGGAGCACTGCATGTAAAACATGTCGGTGTGTCTGAAGGCTCGACCATCTCCCGTGGGGGGAATCGGTCAGCCCTAACTCGGATTAACTCACTTAAACAGGAACACAAGCAACGGGTAGTTTCAAGTAGGTTTGGTTTATTTCAAAATATTAGTGTCATCACAAAACATGGTACAAAGATGAAATAACAAAAAAAAGCCTCCGACATCTTTGATAGATTCATTTGCATCTTTTTGCTTTGTTTTATTAAACTATCAGTTGCACAAACAGAACAGACGAGAGGAGAATCTCTGAAAACCACAATGTCCAATGATATATTGAATTACTTCCTTAAAAGCCCTTAAAAGACACAGAGCCTGCCTGGACAATCTAACAACAACAACAACAAATTAATTGTCTCCATCTACTTTCAGAACAATGTTTTATCACAAACGGGAAACCAGTAACAACACATTAAAAAAGCCTAGTTGGTCACATTAGAATTAAGGTTAGAAAAGTTTACTTATATTCAGTACATCATAAAATGAAATATCACATGTATTTACACAAACAATAAAGCCACCACACAGTTACACTTTTAATAAACAATAATAATTTACATTACATGAGACATGTGTTATTCAGAAGTCAATAAAACATTCAACAAAATAGAAAAAACATCACGTATTTAAATAGAAAAATTTCAGGTAACTCTTTTTGAACTCACAGTGCAAATTATTTTTATTTAAACTGTTTGGAGGAAATGTATGTACATTGTAAAGTAATGCCTTTAGTCTCGCTGTCTGCATCTGCTAGAAATTTATATTCGATAAGGAGTGCATACTTTAGAGCTAAGTGCAAATACATAGATTTTTAATGTTGTGCATTATAATCTGAGTTTTTGGCGGTTTATAGGTTTCTTTAAGCAGCAATAACCTTTTCCTAGTAGTAAAATATCCAATAGAAATGTTTTTATATGCTATTTTCTAAATTTCTTTAAGTCTAAAATTGAACCCACAGTTTGATTAGCCAGTGATATTGCTTTGATCTATTTACAGCTTAAGTAGCATCGCATTTCCTTGGAAGTGCAGTCGCCTCAAACATCAGCTCATCGTCACTGCATCCCCGTTGGAGCGGGGGAGGAGAGGAGGAGAGGAGGGAGGCGACAGACGAACAGCTTCGAAGTAACAAGCAGGCACTATGTTCACCGTGGTCCCCGAATTAAAGACGTCCGACAGCCGAGTCGAGCGGGTGTCGCGTCTCTAATGTTCACCACGTCCAGACAGTGTCCAGGAGGGTCACCGCTCAGGCATCCGAGATGCAGTTCTGGATCTTGTCCATCCACAGATGAGCGCTGGGCGCGTCAGAAGCGCAGAAGTTGTAGACTCGCTTGCTGGTCTTCAGCTACAAAAGGATCAGACAACAAGAGTTACATGTGGACCAGAGGGGCAGGGCAGACATACATGTGCAACACAATAACATGTCAAACTCCTTTTCTGTCCTCCACATTGACACCAAGGTTCATCTTTGCTCGACTTGTCAGTGTAATAAATGCTAATAGTTCAATATTTAACTATAAAGGTGAACTCCAGTTTGGTATCACGGTCTAGAGCTTCATTCAAATGCAAAACAAGCGGCGATGAATGCAGGCAATTGGCTCAAAGTCCTCAGATATATCAAAATATACACTATTGCAATAAAAAACTTCACACAGTCGAGTTTCCATGAACACAGCGCTCAAAACAATAAAAGGGAGCTGCGCCGCGTGTTCTGCTAGTTCCGTTAGCCGTCAGCTGAATACACAGCAGAAAGCACCGCGCGGTCCTTGAACATGCCGCCACGACTGGCCACCGGAAATATGAACGGGTTTGGTGCAGCAGAGTACGAGATCAGCCCTGGACAGACAAAGAGGCGCTCGGTCTCACGGCGGACACAACAACAACAACAACAATGGCTTCATTAGCTGTTGACTTTGGTTGATTACTTAGTTACAGCCACAGATATCAGTCGCAACATAAAAAACGATTTGCAAATGTTTTTTTTTTCAATATGCTCGGAAAGAAACTAAAATAGGAGCAAAACAACTCTGCACAAGACGGACAGCGTGGCTGCGGAAGAAGAGACGCTCACGTCGCTGACCCGGCGGCGTCCAGGGAACATCGGGGTTCCCTTGTACTCACGTCAAAGAAGGCCTTTTCACTGATGTGTTTGGGCGCTCCGATGGTTGGCGCGGCGATCGTGACCGACTCCACCTCTGCCAGATCGATGTGGCCTCGGCAGTTGGTGTCCTCCCCGGTGTCGTAGTACCTCATCTGTGGAGACGTGAGCGTTAGTCCGCCGCCCGTCACTCAGGCGAGCGCTCAGTCCTTCCGGAACATGGACGGGGCGCGGCTCACCTGGTGTTTCGTTATATCCAATACGAACCAGCGAGGTTTCCAGCCTTTCAGCAGCGCTCCGCGTTTATACAGGATCCCCTCGTAAGACCTGGAGAACGACACGCGGTGAGAGCCATGTGTGCATTTCAACGCTGGATGTCACGTCTCTGTACTTTTTGCAGTTGACTAGGTTTAAATTTGGGATTTGAGTCTGTTGTCGGCTTGGATGTAAACAGCGATCAGCCTGCTCCCCAGGAGGACCGATCACAATGTGGACGAGCGCAGAAGCAAACGTGTATTCAGTTATTCTGTCGAGGGATTGATATATGATATGATATTCCTTTATTCGTCCCACAGTGGGGACATTTCAAAAGTTGGATTGGTTGGATAAGTACTTCATACAACCCCACTTCAAAATATTCAAACTACTCCTGCTGTGCAGTCAGTTTAAATACTATTCCTAATTCTTTTTTTAGACACATTTTTCTTGTTCATGATCAAAGTGTGATCGAGCGGATCCCACTATCGCTTGTATAGAAAACAAGAGACACAATGAACACACTGAGCCTGACGTCACGCTTCAAGAACAACTGCAGCACAGTTGTACATTATGTTCCCGTTGAGGAAAGAGTTTATAAACAAATGGAACAAATATCAAAGTAATCAGTATCAATAAGACAACTAAGGGAGTACACAGTCAGTGCATTTCCATGATGGTATAATTCGAATCTTGCTTTAGTCGGACTATGCTATCTTTTGGGGGATCTGCTGTTATCCCAATATACATGGCAGTGAGTAATTCGAATCATTGGCCGAAAGCATGTCATATCCGATACGATAGGCGGCGCTGTTTTCATTACAACTCGTGGTGATACAGCCATTTCCGCTTGACCTCTTCACCACCACCAACAACAACATTTCGAGAAAGATGGCGAACAGAGAGCGGTGACTACATCCCTCTACTATTCTTCCATGGTGTTAATAGGAGTACAGCGAATGCAAATGGCGCTATTGGCTGAGTTGATAACGGAGAGAAGACGCCGTCGTCGAAGGTACACGGAGAATTTAATTTATCGTCTCTTTCAACTTCCGGGTCACGACATGGGAGGGAGGGAGGAGGGCGGGATCTCGAGCATGCGCAAAGCCGCAAAGTCCAGTTCGAATCGAATTCAGAGTTACATGCCGCGAGTCGAATTATCAACTGGATCGGACCGAGCTATCCAGGGGTGTTAATCGGACCGAAGTCGGACCGCACATAGTCCGACTAAGGTGTTTACATGAAACGGATAATTCGATTTCAGTCCGACTAAGCCAATAATTTGATTGCATGTAAATGCACTGAGTGATTACGTATCACACTTAACATTTTAATAATCTAGAGAATCATATGATTTATGGATACTATGACAGTGGTTCTACGCTTTAAAAGATGTATTGACGAGTGAGTATTTCTGATACGATGACTTTCTGTTCAGACTTTTCTCTGAACCATAAAGAACACCAAGAAATAGTAGATTTCAATAAGAAATTCCAGATATCAGAGCCAACAGACTCATTTTAACTGTGGTAATTGTAAAATTACAGACCCAGAGTACAGACTATCCTCACAAACATCACACACACAAGCCATGACTCATCTTCCAAACCTGGACCGGCCCCTCGGTACCAGTTTTAAGGGAATTAAATAGTGGACTTCTTATTCTTGTTCCAGTACTCAGGCAGTTCACGACCGACCTGTTCTCCTCGCTCTTGGGGTTGAACTGGTTGTAGAGCGTTGCGGCGCGGCGGTTGAGCCCGTTGGCCGCGTTGGCGCTCGGGTCCTCGCCCAGCGCGCTGTCTGGCAGGTGCAGCATGGAGCGCCGCTGGAAAGCCTGCAGGCTGGACGTGGGAATGAGGCCTGAGATGGACACCAGGGACTGTTTACGGAGCTGCAGACAGACACAAGATGGAAAGTGGGAAACAGTTTGACACGATTGAACAACTGTAATGTGTTGTTTCTGTTTATTATTAATACAACTTAACGCGCACATTTCCTTCTTGAGCGAGGTCTTCCTGAATGCTGAGTCGGACTCTCTCCAGAGTTGTCTGCCATTTCTCAGAGGCCTGGTTCAGCTCACCTTCCAGCTTCCCAATGTCCTGCAGCACCAATGACAGCCGGGAAAGAACACAAATGTTGAAATATGATACGAGAACAAATGGGATGAAACTTCAACATTTTTGGAAATGACTCTTACGGCAAGAAGTTTGGTGATGGCGTCCGGCTGGGCCCGGCTCACGCTGTTGTAACACGGCCACACGATTCTCCTCTTGCTGTTGGAGAGCGTGTGCACCTCCTCCGAGCTGTCCGACCTCGCAGCCATCATCCCCCAGTCGTAACACGGCCCTGTGGACAGAGTCTCATCGGTGAAGTAGTTCCATTTCTTCAGGCTGGGGATGCTGATCGAGGGCTTCAGGATGGCCTACAGAACACAAAGGTTGGAGTCAGAATCAGATGCAATGTGAATGCGTCCATTGTGTAGAATACGATCGGAAAAGGGAAACATTTATGGAGATTGATTTCTTGTTGAGGAAACCAAAAAGCCCACAATGTGTTAGTCTTGCAGAGAGCATCTTGTTAAGTCTGTGGTAGTGTTCACGCGACGGATTGATGAGAGATTTAAAACAATGAAATATTAGTAACATGTTAATAATACACATGATAATATCGTGAAAATGATCCAACATCATGTAAAAACGTACAGACTATCTCTTTCTCCACCTCCCAACAAAGATACATTTCACTGATGGCATTATATTGTTCCCCAAAACAAGACGTCGCAATTATATTGTTATCATGAATTGTGGACCATGCCTACTACGAACTATTCATACAATCTGTCGTATTCATTGAATGTGTTTTAACTCGAATGTTTCCTTCTGTACACATGACATCTGTTACATCTGTCCATCTGGGGAGAGGGATCCTCCTCTCTTGCTCTCCTGAAGGTTTCTTCCCTTTTTTCCCCTGTGAAAGGGTTTTTTCTATTTCTTGGGAGTTTTTCCTGACCCGATGTGAGGTCCTGGGACAGGGATGCCGTATGTGGTCAGACTGTAAAGTCCTCTGAGGCAAATTTGTAATTTGTGATATAGGGCTATATAAAATAAACTGAATTATTGTATTGCCATTAACAAGGTAATATGCTATAGAGAGCAGAACTGATTTGTGTACCAGGCTGTAAACATTTATTTCTGCTGAAAAGTTGAACATTTTAACATGGACGTCTGTGGGGATTGACTCGCTTTTGGAGACAGCCTCCAGTGGTTATTTGAGGGACTGCACTCAATGATTTGAT
Source organism: Pseudoliparis swirei (assembly GCF_029220125.1). Classification (NCBI taxonomy): domain Eukaryota; kingdom Metazoa; phylum Chordata; class Actinopteri; order Perciformes; family Liparidae; genus Pseudoliparis; species Pseudoliparis swirei. The sequence goes on along the minus strand of NC_079391.1, from coordinate 12,779,686 downwards.
TCATTTCTCAGCACCAGAGGTTGCCTCTTGGTTGTGAGCTGCACCAATAGAAATGAAGGTAACAAAACAATAACTCTGAGGTGACGTACGCTTCCTTGGAGTGAACGGCAGCGGCATTAGAGGTTCACTCTTTCCGTTCTTGCCTTTCACAAGAAAAGCAAGGAACATTTCACGAAGAGGGATTCAGAATTGAAGTCTGGTTTTGGTATCGTGACAACACTCGTCGGTGGTAGTGTGGGTCAGCGGTCCGTCTTTCAATCAGAGGATTGGTGGTTCGATCCCCGCTCACGGCCCTCGTCCATGTGTCCTTGAGCAAGACACTTAACCCTGAATGGCTCCCTGTAGCATCCTGTTCATGTCCACGGGGTACGATTGGAAGACACTTTGGATAAAAGCGTCAGCTAAATGAAATGTAGTGAGGCCGACTGCACATCGTCACTCAACACACAGAAACAGGCTTGTCTCATTGAGTTACACATCACTGTGATTAGAGTTTAGATATCATCGACATCCAACATCTGCTCATTCTTCAAAGCAAGGCCTCAATCATTAACAGGACACTTCTGTCAGAAAACTGGAAGAACACAGAGGCATTCCTAAACTATCAGAAAGAAAATAACTGCAAATGATAAAGAAATAACTCCAGAGACTAAGCTGGATTTCCTGAGTATTATATATTTCCCAACTCTACTTAATTTATTAGGTCAAAAAGGCTCTTTGGCTTTACTTGACATCAGAAATGAAATAAAAACACATTAATCTTAAACATGTAAGTTCCTGTCTCAACCAAAGGCTGTAAGGCAAAACAACGCAGTTAGCAGCTACGTCTGTAACGTCTGCATCAGTTAAACTTCAAAGCACATTTTGTATCAATATCTCCAAGTGAATCAGGACTTGGACGGTTTATTTGATCCGTCTGTGGAGCTAACAGGAGCTCCAGCTGCTTGTGTGTGCAGAGCGGTCAGTTATCGGGAGCCGTAACTGTCAGATGTGAATCGCCGGCAATTTAGACTCTAATGGAAAAAAGAACATATATCTTTCACTTGAGTAAAAGTAGTAATAGTGTCCGAGTATATTATCCATAAAGCACCAAAAGCATAACAATGCAACCTAAAAAGTTAATTTCGCTAGTTATTTTACACCACAGAATTCTTCAATAATACCTGAAATGGAAGAAAAAAAACACATGTTCACAATCAGTCCGCCTGACCTTTTGGTTCCTCCAGCTTACTGGTTCTACATAATAAGAGTTGATTATTAGTTTCTAATATATACAGTATATACGGTGGAACGAGAGTTCAACCACACCATCGCTCCTCAGAGCTGCATGGATCAGTTACATTACATTTAGCTGACGCTTTTATCCAAAGTGACTTACAATCATGTTACATTCATACACCGTAGACACGGCTACAGGGAGCAATTCAGGGTTAAGTGTCTTGCTCAAGGACACACCGACTAGGGTGGGAATTGAACCGCCAACCACCTGATTGAGAGACAGACCTGCTAACCAGAGTCGCCCCTAGTCACCCCAGCTGTAGCGGTCAGCTCTGCTACGCGAAAGAAAAGAGAGGAGGGCAGAATCACTCACGTCGCTCTCGGTGGGGCTGTACAGATAGTTGAAGAAGACGGGGCTCCTCCTGTGCATCCTGTTCATGCACTCCCAGATACAGATGCCCCTCCGGGCCTGTTTATCACCTTTATCCTCAAACAACGTGCCTGCAAAACACACAGAGGAGAAGCTGCTGAGCACACGGGACAATTCATCACACAGACTGTTTTGGCTGATGCGACACAACGGTACGAGAAGATGTCATTTAACAAAAGGGTTTCGGAGTTATAATGCAAGATATGAGAGAAGGTTTTGTTTGGCTACGTTGATCCATGGAGATTCTACTCGCATTTCATCTTCAAGCATACACATAAACCACAACATCTCAATATAGTTAAGGCAATATTTTTGGAGTATTTTTATGCAGGCCTCTGATGTGGTTTCATTCAGATGTGGGGACTTGTGTGTATATTCATGTAGACTTTATAGTAAAGTGCTAATTATATGAAAGTATTGTGATGCAGCATTTCCGCAGAAAATAAAAAATGGTAAAGGATACTGACCATGTTCCAAGCGCTCGTAGTCGGAGTCCAACAGGAAGTTCTTGAAGCGGTTAGAGATGTGATGATAGGCCAGGAACTTCAGATAATACTGATTGAACTCAAACTCCAGAGGATGTTGCTCCAAAATCTGCAAACATGAAAAGATGGATAACGATTAGATTTAAGAGACAGATAGGGGAAGGTCAGAGTGTGTGTGTGACAGCTAGATCGTGTCTTTGTGGCGTCACATCCCTCCAGTGCATAAATGACCAATTAGGAACAGGAAAGAACGTCTCCTGTCCTCGCGGGGGCAAAGGTCTGTGACATCATCACCACCAGACACAATCCAGACTGAGCCAGCAGGATTGCAGACCCATTGTTCCCATCCAGGAGTGTGAGTTGAAGAGTGTTGAATATTTGAGGCCACCTGGGTCTATTGGCAAAAACAACAGCTGTTTTGGAGATGAGGGACTTATATTTTTAGCTCCTCTTGTCCGAATCCCCTGTTTACAGCTCTCCAGGACTCTTGCCAAAATGTCTCAGTGTCAAGGCTCACCGTTTCTAAGGACAGATGCAGAAACTATGTGTTGATGTAGGTGTATGGGAGGGGGTCTGTGCAACCCCCACACACACACACACACACACACACACACACACACACACACACACACACACACACACACACACACACACACACACACACACACACACACACACACACACACACACACACACACACACACACACACACACACACACACACTCTCTGTATCAGCTCCATTCTTAACTCCACTTCCTTCCCCACACCCACACCTTCTTAGAGACCAGCAATCCCCAGAATGCAATTTCCCACATGCAGCTCTAAACACGCACTGCAATGTGAAGGGATGCTGACACACGCGAGCGCAGACAGCTTCGCGCTGATCGCGGACCATCTGGGCAGCACACTCTCTGGAGCAATACGGTGTCGCAATTCCACATCCAGTGTTGGGAATGCAAAGTGCAAAACTAAACCAAATGTATGGATGACAACTGAATTTCTTGCCTCCACCCCCCCCTTGAGGCCTGTATGCTTTTGAGGAATGTGATGCTCTCATGAAGGCGGTATGCACCGTGTGGAGTCATGTGGGGGTCAGTCACAGAGCAGGGCTCGGAGACGCTGGACTGTGTGGAGAGCCGGTGGTGGGGCCGGTGAACCTCACCTGGTGCACACAGTCCAGGAACTGCAGGAAGATGGGCGTGAAGCCGCCGCCCTGGCTGCTGGGACTCAGGTTGCTCCGCTGGCTGAACTTGTGGCCAAAGGACAGCCACTCTTTCTCCAGCAGCACCTGAAAACCTTCCAGGGTCCGATAGAAAGGATCGCTCAGCAGCTGCACCAAAGACACCACCTGCAGAGAAGAAGAGGAAACACGAGGAAGAGAAAGGTCAAAGACAAAACTTATCTGCAGTGTTATCAATCATCCATGAACAAGAACACTAGAATGTGTCTCTGTGCGTTTCTCCTGGATTGTGGTGTGCTCGGTCCTCTTAAAGCCTAATTAAAAAAACAACAAATCCAAAACAGTAAAGTTAAACTAATTATATTTGGTTGATATGAACATACGACACACTGTTCTTACAGGAAAAGAGCACCGGCTTCATATTCGAGGGGGAATTGATGTTCTCGAAAAGTTGACCTACTCTGAGATGTCATTGACAGAAACTGAGACATTTGACATTGAGCCTGACTTTGAACTCATCATCTGCTTAAACATGGAATAACTGGAATGTGTGTAATGTGACCTGTGACAACGTTCAGTGTGTAACGTTGTATTTGTGTACATCTTCTGATAAACAATGTAAGCAAAACATTGTTAATATGAATCTTGGGTATCTAAAAGTTAAAAACATTCAGGTACTGATATCATGAATAAAACAAAAGGTTACTAAATAACTGCGACAGAGATGTGAATTGAGCAGGAGATTCTACAGCTGAAAAATGCTCTCTGACGGACAAACTATTGGTGAAACCTTTTTTAATTTCCTAAACAATTTGTTCTGCTCGGTTTCTTGTTACTTGCAGTATCTGATAACATTTATTGCCGATACCAGTATTTCTGTAACGAGCATGTTTTGTCTCAGTGGGAAAGTATTTGAATAACAACCGGCTTCAATCCCACTGAGATCTCCTGAATATGATACGCTTCATTATGTTAAATATACAGGGTTGAAAATCCCCAAATGAGCGGTTTAAATATCTCACCGCTAAAGGAAAGTGGCAGCTGTCTCACCACCACAGACTGTCATGTTGGATTACCATTCAGCGGACCTTTTGTTTCTTTTAGGGTCCCACTTTGCTTTGCATCCCTTCAAAAGCTGAGCCCAACGTTAAACTGATCATCTGCTATTAATTACATTTATATAACACCGGCGCAAAATCTTCAGGCTCGCTCCACAAACCACCAGCTGAGGAGCACTTTTCTACACATGCCGTGTGCCCGGCCTGCTCCCCTGCACGTGTCTTCCCCGACACGATTAATGAGGCCTGCTGGGTGGAATGAGCGAGAAAATCAGCTCATGGCTTCCCCGTGAGGTTTCACAGAGCGTCCGGCCCTGGGTGGTAGAGAAAGCCCCCCGCAACTGAAATAAACCCCTGTTATTATTAATTATTATTATTTATAAGACTACAGCGGAGTGAGGAACGGATTTGAGAAAGATGGCAGGCATGACAGAGGACACGAGGGAGGCACAGAGGGCAGTTCTGCTTCCTGTCTGCTGGGTGTCTCTGGGCTGTGGTCAGAGGCAGGAGAGCCAGAGCATATGGAGCCCATTTGCCTGTCCGGGCTGATCAGGACCTGGCGGCCCGTGGAGAGAGACGTTCCGGTCCGAACACGCGTCGGACATTAGGGGTCCACAAACTGTACTTTTACACAGCAGCCCTGGGCTTAGCAAACCCAGTAAACACATTGTGAAGGACACTCACTCGCAGCACCAACATGTGCACTTTAACAGGTCAACAAGGAACAAATGAGCTCAGAAAGCAAACATGCCATGAATTGACGACCGCAGCAGGAAATGCATTCAATCGATCTGGATCACAAGAGACCTCCAGTTACGTGCCTTAAAATCAGAACCGTGAACTTTGGAAATCAGCAAAACCCTGTGAGCCAACGAGACTTTTATAATCTCTCTCTGTGTTATCGGGTCACCGGTGGCAGAGCTGATTAGAAGCTGAGCGTGAAAAGCAGGTGTGCCAGAGGATCTGGTATTCACACATGGTGCAGTGCAGTCTGACTGTTTGTTTTACATCAACACCAATAAGAACAGTTACTCATCATGTGGACGAGTGTTTTATGAACCGTCAAGAGACCAAGTTCTGCTTTCAGTCCAATGACACACAGGCATCTTTATGACATTTGGCCAAATGCAATGTGAATCATTGCGTGTTCTACATCGTTAAGAGTCAATGAGGATGATGTCATTGTGAACTGAGTGCTCGTGACTTGGATACATCGTGGTGTTTCATTGCTGCCTTCCACTCAGGATGGTATTGTGTGTTTCTTTTGATCCATGCGGGTTTTTTGTGGACCAACTGCTACGCTTATAAAGACGGGAGTGAAATGTACCAAGGACTTGTACCAGGGGAGTTGTGGTTACACTCATCAACCTCCTTTGTTTTGATTTCTTTGTTTATGGGCATTTGATGCAGCGGAGGCATGTGACGATGTGCGTCATGATTTGTGGGGATTGAGGGGCATTTCAAGAAAAATACTCCTCCTTGACCACCCGCGCAGAGGAAGGAAGACCGTTTCGGTTAGTTTGAATTAGTTTCTGTCGAGTTTGAATGAATTGGGTTTTACGACGCTCCACCGCTCGAACACTTCGCCCAGCTAATAACACGAGAGCTGGCACGCACTGCGAAGATGGAAAAGAGCCGCACTGAACGTGCAACACATATTTACCGGCGTCAGGGATAGTCGCATACATTATACAATTCATTTGATTAAAGTTAATTACTTCTAAAATCATGGCTTATCCCTCGTCTCCATCAGCATTTATAGTACCAGATGTTTTTGTGTTTTTATATTCTGATAAGCCAGCTCTCCTACCTCCACCTCCAAAACACCTAATGTCATTTATATCATTACTTCTTTGCTTCAATCTAATGTATTTCCCTTCAGGTTTTTTCATACACAATTAAGGTTTAGTAGAGGAACGGGATCATGGAAACGTACCAAAAGTCAAACTCTCCATGTTCTTCCTCTGCTTTAAATATTGTCTTATTTGTCTGTTTATTACATTCGGTATTGTGCGTGTTTCTCACCTGTGTAGTGATGTCCCAGCCGTCCTCCAGGCTCAGGAGAACTGATGAGCCGCTGTCCAGAAGCTCCACCAGAATCAGGGCCAGCTGCAGGACCTTGTGAAGCTGTGGGAGATCAACATATGTGCATTTGAACACAAAGACCCCCCCCCCACGCACACACACACACACTTCATTCTCCCTGTGCATATGATACCATTGGATATCATTAGAAAATGCAAAGTCAGTGTTGTTTGTGTCTTTCTTTACCTGCAGGATCCATTCAGAGTCTCCCAAGGCTTTGTGGAAGGAATCCTCGGAGTCGGCCGAGGTGGCGCTGGGAGCGCAGGCTCTCAGCAGCTTTTTAAAAGAGGCTTTCACTTGCCGGGTGTCGACAAAGTCCACCGGCACCAGTTCACAGTTCAGAGAAGAGTCCACTCTGAGGCCCTGCCAAACACAGAAAGATATCAAACATGTAAGTATATGTTATCACGGTAAGTGAGTTAGTATTAAAACTGCTTTCTAGGGTTTAGGTTGGATACAAAGTCCCCAGTCAGACTTGAACCGTGAGTACATGGTAAGTGTTTAACACCTACAGTGCCCGAAAGCTATATGGGACATTTTGAGGCCCTACTTGGTGGTGAATTATTGGACTGTACTACATTGAGAGGCGATGTGTTTTTTTTTGAACTCATTTACACTAAAAGGAAACACAAAAGTGCTGAAAAAATTATCAAAATCATATTTGAAGTGTTTGGTGAAAGTGTTTGAAATATACAAAATACCTCTGTATAACATGTGGTCCAGTACAACACGACCATCAACTACGACCGTAAGGCTGAAGCATACATTAGCATGTCACACAGTTTATGAATAAATCATCACATCACCAAAGTAGACTCCATGAACATTTGGATTGGATCGCATTTGACGGTGCAGGTCTACAGACCTAATAAATTGGACACTGTGGTTCAATTAAAGACTAAATGTCCTCCCCGCCACCACAGAGGAGCTTCCTTTTCGTTCTCACCCTGAGATGGGACTTCTCTCCAAAGACGTAGAGGGTGGCTTGCCGTTTCAGGAGCTGCGCCTGCAGACTGCTGCTCCCTGCGGGGGGCGCCAGATCCTTCCCTGCTAGTCTGGCGCCCACGTCTGCTGTCAACGGGTGATGGCCGAGTCGGCTGCTGGAGCGCAGGCTCGCCCACATGCCTGCAAACACACGAATGCAAGCAAAAGTCACACACATACATACATACACACACACATACATACATACACAGATACACACGCACGCAGGAGCCGGTCTGTTGATATACACATGCTGTCAAACAAACTAAGACTTCATGATGAACAACACATGACATGCGGACGAGCTTTACGTGCGACAGGGATTATGCCATTCTCTCCGTCCACCAACAAAGCAGTTGCCTCTGCGATTCTGTGTGTGTTGAGATATTAGAAGCAGAAGTAGTTGGAATTTAAGAAGTCAACAAGTCTAGAAGCACATTTCTCTGAAAACCAGCATGCAATGCCTTCCAAACAGCATGAATCACAATCAGGAGGGAGATGATTTTTCACAGTAATTACTTTCAGGAGTTGCATTTGTACGAAATATTTGTATTAAAATGCAGACAGATATCATAAGATCCTTGGGGAATGTTTTTTAAATGCTATCTGGAACACCTTTCACAGATATAATCAATAACATAACTGTTTATAGCTGATTGAAGCTCAACAAGACTGCCGCTACCTGATATGACTCAGAGAAAAACAGGCAATAAAGACACACAATAACAAAGCTTTTATATGATTTTTTATGAGAATATTAATCGACTACTATTTGCTTTGGGTCAAATTACAGAACGCTGGAGTCTGTCTTCAGTAGACCACAAGCTCAAAGCCTCATGACTTGTCTGCCATGACCAACGGCATCCTCTCCCCGTCAGTCGGGCTCGGCTTGTTACTAACCACCAGTTAGTTAACTCTGCCCCGCCAACGCAGTAACAATGAACAGGCCACATTAGAGCAGCCACTTTGGCTTGTGAAAAACCACAGCTCCCAGAAGAGCCCTCACAAAGTCAGACGTGATTAGAACTACGTCTCACAGGGTTTGAAGCGCGGTGAAGTGACCTGGTTAGTGAGCTCTTGTGCCGGTTAGAAAGAAAGGAAGGAGGCATGGACGATGCGTTAGAAAGATAATGAGCGCTAGCAGGGGAAGGAGACAGTGTGACTCTACCTTGATGCTGGATTCTTTCCTTACTGGCAGGTTTTTGGTTTGAGTGAGTGAAAAGTTTATCTCTGTACTCAAGCACTGGGCGGTTGTTTGTACGGGAGGTAAAGAGAAAAGATGAGGGCAGGGAAAGAGGCATGAAAAAAATAAATCACGTCAACATCATACGGACATCACCACCGGCTCTACCAACCATATCAGAGACATGCAAATGAAGAGTTGAGACTGGGCCACATTAAGTTATCTTTCAATGATCAAGAGAATGATTGTCATAGCATGCATGAATATGTGTGTCCAAGGTTATGATTGATGGTATGAAAATAAAGACTTTGTTTCGATGAGACACATTCTGTATCTGTAATAGTTGCACCGGGCTGCAGTCAGTTTGTTCTCTCCTCAGCGAGAGAGATGTTACCAGAGGTTGACGAGGAATTGGCTTTACTGACATGGATCCGCAGGTGTCAGTTTTATATGGAAAACTCTTTAAGAACAGGCAAACAAATAGAATCTATCTCTTTTCATTTCCAAAAAAGTTTGTCATATGCCTCCATCAGCATTATTAATAAGATTAATTCGTCTTTGCTAAGATACTGATTTTTTTATTTTTGAACTGTAGAAACATTTCTCCAATATCCCATATGTTCTGACTTTAGTAATCTCAAATGAATCAAATCTGTGGCACTTTCTTAGGTAATCTGGCAAAAAAACCAGTGATAATCCTGCACTTTATATACAGTCATTATTACTGGACAGTTATGCAGTTAATTAATGAAGTAGTCTCCATTTAACAATATAATTTAATCCGCCAGGTTTATGCTCTTTTGCCAGAAACACGGCAGTGAGTTGCTGTTATACTTTAAAGGATTACCAGAGTTACTAAAGTGTATACTGTAGATACTTTCACTTTGGGCACCAAGGCGCAATTATTTACATTATTTTCAGCATTTATTTAAAGTTTTTGGACTGAAAGAAAAATGACTGTAAATACACTTGTTGTATTTAGTTTATTTAGAAACTACTACTTTGTCTCACTCTTGCTCTTTAATACTTTTACAATCTTTATACTATAAGATTCCAGTATTTTCACAACTATTCATTCTAATCATGTTTTCTCACATTCAGGCATCATTGGCTTGGTAATATAGCTACAAACATTACAATTAGAGTCTGCATTCATTGTGGAGAAAGTAAATTTTTTAGAAATATTGAGCTGAAAATCTCCATCAACAGTTGTAATGAATTTAAGCATCAAAAATCTCACCCATTCTTATAAATGTACCCAACTTTCTAAAATCACAGTAATATAATCTTTTACAAGATGAGTGCTCCTTCACTTCTATCTGAATCCTTCCAGAATGTCTTTGCTTTAGTTTCATAGTTTCGTCTTCAGGAGTGTGATTTTAGTGCAACAAAGCATTCACTCATTGGGAGAACACGTGTGGACAAAAGAGAACGGGCAGAACATCTGGGATAACCCGGAGCGCTGACACGCAAACCTCATTAAACTATTATGATTATCCAATATGTGAGTGAAATTAATAAGGCCCCGCGACGCTAAAACACATTCATAACTCAGCTTCTGGAGTTTCATATTTCATCTGGCATCTGGCGGTAGGAAACAGAGAACAACACTCACCTCCTCTGGTAAAGCTGCTTGAGAATGGGAGCTCTAAATGGACAGGAGCCATCTTTGGTATCCTGGATGTCCTCCTGTCACTGCCTGAGGACAAAACATTTGCACAATACATTACAGCAAGTGTCAGTGTGCAGGAAGGTGTGTTTTCATTCAGTGTGAGCCCCAAATCCAGCAAGACAAGATGACAGATGTGCACTGCCTTCTACAAGCAAAACAAAAGTCATTGCAATGATACGTTATGCCTTCGGACTTAGTTTGCACTGCAGAATTGAGCTCAATCCAATTTTCCCATTAAGAACCCTAAACATTAAACACAAGATGCATGCTGGTAAAATGAGTATGTGTGTGTGTGTGTGTGTGTGTGTGTGTGTGTGTGTACGTGCTTGTGTTTGAGCATCCTGGACACAGCTTCAGTCTAGTCAGAGGAGATGAATGGGCAGTGACCCCAGGTTGTCCTTCGATTCTTATATAACCTTTAATTGTACAAATATCCTTCCAATTGTTGCCGAATGTGACACACACACACACACACACACACACACAGAGAGATAAGTTGGTGGAAAATAGCTGTGGACCCGTGCAAACACAAAAGGGAAGAGAGTGATTGCCTGATGGCAGAGAAAAAACAGAGCCGGAGTGAACAAAAATAAAGAGAGCAACTATGCAGTTTTTCTCTTTATCAGAAGAAATGAACTCGTGGCCTCTCGTCCCTCGCAAACAAACTACTTTTTTCCCACGGTAGAGCAAACGCCACCGCACAGTCAATTGAAGACAGGTAGGGCTGCAGCCGGTCAGATGGCGTAGCTTTGGTTTGAGGGCACTATTAATCAACAATATGTAGTTATCCGACATGATATGTGTAGTTATCTGACGTGAGGTATCCACCTCCGTTTGCTTTGTTACTGAACAAGTTGTATTTTTTTTAGATGTTAGAAACGATCAAATATGGTAACTTCCACATGACATGAAGGTAAATCAGCCAACGCTGGCGAGGAACGTGTGTGTGTGCACTATGACGTGTCAAATGCAGGAGCACTAAATAACATTGACGGCTGTATTCCATTAAGGTGTTGGAGCATCAGTGGCTTGCTACTGCGCAGACTCAATGTCGTGGGACATCGAAAGGGAAAGGAGCCTTTTTAATGTGCTACTTAAACCTGTGCTTTTCCTGTCTCCTGAAGTAAAATTGTCACGCTGACAACGGCATTATCAAAGGTCTAAAGACAAAAGTCACAACAACACAACACACATGACACAAATGTGTGTTGGTTTAGATATGAAGAGTCTATTATCTAGAAATATCCAAATAATTCCAGACACAGATCTAAATAGTCAAGTAGCAGAGATAAATGTGGTATAAAGCATAAATAAATGAAACTCCGATGTGGACCCAGAGGTTGGTGTACCTGGGGAGAGGCCTACGAGGGAGCGGTTGGAGGCGGTGTTGTTTCCGTTCATTTTGAAGTGAACAGGGATGGAGTTGAGGATGGCTTGCAGATACTTCTCTTGCTCGAGACTGCTGGACGACTCCGAGGAGGAGGCAGGAGCTAAAAGGCAGATGGCAACACTTTTGACTTGGAAAATAACGAGTTCATAAAAATGATCAAATCAGTTTGAATCAGTTTCATTGGCTAATCGAAACAAAACATGGCGAGCTATTTAGCTTTAGTTAGCCGTTACGCCAGGAGGTCAGCGTTCAGTAACATACTGATGGCACTAGATGTGTAAACGCTCACCTGTTGAGGAGGGGTTCTGCGACTTGAACAATCCCACCACACCCTTGCCGTGAAAGCCTCCCGAGCGGAGCAGCACGGCTTTAGTGCGAGGATGCTTCCAACACACAGCGGGCAGACGGTTGTGTCTGTAGCAGCGGGCTACTTTGTGGAGGCTGCTGTCCTGGACGGCCTGAGGAACCACCAACAGGCCTGGGTAACTGACGGAGAGAGGCAGAATGGACATTTTAAAACTAAATACAAGTTTTTAGAAAAAGGATTGTCTAGCACCAATAAACCCCTGTCAACGCCATTTGTAAATAAAAGATATATTACTGAATATACAGCCAAGCTCTGAAGTGGGATTATGGCTGTATTAGTCACGACATGTGTTTGAATTTGAATCCGTCTCAATTGATATGTCAAACATCTATCAGATAAAGGAGGACTCCCCACTGGCCTTTTGGGATATCAAGGCTTATAAAGCTTCTGGAAGGGCTATAAATCCTGGAGATTAATGTGCTCAGCACCACTGAGTGTCATCTGTGGACCAGCAGCGATCAGCAGGTTTCTCAACTCTTCTTTGATGCACGTCCAGCCGCACTGCAGAAACAATATTGACCTTTATCAGGGTTTCGGGCCTGTGAGTTGATACCTGCGGCAGACGGAGTAGAGTCTGTTCACGGCTGTGATCCTGAACTGCTCGCCTGACTTGGAGCGAGATGAGCTGGCAGGGATGGTGCCCAGGCCGAGTCGCTGGTAGTCACGGAAACAGGACTGCTCCACCAGCTGCTCCATGGTGGACTTCTCTGATGCTCGCAGAGTGCTGCTGGGCAGCGGCTCACCGTCGTCTGATACTGAAACACACGCATACATACAGGAGAATTGAGTTTGGTTTTCCACTTCCCTCAAACAGCTTTCACATGTGCCATTCCTCTCACTTGAAACATCATCATCTTCATTCCAGATCATCCTGCTGCCTCTGTCGTTCTTCTTCAGTGTGGTCTGGTTGCCACGGCCCATGGTGATCTTTCCGGCCCTCTTTGCTCCGTTGACAATAGTTTTGGACAGTGTTCTGTGAGGAGTGCAGGGCAGACAGCGATATCATGTCAAACAAACTGCAGAGGCATGTATTTATTATAGGGCTGTGAAACGATTAAAATTTTTAATCGGGTTAATCACAGATTTTTGTGGATTAATCATGATTAATCACATATTACCGATATTCTCGGTATATTTTGTGAGAACATAGAGATTTATGAGAAAAGACGGATATATACATTCATACATTATTCTATACAATGGTGCTGCAACTCAGCAGTTATTTAGCAGTTTTCTTCCATATGGAACATTAATACATCTTCATCCTAAACAGAATGTTTAACCCTCCTGTTGCCTTTCGGGTCAATTTGACCCCATTCAATGTTTAATGTCGGTGTTCTTTGGGGTCAATTTGACCCCAGGCTGTTTTTCACTAACCCTAAGAAATATCAACTTTTTTATTGATTTAAAGGGCTATTTAGGTAGTCAACAAACAAACATAAAGTACCTCACACTTAAACTTGGGAAGCAATATTAATTCTAATAATTTTCTGGAGGTTTTAATTAGTGGGGTCAAATTGACCCCGAGGGTAAAATATGTGAGTAAATGTAAAGGTAACAGGAGGGTTAAACAGAGCATGTTTCTCTTGTTTGTCAACCATTAACTCCACCATGATACAATCTAAAGGCCTCTAGTCTTCCTCTAGCAGCTGCTGAGGCAAACTGACTGTGTGGGTTTTCTTCATGAACTGGGCCGTGATGAAAGGGACGGCGGGGACACCGCTGCAAAGCTGAAACCTCACCGGCCCGGACAAGTGACTTTTTTTTTGCTCGGTCCCGATGCGCGCGCACGGAGCTCTGTGGCGCGAGACGGAGATCGATAAGTGTTAACGCAACGCGAAGAGACAGAAATGACATGCTGCTGTGGAGATACGATCAACAACAGACGTTTAGTTTAATAAAAGAACAAAGACGTGCTCTAGAGAACATGTCAGGGGGCGGGCCAATCTCTTTAATGTCATGCGATCTACCAACACTACGCCGCGATCGACTGGCAGGTCGCGATCGACGTGTTGAGACCCCTGATCTACAGGAAGTAAAAGTCGTAACAAGGTTTCCGGAGGTGAACCTGCGGAAGGATCATTACCGATGAACAGACCGTCTGCATGAGAGCGGACAGAGTTCAGATTGAAGTGGTGTATTGGAAGCTCATTTTGCAAGTGACTTTTTTTCGTCCCGACGACCAACAACAGACAGATTGGAAGCTCATTCTGCGCATGCGTTAAATGCGTAAAAAAAAAAAAACTAGTTAAACCTGTAATTGAATTAACTGAGTTAACGCGTTATTTTTCACAGCACTAATTTATTATGTACATTAATATCTCAGATGTCCCTTGAAATAGGTGATGTCGTCAAATAACGAGTGACAAACCTGAAGCCAGTGTTCCTCTCTTTTTGTTTTGGAAGAATTAGCTGAGGTGCCGTTTGTCCTGCAGCGAATGCAAAGCAGCTGAAGATGGACTGTGGGGAGCGAAGCCTCTGCAGGTGCTTTCTGAAAATCTCCACCATCTCTGAGCTCACCTCCTCATCAAAAGCCACCTTTAGCAGCTGCAAGAGATTTAGAGTGAAACTGATTATTTACCAACACATTGAAGATTTCATATTCACATTGGATTTGACCTCAGTTCAACCCAAGAACAATTTGGTGAGGCCATCTTCAAATGGAGGGAGTTGGTCAAACAGCCTACGTACATTTCCATCACACATACCAAGAGCATGGGCACTTTCATCATCCATGTCAGTAAAAAGACAGGAATGAACCATAAAAACTTTTACAGCAGTACATCTCAAGACAAACAACACATGCTTGGCTGAAAGAGGCTTTTCTCTTTGATTCTAAGAATCAAGTTTGTGTTATAAAACACAAGACAGTGGGGTCTCAGCAAGATGTGCCGCACAGATTGTTAATAATTATTTCAAGTGTGACGACAAATATATCTGTGAATCCTCTGTTAACCCAGTGAATTGTTTGTGATGTTTTTAGTTTTCTTTCTTTTAATCTAAAATCTATAACAAAGCCACATGAACTAAAACACACTGCATTGTGTCCACTCATCTATAGAAGATCTTTGGTAACATGTTTTCATACTAGACCAACAAAAGAGTCTCGTGAGTTTCACGTTTACCTGAAATGAAGCGGAGCGGAGCTGCAGGCCTTCCTGCATGTTCGGCTGCAGCTGGTTCTGGATGCTGATCTTCTTGTCTTTGGTCAGAGTGGACACTGGGAAAGCTCTGATCACTGCCTGCTCCCCCACTGGACGCATATAGAAACAAATGGTAAATGGACTTGTACTCCGATCACTCAAAGTGTTTAACACTACATGTCACTCACATCCATTCATACACTGATGGCCAGAGCAACCATACAAGGAGCCACCTGCTATCTAAGCATCCACACACCGATGGCACAGCTTTCGGAAGCAATTTGGGTGTGCAAGTGTCACATGGGCATGGACTAGAGGAGCCAGGGTTCAATCATCTTTATGAAGCATGACCAGCATTAACTTCTGAGCCGCAGTCGCCCAAAAAAGATCAGCATCGCATAAGAGCTCATTGATGCATCCTCTTACGGACACAACACACAGGATCACCTGCTAATAACTTAGTATTTAAAAATAAATATTGGATAGTTGACAAAAGAGAGGCGACAGTAGTGAGGGAAGAGAGATGGGGAATGACTTGAAACAAAAGTCATATGGCCGGACATGAAATGTAATGGTTGGTTTAGAAGGAACATTCAGTGATGAAGAGTATGTTTACCAGGGTACGGTATGCTGGCACTTGAGCAGAACAAGTTGGCTTTAACATAGGTTGGGACCTCGCTTTTAATACACATTTACAAATATATGTATTATATAAACATACAAAAATTATCTAAGAAATAAAAGAGTAATATTTCCTATAAGTGAGACCTAAAAGCATGTGTTGCCGTGGTTCAGTATTTACCCAGTGGGTCATGGGGGGTGCCTTTGAAAATGATGCGGTATGTGGTGAGAAAGAGGGCTCCCTCTGCTGGCAGGATGTGAGGGCCCCCCTGGAGACCCCCAGTGGCCCCCTCCCTGCCGTCAGGGTCCAGAAGCACCCGTAATCCCTCTGACACCAACTCCTCTCCAGGAAGCAGCGCGGGACGCAGAATTTTAGGCTGAAGGTATAAAAACAAAAAAACATTAAATGTGAGGACAGACCAATACCCACAAATTATACCTGTCTATGAAGTATGTCAGAGATTACATTTTGACACCGATTGTAAAGGGCTCTAGACTAGGATTACTCGGACTATTCAGTAAAGAAATGTGCTTCAGAAAATCCCCCAAAAAATATAAAATCAAGACATCATTATAATGTTAAGTCACAGCACCACATTCAATAAAGTTTATTTTGTATAGCCTAAAATCACAAATAAAAAATTAGCCTCAGAGGGCTTTATAATCTGTACACGTACATCATCCCTGTCCCAGGACCTCACACATGACCGTGTTGGACGTATCTAAGAATCACATGCTCTTCATCATCAAAAGCGCACACCCACACACTGACCATTAGATTGCAATCTAAAAGAACTAAACCAATTCATGCTCTCTGTACAGACCAATTTGCTATTTCAACCCTCTGAAAATCCTCATGATCTGTTAACTAAATAAAAACAAACAAGTGGACACAGACTGACACAATGTGTTTCTACTTTTAGAATAAGGCTTATTAAGATGAACAGTTACTCAATTCATATCAGGGTTATTTCTCCCCCAGTGGGGCAGAGGATGCAGCACCACTCTGTGTCTCAAATGTCACCTCACACAATGTCAAAGACACAACAACCAACTGGCAGACAAATATAATGCACTCAAGGTTTACATCAAAATGGTATTTAATGTTAGGCTTTGCTTTACATTATTGTCAGCGATTACGTTTAGATGTTGAGTTTCAAACAGTAAATATCTTGCATACTACTATTACTTTTCAAATTCTTTATGGGTTTGGAATTGATTTTTAGTTTTCAAAGAAGTTCACGATGAAAGAAACATCAAAGGGACAGCTGTATCTATTGTATGACCTGTAGACAACAACAGTCAAGTCCGCACCTTGTGTTGCTTCTGGCCTCACAATTCCTCTGTCACAAATATGAATAAAGGACATTAGATCATTCACAGCCTTTCCCATTAAGGCCACAGCCAACCTGGGGGGGTTGAGGTCTGGCCAGGAGCTTCTTAAATGAGTCTTTGAATGGACGGCCGGACCAAGAAAAGTCCCTGTGCACCTTTGTGTTGAACCTACCACGACTACCAGCATTCAGACGTGTCATAAAACCAGACTCAGAGGTGTTTATACCCTTTTTAGTATTTTCTGGCAGTCCAACACATAAACATGTGAGAGATTAGCTGCACAAAGTACCACAGGCAATCTGCCCAGACTGCTCACCACGGTCTCCAGGTTGCTCCCGAAGCAGTACTGGCATGGCGTATATACTTGTAAATACTTGTAAATACTTGTAAATACCCTGAAGTTGTTCTGAAGAAGAACCTAGTGCCGTCAATGCCTCTGGTATCGCCGAAACTGCTGCATCAGGTTTCAGGTATTCTTTTCACAGCAATGTAAAATACATATAAGGGAATTATGACCCATTTCCGTTTTTTTACGCACTGGTATTAGATCAGTACTTAGTACCGGCCAATACGCAGGTTCAGGTATTGTGATCAGTATCGAGAAGGAAAAAAATGATATGGAATTATCTCCAATCTGAACTGTACATACAACTGAAGTCCCAGCAGCCAAGAATAGAGCAACGCTCACCTTTTGAATGGGAGGTAACCTCCTGCTCTCTCTGTGAACTGCCTCCAGAGCCTCCATCTGCATGGCAACGATGCCTGTGGGTCACACGTCGGGGTCAGCCACCATATGTGCGTACACAAGTGCCCACACAGAGTTGGTACGGAGAAACGCATGCATGTCCACACGTTCTTACAACCAGAGGCTGTAGTTACAGATTTTAAGGCCAAAGGTCAGGAGTTGATCAGCTCAGGAGCCTCTGTTGCTGCTGGCCTGAGCTGAGAATACACACGTCGGCGTAAAGCTGCAGGGATTAGTGTGGGCGCTGTACCTGGGATCATGCTGTGCAGGCTCTTGATGTGTTCCTGGGTTACTCCGCTCTCTGTGCACACCTTGTCGATGAAGCGGGCAACGAACCGGACCACAGAGTTGACCACGTCGCTGTTCTCAGAGTCCTCAAACCCGCTTTCTGTGTCAAAGCTTTCTGCAACGCTTCCGGCGATGCTGTAAAACACGCAGGATGACGCAATGAAAATGAGCCGAGAAGAATGTTTCGCATGAGAAGCTGATGGAACCTTCCCTTTGGATTCATAGTTATTGATGAGAACCAAATGTCTTGGGGGGGGGGAAATATGAGACAATTTCCTCACAAACAATCCTTGGCTTCAGCGTTTCTGTTTTCTTATTAGAAATAAAAACAAAACACTGATTAAATAGAAACATTGTGTTCAAAACACATTTTCTATAAAGCTCAAATACCGTACATAACAACAAATTAATAACAAAGTGTAACATTTTGAGCAACAATGTTTTTTGGGTTGATCGTCTTCCAATTCTAAGAAAAGACATACATGGGGGATCTTCATCAGATATAAATCACTTCCAGTGCTCTTGTGTTTGGTTCGGGGGAGAACAGTGTGTCCCCATTGAAGACTGCCCGAGGGTTTTAAACTTCCGAATGGAAGTAAATGAGCCTCACTCTGTTTTGCAGTAGTGATGTAAACCCACGGGATGGATGTGGGCCGGAAACAGGAGAGGTACTGCGTTCCATTTGGCTTACCGGTAATAGGAAAGTATCATGTAGACTGTGGCTGAGCCACATCTGCCCACATACCAATCATCACTTTATTAGAAGAGGAACACATACTCCCCAATCACGAAACCTTACCTCGGAGTTTCCTCCAGACACGCCTGATCGTTCTACCGGACGAATACTGAACAAGCCAAAAATATGTTCTCGTCCACTCGGTTCGACTTTAGTGTACGGTAAAGACACGTGGAAGAAAATCAGTTGATTGCAGTCTTTCTCCACCGGACATGGCTGGACAGAGCCTTCTTCATAGTTCCCCCTCCCCTCCCTCTGGAACTCTCTCCCCAAACTCTTCCCAGACCACACTGACCTTTCTTTATTCAAATCCCAAATCAAAACCCACCTCCTCAGAACTGCTTTTAATGTGCGGTTGTGTGATCCGTTTTAATTGTGTAGCTCTTTTATGATGATTCTAATGTTTGTAATGTGACTGAGTATTTTAGAAAAGCGCTATATAAATCAAATGTATTATCACTCAGACCGTGAAGCTTCATGCCGACCTGTTTGTGACGATGCTGTTGCTGCCGCTCTCCCAGTCGGCGACGGGGGCGTTGCGGAGCAGCTTGATCTTCTTGCTGGTGTCCAAAGGAACGAGCAGGTACACCATGAGGCTGGCGTAGTGGATGGCCTGGCTGAACACGGTGCTCTCCTCATTCGTCACCAACTCATGCTGCTTCTCCTTGCTCAGGCCGGGCCATAAACGCAGCTGCATTGCTGCCAAGGCCATTGCCGTGTGCTCCTCATCGCTGCCCGCTGCAGACTCGGGGCTGCTCGCATCCTGGAGGAGAGGTCAGCGCAAACGGTTTGAGTTTGACACATTTCTTTAAGGTCCGACACCCCATAATGCAGTCGTGGCTGATGAGTGTGGCAAACAGTTCAACAAGAGGATGATTTTCCCCGTAAATGTTTTGTTACTTGAATACTTTGGAAAATTATTTCTGATTAACAAACACAATAAGTATCCATCCGTCCATTTAGGACCAGGTTTATCTCTTTCAATGTCACGTCCAAAGCAGTCCAGAACCCAAAGAGATTTAGTTTATTATAACAAGAAGAACATCAGCTATTAAAAAGCAGGACATAAGACATTTTCTGAGGTTCAATCTTTCCATCTCTCATTAGAGTTCAATACCGTGGGTTTAAACATATTTCATATAATCTTCCACTGTCTTACCTTTAGCCTGGCAGTGATGCAGTCGTTCCCCTCTGGGGTGTTAAGATAAAGAGCTCGGATCTGACTCTGGACCTCGCTGTAGAAAGTGGCCTCCCAGAACTGCTGGTTGGCCCAGATGGGATGGTCCTGAATGCAGGTGTAGGCAAACTGGTTCACCCCGGCAGCCAATTTCTGCAAGACAAGACATATTCCATAGTTCACTCTGCCTTTGTGTTGCGGGACATCAAAACTCTGCATGCTCATTTGAATGTGCCAACCTCAATTAAAATTTAACATGCGTAACCTCGTCAACAACCCCAGTCAAACCGAACACATGCAACACGGCCAAACTACAGAACCACAATTTAGGGAAAAGTGTACAACATATAATTTCCATTTGACAAAACTGTATAATATTTCACTCAGTGTACACATCTTTATCTTTGTTGGAGAGTTGATTGTGAACTTAAAAATACTAAAGATATGTTTCTTAAACAGTATGTTCAGGGGTTAAGCCTTTTACATCCTATCATAATAGTCTCTCTTATATTAAATGTATTTCTCCTGACAGCTGCTCCTGTCTAACATCAACATATCCTCTGCCTGCAATATGCATGTTCAGTCCTGGGTTGCCAACTGCGTCGTAATCGCTCTGGTTGTGGGCAGTCAGACACGTTTATTTGTCATTGGGTATTTGCATCAAGAAGGAATTTGGGCTGCAGCGAGTGCCTCTTGAAAAAAAACAATAAACACACACATAGTCACCCGTGGGCTTCAATGTGAAATCAATCATTTCTCGGTAGTCGTAACATTTTAATAGATAACAACCCTAACAGAGCAACGGACCGCCTCTATTTCCTTCTGTTTTTGGATGTATTTGGAAGCGGTGCTGTTGTTGCATTAGTGCGGGCTGAAGAGTAAAGCACCTGCTGCTGGCAAAAACAGCTACGAGAGAGCACACACCATACAGTGCTCAGCTAAAGGCAGTAATGCTGACCCATTCTGTCAACTACAGGTGTGAAGAAAGAACAACTTTCACCAACTGGCCATCTCCCAGAACAGTCTCACGACCAGGAGTAAGCTCAAGCCGGTTATTTAAATAGCTTCTAATTTCTCTTCCCAGAGCCTGACAATACAGTGATTTCCATTATCACTCCACAGTTTTCCTTTGAAGGATGAGAAGTAGAGCGGTCACTGTAATTGCAACAGACAGAATGAAAACAGCTCTATTCCCAGTGTGATGGGCCAGAGGCCAAGAGAGAGGAGAGCTGGGAGGACAGAGAGCAGATAAGACTCAATCGTTCTTCAGTGTGATTCAGACATATTTAGCTTTTCACATTTTCACCAGAATTGATCATAAACATGGAAATAATTTAGGAAAAAAATAGGGAAATGAAATGTCTCATTACACAAATTCTGAAGCAGGCAGATTACAAAAATGAGAAATGTTACACTGGTGTAAAGAAATACACGAGTATATCCAGAGGACGAGTGACAGAGGACAACAAGAAAAGGAATGTGAGACAATACATTTGAAGGTTTTAAAGCTATAAAAATAGAAAAAAAAATGTCCCCCCTAGAATATAGATAATAACTCCCCAAAAAAATGGCATTCTAAAAACCAACACCGATTACATTTAAATGTTGACACCCTACACACGATCGTTAATTTATTTTGAGGTCGACACCAAAATTCTGACAAGACGACGGCACTTTCAAATCAGTAGTGCAGTTCAGAGACACTCGTGCCAGAGCGCAGTTACGCTAAATCATGTGGCAACATATGGATGGGAGCTGTTTTAGATAAACTGTTCTCTCCCAGAAATAGAGAAGATTACACTTTGCTATCATCAGAGGAACCAAACATACCAACATAAATTGAGGAATTGGGAATCAGGCCAGAAAAACGCTGGATGACAAATCTACTGTAGCTCCAAATGTTTTGAAGAGAGGCTATAATGTGACCGACTCTGGGCCGGACTGGGGAACACATGGTCGACTGACGGACTGACGGAATGGAGACATGCACGAAACAAGACTGTAAATAAATGGTGACAAGTACAGTAATAATACGTTGTTGAAGTCCTTTGGGTAGTTATGGTAATACCTATCTGTCCCGGGAGTGTGCTACGTGTCTTGCAGCAGATGTTGTGTGGGTGTGTGTGTGTGTGTTTGTGTAGGGGGTTGGGGGGGTTGTGTGATTTGTCTATGCTGTCTATACTCAGCCCGTCTGTTCTTTTTTGACTTGTCAGATACGTGCAGGTCATTTTGACCGAGGTCATCTCTACCCAATATGATAATACGCAGAGCTTAAAGAGACATCCACAAGACAGATGCGCAAGGAGTAGGACAGAGAAGGAGGGGAGCAGAGCACAGGAAAGGGAGGAGTAAAGGAAGGTGAGAAGTGAAGATGAAGGGGAAGGAGGGAGTACAGCGCTATCCGACCCGTCTGGCCGTGTGACTATTGAAGAGAAGGAATGCAGCGCGTTAGAGGGAGAATGGGTTAAAAACAACCCGGAAACCACCGAGGGGAGACAGAAAGGAGAACATGCTGTGTCCAGGTCAAATAAATGAAGGTATCATTTAAACTCTGGGACATGATCCCAAGTTTCACACTATGATTGACTGCTGCCTCCAAACATCTGCTGGACAGCCATCCAGCATCACACGCTGATTGTGTCCCTCAGAGACGGTGCATGTCACGGTGGTATATGTCACTGAAGGGAGTGCACACTTATATTTAGACACAAAGTGTTGACTGCTGTGTCTGATATGTCACCAGACTTAGGGCCTTATTTACAATGTACTGGAAAAATGCATAGCATTCCTGAATCTTACATACAAAAACGGTCATTATTTCTGAACTATTCCTCTGTGGTTACGCATGCCTGACCTCTCCACAATCATCTCCTCATTTTTGCAATTCTATACTATATAATTCGAGTCTGTGTATTGTGAGGAAAACTCCTCGCATCCCGAAACTATGTATTCCCAGTCTTCCATCATGTAAAACAAACGGGGAAAAAACATGTTGACACGTTGAAAGTCAGACTAACAAACAGATCCGTCATGGCATCCATAGGCCACAACTGTGTAAAAACCCAATGTACGAGTCACATAAATGTTCCAAAACAAAGTAGACATAGATACGGGAACTCGAGAGCTGGACATTTCTGAGATGTAAAAGCAAGTACGTCATTTTCCTCACGAGGACATGGAGGTAAGCAGTTTGAGTGAGCAAGACGCTAAATCCCCCATGAATAAACTATGGCTGAAAGAATGCCAACAGTCAAGTGTTCTCCACCTGGAAGTTATCCAGAATGGAGTTTGGGTTTTTCTCTTGCTGCTGTATCCAATCTGTGTTGTCCCCGGGAGGAGGCATTTACCCCGGGACACATAAGAATGGAACAAGACATGTGGGACCGCAAAGGGCAGAATAACAACAGAACTAGACGTCAATGACACCAGTTCATCTCCTGATAAACCCACCCCTCGCTAGATAATGACTGCCAAAGGAACTGTCCACGCAGATTAGAACAACATGTAAAACCTGCAACAAAGGGCCACTGTACAAAGGTTGTGTGGCATTTAGATAAACTTTACCTGCCCAGACCGAATGACACCAACCGTGCACAAAAGATATTTTGCATATCAGTTCCCCCCTTCCTTCTATCTGAAATATGAACACACATCTATCAAATACTGTCCCAGAAATGTTTCAGTTTGGGCACAACATCCAAGAAGGGTCAAGCAGAGGGGGAAGTAAAACAAATAAATATCAAATGTGGGTCAATGTTATAAACTGTTTTGTGTCAACATGGGGCCACAAATAAAACCAAACACTGTCCGTCTCCATTCAACAGATTCTGGGAGCAGATGGTTGCAGTCCGAGGGGAGCTTCCCACGTTCCCTGACTTTGGGGCCAGACTTTAGGCGATGGGGACCGTACCACTGGAAGTATGACCAGAGTGTGAGCTTGCCAAAGTCTGGCCAAGAATACCAAACAGGGACTTGACCAATGTCGGCCTCTTGAACTTGAACCAACAGTCTTCCATATGTGGTGCCTCGGTGTTTGGCATGCAATAGCATAACAGTGAACTAGAATTCCCTCCGACAACCAGTGATTGTAATTCAAGTGGTCTGAGAGAAAACTAGACTTCTCAACCCTCTTGACTGTTTTTAGGCTTTGAAAATCGAATGACGGCTGACGTTGGCCAATCGGCTGTCGTTCCAATGCAGATGTGCATGCATGGCTCTTTGGCAAAAGCTTGATTCGACAGCAGAATATCGTGCAGGAAAAGCTGCTATTCCAACCTTAAAAAATGGAGAGAAAATGTTGCTAATAATCTCTCTGAATCATCTCTGAAACACTGACGATATCTTAGCTCACTAGGGGGCCTAGAGTCCCATGACATCTCAAAGGGCTTTATCGGCTTACAGGCTTTGCAGCGAAAACAGGACAGTAGTTCACATAGAATTGGCGCTATATAGCGGGATCAGGATCACAGTTGGGATGATATTTTAAATGAATGACTAGTTCTCAAACAGGAAACACGGTTATGTGTGGGTCAATGATTTGATTCACAGCACACAGGGCATTTACAAGAAGCAAAACAATGGAACAATGGCACTGCAGGACAACCAGACCACCTCTAGACCCTTTGAGATGTTTAACTATAAATGTACCTATAAGTCCAACAAAGTTTATAACAGTGAGAGAGAAAACAGCCTTTCCTGGTCAAAGTTACAATGCCGTGTTCAATTTGTCTCACATTTTTTTCAATGACTTCCGCGGTCTGGTAAGATTTAAGCACAGGTTAACCCTTGTGTTGCCTTCGGGTCAATTTGACCCGATTCAATGTTTAATGTCGGTGTTCTTTCGGGAGTCAACAAACAAATATAAAGTACCTCACACTTAAACTTGGAAAACAATATTAATTCTAATAATTTTCTGGAGATTTTAATAGCTGGGGTCATATTGACCTCAAGGGTAAAATATGTTAGTAAATATAAAGGTAACAGGAGGGTGAAACATTGAATCGGGTCAAATTGACCTGAAGGCAACACAAGGGTTAATAAGTTGCTGTATAATGTATTCCCCACTGTTAGTAGAGCACAAAGCTACTGTAATGCATACGCAGTGGTTCAGAGGTCGTTCTATAAGTTCCATGTCTGTATAGAGCCGGATGTCGAGTGAGCGGCCTCTGAAAGATGAGATGGTTATTGGTGCTGAAGTGTCATATTGTTTTTTGCAAAAATCAAGGCATCCCATTTATTTTACCAAACTTGTAAGGTTGCATTTTGTAATACTCATGATGACAGCTGCTGGGATGCTCCAATACTGAGCTTTGTTTTCCTACATTTTCACTGTGTGATCTTTGTGCGACTAAAATAGAGATGACAGGATATTTTTGCCAGATTCCCTTCCGACGTCACTTTACTTGTCACCCTCTTGGCGAGGCAGAGCTCGAGCTTGTCACGAGTTCAATCACGAGGGAAAATTCTAAAAATATTCTTTCCTCTTATTAGCTGCCAATGCCAGACAAGAAAATCATTTATAATCAAAAATTGCTGTGCAGTGGTAAATTCCTCATGAAACGGACACAAATGATGGATCTGAAATCCTAAAGGCCCGAAAGAGAAACAAGAATAACAACATAAGTCTTATCTAGAATTGCATTAGCCTGTGGCATGTGAAGTGGATGAGTCATGTGGTGGGAGAGAGCGGGTCAGGTCCCAGTCCAGCCTATCAGTGTATGGCACTGGTACCCACCACAAAGCCGATGCGGCCGGTTGTGTCGGTCCCCATAGCAACAAGCAAGCTGTGGGGACATAGCCGTGGTGAACAATGCAGCTACCCCGTGTTGATGATGTGGTTTGGAAACCAAAGACCGTGGTCCGCCCTCTACACTCTGATGTCCACACTCAGAGATCAGCTCAGGAAGGTCAATGCGACCCTTTCTCTCACTCTCACCCTGCCTCCCACCTCCTCGGTTCATAACAGCCTTGTCCGGACTTTTTGGGGGGCGACAGAGATATTGATATTTGAGAGTTACAAAAATCAATATATGATTATCATCAGATTATTATAATTTTATTTTTACACAACCACAATTAAAGAAATGGGAAACCGATAAACCGTGTTGTTGTGGATGTTGTGCGTTTACAAATCGCAACCAACGAATTCTATTCGATCTGGCTTTAAAGCTTTATGTTACATTTTTTTAATGTTATTTGGTCAAAAACGGAGTGATGAGAGTCATTTCAGCAGCTCAGTGAGCATGTGTGAAAATGAAAAACATATTTATAGGGTGTGTACACAGCCACACGACCGGGCGCTGGTGTGTATGCATAATGATGACAATATGACAAACAGTAGCATTGAACCAAACTTGCATACGTCCTAGTTTTTTATTATTATTTGACTCACCCTGTAAAAAGCTGTTGACAGGGGCAGCAGTGCAGCAGCCACGGTGTACTCCTCCGCGCTGGAGCAGTCCTGTGGGTCAAACAACGGGGGAGACATTAGAGCAGAGCAGCGCACAGCAGGAGAAATGTTACACAGCACTGCTAAAACATTTTTTCCACTGGAGCCCCAAAACAAGAAGCACACGTTTTCAGAGAGGTCAGACACTCCGAGGGCTAAAGAAACAATTTTGATAACCTAAAAGATCACTGGGGGCCAAACACGCCATCTTCAACGAAGGTAACTTCCTGTTTCATAGAGACACTCCGGCCCTGTTGAATATCAGGTCAATGCTACAAAAATAAAATAAAAAGTCTGCCTCAACCTCTGCTCCAATATTAGGACATATGCTTTCAATAGCTTTTTATTATCTCTGCCTTGACACAACTGTCAGAGCCTTCCAGCGTCCAATTTATTGGTAATTTTATGTTTTTCATTCTTGAACTAGATTGCTTTACAAGCCTTTTACAATCAGCACTGGATACAAAAAATGCGTTTTTCCAGTGGCATGCTGTGTCCATTTATCAAGAAGGCATGACTAGACACAAAGCAAATGTATTCCTTTTTCTATTTAAATCAGGGAATAGTATAAATATTCCCTCCTCGACATTTTACACATCATGCTGAAGTGTCTAAGTATTATGGATTCTTTCAGGTCAAAGAGGCGACGCTTAGTGGTGCTTTCATGAGAATGGTATTAAGATAAATAGCAAATAAAGAGGCTTAGAGTGGGGGACTTAGGGGCCCAAACTAAACCTCTCGTAGAGATAGCAAAGAACGTTGACAACAGGAAAATAAGAGAAAAGGACGCGAGTTGGATTGAAAAGTATTCACAGGAAATTGGTACTTATCTCTGGAAATTAGAACAGCCAGAGGAAACTTGATTTGACCCGGGGCTGCACCTCATCACCCTCAGTGGGACCTCACATCTCCAGAAAATGTTTAACTAACACACGTTTCTCTCTTTTTATGCCTTCAATTCTATTCGAAACCTTCTAAAACTATGCAACATACTATAAGCGTCTTATCCGAGTCGTACTTTTGGCAGGAGAGATAGAGAGAAGAATGCTGCACTTTCTGATAGCGGTCTTTGATGGGGGCCTCTGTTACCGCCAGTCCTCCCTCCCACAAAAACACACGCAAGAATGTAAAGAGTGGAGAAAATGCAAAACACAAGTTCCACGGCGACACATGAAAGCCTGGGCCCCCCCGTCGACTGAGCAACATAGTTTCTGTTTTATTATTCTTGTCGCTGGTGTTTCTCTTTGCAGTTATTTGGGCTGCAGTGAAATGTTCCAGCCTGGAGCGGCACCAAAGCATTGTTTACCAGCAACCCTAACAATGCTGCAGGTCACACCAGTTCATGGACCCCGGTCAAAATAGAACAACAAGTGGAAAAGCGCAGGCAGAAATGCGTGAATAATTAACAAACCAGTATTATTAAAAAAAGAAAGGAAAAAAAGAGTGAAGTTCAGCGATGCATGTCAACGGTTCTTTGCAACAGAAACTTGGTGAAAATGCCAAAGTCATGCTTCAGATGAAGAACAGCTTCGTCCAGAGGCTGCACCAACACCATATATCTAATATAAAGTATTTACTATCAGGTGTACTTAAACTCCACTTATTATCAGCTACATACCTCCACCTTAATCTCTCGTTCGCAGTCAGAGAGGCAAAGTGAAAGCACAAAATAATTGGAGGTCAACTACTGTAACTAAGCAAACAGATAAGCAGTGAAACCTGCAGCAGGTCTGAGATAAGACTGAATGAAAAGTGAAACCTGAGCGGAGCGGTTTCTAGTCGATTGGCATTACATATAAAACTTGATTAGGTATTGTATTTCTACTTTTTCTGACTCAATCATTGTCAGAGCTAAATAGAGCCAAATGGGAACATTTTAGAAAGGCTTTTTGGGGGATTTCAATCATGGAGTGAGAGGAGGGCATCGTGTGTCCCCACATTTGTGTTTGCGAGGACACCCTGCCGACTTCCTTTCCCCCTTTTATTATTTACTGTAAGTCTCACCATATTCCGCCTCATTCTTGAAGCTGAGCCATGATGGCAATGATGACTAACATAGCTATTCTGTCTCATGACACGTATACAGCCAGAACAAACAAGAAGCACGTGACAAAACACTGGAGGATGTGAGCAAAAAGCAGCTTCCTGTGTCCCAAACAAGTCAGAACTTACCAGGAAAGCATATAAATGAACCGGCACTTACGCCATTCTTTAATCAGATTTGTGTGGCAGTGGACAAAAAAATGTCTAAGCTGAGAGACTATCCATGTTAAAAGCCCTCGGGGAGGAACCGAGAGTACAGACGAGGTTGGTCGCGCTCCGGTTCATTAGCTCGCAGTTCTGCAATTCAGACACGTCAGTCAGATAAAGAGCCTCGTATCCTCCAGCCACATCTGTGAGTACTGCACGCTCTAGCACATAAGACGGTCAAGCTCATGCCGAAATCATGGGCTCCGTGCCGCTGTGGACCTCCCGCCCTAATCCCTTTCATAGTTAACTGCCAGTCAGAGTTTGTTTTTGAGCATCATGAGGCCCTCGGCCATGAGACAGCGGAGCGCAGAGGGCTCATAATCCTATCCGACAGGAAATGGTTGGGATGCCAGGATACATCCACAGCAGGACTCATTCCCCCACATGGTTTGCGCAACGTTCACTTCTAGAAGCTGCAGCACTGACCAGTGCTCACTCACACACTCACACTGTGTGTGTGTGTGTGTGTGTCCAATTAACTCAAAAACCCTAATGAGGGTAAGGATAAGGACAGAACACAGGTGTTTAAATGCTTCTCTTTAAACTGCTTCTAAACATATCAACTCATTCCAGAGAAGGTATAACACATTTTTGTATCCACTACAAAAACACGAAGAATAAACAAGCACTAAAAAGGTAGCAGCACCTCATTCTAAAGTCCTCACCTTTGGCCTAGTGGACATCTTTCTGACACGTACCACTTCCTGTTGCCGTGTCTCGCTGAGGACACTGATTGCAACCAGACGACAGAACCGTCACTTGGCCTGAAGTTAACAGTTGAACACTAAATGTTGCGATTAGCCTCATAACGATGATTTCATTCAAACTCAATGTGTCACATTAACATGGACGCCCACAATCCTAATGAGGCATCATGCTGTCATTTTACAAAAAGCAAGCAACATTTTTTACCGAGTATGTCACTTTGGCTTTTGTTAAAGGACCGAAGGACACAAACATGCACTTCAAGATTTCAAGATTTCAAGATTCAAGATTTCAAGATGTTTTATTTGTCACATACACACACACACACACACAATTGGCAAGTGTGTGCAAAAATGAAAGCAAAAATGGGCAACAACAAAGTGCAACAACACAAAACACAACAATTTAATATTTGTGTGTGTGTGTGTGTGTGTGTGTGTGTGTGTGTGTGTGTGTGTGTGTGTGTGTGTGCCTAAGAGGGGCAGTTGTGTGGGTCTATGTGGGGGTCCTGGTGGTCAACTCGATGTGTCTATTATGATATCTTGAATCCATGTTTAGATGACGACTCACTTTTCCACTTTTTATTGTCGAAATGTTTGTGTCAAAACAAAATGGCCAACTTTGGACCAATACCTAAAACTATATAAAATCAATCCGTTCCAACAGAAGCCAACACATCAAGATCTCATTTTTCCACACACTGGTTGCCTGGCAATCAGCAATGTTCACAAGAGTGTGACAATCACATTACAGTACGCAGCTTTGCATTAATTTAAACCAGAATACAAGTCTTGACAACTACTACAAACTACATAAGAGCAGCGCAGAGCTCATCTGTGCTTCTGGAAATCAAGCAAACCGACATCATGGGGCATAAAAGGGATGATGCAACACGCTTTTCTTTCCACGTCTTCCTGCATGCGTGGAAATAAATAAATAATTAAATTCAGTCAGTAGCTTTGCCAGGTCGAAGTTATAGTAGTGAAGCAAATGACACGTCAAATGACTTTGAATGTCCTTGGCTGAGGCAGATGCTGGGATTAATTGAATTTCTATCATTGTTTGAGGGGGGGGGGGGGGGGAGATGAATGGAATATAAAGTAACTCAATAAAAGTTGCACTCTTTGAGGACTGCTTAACAAGATAGAAATCTTTGGCAAGGGCTGATTCAAGGCAGTAAAACATGAGGCACGACCAATAAAGACCCGGCTGCTCTAGCTGAGTGAAGCCTCACTGACTCTTTATGAGCGGCACAAAAACACATTACTTACACACTTTGACAAGTAGCCGAGGCATGAGCACACCAGAAGGAAACAAACATGCTGGTCGATAAACAGCAAGCAAGTCAAAATGTGAAAATAAATGAAGAAAAAAGAAGCAGAAGAGGATGGACATGCCTGTTCTCTACATGTACGACTGTCCCGCTCACACATTGCTCATGTGAAACTAGGACCAATGACAACTCATAAAATATGGCATCTGCCATCTTTCAACAATATTCATGGTGCGTTCCTTTTTAAAATATATTATGTTATTAAGAATAACACAATAAGTATATTGGACAAAATCAGTTCAGGTCAAACAGAATTGTAATTATTTTTGGAAAACAATTTTAGCTTACAGTATATACAATCTTTCAGCCATCAGTGGATCTACATAATTCACATGATTAAACAGTAAAAACTGATATAATTTGGTTGATCACCTATCGTGCACCATTGTAACTAATGTATGGTGCAATTTTACTGAATGTTGCATCATGGGTGGAGTTTGTTTCTTCATTGATCAATAGATGGTCAGACTACCAGATCTATGAACATCATAACTTTCTAGAGCCCAAAGGCAACGATATGAACATTGAAAAACGTCTAGTAATGTCTTGATTGATAAGTTTGACTAACACAGATATTGTCAATTAATTTCCGATGGAGTATTGAACATGCTTCAGGAAGTAGAAAGGGTCTATGGCTTGTGTTGGCATGACTTACCTGGAGGGCACAGTTCATCATACGGATGATGTAATCAAACTGTTGGTGGTCCAGTATGGCGCGGTTCTGCTGAACATGAAGACTCAGTTCCTCAGTCAGACACTGGCGTGCTGTCTTCCCTTTCAGTGCGCGGAGTGCAGCTGGCAGCGCCTGTTGAGAGGAAGGTGGACAAAGTGGCTTTAAATAAAGAACAAATACCTCAAAGAAAGTGGCTGATCTGATAAGAGATGTTGATTAGAGATAATTGACAATTCGTGATGGGTAAAACAATTGTAATAAAAAAAAGAAAGAAAGCAGGCCCTTGTTTTATAATATATATTATTTTTTGTATATATTCCCACTTTGTACACACACAGTACTCTGAGCTACGATGGCCTGCCGTATGGTTAATGACCATTTGGCAGCAAAAGGATTTCCAGGCTCATGAGGGGGTTCACAGAATACATGCTATGCATTCTTACAATTGCACAGAAATGCAGGCCTAGATTATAACTGGCCAAAATCCCATTTTAAACACATTGGATGCACATTGGGTAGAATCACTAACAGCGGCCACGATGAAGGACATCTTTGTGTCATATAGATGCTTTTAAAAGGACAGGAACCGATTAACCTCTGTGTTAAAACAATAACTACTGCATCATGGATGGAGTGATCGATTACAGGCCCTATCGATTTCTGTGTGGCAGCTGGAAGATACGAGAATGATGATGGTGAGGAGAGATCTACAGCTCCTTAACGGTCTGCTGATTCAGTGTGACGCAAAGATGTCTTCAGTTGATGAGCTTGTTAAAAGGTTGAGGAGCTCTCCCGAGGAAGGACATTGTGCATCACCTTTTCAGTCTCCAGAGTCTTGTTGTCAAATATGAAGGAAATGCAGCTTCGCACCACCTCCAGCCTGCGAGCGCTGTTAAACACGGGGCAACTCTTACCCATAATGGACACTAGGATACAGAAAAGGAGAGGAGTCACAGCAGCTTCAAACTATAGCTGCTGCAAGCATCAGAGCTTTTTCACAAGTCAAATATATATTTAGCAAACACCCGTTCTGTTAAAGCTATGACTGTGAAAGAGATTTAACACAAAGATTGCAGGTATGTAAAGCTTCATCACAACAGTATGCGGGTACAAGACGGCAGTTGAAAGGTGACCATACCGACGGGTGGTCCAGCAGGTACAACACACTTTTTCTCAGATCGAGTAGAAGGAGGAGCGCTGCTGTGCTTAGCCACACCCTCCTGCATCATTTTCTCCACCAGTTGGTCATCCAGCAGGGGGAAGGGTACCTGGTGCACCCGCAGGTGGGACCCCTCCGAAGGCCGGGGCAATTTCTGGAATGCCATGTGGGGGTTTGGGTTCTCCTATAGTACATGTGAAGAGGATACACAGCTGTATGTACAGTGGATATACAGCAAAACATGTGCAGAGCATGCTAAAATGAAGAAATATGCGCTATACAGTAGAACACAAATACAACAATGGAAATACAGCTGGAGATATTTGCATGACGTCTTACATTTCTGTATAGCTGATCAGAGAATGACCTGATGTGCTTCTGCAGATTGGCAGGGCTGACCTCTTCTTCCTTAAAGCTGTCAGTGTCCAAGGCCACCAGCTGCAAAACACACAACAAAACAATAATATTTACTATTAAGAGGGGCTGGATCATCTAGAAAGCACATAAACCAATATCACAGTGCTCCTGCAGCATACCTAGGTCACCATCATAGCTGATAGAGTTCGTCCATATGTCACCAGTCCACATTAAAAACTCTTTCGTCTTTGATTCAGTGTACAAATGTTGTGTATGAAGTACGACTTAGAGCTTAAAAATGACGGGCAAAGTTCAGCTTTAAGTGGAGCATCATGGTACAGTACCTCATCAAAGAGATCGCAGGCTCGGTAAGGCGGACCTCTCTCTGAGACGAAGCCAGCGAAGGCCATGCCATCCAAAACCTTGGTCAGAAAATCATTCTCAATGAGGCCTCGTTGGCCCAGGAAGGCAGTCTGGAAAATGTCAGAATTAGATCAGTTACAATTCCATACAGATGGGAACAATGTAATATTGTTCATATGGATTTACTGCAGACTGAAAGACAGAAAAAAGATTCCGAGATGTTAAAAATATCTCAGCAAGAGGTCCTGAGACCAGCATCTTCTAATGTTAAAATCCTGGATAAGTTATTTATTCAGCATGAACAAAAATGGAAATAAATGTAGTTATAAATGACTACATGCAAATAAATGTACTCTTTGCAGAATTATTTGTGCTTGTGTGATGAAGAGATAAAACACAGTTCACTCAAGTCTTCCCCCTCTCAGCAGTTCCAGGCGAATGAGCGGAGCATTTGTTTATAATGTGATCCATGTGGGGTACTTTCAGGGTGATGTTCTGATGGGTTACCACGGAGACATCACAGACACGAACAAACAAAAACCTCGGCACAAAACAAAAAAGTAAACCTAATACGTTTCATACGGTCATTGCCGGGCTTTACCCAAGGTTACGGGACTGTGTCCGAGAAGCTCGCATAAACAAAAGGATAACATCATAGAAGAGTCACGAACACACACACACACACACACACACACACACACACACACACACACACACACACACACACACACACACACACACACACACACACACACACACACACACACACACACACACACACACACACACAAACATCCTTGGCAGCTCAAAAAGAAACATGCCAGTATTTGCTAAATAACTTCATTCTTTGGTCACATATTGGACAAATGCATTAATTCCATGATGACGATGTTACCTTGTGAAAGTGAATGACGGGTTCAGAATGGATGCGGATGAGCTGCAGGCAGGACCTGTAGCCCTGGAAGAGTTGTGCAAACAACCTGAGGAAGACGGCCCTCACCTCCTTATCCTGGAACACACACACACACACACCTCATCAAGAAACTATGCCACAAATGCACGTCTGATAAGTTATTCCGCAACAGACATGTAATTTATTGTGAGAGTAATGGGTGACCGTCAGTTATTGCTCCCACTCAAACGCTAACCTTTTTGCAGATAAGAGACTTTCTTTTCTTTTCTGGAGGATCGTAAATGAAAGAAGGACATTTGATCGTGATGCTGACTCACCAACAACTTGAGGTTTGAGGGAGCAGTGCGAGGCGGAGGGAATGCATTGTCTGCTATCTCCAGATCCGGGTGCAAAACCTACACAGAATACATGTTTCTCCACATTATTTATTTAGAAGTGAACAATGCTGCACAATGAGTAACCAGCTAAAACAGGATCACTTTGATTTGTATACTTGGTGTTGACAGTTGAATTGCTTTCATG
Source organism: Pseudoliparis swirei (assembly GCF_029220125.1). Taxonomy (NCBI): domain Eukaryota; kingdom Metazoa; phylum Chordata; class Actinopteri; order Perciformes; family Liparidae; genus Pseudoliparis; species Pseudoliparis swirei. Next base: position 12,744,865 of record NC_079391.1, on the reverse strand, counting down.
AATTAATTACTTTTTGCTTGCTTAAATATATCATCAAATGTGGAATATTTAAATAGCAGGGCTGCACCTGTATGTGTAGGTTTGTGCTTACCAGGGAGAGGGCCGTCTTTGTTTGGTGTAACAGAGGTTCAGGGAGCTGGGACAATTGGATGCACTCAGGAATCTTTATTGTGCCTCCATCCAGGTCAGCAATGATGACATCCAACTGGTGATACACACGTCATCACAGACACGTCAGGTGGTTAGATTGCAGCAGAAGGGAGTGCTGTGAGCAACAACACGTATGCCGGACAAACATCAGCCGAAACCAGTTAAATAAACATCTTGCTGAAGGGCAGATCACTTCATCTTCTTGTGTACAAACTTCCTGAAGTTATCTTTTCCTGGTCAGTCGAAAAACCAACAATATAACAATTCAGCCTGACGTTTAGGATATTAAAAAAAACTCCAATATTTGTTCACAGGTTATTAACAGCATTGAACAATTTAGGGATCTTCAAGTTCGGTGAATAAGAACCAGAGATTACTGGATGCCTGTGACACATCTTCACTCACCAGATCCTGGATTTCAGTCTGAAACATGGAGTGAACTCCAATGATGAAGGGAGTGGGTGAGCTCAACACCTCCAGCAGTCGTGAAGGCAGAATGGGGATGTATGGGTAACTGAACACGGGAAAGGACACAACAGTTAATACACAATCCGTCCAATGAGATGAGCAAGACTGAGAAATAAATGTGCAAGTGAGAGCTTAACATGTACTTCCTGTGTTTGAGTATACATTATTCTGAAAGTGAAATGCAAGTGGTTACACTCACAATAACTGATCTGGGTCAATTGGAACCGGTCTCTTTAGGGTTTTTAAAAAATAGATTGAAAGAGTTGGAGGTAGGTTCATCTGGTTGTAGATGTTTTCTTTGACTGAGGTATGTGCACCTGTGTGAGCTGGGTTATGATGACTTGAGTCTTAGTTTTGGTTTTATTCATGCTGTGATCTAAAAAATTATCTTTCTTTTTTTTATATTGTCTGCCACTGTTTTATGTTGTATTGTATGAAACATTATCTAATTTGCTACTGCTGCTGTCTTGGGCAGGACACTCTTGTAAAAGAGATTGTTAATCTCAATGAGGCATTTCCTCATAAATTTAAAATAAAAAATAAAATAAAAATATAAGACAGCAGTAAAGCGAAACCTGCCCGTGGCATTCAAATGACATTCATACATTAACAAGATTAATGTTTTACATCATCATAATCATCTACCAGAAACCAGGGCAGCACGACATGGACAATAATGACTTCATAACTGATATACAGCATAATGATAGAGCGACTATTGCTGCTTTCACAGGAAATGTTCGCATAAGAAAATACTGAAAAAGATCCTAAATAATTCCGGATGATTGACAAACAGGTATAGGGAACGGCTAGATGATCACATAAATGTATGCTACTTGTTTATCTATGTTGTTTGCTGCTACTATCTAGCTGTGGGCCATCAAACGAAATGTCATTGTATAACAACAATGACAATAAAAATCTCTTATCTCTTACTTATATAAAGCGGTCTGTGAGAACAAGAAAGATGTGCTTCTGAAATGTGCTGCAGCGGTTCTAGGAGTAGTTTAGTTTTGCTCATCTTGTTGGGCACTTGAAACAGAGCCATAATTGATGTTAGCCGTAAAGCCAGAGGTTGTCAGGACAACATGTCTGCTCTTAAAACAGCCTATTGTCTTAATGCATGTATGATACGTTTTGTCTGCCACTATTTATTCACCTGCTTTCTTACGTTTGTTTTGTTTCACTTTTAAAAACTATTTTTTTCATATATCTTTATTTAACCCTTGTGTTGCCTTCGGGTCATTTTGACCCGATTCAATATTTAACCCTCCTGTCGCCTTCGGGTCAATTTGACCCGATTCAATGTTTAATGTCGGTGTTCTTTCGGGAGTCAACAAACAAACATAAAGTACCTCACACTTAAACTTGGAAAACAATATTAATTCTAATAATTTTCTGGAGATTTTAATAGCTGGGGTCATATTGACCTCAAGGGTAAAATATGTTGGTAAATATAAAGGTAACAGGAGGGTTAAACATTGAATCGGGTCATATTGACCCGAAGGCAACACAAGGGTTAAAAGGGGCCATGTACAGTTAAAATATGTCAACATTTAATGCACTGTGCCAGATTGAAGCGACAGCTAATTTGCATCTGTAGTCCATCGATGAATCAATGGACACGGAAGCAGCAATGTCGTGGTTTAAATTTGTAAAACTGTAGGGAGGAAACTTTACTTCTGCTAAACTTCCCTCTGACTTTAAATAATGTGTTTCACAAGATGAATATAGTATTGCGTGTATTTTTCTCTAAAGAATAAAGGAAGTTAATCACGCCACTTCCAGTAGAAGTGAATTCTGAAAAGTGAGTGGAAAAAAATTTATTGGAAATTTAATAGATAAAATGTCAAATATTGTGCTTTAAGTGATCTCATCCAAATATGCTTGTGTCTAGCAGTCAACACAATAACGAACAAAGTTAATCATCTGTTGAATCACAAGCCGTGCAAGTCATGACACCGGCCGAGATGTTAGTGGAAAGTCACATGGTGGATCGTGCACGCTTGAGTCGAACACATGCGTACCTGTACTTAAGGGGAAACATGAGGGCTTCCAGTGCGCGACATGCCTCTTCCAGCCTCTGGTAACTGGTGGAGTGAAACAAAACCTTGTGTTCCGTCAGAACCGCATAACACAGGCTTAGAACATTTTGGATCCCTGGAACAAAAAAGAGAACATTTATGACATATTTGTTGGTGTGCGACTGCCACATTGTTGCTAATCATTCATCAAGCATTCGTGGCTATTTGCGGAGGATTTAAAGCTTCAAACACAGATTACATCACACGATGTTCTGTTTGTATCCATAACATCTTCAAGACTGATTACTCAAATAATATTCTGTGAAATCTTGTTGGCCTTTTGAGACCAACCAAATCATTCCTAATACTGTATAGAAGGTTGTAGTGCTACTAAATTGGTTGGTATTGTTTGTGTACCAATCTCATTCAGAAAATAGGTCTGCCATTTCTGGAGAAAGTGTTGCACGACTCCAAATCCAGACGAGTTAATTGGATTCTGATTTTAATTCTCAAATTCAAGTGCAATGTTCGAGACTGCGATCAATGCAGCAACAAAAAGTCTGAGCCGGGAAAAAGCCCGACACTCTCGTGGCTATTCTCACTTTATTTTTTTAAATAGAGCTTTCTCTTCCCTGTGCATAGGCCACTGCAGCCTCGTTGATTTATTGAATAAACTTTCCACTCTATGAACATGATATATCTCTGTAGTGTGTCGTGTCTTCTCTTTGGTAGGTGAGCAGTGCACCTACATTGTGTTTACCAAGCCTCAACGCAACGGTTTATGTATTTAACTAAATTCCTACTAGATTACTTTTGCATTGTCCAGATTTTTTTATTTGCATTAAACCGTTGTTGTGTATTTCTTCATCAACAACTGCAATAACACTGCTCTTCAGAGTCTCCATAGTCTGCTCTGTGACCACTGCTTTATTATCGAAAGCTGCTCGCTCATGACGATAAAAACAATACATGTTCAAGGCCAAATGGGTCAGTTGATATGAAACAATGAATATAAGCCTAAAGGAAAACTCATCTCTGAAAACAAAAGGAAATTACACTCTCATACAGTATAAATAATATTTCAAATACCGACATGACAATCAGGAAGAATTCTAAGTTTACAGTTCCTGTTATTGTTTCCTATCAAGCAACACACCGATGCATCACACATTGGAGTGATAAAGGGAGAGGAACACCGGCAGACATACCAGTGCCACTTGGGGTGCTGGGTCTGGATGTTTGCCTGTCTGAGTGGAGCGCGTCAGTGATAAACAGGAAATGGAACAACAGCCTCCACAAAAAATGAGATTTTAAGGGGAATAGACTTTTCAAACCAAATGAGTCGTTTCATCTTTTAAAGACACGGTAAGTCGAATGATGTACAACGCTCTGTGTGCTCTGCCTCGCTCGTTCCACAATTGAGGTTCATGTTGCATAATCACACCTCAGCTTCAGGTGTTTACTTATCTTATGGAAACAGCAACGCACTTCCGAGCCCTAAATAAAAAGTGACAGCAACATCCCCGGACAACAGTTGAGACAAAGGCAACAAACAACAAACAACAGGGCTGTTGATGGCCGGTTTTATCTCGCCCCGGGGGACTGCGCTTCCTGTGCAGTGTGACATGTTTAACACACATTCCTCTCTGGTGACTCGGGTGATGCGTGCACACAGAATGATGTGCTGAACTGACGACCTGCGCGGCGACTCGCCGATCTTTAAATGTACACGAGGATGACCCGGTGAGTGCAAATGATACACTCGCTGTAGCGTAGCTGATATTTTTGTAAAGGGGAATAATTAACAGCCAACGTCTAGCGGCTCGACTCTCAAATTGTATACGGGACATAAATGTGTCCTGCGACAAAGTCCAAAACAAATATTGTATATTATATGAATAGTTAATCAAAGTGGGGTTGAGGACAAAGCCAACAACACATTCCAACAATTTTCTATTTTTCCAACCCTTTCTTCCTCGCATGATCCGAAGAGTAGAGTGAGCCATGTGGTGTCTATGGTCCTACACTCTGCAGTATGCATGTGTAAATAAGAGTTAGATGAAAGGAATGATACCCCCGTCATGTTTGTTGACACTGTCAGCCAGCAGACGGTTAGCATAGCTCAACGTACAAACGGGGGAAACGGCTATCCTGGCTTTGTCTAAAGGGGGAACATTTAAAAAATGGTCTACTCTCTATTAAGAGGTTATATCTTGTTTGTTTGATCTGTAAACAGGTATAAAACGAATAAACTGTTTTTTAAGTTATCTCATTTCCACTGCGGTATTTAAACACTAATGTTGCATATTAAGCAATGAACACCTTTACAGCCCATATTAGTTATGGCACTTGGAGGACTAACGTCGCTGCATAATGTACTGAACTGATTCATAGAAACAGGCTTATGAGGGCTGAAAGGCCATAGCCAGGATTTGAGTCAAGATTGCTGTTTTTTTCTATCCAGATTGGCTACAAATGCATGACTTCCACCTAACCCTGATCGCATGACGTGTATCGTGCAAGTACCCCCCATGTGCATGTTCAGCACGTTGTCCAAACAAACAGAGGATGGTGTTAATACACTCAGGAAATAAAAGCCACTCTGTTTTGAATCACATTCTTCTAATCAAATGAGGGCCAACTTTCCATTACAAATCAAATTTCAGGTGAATCATATTAAATTTCACTATCAGCTCTAACAGATGTAGGACTAGAGTTGCAGAAAGCAAACAATTTCTTCTTAAATAATCTGAAAATCGAATGTACAATAAATTCATGATTTATGCCAAACCATAATTTTCAATGGCTGAAAAAAGTGATGGATACACTCTTCAAACACCATGAGTCATGGTTATATCTTTGAGAAAGCACATATTGATTGTGCAAATCATTTACAGTCTTACAATATTGAGCAATCATGGCAATGCAAAACCAGCAAAGTGAATCAAATCTCCCTCATGTGCTCATTCCAGCCCAGAGAAACTTACAGAAACGTGGATGGGACAAAGCGAAAACCACATAAGCTTGCTTCAGACACATTCGGTGTAGAATTAATCCAAGTTCTTAAAAGCTCGTTGCTAAATACTCCTCATTGTAAAAGTCCCACAGAGCTGCAGTTAACCACCAAGAGATTAGCAAAGTAGAATGAAGCCTCTAAAACCCTGAATGAATGTAAAACATGTCCCAAACACACACTCAGACAATGCCACTAATGTGATTAAGACACATTTTCTTTGAGTGCCATAATTGTCTGATTATAACAACTAACAACACAAAATGTCTGAACACATAAATGAGATATTACGCAGACGTGACAGACTGCAGAAAGAAATGATTGTTCATTCATTAAATTCTCCCCGGCGGGGTTTCTGGTTAAAACAAATACATGACGGGGCAGAGAAACAGTTTGTCATTCACAAGTCATGTCTTCCTGTCTCATGATTACTCGTTAGCAGTTAATCAAAGCGCCTCGACCCACCCAGCTGCTGGAAGAGCAGAGCAACACTTTTGCTGGTGACAGGCAACGTGTCGTTCAAAGGCGTCTGGATGAGCTGACGGTCTCCTGCTCCGAGGCTAAAGAGCTTCTGTATTGGGAAAGCAAAGGCGGCACATGTCATAAAAACAGTCATGGAAATGTTAACGGCCATCAGGTCGACAGTCATCCTGTAAGATTAACAGCCGATGGCACTGTGGGTTGAATCCGATAAAGCAGACACAGACGCTGCAGCTGCAGGACTGAATTAAGCATTTGAATGAGTTTGCTTATCATTGAGCAAAGAAAACATCAATTACACGTTTCCAAAATATAACTGATGCAGAAATGTGCTCTGAATTTAAAAAGTCCGTTCAAATGGTTTATCATTCACATGATATTCACTGAATTAATAGCCTCATCTTCTGACACTTGGCCACCCAATGGCAATAAACTAAATGTGTTTTTTTTATACCTAAGTAATGTATTTAAAATAAATATTTCTCTTCGCCGTTATGAACTTAATTTAAGAGCTCTGCTGTCCTACTCTAGACAGAGGTATTTTTCTCTTCGTACCATGATGGGAAAATGACAAATATGAAGAAAAAGAAGAAAAAGAAAAAAAAGAAATACTGCCTGTGGCTGGACAACAAACTCAGGCACCATCTCAACATGACACTCTTGATTGATTGCACAGCGGAAAATAAATAAATCATACATTTAACAATCACTGCCTCAAAATCAAACGGGACAAACATTACATAGACTGGTCTGGACTGGCCCCCTGTGAGGAACAGGCCAGCAGCAGGGAGGGCCTTACAGGCTGTGGATGCTTTAGCCTTACCTGGGATCCACCAGCAACAGGAACCTGGAATGTAAAGAGGTTGGACACCAGACCCTCCAGAGGGAAACTCAAGCTATCGATGTGCACTGTGTAGATCAGACCCAAGCACCCCTGAAAGGACAACATGTGAAATACAACAATGTCACATCACACATGGACACATACAGAGGAGAACTACTCTATATAGTTATCAGTATTACAGCTCACGATTAAACACCATCCGTGGCATAAGGATAATGTCTGATAGTTGATTCTTACAGCATCTAACAAGGTGTGATCAACTCAGTCTGAGATGAAAAGATCAGCGGTGCTTTTCGCTCATGTACTTCACTGAATTGCATACTTATGCTGAAGCACACTAGGGCCTATTTTGCAGACAGTACAAAGCAGATAAGCGTCATCTCAGAGCTGCAAGATGAAAGCCTTGATTTTGACAAAAAAAACTGAACTAGACAGAAAAACATTTTTGAACCAAGATTTAATCATATGGCTTATTACCCGGAATATTTCGGGATAATCCAGCCTGGACACGAGAATGAGACTTTTTGGTGCGAACACTTGAGCTGGCTGGATCAGGCCATCGTCCTCTGCCTCCTCATCTTCATCAGCTTCAATACACTTTGATCCCTGAAAACATTAAAAAAGAAGCTGTTCAACACAGTGCCATGAGATGTACTGTAGAGCATGCCAGCACCGCTGAGCTCCTGCTTGAGCTTGTGAATACATCATGTGCCTCAAACGCATTACATTGTCCAGCACTCGTCTGGCATGTACTAAACATGGCTTGTGTTAATTGCTAATTTTTCTCTCCAGGAAAAAGCAAACAGCTGTACCCCAACAGAGTGATCAATGGTAATACTGAGCATTGTATGCTGTCATTTAGTAACACGTCTCTAAATCAATTTTCTCTTTTCACTTGGGAGATGAGTCACAAAAATGGCTTGAAAGTAGAATTATGTAGGAAAATAAATTGTCTTCCTCCTACAACACAAAAATAGCCAAGATATAACTCTTGCATCAGACGAAGTCACAGCATCAACTCCAAAACATCTTTAAAATACGGCTTTGTCCCCAGAGATGAAACACACATTCGAGAATGTTGAGACTATTAATTGGCATTTCCCAATCCGTACTCATTCAGCACAGCTGCTAACACAGCTGGAGCTATCCATGAACACGACAGATTTTTCTAAAATCCCGATGAGGATAATAGTAAAAGATCTCGCCTACGATGAGACAAAATCATCGATTTTTAACAAACTATATCATTGACAGTGAACAATATTATTTATTGTTGATTAATAAGTGAATTATTCAACCAAGTTGGTTGAATTTTGCACACATATTCTATGTGCAATTTCTGTGGTGTGTTATTACTCTAACGGTTGGAATTTCAGGTAATAATATTAATCTGAAACAAACGTTGACAGCAGGAAAGGAAAGCATAACCTTCCTGTTAAAGAGAACCACATTCAGATATGTAACAACAAGTGAGATTATGATGACATTTTACAGCAAGTCAAAGGAACACTATAAAGTACTTTTTCTCTGATCAAACACGGCGTCTAACTCTCCCCAAAATCCCGACTAATTTATCCTCAAGGCAACAACCTCAGTCTGGTTTTAATTGTCCCTATCGTGGTTCCATGAGCCCTATCAGAGCACTAATACTTCTCCGTGCTCATTCCTCACTAAAGCCTTTATCACAATCTGGTATATTTCTCGAGGCAGTGAAAACATGCAATAAGTGCTTCAGTATCTGTGGACCAAGGAGTACGGGATTAAACTATCCCATTCAGATGGGGGGTCACATTTCACCATTATTCTTAGGATTTGGTTCAATTATTAGACAAAATACATTCCTTTGCCGCCTGTCTGGACTCTCCCTGGAATCCAACACGGGAAATAAAGATGAGAGGAAGGATTATTAAAACACCCTCACATTTCAAGAGGATCCTCAGTGCCAGACAATGAATCCAGCAAGGTGTGTTTATTTTACACACAATGATGGATGAGGCCAAATATATCCTAATAAAACAATTAACACAAGACTGACAAAAAAAGGTGGGCTATCAAATTAAAAAGTCTTCATAATATTGAATTTATACAAAAAGTATACATAAGACTTGGTCAAGTCTATTTTTGACACAGACATACGCCTCAATTACTGGAAGCTGTAAATTGTTAAATAAGTAAAAAGAGTGTGTATTTTCAAAACAGAATTAATATTTTCCAGATGTATACGTGTTCACCCTGCCAACAGCTTCAGTATTGAGAAGCTTAGAATTCTGCAGCCACTTCTCACATTAAATGTTTACGTTATTTAGGACAGTATAGTCATAAACACCTAAAAATGCTTCACTAACATACATTAAATGAGCAGAAATGACAAAATAAACGAATATCTTTTGCTTCCGGTCTGGTGTGGATGCTGACAGTAAAGTTTATGGCCCTCTTTTTTTAACCCGTGCAACTTTTACAACCAGTCCGGTAATCCTGTGAACTTCCTTTAAAAATAAAGGTAGTAAGGCTGAGGAATTATGACTGTGAGAGACGGAGAAAAACAGTTTACACTAATACAATGAGTGAGGTGAAATACAACAAATGTACATGAATCACAGTCCCTTTATTTAATAATCTCAATAACAATTTGTAAATAAACCTTTTACATGTTTTTCTCTACTGTATAGATGGTGTATATAAGGAGTGGACATAGTCACTGTGACATCATTGACCGATTGGTTTGTGGCCAACGCTTTGAAACCTTGACTTCAGCATGTTGGCCGTCATCATCTTGGTCTTTTGCAACCAGAAGTGACACGAGAGGGCGGAGCTAAGGATAACTGAACACTTCACATTGGTTGGTACCAAAACATTTCAAATTGAACTCAAAACACACTGTAAAAAGGTAAAAATTCGGAGACAAAAACAACTCCTAGACTGGACAACGCCGTGGTAGCGACCTGCCCATCACAAGGTAGCCATGCGCTGAAGCAGACACTGATTATTCTTCTCACTACTCTAAATGGTCACAATTATTTTATATGAACATCAGGTTGTATTGAGGAAGCCTTGAGACTACTGATAGAGATCATAGGCTCATGTTTACAATGTTTACTGAGGTAATAAATCAAGGGAGGAGTAGGGACATTTTCCCATAGACTGCAATACAATCAGATTTATTTTTGCAACCAGATGAGTCACCCCCCCCCCCCCCCACCCGATGGCCAGTCTAAATGTGTTGTTACTGACTGTCCCCTCCGCTCAGCCCTTGTGAGAGAACCCAAAACAGAGGTTTGAGGCATTGAGGTTTCAATACAGCTGAGGGACCAACCAGCATTGGGCAATGAAAAGTCTGTTTGGAGGCTCTTAAAGAAACCCCCATAACAGTTTACAACTAGGCTATTTTTGGTTATTTTCTCCCTTTGACGTGACCATTTGCACTAACTCCTTCCTCATCTCGTGCTTTTTGGGAAAATGTGTCCAGTTGTGCAAACATAGGAATGTTTGTAATTATGGTCCAATTCACGCAACAGGGTGATGAGGAAAGCCTGAACTATTACGGTATCGTTTCTCCAAAGTTACTCCCCGATGATTTAAAAGCTGACTCATCTTTCTCGTACACAGCCACATTAAAATAATAATGATAATGATAATAAAATGATCAACTAGATATGCAAAAGGATGTGAGGTCACAGCGGGCAGAGCGACAGGAGTGATTTAAGGCCTCTAAGAAAAGAAAACAGTGAAATAATTTGCCTGGTATTCTGAGGGTTTTTGGCAGGTTGAGACTTTAATGAGATCATTTCTAAGTATAAAAATGACCCCATCATAACAAATCTGTTGTAATCAGTACTTTTATCTATTTTTTTCAACAGTTGTGCCGCTAATGTGCAATCAAAAGCAATCTTGTATACAAGAGTATGCAAATCAAATAAAAGGCACTGAAGTGGAGCACAGCCACTTCCTCTCTTTTCTATCAGCTTCCCTGCTCACAATTTATGAGCAGCCTTTGTTTTCTAATGCACACAACAACAAATCCTTAAGTTAAAATAGTGCAAACATCTAAAAATAAATGTAAAAAATACGTAAAACAAAACACAAGAATCATGGCAACCCAACCTAGATCTCTCGGTGGATTGTAAGAATCACGAGAGAGACACAAACATGAACCTCAAGCTCATCACGAGTCTGCAAAACTCAGGGTTATCATTGGGATGATCTTATAAGGAGCCTCGTAAAGAGGATGAGAAGCCAGCTGTTCCTATAGATGTGTTGCACAGCTGTTTAATGGAGTGGCAAAGCAAAATATTTGTGCTTACAGATTTCACTACATTCTTAATGAGTCTAGTGTGCAGGCTCAGTGGTTACCACTGTTCCCTCCCAGTAAGACATCATTAGTACATGATCGCCGTGTGTGCGTGGTTTGTTTGTGTTTTTTTAAAATTTTGTTTTTTGCTGTTTTTTTCGTGTTCTTTCACCAGAGAGCTCATGCTCATCAGGGGAGAAGAACAGCTCCAGCCATCAGAATTTTAAACTCGGATTTATTTCCCACGTTTTTTTTAAAAGGTGTGCTTACTCTTTGCTCACCCGCCATCGCGTGAGAGACGAGAGGGAAGGCAGAGGCGCACGAGGGCGCGCCACGGATCGGGGATCTCGTACAGCGCTGCCGATATTATCTCTCCGTCCGCCGTCACTGTGCAACAACTCTGAGCACAACTCCAGCTGCTGAGTGGGGAGAGACACTTCCTCATCCTCCTCACTACTGTGTTTTATGGAATCATGGCTAAGTGGATCGCGCCCAGATTCTGCGCTCCAGCCTCTGGCTTTTCCAGGTTTCCGCCGGCGGCCGGGACCAAAGCTCTCCGGAAAAGGAAAGGGTGGGGTGGAGGAATTTACCTCAACACAACAACGTGCAGCGACGAACGGTGATCCTGAGCCTACACTGGAATCCTTATCATTCTTTGCAAATTCACTGCAAACCGTTCCTCCCACGTTCGCTTTTCATCATCATTGGTGGGTTTACATGCGACGCGAAGGGTAAGGGCGCGCAGGAGCAGGGGACCTCGCCGAACAGACGTGTGTGGGGCGGACGACCTTCCTGACTTTAGTTATTGGGGATTTTAACAAAGGAAAACTCAGCCACGAACTCCTAAATATAGACAAATAATTAAATGCTAGAGAGAAGAGCAGAGAGACCACACCACTGCTACACAACAATCAGCACCGCACGCCCCCGTCGAGCTGCACTGGGGAAAACTGACCACGTCATGGTTCATCTGATTCCCATACAGGCAGAGACTAAAGCTCTGCAAACCTGTGGTGAGGAAGTTCAAGAAGTGGACGCTTCAACTTCTCAGCTTGTGAGGACACAGACATATTCCATCCCTCCAGGGTGAGTTATAACAAACGACAAACCCTGGTTCACAGCGGAGCTCAGAGCATCTGGCGAGGAACCTACGGCAGGATCTGTTTGTCAGCTCAGCTTTCCTTTCAACTGACAATCATCCCGTCCTGCTGCAGGACAAGCTCTCCTGCACGCACGCGGGCAGGACTCCACCTGCAGGTCTGACCGAGACTCTGTGACGACGGAGGCAGGGAAAAGGGCTGGGGGCTCAGTTCAGGACCACGGAGCAGGTTCGGCCCCATTCTCTTCCTCTGCTGTTCTCCTGTTCTCCCTCACACCCCTCCAGTCACTCTCCAGTCAAGCTCCGGCTAAGCCCTCAAAGTTCGCGGATGACACCCCTCTCATCTCTCTCTCTGGGGACGAGACTGGTGGGAGACTGACCACCTGGTGACCTGGTGCAGCCAGAGACAACCTGGAGCTCAACGCCTAAAGACAGTGGAGATGGTTCGCCCCCCTCTCATCCTGGCCGACTCGCCGACGCTGTGGAGTCCCCTGCTTCCTTGGCTCCATCATCTCCAGGGACTCAAGTGAAGCCATGAATCCCATCATCACCAAGAAGGCCCAGCAGAGAGGGATCTTTTTTCAAGGCAGCTGGAGTAAAACAACCTGCCAGGGAGGAATGATGTACAATTCTACCACGGCCATCGTTGAGTCCATCATCATCACTGCCACAGCCCCAGCACCAGCAGCAGCAGCAAGCGATCATCCCAGAGCGGCATCCGAGAGGGCTCCTGCAATCTGCCTTCCCTCAGGGCCCTCAGGTCTCCAGGGCACAGAAAAAGATTGTCGCTGACCCTCCCACCCTCGCACTCCCCTCCCTCCCTGAGAGGAGGAGGAGTGTCCTCTGAGGCACTCCCATCATGACACCACCACCACCACCCACCTTTGACGGCGGTCGGGCTCATCTGGACCCCCTCGGGACTGACTGACTGTCACCCCTGTCACCCACCTCTTCTTCCACCTTCCTCCTCTCCTCCTCTTTCTCTTCCCTTTCCTCTCTCTCCTCCTCCTCCTCCTTCTTCCTCCCTCCTCACACACTCCTTCTTTTAACACTTTAACTAACTAACACCACTTGCACACACCCAAACACATCACATGTTATTATTTCTTTGTCGTGTCTTGTGTTGTTGTTGTTGTTTGTCATGTCCATCCAAAAATCTTCCAAAAAAAAAAAATTCCTCGTTTGTTTGTGAAAACATTCCTGGCAATAAAACTGTTTCTGATTCTGATTCTGATTCTGAGTATGTTTTGTGGGTTTTCACATGTTTACTCCCAACAGTCCTTCAACAGCTGTGCGAGGGGAGCTGAAGACTGACTGATTGGCGGTTGGCCCCGTATGGACCGTATGGACTTAAAACATACGCTTCATTCTGGGATAAGCGCGGCTTCCTGTGACCCTGAACACATCAAACAGTTAGGGAGAATAAACACATGAACCATGAATTCAGAAAGATGTTAAAAAACAGTTTAATCCTCAAAAGTAATCAACCTCAAGTTTGTTTGTGTGCGTGTGTGTGTGTGTGTGTCTTACCTGGAGATTGACCTCAGCCTCGTAGAAAGTGAGGCAGGAGCAGTAGTGCCGGTCCGACTCGATGTCCGTCAGCACAATGGTGAAGAAGGTCGGTGCTTTCCTATTCCTGGACAGCCTCCAACCTCCAGGCTGGCAAAACTGAAAGGATATATAACAAAATGCCATTAAATGAGAATATCATAAAGGGCAATTCACAAAACATTCGTCAGATATACAGTACACTGTTACTTAGGCTCTAATCATCTCTGAGATATTTTCATTGGGATTGTCAAACATTTGAAATTGTTGAAAGCTCAGTGGTTGTTATGTCCCTTAAGTGAGTAAAGCAGATGTTAACTATGAAGTATTACAATTTTCTTTTTTAGAAAGTAATGTTCATCTAAAGTCTTTTTGGAATATTCTACTATTTATATTTTAAAAAATTGTTTGAGAATTTAAGAAGCACGCAAATCAAAACATAACAAAACAGCCATGTTTAGCAAATTGGGGGCATTTTAATTCAGAATAAAAAATGTCAAAAAGCACTTCAAACTGGTTAAAGTCTCAAAGGATAAGTATGAGTCAAAACCAACGGTGACAAAACATCTGTAAAATATAGGAGAAAAACAAGCCTTTTTTTCATGATACAGTGTTCGGTGAGAAATAAAACGCTTTGCAGTAAACTGATCTTGGAGATAGTTTCACAGATATCTTGTCAAACACCAATAGAACTGACCAAATGATGCTTACATTCAGTCCTTAAATCGCTGTACAGTAGCAGAGCTGAAGACTATGACTGACTGGCCGTGGCTCTATAGAACAATTATACAAAGCACCCAGTGTACGATGACTACGTAACGCAAACAAATTAGGTGCCAAAGATGGGTGAGGAGAAATTAATGAATTATTATTCAAGAGAGTGAGACACGTTCAAGAGCAGAGTGCCAAAATATGGAAGGCATGCGTGCATTGCTCAGAAAGGAGAGCGTTAGTGTCTCGTCTCGCTCTGTTTTTGCTGGAGGTCCAACTGGCCCTGGCGGTGTTTAGACCGCTCCTCGGGGGGTTGCACAGCGGATCAGCGGACACATGGAGGAAGAGAGGACACTGGGTGAAGGAGGGGCGGTTGAGGCAAAAACAGATGGACTGCTGGATCTCTGTTCAGCCACAGGCAAATAAACTGGCACGGTAGCATCTCTCGGGGAGAAACACAAGAGCAGTAGAGAGAAGGGCAAGAAGAGAAGGAGAGGGGGAGAAATGAGGGCTGAAGCATCTTTCACACATAGTCACCCCTGTAAAGTACTGGGATGATCTTTCAGCCATCGCCAGAGATTATGACATTTTACACAAACACTACATTCAGGAATATTTCCATCTGGCGCCTTTTCACACGCCATGACAATGCTGGAACCGACGGGGCGAGGGACGGTCCAGTAGATGGAGGTAATGCAACACTTATAGACGCCAACCACCATAAAACTCAACGGACAAGAAGACGTGCGTGTGCGCAAAGGAAGGAGATATTTATATATATATATGTAAATATAATATTTTCAGTAACATGGCGGACAAGGAGACGTTTTTGTCCAGTGACAATGTTTTTGTTCTGTATTAAATAGTCAACAACTTTGCGAGACCAGTCAAATCAAGCGTGAAAGCTTTGGCTCTAACGCTAAACCTTCGCGGATTAAAATACGTCATAACGGGAGTCTTGGGAGTGGCTTGCTTGCTCCCCTTGAACATGTCTTTCGTCAGCTGGACGTAGTAACCCTTAACGTCCTTGTCCCTGCATTGTGACGGCTTTAATTCACCACACAGCCGTACCGCCGTTTCAGTCTTGTGGTAGAGAATTGGCAGTACAGATTCCCCTGAATATTGATCCCTGCCCCCATAAACACACAACCACACACAGGAAATGTTCCTCAACATGTCAGGGAAGACATGTGTGAAAGGAACTTAAGAGAGGAAGAGTGGAAGACAGGAAAAGGTGGTAGGGGGTGGGGGGTGGGGTGTTCGTATTTGGCTAGTTCAACCTGGAAGATAGGACCAGGAAGCCATCATCATCCAGCAGATACAATAGCTCACAGGAAATCTGTTAAACTTGCTTTGTGATGAGGTGTGTGTGTGCGTTTATGTGCGTGTGTATGCGCGTGTCGACACACACTCAGGCCAGACAGGAATCAAGGACAAGTGCAGATAACTGTGATCCTATCCTAAACTATTCCAACTATGCCATTCATTGTTGCTAAAAAAAGAGATAAACACCTTTGGGACTGCATCGCTCCGGAGATCAAAGGTATACCATCCTGTGTGTGCGTCTTGCATTTCTGTTTGTGTTTGAGAGAGTGACTGATTTAAATATGTAAGGAGCAAGAGGAGGCGTCATTAATTATCTTCCCTTATCTTAAATCAGTGTTTCCTTTGAGCCGTTATCTCGCCTGTAGGTCTGCAGAAAAACAGTTGCGAGCTGGCGCAGGCCCAGACACACTTCCCTCCAGTGTTTAGTCAACTTCACTTTATTCCAGGACGATTGCATCCAGACAGACACCTGACTTCATTTAAAATTCAACTAATGGCTGTCTAACTCTAAGATGAATGATCGTCTTGCTTAAATATCGTAGCTGGATGCAATAGCGGCAGTTCATTAAATTAATAGGAACATTATTCTCTTATGACTCTGAACTGCAAAAACAGGGAAATAAAAATTCAACAAACTCAATTTAACTGCACACAGCCGTGTGAAAACCAAAAATATCCTCATGCTTTTTCAAACATCCAACTTGAATGATTATACCCTTTGAAATTCAGTTAACCACAGAATGTGGATGCAAACTCATGGTTAATCCCAGAAGGCAGAATGAATAAAGATGGGATGTTTAAGATTTTTAAAAAATGATAAAGTGGGGAAGCAAAACAGCAATAACTGCAGAAATATCTCTCATATTTCTCACTGTATTTATTTCCTTCTGTGCGACATTCTGTATCCAAAAACAGAGAGTGAAACAGGACAGAAGGACACGTACAGGGAGAAAAATTGCCTTAATACGGACGGACTCACACAAGCACATGGCAGACAGAAAGGGCATCTCCCATTCCAGAATTAGATCTAGTCAAGTGACAAAGGAACTCTGGGACACACTTGCTGTATTAATGTCACAGCTGAGTAAACTGCTGCCCTCCAGCTAAACCCTCTGCATCGCATCATGTGCTGCAGCCCGGTATGATCCCCTCCCACCCAACTGCACTATTATTCACCTACTCAGCCAGTGACACTGGATCTCCAGTCTGACCTGCTAAGCATCGTCACAGCTGACCAGAGTGCTTGAAGAGCAGCCCCACTAAAAAGAAAACAAATCTGCACACAGAGACCTTGCCTGATCAGGACATGGCTGCATGCATTCTTCTACTGTGACAAGACATTGATGCCTGGTCATGCCGGCACAGGCCAGATATAACTGGGGCAGCAGCCACTACTAAAGATGACTCGAGACAGACAGTATGGTATCTCCTTTTAAACAGTCCATGTTGTATTTCTCTGGTATGATAAAGATGAAAACTTGACTGGAAATGGGAAACTTGTGTTTTTATTATGACTCCAACAAGTGAGAGTGCCCTACTTAGGAAATACAAAGAGACTTTGAAAGAGTTTCTGTTACCACAAATGAGCTCAATCCTTCAAATCCTTTTGGAGAGGCACATCATTTGGGTTAAGAAATGAAGCAAATTCAAGCACCAAAGTTCCACATCACACAAACACACAAAGCTACAGGATTTTAAACATGTGTAGACTGAGCTGCCACCTGCAATATGAGCATCAGTAAGAAATACCAAAACTTGAGAGAAAAAGGGAAATAATCCTCAAACCACCATGTCCAACCCTTAGTCAAGAAGACTTTTGGGTCATGAAATGACAGCCTGAAATATGATTAGAATACATCATCCCTGTAGCAATTTATTACTGAAAGGAAAATGTGTGTAATGAAAGAAAATCTAAATCCACCTATACTAATCCAAACTTCCATAAAATACTGTTGAACTACAGACGGAACCGAAACATAAAGTTACTACAAAGACATTGTGTCAAGGAAAACATGTCAACAACAGTGCTATTAAATCATCCTCTTCCTTCCACATTCATGTGGAAGAGACGCATGCCAGGCAGACAACACAATGACGGAAAGTGAAGAGCGTGGTGTCAGGGAAAAGAAAGGGACTGGCCAGGGGTGAGAAGGTCAATGTCGTGCTGCCGGCCCAGAACTCCTGCTTTATCAGGTCGTCAGGATGAGCAGAGAACAAAACAAGCAACGATGGCAGCTCCAGACGAGGATATAGGAAGTGGACGTAGTCGCCCAGACGTTGCCCATTGGTTTGTGGACTATCGTCATAAAGCCTCGAGTCCAACGATTTTTTTCCCCGTAACCAATGTAAAGAGGTCACCAACGTCGGAATGCGGAGGAGTGATGTAGTGACGCCGGATACTGTCAACCACAGTAAGCTTCATTGTCTTATTTCACTCTCACTCATTTAGAACATTGACATAATCTCCCCAGCTCAAGGTCATGAGGGATACAAGAAACAAAACTGTGGACAAAATGAGCATAATAGCACTGTTATCCAAATAATATTTAGTGGTTGCATTTCGTCAATTTACTGCACCAGAGTAGCCCCATCAAAGAGCAATCCAATGAGGTGCATCTCCCCTTCACTTCACTCTGCATCCCCACTTTCACCAACACCGTTGTTTTCTCCTTACTGATCTGTTATGCAATATCTGGCACATATGGTCCATTTTAGAGAGAGATTTTAGATGACTATGATGGACTGCAGTAATTATAGTTAAGCAGGACCGGGAGAGTCATCAAGCAAACATTGAAAACTATGTTGTACTATACTGTACACAACATTTCAAGCTTCATAAATGTCATATGTGTAGGAAACATAACACCTGAAAAACAACTACAAGATGTATTATTAATTGAAAGTACAGTCCAGCAACAAGCTTAGAAGGACAACTCTGCCGAACCCCCAACATCCATTGGGAAGATTTGTTCACTTCAGGGCAAATACGTGGGTTTATTTCAAGACACAGCATGAATAAAAAACAGACGGTTAGTTCAACAAATGCAACTTAAAAACAGAAATGCATAAAGAGGCAAATAATGGAACATTCCTTCGCATAAATCAATCCCCTGCCGGATTAAATCTATATTCCTTAAACCAAACCTGAAATGTTTGTTCGATGTTTACGGCTGAAATGAAGGACCCAAACTTTAAATGTGCTATAATGTATCAAAGTGTTGTCAAAAGTAGCAAACAAACACCATGTCTCCCAGGCATTAACAAGTTAAATTATAGTTCAAGCAGGGAACAAATTAACTCTTATATTAAGTAAAAGTCCACGGATTTTCCCTGCAATGTTTGATGACATGTTCTCATGGTGAAACTGATGTTAAAACCACTAGAATAAGATACCAATAAGCCGAATATAATACATTGTCTCATTGCTGTGACTGAATCTGTGAAAACTGAAACGAGTAGAGCGGTAAGGTCAACTGTTTATAACTCACGGCATTCTCCCAAAAACAATCAATGACTGTTTGAGAAGGACCGTCATGTACGAACATGCCTTCTGCATTAATCATAGCCTGAGAGTTTGTCAGCACTTTTTTTTAAAATTGATGTCAAAGCCATGTTATTAGAGTTTCCCAATCCATGTGATGCGTCAGATATTAAACAGAAATCTAGCGGTGCAGTTGTTTTTGCACAGTATGAATTAAGCTAAAGTATCGGTAGACGAGTGACAATGACGACACGTTATTCTGCACATGGATGACCAGACTTTGTAAGATCCAACATTCGGTACAAGTAAAATAAAAATAATCCAGCCAGTGGCAAGCAAGCTCTAAAGTCTAAAAGAATTACAGACAGTGTAATGATCCGTCTCCCAAATCACAACGAACAACAGACCAGAACAGCGCTTTCAGATTCTGGCATTTGGGACAGCCATGGTGAGAAACACAAACATCCTACTTGGGTTGTTCCTGGCCTTGACGTTCAACATTTAAAACTTGTTTATAATACATAAGTCCATGTGAGGGCATCACCTGTTAAGATATCTTTTGGAGATTTCTTGTACATAAATTTAACTAATATATAATGAAGAAATTGAATGATGCCATCCGAATTAAACAGCAGAGCATTGGCTACAATACCAAGTAATCCATTTGTACATGCTCTGAACACAAGTCGACAACCAAAGATAAACATAACCATAAGAATGACTCGAAAATGACTTGGAGACTCGAAAATTATGGAAATATGAACTATGATCCCGCAAGGATTATACTACCCATGAATGCCGAATGTCTCTTCGTAGTAGTCTCTTGGCTACGTCAATACACATGGCAGTACATATACCTCTGGGATACAGCAAGCGGATGAAGTGGTAGGAAATCTAATTTTGAATTGACTATTTGTCCATCAGCGCAACTTTGAAATCAAACGATAGAATTATGCTACCATAAGTTATCTTTGTCTATGCTTAAAACTAACTTTTTGACAAGGCGTTGAGCACTGTCTGATTTAGTTTGAATCTTTCAAATCGAACAGAGTGGCTTTAAGCAAAGCACTTGAAGTTGATACATGCTTGATACATATATATTCTTGGGACTAAAAGTAATGTGCAGTATTTTGGTTATCTGTCCTTAGCAGGAGCGCATTGCTGAAGCTTTCTTTTTGTTTTCTTTTTCTTACCTATACCATCTGACAGAAGGTAAACATGCTTGTTTTTCCGTAAAAAGTCAAATCAAAACACATGTGAGTGATGCATGAAAGAGCAAGGTAAACAGTTTTGTCCCGAGGTTGTAGATCCGCACAATAGCAGTCCTGCGTCAGCCCCCGGCCTCATAATGGCTGATAACGACCTGCCCATGCAACAGGTGCTTCCTCCAGCTCCTTGTGAGGGCCCTTGATCAGGAACAGTATTCACAATAGGCCTCGGCCTCACTACTGTCATGAGTTCAAACCACAACAAGTTGTGTTCCTCTTCTGAATATACAATGCAGTGTGAGGTGAACATGTATGTGAATCGGAGTGTGTATAAACACAGAGGAATACATTTCATAATAAACACTGCTTCTCTTAAAGCTTCCTCTTAAATCTTAAAAAAAAGTTTTGTTTTGTGTGTGTGTGTTTGGCATGTATGCATGCATGCATGTATGCAGTGTTTCCCCTACCATTATAACAGGTTGGCGCTCCGCCGCCCTGACATCTCCGCCCGCCACCCTGTAATTGTCTCTATTGATCGTGTACCTACGATTGAAGTGTGTGTGTAGGTGTGGGTGCATACACATATACATATATATAATGATAGCAACTTCATCATAGCAACCATTTCTTTGAAGCTTTTACAATTGACATCTGAAAACTATATCAAAGTGAGTATTTTGTTCCCAAAATATCTGAAAACTTAACTGGACAAGACTCGCTGGCCTTCTGATTGGGCCACCTCCAACTACATTTCTGGTTGAATGGTAACACTGATGTCAAAGAGACCGAAAGAGGACCCAGTTAATTAAAAAAGGAGAAGTGTTTACTCGTACTGTAAATGGTTCCTACTAGCTGTTTTTTTCTCAAAAGATAAACACGGGTGCTAGACATTACATCGCACTGCTTCTGTAGCTGCTTGGTTTTAACCATCGTCTTCACAATGTTTTTAGCTCAAAACGTTAAGCATCGTCAAATCAGAGCA
The DNA here is from genome assembly GCF_029220125.1 of Pseudoliparis swirei. Lineage (NCBI taxonomy): Eukaryota > Metazoa > Chordata > Actinopteri > Perciformes > Liparidae > Pseudoliparis > Pseudoliparis swirei. The sequence goes on along the minus strand of NC_079391.1, from coordinate 12,723,243 downwards.
TACACATGGTTTTATGAAATACTGTGTGTCGGTATGACCTCAAGAGGCCATGCTTTTCCACACACCCAAGCGAAATATAATGGCAGAATATGTCAATGAATAACAGCAATGTAATGTATTATTGCATCATGCTCTTATGCTGGCAGTGGCTACGACTGCTTCAACAAATCGGACTATTTCTCACCGAGAATTTAAGACATCCAGCCCGTGTCAATAAGAGTAGTACATGTCGGACGACACCAAGCAGGCTCAGCATACAGCAGTTTGTCATTATGTCGACAAAGTTAACACAAAAGGGATGCATGACAAGTCCTGTTGCTAAGGCTCAACACTGAGGAGAACATCTGAAACAGGACGTGCACATCTGCATGCATCAGCCAGCACTGGAGGTTATGATACAACTTAAATAATCTCTTTGATAGACAAAGACCGATAGCTAATATATGGAGACATCGAGTCTGTGGATTCCTACAGATATATAAAAGTATGTAGGTGTAAGAGTCATTGTTACATCACCGGCCATTGACCTTGGTGTCAGCAGCAACATTCACCAGTTGCCAGTCACTGTAGAGCTCTTTAGATGGGAGGGAGGAAACATCCACAAAAGCCACGGCATTCCAAAAGTCTTAGCTCTTGGACCTGTTAACCTGACTTCTGGCACCAGTTCACAACTCCATGTTTCTTGCCCAGCTCCTGGCGGGGCCACGGAGCTCGTCACCTCTCATCATCTCTTTCAAGATGTTGTTTGTTTGGACTCTCGGTCTTGGGTCCATCAGGAAATAACATTTCTAAAAGTGTATATGACACGAATAACACGGGACGAAACACTTAATTCCCCAAAACAACTTGTATATAAACAATAAACCATTAAGACTGGAATTTCTACTGTACTTCATCTAAAGGTTTGAGCTGCTCTCCAGCTTGCTGTGGCTTTATTTCAGCCCGTACATTTCCACTTCCTGGTGAGCTCACGGTACTTTTCAGAATGGAAAGCCCTGCTTGCTTGACAGCTCCAGCTTTGTTTCCTGATGTGTTTAGCTTCACTGGCACACGAAGCATTGATTACTCATGTGTGGATCTTCCTGACAAACACATGATCCCATTCCCCCCCGACGGCATCCTGCTATCTGGAATGCACTGTTTAGTTTTTCCGCTCATAGTTTTACAAACATCATAAGAACGACGTGCAGCGCGACATGTCAAGTTATGGTCACTTCAGTCAAGTGATTCAATTAGGTTACATTCTTTTATCTGTCTTTGGTTTGGCAACGAGCCGCAAACTGACTAACCACGGCTGCTGATTATGACAAATACAGTTAAGCCTCGTCATGATTTGCTTACTCTACTCTGCTCAGAGAACAAGACCAGATGGATGAATCCTGGCAGCAATAAAAGGTGATTTTGTTCTCGCATGAACGGAAACGGATCTTTGCCCAAAGGATCCTACTGGAATGTTAAAGTTTAATTTTTTTGAGACAATATATATATTTAAAATAATCTAAATGTTCCAATTCAATTTCCAGCAGTCACATCAACTACACACATGGCACCAGCAGTTTACACATTTCCTGAATAACTTGAGCATCCTTCCTGGAAGTGCCGGGCCACGTTCCTCATTACAGAAGGGATTTGGGGGGAAATTAAGTTCAAGAGCTCAACGTTCTAGACCGTACTAGAAGAATGACACAAATGTTTACAGTCTAGTCAAGTCAGGTCAAATTCCTTCATCAGAGGAAGTTGGGCTCCAAGGTCAATTTTTACAATTTCATGTCAATAATTGCTTGTTCAGAAGGAAACAAGTAGAGTGTAATCTGGCATGACAAATAACGTATCGGTGTTTGTTGTGATGCACTACGCCTTTGCAATTACAGTTTAATAAATATTATGTATTTAGAGAATGTACTGTGACAAACAATCCCAACTACAAACAGAATACAAGGTGCATTAACTTTACTCTCAATAACCCTAGTTTCTCTGTGGTTACCTGTGATTTATTTCTAACTGTTTGGATTAAGGATGAGGTACTCTTGCATTGTTCTTAAGCGGTGTGAATTGGAAGAAGCAATAAACAAACTACCATAGGAAAACATACATCCTTCAAACAGACCGTTTACATATACTGTTCTATCATCTGCGCACTAAGTTCTTCAATGCCTACTGTTTGTAACACTTATAAAGGCTGCTTCTTAAAACTCAGGTTCAGCCCACAACTAACTACCTGGATCAGCAGCACTTATATTTATGTAAAAAAAAGATAAGCAACAGGAAACACAACAGGAGAGACACAATCCATGAAAAGTAGCCCAAAGCCTTATTCCAGAAAATAAGAATATTTCCCTCCTTAACTTCCTAGATTGTGCGGATGCCGTCACCCTCGCTTTGGAAGATTGTTTTTAAGAATAAATTTGGGTTTACCACTGACCACCATCTTGGCAGTTATTGGGGTTAGACTATATCAATTTGGGGAAGGAGCTGTGGAGCAATGAGAGCAGAAGCCACTAGATCCTAATGTGATAGACCGACAAGCAAAAACACTCCAAAAACATCTACCTCGACTTTTACAGACAGCCAAGACTCACAATGACAATTTAATTAGCCATTAAAACCAGAATGGATTTTGGAAAACACGTATTACAAAAGACATTTTGAATGGCTTACAATCAAAAGCCAAGACTGAAGAATGCTGTGGCCATTAGCAAGGCTGCATCTTAAGGCACTTCCGTACGGCTTTAGTTTTTGGCCATTGTGGTGGCCACTTGTATAGCTGTCTTTCTCTCAGTAACAATCATGGCTACAAGTATATATCGGAGTAAGTGGGACAGAAAAGCAAATGACCGGCATGGTATGTGGTCAGAGAAACAACTGCCTCCCTGGCTGACAGAGTGGAACTAAAACCCACATGGCATACAGCGTGTTGGACTGGACCAGCACAGGATTACTATTGTTCAGTGCTGCCGCAACACACCCACAGCCACAGCAGGCAAGACCGAAGAGAGAGCAGTCTCAATATTCAGGGTTTTTCCTGCATAGAGAAAATGTGGGCGCCTAAGCCGTTTTCCCGAACGCCTATGACAAATCCCGAGCGCCTAAGGCAAAAACAGTCTGCGATGGAGAAGAAAAAAAAAGGAAAACAAATGTGTTCATCACGTGCATGTGAGCGAATATGTTCTCAATAGTATGTTTCAAGGAGGCTACAGCCAAACCCTCATTCTGTTTTGATCAATAGTAATCGAGTTGATAAGCGTGTCTTCTTGTCTGATCAATACGCAACTGTGAGGTGCGCGAATGGACCGAGCGGCCAGCTGCTGATCACTCAACAGCCCGACCTGCACGAATACACCTGGACTATTGTCAATAGGGATGCACCGATCTGATCGGCCGATATTCCCATTATTGGTTTTGATCGGCGTTCTCAAAACGGCCGATCAAACTTGGCCGATCAGATGACGTGACATCTGCGAGAAAAACTATCAGAGACGTTTCAATCGCGGCGCATCGCAACGGAGACAATGCGCCCGGCGAGGGCCGGCAGAGGTCAGAGGTCCACGAGGGGATCCTCACGCAGCGAGCGGCGTCCCCGTCCCCCGAGTTGAATCTCTGGGTCAACTCAGCCGACACTCACATGTCTGCCCCTCTAGACTGATGTTCACGGAAAACACATTGGATCGGGAGCGCGCGAGGGTTTTGATAAAGTTAGCGGAAGGATTTAAGTGACAACATCCGGTTTTGCAAAGTTAGCGGAAAGAACCACGTGAAACAACATCCGTTTATCAAAATAAGATGACGACAAATCATACACTAACATATAAAAGTAAACAATTAACTGATTTTGTATCTTTATAGATCGTTTCTGAGATTTAGCTTAAATTATGCTAACATTAAAACATTTTTACTGTACCAAGGAAGAGTTTATAAAAATAAGTCAGACTTTCGTATGTTAAGAAAAGTCCTGTATATAGATTTCCCCAAGAGTTCCAGGAAATGAATGATGCAGATGTGTTCCATACATATCTGAAATCCCGTACAATAGCAATCAAACAATTTTAATGTATCAATTAGGACATCTTTCAAAGTGAAAGTCCTAAATGTTTAAAGAAATCTGTAATTTCTTTAATGTTTGAGGTGCTTTATATATGGATTTCCTCATAGTCCTAGGCAATAATGCTACACAATAAATAGAATGCTTCAATCGACACCGTGATCGGTGTTATCGGATCGGCAGATACTGATTTCAGTGATCGGCACCAAAAAACCTGATCGGTGCATCTCTACTATCTATTTTAATCTAAAGTGGAAGCAAAATGATTTCCTCAAGCATTGCCTCCATTATTTATGTGGAAAAAAAGAAAAGAAAAATACATAGATGTCTGCTAATTACGGTGACATGGTAATACAGACCGTGCGCGACCCTGATATTAGGCTGAGATTCCCACTATGAAATACCTGATGGTAACAAGCCTTTCAAAAAGGTGAAGTGAGGTCGCCTTCAAAATTTGAAAAACAAACTAAGAAATGCGTCAACGAGGGACAACGTGCAACAAAAGGAAAGGTGTGTTGAGAAGAGGTCATTCTCAAACTGCTGACAAAGATTTCTTTTAACAAAAGTCTGACCTGCAGAACCACATTATGAATTAATTAATTGTTTATAAGTATTTGGTAGCCAGATGAAAATTCAACAATTGCATGCAAAATTTTAAACGATTATAGCTGTGGAAAATGCTCCTTAATTAGTCCTAAAAAGTCAGAATTCAATCACATTAAGATTATTTTGACTACCATTAATTTGTCTTTTTCTTTCTATCATGTATTACGGATCAGAGTTACAGATCGGATTCCAGATTAGATCAGCACAAAAGAAAAAGGGAGCAAATATACATTTTAGAGATTCCTGATCATGTTTTTCTGCTGTTGACACTACTAGCTGATCATTGATGATCCATATTGGTATCAGTAGAATGTATTATCAAGTCATAAATCCCTCTAATATCTATTTATATTGTGATAACATCTTTAACCCTCCTGTCGCCTTCGGGTCAATTTGACCCGATTCAATGTCGGTGTTCTTTCGGGAGTCAACAAACAAACATAAAGTACCTCACACTTAAACTTGGAAAACAATATTAATTCTAATAATTTTCTGGAGATTTTAATAGCTGGGGTCATATTGACCTCAAGGGTAAAATATGTTAGTAAATATAAAGGTAACAGGAGGGTTAAACATTGAATCGGGTCATATTGACCCGAAGGCGACAGGAGGGTGAAACATTGAATCGGGTCAAAATGACCCGAAGGCAACACAAGGGTTAAAAGAGTTTCAAGTTTCTCGCCAACATTACAGTTTACGAGATTACATGTGAACACATGATAACATTATAATGTATCTTTGTCAAATTCTCATTTTCACTGAATAGAGTCTGAATAATAATGAAACCAAATGCAACCTTCATTCATTAATTAATTTAATATTACCAAACATCAGCGACAAGAAAAGCACAAATGTCTTGTTCACTTTTTTACTGAATATAGTTAGTAAAATATTTCACACTGTGATGGTTAACTTTAAAATATATAATTAATCCGCGGGTTCACATGTGTGCTGACAACTGACATTGACGTTCAGAAAATAAAGAATATTGCCGTTTAAAAGCTGTCAGAGCCCAGGAGGATTGTTTCAAATTGCTAGTTTTGTTTGACCCACAGTCCAAAAACAATGTGACATTTTGCTCTGCTCAAAGTTATTTGTGGCATTGAAGCAGTCTCCCATATGTAACGTCCTGTATTGATACAGGACCTCTTACTGTTCACTGTGATGCAGCTCCTAAAATTAAATTTTCCAAAATGTAAAGATTGATTTGAGGCGCCATAATGAGAGGAGACATTTTGTTTACATGCGGGGGAACATGACTAGCAGAGACGGAGCGTAGATGGCAGATTTCATGGAATGGACTGACCCTCATGTTCAACACTGAACTTTGCGGTGTTTTGGAATGTGTATGATCTCTAGCACATCGCCGTCAAGACGTCTCTGTTCACCCAACACGGCACACGGCACACACACACACAGTGTTTATATGTGCACACACACACTGACACACTAAAGGCCAAGCCAAGCAGAAACATAAACAGCTATCATTACATGCCGTTTCACAGCCCTATGAATAATTTTCACAACCAAACTAATATTGCGTGATCAAGTTATATAACTTTGTTTCAGGAAGAAATAAGCTATATAATAATTTTAGAAGAAATTGAGAAGATTAATCACTTTGAGAATCTAACTAGGGCTGTCACGATTTACCATTATTGACAATAACCATATTTTAACAAAAATTTAATATTGATATGTGAATAATACACATATGTTAATATAATACAAAGTATTAATTTTTATGGTTAATCGCTCCACCTCCCTTCACTTGTATTTCATTTGACAACAAAATGGAGAATTTGATTGATTATATTGATATATATATATATGTATAAGTAATAAATAAATCAGTTAAATTGTAACCACACACAAAACAAAAGATAAAAAATGTAACAACTAATGCCAACATACTTGTACATTTTGCGGTGTGTTAACATCTGTGCATTTAAGGTATTTCACAAAGTTTCAGAATGGAAGAAAACATGTATTATGTTCATCTAGTTGACTTAGAATTTGAACGATATACCTGCAATTAATACAGCATAATAAACATGAAATGAAACAGTACTTGAAAAAAACAAGAGCAGGTGAAGGAGAAAGGAATAAGAGAGAAGAGTCTACAACTCCCCAATAGATACATTTCATACCAATGCATGTTGTTTACAAACAGCGGATGTTATAAACAATAAATGTTACTTATGATTCAACCACCAAACACCAAGGTAATAGACATTTGTGTCGCACTTTGCTTGCTACAAACTAGTTGTTGTTAAATCTAATTATAATCCGGGTAGATGAAATCAAGCATTCTGATTGGTTGAGCGTGAGTCACGAGGTGTACTTTATTCAGCGAGTGTCCTACAGCTGTTTACATATATTTAAGCCTTCAATATCAGTGCGCACTCAAAATAACAATAACAGTAGAGTTTGCGTGACCATTAGTTGTCAGTTTAAGCTTGACAGTTACCAAACATGTTTCATGTGAACTTTGATATTTTCTTCGGTGAAAGACTTTAGATGAGTGGTAAGCCGAAGAGGAAACTTCAGGTGGACGTCATGCTACCAGAGAGAAGAAAGAAAGTGAGACCTATGAAATGTTGCGCAACAAAATAAACACTGTCAGCCAAAGGAAGTGGGCAATTAACTGCTTCACCAACTGCGAAGAGAAACCAGAAACTAGAAACCAGAAACTAGACCTGAAGACCAGAACCAGAGTGTATGTCATGTTATGTTATATTATGTTATGCTATGGTAGTTGTTGTGTGGTGCCTTGTCCTAAGAATTTCAGTGCCCAGTCTGACCCTGTGTCATTCTGTGCATCTGACAATAAAAAGACTTGACTTGACTTGAATGAAATACTGCGGGATTTCTATGGCACTGTGTGCAATGGAAAGGGTGACCACTAGGGGATCAGCAGCTACGTCTGAACGTTGAGTCGGTGCTAGTGTTTGATGAAGCACGTTCACGTCTGCAAACAATGTTTTTGTTGGCATTGTAAAAACCCGTAGACGTCAGGGACACGACAAAACAAAGTTTGGTAAAGTTGAAAAGATATTCACAGATTCTTACTTCCCGGGCATACAGGGACTATTTTCCCTCGGCTACTGAAATTCGATATCCAACATTTGGTGGCAACAACTTTTTTGTGCTGAAAGGCAGCTTGCTATTTACATACTATTCATAATGTCGCTCACAACCGTATTATCAAAGCAATAAGGTACTCGAGGCAGTACTTTGTCTTCAATAATGTCTGTGTTGTATGGTTAGCTTGCGTCGGGCCTAACAACACCCTTGAAGCGGACATTATTGACGATAAAGTACTGCCTCGAGTACCTTATTACTTGAATAACAAAATACAGGCTGCAAAAAAAAAATTCTGGAGCAAGCAGAAACATCTGTTCTTAAAATTTGAAAAGTAAGACTCTCCTCGTCAAAGAAAGGAGGGAGATCACCATATTATATCAAATAATCTAAACTGAATAATACATTACAAACAGTCCCTGTTCATATCCTTGTTATTCATTTTATCAAGCCACAGCTTAGCTACTTTGGTCTGAGACGTGATCTACGTCCGGCTTTTCATGGTAGCTACAAAGGAATAAAGAGAAATGAGAACAATACGAGTGATTGTTGGGTAAATACTTCACTTCAACCAAAGTACTTCTGTTTATCCCCACAGCTTAGCTTTTAAATTGCTTCTATCTCAATTGTTGTGGTTTTTTTGCATTGTTTATATCATACTAAAATGTGCAACTTAATGTGAGAGTATTTGCTGTTTTGTATCTTTGACTCGATTTAAACAATTCACATTAACTTAAAAATGTGTATCTCTTCTGTCACTTGCCAGTAATTGGCACTTTTCGAAATTGTAAAACTTTAACCGTGGCAGTATTTGTATTACCATTACATACATTAGCCCTGATGTATGAAATGTAAGCAAATGTAGTTGCCTTACCTTAGTAATGACCAGTACATTATGGAGGAAGGCATTGTTTATTTCTGAAATATGCCAACTAAAAGCCTCCTATGTGACTACTACGCCAAGACCGTTTACAGAATATCACGAGTGCTGCGAGGGAGCAGTGATGGAAATGTACTCCGCGAACACAACTTACTGAACTCCATCTACAGACCTGGCTCATCCAGAACAGATGAGGATTTAAGCTGGTTCTTATCATCATCACTTGACAGAAAAGATTAGAAACACATTTTTCCAAGCTCAAGTTGTAAACGCTTTTTTCTTGGTGCATTCCTCATCTGTGGTTATTTAGTTTGCTGGGGGCCTGTTGTGACCACAAAATGTTTTTTGTGCTCAGCTTCATCCACTGTTTTCTCTCAGATGTGTTTCTTGGTGTTTGTAAACGAGTCATTTTCTTTTTCACGGAGTCGAGGAAATCTGCAAATAATAATGGTTTACATACCAGCACAAAACGGAGCCAAAATGCAAATTGCTTAGTGGGTCTGTTAAACACTATGGTGTATCTTCATTAAAGCTTCAAAGCAGGAATTTCAGTCATTTGGCCCAGATCAAAGTTTGTCACAGAACGCATAGCAGGAAAGCACATTTCTGGAACAACCCCTCCTTCCCGTCAGTCCTCTGAGCATTTTATAGAGAAAACCTGATACTTGTTTAGCATGTTATCGAATATTCTATATTATACATTTAGTTTGATCTCAGAAGAAAAACTTCCACTAATTTGCGGCTTATTTGTCAAAAAAGAGCTTTGCCAGCACTCTGGGGATCGCAGTATGTCTCAAATTCAGTTCAGGCTGCCACATAATGAAGAGGCATTGGGGGGGATCACTTCAGCGAGATGGAATACAATAAATTCCTTACCCACCCACACAAGCACAAAAGAAAATGGTACTATGCAGGTCTCAATGACATCTGGAAACACTAAGATAATATATTTAGCTAAACTTGTGGCAGTGTTTCTATTTTTAACTCTATGAAACCAGGATACTTGAGGGGTGACGCTGGGAGAGTAGAGACATCCCGGCGCATCCCTCAGAGTCACTGAAAGGTTAAATAACAGTACTAGGGTTTCAGGCACATATTCACAAAAAATTCTGTCTCCAATGTTCTTTGAGAAGCACTGTGCTTTGCCCTGTGACACACCCTTGCTCATCTCTAAGCAATGTCTCACAATAATAATCTTGATGGCCACCATCAGACGCATTGAGTTACACAGAGGATGCCAGAATGACAATCAAACCCCCCATCCAGAAAATGTCTGTTTGTGCTAAATAACAGCCTCAGATCTCCTCAATTGCCCAATAAATGCCATTAAAAAAAAGTCCTAATATAATAGTATATTGTTGACTTTCAGCTACAGCTATAATTACTCTTGGTCATTAAAAGACAAACAACACTTTATTCTAGAATAATTAATATCCAACCCATATTTAATGTTAAACTTCTAAAACTGAAAATCTGTCCAAAAATTTAGATTTTATTTGCATTAGTACAGAAGGAGCCGGTCATCATGAAAACAATGACTTCATCTCAACAGAAGATGTTGTTTAGATTAGCTCTGTCCATTTATCGGACTCATATTATGCAACTTTTTCGCCAATACACATTCATCACTTGGCCCCTAAACTACATACCTAGTATGACCTTTACCAAACACAAAACATACCTGCAACTGCAAAGTAGAAAACATGTAACATTTATTTTGGCACAGCAATAATCTATTGCTATGCATCCTTTAAATCTCCTCTAGATCTGTATTAAGTTACATTATGAAGGGAGCCGAAAAATGAGTATGACAACAGTATGTGCTGGCTAGTACTTTCAAAGGATCAAGACATTTTTCTTTTTTCCTTCTTGTCGACTGCCAAAACCGTTCTGCTTAGCCATTAAAAGCTTATCTTGAATACGAATATAAATGACCAAAAACAGATACAACACAGGCGCTAATGTCCTGTGCAGTATGATACTGTTAACTGCTGGACTGCCCGAGAGATTGACAGTAGTTTCCAGTCCTGATAAGAACATATTTGTCCATCCATTCCATTGCAATGTCCATATAAGGATAACAGACCCCCCCCCCTCACAGACCCCCTGGGTCGCCCTCAAGGCAGAAAGAGAAGCAGCTAGTCTATTAATATTTTGATAGTAAGCTGGGCATAATGTAGAAAAACGATACTGGTTCCCAATTAGGGAACGTGTAAAGTGTTTAAAACAAACGTCTGAGTAAACAATCATTATGAATTTATTTGAAACAGGAAATGCCAATATCTGTGCATAAGCTCCAAAGGGCAAATATGTTTTTAAAACATGAAAATTCCCCGGGGTACAATCCTTCATATTGTGACACTCAAAATGCCAGAGCATTTTTATAGGACAAATATTTCCAATTTTACGCAGAAATCATTTTCAATTATTAAATCAGGAAACTAAAAAGGAGTGTAAAGACAAGGACACTCACAAACTAGAAAAACACTGTATGTCCTGTGAACACCACACATTGGATCAACTATGAAGTTGTGATATTGGTCTCCACACGGCAAAGGCCACCGTCACAATATTGATAAAACCATCGAGACACTGGTCTTAAAAAACACTTAGGAGTGTCATAGCGGATTTCTACAAATCATCAAATCATGCAAAAATAATTGAGGAAGGTTCTTAACCCTTGTGTTGCCTTAGGGTCATTTTGACCCGAATCAATATTACACCCTCCCCCCGCCTCTGGGTCATTTTGACCCGATTCAATGTTTCACCCTCCTGTTACCTTTATATTTACTAACATATTTTACCCTTTGGGTTCAATTTGACGCCAGCAATTAAAACCTCCAGAAAATTATTAGAATTAATATTGTTTTCCAAGTTTAAGTGTGAGGCACTTTATGTTTGTTTGTTGACTACCGAAAGACACCGACATTAAACATTGAATGGGGTCAAATTAATCCTAAGGCGGGGGGAGGGTGTAATATTGATTCGGGTCAAAATGACCCTAAGGCAACACAAGGGTTAAGTTAATGTTTGAAATGAAGGTGGTATCACCTGCTCTGAATGTTATCAGCCAATTCAATGGTCATTGTCAGCGTTTATCAGACTCATGGATTTGGGATACAATGGGGCTGCTATAACTACCAGTAGCTCCAGAAGGATCGATTCATATGGTTGATAACCGATACCAATCAAGCCAACCTCTATTGGCCACAGTATGTATGACGAGAGCACAGGACCAAGTCAGGTGACGTTGCATAAAGAGCGACAAAGCCCGTATAAGGAGACAGTTGGTGGCGATGGATGGGTTAAACAAACACCCAAATGTATTCTGGGAGGCTGGTCTTCATGCCCGCTGTGAAACCAAAACACCACGTTGACTTATCTGTACTTTTCTTACATAACTAGGATACTTATTTTACCTCAAATCAAAATCATTTTAACGATTTATCAATAATTTTATAAAACTAAAATTCTGACATTTGTTCTGTGGCCGTGGACTATAAATGTAGCAGGTTAAACATATTTACCTTTGAGATGGGGAGGAGAAGTTTGAACTTGATTGGCAAATTTAACTTTGTAAAATGTCAATGTTAATACTTTTTAATAGAAACATATTAACATTGTACCCCGCGCGAGGGTCCGAGGTCTACCTGTCTGACAACATTTCTCAGGGAAACACTGAACACTGACATTCGTGCATCTTTGTGTTCCTGTCTGACACTTTGAATAGTGTACGTCAAACACCCAGATGGTAACGTAGCGTTCCTCCGTTTAGTTATTTAGAGTTTGTAGGAGGCTGTTATAACTCACCATTTCCACTCCCTGAGGAAACGCCGTTCTCTCCCAGTCCTTCTTGGGGAATCGCTGAATGATCTTTCCACATCCCTCCCCTGAATCTGCAGATAAAAAGACATGAAGATATGTCAGTGCATACAAGAGAGCATCATCATGGCACGGAGAACTTTGCATTGCTTTTTTTAATGAGAGAAATATCACCAATTTTAAATGAGCCAATTAAAGTGCATCAGTTAAACTTCATAAAACAATATGTAGAGCTCTAAGTATAAATAATGCACTAGTCAACGAATGTTTCTTTTCTCTCTCTGAAAGGCTTGCATTCTCAGTAACTGTTTCTGACTTATATTTATAACTTCCTTTCAGATTAATTCTGAATTACATCCCGACTCAAAATAAAGTAATGGCCAAAGACGTGAGTGAAAAACTTTAACCATGTGATCGTTTTTCACCATTTCACTTTATTTTAAATCAATCATATCTAATGGGTGTGGCTCAAGATTACTTTTTTAATAAAACAAGACAAAGAGGAATCAACATAACAACATAAGCATGTAAAATGTAAAAAAAATCTGAAATATCAAATCAAATACAGGTCGTCAGCAAGAGTATGAGTGTCTTTCTCCTCCCTCTTTTAACACACAAGTAAGTAAGCATGTAGAAACATCTGGTAAAGTGATTTCAAAGTTAAGCTGATTCACTTGGTCCGAGTCCTTTTTCAAGAAAGCTACCAGGAAGCAAAAACTGCCACCGAAAATATGTTTGTTCATTTTTTGTTTGCAAAAGAGGAAGAAACAAAATCTACAACTGAAACAAAACCAAGAGACCTAAACATTATGGCAGAGCAAAATAAAATAAAATGTAAGACTGAAATAAACAGTCAAAGAGTTAAATGAATGAAGCCGAGAGCATCAGTGAATTGGAGAGCAGTTACTACCAACTACCATGAATTCCTGGGTTGGATTAAAAAAGCCCCTGCAGGAATTTTTGACCAATGCATGTGTGACCAACCACTGCGTTATTAGTACACATTTTTAATTATGTCTATATCCCACACAACTCTTCTAAAAAATGAGCAAACCTTTCAAAATCTTCAGTCACTGCAGTTGATTGCTGTAATAACGAAATTCGAAACATTTCTTCAAATTAACAAAAACTACACAAACACTAATTTAATGGCAAAATTGCACTTAAATCAGTCCACATTCAGTCAATGTTGGCTCCAATAATCACAAAACAACTCCAAGTAAGATCCTGGTGGGACTGATTAACTTACGATGTGTCAGGAGGAATGTGGTCCAAAGTCTGAAATATGGGACTTTACACCATAAACACAAAGAAAGGCCTCTTATTCTTTTAGTGATACTGCTATGACGAGCGATCACTGGAAGTTAAATCAAAAGGAACAAAGGGTGCCCATACAATACATACCGTACTGTATTTGTAGAGTATATAATGCAACACATGCATACACAACTATACGTAGTAGCATGTGTGTTGCTGAGGCCGACAGCTGGATACTGATCCACAGCAGGTGGAGTGAACACAGATTTGCGAGGTTGACCATCGATAGCTTATTACCAGTGAAATAACTCAAATAGATTTCCCTCAAGTCCACATTTGGCTGAATCTTTCAAAACTCTGAAACCTAAATTTGATGTAATAATTCATGGTAACATGAGTGCAGAACAATATGTATTTTGGAGTTTATACATGACTGCAAAACTGTTGTTTAGCAATCTGGATAGCTAATAGGTGGACATTTTATTTAATTTAAGAAAGAAAATGCTAATTTGACTTGCCAAAAAAATTTATTTTAGGATCCATTTCACAATGTTCTTTGACACACTGGGTTATCTGACCCCATGACTTCATCTCAACGTTATTTTAAACCTTTAGTCACTCTTTGACAGTGAGGACACACTTTCTATCCATCAGCCAAAGGCTCTCCTATCAAGATAAATTAAATAAATGTAGTCTCCTTCTTGGATTACAATTATGCAATGTGGATAATATTGGGATTTTGTTTATGCCAAGCAAAATTTTCCAATTTATAGCATTTTGGCTAAATCCTAACATTGTTGAAGAGTCACATATGCTGCAGATAGTTTCAGCTTGAAAGAATCCCGATCATCCGTTTATCTAACAAAAGATATTTGGAAATCACATGGATTTTACCAACTGCAAAACAGCAATTGAGATTTAGTCCGAAAGTTTAAAAAAACCTAGAATGACCCGTTTGGACGTACGCTCTTGCTGGCACTAAAACTGTCAAATTGCTATCATGGTCAGAGAAATCCACACCGACAAACCCATAACCTGTATGTGCCTTTCAAACATCAAGTGTTGCAAAAAAATTGGCTCTAAACTATAAAAAAAACCTCCAATATAAATAAACATACAGAGACACTACTACTAAGAAAATATGTATCGCATCAGACTATGAGGACACAGGGGACCGCACAGTGTAGCATGAATAGCAATGTGCATTACCGCAGTGCTGCTCGTCAAAGCTAACCAAATATGAGCAGCGAGTGTGCCAGCGACTGTTCGATCAAGACAGGGAGGCCAGCGGCCTTTTGACAGTCAGTAGCACATCGCGGCTCTTTGAGACAGTGTGTGTGTGGCTGTCTGTGCTGTAGCTCTCCTATAGCATGAGAGGCTATCCAAGTGTGTTTGTGTGTCTTCGGAAAAAGCCAGTACAGAACTACGCTCATATTTATGCTCCCTAAATGTCTAGAGGAATAAATCTCTTTGTCATGTTTGTTGTTTCTTGCTGGCGCTTATAAATGCCGGTTACCAGCAGTTATATCATCATTTGTGGAGGTCACGTCTGGCCATTTACAATTCAAATCATTTCCTAATGCAGACACATGTCATTATATTCTCCGTGGGGAGTCCCATCTCAACACAGCCAAATGCCATGACTCGGCAAACTACTTAGCAGACTGCTCATGAAGCCCCTATCACAGTTTGGCCAAAAGGTCAAATAACATACTCGTAAAAGGCAAGTTGCAAAAAAGTTTTAAACGGGACAGCGAAATGCTTGACATCATCATAATGTCCGTCTGCTGCAGCCCTCCTGCACCAAGCGCCCCAAGCTTGCCGTCAGCAACTCCTTAAAGCATAGAGCTGTCAAAGAGAGGGACAACTTCATCGTGACGAGGCACTTTGGCTTAAGTGGTGATTGGTCTTGGTTTGGTTGCATGTGTGTTTTAAGTTAGCGAGACGATGGTTATACGTTTGCCTGTGTTCACCTGTAGAGCCGAGCGCGTCCAGACAGACTGGTGCTAGGAGAACACCAGTCTGACCGTAACGCGTCTTCAGGTCTTTACAGCTCTTTTAATTGAAATCACATGCTCCAAGTGCTCCAAGTTCAAATTTTCAACCTCGGATGAAAATAAATGACAGAATTCCTCACATTCCACGAGGCCGCACTCTTTTATTAAAACAAGCCGTGCTTTCAAACACTACCCCCCTGAGAATTATAAAGAACCCCATCATGAGGATAATATAACCCAGGCCTGAAAAGTACATGCTAATTTGAACATCCGCTTGCAAAATGGGTCCAAAATACCAGTTTATGCATTTCTTTATTTTTTGGCAGAAGCTATTTAAACAACACGATCCTGTCCCAGCCCACGTGTGTGCATGTTTAAGAGCTTGGCTCACTTCCATCATCATTATAGCACAACCTGTGTGTGGTACAGCTGGACAAAGTGTGATGTTTTCAGCTTTGTAATAAAATGCAATATATATCTGAAATATCTAGATATATTTATAGCGATATTTATTAGCAACAATAAAATTGTACCGTTAGAGATTTGCACAGTCCAGTGCAAACACTTGACCTCTTTTATGAAACCATTTCTATGCACAGGCTTCCTCTTACTACGTGCGTACCACAATTTTATGTGAACTGTTGTGGGATTCATAAACATTTTCTTATTACGAAAATAAGAAAATAAAATGTACCAGTGGTTGGGACCACTCGTTAACGGATACCCACAAATTCTTACCGAGTTTTGTGGCCAGTTCTGGGTCACGAGACAGGTAATAAAACACAACCACTGAGAAATATGAGTCAGGTTTCCTGGCAGTTTGTTTTAGTGTAGAAAAAGGAACAATGATTTACTTGACGAGGAGATATATGCGTATGGCATGAAAAAATACAATGTTTTAAACAAATTCTGATTAGTTTGATTTGGTAATAATAAATTTATTTTCGAAATATATTATATATTTAGAACAATATATATATATATATATTTATATATATATATAAAATAGGCATCAACCCTTAGCAAACTTACTGGGACTTGAGCCTACACACACACACACACACACACACCTTGAAAAGATTTTGAACCTCATCATTTATCACTGAGTTGTGTGATTTAGTGTCGTCTTACTAAAGAGTGAAGAACCAGTGAAAATGTTGCTAGTCTTTCTTGATTAGAGCAGCTGTTTCTCCTCTTGGTGAAAAAGTTGTATTAATCTTCTTGATTTATCTTCCTGCCGTTTCTGTTGATTGAATCATCCAAATGCTTATTTTACCATGTATGGACAGGCCACCGGTGGAGTTGACGAAACAACTCACGTCAGCCTCTAACCTGATTTTGGCCCAGTAGTGCACACAGGTGCACTGTTCTGGAAACAAGTTCACAGATGGAGCTCATTCACTTTTCTACACTCCAATATCCAGACCCAAGAAATCCACCCAAAACACGGAATTTATATGAAGCCATTTCAGATATTAAGAGATCGAGGATGCACATCCACTAACACTGAAATAATGATCGTCATATCAGACTACGTGGTTACTGTTCGTTGTAGTGGATTTTATGTACACTTGCACATTATATTATAAATAGAGAATATTAAGATGAATGTACTATGGATGTATTGTGAAGCATAAGAGAAATACACTGTTTTATTTTTGTAACTGTATGTAATGACAAATGTGATCATTTGTACCATTCATGTGAATGAATGACATTTTATTGTATAGAGATGTTGCATGAAATGGGTGCCGTTTGAAACCTGAGACGTTACTCTTATTTGAAGGCAGGATCTGATTGTATCTTATTCTGAACGAACTTCTGCTCCTTGACCAGAACTGTAACATTTGACCCCGTCATCTTGAATAATTAACGCAGCGAACAGAATGCCAGCATTGTTTGAATCAGCCGAAAGGTACTAACCCATAGGTGTGAACTGTTTTTGCATGTAATAACTGCCGAAGTCTTTGTGATGGAGCTTTAGAGTTAAACTGAGCTTGAAGCGGATGGACAGTTCCTTGTCTCCGGAGAGGCGTTCATGGGGCCCAGGAGAGAGTCTGTGGCCTACGCCTCCAACTCCACCAATTCGTAAGCAATAATTGTCTATCATCTTTGGCATTAAATGTTGTTAAACTTTAAACCATTGGATCCTGAATTTACTGTAGCAACGGGACCCGAGGTCTTAAACTATTCTTGCATTACCTTCCAGGAAAAATCTGCCCAGATAAAGACATACCCATTCCATTACCCAACCCGCTTATCCTTTTTTTTTTTTATGGGCGCTGGAGCTGTTCCCAGCTGTCATTGGGTGAAGGCAGGGTACACCCTAGACAAGTTGCCAGTCCATCTCAGGGGACATCTAGAGATGGTCAACTATTCACACCCACCTACGGGCAATTTAGAGTCCAATTAACCTGCAGTGAGGAAGCCGGAGAACCCGGAGGGAACCCACGCTGACACGGGGAGAACATGCATGGGCGGACTCAGACCGGGATCCGAACCAGGGGCCCTTTTGCTGTGAGGTGACTGTGCTACACCACCGTCATACCGTCATTCATTATTCCAGTATGTGGAGCGTATTCCAGTGTATGGAGCAGATCAGTTTGCCTGATTGTCATCATCAATTCGGTCACTCCTCTGATAAGCTTGAGGACTGTTTTAAATTCATGAATGAAGACTACATTTGTAAATTCTATATCAGAGCAGCTTTTTCTCTTTACGATAATGGTTGTGGTACAGGAAAAGGGTGACCATCATCAGGAAATGTAACCGTTGTGGTTGCTTTGTGTGGATGGTATGTAAATTAAGGTTTGGATGGAAAAAGGGTATCAGAGATTAGCTAAACTATTGATGTCATACAAATCAAATTCAGAAATCTTTCCAACTTACAAGGACAGCTGCAGGGCAGGAAATATGTAAAAGATGGGCACTTCCTTAAGGTCATGCCCAGGTCAAAATGATGGGTGACAACAAAAACCCATCAGTCAATAAAATTAAATGATAAAACTACCACACACACATTTTAAGATTCCACTTACTTGTGGTTCTCAGGTGGGTTTCCATGATCAACTTAATAAAACTAAGCTCACTTTAAGCTCACTAGTATCGATGCCATCATCACTGTCAGTCGGAGGGTCCAAACCTTCTGAATTCTCCCTGTGAACCCCAGTAATGTATATGTTTATAGCAGCTTATAGTGTGTCCCTTTTCCAGCAAACAATTAGATAACATGTGTTATACAGCCCCTGGTTACATTCATTAATATTCATATGTTAATTATATTCAGACTAGTCAGAGTTCAAAGCAATGTCTGTGTTCAACTCTTCGAGCTTTAACGGTTTTCCTAAGTCAGCTTAGGAAAACCCTTTCACAGGAAGGGATGGCCTCATGTATGGCAGCATTTATTCCCCCCCCCAATAGTATCTATTACATATGTCACATTCATCTATGTGTTATGACTAAAATCTTTGCTGACATGAAGTTTATCATAATTTGAATAGCCATAGAAATCCCAAAGCAGTGAAAGTATAACACCTTATCAACAGTCGCCAGCCGAGTTTCCCTTTATGTCAGTTTTAAACTCCGCAACAGAGAGGAAGGAACTCCTCCATTGTGGTCTGAATGCCTCTCACCACAAAGTCTGAACACAAATGAGAAGCTGCCAAATGTGGAGTTTAAAAGAAAATATTCAATGGAGGCAGAAAAGTAAATCTGTATCGGAGTGAAACAATTCCACATCTGCCATCTTACGCTCAGTAGCAACATTAATGCGACACCGCTGCTAACCGCAAGCAGCCGGTTGATGCTGAAATAATACAAGAACGGTAGACTTGAGATTATTGTTCAATGTGATGTTTTTTCGGCCACGATAATGGTCCTTAAATGTAAAGAACAATATTCAATCAAGCAATGCCTGCTATTATCTTCCTTTCTCATTTCCCCTGGCTTTCTCTATGCTTTTGCTGTAGCATACCAAAAAAAAAGGTATGCTATTATTCTGGTGTTATTGTGCTTATATAAAATGTAATTTATGGTGCTGTTAGATTGCTGCTAGACCACCCTGTCAAACGCATTGGACTGCAGTTAAAATGTAGTTTTTGAAAGGCTAAACGGCAGCAAATATGGATTGAAGCATAACATTGTGTTCAATAAAACCACAAGATATTGCCACTCAGGGTGTAGACGAGGACTTCGCACTGTGTCTATAAAAGGCAAATTAATGTGGAGGTCCCGTGCGTGTAACGCACACAGCCACGCACGCAAATTATAGTATGTAAGACATACAATGATCTTATAGAATATGACGCATTGCTGTAGATTAAACTAACCAACATTATATAAAGGAGTTAAAAAACATGCAGCATACACATTAATGCAGCAATGTATATACTGAACATTTTACTGCAGGGTACTTAAAGTACATGTAGCTGATAATAACTTATTATACGGTTCTGAAAGGAGAACTTGTACTTGTCGTGTATTATTTCATCAGTATATTATTAGTGCCTTTACTGCAGTGAAGGACCTGAATAATCTTTCATTCACTAATTACTTGTCAGTGATTTAAGATTAGGAACTTACTTGGCAAACAGTTGATATACAAACATTGGTTGCTAACCTTGGCTCCAGATCCTTGACCGGGTCAAAATTCTTGTTCATTGCATATACAACTAAATTGTATCTGTTAACTTCTGTAAACACAACAGTATGAATAAATATGATTACATCATGTTTTCATTAATTAAGATCAAAGAATTTCTTTGAGCTGTTTCTCACAAGAGGTTTGACTAGTGAACACACATTGTATGTAATAGAATGAGGGAGTGAATGTAAATCCATCAGTGCAACTTGACGTTTATTTAAAAAAGAAACACAATTGAGCAAACAGTATTTCAAAAGTCTCTACAGTCTGAAAAGTTAACAAAAGCTGTCAGACAAAAGTAGAATATGTACCTCTGAGATGTAGTGGAGTAAGAAGTACAAACACCATACTGTCAAAAAGAAAAGACACTCGCGAGTGAGCAGGTGAAAGTTTCCCATGCGAGCAGGTGAACGCACGCGCAGCTGTTTGAGTTGCATACGCGTGACCTCCATCAACAGGATTCTGTTACACGCACGCTGGATATTGGTTTGCCTTCGTATGAGTCACTTGTGCGTGTCTGGGAGTGAGAAGGAAGAGAATGTGTTGGCCGTTGGAATATCGCACGCAATGTTTCTCAAAGTTGTTAATAACAATAATTTGAATGAAGTTTCGAAATATTGGGTACAGCCCTAGTAATTACCCATGTAGCACTGAGTCCAGCAGGAAAGACGTACGCGTCTTCTGTGAGCAAAACTATGCAAATGCACACGTTTGACAATGTTGTGGGTTTAAACTAATTGAAAGCCAGTGAACATGAATTGATGAGCAATAAACGAGCGGGAGTAAAGACGTAAATACCAAGAATCTCCATTCACATCTTAAAACTCACCATTCAACAGTATATACACACACACAAGTGTGCAACCCACTATCTACAAAGAGTTGCCATGATGCCACCTGGATTCTAACTAACCATTCATACAGAAATTTGAGATTAAGCGTCTTGCCAAAAACACATCTAGGGAGATGGACGACGAGAGCCGGGAATCAACCCACTGACCCTTTGGTTGAAGACCGACCCTCCTCTATCACTGAGCCAGTCAACATACAGTTATGCGGTTGGTTATCACCAGTTGATTGATCTCATTTATGGTCATACAGAGGCTGTTATTATGTAATAAACAGATTATTTCATAGGGCTGGGCAATATGGAGAAAATGAAATACCATCATATTTTAGACCAAATATGTTAACCGATATTGTGACAATATTGTGTTGACCATTGATGCTGACAAAATATTTACAAAATTAGATCCTTGATAAACAAAAAGGGAGCAAAATATAGCTTTTAGAGATCCCTGAAAATGATTTGTTTTGCTGCTGATACTAATTGCAGATCATTGATGATCCATATTGTTGTTTGATTGTATAATTTATTTTCGCCCCAATACTCATTTTCACTGAACAGAGCCTGAACACATCGTCGTCATCATCATCATCACTGGTCCGTTACACCACTATTGGTCATGTGAAATGTAATCATGAAGTCAGTAAAAGCAAAAAAAAGAGCAGCTAGAAAAGCATGGTAAGTTTATAAAATGATATTTCCTTAATGTGATTCATGTAATGTGACTTTTAAGACCAGGAGAAGACAAAGTATGCCATATTAGGATCTTCACATTTTAAAACAATATCTTGTCTCATGTGATGATGATGCAGGATGACAATTGCCAAAACTGTCCAATCACCGAGTTAGCCGTTACCTGCCTGTACAACTTTACTTCTGGACAAAATAAACTAAATTACAGGTGTAAAGCACACTTAGCTACGTGAAAGAACAACACAAGAGAATGGTATTAGAAACAAACACACTCACACACAAACACACACTGTATATCCCCCCTGCACAGTGCCACTGACCCCTCATTTCATGTGTATATGTTACTGCGGATAAAACAAAACAGACTACACAAATCAACTAATGGTTTAGAAAACCAACCACAACACAAGGCAGAACTCCAAGTTCTGGCGTCTACACCATGAAATCAACATCTCCAGCTGTGGAACGGGTCTCCGAAGTCAGTGCATGTAAACAATATTTACTTTGTGGAATTATTCAGCCAAACGTAATACTGACTTGACTAAGTTACAGATGGTGCTTAGCCGTCATCCGAGCATGACTAAAAACATGTCAAATAGAATCTTGGACTAATTACCAGGAGTTAATGCTTTGTTAAACTTTGTTTATGCAACATATTTTCAGACACAGAGATTTGTAAACAGAAATGTAGCCTTTATCAAAATGTAGCCTTTTGATAAAGGTCCTAGGCCACTTCCTAAACATTCTTATCTTGGGAAAACCTTCTGGCTTATAAATCAGTTTTAGGAATGAGAAATATGCCGTTGTATTACAACTAAGCCAATTAAGAGGCATATACGGCAATTTCTGGTAAAACAAATAAAATGTATGTTGCAATATGAAAATGGCAATGCTCCAAAAAAAATACAACATTTCATGCAGTCAGTAACCTGCAGCTGTGCAAGCATTTCCCTGAAATGAGGAAACCATTGTTAAGCTCAGAAGCCAATCCCAAGCCAAGAAATGTGTGATCTTAAAAAAAACAGCACATGAAGTTAACCAAAAGGATCCGGCAATGAAACTATGAACTTCAGCTGGTGTAGACCTAAACAAGCCTGACAACTGTGTAATGGTCCTATTTTATTGAAGTGCAGAGCAGAGTGATGAGGTGTGATGTCAGGCGGGAGCGTGTGTAGTTTGTATATATATATATAGTAGTGCTGTGAAAAATAACGCGTTAACTCAGTTAATTCAATTTCAGGTTTAACTAGTCTTTTTTTTAACGCATTTAAAAAAAGTCACTTGCAAAATGAGCAACACCAGACACACAATCAACTCTGTCCGCCGCCTCTCATGCAGTCTGTTCATCGGTAATGATCCCTCCTCAGGTTCACCTCCGGAAACCTTGTTACGACTTTTACTTCCTGTAGATCAGGGGTCTCGTCGATCGCGCGCGACCTGCCAGTCGATCGCGTAGTGTCGGTAGATCGCATGACATTAAAGATTTGCCCGCCCCTGACATGTTCTCTATAGCACGCCTTTGTTCTTTTATTATAATCTGTTGTTGATTATCTCCACAGCAGCATGTCTCTGTGTTGCGTTAACACTTATCGATTCGATCTCGCGCGCCACGCAGAGCTCGCGCCGCCATCGCGCGTTCGAAAAAAAAAAAAAGTGTGTTGTCAATCTGTCCCCGCCCCCGGTGGTTTCAGTTCAGCGTGGTGTCCCCGCCGTCCCTTTCATCACGGCCCAGTTCATGAAGAAAACCCACACATCAGTTTGCCTCAGCAGCTGCTGAGGAAGACTAGAGGCCTTTAGATTGTATCATGGTGGAGTTAATGGTTGACAAACAAGAGAAACATGCTCTGTTTAACCCTCCTGTTACCTTTACATTTACTAACATATTTTACCCTCGGGTCAATTTGACAATTAAAACCTCAGAAAATTATTAGAATTAATATTGCTTCCCAAGTTTAAGTGTGAGGTACTTTATGTTTGTTTGTTGACTACCTAAATAGCCCTTTAAATAAATAAAAAAGTTGATATTTCTTATATGTTTGACACAGTGAAAAACAGCCTGGGGTCAAATTGACCCCAAAGAACACCGACATTAAACATTGAATGGGGTCAAATTGACCCGAAAGGCAACAGGAGGGTTAAACATTCTGTTTAGGATGAAGATGTATTAATGTTCCATATGGAAGAAAACTGCTAAATAACTGCTGAGTTGCAGCACCATTGTATAGAAGAATGTATAAATGTATATATCCGTCTTTTGTCATAAATCTCTATGTTCTCACAAAATATACCGAGAATATCGGTAATATGTGATTAATCATGATTAATCCACAAAAACCTGTGATTAACCCGATTAAAAATTGTAATCGTTTCACAGCCCTAATATATAGCCAAAGATACAACTGCCACTTCATAAGTAATAATTAAAGGGAAAAAACGGTCTAATGACAGAATTAATGTAAGCAATGCGTACAAGTTAACCATGAAGAAAAGAAACACAGAAATACCAACATACACTGGATGACAAGCATTGTGCAAACGACAAAAAATGCACTTGCAGAACTGGTCTGCTCCAGCTGCTAACATCAGCCACACAACACACGTTGCATCAAGAGCTGTTGATGCCTCCACCAGCCACGGACACCATAGCGCCGTTTTGTGGGGTAAAACTATTTGTTTGCGACATAATGAAAAAGCGAAGCTTACTACGTTTTCAGAAACTCTGGGAAGAAAATCCACAACTTTAGAAAGTCAGTCCAAATACTTTACCAGGTGAAGCAGCCGTTATCAGATGTTGTGGACATAGTGACCGAAAAGAAAGCCTTGGCGAAGCAGAGAAGAACAAAAACAAGACATGGCTTTGATATTTCTGACCCACATCTTTATGGCTATAAAGACAGATACGCCTTCTGGGTACTGTGCATCTTAAAGGCCAATAAGGTTGCTTGGGGTGATTGCAATGTATTTTCAATGCTCTGGTATTATTGAGTGTTTTTTCTCAGATTTAAACAACTTTATCAACCTCTCCCAAAAAGGGAAATCCTTTCGTAACTTTATCCAGTCCATGCACACAGCTTTAAAACCCACAGGTGAGGTATATGTCAAAGGCAACAGACCAACATACGTCCATATGAACCAACATTCATATCTCCAGTTGCGAGGGTCCTGGTTATCGGCTCAGTATCTGAATGTTCCCCTTGAGTAGAGGTTCAAGTCAAGGTTATCGCCTTCCACCACAAGCCTCTGAGTTACTCAGTTTAAAAAAGTTTGTTTATTCTTGTTCGGTAATTTGACAATATCTATCCCGTTTGCTTCTAAGTTTGACTGTATAAGAAATTAATAAAATGGTATTAAAAAAGGTAAACGTCAATTCATTAAGTTTCCGAGGATAAAACCAAGTATGAAGTCATTCTCGATACAACTAGTACAATAATCCTTAAAAAGCATCCGAGCATCTCATAGGATGAAAAAAATGACTTCATACATTGCGCACTTGCAACTCTACATACACACAGCCAAAAGTAATCTGCAGATGGAACTATTTTGCTTTCAATGATTTGGAAGTATTGCTTTTGTCCTCTTGCAGGATCGTGCTATGTAACATATCACTAAGGCGTTCGCCAAGTCCAGAACACAAAATGAAGACTGGAAAAACGCACAAAGTAGAGATTAAGCATCGTATCTGTGAAAAGCAGTTTGCTTCAATAAAAAGTGATGAGATCCGTGCAATAAACTGTTTAAGAAAAGCAGCTGGGCAAATTACTCTTTTTCACTTGGCAAATTATTATTTATGGCAAACAGTATTTACCACTTGCCAATAAAGAGACAGCGTCCCACTGCAAAAGGCAAATACAGAATAAAGTGCAGATTCAACACAGACAGCATCGATATAAACCAGAAAGCCCTTTTGCATTCCAACATTATTCAGGTTTAGGGCTCATGACACCGACCCCCAGGGAAAGTGGAGTCTGATCCGTTTTCTTGAAGGAATCTGCATCTCAGGTCATGCTCCCTTCCATCATACTCCTCACCGCTTATTCATTTTGTATGTGTTTTATGTCACCCAAGTTTTTCAATAAATTGTCCTAAATAGGTCACCAAGTGTTCTTGCTGGAGACACATACTCAGTGCGTTTACATGATGGTATAATTCGAATCTTGCTTTAGTCGGACTATGCTATCTTTTGTGGGATCTGCTATTATCCCAATATACATGGCAGTGAGTAATTCGAATCATTGGCCGAAAGCATGTCATATCCGATACGATAGGTGGCGCTGTTTTCATTACAAATCGTGGTGATACAGCCATTTCCGCTTGACCTCTTCACCACCACCAACAACAACCAACAACCAACAACAACAACATCAACATTTCGAGAAAGAACCATGAACTTTAGTATGTTCAACTCCTTCAATACATTAAGCATAAATTCTGTCTGCTCTTCGGTCCAGAAATGTGTGGTGGCTCTTGTGTTCTCCACAGCGTTGTTTGTTTGTTTTCTGCCGGCCAGGCTCCCGGCAGTGACAACTTATCGTCTCTTTCGACTTCCGGGTCACGACATGGGAGGGAGGGGGGAGGAGGGCGTCGGGATCTCAAGCATGCGCAAAGACGCAAAGTCCAGTTCCTAATCCAATTCACCGTTACATGCCGCGATAGGCGAATTATCAACCGGATCGGATCGAGTTATCCAGGGGTGTTAATCGGATCGTAGTCGGACCGCACATAGTCGGACAAAGGTGTTTACATGAAACGGATAATTCGATTTCAGTCCGACTAAGCCAGTTATTCGAATGCATGTAAACACGGTCACTGTGGACTTATAATCATTCACAAGGGGAACACATCTTTGGAATGAAAAGACTAATAAAAGGAAGCCAATAAAACCAAATCATGCCATTTTAAAGTAATACAAATAATTCAGAGAGAAACTTTACTTCACGGTAATTGAACACGTTTCCTGGCTATACTTTAGGAACTATCTTTATGATACAATATTGCAACTTCAAACCCACTGTACTGTAACCCTACCTCCACACCACCCTGTGAAGTACTGTCCACTGGTACTTCTACACACCAGGTGTGCGCTACTTTAAAACCAATACTTTCTCTTTCTTGCAAAGGTTATCATTGTTCACTATTACTACTCCATTTATTGTGTTGACAAATATAATTTGAGGTTTTTAAAAAAGTTATGGATTCTCAATTAGGGACTGATTTATTTTTTACAGTGTAATTCTGATCCATTGCTAAATGTAAATGAGCCTATTACTCAACAGATTGCATGCTTAACGTCATTTCCAACTATCCATCCATAGTAATCTAACAATGACAAGTGGGTCAGGCCAGTGGAGCAAAAGCCAGCAAAGAACAAGAGGCTTGATGATGACCCGGGTGTGGGTCGACAGGAAAAGATGTTGTTTCTACGACCTGCCACATATTATTACTGTGAGCAGACTGTTTTTTTATAAGCCAACTCTACAGAACGCAGGCTCTCAATAGTTAGAGAAATAATCAGTGGTCATTTATTTCCCTGTTTTTCAAATCTAAAAGTCATTTGGATTTTCCATCTCTGAGTAAATCACTTCTACTTTCAACGAGGGCGTCTCTGCAGAGCTCTAACACAAACCAGCAATGGCTATGCTAGATTATACTCAGGAAAACAGAAGAAGTAGACACATATAATTCAGTATGGAGTGTCCTACAGAGAGGCTGACATGTGGATAATACATAAGCCTGTTGCAGCACCCTAATCAACCACAATCCGAGATAGCAGACATGTTTTGCCTTCTCTCTCCACGATCGACTTCATCATTATAAACAGCGACAGCCGGTGGAGAGTAAACTAGATTAATGATCCCTGTGTCTTCATGTGGCGAGACTCACCAAATGTGAATACTTTCAGACTCCTCTGGTGAAGCTCGGAACATTTTGTCCTCGGAGCACAAAAAATGCATTTGTCAGTTGGTGATTGGATGCTCAGAGCTGATGGGAGACATTGTTTACCTATTGTGCATCGCAAGAAATCCTAAGAGGATTCAGCCGTTCTGGCCCCTCTTTGACACACATGGCGCTCGATGGACACCACCGAGGTGAGGAACTGAAGCTGTGTTCTCTTCTGGCAGGGTGAGTGAATGTGTTTAACTCTTCTCCTCCGAGGAGCCGTTACAATTGGATCTACACAAGTGGATGAGTGGCGATACATTACATTGGTTTGAGGGCCTTTACATTGGTTTGAGGGTATTTATAAATGTGTGATTTGGGAACATGGAAGGACTCCCAACATCATGCCAAAAGAGTGTCCGTCTCCCTATCCATCAATGCTTAGAAATGTGTGCAAAGCAGTTTCCTTAGATGAAAAGAATGTGAGGCTGGACCTGAGGCACGACATGTGAGAGGAAGCATGGGGAGCTCCCAGTGCAGAACAACAGTGAGAGGGGGGAGAGGGAAGAGGCTGAGCTCAAGGACCTGCCCCTGCTCGCAGCTGTAAAACGTTCCGCCCAACACGAAAAACAAGTGGAGCACTCTTCCGACAAAAAACAAATATATAACACAATAAATCAATGACATGTGTGGTGGCCGATTAGGTTACAAATAGCCCCGAAAACAGAGCGTGCTGGACGAGGCGTACAGCCAGCACACCAGAGACACGAACATACGAAAACATGGAAGCGAATGTACTCGGCGAGCAACACACGACCTACAACAAAGCACGAGCGAGGAGCAACATTTGGGTCGACATGCTCTTTTCTGAAAAGGATTCTGCAAAGTGTGCCCCCGACGGCTGGCAGTGAAAGCATGCAGCCCCCGGACCTGACAGCAGCTCGAGCAACAGGGACAGGATGTGACAGCTTTTGAATGCATGAAAAGTTTCGATTGATCCAATAAAGTCACAATCGTGTGTAAACATCTCCTGGTGATTTGACACCGGCCGTGTACTTAGCATCTTTAAACGCCCGCCGGATGGTTTATATGAGAAAATAAAAATAGAGAGAGTGTTTCCAGTGTCGCCTGATAGCTGTGTGGCTAACGTGAAGCTAAGCGCAAAGCTATCCAGCATCAACATCATCCCACAGTGACTGGCGGCCTGGACACAAACCTCAGCGCCGTGGTTCAATCTGAGCCGCCGCCGCTCCGTCGAAACTTACCAGCTTTCTCGTGGTCGTATCCCACGACCATAAAATAGTCAGCAAATCTAGCCATGTCTGCTGCTTTTCCAGAGTAATACCAACACAATTCAGCATTTTTCCTGCTTCCATAGGACAGCCATGTTTGACAGAAGGAGTGTCACTGCGCTTGCGTGCGGGAGAGAGAGACATCCATGGGCGTGGGCCCTCGAGTTTACAAATACAGCACTGTATCCCAACAGAGGCTCTTTTAGGGCCAGACTGTGGGGTCCCCACCGTTTTGTGCCGGGGGAAAGCCGCCACACTAGAATAATACTATAATGTACTGTAACTGAGAGAAATATATTGATAACTGGTTGGAAACTGAGAGAAATACTTTGATAACAACGGTGGGAAAGTGATCAACAGGTGATTTACTGGAGATGCAGCTTGAAAAGAGCAGAATTGTGGAGATTCAAGATGTTGAATAGCAACCAATTCAGCACATTTCCATCAGTATTATGTTCAGCGGGTTGTAGACTACTTTATACTTTTGTACTATACTTTTTCAGTATAATAATTTCAATGCATCATAACGATTTAGTGTCAGGAAAAGGTCTTTCATCTTCCACCGCAAGTGTACCACCAGTACAAAAAAGTACTAGTTCTAATAAAATACATTACAAAAAATATATATATTTTTTTCTGATAGTATGACAAAGCTGCTCCAATTGCAACATGAAAATTATCAGGGGTTATTCCTTGGACTCACATATTTAATTGCGCTTTTTAACGCAACTTCACGGAACACTTAAATCTTCTGGTAAGTCACATAGTCAATAGTTTGTGTTTTAAAATAGCTCTTTCAAACTGAACATGGTTGTTTTTGACATACAGTGTGCAGGGCAGTATATGCACATGTGCTTATTGTAAAATATTGAAATTTATGAGTGTAAGAGAAAAACTAAAAATTCAAGTTTTCTTTGACACTTTTTCTTTCCATCCCACTTTTGTTTGCTAGTAAATGGAGGATGAAGGCAGAGGTAGTCAAATAGTTGAACCAGAGCCAAAACATGAAGAAATGCCCACCAAGTGTTTGCATAACAAGTGTTTATAAATTAACAAGAATGATGGGAAAGCCTAAATCAATACACATTTCAAAGTGACAAACCTGTGACGTTATGGCTTTCTAATAATTATGTATCGCCTGTCAAAGTCCTGCCTTAGGGGCCGACACCCTATTTCCTGGCACACCTGGCATTAGTTGCTCAGGTTTCCTGTCACACATATCTGGGAAGAATAAAAACTGCATCCTATGACAGCAACTTCATGGAGGACAAACAACATATTTCTATATAAGGAGCCAAAAAGCAACAGCAGAAATGTGTTGTCATGATTGCACAATCTCTTATTGTAAACTGAGGGGATTACTTATCTGCCGGAGGCAATTATCATTACAAAGTACTTACAAAACATTTGCTGGTTTACAGCACATGTGTTTGACATTTATGTATTCTTTGAGTTGGGTCACATGAGATATAAATACACTCAGGAAGGCTCTACATCGGGGACTAAAAACAATACGATATGAATTATAGAATGCTGATATGCTAGAGTGGAATGTCAAGTGTTACATATTTCTAAAATGAGCCCACGGGAGTGGTTTTTTCCATTCATTGAAACTGAAACAAATATCCAAACACAGCATTACATACAGCAACTCTAAAACGCTAATGGAAACCATACCTAGCGAAAGTTTCGGCAACAAAATTTCTACACTGATAAAACCAAGTGGTTTTTTTTCTCTGGTATTTACAGAATTTCATAAACTGTACTCAGTGTTTCTGATGCACAGGTTATCTCTTCTTAACAACATCCTCATCTCAGACAGAGACTAATCTACACAAGTTGTTAGCTAGATGAAGGCTGTGCTAAACTAAAACTGGTAAACTCTGTAATGCGTTATTTGTGATAATACTTTATGTGCATGTTTCTCGACTTTCGGGGCTTATTATTCACATCTGCCTCATGGAGCCCACCGACGGACGAGGTTGTTTCCAGCCTGACAGAACAATTCTGAATAAAAATCATAGAAAGAAATATATTTTTTCCTGTATTATTTTGACTTACTTAGCTTTAACTCAATTCAATTAATTTTATTTTAAAGCCCAACATCACAAATTACAAATTTGCCTTAGTGGGCTTTACAATCTGTACACATACGACATACCTGTCCCAGAACCTCACATTGGATCAGGAAAAACTTCCATGTGAAACATGCTGGATGCAGGTTTAGAGTGACTCACTGAACTGACTATCCCATGAAGTCAAATAATGCGAGCGGGTGAGACATAGAGGCACATTTTATGGCTTTCTCTTTTCTCTGAAATAAATTCTTCGATATGCATTCCTGAGGCAAAAATGTAAGTCATTTAGTTATCATTTATAACAGCACAAAATCAGCAGGACTGTTTAAAAAAAAAAAATCTATGCTAATATTGTTCATATATCTTAGATTGTTTTTCAAGTTCATTTTCTGAATTGTAAAATTCCATTTTGCATTTATCCAAATATCCAAATAAATGGTAAGTCTGGGGTCAAATATTTGCCTTGTAAAAGCAAATACATTGAATATATTGTGTTTACAGTTGGGCATACTTACTCTATTTAATCAGTTACTCAATGTTTTTCTTTTTCCAAATCTCAAATTCATCATCGAGTGTACTTTCAAAGCCAACATGGAACTTCACTGTGTCAGGGAGTGCCCTAAAAAGGAGACTGTGGAAACATTCCTTTAATTATATTGTATCCAATTAGCCAGTTAGACTGAAAAGACACCGACAAAAACTATATCTAACTGACCTTAAGTATCAGATACAACTTTTTATTTTGTGATTATTTAGATTACTAATACTCTCACTCTATAGAAAGCAGTCAGCTTAGATGAACACATTGTACTTTTACTGGGACAATTTGTAGTGTATTGTGGGACTTACTGAAACTGAGGACCATTGATTTGTTGCCATTGTATCCATAAACTGACATAAAACAAACAACATTTTATGAGAGCTGTAAAACTTTGTTGATTGCATCATATATAATAAGCCGTGAAAAAGTTAATGGCTCAGTGAAAGAGTGAACACAGGATACGCAGATTGTATTACTTATTCTAAAACTATTTTCTTTTGTCATTTTCATGTCTATTTCCATCTTTTTCTGTGTTGGGTTGTCCTACGTGAGAGGCAGCACAGCAGCAGTGCACTGTATGGGGTGGGGGGAAAGGATGAGAGACTGTGTGTGTCAGTCATGAGCCCCTCCCACCTCCTGTATAAAGGCTCCCAGTCTGGTGTGTAGGAGCTATTAGCAGAGTGAGACACAGCTGCCTCACAGAACCAGTAGGCAATTTCAAGAAACCTGTGGAGTACTCTTTTACAGCTGACTGAGCTTTTCTCATCCATTTGAATTGTATCACTGAATTACAGGTATGTGTACTTTCTTTTAACAACTATATTGCTGTGATTTGCTCTGCTACCACCTGATGGCTCAAACTTGCTTTTTGTTGAGGTCAGGGCACAAGTATACAAGGACAGGTTATCTACCCGGTTATATAAGCACTTCAGCTCTCAATGTGTGCGTCTGTGAAGAAATTGCCTTCAAGGTGTAAAGCATCTGACAGAGGCAGTACATCATATATTGTTGATAAGTTGCAACCGATTTTGCTTTGTTTCTTTAATTACCAACTTTTATTTTGACTTATGAGCTGAGTTTATTTTGGACCCCGCAATGGTAGACTGTCCTTCGTGTTATTGGCCAGGAGCCCAAAGCATGGTTGTAGGTTTACTTAGCTGAGTAAAATCTGACCTTAGCTTAACTTTTTAAATAAATGAATGATATGTGCAAATAACTTGGCTTTTGGACTCTTGTGTAAGCAAGTGCCAGTGTGGCACAGTCACATATAGGAATGCCATAAGAGTGTAACATGCACTGAGGGACAAGAGGAAATTCCTGAAGTTCAAGATCAATTTATAGCATGAATACACAACTAACACATGTTTTCCCTCCTCTCCACAGGAGTCAAAATGCAGTTGATCATCCAGTCCTTTCTCTCGTGCTGTCTGCTGGCGACAGTCGCTCACTGTGTGGAACTTGAAGTGAATCCGGAGTTGAAAAAAAGGTGAGTTAACTCTGGAGGAAATCATTCAAAAAATTAAAATGATGATTTGATATAAGAAGTGACAGTTGGTCAAGTCTGTGACTAAATGATCTGCCTAAGACTAAATAAGAGTTGTTTTCCTCTCCCAGGCGAAGCATATGGCTCGGGAGCAGATTGAGACGGGATCTTGACAGTGTATCAGTAGAGAAGACAGCAGAGTCCGAGTACTTCGTCAGACCGGAAGATATCAGGGATACGTTGCTGCCACATTCCAGGTAAGACCCTAACCATGCTATGCTAAATGTGCAAACTGTCTCCATTTGGCCATCATATAATTTGTTGTCATACAAAAGGAATACATAAGCAGAGAATACTCAACCATTAACAACTCAAGACTGAACGGCATTGATTAATATTCTCTTCTTCTCCTTCTGTCCTCCAGCACTGACATCAATGTCCGAACCAAGAGGTCTAAGAGCTCAGGCGGTCATTCAAGAAGACAAGGCTGTTCGCTGGGCACCTGTACAGTGCACGACTTGGCACACCGCCTGCACCAGCTCAACAACAAGATGAAGATCGGGAGTGCCCCTGTTGACAAGATCAGCCCTCAGGGATACGGCCGGAGGCGTCGATCTCTCCCAGCGCACAGAGTCACACTGAGGCTAGAGCAGGGCAGGCTGAGGCCCGTGTGGAGCATAAATGATTCGCAAATTCACAAGCTCGAGGCTCTCCTCAGACGGACATGAGCGGAACTTAGCAAGAGGAGTTGGGAACAAAAGCGAGGGAGTTAGTGTCCTCTCTCCGTTCTAAAATTCTCGAAATGCCTTAGACTTCTGCCAAGTATTTCCCGGCACATTTTTCAAGGCATGAGAACTGAGTCAGAGCGAGACTGGCTGCACTGAGTTTCTATAAAGGCAGAGCCTCGCAGCTCAGCCATGTAGAGCGCGCAAACAACTGCAGCAGGCGTACAGACACTGGATGGCACAGCGTGAAGCGAGCTACAGGTGCTGCTCTTTGCTTGGCAGAGGGAAAGGAAGAGTGCTAATACCTGGAAAAGTGGACACTTCCTCTGGCTTAAGGAGGGAACTCCCTTCTATCACTCTGGGACTTTACACATTTCTTCCTCAAGGCCAGGACTTTGATACGTGCTATCCTCTAAGGATTATACCACCATGTTCCAAACCGTCAGTACTTCTCTGCACTTTTCCATTTGGACTGAAATTCAAATGAATCATCAGGAAAAGACATCTTCATCACAATGCCAAACAGGAAAATAGGCTAGAGAGCTCTGAAGATCTCAGTTTATATAAAGTTTTGGACACTGTATAAGGGGAATGTCTTAGATTGTGTGAGATATATGTGCCACTCCAAAATGGATTGAAATATACTTGAAATTGTTATTGTTTGTACAAAACCATGTGCAATCTATATTTGTTTTTATTTTATTGTTATATATATATGAATCCCTTTATTTAAATATTATATAAAGGTTACGTTAAAGTACTTATGCAGATAGAACTATTTTTGTACAGGAAGAAATATATATGGGCATTGTAGCTATATGCCATTATTATTTTTGCAATCTGTGGTAATAGGATATGTGTTATACATATATATATATTTGTAAATGTGTTCTATTTTATTTGTGTCAAAGCAATAGCATTGTTATTCAATAAACGTTTTGCATAGAAAATCTAGACCTTGTCCAGACCTCCTTTGCTCATAGTTCTTGTAAATTGGTGGTAAAAAAAAGTGGCATTCTGTGTTCGCTGCTACAGCGAGACACAGAGCGCCTGGTCTCTGTTAAGTGATTACAGGGTCTCATTAGAGCCTCCCCTCCTCTCACTACATTCCCCTAGTTATGACACCCCCCTCAAAAAAGGGCAGACAGGGTACCAGGCGCATTCCTGCTTGGTTCAGCCCATATTTGTCAGCTCACCCCACACCACAGAGCAGCCCTAAA
Organism: Pseudoliparis swirei; assembly: GCF_029220125.1. NCBI lineage: Eukaryota > Metazoa > Chordata > Actinopteri > Perciformes > Liparidae > Pseudoliparis > Pseudoliparis swirei. The sequence continues at coordinate 12,688,160 of NC_079391.1, read as the reverse complement.
GCCATCAGAGGAGACTGACGCTTCCATCTGTTTTCAATGGTAGATGGTTGGGACACAAAAAGGCCAATGCAGGGGGTTCCGGTCTTACATTCCTGCGAGGGCATCACAAAAACTGCTCCAACAAAGCACTGAATGTGACCTTCAAATTCAAGCAGACCCCCGAGACTGAACAGAACTTAAGGGCTGCAGACCTCATTACTTGACATATTATTACCCTTCCTTTCACATTTTGTGGGAGTTTAGTATATATATATTTATATATATATATATACTAAGTGTGTGCGTGTATATATATATATATATATATATACACGCACACACTTTTTATACTTAACAAATGTTTTATACTAAACAAGTGTGTGCATATTTATATAGCATATTTCTCTTTTGGCTTTATTCCTTTTCTTGTTCCGCATTGCAGAAATTCAAAGTCCAATCAACACTTCATCAACACATTTACAGATTGACGTCAATAGATCAAATCATGAATTCACTGAATGGCACTAAGTCAACTCACCGGGTCCTTAGTAAGAGATTCATTGCCGCTTGTTTGGTGTCCTCTGTGCTCACACTAGCACGGCTATTAGATTTTCCTGGAAGCACTAACTCAATATTCCCCCTGTTCTTATAAACAATTCTAAGTGAACACAAGCAGAACATTATGCAGAAACATGCAGCTGTTCAACACGTTGCAGCATCATTGTGAGCAGGTTATACTGAACGCAAGAAAGGTTCAACACTTTAATGACATGTTCTCTATTGCCATCTAGTGAGATTAGATGGGTAAAACGGTTTAATTTGTGTTTTTAGTTGTATTCAATTAGATCAGGCATCTGAATTCAAACTAAGGTTTGTTTTAATAAGAAGCAAGAACAGCGTTAGAAATATGACTATACCTTTAATTATACTTTTAGGTTATTCATTTAAGTCCGGCCTTTAAGCTCTGCAAATCATATAAAACGGGGAAATCCGGTACCTTTTAAAGAATTACCCCATACTTTCCACAATGTCTCTCAATTAATATGTATTTCAAAGATTATTTTCATCTTAACTAAATACGTTAAGCAAATAGGGTTCACTTTTATTGTCAAGCCTTTTTTCTTTGTCAAAGATTGCAGGGGGGGTCTAACTTTATGCAGGGTGCTCTTACTTTATTGCTGCTTCAACCCGTTCTTCTGCAAGTAGCGATTTATACTGAGAAAAGGAGCTGGATTCTGGGGTGCTTTAGTTTTTCTTAAATTGTATTTGACCTATTCCTGAAGGGTATACTTTAATTATAACAGCACAATTCACAGTAGATAAATTGTGACAAGAAAATATATAAAATAAAGCAAAGGTGCCATCTAGTGGCTCAATAATTTACACATGTTTCTACGTTAGGGAATTTAATTTCTACACAAAATCCTTTTGGTAAAAAAACACTTCCAGTGTTTCTCACCACAATAACAGCTTACTTGCTCATTGATTCTAGGTCTGGGGTCTGGTAGTCAGTGTACTACTGTCTATCAAATGATTCTGGCCCAGGGCAAAGATTCAATCCCCAACAGCCAACTCTAAAAGTACCCTGATAACCTGAGCTGAGAGGATTAGTTTTGTACACTCAAACTCAGTTGGGCTAAATCAGGGACTGTGGGCCCCTTGCTGCTTATGGCCACCGCAGTAAGTCTGGGCCTTGTTCTAAGGCTGTGAGGAGTTCACCTTTGCTGTACTGCAAGACTGCTTAATCTGCTTGGCAAAGGTACCAGAGAAAGTGCTGTGATATGTCTGTGAGACTCTACCCAGAGATCGATTTTACCAGTAAGGGCATATGCAGAATACATGCTATAACAGAGACACTTACTTTTGCCATGACGTACACTGGTGGGGTAAATCCGGGTGAATGTGCTGTAATCGTCTTTGAGGGACTGTAATTAAAGAGAAAGAAGCCAGAGCAGGGGTTTCAAGCTTTGAAACAATTTAGTCTTCTAAGTAAAAACAGTTATGTGTTGTTTACGTCATCAAAAGAGCATCCTTACATTGCTGTTGCTTGTCTGCTCATGTCAGCTAAATGTCCTGCACATCAACAAGACATCCACAAAAGAACATGATTAGTCTCTTAAGAAAGAAGGGGGAGAACAGGAAAACCCTGGGATTTTACATGTTGACCCATTTTGAGCATAAACATCTAATAATATTGCCAGAAAAAGTAGTGAAACGGTGCAAATGACCATAATGGTTGATATCTTCTTTTATTCTGATGTCCCTGCACTCTGATGCGGTACTGAAAGAGTTAAGGATGGAGTGATGAGCCCTGCAGGGTGGTGGATGAGATTTCATATACTCTAGCCATAACACGAGCGCAGCATAACTTAGATGTCTATCCGCTTCTCCGAACTTCAGAGACAGCGGAGCCTGAGGAGGTGAGTGCACTTACTGTATATATTAGTAGTCTAGAAACAGGGATGAGGCGGGATTAGAAGCAAACATCATTTACAGTATCGTTTTATGTCTTTAAATCGCCTTTGAAAAACATCTTGATTTACATGCAGTTTTGTTATTCTGTGTGTGGTGACTGATTTATGTGTGTCTCCATCAAATCCTATTCACTGATGCAATAAAAAAATTGCATCTAGATGCACTGGAAATGTATCCAGCGATTGGGAAGTTGTTTTGCATTCATGGATGAGTGCACTTCCTTCATCTTCACTCTTCTCCAGGCCCTGGCCCTTGAGAAAGACACACCTCTTTTAAAGCAGTTTCTTTACTTTCCCTTGCTCATCACTGTCTCTCTGTATTGTAAATGCTTTTAAGTAAGTGTTGGTGACCTCTCTCTCCGATATGATTTTGTTAAATAGACGACTCAGGGGCTCAGCCATTAAGATCAGAGCCTTGTGTGAGAAAAGACTAAACAAACAAGATAACAAGAATAATACAGACATCTGGGTCTGAGATAGAACTGTGAGTGGTCAGGTAACGGCCTCACATGGGGGTTATCACAGTAATGAGGAAAAACTCCGCTTTAAATTCAGCTCCACATGTTCAGTGCATTTAAACAGACTCACAACCACAAGGGCACACCCGCACATTAGCACAGCGTGAGCACCATTAAGATGTTTCCCACATGAGTGTCAAATAATGCTTTCAGCAAAGCGACACTATGTATAACTCGGTTACCCAGACATCTCATCCGATGTTTCTTAAACCAGATACGTTGATCAATAAGACACAGGCTACTGTGAATGCTGAATAAAAACGTGTAGCTACTGTGTTGGGTGCTGAGTTGAAGAGTCCTCAATATAGATGGAAGGGTATTCTTTTATCATTTAAGGATTGGTTGATCACCCTGCAGTGGTGGGGCAAGAATCAGCAGGTCCCTGTTGTTCACAACAAATGAGTTGTTTCTTTCTTGGAAATTCCAGCATGCAGCATCTGTTGACTCAAAGCCATATTGTTGTTATATTTTGTGGAACATGGTTTATCACAAGCAGATATGGGAAAAAATACAACAAACTGGTCCAGGGCATGGTGAGATTATAGGCTAATTCTTATTATTATTATGCTGATAAACAGCACCAGCACCATGCCGTATTAAGCTTATTTTACCACACTGACTGCTACAGGAGCGTCATTGACATAAATGATCAGTCTAGTCTCTCTGTTATAAATATCTGGGCAGGAAGTATAGACATATAAATAAAATACACTAAGCAGATCTGCATTATGTACATATAACAAATGGGAGAAGGGGGTCAGTTGTCTTTGATATCACACAAAAGTGAGTTATAATATGATTGTATGTGAGAAAAATACCTTCTGAAGGCAATTCTTTGTTTTTAGAGTGACTTCTAACAGGACACCACCGATTAATTATGTATCGTATTAGCGACAACACAAATTTCAGAGCTCAGATAAAAACAGTGCTAATAAACAAAAGCACCAAGATCAATGGGAAAGCACTTGTATTGATCTCAGAATGCCTGTATGGGGGTACTAAACAAAATAATCTGGCAGGTTGTGAATTGAATGAAAAAGAAAACCGTGATGACGACCTCGTTGTGATGCCTCTTTGCCACAGAAGTAGATAGATTTATTAATTAAAAGAGAATGTCAGCAGTAACACATAACACAAAAAAAAAACAAAAAAAAAAAAAAAAAAAGGAAGAAGGGTGAAGGAACAAAAAAAAGAAAAGAGACTGCTGCCCTGTAGAGCCTCCTGTGGCAGAGGAGTCTCCTGTCTATCTCTCCTTGTGGAGGCGGAGCGTGCTGTGGAGAAAGTGCTCCCTCTGTCCGGTAGAGTGTGGTGGAGAGGTGGGTGGTTGTCCAATATGGACACCAGTTTTTTCAACGTCCTTCCTCACCCCACCTTGGGTTCCAGGCAGCTCCAGCTGGCGATGAACAGCCAGAGCCTCTAAGCTGTGTTCAGTTGGCCGGACCGGATGGTGTCAGATGCTGCTCCCCCAGCAGCAGGCTGCAAGTGCAGCACTGGCCACCCACGACAACCGAAACAAGAAACAACAGACTGCACGCTGCAGGAAAGCTTTCTCAGGAAAGTTCTCAGGTGACTCATCTTCTCTGTGGCCCTTCGTTGTACAGGGCGCTGTCGATGGTCGGCTGTGTTCTGTAGCGTGCTCCACTCTCCTCCATGTCCACGTCACCTCCACTCCCAGGACACTCAGAGCTGTCGCCTCCCCACCTTCCACCACTGTCCCTCTCCTGAAGTCCACCACCATCTCTTCTCTGGTCACTCTCCCCCTCTGGTGGTCCTCACACAAGTCACTCCTTCACCCTCCTCTCCCTCCTCCATGTACTCCTCCTACCGCAGAATCATCAAGAGTCACCTTCGCAGAATCATCAGAGTACTTCTGCAGATGGTGTGACTTGTACAGATGAAGGAAGGAGAGAACAGAACAGAGGGGGGCTCCAACATCACAGACCACCCATCACTGACCACTGCCACACACGGCACGCCCTGACCTGTTGCAGACAGCAGCAGAGTCCAGGATGGCAGACGATGGTGGTGCCACCACCCAGCCCTCACTCAGGCAGCAGCAGCTGCATGGTGTTAAATGCACTGGAGAGCTACAAAAAAGTCAAAGTCAGAGACAGACACAGTTCCACACCAGGTGCGACTGGAGCTCGTTGCAGCAGGTAGATAGGCGTCGTCCACTCCCCCACATGATGGTGAGGCTGGTGCAGGTCCAACGATGATTTCACCTGCGAGGGGGAGGATGCCAGAGGTGCCTCGGCCCAGCACCTTCATCAGGGGAGGGGTGAGGCGGGCGTCGTTAGTCGCCAGGCCAGATGGTGTTGCCTGCTTTGTTTGGGGGACAGGGACCACGACTTTTCCCACAGCACAGGACCTCCCCAGCCTCAGGCTGTTGGTTGAAGAGGCGTTGAGGACAGACAACTGGGTGGCGCGGGCTGGGACCCTGGGGCTGGCCTGGGCAGGACCTTCAGCTCAGCTTCTGCTTGGTTAGTTTCTCCAGCCTCTCACCTCAGTGGTGTCACAGAGAGAGGGGAGGGGGGGGAGAGGCCCATTATTGAGGGCTCGGTGGATGTGCAGCTCAGCAGGGGGGACAGAGGGGGAGGAGGTGTTTGGGAGGTGTGATGTGTGGAGGAGACGGGGGATCTCTTTTCCTTTCTCCTTCTCTATGTGTGCCCAATGTGCTCGGTGTAAGTGACACATTGTTTGTGTGTTTGAGTGTTTGTATCTGAATCTCGAGTGAAGCAGTCTTTGTTGACAGCCAGTTTGGACATGGTCTCAGGATTAGTAGCTCTATCATAAGACCACTGGCTCCTTAAAATAGGGAGATGAGCAGTCAGAAAAACAAAACTATAATTGTATGCCACCAAAGACTCATTTATTGACTGAGCCTGATCCAGATAGTTGCAGACAGAATACCTTAAGGTACAACTGAAACTGTACGGTGCTTCACTTGAGATGACAACACCTTCAGACATGGCTGTGAGCAGCACCGAAGGTAAGCGCAGAAATGATGAAATGCATATAAATGTAATACATGACAAAAGGCAAACTCCATCTGCTATTTAGCAAGTAATAGAGGTATTACATCATGGCTAAAAGAGAAACAACACTGTTCTCACACCTAACACCCCTGCAAACACACGTTGTGTATGTATCTGTGGATTTATTTGTGGATGTATTTTCTTATTTTGTTGCTTTAAAAAAAAAAGCATCCTGTGGAGACACAATGCATCTAGTTATTGTGCATAAATGTATGTTACCATTCTCATGCCACTGTGATGTCCATATCAAATAAAGTCAAGTCAACAGACACATGTCGGTCAGCAGTGTGTGGAGGAGATGAGTTACTGCTGGCAGTAGCTCTGACTATATGAACTCACTTTGGTTTATTCAGTTGGCCAACAACCTGAATCACAGCTAATTATTAAGAAATTGTTATTTAATTTTGACTGGATGCAAGGAACTGAGTAAAACAAAATTACGTACAAAATAGCCGTGTAGTGTACGCCCGTCAAAAAAACAAAAACAAAAAAAGGGCTCAACATTTTTTTCTGAATAACGACATTTTCCAGCCACGAGTTCTTGACCCTGGTTGTTATGGCAACGCTAAATACCGTCTGTTCTCTAAATGATGAATGTTACATCGTTAGTATATATGAACATTAACTCACCAGTAGACGCACCTCAGAAGGATTAACCCTGAAAGGTGTAACGTCGTGATAGAGGTCAGTAACACCAGTAGCGACACTACGTGTCACGTGTTAGCGTCACGTGGACTTTCAATTACGTTATTGTACTTAATGAGATCTACTTTAGTGCGCTGGTTGGAGACGAGCCATAGCATATAGGCTACTTTTCTTAACACGTAAATATTGAGTTATACAACGGTGACGTTTAACCGTCACCGTTGTATAACTGCATCATGATGTAGTATATCATATATTAGACCAGCTTTCGTAACGATAGCTGCGGACTGATTTAAAAAATAAAGTGTGTTTAGGTCAACAGTTTATCCTTAGACACGATAGTTTTTTTATTCATGTTTAGTGAAAAACGGAATACATTATTACTATTTTCAGGTTAGTTTTACTTCCCAGAATTTGCTGTGAGTGCGCGCGCGTGTGCGTGTATACTCCTGACAGTGAGAAAAAGAGAAATACAATTTTGTTTTGGGAAATTATTTCAATGGGTTTGAGTGGACAGTTAATAATTGATTCGGCCATCATCTCCGGATCAATACATCTTTATGAGAATATCCCTTTGCACGTGGTGCCATGAAGCTGCGGTGATGCTCACAGCTGTTGTCAGGATGTAGGGTTGTGTGTCCGGAATGATAAGCTTCCTGGAATCACCATGGCAGAGCGGAACATTGGCTTATATGGCACCATTATGCAGCCAGGCCTTGCTCTATTGTTGCCGCAGCACTCAATGAGCAGCACGGTATCCTGTATCACGAGGATATCAGGAAGACACCGTCTGATCACTCAGGTTATCCGCTTGCAGAAATAGACCGTTCTTTGTTTGTTAGCTAATGGAATATATCCAGCATTATACTGTAGTAAAAATAAGCCCGTCATTCTATTCGTAAAGGGGTGAAATTGACTGCCACTTTGAAGTGACATGTCGAGAATAGCTCAGGAGGATTTGCATTCCTCCAAAGGCCAGGAATAAGGAGAATTTAATAATATCTGTTATTTGTAATAAGAAATACTTTCAACTTAAACATATGATATTCTACAGGATTAGTCCATGTTTTCAGATCAGTACCCCATTACAGTCATTTGCTGACAATAATAATTGTCATAGCAGCACTTTTCACAATCTAATTGACTTGCTGCTTTACATAGACAATATTTCTTGAAAAGAAAAAGGCATTGGATGAAAGAAGAACCAATAAAGACAGCAATTAGGAACACAAGATAACCGGAAAAGCAAGTTACAAAGATAATGTTATATAACAAATGTTAAAAGTAACTGTAGAATGAACAGAGAGACTATATGGAAACTAGCGAAAATAGATATTATAAGTCGATGTTATATTGACGACCTATGCCTCTTGTGTGCTGGTTTATTTGTGGCACAACAAGAAGTGATTATTGTCTGGTTTTCACTTAGTTTTTGAGAAAAAAACTATTTGATTTAAAGTGAAGCGTTTATAAGTATCGGGCATGAACAATACACAGAGCTCTCCAGGTGGTGATGCTGTGCAGCAGTTAGTTCATGAATGCCCTACAACCCTGCCACAGGTCGATTTGCTTGTTTACAGAATAAAGATAAAGAGGGCAGGTCCTCTTTGGAACATATTTGATTACATCTCACCAGTCATGATACTGTAGCCTTTACCTTCTTGCAGACATGCCTCGTCAATTCCCAAAGGTAACTCTGAGTGAGGCAGAAGAGGAGACACAACTGTTAGCGGAGAAACTGTACGCATCAGTGCTAAAGGAAGAAGACAGCAAGGATGCTTTATCCTTGTTCACCGTGCCTGAGGACTGCCCAATTGGCCTCCAGCAGGTCAAGGAGCATGAACTTCAGAAGGAGCTGGCAGAGGAACATTCAGAGGAGAGTACCAAAAGGTAGGCCATGCTATTGGTTTGGCACCAAATCGAAAAGGATGTTGTTATCAGTCCGATCAATGTCCAAAATTAAACGTTAGCTTATATTAATTGTATTGCTGATTTTGCAGGAAGAAAAGTCTGAAGATGATTCGTTCCCAGTCCATGTTCCTGCAGAGCCAAGTGAATACAGATTGTACACGGTCCGCGGTGGTCACGCCATACCTGACCCCCAGCTCCACCTGCTCATCAGTACCAGAAAATTGCCCCGAATACCAGAGAGTCACTATTAGTGGTGATTACTGTGCTGGAGTAAGTAACGTAAACATACATTTGTCCCTCACCGTCAGATAAATTGATGCCTTTTCAGCTCTACAATGTGTAGGCCTACATTTACTACTCCCATCTTATGTTGTCATGCTAACAGAATGTTAAAAAAGGTGGCATAATTGCCTAACATGTATCACGTCCATTCCCCATTTAGATCACAGTGGAGGACTATGAACAGGCAGCCAAAAGTCTGTTTAAGGCTTTGCTCATTCGTGAGAAATACTCAAAGCTAGCCTACCATAGATCCTGCAGAACCACAGCCCAGTTCCTCCGCAGAGCTGAGAACATGAAATGGAGCGAAGATGATGAGGTTCTTCCAGGTTTGGAGTGTATAAACATTATAGTAATTGATAAACTCACTGATGTTTTAGTCTGGTTTAAATGGCAGTAACAGAACAATGTTGTGGTCTCCAGACATGTGTCCGTGTCCAACAGATGGAGAAGATCCCTACAGCATTCAGAACATCCCTGAGAATCTGAACTATGAACTGAAGATGAAGGATGGGATTGTGCATGTGTATGATGATGCCGAGGCTCTGAGAGGAAACCAGCCCCACGACCTTCCTTACCCAGACATAGAGACCTTTGCCATAGACTTTGCTCATGTGCTGGCAATGATTGCAGATGGACCAACGTAAGTTGACAAGACAAAACGACACAACAGCTATGCCGGTTGAATACATATCCCTCGTTGTAAAACTGGTTGTTGCATGAAGTTACATTTTCTAATCTGCGGTCCGCTCTAATATCTTATCCACCACTTTGATTTTCAGGAAGACATACTGTTACAGAAGACTCAATTTCTTAAGTTCAAAGTTTTACCTCCACGAGATGCTCAATGAGATGGCTGAGCTAAAGGAACTGAAAAGTGTGCCTCACAGAGATTTCTACAATGTTAGGAAGGTTAGACTTCTGTGTATAATACAATATTGTATCCCACAGATTTCCTCTGTAAAAACATGTTCTTAATTCTGCCATAAATGTAACTATTTGTAAAAAAAAAAAGAAGGAAACATCCTGTGTTGAACCAACAAGTTTTCCAGGAGACTGAACGTGGACATTGTTTCTTTCTCTCAGGTGGACACGCATATACATGCAGCTGCCTGCATGTCTCAGAAACACCTGCTGACCTTCATTCAGGAAACATATAAGACTGATGCTGACCGTGTGGTGTTGGAAAAGGCTGGAAAAAAGATGACCCTGCAGGAGGTTTTCCACAGTCTCAATAAGGACCCCTATGACCTTACCGTGGACTCTCTGGATGTACATGCTGTAAGAAAAGTAGAAACTGACACTGTTTTTTTTTAGACAAGTTGAAATGAAGTGAAAACAGTTCATTGTTTACTCTCTCGTCCTTTGTGACACTTTCTCTTCTAGTACAGGTCAATACCAGTATTGATTAGTGCTTTTTAATTACTGGTCATTCTAATGTCACAATTATGCTTTGTAATGTACAAACTTTACAGGGGAGACACACCTTCCACCGGTTTGATAAATTCAATGCAATGTATAATCCAGTGGGAGCGAGTGAACTTCGAGAAATCTTCCTGAAAACAGATAACCTCATGAATGGAGAGTATTTTGCTCGCATCATAAAGGTATCATATCAAGTAATCATACACTGTAAGTCAGAACCTTTACAGAGACAGCTTATTGCACTCTACTTCTCTTCTTTATTAGGAAGTGGCCCATGACCTGGAGGAGAGTAAGTACCAGCATGCAGAGCCTCGCCTCTCCATCTATGGACGCTCTCCAGAGGAGTGGGATAGTCTGTCTAAGTGGTTTATTCAGCACAAAGTACACTCTCCAAACATGAGGTGGATCATTCAAGTGCCCAGAATATAGTGAGTGCTAGAGGCTTAAGAAATATTATGAGGTATCAAATTGAACAGAATTCTTTAAATTGTGAAGTTGTAAATGTCCTAAAAATATAAGACATTGTTTGTATGTGTTTCAGTGATATTTTCAAGATGAAGAAACTGGTACCTAATTTTGCCAAGATGCTGGAGAACATATTCCTTCCTATATTTGAGGCCACTGTCAACCCACAGAAGCACAAAGAACTTCATGTTTTCCTCAAATATGTAAGATATTGCATAATTTAGAGTCCATCATACTTGTGTTCACAAAAATGACTTGCTCATGTTTCTGATTTATATGTTTACTTTTTTATCTTTTTTAATATAACCTATTCACTGATATTTCTTTGTTGGAGCTAATACTTTAACCCCCCTGGCATTTATGCGCTGTATAAAATCACACATAACTGGTTTATAATGCGCTATAATACAATTGTAAGATGATGTGAAGTGTTTCAATGTATTTGTCAACATTTGTTTCTCACCCATAAGTGGAGGATGGTGTATAAACTGATAATGAATGACAATAGATGATCATTTTATCTTTATAGGGAAGGCACGTGTATTTGTATAGTCCATTTCAACAACAAGGCAATTCAAAGTGCTTCACATAAAACAATTAAAAGCACCAAAACATAATGTAAAATAAAACAAGATTGCAAATCAATTAAGAACATTCATAAAAACATTTTTAAAAAGCTTCTTTATATGAGAAATTATAATTGTTAACAAATACTCTACATTCCTCACAACTAAATTGTTGTGCATTGAAACCATTCTTCAAATGCTAAACGGGGGTTTAACTAAGGTGTTACCTAGAGGAAATGAAGTAAGAAATTTGAGGGTAAGAGTAAACAATTTCAGGACATAAATTATTAATTTGTTGGAACAAATTAAGCAATATAATGTATAATAAAGACTTATAAGTTGAAGAAAACAAACTCATATTTGTGACATGATTATTTAATTTAAATGTCCCTCGGTGCCTGCCAGACTTCATAAATCCATCCCAGTAAATTCCAATCTTCTGCGCAGGTGTCAGGGTTTGACAGCGTAGACGATGAGTCCAAACACAGCGATCACATGTTCTCCTTCAGGAGCCCAAAGCCAGAGCAATGGACTGCAGATGAAAACCCCCCATACAGCTACTACATCTTCCACATGTATGCAAACATCATGGTCCTTAACAACCTCAGAAAGTAAGTGCCAATACCTCCTTATCTCCGAGATATATCTCTTCGTAATGGGTCGGATATTAAAGTATCAATGTTCAAGTTCTGAACTACTGAACACTCATAGCTGATGAGCGTAACTCGGACATCACGATCTGCCGTGCAGCTGATATCTATAAATATTCTCAGTAGGCTATGGTGCATACAAGTATGAACAGATTTTGCTTGTGTTTTGCTTTTCCTTTTGTGTCGTCTGTAGAGAGCGTGGACTGAGCACCTTCCAGCTACGTCCTCATTGTGGAGAAGCTGGATCAATCACTCACTTGGTCTCTGCCTTTCTCACATCAGACAACATCTCACATGGACTTAATCTGAAGAAGGTACTTCATGGATACAGATGCTGTTTGCAGAATTTAAAACGATCAAAGAGTATGTATCAAAAGGGATACATACAAGAAGCAGGGAACATAGCACAGACCATTGCGGGGAACATAAAATAGACCATAGCGGGGAACATAGCACAGACCATAACAGGGAACATAGCACAGACCTATCTGTGTTGATGTGGATTAAGGCATACACATACCGGTCATGTTCATTATTGTGAAGCTGGAACGAAATGTTACATTTAACAACACATTAATTACTTGTGCATCGAAACAATGTACATCAAACAGTAACAGTAATCAAACAGCACTACATGTGCTCCATTCAGTAATGTTTTTAGTTATTGTTTGTCTGACTGAGAGTGGTATCTTTTTAAACTTCCCTCAGAGTCCTGTGCTGCAGTACCTGTACTACCTGGCCCAGGTGCCAATTGCAATGTCTCCACTCAGCAACAACAGCCTGTTCCTGGAATACTCCAAGAATCCTCTCCCAGAGTTTCTGCACAAAGGCCTGTGTGTGTCCCTGTCCACAGATGACCCCATGCAGTTCCACTACACCAAGGTAATCCAAGTCCCATACACAGGACGTTTAGTGTTTCCAGTTCACGATGCCAGAATATTAGTGTACATTTCTATAAACATAGTAATGCAGTGTGCTTTAAAAGGAGTTAGTTCTGCAGTGTAAATAATGATCCATTGCTCATGTCCTGCTTGTAGGAACCACTGATGGAAGAATACGCAATCGCAGCCCAGCTGTGGAAGCTCAGCACCTGTGATGTGTGTGAAATAGCCAGAAACAGTGTGCTGCAAAGTGGACTGTCTGACGAGGTACTGACACCAGTTTCTCTGCAGAATCTTCCCTTACATTTAATCAACATTAATTCCATCTGTTTCTAAATACCTAACTATGTTGTTTGTCTACAGTACAAGAGGCACTTCTTAGGAGTGAACTATCTGAAAGATGGACCTGAAGGGAACGATATCCATCGGACCAATGTTGCCCAGATCCGCATGGGCTACAGACACGAGACACTGTGCAATGAACTCAGCTTCATAGTCGACGCAGTGATGTCTGAAGCTATGAATTCCCAGTCTGAATAATATGGACCTTGTATTCGACAAGCATGCTCTTCGTAAACACCATTTACCTTAAGTTTGAAAACGAATGCTTTGGATGACTGATGGCACTTTGTTTCTCAAAGGTTTAGAGAAAAGCTGTCGAGGGCCAGATGTGAGAGACACATTTAATCACTTGCGATTACACAAACCCACAATGTATAAACAACTGTACCTTACACTCCATTTTGTGAATGGGGGTATGCCAAAGAAACAGTTAGAAACAGTTACTGTATATACTGTACATCAGACACGAGAACATTTATGCTTGAGAGAACGTAACACAATGTGAGAGACGACTCTGATAACAGATGTCTGGTACATTTCCTCCGTCTCTCCCTAAAATACTGTGGCGTGTTTTAAAGAGGTTTGAAAAGATATGAATATATATTTAAGCTTAGGGAAACACAAAAGTTCTTAACGGCAAATTACTTTTTAAGAAATGTTTGAAATTGTTCTAGAAATGTTGCATTTACATCAATGCTCATCATCTGAAGCAATATACTGTATGGCAAAAGAATAAAAAGGTATTCTGTCTTCACAATGATTATTGGAAAGCAAACATTGCCATCTAATGGCTAAACTGCACCATGTAATCATATCACATGAATTCAAAAAACACACACCTACAAAAATAAAAGCTCTTCATGGCCATTATGTTACATTTCTTTCAAACAAAACAATTGACGCGTTCGTCTTTAAAAATAATATTCAGTCGTTGTCCATGGTAGTGCCTCTAAAAACAATCACATCAGATTGTATTTAACTTGCATTGTCATCATCCACTTCTATCCTCTCATCTTCCAGAGCGGTTTCCTTGGTTTCCTTTATGTTCTTTACACATGTCCACTCTTCTGTCTGGATGTATTCTTGCTGCTGCTTCACGTCAAAGCTCAGAGCACGACTCCTCCTCCTTTTCACAGAGAGAGAGAGAGAAACACATCATATGATGCTCTTCTAGAGGCAATAAGAACCAACATGATTTCATACGTGTGTTATCAGTTTATCCACAGCTCTTCAGTGCTGTTATACAGTGAGGCGTTATTGAGTAGTGCTATACAGAGCCCACTAAGAAGCAATTACCTCTTAGCTGATTCATGTATGTACTTCTTCATATAGAAACATTTAACCACAACTAATTTGTTCGAATTTAGAAAACCACTTACATTTGTATGTACGCAAGGAGGATCATTGTCATAAGGAGAAGGGCACACGTTGAGGTGATGAGTATCACCGTCACTGGAAAAACATGAAAGGGCAAAGACATCAGTCATAAGAAACAAAAGTCACGCCAAACATGTTTCTTTGGAGTGTTTACTTGTATGTTTTCACTTAATACAATATTGTCCGAGCAGTATAAATTGAATATGACAAAACGTTCTTCCACAGAATGAATTCCCTTAAATATAATTATCATACCTCCAGTAGAGCTTTGTGCACTGCCAACAAACCGGGCTGGTTGTGCCTCACTGCCAATGGTTTTAGAAGTTGAGGAGGAAGAAGGACGAGAGGAGGAGGAAGATGTAGAGTGCGTGGTCCGGGTAGTACTTGCTGCTTTAGAGTAATCCCTCTGGTTCAAAAGACTATCAGTTGTTGCATCCTTCAATTGTGTCGCTGCATCTGTGTATGTGCATAAAGGCCATGAGAGATTAGATACCTGTTATATAAAGTGCAAACTTTGTTCTGGTGGTCATTCATAAAAAATGTTTTTTTTGTCTCCCATTGGCAACTATGTTATGAAAGTGAAGTCCTTGTCCAGCTTGATAACCCATGCAGGCATTTATGAATGGGTTTTTGGCACTAATGATACATATTTAGTTTATGTATTAAATCAAATAAACATCACAATTGAAAAGGTTTAAACAAGCCTTTTATGATATCCACAATTTTAGTCTTACATGTATTTCTCATGAATTTAGAGCAAAGTAGTGGAGCAAAAACAAAATTCTGTAGCATAGATAATAAATGTGGCTATATTCAAAGTTGGTCAACATGAAAATACATGAATTGTTACTATTCACTTTCACTAATGTGAGTAAAACTTAATACCTTCTGTATATGTTTTATTTACAGAACAAAAACATTTGACAGTGTTAGCTTGCACGATATCTTCCATAAAGTACTGCCTCTTTTTGTGTCGCGTAAAGTACTTGACAAAAAATCTATATAAAAATGTTCATACCTGATTCATTGAAGCAAAACACATCAAATCTTCGTGTAACAGACGCTCGCCATGTCACCAAGCCTTTGCGGTTTTGGCCACAATTAGGAAGGGCATTGATGCGGGGGATGACTGCAAAATGTTCATCAATCCATCCAAACCTGAATCAATTCCAAAAATGACACAATATCAGGGACGTTTCATTAAACTCCACTGAGATGACTAAGAGGAATTTTGTTTCTCAGGTCTTACCTGCACGTTTCTAAACCTCGAGTCAGAGCTTCCTGTACTTGTGCTTTTGAGGCAATGTTCACTCCGAGGGATGAGCAGAGCTTCCGAGCATCAGAGGCATTGAAGGTGTACTGAGACTGGTTGAGGCCATTCAAGCCACTAACCTTGAAAACTCCAGCAATACTTTGGTTTTCTGCTGGGAAAACTGGAAACAGCACACACATTTTTTTTAGATATAGGTTATTTTCAGTGGAGGAGTTGCTTACATTTATCTCCAGACATTTTATTTGAACCCCAAAATATAATTTTACAAATCAATAAATATCAAAACTGCTGGATTCACTTACCTCTGATGCGGCTTGATTCCGTATTTTGATCAGAGGTGACTGGAGTAATTGCGAACAGCGATGTGATGCAAAGCCAGATCATATTTAAGACTTGTCAGAGTTGAGTCGGATGAAAGCAGAGCG
Organism: Pseudoliparis swirei; assembly: GCF_029220125.1. Taxonomy (NCBI): domain Eukaryota; kingdom Metazoa; phylum Chordata; class Actinopteri; order Perciformes; family Liparidae; genus Pseudoliparis; species Pseudoliparis swirei. The sequence continues at coordinate 12,671,915 of NC_079391.1, read as the reverse complement.
ATGGAAAGTGAGGCACGGTTTTATGTGCCTGTGAGGCAGATGACAGGGTTAAATAGGGTTGATCCTGTTCACTGGGGCGTGTGGACTTGGTCATTACCAGAAAGTAGCGGAAAAGGAAGAGGGAAGTTCTGCTCCAGGGCCACATCAAGAGCCATCATATGTTCTCGGAGCAGGGCCCAGGAGACGAAGAGATACAATAAATATGTCAACAGGAGATAAAGCTCCAGAAATGCATTGCAAAATGTAGTTAATTGTTCTTGTGAAAATACAGCTTGTGATAAGAGTCCTCCTATAGGCAACATGCACTGTTACTGACATCTGACACTGGGCACCCTCTCCAAATGATTTCCTCCCATGGGGAATTACTCAACCATGAACATGCTCATGATCTCTGGTATCCTCTGATGAGTTTTTGGCACACGACTACATCCCACTTCCACAAAAACATCTCCATACGACCTGACGGCAGGAAATGACGCAGAGCTGACGAACATGCAGCAGTGTTTTTGTTAGATGGGAGGTGTCAATGAGGGCATAATAAATGACCGATCAGGGGCAACGGAAAAGGGCAGATATTAACTTCTCTTAAGGTGTTTGGGTGTTTTTGGGCTCATTGAGCGAGAATGTTGATTTGTTGGAAAGTGAGAACAGTCATGTTGATGAGAACAAAAAATATACATTTAGCTTTAGTTGCATCGCTAGCACTATGTTGCCTGCAAGATAAATGTTCAGTTACAGCCAGCAGCTACATGTACTTATTGTATTTACATCTCAGGAGCTGGTGGTGAACAAAAACAGAGATGTAAGGGAGTGAATATTGAATGTAAATTTACCAGGAGGCCAGAAACCAGAATCCAAATGAATAATAATGATGCTCCAAATATAATTTAAGCAACACACTCATCATACAATTTGAAAAGGTATGTCAATGTGTGACTTGTTTCTACAGTTAGATGTTCGTATGTTAGAAGAGAGAATATAGCACCAACCGGCTAGCATCTTATATTTCTCAGTAGAAACAACTGCAATATCTTTTCAGGCACCTTTATTTATAAAGGTAAAGTGGCAGATCCTCAAATCTACAAACATAAACTAACAACAAAGGTTGGCACACATGTGCAAAGAGGATAAAAATAAGCCTAATGCCATCTAATCAGTGCTCTCATAAAAGAAGAAATCTCTCAGTGCTCTGAAGACAAAATGGCACAAACAAGAACCTTCGACTGCAACAACATATTGCACTTGAGGAACTACTTTGGAATGTGCTTCTATTTGAAAGTATTTAAATACACATAATAGAAATTAAAAAAAACATTTCTTTATATTCTATATTTTTAAATATTAGTTGACATCTCTTAGGGCTTTATTATCTATTGGACCTGAGAGATTATGCTTATAACATTAGAGTGTCGTTGAATATACACTTTTTCTACTGCAGCATTTAACAGAAAAGGCCATATTTATAAAAAGAACTACCCAAACCAAAATAAGCTTATATATATATTATATATATATATATACATATGCACTATATATTTTTTTCCTAAACAGAAATTATCTGTACATTTTTTTATCCAAACAAACATTATAACTTAATAAAAATGAACTGTTAACTATAACAAAGGCAACATTATCCATTAAGCTTCCCAAAACGTCTTTGGCCCTCGAGAGTCAGGGCCATGGATTCAAGTGAGTCCGAGTGTGGTGATATGGTCAACTGGCAGAGACAGAGGGCAACCGGGTTCTTTGGTTGTTCTGCTACACTCAGTCCACGGATCTTCCTCTTGCCTCGCACTAAAGTCCGTCTCTGCTTACGTGTCCTCTCGTCTGTTGTAGTAGTCACTGAAGAATGTAAAGATACTGATAACCAGACACATCACCACAAACAGTGTCAGGGCGATCCAGAGAATTCGCCGACTCAGGGGAATCTTGGGACAAAACCGACCAAGAAGAACCAGAACCTCCTCCATCCTCCTGTGGAGATAATGACCTCGTACAGTTAACATCGGATGTGTTCATTGTTGATAACAGTTTAAACATTTACTGCAACAGATCAAATAAATCCATGTATCTAATGAAATGATCAGAATGATTTATACATTGAAAGGATGGGAACATTTGATTATGTATTTGTTAATAATGGATATGTCAGTTTATTCCTTCCGATTTAATTTCACCTTTTTCTTGTATATTTGACCATTCATGGATAATAATATGCAAACTATGTAGAGCTACATAAAGACTTTGTGTCTATAATCTACCATGTTTATCGCAATGAAATGTCAGTGGCAGACAATAGTGTTGTTGTTGTTGTTGTTGTTGTATGAAGACAGGAGTGTGTGCTTTGCTGCTTCTTTTCACAGCAACAGGTTCAGTTCACCTGCTTGTCCTTCTCTTTTTTCCACTCTCTTCATCTTTATTTTTCAATTCCAGCAACTTCTCTGCAGCGTCCTCCGCCTCCTTCTTCTCCTCCTGGAGAACTTTGCTTTGCTTCAGTCCTTCTTGTAAGCTGCATTTGAAATGTTCACATTAACATGCAAGATCTAAGAATATACAGTATTAATATTGACGTCCTATCATCACATCCTATTTTGTGCTGTAATCTTTCATCCTTTACGTCTCTACCGGGAGTGAACGCTGGCGCGTTTAGCTGCCGCTGCTCTCCGGTTATCTTAACTGTAACTGTTTTAATGTGTTGTACGGCCACCTTGAGTGCCTTGAAAGGCGCCTTATAAAATAAATGTAGTATTATTATTATTATTATTATTATTATTATTATTATCATCAGGCGGCAACGTACAATATGGAATTCATTCAAAAGTCTTTGTATACCAAACATTATATACACCCGCACAACATAACTGAGGAGTCCCTTGAATTTGGTGGTTTATGATGAGAAGCAACAATGTCTTCATACAGAGTGCGTTTGTGTGTAGTTAGGATGAGTTGAGACGGCCTCACCCTTTATTATACGACTCCTCCTCAATCTTGGCCTTGAGCTCGGCTCTGATCTCTGCTCTGATCTCTTCTATGTTGACTGGAGGCTTGGCTGGCACCCTTTCCTGCTCCGACACACTCTTTCCACTGCATTGTTTCAGATGGGAAAGAACAAATCAGGACACCACACCATCACATTTAGTGCACGTTGAGGTTCAATCACAACACTGCGGCCGTGTTTCATAACAGACAACCTGCAGCGCTGTGTGCTAGTGTGCATTACAGACACTATCGCAGGTGAAAACTAAAAGAATAGAGCGGGCACTTTGCACATTTGTTTTTGCTATTCTTGTCTCCTCAGCGAGCATCTCGACACTCGAGAGCTCCACTTGGGCTCTCTCTATAACCAGGATATGATTGGAGGCTTGTGCCTGGACTTTGTCAAACTCTTTGTACAAATGTTTATATTATGTCCCAGGCCAGCATATCCATCAATGGCAGCAGGGTTTGATTGTTTTTATGATGTCGGGGATATTCTCACCCCACTGGGGCTTTTCTCTACACGGTAAAACACAACCTGAAAGTCACATAAACGAGACAAAAAGGTCCCACTGCAGCACAAAATGCTCTTGATAAGAATGATTACAAGTTCAGGCTTGTCTTGGCCCATTGTTTCAGCACCATTGTGTGGGGACCTTGGGAATCAAGCAATGGTGTGTGTACACACTGTGTATGCATTCACGTCTTTATGTATGTGTAAGAACACGCCACGAGAACATGAAACATACCATTCTGCTGCTGGTCGTGCCGCCTCTGTGGGAGCGTTGGCTTTCACATAATTCGCTTCACACTGAAAAGGAGAGTGTTGAATATTGTAGAAGAAAATGATTGCAATAATACACAATAAACAGAAATCCTTATAGAAGGTTAGAGTGGAAATGCGTGTTGAGGGGGACTGCTAACAATTAAAAGATATCATAATGTTACAAGAAACTTCAAATAGAATCTGCTTTTTGGGAATTGTTTTTCAAATCCATATCACATTACTATATTTCCCTTTGAGAGTAGTAGAGTAACAATAAAGCAGCTTAATTTAAAATACAAGCATCTCAAATTTGTACTTAAGTACCATACTTGTGTGAATATATTTAGTTACTATCCATCACTGACAATTACTCTAGATATGACTTGGACCAGAAAGTATTACTAATAACCAATTACAGCAAAATGAGACAAATGGTTTACATTCCAAAACAATATTCATCCATTTTGAAATAGAAAGAAACACAATGTCCTGAACAAAGAGTGAATTCATCACAAAACTCTGACTCAGCAGCCAATTGGAAAGAGTGCGTGTCACTGCATTAAATGCTTGATATGTGTCCTGTTGTGCCCAGACAGGACACAACAGGACACAATAGGACACAACAGGACAGGACAAGACAGGACAAGACAGGACGACCTACCAGGGCAGGAAGAGTAGCACTAGCCATGGGTCCAATGTTGGGGCCCGGGCCCGGGCCGGCTATGACTGGGGTCTGACCCGGGATGTTAAGGAGGTTAAATTTCGGCACCACTGCTACGCTCACCCTCCGTCTGGGCAGAGCCTAGTGAGGGTGAAAGGAGACGGAGCACGTGCCAGTGGTAAGGTTGAAAAGTGAGAGTTTAGGGATGTAAGATTGTTTTGCTTTTACATAAACGACAATGACAAAGGCATGATGATGTCCCCAAAAGAAGAGTGACTGACTAAAACCATAAGAAACAGAGAAGGCAGCAAATCTTCCAATTTAAGAAGCTGGAATCAAAGAATGTGCTTAATAGATGACCGTTAGATAAAAAGTAACCATTTATCAAAAAGTTGTAGTTTTCTGTTGATTAATCAACTAATTATTTCATCACAAAAAAAGTGAAAAACTGAAGCACTTACCTTTCCCAGGGTAAGGGACAACGATCTTGACGGCCGCGGTACTCCATCATCTTTAAAGACAAAGACACACAGGATACAGCATCACATTCATCTCATGCTGCTCAGTAAGACAGCAGAGAAGAGATGGTGGAGATCAGCGGTAGGAAAACGTATTATCTTATTAAAAAGTTTACTATATTTAATATATTACAGCTTTTATTCTGAAGTGACATAAAACCATGAGTACAGTAGGTATTCAAATGAGATTTTACCATTATTATATTTTACTTCAATCTCAAGTACAAGTTCTTGATTCAATGTTCAATAAAAGTAAAGAAATATTTCCAGCTAACAGAACATCTCCTTTTAGATGTTAAACTATATTATTGCATTACTATTACTGATGTTTAGAAGTAGTTGAGATAAAAAAAAAAAATTTAAGTCAAATTCTAAATCTGCTTATGAACAAACAGCTGTAAATGTCCTTCTTACGAGGTGAATCCCTCAATCAGGATGGACAGAAGTACAACAGATGTCATGTGACCAGAATGAACAGCACAACAGAGCTACAACACAGTCAGGTCACATGCCGTGTCGACCTGTCTTACCTCCAGTGTCTATGGACCCTCCGTAACAGCGATTTGAGTTCTGGTTGGCCAGCTTCTTGAACTCCGTCAGCTCCGCATGGTCCTTCTCGTACGTCCTCTTCAGATTGTCCACATATTGTATCATGACCTCGGTGGCCTTGTTCATACGTTTCTCCTGTTGCACAAAGAAGATCAGTCAATACGGCAAGACATTATAAAGTATAGACGACTCGTGTCTGACCTAAAGCCTTTTAGCAGACACACTTTAAACAAATGACTCTTCGTGAAAGGAATATTGACCAATTTAACAAAGTGACTGCTAACTAACCAACGGACACATACACATGTATCTTCCCATGAATATTGTGTTTTTAGACAACAGATGAATATAATTCCAATATTAACTGGTGTATTCACGTTTCATGGTTTGGTCTCTCCAAATATCCGTCTTTTTACATTCAACTTTCTACACTGGCGAGTTGCTAAGTTTGCGTGTGTAAGTCAGCTAAGGGCTGGTAGCGTGCAGCGGGTTCATCAGAAGGTTTTGCTCAAAGCTGCTGACAGATTTTGGGAACAGGGTTGGAAAGAGCAGTGAGACCAAACCCTACAGGAACAGCTGTTAAAATATGTACACGGAGAGAAAATACCTTGTGGAAAAGACCTTATAGTTACAACATATCCTGCTTCATATATTTGCCTTTTCCTTCTACAGTATGGGGATCCACACACTTCCAAGTAGTTATTTGCAAAACCCACAAAGAATATAATATATAAATATATGAATGTGGCTGTCAAGAAAACAAACTGAAAGTCGAGTGACTTCACGTAATCTGATGTTATATGAAAATTATTTCCGTGCGGTTGATATATTCTTAGAATTAGATTTTTATTTATGGATGGGTAAGCAGTACAAGGAAAAGATAAAAAGGGCAGTAATTCATCAGAATAATATGGGATTATTAATAGCTAAAAGACCTTTGTACTGCAAAAACAGTAAATTTGCTCTTGAATTGATGTTTGGTTTGGCCGACCATGACATCAGATAAAGACCTTTCCCATAATTATTTCACATGCTGCCAAACAGGCTTCCCAGTGACCCCGAGACATCCTGAAAAAGTCAGTATTTAAAAAAAACAAGATGTGCTGTATATTGACATAAGGCAGCGTTCCCCTTATCTGTTCTGCATCTGCTCTCTTTGCATTGCCATCTGATTGCGTTTGTGTGACTGCACCTGTCGAACTGCTCCGACGATCTCCGATCTGCTGGAGAGCCGCGTGGCCAGCCGGTGCAGCACGGCTACCGTCTCGATGAGGCGCTGGTAGGCCTCACGCTGCTCCAAATTCTGCCACTGCGGCGAAGTCATCTACAAGAAACACAACGCCGCCTCGTTACAACTCTCTCAGGAAAACACCCTGAACATCAATGTCCTCTTCTGTACCTGGGGTCGGACTCAGACAAGATACATATTTACTGTGGGACGTTTCCAGGAAACATTAAACGGACGAACAAGCACTAAAGAGCCAGAGGGAATTCTTCTTTTCTCGTCAATTTAATGTCAGCTGCTGTATTTGAGGGCTGACCTTCAGTGCTCCTTTGAACTCTTCCAGTTCTTTCTCCGTGTCTTCCTCAGTCAGGTTCCTCTCCCTCTCCGCCTGTTTGAGCCGCATCTCCAGAGTGTAGTTGTCATTGCGAAATGCCAGTGACAGCTGGACAAAAGCGTTCTGTGGGGAGGAAGTCGCTGCAATATAACACTTGGAATGGCACATTAAAGGCACATTAACTACTGGTGATGGCAACACACCAACTCCATATAAAACTCCACCACAGTGCAGCACACACACAGTATTACGAGATAGCATTTGTATTGGTTAACGTGTGAGGGAGAACCGAGTCGCCATGAGCCAAGCATTGGGAACAAGCTGTGACTCTGACATTTGACCACTTGATGTTTTGCTGAGTTGATCAAAGCAGGTCCTCACCGTTTTTCAACACACATGGGTCACAACTGAGAGGAAATCTATGACCTTGCTGAACCAGACAGATCCCAGTGGGAAAAGCGAGACAAGCTGCAGCCGAGCCTGACAACGTCACTAATGTTTGCATTTTTTTCTCCACAGGAAATAGCTCGAGTGTTTCCTAGGTCTGATCAGGAACAGAAAAATAACCTTTCTTGTTGAGCAAACGCCATCAAAATAATACTTTTGGGAACAAAACTGATGATTATGAACATTGGGCATGGCGGATGTTCAGAGGCGAGTGCAACAAAAGATCAAAGTGCTTGTTTCATTTTCTGCTCAAAGTAAACAGATTACAGCTGACCGTCAATTTAGGACCCATTATATGGAGACTCACGCACATCGTTAATGTCTGTGTTTTGAAGGCATACATTTAAATGAGAATATCAAATTGAATATATTTCCTTCTCGGAATAAATATATGAGAAAACTGTATGAGGGCAATTCTAGTTTTATTAGTTTTCTTCTGATATTTAACACATCTAATTGTTTTTTAGCAGTAAATGTGTTTACAAATCATGTTTATACAGACCACCAAAGTGATTTAAAAATGTTCAATTATTGAAAGAATAGTTCAAATGCACTTTTTGGTTCTCTTACCGTGTGACAAGCCCAAGCATCATATAAAAACTAAATCAACCGGAGAATAAATGGACAACGTTCAATTCCTCATCATGAAAGGTTAACAATATGATGTTTTTCTGACTTTGTTCTTTATTTTTTAGCAGGAAGACTGTGTGAGAAAAATTCAAAACCTGAACAGATCTGATACCAACCTCAACTTCTTTTTCAGACAGAGGGGGTGCACTGGAATGAAAGAGGAGCTGTTAGTATGGCGAGTAATGCACATAAAGTACTTGTCTACAGCAAAATAAAGATTTGTTATCGATTAGACAGAGAAAACTAGGCAAAAGAGGGAAGTGAACTAAAGCAGCAGTTGTTGCACACCAGCCTGGTAGACCTCGGTGGAGTTTGAGTTTTCTCAGCATCACATCAGAAATGTTTGGCATGGAGTCCAACTTCTCCTTTGCCTCCTCACTACTGGTCGAGTTTGGAGAAGGTGGAGCTCCTGCAGACACATTGTTGCATAAATCAGTCCTAAAGCCAATTACCTGCTCTCAGTCTCTTTCCAAAACACACAAAATACATGAAACCATCTCATTTCATATTCCTCTGGTGATCTTTAGCTCACATACTTTAACAATCATGCCATCTGCTGATGGAAAACGCAAACAACATTTATTTCTCTGTTATGAGTTTGCCAGCAAATGGGTGGCACCGAGGGAAAAAAAACAAGAAGATCATCATCATTTGCTGACTGCAACAGATTTTCCCTGAGATTCAGGAAGGGCCCACCCTTAAACGCAGCACTGAAAGCACTTTCTGTCATACACGGACACGAGGGAAAACTGTTACCTCTTTCCTGTTCGGCAGCTTCACTCAAGTCCGGTAACTTGGATCCCACTGTGCTTTGGTTACGCAACAGCTTGTGCTCCTGGATACGCAAAACCACACACACAATGAACACAAGAACAACGCACTTACACAACATTTGACAGAAGAGGCGTTGAACAACCAAATCCAGCATTAATGACAGTGAAACGGCATCTTTACCTCTCTGAATTTAGACAGTTTCTGTGCACCTCCCTGCTGAGCGGGGAGGTCCTTGAACCCTGAGGACTTGAAGGCAGCATCCCTGGGCTTGTCTGAGAGGGTATCCTCTGCTGTTGGGACGCCATTTCGAGAATTGAGGGTGCCGACAACATCCCATGAAACGGCCCTCATGAGTGGAGGGAAGGCCCCAATCGTTTTGATCTCTGCTGTACAGGGGGCCTGCTGAGTAGGGGGTCGAGGGACGGGCTTGGCAACCCCTGTGGCCAGGGCCTGGTTGGGGTTTCGACCTGGCCCAGGTCCCTCGTCCGCTTTACCGACTGCTGGAGGACTTTTAGGGACAGCAGGGTCACAGTTCTCTTTCTGAACAGCAAAACGGGGTGTTAGAGTCCCAGAGGACACTTTCCTCTTCTCGGAGGGCCTCCAGTCCACCAATAGTCTGTTGCCCTGAGGTTAGCAAGATAATAACCATTATTAATACACATATTATTCATATTGTGTTCATAACCCTTTTCTGCAACTTCCCCGTATAGATAGACATTTCTTGGGATACGTGAAGCGTTTGAAGGGATCAAAGTCATGAGGTGTTCAAGACAAGTCATCTGGGAAGCATGAAAGTCTGTGCACAATTTCATGGCAAATTTCTGGTTGGACCAAAGTGGTGCCATTCCTCGAGAGCCACGCCCCTGCTAGCATGATTAAAAACCTCTTTCAGAAAGTCAGTAAACATTTGGCTCAAGTGTTAGGATGTTTTTTTCGGACTTATATTTTGTAGGATGCTTTTGCATGACTTAACTCTTCTTCAAACCTCTGTATGTGCATTAGACCATATACAGTTGGTCATATACGTGTGTGACACGTTTGTTTCCGTCACCAATGGGTTTCCTCCCCCCTGAGCACCAAGGATGAGCAGCTAGAGGGATATTTGGTAATATCTTTTATTTAATTCAGCCCGCAGACTGTGTCTCTGCTCTGCACTCTCGTCTTCAGTCTGTCCCGCTCCTTTATAGAGACAGACTCGCAGAGACACAAACACAGATTGTCATCAGCTGGACTGATGACCAATCAGTCCAGCTGATGACAATCAGGCACCATTCCCTGAACCACACCCTTGCTCCACCCACTCTGCAGCCAAGCCTAAACACACCGCGCCGCCACAATGTGTGAATAGAAATAGATCTGTTAATCGAACCTCTTGATCCTGTGTCAAGTCAGGCTGATCTCGCACTGAAGGAACTTCCAGATGCTGCAAGAAAAGACAACATTGCAAATTAACAAATATTACTTTAAAACAAACCATTTAAAAACACAGCAGAGAGAAATTAAATTCATTCACACCAACGTGAGTGAACGTTGTCTTTTAATAACAATCATTTCTTTACCTGCCCAACTAACTGTGAGTTTACATATTTTGCCTCTGTGGGTCCTCCATCTGAAACAGCAGAAAATAACCGCCAACATCATTCTTGCAAAGTCCATTGGACAAAAAGAAATAGAAAAATAACGTAGAAAAGTTATAAATAAATTGTAAACAGTTTTTTAAATAGTGCATTACCAGTTTGAGGAGCAACAATCAATGAAGTGCTTCTAGAAGAACACGGTGAGGATGATGGAGTTAGAGTTGGGGAAAGACCTGTGGAGAAAAAAATTAACTTATTGTTTTTAATTTGACTTTCGACCCTTTTTACCTAAATGAGTTTACCAGAGAATGCTCAGAATCCCTCAAAAATATTTTTTAAAACTAAATTAGACTCACAAAAACAACTGTGTGTCTGTGTGTGTGTGTGTGTGTGTGTGTGTGTGTGTGTGTGTGTGTGTGTGTGTGTGTGTGTGTGTGTGTGTGTTCGCTACCTGAGGGTAAATCAGTGAGGGAGCGGCGGCCGCGACGTGTCAGGAAACGGTCGCTGACCTTCTTGGCCTGTTGGAGGAGCTCCAGGTTCTTCTGTCGATCCTCCTCAGAGAGCTGCAGCTCCGGCAGCGGATCCTTCAGCAGGTCGATCACATGACCCGTGCTGTCTGAGAAAGGCAACACACACACAAGCACACTTTGGTGTTGTGGTTGTTTGTTTTGTCAAGTTCAAGGCAAACAAAACTCAGCTATAGACGAACAGCAATGTTAACCAATATACGTGTTTGCTTGCTAATCAAGTAATAAGGTTTTAAAAATATACATTGTGTACAATAACTATGTGGAAAAGAAGATAACAAAGTATGCGAGTGCTTTGGGAGTTGAAGAGATACTTCCAGGGACGTGCGGTCAGGGGAGGCATCATGAGTAAAAAAAGTATATTCATCTCTCAGGACACAGATGACCAAACTTAGTCGAAGTGTGGTGAAGCTTCTCTGAAATATTTTGGTTTTATTCATCCTTGTGAAGACAGATCTTTCAACAAAGTTACAAAAGTCCACTTAGAAACAGAGACTTCAACTAGGTGCTGGACTAAAGGAAATGTTGCCAATGATAACATCAGAATAGCTCTCACTGAGTTGTGGCTATCTTTAGATAGTTGCAGCTGCAGTGTGTGTGTGTGCGTGCGTGTGTGTATGCATGTACACAGGGTTTACCCACCGACAGTGGTGATGGGTCCTCCGGTGGAGTTTCTGGCCAGGCGAGGTCTGGGACTGTGTGGCCTGAGAGAGGAAACAGTAATGAAATGGATACATTGTCCCCGTTTACAGCTAAAAAAGAAGAAAACGGTTTGAGTGTTTGAGATGGACGGTTACCTGGTCTGCTCCAGAGGTGGTCCATCTTGTTGGACAATCGTGGCCTGCTGTGGGTAGACGATGGTGGGAGCGGTCATGACAACAGCTTGAATTTTGCCTGGTGTACACTGTGCAAAAGAGATTGTAAAAAACAAAAAAACAAAAACACAACAAAACAAATGTCAATGTTAAAATAAAGTGACAGCAGAACTGGCTATAATATTTGTTTTTCCTACATTTCCTAAACATTTGTGTCAGAATATGCATTATATTAGCACAATATTAACATAATATAACATAATACAAGTATTCAAACAATTCTTTTTACAAAAACAACAAGAACAAAAATAAAAAATGAAGTTTATATTGTGCTTCAATCGAGTGATCGCAAACAATGAAGGTGGGCGCCTTTAATGACCCTGAGAGTGGTTAACCTCTGACCAGCTGGTGATACACACAACGGCAGTGACTCCAGACACATTTGAGCAAACATTAAATATTTCCTTCCACGATCTTGATCATCATAATCCTGAAATAATGACTTTATACTTCAACACTTCTCTAAATGTAAAGCACAGCTTTCGTTGCATCGAGCTTTAGGTTGAGGGGGGGGAGGAACAACTCACTTCAAGGAGAATCTCCTCAAAGTGATTTTTGACAAACGATAAAAGGGCTTGCAGGGCTCCAGACTAACTTTTTTTACTAGGAGCACAGTGGCCCCTAACTTAAAATTTTAGGGGCGCAAGCAGAAAATTTAGGGGCGCACACAGGGTTTTTCCTGGGTCAAAATGGGTCTTCGGTGCTCCCCAAAAAAAAAATTGGCGCGGTGCGCGCGCACCGTCTGTTCATGCAGGTCGAGCTATTGAATGAGTGATCAGCAGCTGGCCGCTCTGTCCATTCACGCACCTCACAGTTGTGTATTGATCAGACAAGAAGACACGCTTATCAACTCCAGTGTTTCCCCTACCATTATAACAGGGTAAAATCTCCACCCGCCACTCTGTAATTTTCGTCTACCCCCCCGTCAACAATTCTCGGCTCGCGTGACAGAGCGATGCGCGCGCCGACATCGAAGTTCTGCCGTGATGCGCGCACACGGGTGAGCACACTCTCACCACCCCACCCATTGATTGAATGCATTCATAGAAAGCAGTTTCTTTTAGGAAACGGAATCAAAAATAAATATTACTATGCAGCACGTTCTCTTTTCAATACCATCTAGGGTTTGATGATGTTATGATTAGAGATGCACCGATCAGGTTTTTGGTGCCGATCACCGATCACTGAAATCAGTATCTGCCGATCACCGATAATACCGATCACCGAGTCGATTGAAGCATTCTATTTATTGTGTAGCATTATTGCCTAGGACTGAGGAAATACATATATAAAGCAACTCAAACATTAAAGAAATTACCGATTTCTTTAAACATTTAGGACTTTTACTTTGAAAATGTCCTAATTGATACATTAAAATTGTTTGATTGCTATTGTAGGGGATTTCAGATATGTATGGAACACATCTGCATTATTCATTTCCTGGAACTCTTGGGGAAATCTATTTACAGGACTTTTCTTAACATACAAAAGACTGACTAATTTTTATAAACTCTTCCTTGGTCCAGTAAAAATGTTTTAATGTTAGCATAATTTAAGCTAAATCTCAGAAATGATCTATAAAGATACATCAGTTCATTGTTTACTTTTATATGTTCGTGTATGATTTGTCGACATCTTATTTTGATAAACGGATGTTGTTTCACGTGGTTCTTTCCGCTAACTTTGCAAAACCGGATGTTGTCACTTAAATCCTTCCGCTAACTTTATCAAAATCCTCGCGCGCTCCCGATCCAATGTGTTTACCGTGAGCATCAGTCTATAGGGGCTCAGACATGTGAGAGTCGGCTGAGTTGACCCAGAGATTCAACTCGGGGGACGGGGACGCCGCTCGGTGGTGAGGATCCCCTCGTGGACCTCTCACTCTGCGGCCCTCCGCTGCGGTGCGCCTCTTTTCACACATTAGCCCCCCCCCCCGCTCTCACACACAGGCCAGCCTTCTTCTTCGGTTTTCGTCTCCTTTCTTCTTCTGGAGTTAATGTCGGTTAGCAAACCAGTCATTCAGGCATTATCGCTAACTATAGTGGGCTGAAGTGTAGAACAAGTTTGTAAACAACAAAAATATTTAATAACAAAAAAAAGAAATCTGCTAATTTACTGGTCGCGCATGCGCGAGTTGATGAAAAATTTACTCGCACTGTGTCTAATTTTAGGCGCAAAATGCGACCATTTGGTCGCAGTCTGGAGCCCTGGCTTGTGGTTTGCAGGCAGCAACAGTTTAACCTTCACGTGCTTCCTGCTGCGAGGTCAACGCTGGAGATGTTTTCAGCAGCCACTTGTTGCTCTACAGCAGGGCTATTCAACTTCAGTAGCAAGTGGGCCGAATAAGAAAATCACGGGGGGTGTGAGGGCCGCACAGAATATTGATAAAATAATGGCTAAAAATGAAAAACAGTAATGTATATTTCCACAGGTAAACAGTCACACACGAAAATGCGTCGGTATTGTGTGGCAAAAGTGTTGCGAACAAGCATCACTATAAACATGTTTCAAAGTGTAAATATCCGCTCAAGGTAACCAGTTGTTTCAGATCCCTTCAACCAAACTGTTCCCATGAAAACATAATAAATGTGACTTAATGCATCAATATATAAATTACTTGAGCTGAAACTAATATCTGGTGGCGCAGCGCACAGACTGCATGTCTTTGAGTGCAGACTCCTTTTGCGTGAAAGGGATCGAAACCAGGTCGGGCGATCTTTTTATTTTATTTTTTCGAAAATGTATTTCTTCATCCGTGGCTGTGATGCGCTGCTCACTTATACAATCGTAATCGCCGAAATGGATATGAATGGTGGCTTAAAGATCTCCAGCAATATGTTTGTGAATGTGTGACGAATCTGGTGAGCGAGACAGAGCCCAGCTGCAGATGTGAAGAGAACACAACGCATGCACTCATAGGGAAACCAGTAGGTTTGAAAACCAGTAGGGGTGTAACACCGGCAACCAACACGGGTGCGTAACATAAAGATGTAACCATACAGGTTTGGTTGAGGCAACACTGAAACTCAATGGCTCTGGGTTAGATGTCTCAATGTATAAAAGAGGCGTGTCCGTCAGTTTTATTTTTTCTTACCAAGCTATACTGATTTGCAGGCAGTCTTGCGGGCCAGAGTTAAACTCAAACGGGCCGTATCCGGCCCGCGGGCCGCTAGTTGAATAGGCCTGCTCTACAGTGTCAAGTTCTTCAGGATCAGTCATTTGTTAGAGATAAAGACACACAGCAATATGAATATGAGAAAAAATGAAAAAGAACAATTCATCAGTACGATAAATTATGTTCAATGTGAACATTGGCGTAAATATGTTTATAGGGGCACTTTAGCGATTTAACACAAAAAAGTGAAAATTAAAAGCTGCGGAGGCCGAGATGCCCAGAGTCCTGGTCCTACACCTCTCATAATGCAGGCCATGTGTCCAGAGCCACAGACCTCATTATATAACCATTCCCTCAGGCTAAATTGGCTACATTTGACTCCTAGTGACACAATTAAACTGGACTTCATGAATGAAATTAATGGATTACCCGTTGAACAATTCCACAGTATAGGTCGATCCTCCACTGTTCATTCCTAAATCTTTGTTCAACCATAATAGGAAAGGAGGCAGAACACAAACTGAGATCAAACACTAATTCCCTAAAAGCTCCTTTCAGCTTATCTTTGCACTAGAATCCAAATAAAAGGATTCCTTCTGGTGGTAATGCTGCATAAAGGCCACGGCCGTATTGTAGTAAAGGTGGATACTTTTACAGTGTTGGCATATGCGCCCTGAAGATTTGATTACACAGCTTGATTACATTCTGCAGAGACGTCTTATCTTGCCTATGTGTTTATGAGCGACTGCAGCGGAAGACAATGTTCTCATACTGTTTAACACTTTACTGTCTGCAGGATGTTTGCTGCTTTCATTTCTGAATCTGATCCCTTCACGATTATATCCTCCATATAGTTGTGAAGTGCTGAAAAAGATATATCTCTAATATGGGGATATTTATGATTCAACGGGTCAGTTAACCCAAATGAGAAGGAAGAAGTTGTGAATATAACGTAGACTTTTCTGAAGAACAAACTTAGGAAGTTATCGGCGAACGGGGCCCAATGCCCTCTCACTTAGTAGCTATTGATCAAATGTTTCTACTGCTTAACTATAAGTAGCATTTTGAGGTCAAAGAAGAAACCTCGAGGGCAAGATGTTCAGGAGCAACATTGATAGAATTTCCTCACCAAAGCCAAATGGATTATCCTGTGACAGATTTCATGGCCTCACATGCTTTTTCCAAAAACAGAATATTTGCTTTTTGTGACTCACTGTACTGGGAGAGCTGGACGAGCTGTCCAGGTCCTCGGGGGAATCCTCCTCTTCCTCAGGCAGTGTGGGCATGGTGTGGAGCAGTGGGGGGCGTGAGCGAGTGTGAGGGAAAATAAAAGGTGGCTCAACGGAGCAGGACTCCTCGAAGCTAGGACCACTTTGCTCAGGAGGAGATCCCACCAGGACGTGTTTCTCCTCCTCCAGGAGCTGCGAGGTCATTTAAAACACGAGGACACAAACACAAGTATGTTATGCACGAGTAGACACATGTGTATCAAAGATAACCTTAATTGCAGGTCGTTTTTTAACATTAGCTGCTGATCTTTAATAAAAAGAATGACAAGTGAATGGTGATATTCTGAAGGAAGTCTTTACTGGGTAACTCCAGCTTAATAAGACACAAAGACACCATGAATAAATCCCAGATGAGCTTCATTTGCCTGGAACACCAGCTCATGTTGAACCAAAAGGCTGAAACATCCGAAACAAAACTCTCACCTGAGAATAGACTAATTTCTACCGAGTATATGAGGTAAACATGAAATACAATGATGTAAAAATGTCATAAAACATTGATAAAGCCACGCCATCAATAAACACCTCTCTTCCCCACCCTGGGCTAGAGGAGTGTGTCTGACCACTAGGACGATGGAGCCATGTCGTGGCAGTGGGTGCCCATTGGGTTTGTATTGTACACAAAACATGCAGGAGGACCCGCGGGCACCAAGGAATGGACAGTCGGCTTTGGTGAGAACACTCAATGTTCACAACATGATTGTTGGTTTCCAAGAAAACGTCACATGGTACTTTTAAGTTTGGGAATATATTTATTTCCCTGTTCAGAGAAACATTGATTAGACTCTTCTAGAATCAAGAAGAAGTTTTTCTAAATTGTTTGTATAATTAGCCGTTTTGTTATGTTATGTACTACTCTTATTTTAGGGCAACATTTAGCATGTCACCTGTATCAACTGAAAATAAAATAATTGAAAGAGAAGTCAATTTCATTATATTGATCAGAGTGATGGTCTGTGGAGCGACAAAGAAAAACGGCAACATTCACGCAGAATTCTCTGCTTCCCAACACGAGTGATTGAAAACGCAAATAAATACAACTCATGCTTGAGCATCATGACAAGATTCATATGTTTCTCCTCGGGCAGCAGGTTGTTACACTCAGTGTTACAGGCTGACTGAGGCAATGAGTTCCTGAGGGACAGCGGAAAACCAGAGAGGGCTTGTGAGAAAATGCACGGAAGACAACCGAGAGGAGAAATCATTACTCTGAACTATTCTATTTTTTATTATTTTACTAAAAATGACAATCCTGCTACGAGCTACGATCAAATGGAAAATAACTAATCACTTACGGCAACTGAGGAAAGAGACTTGTTCCTAAGATAGAGGCTGGGAAGGAACCAGAGTGCTAACAAAAGGCAGGGTAGGGAACACTGCACATATGTTTGATGTTAATGACCAATATTTCTGGAGCGTCAGCTTTAAACAATATAAATGCCTGTGTAATTCTAAATTACTGGAATATTGTATCCGAGATATGGCCTGCCTATGTTCATATCTTTTCCAAATCCAAAACAAAGCCTGTGCTATGCTTAATTTATAATAGAGGTGCTAACAATTATTTGTATTTTCTTGATTAAATATGTATTTAATATACAATTATCGTTTTTTTTTTATCCATCAGATTTACATAGTGACATCTTCAATTGTCCCAGAATAAGATACCTCGCTGACTGCTTCAAATGTAAATACTCAAATTTAAGAAGCTGGAGCCAGTTTGTTGTTTTTGCTTCCAATATGACTTCAAGGTTTTTAATTGACAAATCGATTTATCAACTATTGTTTCAGTCATTCCAACTAATGTTTTCCATCAATGGTGCAGTAGATACCTGGCTGACTAAACTACAAAAAAATCACGACACAACACTAATTCGTGAATAAAATAGTACGTGTGCAACTTGTCTGAACCGTTGTTTGATCTCCTGGCTCCTAGCTCCTCCCTTTTTAGTAGCACATTTATGCAAAGATAAGCGCACAGCAGGCACAGTGCATAAAGAGTCCGTATGAACTATTGTCAGTGTTTTTGTGCTGGATGCTAATGCCCGGCTAATTGATTAGTCAAACCTAAAATAGAAAATACATATGCATGAGCAGCACAGAGGTGGCCGTGTTTCTACTGCCAGTGCAGATGATGAATGAGGCAAGCAGGCGAGTGAAAGGTATGATAAATGATTGGATATGTCAGAGGTATGGCATGCACTTTATGCAAGAACAAATGTTCTGTGAATTTAGGGCCAGAATATGCAGTGTGCTGTTCTTTGTCATCAGAATGACAAGTTCTTGGGAACATATAGGGACAGAAATGCTGAGTCACTGCGGAGGAAATGGTTTGTTTAACTGTCTCCCAGTGATCTGCTAGGATCTTTCCTGACTACACGGGTACTGTCGTAGAGCATTCAATTCCTACTATTTCTCAACCTGCATTGTTAGACATTCCATCTGATTCTCATACCAGAAAGTATGGAAGGTCTTCTAGGTATACTTCTTCTGTGGTTAATAATCAAATCAGAGCTAAAGAGGTCAGCTTTGAGATTCTGCATACTGAGTGAGGGGCCAAACATTTCTAAAGCGATTAAATAATTGCTCCTGGAGTTCAGGGCGGCTTTAGTAAAAAAACACCTGCATTTTTTGGCGACTGACTAAACACATATCTTAACCATAGGTTTTAATTCTTCATTAATATTCCATTTTTTCCACAGTTTGTTTCCCTCATAACAGAAAGAGACAAATAAGAATAAGAACAAAGAAATAAAAGGTCATTTTAAAAGCTGGTAGTTGTACTGCCATGTCTGTTTACCCATTTCTAAAAAGAAGAAACAACTTTGTACAAAGCAACCAAAAAAGCAGGCAAATGCAAATGCAACAAGTTTAAATATATTCTGAGGATAAGATACTGACTCCAAACAAAAGGTGCCAACCTGCACTTCACAGGAGGCTCGCTGGTGCAGACTGTTTCCCGGGCAGACCATGAGACTAAGATAAATATTGCAGAACTTGATAGAGTAATTGAATCGCTCAGACTGTTTCCTGTGGTGGGAACAGGACAGAACATACAAGCCTGAACACAGACAGAGCCATGCACCACAACTCATTCAGGACAACTGTGTTCTTAAAGGATACATTCATCTCATGAAACAAAAGAAATATGTGTCCTTTAGTACCATCAGTGTCAAAATGTACTTCTCATTGCTGCCAGGCCTCGCTGTCTCTTCCCTCAGACCGGCACCCTCCTCCCCTCCTCTGTTACATAAGCCCACTCCCTCTTGCCAGATTTGTTTAAAATTTGGTTGTGTGAAGCCCAGAGCACAGGGCCAGCAGAGGAAGTGGTTGCTTCAGAGCTACAACAGAGAGATAACAGGACAGCGGAAGTGTGCGAAAGACAGAACAGAATAAATGAATGCACAGAGATGAACAGTCAGGTGAGTGGGCAGATAGTCACTGACTTTAATACGCATGACCAAACAAAAGAGGAACAAATATAAAATGACGTAGAGTTCCACTTCCAGACAAAGACTAGATTACATAAACTCACCCCGGCAGCCACACGTCAGACGGACAGCTGTCCAAAAGGCCAAAAACACACTTTCTCGCACAAGTTTGACGCAGCGATAAAGACGCAGATGGCTGATGCCGCTGAACCTGCGAGTCCTGTGTCGACCTCAACCCATCACCCACTAAGACACCACAGCTCCACGCAGCCGATCATCTGAACCTGTCCACAGAGAGCGTGTGCACGTTACCTGAGTCCACCACTGGCGTCGGGGAGAAACCCACTCACTCCTGCTGATCTCTCCGACTCAGACCGACTTCCCACAGTCAAACTGTCACTCTCAGCCTTTTCCTCAGAAATATCCTCTTTCCTTGGGGCTTCTCCTTCCTTCTCCCGTCCCCTCCGTTCTCTGTCTTTTTTCAGCAGCAGCCTCTCTTTCACTCCTGGGAGCTTTGACCATTTAAGGAGAAGGGCTCTGAATGCCTCTTTGGGCTGCTGTGGAGTATGTGCGTGAGCGTGTGCATGTGTGTGTGTGTGTGTGTGTGAGTTCTCAGGCTGCTGCTCCACTGATCCACTCATCCCTCAACTAAAACTAATGAAGAAAGTACACAACATGATGTTATTTTTGTCGGCAGGGTTTGTTTCTCTAATAGAAGTGGGGGAGGAGAATGTGTTCTGTGTTTGTTGTGTGGAGGGTTTTTGTGAGCGATAGATAGATTGTGTCCATCCAATCGGTGTTTACTCTGCAGCCCAAGAGGAATCCACGCATCCACTTCTCAGCTCTTAAAGTTCATTATTGTTTGTCAAATCTTGCACCATTTGTGGTGCTTTTTATTGGTGAGAGATTTGGCTTTTAAGTGCTGGGATCATCCAGACTTTTGGGAGGGAAAAAGATCACAGCACACAGAGGCACATTGTTTGGGGGAACGCAGCAAATTACAGCATCACAGTTTGAATTAACGTGAGCTGATAATCTTCAGAGATTCAATGTAAACAAAACATTTTATCAAAAGGAGCAATTTGTGAAAAAAAGTCAGATGTTCTTCTTGTTTAGTTCAACTCGAGTAAATTATCTTTTAAGTTATTTAGGTATTGCGATTGTGTTGTTTTTACCGAAATCCAGTGGTGAATGTAGTATTTAGACTAAAGTTAAGAGTACATCAATGTCAAATACATTCAAAAGTTTCCTTCAGTGAAAGTAAAGTTATTTCTTTCTTAGAAAGGGGGGAGTATTGTCTAAAGTACAATATTCAGCTATTAAGTAGCAAATATATACTTAAATAAAGTACAGTACCTCAATTTATTATTTTCCATCTCTGCCGAACCCACTAAGTCCAATTAAACCTTCTTTACATTGGTATACTTGAAAGTGGTCATCAGTATCCTCTAAAAAATAACCTTTTATAATATCCAAAAAGCCAGTTAAGATACAAAATCCCCCAATACATCCGGCGAACAGTCCTGCCACTACAAACATTAATAATCTTACCGTGAAGCTGTTGCTGCCTCCTCCCGTGTCACCTGTTGGAGCCAGAGCACAGCGGACAGAGAAAACAGTTCATTTGCATTTAACAGTACAGCATGTGCAATGCAAATGTTATGAGTGGTCAGAGAAACATCAGTGTGTGTGTGTGCGTGTGTGTGTGTGTGTGTGTGCGTGTGTGTGTGTGCGTGCGTGTGTGAAAGTGAGAAACAGAATCCTGTGAGCTTGATGCTGGTGTTGTGATATTGATCCGATCGTTAGAACTATTGTAACTCTATTGCTTCAGGAAGTAGCTCATCCCCCTTGTCCACCTCTATAACTAGGGGCAACAATAACCTGGCAACCGTTTTGAGTGCAGGAGGTGCTTTGGTCCGCTGGTTGGTCGCTCTTGGCCCGAGTAACCGCGACTGTGTCGTCTGCTTTGGGAACTCTCAGGAAAAGGTTGGTAATATTGTGTTATCAAGCAAAGGGCTTAACACCAGTAGCTCTTTGTAGAGCACCATTAGAGCTGAGCAGCAATAGGGCACTATAAAGGTATAGGTAATACAATAATGACAATACATATCATATCATTATTTGATTTCTCGTATGTTGACTGTAAGAAGACATACATTTGAGTAAAGATTTGAGTAGTGCTCTTATTACAGCCGGATGTTACAACCTTGACCAGATGAAGGTGATGAAGACGTGCAGTAGACTCCTGGCAGTGTTTTAGCAGCCATGCAAACTTTCAAACATGTTTCCTAATTTTACTTCATTTACACGTCAGACAGTCGGATACTTTTGTTTTTTTTGTCTTTTCTAGGAGGCGTTCAACTGCACCAGAAATCATTTTGCGTTTAATTAATGCTGTGACATAATGTTATGTCCCTGATGAATAAATACAAAAAGTACAGTACTTTTGAGATAGTGTTAATACTTAGCTTGCTGTGTGGGGAGCGCTCCAAATACGATGAAACCTTTCTCATATTAACAATGACTAGATTGTATTACGCACCAACCACAGCTTGAGGTGCAGTAACATCAAACTGACACATTTTATGACAGTAATGTTCCCCTGCTGCAGCATTTTGGGATGTAAACTTTAGACAGAAGGCCATAAAATAAACAAACAAGAAGACACACAGATGACTACTGTATGTAATTTCCCTACTCTGAGGCCACCGGTTCTCAGCAACCGTAACATGCTCCAAACTCTCCTAGTCACAAATTAACAATTACATGCAAGACTGGTATTAGCATTAGTAGTATTGGAAAATATGTGATAAAATGGCAAAATTATGAGGATAACATCCAACAGATTTTCCGGAACAGTAACATATAGCGAGGCAAAAGGTTTGTAAATAAAGGTTTTGTGGCTATAAATAACATTTACATGTAGTTTTCTACAGTTTTTTTGGGAAAAGTCACATTTGATCTCCGAGATGTTTTTAAGGGAATATGTTGACATTTTGAGAAATACCAGATTGATAGCACTCTCATGTGTGTACGCGACATATGAAGCCAACCGTTGGCTTAGCATCAAGACTGGAACGAGAGGGAAACCGCTAGCCTGTCTCTGGGTGCAGGTTACAAAGTAAACAAACAACACTTTGAAGGGTCTCATAACATGTGATATGATCTCATCACATTAGTACAAAACCTGTGTGTAAAAACAAGTTGTGGTTTTACAGGGGGTTATATTTTTGTAGGACTTTTGAATTGATTACACAAACAATATGTCATATGTTCATCGGGCTAGTGAGCTTTAGAGGTGCTGGTCGGCTGTTTTTTTTTTAAGTTAGGTGAAATAAAAAAGGCTTTTTAAACTCTTTAACATCACATCCTTGGTCAATTTGCACCTATTTAACAATTTATGGAAACGTTTTTTCCCAAAATAATTATGTGCTCTTACGCAAGATAGTATACCAATTTTAACCGATAATATCGTATCATCAATCAATCAGTCAGCAATTTTGAGCGACCAGGGACACTAGATAGATAGATAGATAGATTTGTACTTTATTAATCCCCAAGGGGAAATTTGTCGTAACAGTAGCAGCACCAATAAACTAAACACACAAGAATAAAAATAAAATATAAAAAACAGGGATGAAAGATAAAGATGTATACAAGAAGTATACAAAGTAAAATAAAATATATATGTATCTATACAACATATATGCATACACAATACACAATACAATACTAATGACAAATTAAATATAAAAATATTAAATATAGACAGTGTGCAAAATGCAAAGTGTGTGTATGTGTGTAGTGTAAATGAAAATGAAGTGTGTGTGTATGTGTGTAGTGTAAGTAAATGAAATGTGTGAAGTGCAGATCAACATAGTGTGGATATGAAGTTATTATTGCAGTTATTGCACTATGATCTGGCAAGAGGTGATCTGTTGTAGAGCCTCATAGCCGTTGTATGGGTCCAATCGGATGCAAATGGTTTGACATTAAAATACCTTTTGTACCTGTACAGTATTCAAATATTCCACTTAACTCGGGAATAGCTCACAGTATCGAAGTTGAAGTTACTTTTGTTTTACTGTGACTTTAGACACAGCTAGGCTAGCTGTTTACCCTTTATGCTAAGCTAAGCATTTACTCGCTGTAGCGTCTTATTTTCTGCACAAACATGAGTGGTGTCAAATTTAACTAACTCAACACAATTCCTCAAGATTCTGAACTATATCTTCAAAATAAGTCAAAATAAATGTGTTACAAGCTTTTCCAAATATTTTAAAGAAAGTCTATTCTTTTATTCACATTTAGAATAGTTCTGCTTTTGTTAAATATCGACTGTAATCCATCTAAAAGCCTGAATTATGTACTTCTTTGAGCTGCAGATCTTTGATTTCTTTAAACACGCTCAAAGCACTTCAGAGCAATTCAGATGTAAATGTTCAGTGGGCTGTAACACAATAATTCACAGAAACAAAATATAGCAGTGTTGTCACTAACAAATGTCCGGCAGCTAATAATACTTACCCTCACTGTGTTTACATTAAAAAAACAGGCTGTGTCGAACAGGCTACACCATAAACAGGATAATGAAGCCATCATACCATTCATAGGTCGCTGTGGAGGCTCACTGACTTCTGGGATGAGCGGAGACGGAGGAGCGTCTCCCTCTTCCGGCTCCACAACGGACTCAGCGGTAGAGCCTGTGACGTCTGATCCAGGATCAGCTGGCAGACTGAGACATGGAGACTTCAAGAAAGTACAGACAGGGGGAACAGTTTGATCAGGTGGAGACATTTAAAGAGACAACAAAGCAACTTCATGTGTTTGACTGTCGCAGAGCTGCAGTTTATGTGATCTGAAATCACTCTTATAACAGTAATACTCGTGCTAATACTTGAATTATTACTAATAATTTCAGGTTCGGAGTCTTATAAGTCCAATTTCTGCATGTGAACATGAACAACTTTCATTTTTGCACACTCCTCTACAACAATCGTTCCTAAACTAGAGATCAAGACCCCCACAAGGGGTCAGCAGTTGCCTTTGACTGGAGGAAATAAGAAAAACTACATTATGCCAAATTATGTTTATTTTTTGGACATTGATCTCATATTTACAATTTACTTTGAACTATTGCATAGTTTTATCTTGTTGGGTCAGTACAAACTATACAACAAAAAAATGGGATATAACTAAGTACATTTACTTCAGTGATGTAGTTCAATTTCAAGGTACTTGTACTCTACTTGAGTCATTCAGGTGTTACTTTGTAATTCTACTGCACAAAAATTCAGAGGAAATTATTGTACTTTTTCCTCCATTACATAAATGAAAGTGAAAGTGAAAGTTCTAAATATTTCCACCACTGCAAACAGCCACGTTCCTCTATTTTGTGACAAGAGTGGAAGAAGTGTCATAACTTCCACTCTGAACCTTTAAAGCCAGCATCATATACTCTGGCATGAAAACATCTCCATGGAGCAGTTTGAGATGCAATCAGCACAACATTAGAATTACAAATCACAGTTCCCTGGTATTCTTTATTAAAATCCAGACCGGACGATTGTGGACACACATGGCAATAATACATTTAAATGTAATGTTTTGCAGGTGGTTTTCGAATATTAATGTTCCTGCATTATTTGATATCAAACTTAACTAAAAGTAGAAAACATTTTCGCAGACCAATATTTCACTTAATTTTTCAAACAATTGTGACCTTTTCAATTCCCGGTTTCTAAATTAATTTAAAATAACTTTAACTGTTACTCTCGTGAAAAGCAAACAGATCTTTAACGCAGACAAACCTGAGTCTGATCTTTTTCTGTGATCCTGGCCTCCAGAACATCCAGCTGCTCGTCAGTGTCGGCTGCTCGTACCAGAGCCTCCTCCACCCTCTGAGTGATGCTCTCCATCCTCACTTTCACCTGGCTCACCCTCTGCTCGCTCTCTCTCACCAGCTCGGCGGTCTCCAGGGCGCTGTTGACCATCGCCTCCATCCTTCTCAGGGTCTCCAGAAGGCCGTCTGTGGTCACCCGAAGCTGGGTTTGCTCCTGCTCTGAGGCTCCACTTGTAATATCTGTGGCCACTGCGGCATCCCTCTGATCCTTCTTCACAGCTCTGTCTGGTTCTTTTCTCTCGGTATTGGTTCCCTTGTGGACCTGAAGACTGCTGTTCTTTTTCTCCGCGACACACTCCTGTGCAGATATTAGAGAGGTTTGCAGGAGGCAAACCTGCTCCCTCATATCAAGGATCATCTGCTCTGCTTGCTGGAGCTTAACATTAGTTGCAGGGGTCTCCTGGCCCGACTGGGTGTCCTTCGTCCGGGCCTTAGTCCCCTCGACACTGCGGGCTTTCCACCAGTTCACCACAGCCACCTTCTTGGCCTCCTGGATCTGAGTCGGCTCCTTCTCCGAGGCTCTCCACCGCTCCTCCACCTTCTCCCCTTTCTCCTCCCACACACACTTGTTCAGCTCCAGCTCCTGCAGCCTGAAACCACCAGCGCGGCTTGATAAACATCGCTTTTACACACTGTTATGTCTGTAGTTACCAGGGGGTACTAAAACTGCACTTATCCTTGAGAGTCTTACACACAGAAGATAGTAACTCTTACAGGTTACGTAATGAAGATGCCAATGAATATACTGTCAAAACCAGACATCCCTTTTTATTAGCCGGAGAAAGCTTCTCAGAACAGAGACTAACATCAACCAAATCCAGTTTGTGACCATAACAGGAGAAAGGGAGGAAAAAAACTCACATACACATTGACAAGCTGCTGCATGATGCTCGCCTGTTGCAGCTGGCGCTGAGGAAAAGGCCTCTCCTGTCTTTCTACAGGGGCAAAGTCCTGCATGTGAGAGGAGACACGAGATAGAACAGATTCATACGCATCCATGTTACTGCATGTTCTCATGGTCATCCTCTGGGGATTCTCTCCTCACCCTCTCAGGATACTTATTGTGCAGAAGATGAGCTATTTCTGCAGACCTAATCCTGTGGATGATGCTCTGAATATCATCGTTGTTAGTGTGCAGGGACGGGAGGCTTTTGTCCTCCAGATCTCTGTGATGCTGCTGCAGACAAAGGGCAAAGGAATAACCGTCGACATGAGACAAAATATGAGCCCCATGAAAAGATAACGTGCAGACAGCATGCTTCCTACCTGCTGCATATCCTGCATCTCGCTCTGCAGAGAGCAGCGGTTTGGAGGATCTCGACTGTAGAGAATCTGAGGACTGATACAGTGTCTGTCATACCTGTCAGGAACAAACAGAAGAAAAACATTCACTCACTATGAATTAGATTAAAAAGCTTACGTTTAAATAAACTTGTATTAATTGTGCAATTCACACACAATAGGCCTATTTAACAGAGAACATTTGGACAGGAAAAGGTGTTAATGATCAAATTAGTTGTAGTTGAATTTTATTTAGCTCTTTCAGTTTCAGGGTCCTGGTATTGTGCATGTTGGCTCACTGTTACGCTGTCAAGAATCACAGAGTCGTTAAAGTTTATTTCATGAGTAACAACTTTGCTTTTCCTACACACGTCATTATGTCTGCTGTGAAAAAGGTCTAACATGTTGAAATATGCTCTAATGTATTGTGTATGTTTTTTTGCTTTAATAGAGCAGACGGTTTTACTTTTCTGCTAAACTATGTATTTCTATGTTTTATGTTTTTCTGTGTTTATTATATCATTTAAATAATAACTTTATCGGCTTTAGCTCAGTGGGGTAAGAGGGCCGTCCTGCAACCGCAGGGTTGTGGGTTCGATCCCCGCTCTCCCCATTAGTTGCAAGTCGAAGTGTCCTTGAGCAAGGCACTGAACCCCCAGTTGCTTCCCGGGCGCTTCAACGCAGCCCACTGCTCCTTAATAACTAAGGATGGGTTAAATGCAGAGAACTAATTTCCCCTTGGGGATTAATAAAAGTGTATATATTCTATATGGCACCTTTAATAACAGAGTTTACAATAACACAACAGAAAGCTCAACAGTGAGGCCCAACAAAGACAAACTAAGGGAAGAGTTAAACCCTCATGATGTCACACCGTGGTGAAGCTTGTCTTGTCTTGGGTTTTTGTCTCGTAACTTCCTGTTTTATTTTGAAGTCTAACTCTCCTCTCGTTTCAGGTCACTTGCCCTTCCTCATGTGTCACCGGTCTGATTGTCTCCCCTGATCTCTGATTGTTTCCACCTGTTCCCCATTACCCTCATGTGCTTATAGTCTGCGTCTTCCCTCTGTCCTGTGCCAAAGTGTTTCGTCTCATGGTCGTTCACCAAGGCCACGTTCATAGCCACCGAGCCTTTTTGGAAACTTATTACCAACCTCTTAGGAGAGTTTTTGTTTTGATTACTAAACTGCTCACTGACGCCTCAGCATTTGAGTCCTGATCGGAATCTCGGCCTGACATATGAAGCAATAAAAGAAACTTAAAACCAATCGATACAATAAGAAAAATCTAATAAATTATATAAATTATAATAATAATATCAATAATAAAATAAAGCAGTAAAGTGACGACACCTCATAAAAGCAACAAAAAAGTGTAATGAACAATTCCGTGACTATTATTAAACATCATGCTGCTTAGCCAAACAAAGGTGAATAGATTCATGGAAGAACATTTAGATGTAGACGTATAAGAACCTCAAAAGAACTTGGTGTGAATGTTCCTGTAACCTCGCCAGCTCTGACTGCAGACCCTGCAACACCAGAACAGAGTTAACGTGGTAAATACCAGCCAAAATGTCCATTCAAACTATTTCATTCATGATAAACATATTTGAAATACAATATACTTCAAATCGTCAGTGTTCCTGTTACACATATTCTCACCTTATAAGTACGTTCCAGATAAAGAAAATATGGCCCATTATTCGCCCATTATTGTAATTTTTAAATGATTGGAATAAGTGTTTGCATCACATCGCATTTGAAATAGGTCTTTTTGTGATTTAACATGATGTAAAGCACCTACTCTGCTCTTTATCATGACATGTCAAACAAGATTCACTCATTCCATATTACCAAAGCTACTTTCACGTTCACAGTGTTGGCTTTGAAACAAAAATGTACCTCAATCATGCTGTGATTCTCTACATGAGAGTTCTTCATCTTATCCATAAGAATGTCTTTCTATACAAAAACATTTGGAAAAAAAAGTTAAAAGATTAAAAAAATGCTGACTGGAATTTTCTTCTGATAAAATATATCCAAAAAGACCAACCTTTGCGATTTCTCGGTCCCTTAGCGTCAACATAATCAGTGTTTCCTCAAGTTCGGCCTGTGAACATTTAGATGTTTAACTCATAACTCATAACGCAGAGGCAAGCAGTGTTTCACTGATCTGTTCCTACCCTCAACTCAGCATTGACCTTCCGGAGTTTGTTGATACTATCTTCTGAACATGTCCTTTCAAAGCTGAGTTTTTCATTCTGGGTGGACACAAGAACGTCAATATTGGCCAGATTACAAACAACAATGACAATTCATATAGGGGAAATCAAAACAAAATAACAAAGAAGAAGATGATTGTTGATTCTAGGGGTCCAAAGACATACATCCCTGTTTACATTAATGAAGCCGAGGTGAAGCAAGTGAACAGTTATAGGTTCCTGAGAATCATCATCATTTGACATGGTCATCTCACATCTCCACTCTGGTTTCATAAGCTCATCATCGTTCTTTGAGGAAACTTAAGATAGAAAAATTCCTGTGCCAAGTTCTTGTTAACTTTTACAGAATCATCCTGACTGGAAGCATTCCAAAGTGGCATTGGACGTTCACGGCTCAGGACAGAATGGCTCTGCAACGGGTAGGGGTGGGCGATAGGACATAACATTGGATATCACGGAAGTTCTTTTATTTTTTGCAATGACAGTATTATTTCATGGTATCACAAAATTAAAAGAGATTCTCAAAACATGATTCTACTCATGTTCACTCTATTGCGATGTAAGCTGACATTTCTTAATACAGTTGTGGGTCAGTATTAAGAGGTTAGCAGGTCTGTCTTTTCAATCAGGGGATTGGCGATTCAATCGCGCCCTAGCTGATGTGTCCTCGAGCAAGACACTTAACCCTGATCTTATTTAATGTAATGTAATGAAGAGCGGTAGCCAGTATGTAACCATAGACAGCATAAACTGTATGGGAGTGACGTAGTTCATCTGGTGTTGTATCTCCCTCGGCTGCGTGTGTGCAAAATCAATACGTGCATGTTTATCATGCAAAATCTATGTTGGCCAAACATGACACTGGTGGTCATGAAACCCATAGACCGCCCACCCCAAGCAGCTGCTGAATACAACCTCCCTGAACATCATTGGTATCCATCTACTGAGCATCAGTGATATATAAAGTAGGCTGAGATGCCTTCGTAGAGCCCAGAGGATACTTAAGAAGAATAACCATCCCAGTAACAACCTGTTTACAACAAGAGATACTGACGTATCAGCTGCTGTACAACCAGATTTACAAGGAGCTTCTTTCCTCCGAGTGTAAGACCTCCTCAACTCACCATCCATACTCCACCATATATCTTTACCTTCGCATTGAAAATGCGGAAGGTTATGTTTTGATCGCCGTGTATTTGTATGCGTGCGTGTTATTCGCATAAGTCAAAAAGAGTTAAACTGAATCGCATGAAATTTGGTGGGATGATTGGTTATTATCCGGGGACCATTTGATTAGATTTGGGGATCGATCGGGTCAAAGGTCAAGGTCATGAAAAGGAAAAATAAATCTTATTTTTACCATAGCGCGGTCAATTTTTATCCAATTGGCATGCAACTAATGC
This sequence comes from Pseudoliparis swirei, assembly GCF_029220125.1. Classification (NCBI taxonomy): domain Eukaryota; kingdom Metazoa; phylum Chordata; class Actinopteri; order Perciformes; family Liparidae; genus Pseudoliparis; species Pseudoliparis swirei. The sequence continues at coordinate 12,641,413 of NC_079391.1, read as the reverse complement.
CAACATGTTCATAATTCAATGCCCAATCTTGTGATATGCGAAGGTATGCGCTCTACCGAGTGCCCGTTCTAGTTTTAAATGTTTTCTTATTTTACCCATGTAGCATAATGGACTTGCATTTCGTTATGCAACCCTTACTAGCCTAGAACATGCACACGTTTAGACTTTAAAAACTACATTACCTTGTCTTCAAGCCTCCTAATGTGAACCTTCAGGCATTCAGCATCTTTGCTCTGATGATGATAAAAGATGTATATGTAAATTGCTGCAGTGAAAAATGTATGTAACATAGAAGGTAGCTCCACTGGGAGACTATTAAATCTGTGATGTACCAGTTGGTTGCAGCTGGTCTGAGTGTGGCTGGCTCTGTCCTGGGCCTCTTTGAACGCCCAGCGGGTCTCCTCCAGTTCTTCTGTCAGGGACCTGGCTCTCACTGCTGACCCCTGAGCACTACACACAAAGAAAAGACACTCAGAGCTTATTGTTTTTTATTTAACTCTACTCACACAAAACAGACAAAAAATGGATTACAGGCAGGGGGTATTTATACAGCACTTTATAATTTGCAAATATGTTTCCATGATTGTCAAAGCAGACAAAGCAGCTAAATTACATTTCAAGCAGTGAGGATGAGCGGGGCAAACCATGAAGCCCATCCTTATTCCAACAAATATATTTTCCATTGTGTCTGTCTTACAATGTCAAAATACATTAAAAAATGTATGAAGAGAGTCGGTCTTTTCATCTCATGAACTTCTTTGATTATTTAATGGCAGTAATTTACTGGAGGTGGATCGGCATGTGACTATTTACGAGGAAGTACTTTTATTTGCTGCTACTGTAAATATTTTCATGGCGTAGTTGTCATTTCCTGTTTTTCCTTCCGGCACCCAAATAAAGTGACACGCATATCAACGGGATCTGAAGCCCAATAATCTACTGCAAGATTCTTCAAATATTTCCCAAAACAGCTGTATCTTTGGGCAGATCCCCAAAAATGTGGTGGTGAGTCACCGCATTGTCCCCAAAGTTTCTCTAAAAATCTTGATTTGTAGATAGAAGATGTGTTTTCAACAAGAACAGAAATCATGCAAACACAGAACAAGAAGTAGAAACGTTTTTATTGACATAGTTAATCTATCTTTTACAATTCCCTGATCAAAGTTTTGAAATTGCTGATTAGCAACCACAAATATCCCTTCAGGTTTGCAATAGCTGCACAACGTATACTGCTTCCATCTTGTGAAGAGATTCTCATTACCTCTTCATCCAGTGGCTTTTCCTGCACATACACTGTCATGTAGCGACACTGACACCTACTGGTGTTCCACTGGGACTACTGCCTAATAATGACTGGAAATAAATAAAACTGTACCTAGGTTATTGGTACTCGATACTTTTAAAGCATCAAACCAAGATAAGTATTACAGGAATCTTCTCCAATCAAACAGAAACTGTAACCGATCCCTTTTTGTGCACTGATCTAAAAAATATATTTTGCTTGGAGACAATTACAGCAAATAGTCTTCTATTTAATGCGACTTGTGATTGGCCCACTACCGCAGCAGCTACAACCCACACGGCCTCTACTCACGCCAACGACGGCACCAGTCAAATGTTCCGACAGGGCGAACAGTTTTAACCTCAGGAACGAGAGGGTGGGCTTTCCTCTTCCGTGACAACGCGGTCCCGCCACCGTGGATCTGGGGGCAGTGTTGTCAGCAGAAATTGGCAAGCCAGTGGGGTACACACAGCTTCCATTTGCCAGATGTACACTACCGTTCAAAAGTTTGGGATCACCCAGACAATTTCATGTTTTCCATGAAAACTCACACTTTTATTTATCAAATGAGTTGCAAAATGTATAGAAAATATAGTCAAGACATTGACAAGGTAAGAAATAATTATTTGTATTTGAAGTATTAATTTTTTTCTTCAAACTTTGCTTTTGTCAAAGAATGCTCCTTTTGCAGCAATTACAGCATTGCAGACCTTTGGCATTCTAGCTGTTAATTTGTTGAGGTAATCTGTTGAAATTTCACCCCACGCTTCCTGAAGCACCTGCCACAAGTTGGATTGGCTTGATGGGCACTTCTTGCGGACCATACGGTCAAGCTGCTCCCACAACAGCTCAATGGGGTTGAGATCTGGTGACTGTGCTGGCCACTCCATTACAGACAGCATACCAGCTGCCTGCTTCTTCCCTCAATAGTTATTGCACAATTTGGAGGTGTGCTTTGGGTCATTGTCCTGTTGGAGGAGGAAATTGGCTCCAATCAAGCGCTGCCCACAGGGTATGGCATGGCGTTGCAAAATGGAGTGATAGCCTTCCTTATTTAATATCCCTTTTACCTGGTACAAATCTCCCACTTTACCAGCACCAAAGCAGCCCCAGACCATCACATTACCTCCACCATGCTTGACAGATGGTATCAGGCACTCTTCCAGCATCTTTTCACCTGTTCTGCGTCTCACAAATGTTCTTCTGTGTGATCCAAACACCTCAAACTTGGATTCATCTGTCCATAACACCTTTTTCCAATCTTCCTCTGTCCAATGCCTGTGTTCTTTTGCCCATACCAATCTTTTCTTTTTATTGGCCAGTCTCAGATATGGCTTTTTCTTTGCCACTCTGCCTCGAAGGCCAGCATCCCGGAGTCGCCTCTTCACTGTCGACGTTGACACTGGCGTTTTGCGGGTACCATTTAAAGAAGCTGCCAGTTGAGGACCTGTGAGGCGTCTATTTCTCAAACTAGAGACTCTAATGTATTTGTCTTCTTGCTGAGTTGTGCACCGGGGCCTCCCACTTCTCTTTCTGCTCTGGTTAGAGCCCGTTTGTGCTGTTCTCTGAAGGAGTAGTACACACCGCTGTAGGAAATTTTCAGTTTCTTTGCAATTTCGCATGGAATAGCCTTCATTTCTAAGAACAAGAATAGACTGGCGAATTTCACATGAAAGTTCTTTTTTTCTGGCCATTTTGAGAGTCTTATCGAACCCACAAATGTGATGCTCCAGATAATCAACTAGCTCAAAGGAAGGCCAGTTTTATAGCTTCTCTCATCAGCAAAACAGTTTTCAGCTGTGCTAACATAATTGCACAAGGGTTTTCAAGGGTTTTCTAATCATCCATTAATCTTCTAAGGCGATTAGCAAACACAATGTACCATTAGAACACTGGAGTGATAGTTGATGGAAATGGGCCTCTATACACCTATGGAGATATTTCATTAGAAACCTGACGTTTCCACCTAGAATAGTCATTTACCACATTAACAATGTATAGAGTGTATTTCTGATTGATTTAATGTTATCTTCATTGAAAAAAACAATGCTTTTCTTTGAAAAATAAGGACATTTCTAAGTGATCCCAAACTTTTGAACGGTAGTGTATGTCAATGGTATTGGGATGACTTTGGGTAGGCTAAGATTATTGTTATTGGCATCAGACTTTTTTTAAAGAATACACAGCCTTAAATTATAACTACCATGAACACCATTTTCCCATAATCACATGAAATATAACCTCCACGGTGACTCGATACAGCTCTCTGACTTGGTTATAGGTAGTGTGAAAATTGTCTTAACGCTTGACTTGTCTGTTTGTGTAATTTTGCATTGTTCTGGTCCATACAGCTGATCTTCGCTCAGCTTAACACATATTTCTTCATAAACCGTTGCACAAATGAGCCAAGGGGGCTCCAGGGCTGCCTACCAAGGGCTCATTGTCAAAGCTACCGCTCCACACTACTAAAATAACGGTGCTAGCCCAGCACATCTAAATAATATCACCATCTTACCTGAAAAAAAGCTGAAATATCCCTAAATTCTACCTCCATCTTGTACATAGATTCTTATTTTCGCACATAGTCACGCAAGACTTTGTCGTGACTCTCCCGGCACATTCACTGCATGTGTGGCTACACAAGCACCTCCTGGACTGGTGCTCCTTCTTCCCCAACATGTGACTTATTTTGCCACACTCCCTTCCATTTGGCCTCATATCCAGTGTCACACCAAATTATTGGGCAGAACGGTAATAATCCTTCGGATTAAGGACAGAGCTCCTTCCTTACTGATGATGGATGTACTATATTTGATCCATAAATTGTGAAATGTGCTTGTCCCTTTCGTAAAAGTGAGTGGTTAGGAATATGGGTAAAATATTATTTTTTATCTCAGTTCTCAGTTTAGTGGTGATGTTGACCAATTGCTAAAATCCATTTTAAATGTTCTTGTTCACACAATGAGTGAACCCAACTCCCAGATAGTTGAATGCTTTTTAAGACCAGTCAATCGGGAGTGCTTCCTTAACATGTTGAAAATATAGTTTATAGCCTGAATGTTAGCCAAATAAGGGCAGGAATGCAAACATCTGGATTATAAATATAGAGCAAAACATCATCGGCGTACAGCTGTATTGTGTGTTCCCGGTAATTGACTACAGTTCCCTGTATAGTCTTCTCTTACTGCTTGTGCAAAAGCCTCCATGTAAAGTGCAAGATTAATGTGCCTTGTGATTCGTAAGCAATCCGTTCAAAAACCTTTTAACTTATTGATCACTTTGATGAGATAGTTGAAAAGATTAAACAAGGAAGTAGTTAATCCCTCACCTGGCCAGTTTTGCTCGCATCTCAGTGACCTCCAGAGTGAGCTGCAGGTTTACATCTTCACCTTGAGCCACCGTCCTCAATAGGCCGCTGTTCTGCTCACTCAGTTTGCGGTGAGCGAGCTTCAAGTCGGCCACTGTGCCTAAAAGGTCTTTCCCCTCACTAAAGCCAAACAAACAGTTTGTGGTGAAGTATGGCAACACATTAGAGGAGAAACACATGCAGTGATTAATAATAATAACAATTATAATACTTCAAATGTATATAGCACTTTTCTAGACACTCAAAGTAGTCAAATAACTAACCAGAGACACTGGTGGCTTTCTGAGAAGGCAGCTTTGCTCGGAGAAGCGGAGGCATCCAACCCTGAAAGGAAGTCCGGCTGAGTGAATCGCCATCTGATGTGTTTCTCAGAACGCTGAACAAAAGAGTGACGGCTTACCGTTTACAGGCACCTTACAAGAGTCAGGCCAAGATACATAACTGCTGTCCACACTAGAGCTGAAACAAACAGAGCCATTAAACGAAAATGTACAGCAAATATAATTGTATTAGGGAATTCAATTACTCTGAAAGCATCGTCCCCTCTTTAATTTTTAGGAATAATCTACCTGGTTGCAACCTGAATAGTTGAAGAAGCATCGATATCTTTTACTTAAGTACAAGCAGCAATAACAGAGTATGATTATATACTTCATTGGAATTGAAGGTCCTCCATTCAGAATTCTAATTAAAAAGTACAGAGGGATTACTCACACAAAAGCATTAAAATGTCACTATTCAGATTATGATGTGTATCATATGTACATTATTTGACTATTTTCAATTATGCATTTACTTGAAAGCAATGTTAGAGTGGAGCTGATTCTAAAATGTTACACACAGTTGAGTTGTTTAATCTATAATAGTCCATCTTTTCTTCTAAGATCATGACATTTTTTTACATGGACGGTCTCCATTTGAAGACAAACCAGTAATTTAGGCTCATAAATAAATGGAGTGGAGTAAAAAGTAATATGTTTCACAACAGAGAGTTTTAGGTTTATTTGGAAATGGTCACTGTTAACTCTTGACATTTTATGAAAACAATTGTCAACCTTTTAAAAATATGTTTCTGCCTCTGGTTTCACTCTTACTAATTTATAATCTATTTGTTCGTGTGATGGACTTATTTGAAATAATTATGACCATGGCTGTTATATTGTCTAGAATAGATTGATCAAATGTCTTGCTGTTGTATCGCTTGATTGCATTTCACAAATATAATTCTATATATGTGTTAGAAAAATGTGACACTGCAAATGCTTTGTAATCATCTGGGTTTGCATATGGAGCAAAGTGGACAAATACATGTAGAAGACTACCTTTAATCAACATCAAAGTAGTCATCTAAAAGGTGGTTGCTCAAGTCTTGAAGTCCTGAATATAATGCTGACGTCCTTCTTTAATAGGTACTCCACTCCCAAGCATCGAGGAGGTCCAGAAGAAACGCTGTCTGCGTCGAGCCCGCAGCATCCTGAAGGACTCTTCTAATCCTGCTCACAGACTGTTCTCCCTCCTGCACCCTGGCAGACGCTTCAGGAGTTTACGGTCAAGGACCAGCCGTCTGAGTAACAGCTTCTTCCCCAGAGTTGTTACTCGTTTGAACTCTACCCCCCTCTGATCCTCATTACACCACTCTATCTGCACTGTAGACACTTTATGCCATTTGTTTGCACTCTCAAGTCAATATTCACTGAATATCTGCACTAGTTTAGCAACCCCAGATAGTTTATGTTTATATCTCTGCATTATTTAATGTTAATTTAATCTGTCTACTGTTTTGTCTAATTTATTACCAATAGTACCAGGTCAGGCCTTAAACCGCCCTTTATTTTCTATAATCTGTATATACTGTATTTACTATGATACTTTCGGTTGCACTTCTGGTTGGATGCCAAACTGCATTTCGTTGCTCTGTACTTGTACATGTGTAATGACAATAAAGTTGAATCTAATCTAAAAAAAATCGTATATAATCGAAATAAAATAGGCCCCCCGCTGCACGTCATACAGAATGATGCACAGCTGATGTGCAGTTTGGCCTCACCTGTCTTGGCTGCACTGTGCGATCCACTCCCTCATGGTGGCGTGGAAACTCTCTCTGCTCACATGAGGGTCCTGACAGTCAGGGTCCAGTAGCTGTCGCAGGGCAGCCAGGCCGTCCTGCTCCGGACTCTGGGCCGTCATGGTCTGCAGGTAGTCCATGATGGTGGAGGCCAATACCTCTCCTGAAGATAGAGATATAGAGAGAGAGAGAGACACACACACACACACACACACACACACACACACACACACAAACAATGATCACATGAATATTTCAGATTAGTTTCGGTGAAAACAATATCAGCCTGTGTACCTGTGTTGGCGGTGTTACATGTATTATACATGATGTCAAGGAGTTCATGTTCAGAGAATCCACTTGCGTCTTTATCCTTCGTCCCACTGTCAGCTGACTCCCACACTAAACATGGAAAGAGGGGCAAAACTTAGAGCACATTGATGTACAGGAAGGATACATGCAAAGAAAGATACTTAACTTCTAAATATATGTCTGATACTTTGATAAAAGAACAACGTAACTGCAACACTTACCATTATTGCCGTCAGACATTTTGTTTGTTTCCCCTGAATCTCTGGAGAGAAGACGTGCTGATGGGCTGTCTCGTTCCTACATGACCTGATTTTTCAATTAACGTCAAATACTTTACAGATCTTTTCCTCCATTTATTGTGTACAGGGACCAAAACTCTCACATTGAAACAATCAATATCTAAGATCTGTAATGGAGTTCTCAGCTTATAATAACTCTTTAGATTTCACTGTTTCAAACGCTTACATGCATGCAGTGAGATGTAAGTCAGTGGTCTACAGCTCAGACATTTTCTGACTTATCTATTACTATGAGGCAGAAAATGTGGCCTCAATTAGCTTGTCAACAATAGTGATGGCAATACTGTGTAAAAATGATGTTTTTAAGGAAGAGCCCAAAATAGCTCCACCAAATAAAAAATATGTAAATAAACAGAGATGACAAGGTTCCATTAAATCAGGTACACAATGAGATTATAAAACACTTTTGTTTGTTTTATAGTTACATAACCATCAAATAGTATTTTAAAAAGAGAAACAAGTGATAAAGATAGATTCTTACTTCTCAGTCGGGGAAAGTTCCTCTGAAAAGAAAAAAAAGATCATATAATGTTAAACCAAGAGCTTCATTTGAATTATTATTATTCTAGTCTCACTCTGACTCACCGTGGTGTTTGCAAAATACGTCTTCAAGATGCCCGTATGCCTGTTCTCACTGCTACACATCAAATCCAGCTGACATCCCCCGGTCCCTGCTCCACCCCCACCTCACCTCACTCCTGCGACAGTGATGCTGTTCATGGATTTCAATTTCAATCCACCGGTTCCACATAACTAAATACTGCTATTGCAACTCAAACGGATGGTTCTTTCAATATTTATGGAGGACTTAAAATATGGAGGACTCAAAATGACTTAAGTATAAATAAATAAATAAATGAATGCATGAATAAATACAAGAATAAATGAATAAATGCTTAAATAAATGTATAAATGAATAAATAAATGCTTAAATAAATGTATAAATAAATAAATAAATGTATAAATAAATAAATAAATGCTTAAATAAATGTATAAATAAATACAGGAATGAATAAATAAGTTATAAATCAACAAGACATCATTAAATAAATATATTTCTGCATTTCTGTATTTCTTCATTTATTTATTTCTCTATTTATGTGTCCACACGTATTTCTTCATTTATTTATGTGTGACATTTACGTGTCCGTATATTCAAATGAGCTGGGCGGTCCGAACCTCTGTCTAAAGCATGATTGGTCACAGGAGTGAAATGCACCTGGTGTGTTGTGCTCTACTACTTCTGCCTGGCACATGATGCTGAAGTTGACTCGCTCAGCTCACCGTTAGCAGAATTTAGCCTAGACAGCTTTTTGACTTCAGCTGTTTATCAATTCCAAGAACACTGAGTACAGACTTGTGTTCTTTTGGAGTCTGGTCTTTGGAATCTGGTCTTGGGAGTCTGGTTTTGGGAGTCCAGACTCTCGAGGACGCAGGACGGTCTTTCTGGTCTTGTGACGTCACCACATCAACTGTTCTTGCGCATGAATTTACTCCAATTATTCACTGTAAAATACTTTACAGTGGAGTAGAATGTGTTGCGGTGTTCACTGTTGTTTGGCGTAGGCTACGAATAAACGATAATAAATATACAACGTCTCGTAGCTTTCCTGACCCAGGGTCGCTACAATATGAAATTATGAATCTTAACCCTCAGTCAAATTGACGTAACGTTATCTTTTAGTAAATAATAAACTCGTTGTGCTCTTTAGATCCTCCAAAACCTAATTATATCTTATGTTTAGCCGCTACGGAGACGTCAGAGCCAGCGGAGCATTTCAAAAAGTCCTGCCGAGATCAGGCTTCTCTCGGCGGCCACACAGCGCGCTGAGCGCCCGGAGCTCACTGGTCCCGCGAGCAGGACCTCAAATCTCCGTCGCATATCCTTATTAGGCTGAATCTCGATAAACCGACCACAGATTTGATGCTTAAACTACTAACTTCTCGGCTGAAAACATCCTTAAATTACATTCCGTGACTCAACAACTGTAGTATTTAGAATGTACAGACAAGAATGCATAATAAACGCTGTTCGTCTACAGATCCAAGTGCTAGGGATCGATTGCTTCTGTCTTGCTCCCTGACTTGACCAATCCTGTTCAACAATGAGGTTCGGACCGCCCAGCTCATTTGAATATACGGACACGTAAATGTCACACATAAATAAATGAAGAAATACAGAAATGTAGAAATACATTTATTTAATGATGTCCTGTTGAGTTATAACTTATATTTATTAATTTCTGTATTTATTTATGTATTTATACATTTATTCTTGTATTTACATATTTATTTATACATTTATTTAAGCATTTATTTATTTATTCTTGTATTTATTCATGCATTCATTTATTTATTTATACTTAAGTCATTTTGAGTCCTCCATAAATATTGTCAAACTTTCAGCTCAGGCACATGTCAAATTTAATTTGTGAGATATTTATTCCCGCATCCTATCAGGTTGACTGAAAACCAACACAGATCATACATCACGTGTTTTCTCATGCAGACATTGTGCTTGTTCGTACTTTATTGTTTTAACGGCGTTTCCATCACAGCGCCTCGTGCGTTCCCCTCCAAGAGGAACCTTTCCTCTATCTCCACCAACCTGCCCGGAGCCCGTTTCCGTTGCACCGGTCGTGTGTTTGTTTCCTGTCGGGAGCATGAAGTAGCGACCGAAAGACAACGGGCTGGAGATCTTCTATTTAGTTGTATACATCTTACTCAAAGTGGACGACTCCTCAGTCAAGATGTCTCGGGGCTCCATCGAGATCCCTTTACGGGACACCGATGAGGTAAAACTCGTCTGATACGAACATTTTATTGCGTTTGTTTGACTTGCATTTAACGTTAAGGGAACCCCGCTGTGCTACTAGCCGTCTATGCTAACGACACCGAGCCTCGTCTGTCATGTTTGAGTGTGTAATGCAGAGTTATGTCAGTGAGAGACGTCACGCTATGTGCACGTCAACCCGAAACGTCAACGCCAGTTTCGTTTGGAGCAGCTCGTACAGAAGAAACATTTAGTGGCAAGCAATGCACTTTAAATCCAACGGTTCCTGTATTTTAGATGTACGAACTTTAAACGAGTTTACACATGTTATCATGTGGCTGGACTGCAGCACCATTCACAGTCGTGGATGTAATTATCAAAGTATATTTAAAGTCTATCCATGTATACACACCAATGGATATTAAAACACACTGGAATGTCAGTTGTGTCTCATCCAGTGAATTACATATCGGATGAAACAAGGTGCTCTACTGTGTTGATGCAAAAGTCATGTAAACATCCAATAAATCCACAAGTCATCAAACACTGGCCTAATATACCCAGATATATTACATTGATAGATACCACAGAATAATTCTAAATAGTTAGACCTCCCGATAGCTTCTCACTGTATGCATCATTTTATTGACCAATAGTCATTCATGTCTTAAATGATGCATATCGTAAGAGTTTTTTCAGACTCAATGACTTTATTTAATGAATTGTTTCTTGCAGGTTATCGAGCTTGACTTTGACCAGCTGCCAGAAGGAGACGAGGTCATCAGTATCCTGAAGCAGGAACACACACAGCTGCACATCTGGATTGCTTTGGCGGTGAGTCAGTGGTTGCATTTTGTATCATTACCCAGATTGTTGGTTTGATGGTTGACTTTAACATAATCCAGATGTAAAAGTTCATCCCATCGGTTGTAACTGTGGGCTCTCTGTCATTTCCAGTTGGAGTACTTCAAACAGGGCAAAACAGAGGATTTTGTCAAACTTTTAGAGGCAGCTCGTATCGATGGAAACCTCGACTACAGAGACCACGAGAAGGACCAGATGTCCTGTCTGGACACATTGGCAGCTTACTACGTTCAGCAAGCACGGAAAGAGAAAAACAAAGATGCCAAGAAAGAGCTTATCACGCAGGCCACGCTGCTCTATACAATGGCAGACAAGATCATCATGTATGATCAGGTCAGAACAAAGTGATGAGTGAAAACCGCTATTTCTCTACTAATTAAATAATCTACTAATACAAGTGAATATAACATGCTCTTGGCTCACTCAGAACCATTTGTTGGGACGAGCCTGTTTCTGCCTCCTGGAAGGAGACAAGATGGACCAGGCGGATGCTCAGTTCCACTTTGTCCTCAATCAGTCCACCAACAACATCCCTGCTTTGCTTGGCAAGATACTTATTAAAACAAGAAGACATCTATCCTGACCACTGTGATTGATTCACTGTAATGATCACATGGTTGTTGTTCAACAGGTAAGGCTTGCATCTCCTTCAACAAAAAGGATTACAGAGGCGCTCTGGCATACTACAAAAAGGCTCTCCGTACAAACCCCGGCTGCCCAGGTAAACGTGTTGCCTGTATCCACCTCAAAACCGATTCCTGTAAGCAGGGTGTCCGCGGGTCCTTAAAAAGTCTTAAAAAGTCTTAAATTGCTTTTCCTAAAAATAAGGCCTTAAAAAGTCTTAAATTGTCTTAAATTCAGATTGGATTGGTCTTAAATTTTTTGGGTGTCATGTCCAGGGGTTTTCCTGGGTCAAAATGGGTCTTCGGTGCTCCCAAAAAATATGTTGGCGGCTGCCTTTACCGTCTATTTATACAGGTCGGGCTGTTGAGTGATCAGCAGCTGTCCGCTCGGTCCATTCGCGCACCTCACAGTTGCGTATTGATCAGACAAGAAGACACGCTTATCAACTCCAGTGTTTCTATAACAGAGTGAAATCCCCCCTCGCAAACAATTCTCGGCTCGCGCGACAGAGCGATGTGCGCGCCGGCATCGAAGCTCTGCCGTGATGCGCGCACACGGGTGAGCACCGCGTATTCGGTCCCATCAATCCCCTACAACGTGAAGCATCGGCTACTTTAGAAAACATGGCAGGATGCAAGTTCAACAACGGCTTGAAAAGAACGAGTGTTTCTGGTCATGGTCGGTGAAATGCTTCTGAATCTGCGTTATGTGTCGCGAGACTTTCCAGCGGTGGAATCTCACGTGCAGAGCAAGAAGCACAGAGACTAGCGAAGGCCGCCCGCGGGGCTAGCTGCTGCTCCGCCGCTAGCTCCTGCTCCGCCGCCCGCAACGACGTCAACTACAACGCTGGAGGTCACCGGAGGAAATCCAGCGCCTTGCAACAAAGAGCTCATCACCGAAGACCAACGCTGCAGTGCGTTCTTCATTCTGTTCCACGAGACTCTGGACCAGACCACCGCGAGCAGACAGCTGGACTTCATGTGCGTTATTGGTGAAATGACCACGTCCAGTCAGGATCCTGTGGAGCTCATGGGCCATGACACCAGGACCTACTTCAGCACCTCAAAGTAAGTCTAACATAAATATATGTATTAACTATCCTCTTGTATATGAGTATGTGTTTCATATAGTTAAGCTTTACTCATGTGTCAAGTTAATAACAGCTATGCATAGGCGCACTACACATTAATTAGACTCATTAAAAATAGTTTTAGAATGGTAGTAGAGTGGTGTTTACCTGTCAATATGTCTACATAGTGTTCACTAGGCTCAAGGGATGGCTCGCGTTGCTTAATTTGTAAAAATAGTATTCATTCCTATTTATCCAGTCTGACATTAATCTGAAGTGGTGGTGTCATAAGAGATGTGGTGACTGTTGTTTGGCTAATGTCTGCCTTTTTTCTTTCTTTTTTCCAGGAGAATGGACCAAATGTCAACTGGAAGTTTTTATATTAATACAGTTTGAAAAGGATTGTTTTCCTAGTATATTCACAAAAGCTCAGCAGTAGACATGAACCTGTGCACAAACATCCATCACATAGAGACATGAGAACTCACACTCACTCACCCACACACACATACATTCTATTATGTAAATGAATTTGCATTTTAAAAGCAGCTGGAAATGTTATTTGTTATTTTATGGATTTTTTTTGTTCAAAAGGAACTATGTTGCATGTATTTTTTAAATATATTTACTTAATTTTAGAGACATTTGTTCATGGGACTTAAATGTTCTGAAAATGTATTAATAAATATAATTTACAACAGCAATGACATTTGTGTTATCCTTTTGCATTACACCATACTGTTAATTTTGAACAGACATCAGTGTGTTTACTTTGAATTAATTAATTTAGATTAATGTATATTTCCATCGTAAATTAGGTCTTAAATTTTATTTAGACGTGGTCTTAAAAAGTCTTAAAGTCTTAAATTTCACTGGTTTATTCCTGTAGACACCCTGTGTAAGGTACGTGTTGCAAGTTCCGCCTCATCGATCTTCTGTCTTGTTCTTGTGTCTCTTTCCAGCTGAGGTAAGGCTGGGGATGGGCCACTGTTTTGTCAAGCTCAGCAAACTGGAGAAGGCTCGTTTGGCGTTTAGCCGAGCGCTGGAGCTTAATTCCAAATGCGTGGGAGCTCTTGTTGGTTTGGCGGTTCTAGAGCTCAACAACAAGGAGGCCGATTCCATCAAGAACGGAGTGCAGCTCCTCTCGCGGGCCTACACCATCGACCCCAGCAACCCCATGGTGCTCAACCACCTAGCCAACCACTTTTTCTTCAAAAAGGTAGTTGCTAGTTTGCCATTGAAATACTTGGGCAGTTCTGACCCAGTGTCTGTCATGTAACTGTTATTCACACCTTTTTTGTTGTTGTTTTTTACCAGGACTACAGTAAAGTGCAGCATCTGGCCCTCCACGCTTTCCACAACACCGAGGTCGAGGCCATGCAGGCTGAGAGCTGCTACCAGTTAGCTCGCTCATTCCACGTGCAGGTAAGACCCCAACGATTCAATCCCGAGGCAGCTTACTATATTCGTTTATTTTATTTGTATTGACCTCTCTGATGTCTCTCTTTCTCCTCAGGAGGACTACGACCAAGCGTTTCAGTATTACTACCAGGCCACTCAGTTTGCCTCGTCCACGTTTGTGTTGCCCTTCTTCGGCCTGGGGCAGATGTATGTGTATCGAAGGGACAAAGAGAACGCGGCACAGTGCTTCGAAAAGGTCTTAAAGGCCTACCCCAACAACTACGAAACGATGAAAATTCTGGGGTCTCTTTATGCTTCATCTGACGACCAGGAAAAGAGAGACGTTGCAAAAGTATGTGTCGTGTATAGATTATTGTGCTGATACAGCTCATTTAGATGATTTACTAATCTGTCTACACTCGTATCTTCACAGTCAACTTAAGTAATATGCTGAAGGCTAATTATTGGAGACACGTTACTGTTGTTCCCTAGGGTCACCTGAAGAAGGTAACAGAGCAGTACCCAGACGATGTGGAGGCGTGGATCGAGCTGGCTCAGATTCTGGAGCAGACCGATATTCAAGGAGCGCTGTCGGCGTACGGCACAGCCACCCGCATCCTGCAGGAGAAGGTGCAGGCGGACGTCCCCCCCGAGATCCTCAACAACCTCGGGGCTCTTCACTTCAGACTGGGCAACCTGGGAGAGGCCAAGGTAGCTCTCCATATACAGTACAGCTTGTATAAACGCAACACCCTCATTTAGCTACATTCACCTGGCATTTCCCACAGTCCATTGACGTCGTCTCTTTCATGGTGGTATTTAAAGTCATTTTGATCCACAATCATGAAGTGGGCAGAACACTATATCTTAAGAACGGGGCATGTCTTCTCTCCTACAGAAATACTTCCTTGCGTCTCTCGAACGGGCCAAAGCCGAAGGCGAGCATGACGAGCGTTACTACAACGCCATTTCTGTTACCACCTCCTACAATCTGGCCCGTCTGTACGAGGCGATGTGTGAATTCCACGAAGCAGAGAAACTCTACAAAAACATCTTGAGAGAGCATCCTAACTACGTGGACTGTAAGCATGCGATATGATGACATCTATAAAGGAACACAAAGTTGTACTCTGTGAAGACTTGCTCGAGTTTTTGGGTTAACAGGTTATCTTCGCCTTGGAGCAATGGCTCGCGACAAAGGGAATTTCTACGAAGCCTCTGATTGGTTCAAAGAGGCCCTGCAGATTAATCAGGTACTTTGTCACCCGTAGTGTGAATGTCATAAAATCTGAATCCAATCAAACCGGATGTCAATATTATCTGATGTTTATTCCTTTTGGTGCAGGATCACCCGGATGCCTGGTCCCTGATAGGGAACCTTCACTTGGCCAAACAGGAATGGGGACCGGGTCAGAAGAAGTTTGAGCGTATTCTGAAGCAGCCGTCCACACAAAACGACACCTACTCCATGCTGGCTCTGGGTAACGTGTGGCTGCAGACGCTGCACCAGCCCACAAGAGACCGGGAAAAGGTGCAGTTCAGGAGTCGCATCACTTCGAGTCTGATGGAGCTCTTCTCCTTGTTTTCTCTGAAGTTGAAGAAGTGAAGAGAAATACGAGGTCCTCACGTGGACTAAGTGTTTTCTTCTCGTGTCTAAACAGGAAAAGAGACACCAGGACCGAGCCCTGGCGATATACAAACAAGTCCTGCGAAATGACTCCAAGAACCTCTACGCTGCCAACGGCATCGGTTCGTTGAGTTCTATTCACTTTTTGTTAGTTCCACTCTTAATATGTATAACGTATTTAACATGAACTCTTTGTCCAGGTGCCGTCCTGGCCCACAAGGGCTTCTTCAGAGAGGCTCGTGATGTGTTTGCGCAGGTGAGGGAGGCCACCGCGGACATCAGTGACGTCTGGCTGAATCTGGCGCACATCTATGTGGAACAGAAGCAGTACATCAGTGCTGTGCAGATGGTAGGGGCCGCACTCTGGATGACTTCTGAACACGACAGTCTCCGGTCGCGTGTTGGTCCTGACGGCTTGAGTCTTGTTTTCTTGCTCTCCAGTATGAGAACTGCCTGAAAAAGTTTTACAAATACCAGAACACCGAGGTGCTGCTGTACCTGGCGAGGGCGCTCTTCAAATGTGGCAAACTCCAAGAGTGCAAGCAGATGCTGCTGAAGGTAACACGAAGGAAAAGAAAGAAGGCTTTTTTTCATCGTCTGCTACAATACGAGGGGAGTATAGCTTTGTCTTTCTGATGTGTTTCGGACAAGGCCCGTCACGTGGCGCCCAGCGACACGGTGCTCATGTTCAATGTGGCCCTGGTGCTCCAGAGACTGGCCACCCTGGTACTGAAAGATGAGAAAAGCAACTTGAAGGCGGTGCTCAGCGCTGTGAAAGAGCTTGAACTGGCTCACAGGTACGAAGCTTGATTTATCTTCCCTCCTCCCAGTCTGATCGTCCGGCTGACCTCGATCCTGCAATTTGATCTCCTCCTCCCACAGGTATTTCAGCTACCTCTGCAAGGCCGGAGACAAGATGAGGTTTGATCTCGCTCTTGCTGCTTCTGAGGCCAGGTCAGTCTGAATCTATCATCACTACAGCGTGAAAAAAATAAAATCGTATTTTATTTTAAGCATATTTGTACGCATTTATTTTGTGCCACAAATGCAATTTAGGCTTTTAGGGACAAATGATTTTTCGTTCTTTTGAAAACGACCTCATACAGTGTTGTGTGTTTGCAGGCAGTGCTCTGACCTGTTGAGTCAGGCTCAGTACCACGTGGCCAGAGCCAGAAAGCAGGATGAGGAGGAGAAGGAGCTTCGGGCCAAACAAGAACAGGAGAGGGACGCGCTGCGTCAACAGATGAGGAAAGAACAGGTACGGATTGGAAGCTTTATGCTCGTTACTAGTCATGAGGAAGAGGTGGGTTTCTGTTAGCATTGCATTGTGAGCTACACTTCTTAATTTATTGTCTTGTGATCTTCAAACCTTGTTAGGAGGACAAGCGGAACAAAGCGGTGGAGGGACAGAAGAAGCTCTTGGAGCAGAGAGCGTTGTACGTGGAGAAGACCAAGGGCCTGCTCACCTTCTCAGAGGGATCAAAGGAAATGGCCAAAGACAAGAAGAGGGGCGGAGGACGTGTGAGTGTCCGATAACAGTCATCAGCAGACTAACCTAAACAGAATGCAGCGTAGATAACATACTTCTTCTTAATTATCTCCAAGCGTAAGAAGGGCGACATGGATGAGTTTGTCAACGACTCTGATGAAGACCTGCCAATGAAGAGGAAGAGAAGGAGAAAGGGCGGCAGTGGCAGTGAACAGGAAGAGGGGGCGGACGGAGAGAAGTCCCGCAGGAGGAGGAGGAAGTGAGTCTGTTACCGATGTTTATTTGGACTGCTGAACGAGGCACAAAAGATACTCTGAGCCAATGTTGTCTTTCGTTACAGCGATGACGAGGAAGGAGGGTCACGGTCCAGGAAGCAGCGCAGACCCAAAGAACGCAGGAGGATGGATAGGGTCCGTTTGAGGTTTCCCTTCTTTATTAATGTTATTTGCCTGATTTGCCATGAATGTTGCATCTTTTCTTCATTTTTAGCAGCAGCCTGAGCGTCTGCCGCCGTCTTTCAAAGGAAAGATCAAGTCTAAGGCGATCATCTCTTCTTCTGAGTCCTCTTCAGATGAGGATGGCTTGAAAATAGCTGAAGACAAGTAAGAGCGGTAACATATAACGATCATTTACACGTAGTACATCAGAATATTGACGTATGCACTTTCCCCCTTCCAGACAACACAAGGACAGTGGCTCAGGATCTGATGAGGGCGGCCACAGCAAGCGGATCGCGTCCGACAGTGAGTCCGATGCAGGAAGGAACCACTCTGGCAGTGAGGCGGGCAGCCCTCGGCGCTCTGCGGGCTCAGAGGATGACTCTGGCAGCGACCGTCCAGTGAAGAAGAGGAGGGTGCAGCGGCAATCTGACTCTGAGCAGTCGGACAATGAGAGCAAGAAGAGTCGGTCAGGATCCGATGACGAGTCCCGGCCTGGTTCGGCCGTCCCGGCGTCCGACCGAGGATCAGATCGTGGATCTGAAGCGGGATCCGACGAGGGTTCACCGCGGCGCTCCGACAACGAAGGTTCCCCGCGGCGCTCCGACGAGGGTTCCCCGCGGCGCTCTGACGAGGGTTCCCCGCGGCGCTCCGACAACGAAGTCTCCAACAATGACAGCGATTAAACCTTCCTTATTCCCATGTAATGCTGAGAAGTCATTTTTATTTTGTATTAAAGCAGGGATTTCTGTCTGTGCGATGTCTGGCATTAGCCCTGAAGGGTAGATTTGTGTTGTCCCAGCAGTGCATTACTCATCTTACTGGAAATGTCTTTACAGATTTTTTTTTGGATAGATCAATGGTTTGAAGTAAACAAAAAAAATATAAACATCTATTTTCTATCGAAGATGGTCAGATGAGACCAAAAATAAGGAGATGCAGTCAAATAAAAATGTCAAACGTGAATAGTTTCATTCTGCGTCTGACCCAAGAGGCATACTGGACGTTAGGGTTTTTGCATTAAAGTAATTAATCTTTAGTGCAATATCACTGGATCGATGAGATAAACTGTTATGCAAGGACAAACATGACCCAAAAGTGAATTTAATTCATCAGTTTGGTGATACTCTAAAGTGTTATCCCCCCAGCTATCAAATTAGCTTTCCACGTTGATCAGTACCGAGTGTCAGAACATTGCCGTGATATGCAGCATTACTCTGACCTTGTCCAGGGAGGGTGAGGACAGGTCGAGTCAGATGACCCGAGGAGGTCTGGACTCGTAGGAAACGGAAGAACTCCAACAGGACAATCTGCATCGGGTGGATTTTAACCATATTACCCAAAAAACTTTTAAAATGTTTGAAAACTAAAATCTTGACTAAAAATAAATCTTCAGGACAATGAAATGAACTGTTAAACTTTATTCAAGGTTGAGCTGTAGTTGTACACTGAACTTCTTGCACTTACCATTACAGTGACATCCCAAGAGAAGGAAAAGTGTACACATACAGTACATTCTTTGTAATTTCATGAAGATTAAAAAGACCATTTAAAAACTCGACAAATATGGCAAACCGACGAAAAATTTCCACGCATGGTGGTGAACAACTGTTGCACAGGAAACTACGCTTTGGCCGTCTCAATGGTAAAACCGAGACATTCAAGTATAGTCCGAGATACATAAGAGGTATATCCATATGAATTGATAAATTAAAAGGCCACACAGATTCATTTTTAACGGCACAAGATTTGACCATAAAAAAAAGCGCTTGATTTATTAATCTAAATGTGGGGAACTGAAAAATCACTGCAAATCAAAACAGCACCATTTTCCAAATCTAGATCTTTATGAATTTTCAGGAAATTAATGGTCTGCTTTCAAGCACATACAACCATTATAATTATGGCAGCCCAAAACCGCAATTCAGGAACAAACCAAGGAAATTGTATCTTACTATTGCAACGACTCATGATGTTGAGCAAGGGTCATCTAAAAACTGATTTAACAAATGCAGATAACGCAATGAGAAAAATCTCATTGCATTATGTTAGAGAATTCTCTTTTTGTAAACAGTTTAAGTAAATAGTTATGGCAGCAGTTTGTGACTCCGACCAGATGGAAAAGGTGATACAATGGGTCGGTTTTGGTGCCGGTACAGTTTCCGAGAAAATACTGCCTACTGTTAAAGAAAACATAACCCAAGATTGCAATGTATAAAACCACTGCAGGACATCAACTTAGATGGAAACTAAAGTAAAGCATAAATACAATATGAATATAATGGTGATGCTGGCTTGATCTGGCGAAACATTTCATAGAGGAATGAATTGTAACAGTGGTTGGAAAATATTAACTAACAAGGAGAGGGAAGGTGTTTATACTGGGAAGGGCTTATGGAGACAAGTAAAAAAGTATTCATTGCATCCTGATAACACATGGCGTTGGCCTGTTCCTCAGTAATCTTCATCCTCAGATTCCTCTTCTTCAGCAGTCTCCAGCCAGGTCAGCCACTGATTCACCTGCAGCATCAACACAATATCACCATTAGGCATATTTATGCTAGGATGCGTAAATACATAATTCGGGATGAAATTCTGGAAGCATGTTTAAACAAGTACAGTACATGACCAGTATTATCCTAGACGAGTCTTATTAACCAATTGGGAGAACAAACGCTTTTGCAACTGGTGGTATAAGCATTAAGTACATAATAATTACCTGAAATAATGCTTTTCCTTTCCCTGGATATTCTTGGGTGACATCTTCTTTCCATGAAAGGAAGGCTTCTTCTTCAATTATTTCCATGTCATAAAAGTTAACAAAGTAGCGCAGTAGCATACCTGGAAGAGAGTAAACATTAAACCTCTGCAGCAAAGTGCAATACCTTCCCCCTTGCTATGCGCGAGTGTAAATACCTTTGGGGAAACCCTTAGTGTTGCAGTGAACCTGCAGGGCATACAGCGCACCGACTTGCAGCTCAATGTGATCGTGGAGGAACTTCTGCATCACTGGCTTGAAAGCCAGCAGCTGCTGCTTCTCCTCATCCTGCTGCTCCTTACTGGGCGCTGACAGCTGCTCTTCATCGTCGTCAGGGTTGATCTCATAAGCAATGTACTGCAAGAAGCTGGGAGACGAGATAATCCATATACCGTTAACTTTAAGAGCTAAATAAATGGGTTGAGGTCAGATTAACAATCAAAGCACTGGTTGATAAGTAACAGTCTGCGGCTGTACCTGGTCATGAGGATGTTGACAAAGCCTTTGTCAGTGTGGAGTTTAGGAGAGATGTTGTCTTTGATCCACTTGTAGATGGACTGTGGAGAGGGATCTACTTTGATCTGCTTCAGCAGCTCTTTCTCCAGCTTCATCAGTGGAAACAAAAAGCTGAGACCTTTGCCATCCAGAATCTCCAGCATCCGGTCCTTGTTCTGGTCAATTTCTATGGAAGAATAAAATTAAATGCATCACTAGCAGAAAGACCCGCACATTGATTTTTAACACCCGTAACAAAACACATACGGCAAGAGTGTATTGAGACGTACCAGGTAGCATCTTCTGCATGTTGATCTTGCTCAGCTGGAACAATTCAGCGAGCCAGTCACGGTCCTTCAGTTTGACCATCTGCTGCAGGCAGAGCAAGAATAGAGGGAAATGTGCCCCATTCTCCAGAGGATGGGCCAAATCTGCAACGCTGACCAGGTCGGCGATGATCGCGCGTGCCGCAAACTGTGCCAGGTAGGACTTCACCAGAGGCACTTCTTCCTCAATCTTGGGACACTGGTCCAGAACACTCAAAAAGGCCTATAATATAAATAAAAGTTAGTTAGAACTGAGTAACCAAGTGATACATTTTTTTTTTGCCACGTATTGTATATCTGAAAATACTGACCTGCATTAGATTTTCACCCGTTGCAAGACCCTCTGTGCAGAGCGCAAGGACCAGGCTGCTTGCATGCTCCTTATCCTCATCGGAACGGTCAAGGGAATAGACCACGATCATATTCAGCATCTCAGACAAAAAGTGCTTTGGAGCTTTCATCTCCCTCACAGCATTCACCGCCTCATCGATGTTCTTGTTGTTCAGGTAATCGGCAACCAAGGTCTCCTAATAATTAAAAAACAGGAGGGTTGTGTGATATGACGACACAAGCGTGTGAAGGATTCAAACGACTGCCCAGTCTGCCTTTGAGGTACATTCCAGAAGTTGCAGTTCTTTGGCTCCAGTGTTTCCCCAGCAGTGGCAAAGCTGCTATATTAAAATATCCCCAATACACAATTAAATGTGAGTGAAGAAAGCAGAGTGCTTAATTTACTTACTGTCATTTTGCGCAACTCTTCTTTTGTAGGCGGAGCCTTTTTGGTAGACTTTGCAGGTTTTTCCTGAATTGGAGGGGGATTAATTTTCAGGCCAAGCTGTGGAGACTAAACAAATAAATCCAAATGAATTAATGTTCTCCGGAACCAGTCATTACCATACCTGTTCATAGGTTTTTAAAATGTAGACATGTTACCTGTCCGAGTGTGGAACCTTGGGCACTTGAAGGAATCATAGCCATCTGTGGCTGCAGCTTTGGGATTTGTTTTTTACTTAAGACGAAAGACTGAGCCGGTCTCAGGCTGATCTAAAAGGTTGAAGACAGTAAGTTTAACACAATAACCAGACTGTAAATTAAATTAGCTGGAACGATCCATACAAATCAAAACACTCAGTTTATCATTGTACCTCATCAGCATTGACTTTCCCCTTCTTGACAAATCGTGGCGCCATATCCTTAGACTGCATCTGCACAGCGTGATTCGGTTTGTGGTTGAAAACGGGTGAACTCTGCCCCTTTACAAAAAAAAGAGAGAAATATTCAGTTTGTGAGGAATGACATCTTCCTCACAAAATTCTTGATTACAAAGTACTGAAAAAAAATACAGTGTAGATATGTTTACCTGGCTTGGTTTTATAAACTGTTTGTTTCCACCTTCAAATTGAGCCGGGTGTGAACCGGTGCTGTTTCCATTGTGGCCGTTGTAGAGCGGGTTTGTGCGGTGACGTCCCATGGTAGGGGAATAGTGGTCCTGAATGACTCCTGGACCTGTACCAATGCCACTTCCTATGCAAACCAAGACAGCAACCATTAAAACATGTCCTAAAAGAATAAACTCTTATTATGAGGGACTAATAGTTATCGCCAGAGAGAATAAAAGATGTGACATACCAGGCATTTGTCCAAACATATCAGCCAGTCCACCAAGAGTTTCTCTGTCAAACTTGATCCTTGTTGGCAGGAAGGAGGAATTTTCCATGAAGAATTCGTTCCTCATGCCATCGTTTGAAGGTGGCATGAAAACACCCAAATCCTGCAAAGAACAGAAGAAAACAAGTCAGACTGAGGAACAGGCAAACTATGAGTACTTGATTGGTAATGTAATCCGTACATTGTGAATAATAGTGGACAGACTGATGAGGAAGCTAACCTTAACGGCATCCTGACGAACTTGGTTGATCGTCTTTGGTCCATTGTCACTATATGCTTTGCGACCGGACCAGTTGTTTGCTCGCTGCTCCACTGTGTTCTGCAGCAGGAAACGAATCCTAGCTGGCAGTTCCTTGCTGTTCGTCAAGCATTGCATGCGGCTAAAGTACTGGTTCATCAAGGACTGAAAGGAGAAGGGATTTGTTAAATAATGATGTAGACATTCCAAGACAACCATAATTGGGTTGTTTCTACATACTCACCCTAGCCCTTTCATGGTCAAGTTTAGGTCCAACTGTTCTCATTATCTGACAGAGGCATTCCAAATCTTCCCCCACATCCTTAAGTTGGACTCTCTTCTTCTTCTCCAAAAGCTTAAAAAGGAAAGAAGTGTAATTGCATAGCCATCTTGCCAGTTTGATGAACAAAGTCATGGTCGGTGTCATCCAAATTTGGGATTTTTCAGATTACTTATACAGTTTGCAATAGCCCACAAGAAATGTTATTCCAAAGACCTTACTGTTTTGATGCACTTATGAAGGATAGATTCATGGATAAGGTTGAGTTTGCCAAGTTCCGAAATGAATTTAATGTTGCCCAGCATCTTGCACTTTGCAACGGAACGCTGCTCCTCCTCTTCGGAGGTGAGTGGAGTGTCATCTTTGTCAAAGACTACAGGGAAAATTTGGTAAAGCGGTTGAATATAGGGAACAATTTTTGCACGGCATGCATATTTAGTAACCGACCACGTGTAGCAATTGTTAAATGCACTTACGTTCAACATTTCTGGTGCGGTTCTCAAATTCATCTTGAAGCTTGGAAATCAGGAGCCTTCTGAAGGTCTGCAAAACAGAAATTGTTCAAATTCCAGAAAGAAAATACCATCAAGTAGTAGCGCTATTTATATTCCTGGACAAAACTTACAGTATTCTGCTTATTTGTTACGGTTTCTGTTGGGTCTTCAAAGTTTGGTGCATCCTCTGACAAGCGTAGACATAGTTGAGCGTATAACTGACTATACTTTGGCTCTTCGAGGGCTTTGTCAACAATCTAAAATAAAAATTTAAATTAAGCAGCGAAGATAAAATTCCAAACATTACTTTCTTTATCAGGATGTAGCAGACTTAAAGCTAGAGTGAAGATACAATTATTGTATAAAACTATACTTAATGAATGCTCATTGGTATCCATGATGTCATCCTAGCTCAGAGGAAAGGCGAATGACCATCCCTTGCTGTGTCGGACAAATATATCGAGCTTTTGCAGTTTAATTCTTGTTATGATTGTGAATATTTCTGAACAGAGTTCTTGGGCTGCAACTAATAATTATTTCAATAATCGATTAAACTGTTAATGGATTTTTAAAATGGTTATTTCCTGGAAAAAAAATTATATCCCACAAGTTTTGGAAAAAGTAATGCAAATGTATTATATTCACGCTGTGTATGAATTGTATGCTTTGGAATTCTTATCGTTAGTTTAAATACTACATCTCATCAGGTTTTTCATGGATACACCGAGTTTTCACAAAATCATTTACGCCATCCACCACAGAAGAATTAATCAATATTTCTACATTATACTTCTTGAGGAAATCCCACACAAGTCGTAACATCTAGCGCCCTTGTGTTCATAACACTTTAGAGGCATTTGAGGTTTGGGTGATAAAACGGTCCAATTCAGCACTAGATCTGTGTTTCATGTATCAACACAAGAAAATGCTTCGACAATTTAGTTTACTCCAGTGTGCATTGGAATGATTATACTATACTTCCATCACAATGTTTAAAGTCTGTTTATCAATTTATGACTAAAACAACTTTACAGCTATGAGTCAGGTGAACATTTTATTAGTTATAGGAATATTACACACCAGCAAGATGGTTCCTTTTAAGACATGTTTTGACTCCACACCCACATTGAGGAGCTCCAGGCATAGTTTGTCAAACTTCTCTGGGGTCAGCTTATTGAGTATGCTAAGAGGGGAGAAAGGACACAAATAGAAAATACTTTATAAGTTATGAGGTCCAAATGTACAATTGAAATACTCCAAGAATTATTACAATAGCCAGAGTAAATATGGATTTAGACAGAAACTTACCCTCTCACTTTCCTGAAGAGTGCATCATTTTGCCCTTTCTCGTTGGAGGAGTTGGCATCTCGTCTAGTGCTTCGAGAAGGTAACCATCTCTGAACGCTAGAACCTGGGGCTTTCCCCAGGAACTCGCTGTAACGGACACAAGACAGTCAATACTACAATACAGAAAGAGATGAACTTAACCACAGGAGTCAAGCCCTGGTCTACCGGGGTGCGTTACAACAGTTCGGTTATCTTAAATCACAGACACTAAAATTTGATTTAACCTCCAGGCGCAACATGTCTGTATATATTTAAAGCCATATGTTGCCCATTTTCAACCGCATCTGCATTGTTGCAGCATCTATGGTACATGAAAATAAATAATGTTCGGCTCCCCCTTTGTTCGGGAGGACCCTACAAAAGGTCTACCGGATACCACAAAACATGCAATTGTGCAATATACGGCAACTTCTGTTGGTGGGAAAGCATGGAGGAATGTTAAAAATGTTTCATACCGCAAACATACAAAGCCAGTTGAAAACATGCAATGTTTCCCTCAAGTCATTTGAGAAAAAAAAATTAAACATTGTAGCATACATGCTACCAGCTGGTGTCAAAATATTGACGACACGCATTAACCTGAACCATTGCCAAATTAAACTAGTAGAATGCGTTTTATCCATATAATTGGAAACCACCAGGAGTGATATAGAACATACCACACCTATTCAGTGGCTAATGAAGGCACTTAGAGACATCCCTATTCCCCATAAGTGTTAAAAACAATATGTGGGAGTGCAATCTAAGCCTCGGAGATTGATTTAATATGTATTAAAAATTAATGACTAGGTGTTCCATGAGAGAAAACTTTGGAAAATCACCTGTTGCCGACAGTCTTGGGATAGTGCTGAGGTGCACCCCCACCTCCTCCCCCTACACTGATAAATAATAAATAAATAAATAAAAGGTTTTAACTTAACATAAGGAGATGTGAGGCTAATCCTTTATTTAAGCCGTTTTGGCGGTTCAGCACAATACATTAGCCAAGTGGAATGGAGTAATGGTAACTACCTGAAACGAGAAGGACCCCCTGAAGCAACGACACTCTCCACTTTGGCGGCTTGACAAAGTATATCTGAAAAGAATAATGTTCCGGGAAAGGGAAGGAAAGAGCGACCTGGAAGTAAACGGATACAAAGGAATCCATTAGCTCACAGCTAGAGTGTCCAAGGCAAACGGACACGTTTGCAGGTCGTTGACATTACAGTCAAGCTTTAATATCTGCCACGGTACGTAGTTATCATTGCGCATCTTAACAATTTAGTTCCGTACACGTGACGGCGGAACTGGATAGTTACCATTTTAATTTAGCGTTATTGTGGCTAAATTATGCTCATAGACCAAGTTGCAGTCGCGCTCCATTTACTGTAAAGCAACATTAACCTCCCAGTTGTCAGTATTATGCGACGTCACCATAAACCAACGTTGACCCGTTACCAGGGTTTACCTTATATAACCCTCCGTTAAACCGTAATCGCGGATTGCAGCGCCACATGAAGGGAAAAACAGGACTCGTTGAAATAATTTTTGTTGTTGCGTATATTATGTTTATATTAAATAAAAGCCATATCACTCTCCGTGTAAACTGCCAACATTACCATACGAGGTTCATACTCGAATCCCATAAATTCAAGATTCACAAAAAGCCCAAACTGGGTGTAAAAAAAACTAATCCAATATGCATGTATATTCAGTTATACGACACAAAAGTCACGAATTTAGACACATAAATGGACTAAATAGAGAAAAAAATAAAATCCCCATCAGCTGATTTTATGAGGTCTTTGTTCAGACACCGGATGTCCACACAGCGACATCTTGAGAGGTTTCGCTGAGCAGGCCGCCCGGTAGCTAACGGCTAGTACGCCGATTGCACCGCTTTTAAAACAAGCCGTAGTTTTCCCGTACGAAAACCCAGCTCAACGTTTTAACATTAACGATGTCAATCTAAGCCACACTTGAAAATCCACATCGATATTTCCCGGCTTCGAATAAAACGTAAGATTATAACGAAGACGAACTTCCTCCCGGACCGGTCGGTTAGCTTAGCGTTAGTCAGACTAGCTTCGCGTTAGCTAATAGTTAGCAAAGACTAGGACGCCGTCGAGATCGCTTACCGTTACAAAAAGAACGTCAGCGTAGCAGTTGTCTTGATCCCCAAAAGAGAAAATGATAGAACATATGAAATTGAACTCGACAAGTCGTGTTTACGCCAATACGGCTTGGTAGTATTTTCTTGAAACACGACGCTTCAGACGGAGTTCGCAACCAGCTACAACAGAGAAAGAATGCTGACTGCTTAGCTACGTCATGCGGAAGCCACATTTTATAGGGTGTCCACGTCACCATCACGCCCTGCCGACGTTACGTACGCAGGACGCACAAACGTTTCGCAATCTGCTCTCACCGGAATAACGTGCCTGAAGTCTTGGCAGAAGAGTTTGTTCTTCACGGTGGTGGCATTTAGCTAAAATATGCGCCGAGACAAATCAAGGATCGTCCTTACAGCTGGATATCGAGAAGCCAACGGAATAACCTGCTTTCGCTAGGGATAGGTAAATATCGATGAAAACTGAAGTCACAATTATGACTTAATAAATTGGCATTATGGGACGGCAATTACACATTTCGACAATATATATAATATAAATATAGGGGCGACTGTGGGTCAGTAGTTAGCAGGGGTTCGCGGTTCAATCCCCGCCCTATTTGATGTGTCTTTGAGCAAGGCACTTAACCCTGAACCCTGAATTGCTCCCCGTAGCTATATCTACGCTGTATGAATGTAACATGTAAAGTGTCTTCGAGTACCTTAAAAGCGCTATATAAATTAAATGGATCATATATATATATATATATATATATATATATATATATATATATTGATTTATATTAATGTATTAAAATTATATTAGTATTGTCTATTATATTAGTATTAGTATTAGTTTTTATATGATTTCTTCAAATGTATTGCTGTTAATTACCCTTTAAAATGGTTGATTCACAAAATGGTAATCTAGTTGTAAACAAATAAAACATATTCATAATGAGGTCATTGTCTGCTTCATACTTGCAAAATCATTGAGACTACAACTGCTTTTACGACTATCCTTGCTAGTTGATACTACTACTACTACTACTACTACTATTACAACTACTACTACTACTACTACTTCTATTACAACTACTACTACTACTGATGCTAATACTACTACTAGAACAACAACAACTACTACTACTACTACTACGACTACTACTACCACTATTACTACTACTACTACAACTACTACTACTACTACTACTACTTCTATTACAACTACTACTACTACTGATGCTAATACTACTACTAGAACAACAACTACTACTACTACTACGACTACTACTATTACGACTACTACTACGACTACTACTACCACTACTACTACCACTACTACTACTACTACTACGACTACTACTGCAACTTCTGGTACCAACACTGCTACTATTACTTTTGGAGCTGGTACTACTACACTCGTTCTTCCTATTTCTGCCCACTGGTATGGGGATGCAAAGATATCTCAACAAGTACCGACAATATTGGCATAAAGTTGTCAGATATTAATGGTACGCAGAGGACTCCTAATGATTTTAATGACTACATGACCTTTTGAAAGCTACTGTAATCCCAAGATTTCTATAGAAATTTCATTGGATATTCATCGGCCCCCCAGGATACATCCAATGTCTATAGTGTGATAAGCTGACCTTTCTTGTAGCACCATCAGAGGACAATATGTAAAACAATTCCCCTCCTTTCAGCAGGTTTATACTCTTTTCAGGCTTTGTGTCCAAAGACTTTCAGATCTGGAATTGAGGACGTCTGTACTTTCTAGCATGACCTCATTTGGTTTCCCTCAGGCTATTGCACAGTGGAGTTTAAGGTGTTGGGTGAAATAGTTTTCAAAGAAGTTCTGTGGATTGGGTGTTGTATTGAGAACAACACATCCGTGTTATTGTTCACATTGATTTAGCAAAATGAGTCACTTCCTCAGTCTGCCAGTAAATGACTACGGCACAAGACCAGACCTGTGCAAGATGAATGACCGTGATAAACATAATTCCCATAATAGAAACACTTTTGCAATTAACTCATCGACCTTTATAGTGCTTATGAGCAATGTAGTGCCAAAGCAATATGCAATCTGCATAGATACTGATAGTTACTAAAACTCTATTTATACTGACATTGTGTTTGGTGGTATTATCCATATGTTTAGTACAAACTGGACTCTAATGGGAAATACACAATGTGACAAATATCTATTGACTTATTAATTTGAACATGTTACTAGTAGTGCTGTGAAAAATAACGCGTTAACTCAGTTAATTCAATTTCAGGTTTAACTAGTTATTTATTTTTAACGCATTTAACGCATGCGCAGAATGAGCTTCCAATCCGTCTGTTGTTGTTCGTCGGGACGAAAAAAAAGTCACTTGCAAAAT
The DNA here is from genome assembly GCF_029220125.1 of Pseudoliparis swirei. Taxonomy (NCBI): domain Eukaryota; kingdom Metazoa; phylum Chordata; class Actinopteri; order Perciformes; family Liparidae; genus Pseudoliparis; species Pseudoliparis swirei. The sequence continues at coordinate 12,611,719 of NC_079391.1, read as the reverse complement.
GAGCTTCCAATACCAGTAGGGGCGAGATCCCCCTAGCGACGCTGGCACTCAGTGGCACTTGCCAGTAGTTGCCACAGCTACTCAGTGGCACTTGCCGGCACTTGCCAGCAGTTGCCAGCAGATGCCACTACTAGTCAAAAAGTGCCACTACTAGTTAAAAAGTGCCACTACTAGTTAAAAAGTGCCAGCAGACGGAGGGTCGGCCGCAGTGACGAGTCTGCGACGATTTAGTGACAAGCTTCACTGAAGTGCCCGGACAGCGGAAGAAATCACTTTCATGATCACAAAATGGAGGAGCTGCGGTTTAGCTAGATAGATAGATAGCTAAAATAGCTAGATACACAGATGGATGTGTGTGTGTATATATAAAAGACACTAATTAATATATATATATATTAATTAGTGTCTTTGTAGACACTTACTGACAATATGCAATAAGATAGTGCTGTACATTACTGCTGTACTATATTTAATATTGTTTTGCTACTACTACGTTTCACTTCGTAATCTATTACACTTATATACCATGATATTGTAACGTCTCGGACGTTATGGCACTGATGACACGGAGACGGGACGACGTTATTAATCCTCCCTTTATTGGGCATCCACCAACACAGACAGCGTGTTCCTCTCAGCTTAGCAGGTCGAACGTCAACAACAACGGTTCCCGTCAACCACCCTTAACTCCCGTTTTCCGACAGGTTAACCCCGCCTCCCCTCTACTCCGCCAATCACAGGCACGCCCCCTCGACCAGCATGCACGGTGCCACACTGTGATTGACAGCCACTTCACAGGGTCGCTACAATATATTACGAAGTGAAACGTAGTAGAAGCAAAACAATATTAAATATAGTACAGCAGTAATGTACAGCACTATCGCATATTGTAAGTAAGTGTCTACAAAAAGACACTAATTATATATATATATATATCTAGCTATTTTATCTATCTATCTATCTATCTATCTATCTATCTATCTATCTATCAATCTAGCTAAACCGCAGCTCCTCCATTCTGTGATCATGAAAGTGATTTATTCCGCTGTCCGGGCACTTCAGTGGAGCTTGTCACTGAGTCGTCGCAGACTCGTCAATGCGCAGACATGCCTCAGACGCGCCTGGCCGACCCTCCGTCTGCTGGCACTTTTTAACTAGTAGTGGCACTTTTTAACTAGTAGTGGCACTTTTTGACTAGCTGCGGCATCTGCTGGCAACTGCTGGCAAGTGTCACTGAGTGCCAGTGCTTAAACTTTAGACTAACAGTGGCATCTCCTCAAAGGAGAATTTCATGGAGGTATAACAGTATGACATGGTAAACAAATTAATTATATATTTTTTATTATTAAAGAAAGGCGGGTACATTATACATATCATGGTATATAAGTGTTATATATTACGAAGTGAAACGTAGTAGTAGCAAAACAATATTCAATATAGTACAGCAGTATTGTACAGCAATATCGTATTGCATATTGTAAGTAAGTCTAAAAAAATACATTATCTATGCAAGTCTGTGGCACTTGCCACAGACTTGCCACTGAGGTGCCAGTGAGTTGCCACTGAGGTGCCAGTGAGTTGCCACTGAGGTGCCAGTGAGTTGCCATTGAGTTGTCGGTGCCAGTGATTGCACTCGCCCTCTCTCTCCAATACACCACTTCAATCTGAACTCTGTCCGCTCTCATGCAGACGGTCTGTTCATCGGTAATGATCCTTCCGCAGGTTCACCTCCGGAAACCTTGTTACGACTTTTACTTCCTGTAGATCAGGGTCTCAACACGTCGATCGCGACCTGCCAGTCGATCGCATGACATTAAAAAGATTGGCCCGCCCCCTGACATGTTCTCTAGAGCACGTCTTTGTTCTTTTATTAAACTAAACGTCTGTTGTTGATCGTATCTCCACAGCAGCATGTCATTTCTGTCTCTTCGCGTTGCGTTAACACTTATCGATCTCCGTCTGGCGCGCCACAGAGCTCCGTGCGCGCGCATCGGGACCGAGCAAAAAAAAAGTCACCTGTCCGGGCCGGTGAGGTTTCAGCTTTGCAGCGGTGTCCCCGCCGTCCCTTTCATCACGGCCCAGTTCATGAAGAAAACCCACACAGTCAGTTTGCCTCAGCAGCTGCTAGAGGAAGACTAGAGGCCTTTAGATTGTATCATGGTGGAGTTAATGGTTGACAAACAAGAGAAAAATGTTCTGTTTAACCCTCCTGTTACCTTTACATTTACTAACATATTTTACCCTCGGGGTCAATTTGACCCCAGCAATTAAAACCTCCAGAAAATTATTAGAATTAATATTGCTTCCCAAGTTTAAGTGTGAGGTACTTTATGTTTGTTTGTTGACTACCTAAATAGCCCTTTAAATAAATAAAAAGTTGATATTTCTTATATGTTTGACACAGTGAAAAACAGCCTGGGGTCAAATTGACCCCAAAGAACACCGACATTAAACATTGAATGGGGTCAAATTGACCCGAAAGGTAACAGGAGGGTTAAACATTCTGTTTAGGATGAAGATGTATTAATGTTCCATATGGAAGAAAACTGCTAAATAACTGCTGAGTTGCAGCACCATTGTATAGAATAATGTATAAATGTATATATCTGTCTTTTGTCATAAATCTCTATGTTCTCACAAAATATACCGAGAATATCGGTAATATGTGATTAATCATGATTAATCCACAAAAACCTGTGATTAACCCGATTACAAATTTTAATCGTTTCACAGCCCTAGTTACTACTCATGACACCTCCTTAAACGTTGCATGTGTTTCCTTTCTGAGATTGTTTCCTTTGAAGATTTAACAGTCGACTATCTCACAGTAAAATATATTTTTAAAGTATTTAAAACTCAACATTTACACATTATCTAATGGGAATTACATTTTAAGGAATAGTTTAACATTTGGAGAGTCAGAAATGCATATCGATACTGTTAAATGTCAGGCAACAAGTCTTTGTACTAAGCTAAGCTATCTGGCTGCTTGCCATATGATTACCAGACAAAGTGGTTTTGAAAACAAATTCACATTTAAACTGAATGTCTTGTTTATTCAGTCAGACTGTATGTACATGATCTAATCACTGAATGTAGCTTTAAAGAGGTATTTCTCTTGACACACTCTGATATACCTTATCCCATCACTTTGAAAGACTTTCTTTTCATCATGTTTGTTTGATCACATTCCCTGTTAGTCTGAGGCATTTCTCTTTGCCTGCACTTGATTGCTGCTTCACTCCTGATTGACGTCAATCTTTCATCCAAAGCAAAATTAAGCCAGTTGTCTGACAGTAAACACTCCACTCCAAGTGAAATAAGCCCAGGGTGCCAGTAAAGTCAGTGAAGGCTCGCTTGTTGTTATTATTTCCTTTGGTTTGCTTTCTTTCTCTTTCGATGTGGGTTTCATTGATCTAAGAGCCTTATTTGATACCATGTAAAGAGATGCTGAATGCAATTAGTCATCATCGCAATAACATAGCTTCTTCTTGCCATGAGGTGAAAGCGCTAACTAATGGATGAACCGATGGATTAATGTAATGTTTTTAAAAATTGCTTCAATCCACTTAAAAAAATAATAATCTGTGATCTTGTTCAAGAGTTTCCTGCTTCACACTCACTCAAATCTGAGAATAGGGTGTTGTGGCTGGATTTCTTCCTTTTTGGTCCATTCTGACTAATCTCTTAACCTGATGCTTATAAACTTGTTCCTCTCTCCTATCTGACTGCTGGTGAGACACCACAGGATACTCACCCACTGGACCTCAGTAATCAAACACCCACAGGACACAGAGAGTTTGGATCAGAGTTCAATTCACGTAGATTTATTTGTAACCAACAGTTTCACAAATAAACCTGAGCTGGGTCCGGTATGAATAGAAAGACAACAACCTCCCTTCACATCTCTCTTTCCCAATCCCCGAACAAACACATTGACATATTGTTTATACCACCACACTTGCATGTGCTCCTTCCTCCACTCCCTCATTACACATTAGTTCTCGTCTCTCAGTTTGACCTCTGTCCAAGTCCAAGCCGGTTCCTTTAAGGAATGTGGAGGTTTCTTGCTGACGTCTCCCCCCTCGTTACTTCTCTTATCGTTATTGTGTCTAAGCCTCCTGGTCCTCACTCTGCAGTCTCCTCTCTACCGGTTAATACTGGACCAGCACAAGGCCGCTGTGTCTGTCTATGTCTGGTGTTCTTGAACCTCGTCTCGGGGAGAGAGCTGTGTGCCCTCTGTCATCTTTGTAGATGTAATTTAAGCCTAATAGAACACAATGGAAACGTTTACTGCACACTATGTATATATGTTGTGGAAGCACCCAATTTGAAACATTTTAACCACCACAAGGGCAATTAGGAAAATGCTGCTTGATCAAGATAATATTTCAACTTGCTCCTCTACTATCATCAATGTGTTAGAGACTGCAAAACTCAAACTGCATCAAGGACCAATCAGACTGAATATCTAAAAATTGCCCAATAAACAATATTGACTGATAAAGTGTGGTAAACTTGTGAAAAATTACAGCAAATGTCATGGCCCCGATATACATTAAGTAGCTATATAAATGTCTAAGTATCATCACATCATTTGAAATCAAGCTCTAGAGATCAAACACAATAAAACAAGAAATATATTCATGTGCCAACTGCTTTCTGTGACAGGTGTCTAGCCGTCACTGGTAGGTTCCCCCTTTAAGCCACACGGAATGAGCAGCCAGAGTGATGTTTTGTAATATCCTTTATTGTATCCGACCACAGGCAGTGTCTCTGCTCGGCACTCCACCCCGTCTTCAGTCCATCCAGCTCCTTTTGAAGACAAAGCCTCGCAGATACACAAACACAGATTGTCATCAGCTGGTCTGATTGTCATCAGTCCAGCTGATGACAATCAGACACCGTTCCCTGAACCACACCCCCGCTCCACCCACTCTGCAGCAGAGCCTAGACACCCCCCGCTGCCACATACCTCCACCGCCCGACTTAGGCCGGGGCAACATCCGGCCTAACCTACTCCCCCTCCCCCCCATGAGAGCGGGAGAGGAAGTCGGCCACGACCATCTGTGTCCCCGGCCTATGGATCACCTTGAAATTAAAAGGCTGTAAAGCCAGATACCACCGAGTGATTCGGGCGTTGGTATCTTTCATGCGGTGGAGCCATTGGAGCGGGGCGTGGTCCGACCAGAGGGTGAATGAGCGTCCCAGGAGGTAGTAGCGCAGGGAGTCGACCGCCCACCGGATGGCCAGGCACTCCGTCTCCACCGTGCTGTACCTGCCCTCCCTCTCCGACAGCTTGCGGCTGATGTACAGCACGGGGCGGTCAAACCCCTCTACCTGCTGGGACAAAACGGCCCCCAGCCCTCTGTTCGACGCATCAGTCTGCAGAGTAAAAGGGAGAGAGAAGTTAGGTGTGTGAAGGAGTGGTTCCCCACAGAGAGCTTGTTTTACCTCTTCAAACACCAACTGGCACCGCTCCGTCCACTGGACCGGATCTGAGGCACCTTTCCGGGTCAGGTCAGTCATGGGGCTGGTCAGCTCCGCAAAGTTCGGGATGAACCGCCTGTAATAGCCCGCCAGCCCCAAAAACTGCCTCACCTCTTTTTTAGTCTTGGGCTGCGGTGGCGGCGGTCTTGTCCACCTGAGGGCGCACCTGCCCGGCGCCCAAGTGGTACCCCAGATACCGTACCTCCCTCCGTCCAACTGCACACTTCCCCGGGTTGGCCGTAAGCCCCGCCTGCCTCAGGGACTCCAGCACCGCGCCGACCCGCTGCACATGCTCCGCCCAGGTGGTGCTGTGTATGATCACATCCAGGTAGGCGGCAGCATATGCAGCGTGCGGACGCAGCACCCGGTCCATGAGGCGTTGAAAGGTGGCCGGGGCCCCGAACAACCCAAAGGGAAGCGTGGTGAATTGGTATAACCCAAACGGAGTGGAGAAGGCCGTTTTTTCCTTAGACTCTGGCGACAGAGGAATCTGCCAGTAGCCCTTGGTTAAATCCAGTGTCGTAAAGAAACACGCAGTGCCCAGTCGGTCCAGGAGCTCGTCGACCCGGGGCATTGGGTAAGCATCGAACCGTGACACATCGTTCACCCTGCGATAGTCCACGCAGAACCGTATCGACCCATCTTTCTTGACCACAAGAACAATGGGACTACACCAGGCACTGTGGGACTCTTCTATTACCCCCATCTCCAGCATTGCAGCCAATTCCCACTGAACCACCTTTCTCTTGTGTTCAGGTAACCTGTAGGGTCGTAACCGCACCGTCACGCCCGGAGGAGTCTAAATCTCGTGCTCTATGAGGTTTGTGCGTCCTGGAAGGAGAGAGAACACATCAGCAAACTGCTTCTGCAACCGGGCAATGTCTGTTTTCTGGGTCCCGGAGAGACGGTCTTCACAAAGGAGCGAGGCCGGATTGGTGGATTTTGGGACCTCAGGCCCCAGCTCCTCTCTCAGATACCGAGGACACCAGAGAAACAGACTCCGCCTCCCTCCATGCTTTTAGGAGGTTGAGGTGGTAAATCTGTGTAGCTCCGACCCTATTAGAACGCAACACCTCATAGTCGACATCCCCCACTCGCCGTGTGACCACAAAGGGCCCTTGCCACTTGGCGAGGAGTTTAGAGCTGGAAGAAGGAAGCAATACAAGTACCTTCTCTCCCGGTGTGAATTGTCTCAGCCTGGCACCTCTGTTGTACAGCCGCTGCTGACGCTCCTGGGCCTGGAGCAAATTCTCACGTGACAGCTGACCCAGTGTGTGGAGCTTTGCTCGCAGGTCCAGGACGTGTTGGATCTCGTTTTTACTGGTGCTCGGCCCCTCCTCCCAGTTTTCTTTAATGAGGTCGAGCACCCCCCGTGGAGTCCTGCCGAACAAAAGTTCAAAGGGAGAAAATCCCGTGGAGGCCTTGGGAACCTCCCGTACTGCAAACAACAGAGAGTCAAGCCATTTATCCCATTTACGTTCATCGTCATTTATAAATTTACGGATCATGGACTTCAAAGTCTTATTCAGACGCTCCACCAGACCGTCGGTCTGTGGGTGGTACGCACTGGTCCGAATAGACTTGATGCCCAGTAACCCATAAAGTTCTCTCAGTGTTCTTGACATGAACTGGGTGCCCTGGTCAGTTAGAATCTCTTTCGGGATTCCGACTCGGGAGATGACCTGAAACAGCGCCTGCGCGACACTCTTTGCAGAAATGTTGCGCAAGGGCACCGCCTCCGGGTATCGTGTTGCGTAATCCACGAAGACTAACACAAAGCGATATCCGCGTGCACTCCGGTGAAATGGCCCGATGAGGTCCATAGCGATTCGCTCAAATGGAACCTCCATTAATGGCAGAGGGCGCAAAGGTGCCCTCGGAATGGCCGGAGGGTTTACCAATTGACACTCCGGGCAGGACGCACACCAACGGCGCACATCCGCCCGGATGCCCGGCCAATAAAATCGGGTCATTATCCGGTCCAGAGTTTTATCATACCCCATGTGACCAGCCATCGGGTTATAGTGAGCCGCCTGAAAAATAATCTCCCGGCGGCTCTTCGGCACAAGTAACTGGGTGCTTTCCTACCCTGTGTGAGTGTCACGGCTCACTCTGTACAGTCTGTCCCTGATCAATGTGAAGTGCGGATATGTCTGCGCTGCGTCAGGGCGCACCAGCTGACCATCAATTCGTATCACTTGGTCAAAGGCTGAGCGTAGAGTATCGTCCCGAGACTGCTCGAGTGGAAAATCTTCCATGGAGTGAAACTCGGGGCGGAGGAGTCTCCTAGGAGGCTCCGCCGGTTCCCCCTCCCCGTCTGCAGTGTCGGACAACCTCGCGTCACCGCTGAGCACGGCGCACACACCGCATGACCCTGTTTGCCGTGAACGCACCCCCGCAGCCTTCCCCATTAACTTGTCAAAGCCCGGCCAATCGGTTCCCAGGATTAAGGGGTGCGTAAGGCGGGAGCTAACCGCGACCTTCACGTTATGCTTTTTACCCCCGTGTCTAATTTCCGCTGACACTATGGGATACTCGTGAATGTCCCCATGCACACACCTTATCTTCACCCACAATGCCTCCACCAAGCAACTCGTACTCAGGACTTGAACCGGCTCATCTCTGGTTCCGAAGCCCAACTAAGCTACATTTGTATTAGATGAATTTAGCCTACTTGTTTTTATCGTGCATATATCTCATACCTTAAACATGTTACCTTTTGTCCACCTGATAGTGGAAAAAGGATACTATATAGAAATCTGGAAAATGAATGAATGTTATTTTTTTACACATTAAGTGTTGGTCTTTTTATTTGTGATTGCAAAAACAAAAAAGTGTGAACTTTTATGGAAAAGAGAAATGTTCTAATCGATTCTACAACAATCACATTGGTGGAGATGTTGATCCCAAATATCATGAAGATTTGACAACATTTAAATTCTTAGCAGGAACAATAAACCTCTATTTGTGTATTACTGTCATGTGTGTGTGTGAGGTCTGCTCACCCAGTCCCTGGGATATCTCCTGCAGCAGTGGGAGGTCTGGTCGGTCTGCCAGGCTGTCTCCCTGATCCACCAGAGCTTCCCTCAGAACCTCAAACCGGTTCAACACCACGAACCACAGCTGGCCCATTCGAAGGCTCTACACATCTCCGTATCTCTCTGCTAACTGTGAGTGGAATTGTGAGAGGAGGGAGAGCATGATGCTTAACTTGACAGATAACACAAACAGTCCCCGTTCGATCTTTTATATTTTCTTTACATCTGTTACCTGTGTCATACTCTCATGGGTCCTGGTGTAATCCAGAGTGAATAAGTTGCCCACGATAGGAAAGGCCCGGGGCCCCGGGGGAAAGCTTCCCGGCCGACGGTTCTTGATATAATTTGCAGTGAGGATGAAAACTACAGTGAAGAACAGCAGACTTTTGACATCCCAGTTAATTAAGGATCCAAATACAGAACAGATTGAATCCATTCTGCACTCGAGGACTCAAGCCTGTCTAAATAAAGCCTGTCCTTGCTTGTCATATAAAAGACTGCCGTGTTGCCCAGAGCCAGTAAGCTCACCTATTGCTCTCCAGAGGGAGAGACTCAATATTGGCTCTTAGCAACAGAGCAGAGGACTCTGCCCTCCTAATGTTTTGTAAAGGGTTTCAAACACTGCTACTCAGTGACCCCAAAAATTAGGTACCACTGCACTGGTTATCAGGTAATAGTTGTGTTCAGAGGTGTCAATGTAAATGGGGGTCCTTACCCTTTGAAGGAGAGCTGATAAAAATAGATAAGCCCTGCAGCAGGAGGTGTATCTACCGGATCTTGCAACCTATTATGTAAGTATTCTAAATTGCTTTCAAAATAAATACATATACTACTCATATACGGTCTACATGTATTCATTCAGGCATTATTTTGAAATGCATTCAGAAAACAGTGCAGATGTAGTGCAGGTTGAGTAGCAGCAGCTGGACCATAAGGGCTTCAGGTGAGGTCTGTGTTGAGGTGTATTACCATGGCTGACAGTGTAGACATTGTCTCCCTGTTTCAAGTGAATTATTATTACCGGTACGTTAAAACATTTATGTGCAGATAAGGCTACGTTTTCTTTTCTTTTTCGGGAACAGTCAGTTTGAGTGACAGTGACGTCATGACGTGAGTGAAGCAGTGTCCTGGACATGAGGGGTGAACCGTACCAGCCTGATCCAAAATGCATCTGAGTACAGCAACTTCAGCACAATAAGTTACGGTTTCAGGCAAAGTGGTACAGTCAGTAACGGTGGCTGCATTACAGCCGTACATTAAAAAAGGTACTTTGTTTTGAGTGTGTCAAAGTGTAACCCCTGTGATATGTCTCCTGGTCAATGCATCTCATGGAACTGGGCAGGCTTGTAGTAACGTCAGTTTATTCTGTATTCAAACACAAGGGACACAGAATAGTTTGTCATCTCCTGTGGGCAACTGCGCATGCTCGGTTCTAGAAAGACGGAGTCACGTTCGCGTTAGCTAGGTTAGCTGTACTGAACACATTCATTACTGGCTAAGAAACACAAATAACACTAATACGTAACTTAATGAAAACATGACGAATACAATCTAAGACAATTACTATGCAAACAAATAAAGCCAGCTCAACTTGTATTTACTTTCTGAATGAGTTAACACGATATTGCCCACAGTCCCGTTCATAGAGACGTTACCTATTGAGGAATCCCGAGTCGCGTTGGGGATCCCCCACAATCCCGTGTTGCTATTGTAAAAGGCAGATACACATTTATTATTTATTTAAAAAAAAGAAGAAGAACAATATTGGACTTCAGACTTTTTTTTTTAAAGGACATTAATCATTTTACCTCTCTAAAAGTTTCAAGAAGTTGAGAGGGTAAAAGTGTATCTGTCAAATAAATTAAGTAGTCGGAAGACAATACACTTGTATTTATCATACATCTGCCAATCATCAAGAAGAAGTATGTGCAACAAATTAAATTATATTTTAACTTATGGTCCCTTTAAAAAAATACTGAGATAATAATATATGATAAAATATAATTAGCATCCAGTTTGGCTTTACAGCGCATACAGCTGTATACTGAACAGCAATAGATCACTGAGAAATAATAATATAATAATAATAATAATATAATAATCATAATAATAATAATAATAATAATATTTCTCGTTTGAATCAAATATATAATATATGAAAAATATGGGGGAAATCATTAATATCTCTCTCTGTATTGCTCAATCGCACGCACGCACGCGAACGTCAATGCCATGGAAACCGGACCGAGGCTATAAAAAGGCCGCGGACGTTCTGGTTCTTCCCTTTGCACTTTGGACTTTGACATGAGCTGAACCCACCGTGGACTTTCCTGTGAACCCAAACCTGTGAAGGATACTCTGAGGCTTTTGCACTTCTTGAGACTTTTTGCTGGATACAAAACTTGTTGGCGAACCGAACGACACCAGATCCGGACGACGAGAGACCCTGAGACCCTGAAAGAGGCCCTCCGACGACCGAGAGCCGAGGACGAGCCCCTGCTGAACGGATTGGGCTTTGATTTGGACTATAACTGTGACGGTAAGACCCATTTTACATTTAATTTAGCATTTATATTATTAATGTGTCCCCTTAAATCCATAAAAGTGTTCTTAGTTTAGAAATCAGTGAAACTGTTTGAGTTTTAAGGTTTAAAATGTTGTCTGGCAATGAGGGGGAAATGATGTTTTGTGAAAAGTGAGCCTCAGTCGATGATTCGTCGTGTAAAAAAATATTTGAGCTGCAGACTGTCTTGAAAATTGCTGAAGATGTGCGGAGTGTGTTGACAAATAGTGAAGGGCATCGAAACCCCTATGATTTTGGATTTAAGGCATCAAAACGTCGACGTTTAACTTGGAAATTACAGAAAAAAGATGGCGCCTCGAACGTTTTTATAGAATTTTCAAGTAAAATTTGCAAAGTGCATTTATTTTGTTCGATGTGAAGCGCTGGGGCCTCCGCGGTCACGTGACCTGCATGCACGTGACCCTGAGTTGCTCTGTTGTTCCCGTTGAAACGGGACTTACTGTACACACATCTGCTCCTTTACTTTAGCATATTAAAGTGATTTATTTGACATTTAACATTGAAATGCAATGTGCTCGTTGTTGCGGTGCTTTGCTTTCGGGGGACAAGAGAGCGATCTGTTAAGTAGCGTTAACTGATGGGAACGGCACCTCGTGAACGGGAGAATAATGAGTTATAAACCAAAGAGGTTACTGTGTCGCCATGTTTCACTGTGCGTCATGACGCGCGTGGTTTAATGTATATTAAATACGTTCACGCCGTTTATCGCCAACCATTTATTATTATAATTAATAATAAACAATGTATTTATAAGGCGCCTTTCAAGGCACTCGAGGTTGCCGTACAACACATTAAAACAGTTACAGTTAAGACAACCGGAGATTGTCTTATTCATCTTTTTATTCACAAACACCGACGTCCTGAATAAATGTCTTTGCCGAGAGCTCAACTGTCGCCTAATTGACCACCAAAAGCTGTGAAAGGCCCCCAAACTTTATGAATTAATAATTATTAAATTAACTAATTCATTATGAATCCCACTTTGTTGTTTGGAGCATATGCAAATGCTGCTGACATTATCAAAACGATAATAATAATTATTATTATGATTTCCATTAGAATAAATCTTTATTATATAGTCAATATGTCCATCTTTGTGAAACATATGTTTTTAATATTTAAAAAATGTATTAACAAAGTTTAACATGAAGTGTCACATGGAAGCAGCATTACTTGATTCTGATTCCCTCATCTGTTGAAACAGAGCTGCACTATGTTGGATGTAACTGTTAAATATATATAAAAGGCTCTTATGCACTCTTCAGCACTCTTATGTCGTTGTTAGGATACGCTGTGTTTTTATATTTTCTATTATTTCTAATAATAATATATTATTGCTAAATGTAATACAGAAATATTTATTTACTGTGACGAGAAATCCTGACGGTTTGAACCTTTCCCTCTTAGCTGCTCTGAACGACATCATGCCGCTGCCTGCGCTGGACGTCATCCGGATCGCCTCAGACGACGAAGGTAATCGAGGTGAGGCTGTGATTGCATTTGTGGGTCAGGCCATGCCTGAGGGTGGTTGGGGTCGCGGTGGTTGGGGTCGCGGTTGGTGGCCTCCCCAGGTCCCATTTGATGACGACGAGGGAGAGGAGGCCAACTCGGACAGCGAGGACTCCGGCTACGGCTCCATGTCCGAGAGGGAGGACGAAGAAGATGACCAGCCCTTCCTTCCTCCCATCCCCTTCCTTGGTGCGCCGCCCCCCTTCTTCCCCCGGCCAGAAGAGGACGAAGAGGACTCCGCCCCCTCCACCTCCGGCCTCGGCTCCTCCGTGAAGAGGACCAGGGAAGAGGACGGCGCTGGACCCTCCACCAAGAGGACCAGAGAAGAGGACTTCGGGGACGTTGCTACCTTCCGAAGATACTGGCGGACGGATGAGGACAGCGACGAGGATTGAGGCCGACCACTTGCTTGCTGCAGGATCTTAAACCTTCATGTCTGGCAGGACTGATAAAGCCCCAGACAGCCTTCCCTCGCGTCTGGCGGGGTTGGGAATAGGTTTCATCCTGCAGCACAGGTTTTGGTGCGGTCAATCCTGAAGAAGCTCCGTCCCCGTTGTGCACTTTGGAGTCCCATGGTCAGGAGGACGCAGTGCGGTCATTCTGCCTTTAGAACAGCAGCTCACCTGATGACATCATCACATCAGCTGCTCTTGCTCTTGAGTTTACTTGGGCTCTTCCCTGTGAAGCATTTTAACCATCACGCCACCAAATTGTCCCAGCACAATTTTAAGGAGGCAGCATTCTGGGATATTTGTCTCCCAAGTATGACAAGTCATTTAGGATGCATCACTTTGGCTCTATGGGAACTTCAGAATTGGAACAACTTGACAGACTTAAGATGTTTCACAAGTTCAGACAAGAACTGGTTTTGAGATGAGGACCACGATCTCCGCCCTCCACTTCAGGCCTCGGATCCTCCACAAACAGAACACACTGGCAGTGGGAGGAGGACAGCGACTCGGATTGAGACCCCCAGCCTGTTCGCTGCAGGATTTTAAACCTTTATGTCTGGCAGGACTGACAAAGCACCAGACAGCCTTCCCTCGCGTGGGGCGGGGTTGGCAATAGGTTTCATCCTGTAGGAGAGGTTTTGGTGCGGATCATCCTGAAGAAGCTCCGCCCCCAGATGTGTACTTTGGAGTCCCAGGCACGGGAGGATGCAGTACGGTCATCCTGCAATTAGAACAGCAGCTCACCTGACGACATCATCACCTCAGATCCATTTTTATGGAGGCTTAATCTTGACAACCCGACCAGATGTGATGCCTAAACAACTCACATCTGACCTCAAGAAAATACCATTTAAAAGTTTCACCTTCCAGTTGTGTATTGTCTCCTCCGCCATTGTTCCCTGATGCTGGTGGGAAATGCATTCTGCATTCGGTAAAGTGGAGCAAGTCCCATCCGGGCATCTGGACCGTGGTTGGCTATATGGGGACTTTAGAATTGGAACAACTTGACAGACCTGTGATGTTTCTTGGGAATGAGTTTACTCCGGTTCTTCACAGTGAAATATTTTTACCATCAAATCGTCGGAGCACTATTTTCAGGAGGCTTAATCTTGACAAACCAACCACAGATTTGATGCCTAAAAAATTCGGTAAGTATTATTTAGACATTTTCATCTTCCAGACTTTAGCTACGTCGCCTGGACCAGAGAAACACTTACAAGCCCTCGTCTGAGCGCCGCCATGTTGGGAGTTTTCCCCGGAGAAGGAGGGGGTCGTCGGTCCGTGTACGTAATGTTAGTTTGTTTTTCCGTTTCATTCCAAATACGGAATACGGAAATCACGTGGTTTTTTCGTTTTCCGTTTGAAACCAAAAACGGAATACCACCTCCGTATTTCGTTTCTGCCGTCTGAAACCAAAAACGACAGAACGGAAGTGCTTAAAATGAAAGTCAAAATAAAAGCCAGTGATACATATTCGTATTAACCGTAGAAGAATATTAATTAATCAATATAAAGAATAAAGAATTAAACGGGGATATTTTAACGATGCAAACACATAGCAGGGTAACGTTAGAAGAATATTAATTAGTCAATATAAAGAATAAATAATTAAACCTGGATATGTTAGCGACAGTGGTGACGACGGGAAGTTTAATATTCATGTACACAGCAAGAATCACCTTTTCACTTAATCGTTGCATTGTTTGATGCAACACAGTTCCTAATATAGATTAATCAAAGTAATGTTTCTGTGCAGAGTTGTTGCTGTTATTATATCTATATTTCCACCGCAGAGTAAACGGTTCACCTTTATACCGCTAGATGGCAGTATACCTGTTATTGATACATATGTATTTAATGCCGTTTATTTCCTCTATTTAATGTTCATGGTTAATTTCCAGCATAGTTGTATACATCATGTATTTACTTGTTTTATTTGGGTCATTTTGGAACTAAACATTCCTACATGGAAGAGTGAGGATATGATGACCACGAGGCAATACATATTGACAATTGAAAAATAAAGAGACAGTAGTTGATTTTTTCTTATTAAGCAGCCTTCAGTTAGCACCCAGTCACAGCACCACCTTACATCAACGGTTAATGGGGATAAGTTTTTTGTTTTATGTTTATTATGTGTGTATATATGTATGTATATATATGTGTATGTATGTGTGTATAAATATATATATATATGATTCTTTGAAATACGTTTTTTCGAGAAATCATAGGTTAGGGCACTTATAAGCTCGTTAGCTTCAGCCTTGACCCTTTAGGTCAGCCACTTTCTTCTTTTGTTGAATTTTGATTGTTGTATATTTTGCTGATCGAAATAAACTAAATCATCATCAACATGTAACCTGTTCTGTTGTGACTCTGCTGTCTTAGTCCTCTGACTACATCACATCATCATGTCGTACTTTGGTCTCCAGAAGGATGGAGCTCTGTGTTGTGTGAACATGTTTTGAGGAGTTGACTCCATGAGTTATTGTATCAGAGTGAAACATGGAGAGCACAGCTCCTCACATCTCTAACATGTCTCACATAGTTTATAGAAGTGATTGTTCGGCATTGTTGCCTGTGTTTAGCCGTATGGCTATATCTCTGCATGTACATTTAGATAAGCCATATTCATTTTATTTGTACACACTTAAAGCTGATTCTGGTGGGGGGGCTTTATGAGTCCTTATACGCCGAAGATCGGAAAGCTACAAACAAATACTTGGAGAGTATTATGGTTAACTAGTTTGGGGTCTCATTTTCATTTTTAATCTGTAATGGGAAAGGCTGGACCTGTAACACCAACTATTGATAGTGACACGGTGTGTTGACCCCCTGCCAGTGGTGTGAGTAAGGCACTGGAAGATGGCTTGTTCAGCGACCTCTGACCTAGGTAACAAACGTACACCCCAAAATATACACACACAAGACGGTTGCAGCCGGTTTAGGGCGGTGAAGCCATGATAACTTCATACATTAGCCACCATTGTATCACTTGTTTCAGGCTAAGAAGTCGGTCTCCCCGACAGCGGATATCACAGATTTGGACCCAGTGTGAAGATTTCCCACTGGAGGAGGACCCCTATGTGGTTGGGAACCTCGCTTGTTTATGAAGGGCAGCTTAAGGACCCTGACACCCTCAGTTTGGATGCCTATCTGACACCTATTGCTTCACTAAGAACACAGCTGATGTCTGAGCACAACAATCAAACAGCAGGAACAAACATCAATGATAAACAATCTGAGCCAACCTATAAATCACATAATACTAAACACCATTTTGACCTGAGCTTAGTAAAGTAAGACAATCTTTGGTATTTTCTAATTCTTTATGTCAAGCACAAGTTAACTACTCTCCTAAAAGAGGAAGCCTTCAGAATTAGTGCTAGCATTGCATTAGGATTACATTCCTGTATTTGAATTGTATTGCTGGATCTCAATTCCTCTGATTATTCCATCTGCAGTTAATCTGCTTGCATGATTTACATCATCAAAGTTTTGCCTTCCAAGAGCTGTTCCAAATGAAAAGTGAATGTCAGATATATGAACCGTCCTGACTGAGCTTCCACTGAAGCTTTATACCTGCTACAAGTTCAGGTCAAAATGGTGTTTAGTATTATGTGATTTATAGGTTGGCTCAGATTGTTTATCATTGTTTATTCCTGCTGTTTGATTGTTGTGCTCAGACATCAGCTGTGTTCTTAGTGAAGCAATGGGTGTCAGATTGGCATCCAAACTGAGGGTGTCAGGGTCCTTAAGCTGCCCTTCATAAACAAGCGAGGTTCCCAACCACATAGGGGTCCTCCTCCAGTGGGAAATCTTCACACTGGGTCCAAATCTGTGATGTCCGGCTGTCGGGGAGACCGACTTATGAGCCTGAAACAAGTGATACAATGGTGGCTAATGTATGAAGTTATCATGGCTTCACCGCCCTAAACCGGCTGCAACCGTCTTGTGTGTGTATATTTTGGGGTGTACGTTTGTTACCTAGGTCAGAGGTCACTGAACAAGCCATCTTCCAGTGCCTTACTCACACTGGCAGGGGGTCAACACACCGTGTCACTATCAATAGTTGGTGTTACAGGTCCAGCCTTTCCCATTATAGATTAAAAATGAAATTTGTGCCAGACTTTGAAGACATAAGTGTTAATTCAAAAAGAACATATTTCTCCCTTTAAACCCCCAACATTTGAAGAAAAGAAAAAAACATCCCGTCAGTTGAACCAATTAAAAAGCACAGACAATAACAACTTAGACACACAAAAAACATCAGCGTTGACAATTTCTCCTCAACTGCAGTGTTATTGAATGTATTGGTCAGAACAAGATCAATCACATCAGCTATGGGTGATATTTGTGGTTACTCTTATGAACATGTGTTTGCAGTGCATGTGCTACACTACCAAACTTAGCTTTTCCGTTTCTACTTAATTGACTTGGAAGCTAAATAAGCACCACATCAAATTCCACACCACTGAGGTGTGAAAGGGCGAGGGGCGTTGGCCCAACTGCTCTGGAGAAATATTACATGTTAGGGGAAAAAAGAAGAGAAAATGATATTATGGTTAACTAGTTTGGAGACCCCAAACTAGTTAACCATAATACTCTCCAAGTATTTGTTTGTAGCTTTCCGATCTTCGGCGTATAAGGACTCATAATGCCCCCCCACCAGAATCAGCTTTAAGTGTGTACAAATAAAATTAATATGGCTTATCTAAATGTACATGCAGAGATATAGCCATACGGCTAAACACAGACAACAACGCCTAACAATCACTTCTATAAACTATGTGAGACATGTTAGAGATGTGAGGAGCTGTGCTCTCCATGTTTCACTCTGATACAATAACTCATGGAGTCAACTCCTCAAAACATGTTCACACAACACAGAGCTCCATCCTTCTGGAGACCAAAGTACTACATGATGATAATGTGATGTAGTCAGAGGACTAAGACAGCAGAGTCACAACAGAACAGGTTACATGTTGATGATGATTTAGTTTATTTCGATCAGCAAAATATACAACAATCAAAATTCAACAAAAGAAGAAAGTGGCTGACCGAAAGGGTCGAGGCTGAAGCTAACGAGCTTATAAGTGCCCTAACCTATGATTTCTCGAAAAAACGTATTTCAAAGAATCATATATATATATATTAGTGCTGTGAAAAATAACGCGTTAACGCGTTATGATTAAATTACAGGATTCATTTGTTAATTGTTTTTAACGCATGCGCAGAATGAGCTTCCAATACGTCTGTTGTTGATGAGCAAGTTATGTGCACCCCTGTGTATAAATGTATATATCCGTCTTTTGTCATAAATCTTTATGTTCTCACAAAAATATACCGAGAATATCGGTAATATGTGATTAATCTTGATTAATCCACAGAAACCTGTGATTAACCTGATTAAAATTTGTAATCGTTTCACAGCCCTAATATATATATACATATATATATATATACACACATACACGTATATATACATACATATACACACACATATATACATATACACACACATACATAAATACACACACATACATATAAACATAAAACAAAAAACTTGTCCCCATTAACCGTTGATGTAAGGTGGTGCTCTGTGTCTGGGTGCTAACTGAAGGCTGCTTAATAAGAAAAAACCAACTAGTCTCTTTATTTTTCAATTGTCAATATGTATTACCTCGTGGTCATCATATCCTCACTCTTCCATGAAGGAATGTTTAGTTCCAAAATGTCCCAAATAAACAAGTAAATACATGATGTATACAACTATGCTGGAAGTTAACCATGAACATTAAATATCAGAGGAAATAAACGGCATTAAATACATATGTATCAATAACGGGTATACTGCCATCTAGCGGTATAAAGGTGAACCGTTTACTCTGCGGTGGAAATATAAATATAACAGCAACAACTCTGCACAGAAACATTGCTTTGATTAATCTACATTAGGAACTGTGTTGCATCAAACAATGCAACGATTAAGTGAAAAGGTGATTCTTGCTGTGTTCATGAATATTAAACTTCCCGTCGTCACCACTGTCGCTAACATATCCAGGTTTAATTCTTTATTCTTTATATTAATTAATATTCTTCTAACGTTACCCTGCTTTGTGTTTGCATCGTTAAAATATCCCTGTTTAATTATTTATTCTTTATATTGATTAATTAATATTCTTCTAAGGTTGATACGAATATGTATCACTGGCTTTTATTTTGACTTTCATTTTAAGCACTTCCGTTCTGTCGTTTTTGGTTTCAGACGGCAGAAACGAAATACGGAGGTGGTATTCCGTTTTTCCATTTTTGGTTTCAAACGGAAAACGAAAAAACCACGCGATTTCCGTATTCCGTATTTGGAATGAAACGAAAAAACAAACGAACATTACGTACACGGACCGTCGTCTCCTTGTGGGTTGCGGTCCTCGTGGTTCAAGAGAAGCAGTGCGGATTCCGTCCCGGTTGTGAAACAGTGGACCAGCTCTTTACCCTCGCAAGACTGCTGGAGGGGTCCTGGGAGTTTGCCCAACCAGTCTACATGTGTTTTGTGGACTTGGACAAGGCTTTCTCCTGGGTTCCTCTGGGGCTTTTGTGTGGGGTGTTGCGAGAGTTTGGGGTGCCGGGCTGTCGGGTCTCTGTGCGACTGCAGTATGAGCTGTGTTTGTATTCTCTGCAATAAATCAGATATGTTCCCGGCGTTCATTTGACTCTCTCTGGTTATTTTTAGAGTTAGGTGAAGGTGGCTGAACCAGACAGATGTGTGATAAAAACTACTAACGTTAAGAAAAGTCTCCAAGTCTCTTTTACCCAGGTTAAGGACCAGATGACTAGATGAGGAGGATGGAGGACCAGAGCACCAGATGAGGAGGATGGAGGACCACAGGACCAGCTGAGGACCAGCTGAGGACCAGCTGAGGACCAGCTGAGGACCAGATGAGGACCAGATGAGGACCAGATGACCAGATGAGGAGGATGGAGGACCACAGCGGCGGTGGTCTTTCTTTCAGTGGGCTGAGTAAGTAATCCCTCTCCAAGACGACAGAAGTAGTACGATTCCATCAATGGAGGCCAGATTCAACACAACAATGTGTCGTTGAGTTCAAAAGTATTCATCTCTTGTGTTTGTGTCTCACAGGCAGGACTCCACTGGGCTTTTGTCTCACTCTTGGGGAAGCTGAGGGTGGGCGTCAACCATCCCGGTGCCCAGACCCCCAGCAGACCTCTGAACCCCTCTCAGCACCCCAGAGAGTCCAAGACCCAGTGAATAAGGTCCTAGCTGCCCCCCCACCCCGACACCACCCGCCAGCCACGAGGACGAGGAGGGTCCCGTCCCCACCAGCACCGAGGACGTAGTTTGTTTCCATCTGCTTCTTCTGTGCTGACGGGTTCGGGAAGCTCCTCTCACACACACAGGAAGCTGTCATCCGCTGTTTGCATCATCTGCTGACAAGAAATCAAGGAGGAGACTGACGTACTTTTGGAGTTTGGACTTTGGAGTCCAGACTCCGAGGGACGGGAGGACGGAGGACGTTCTTTCTGCGATTGGAACAGCAGCTGACTTGGTGACGTCACCACATCGGCTGTTCTTGCTCATGAGTTGAAACTGATATATTACCCAATTGTCCACAAAGCACTGCAAAGAGAAAATATCCATCATATTCGGCTTCCGATGAGACGAATGATTATTAAGAATTGCAAAAAGTAAATTAGGAATTTAATTTGAGCCATCACAGAGAATATAAATGATTGTGAGAGCCTTATTCAATTATTGTATAATGTATTAAAGTTAATTAAAGTTAGTCCTTGGAATTCATGACAGAATGCTTAAATGTTTCAAGTCTAAGCAGAGGAAAAGCCATTCATACAAAGAATGAATGAGTTGAACAACTTGACACAAGATATTTTGAGTTAAAGTTTGTTTAAAGCCAGTAGATGGTGCTACAGTGCTTCTTTACTTTTTGTAAGGTTCAAATACTAGCATCATTTCCATCCATTGCACTGGGTTTAAACTGTGTTTTACACAAAGTCTAACTTAACATATCAGCAAGACATAGAAAGCTAATTAATTGAAAACCAAAATATTGCAATTAAAAAACTTTTACATTCACAATCGCAGGAATTCACAAATTCACAAACTGGCACACCTGACTGAAATAGTGTTATGGCTGATCTTCAAAATGCCAGCAGTGAGTTTCGATTTCTTTTTTAAAGAAATACAAAAGTCTATGAATGTATTCAAGTTGTAACTGATATTTGTCTGAAAATCATGACCATGATTAATTTATTATAATGTAAACAACTAGAATTCAGGCCAACCACAATCATGCATTTCTTTAGACCCAACTTAGCTTTGTTATTAATCCACACACATACACACACACGCACACGCACACGCACACACACACACATATACAAATGCACCACCATAACCAGATACTGTTATTCATGCCTATCTTTTTAAAATGCATTCCCAATCTACAATACTACTTTTGACAAATAGATGTAAGAAAGTGAACAAACAGCGGTACTTCCAGAACGACCTGATAAGGACTGCAGTACTTTTTTGTGTAAATTTCATAAATATATATATATATTTTCTAACTTGCCTTTTTAGTTCATTTTCCCCTCTTAATCCAACATAATGTGCACATATCAGTACAATCACATTCCAGGGATCATGGAAACTATCAGAGCTCTATACTTTTAGTGGTGCTTGGGTCAACAAGTTTGGGAAATATACTTTCAGGAATGCAAATGAAAGTGTCCGAACTCTCAGCAGACAGAACATGAATCCCATTAAGAACAACCGTGGCTTGGCTGAATTATTCTCCCTGTTCTACAGCAGGGAGCTTTATCCAGGAGATGCTTCTCCTTTACAAGGATTCCCATGATTGGTATCTAATTGTCTCTTATTTTTTGCTGATGGAGTGCAGGTTATCCATGTAAGAGAGGGTGTGTGGCCACAAATATCCTTACAAATTAACATGCAGGACTCCCAAACTTGCTTGTGCTGAAAGACTGTTCAATATGCTTTGCACACTCTGCATGAATATGCTGAGGTATAGTGGCTGTCCTGTGTGCCAAATTGTGTTGGGCTTGAGGGACTGTCTGAGTCATCACTGACAAGCCCTGTGTCTGATTCCAGCTATGCTTATACCCTCTGGCTGGACTGGCGGCCTGATGGTATTAGCATGAGATGTCTAGAGAGCGCTCCCTTGGGAGAAGTTAAAGTATTAGGTCTGTCTTGGGCCAAGGCTTAAAAAAAAAGACAACATACTGAACATCCAATCATGTGAGTCACAAAATCAATTTTGTAAAAAAAACACACAAAAAACAGTTATCAGAAATTCAGATCTGGCTGTACACTGTGTGGAATAAGGAGACATATTCTTTATGATTAAACACTTGCTTTTTCAGCATTTAAACATATATTATAACATTCAAACAATATACATAAAAAAGACAATCACATTCCTCTTGATAGGGTGTATCACAGACCGCAGTATTACACCTGAGCTGAGCATAACACAATTAAACAATGCTCAGAGAACAATAAGTCAGACACATAATTGGTTTCAACTGTTAGATGGATGCCATAAAAGTCTGTTGACATTCATCTCGACTTTGGATTCTGGGATGGCAGTCAAACTGACGGTGAACGTTTTTTATTTTGACGTATGACCAACATCCTTCCCGAAACCTGACCATGTGTTTTAATCATTACCGTGACGACGAGGGTTTACTAAGTTAACCTTAACAAAGTACTGGATCGAACAAACCAGGATCTTTCCCTAAACTTAGGGACGTTGTGTGTGTGCCTAAACGTAACCAACCACAGAGTTGTCACATCATGAAGGGATTTCTTTCAATGGTGATTGGTTGATTAAAATGTATTTTTCAGGTAATTTGGACTTCTTAAGTATGCAGTAGGAAGCAAACAGGAAATGATGGGAGAGATGGGGAATGGAATGAAACAAAGGTCCCTGGCCAGACTCACACTTGTGATAAGACGACATGGACAGCATCGTAAACCCTTCGTCCATCAGGACATCACTAAATGCTTTGTGTTATCTCTAATCATGATGATGTGTTTGTTCCATGATCAAAGGTATGCTGTTTGAAAGATTTTGAGATTTCAGCGTTAGAGATCTTGTCCAGGACATATTGAGGAGGATGGACAGCAGCTGTCATACACGCTCTACCTGTGACCTTGTCTGGGACAGTATCCTTACCCAATAAACCTTCCTGCAGCCAGAAATTGGCCAAGTACTCATTTCCAAAATAGCATA
Organism: Pseudoliparis swirei; assembly: GCF_029220125.1. Lineage (NCBI taxonomy): Eukaryota > Metazoa > Chordata > Actinopteri > Perciformes > Liparidae > Pseudoliparis > Pseudoliparis swirei. Next base: position 12,588,351 of record NC_079391.1, on the reverse strand, counting down.
GTCCACTAATCCAGGTGACAATACACTCCATAAAGCCCTCAAGCACCATTGTGGGACAGACAATCTCCTAAGGTATAGGGGAAACGCTGAGGTGCTTCTTCGCCTGTGTGAACCCAGTCAGTATAATGTACGGTCTGCGAGCACCATTCTGTCAGAACAAAGGACTAATGTACCGTGCAGTACACAAACATCTTCGCGAAATACCCAAACAAATTATTAAGTCATTTATCATAATCACACTGCGGTTGGACTGGCGCTCAATGTCCTCATGTCTGCATGCAAACAGAAGGCAGTTAATAGAGGTTTAGTAGCTTTTCAATGAGTGCATTGCTACTTTCTATACTGAAATGTCTTAGAAAATACAGTATTTTCTATCATTGCCATTACTTACTGTTTCTTACAAATTGAATGTGGCAAATTCCTTTGGGTTCATAATTATAATGGACTACATCTTGTTTAATAAAAAGGCAATTGTAGCCAGCCCCTTAAGTCTTCATAAAAGGTATTTAAGGACTAGATGACTATGTCTTGTGATGAGTGTTTTGATATGCAGATACTATTCAAACCATCAGCCTCTTTGGAACATCTCAAAGTTTAACAGTGCTATCTCTGCTCTGGTGCTTTTTATGTTCCCCCTTTTGATTCATAAGGGCTTTTCATGATCTATCATGTATTTTTGCTGCTCAAAAGACATATTCATAAAGGAAATACCTGAATTATATTGGTTGTGTGTGGCTGGTTTGAGGAAATATGTCATTTCAGAACATGAAATACTAAGAAAGAATGAATTTTACTGTTTCAATAACTGTTGTACAGCAAAGGTCATATGTATAATGGAAATATTTAATACAAAATAAAGAAACAAGCAGTCTCATTTCCTCTGTTACGACCCCATGCTTGACCCTACTGAGATACATAAATAAATGCATAAATAAATAGGATTTGAAGGATTTTATTGAATACAGCGAGGAGGTTAGTTACCCTGAGGGCAGTCATCAGTCATGCATCCACTAATGAGTAAATACGAGGAAAATGGAGAAGCTTATTGACTTATTTTTTGGATTTAATGTGAGTTGACATTCTTACTTCTGCTCATCTCGCTGTGGCTCTCTGTTGAAAATGAGACGGTTTCTGCTTAATATAAAATATATATATAAACATCGTATACTATGGTATTCTCTATTGTTCATATTCATCCACTTAGATAGCGCATAACAGGTTTGTGTACGCCATGGTCGGACATATAACTGCTTTAGACATATCAATATTTATTGTCTTATATTGTATTAGTATTGGCATTTATTCTGCCTGCATGGCTATAGAAGCCACACAGAACATACTAATATAATGAACCAGGCAGATGTCTTGGGAAGAAATAAAAAAAATGGTGAAAATTCAGGTTGTTTAGACCATTACTCAACCACTCACTGTTGTAAGGTCTTTTCATCAAATTGTTGAATATTTATTACCCATACAGAGCACATTGGAGTCATCAATATTGCTGATGCTGGTTTATGGCAAGATGGAAATAGCCCTGGCATTACAGAATTTATGCTTCTGACACACACACCGTTTCCCTTTCAGACCACTTTTGGAAAATTAGTATAGAAATTCTACAGGTGCAATCGTGCTAAATAACACTGTTTATTGAACATTGTGTGCAGATGTATTTATGTAAATCCATATCAAATTATGGAAATGAACCATAGCGATTTCAAAGGATTTTCATTTTGATCAGGATTATGTTTTTTATTTGCAGTTTGTGGGATCTTTTTCTCTGAATTAAAGGTTTGATGCAGATTTTCTCGGCAATATTCAATGTTTTTTACTTTAATTCTGTTTTCTCTCTTTCTTCTTATCACTTACCCTGTTTCCCTGTGCAGGTTGAAATGTATTGACACTGATAGCTAACTCCCACATCGTACATACTTCAGTTTTGTTCCTGGGGTGCATTACACATGTTGACAGATGTCTCGCAGCATAGATTTAGACAGAAATAGATCCCAGTAGAGGGACGTGACAAGGTGAGGACTCAGCTGAGCAGCTGGGAGACAAACTCCATTCAGGCTGAGGTAATGTGACCAGCCCTGAGACCGTCTGCTCAGCAAAGGGAGAGCCACACTCCTGTCTGAATCCCTCAGCGTCGCTGTCTCTCTGTCCTGGTACTCAAGTCTGCTCTGGGAAGCACTGAAGTCCTGTCTGCAAATTCTGTCTGCCATCACAGATCAGAATCATTATAGTCGTGTCTAAGAGACGTACCTGCAGCCTGAATGGTTTATCTGCAGTCCACTCACAGAGCGTCAAGAGGGGAATCCAAACTTACCTTTTGCACTACCCAATAAAGACCGAATAGGTGGCAAAGGCAGGTTCCAGATTCTAGATTCCAGATTCCAGAACTCAGATTCCAGAATCCAGAATCCAGATTCTCGATTCCTGTTTTCAGATTGATTAAAAAAATGATTATTAATACATTATCTCATTAATCATCCTAAGTCCTTAATAATTGTTTTTTAATATATATTACTTAATTTACAAATGGGAAATCCATAATTTCTAAAGCATTAATACCCAATAATGAAACGCAAATAGTCAAGAGTATTAATCAAGAATAAAACATGTATAACTGTGTTTATGAATTGCATACTAATGAGTGTTAATGTTGGAACAATGATTTATAAATGATGAATTAAGTGGTTACTCATACATACGTAACTAATGCTAAATGGTGTGTTTTTATATGCAGTTATATTATCAAGTGTTACCAATGGGGCCTCCAACATTAAGTAATATATATACATCCATGGTACAAATCTTTCAAGACTTGCAAACGTGGGATTTATTATTGACTAAATAGTTTTGATTCATGACGAGTCATTTCTTCATCAGCTATTGCTCTTGGAAGAATTATATTTATTGTAATCCCAGCACCTCTAACAACTATTGCAAAAAAAGTATATGCATTAAATGTATCTTTGTCGTTACACAATAGGCAGTGATGAAAAAATATGAATAAAAAAGAAAGAAAACAAAATGCTGGAAATGAAAAAGAAGAAAATCTAGGATATTTGGTGTCCTTTCAGTGAATTGTATTTGCACTTGATTTGACTTGTTTTAGAGACAGTTCATTTAACAATGGACTGAACTCTCTGCCACATACTAGAGCTAAGTACTTTAAAGTAAATGGGAAACAATGTGAATATATAATATATACAAATAACTGGATACATCTGTTTATATGTGCCCTGCAGAGAGAATGTACTGCATTGACGTTACCAACTAATACATAATGGATGAAGCTGTGATGGTGTCCCATAACATACAGCAACCTAAAGATCAGATCACTGTGTTTGCTTCACAACGGCATCGTGGAGGCAAGATTTGGTGTCCCTTTTAATCGTGATCAAGTAAACGCTCCAGAGTCTGCCTTTCTCACCCTTCTGAGTTCTGTTAGCACACTTTCCCAGTTTGACAGGATGTGAAGTTCTTCACACTCACAGTTACGCTCTCGGTGTGGAACGGCACCGACCTGTCACTTGATTTTGTAGATGTTCTACGCCTGCAGACATCCAAGCAGTCTAGCATAAAGAACTCTGTATACTGTACATATAAATATATATATTTATACAATTTATTTTACCAAACACCTCTGCTGTAAAAACGTGTGTGTGTCTGTGAGTGTGTCTGTGTGTGTGGGAAACGCTGTTGGAGAGACGTTGTTTTTCATAACATTGAAGAACAATAGCCAATCCTAAGCCATAAATGTTGCATGGCTGTGTGGTCTGTACAGACCATGGCCCCGCAGCACTCAAAATATGTAAGTGCCATAATCAGAATGCTATGGGCCTAATGGCCCATCACGCTGCTGTTTAGAAAGAACAATGAACAAGATGCTGTTCCGTTTTTTACACCACACTGAAATTCAAAAGCCCATCGAGACAAAATGTACTTTCATTCTATTTGAACTTTTAACCGGTCTTGATCAGTATTTTCGTCGACAGACCAAAATCAATGTGAATTGATCTAACAAGTGTTATCCATGTTGCAGAAGCTTGTTACATCTTAATTATCCGTCCATAACACATCACAATGATTCTTTTGAATTTATCCCACACACACTATCCTGCTCACAAGCACAACAACACATTGATTATAACAAACAAATTTAAAATTGGCTTATCCTTTACAGAAGCTTAATTGGAAATCATATTTATCTCTCACTCTTGCTTTTCAAAATGTTTTAAAATACAATAAATTAAACAAAGCAAGGATCGCTAACACACAAAGGCAACACATCTCAATGAAGCTGAGAAACTGAGTCTAATCTTGCACTTTGTGATATTAAAAATAAACTCATATCACACCAAACCCACCTCCCTCTGTTGGTGCTGAAGCTTGTTCAACAGGAGTAGTAAATATAGACGTCGTGGCTCATAATCAAACCGGTTTCACAGCTCTGTGAGACTAAAGTAACTGAAACCGTAGAGAACAAATATATGTTGCACTTGTGTGTGAAAAGTGCCTCATATCTGGACTCTATGCCAACCTCTCTTTTTGGAGAACAGTTGTGTGGATAGATGTCTTCTTTTTTGATAACATAGACATTACAACATAACTGAGGCTTGATGCTAGCACTCCTGTCAGTTTGATTTACTCTTAACACCCTCTTGTCGCTCTGTGAATTTCCCTTCTTGAGCTGGGGCTTCAAGTAGCAGCAGGTTCCCAAAAATAGGGTTTCAGATGGTGGACATTTTGGTAATGATAGTAATTACAATATGTCTGACAAGCAGATGGTTGAGTAACATTTTATTCCTGCATGTTTTTCTCAATAGGAGTATTTTAATTCAGGGTAAGAAAACAAATGTCACCTTAACATCCTTCTGTATCTTGTGGCTCCACTTGACCAGGCAGCTCTCCTCAGACATGACTTTTGAAAATGCCAAGGCCACCCACTGACATGGTACTAATTTGAATAGTATTTTATAATATTTTTACATTTACTTTGTGAATTTATAGTTTCCTTATGTAACCATAAATAAGTGAAGTTAGTTGGCTTGGGGACATTTCCCCTATTTTTCCTTGATTTTGCAATAAACTTACAGGGTTTAGCTTTAAAGCTGTAAAGACCGTTTTGCAATTTATTTTTGGAATTTGGAATTCTTCAAATTGTTGAAAGTTGTTCTTGAAATGTAAAGAATTCAATATTAAGAATGCAATGTGATCAAGTAGAAGTAATTAAGCGGGTGACTTGTGCTAATTTCTAAAGTCCCTGTAACCTTTCACTTGAACTTAATGTTTATTGCATCCTGTCCCAAAATAAATCCTAATTACTTGCTCATTTATTAATGAAGATGCCAAATATATTCAGTAGAAAATGCCCAGAAATGTGTGCAACACTGTAAAAAAGCAACATTTTGAAGAAGCCTCCTAGATTTCTATCATATACCTAAAAGCAAATACAATCACACAGCAAACAGACATTGTTTTAGATTTCAGAAGATATTTATTGTAATATAAAAAAAATCTTGCAACTTAACTTGCAAACTATTTTGAGAAGAGTGCAGGCAACCTTGGAAAAAAATGAGGAAAACTGCCTTTTTCATTGAGGTAGGTTTGATTGTTTCCCCCCACTGGCGGCCAAATGTGTAATTTGTGTGGAGTTTGGTCAAAAGCTGCATTCTAATGTGAAACTGGTTCAACACCTCCCACTCATTTTGTCTCTGTGAGTGAATCAGCCTCCTTCGATTAGGAGCTCACTAGTCTCCCCGAGTCTGTTGTGCTCCATTAAATCTCTAATGATCCTCTTTAGTTTGAATTTGGAATCCACTATGTCAAAAACAGATGTTTCTCGATGATACTGAAGAACAGAGTGTGAAAAAGAGCTGATCATTTCTTACCTAAAGCAGCAATAGGAACATATAGTCCTATTGGTGAGAATAAGACAATATAAATCTCATATACCTTGTGGTTTTTTATGAAGCTATTACATTATCATGCTCTTATCAGTTCAGTTTTTAATTTACTTTATACATAAACGCCTCATGGCAGAAGCCAGACCGTCTAAATGTCTTGTTAAATGTTCTAATTACACCTGTTATACTGGCCCTGGTCGTTCCAGTGCACGAGGTGCACGGTTCAATCCCCGCGAGTTGTGTTTCCTGAGTGTGAGGACAACCCTTTTGATAAATGAGGTCGCTACCTGAACATGAAAATCGATTTTGATGCGTTTAAATGTAATAAACATAACCAGGATACTCCAAAGAAAAAATCACAAGTCAAAATGTCTGCTATTTAAAAGGCATATTAGAAGTGAATAGAAACGTACATGTATTTTCTGGTTCCCTTGTTTGTTTCTCTAACTTTATCATTTACATGTTTATTATATTATTATAAAGTTGTATCTCCGACACAATACTACACTGATGAATAATATTTCTACTTCATACATTTTGTTGTAAAACTACCAAAGTTCAGCTAAAAATATTAATAGATGAATCACTTAGTTGCTTAAGAGAAAAATATATATATTTTGATAATAATTGCACTTTGAATAATTAAAAAACATTTGATGGTTCCAGCTTCTTAAATTTGAAGAACAAAACAAGAATAGTGAAGGTGTTACTTTAATCTGAGTTTAAACCACACACACAATAGTGTTTAACTGTAGTTTCTGAATAAAAAACAAAAACAAACATTCAATTAATTATAAAAATAAATAAATAATCAGCAGATAAATCCATATTGAAAAATGACCGTCAATAATACAAATCAGTTAAAATCTATAAATCTAAAAATCAATAACCGCCTGCAGCCGAAATGTCGAAACAGCGCTAACGACCTGTTGTGGCTGAAAGGCGTATGTCGTTATTATTGATACATGTAGACGTGAGAACAAACTGCCCTTCATCGTAACTCTTTATTCCACCCGCCAAGCCGACCGTCCCAGGTTGTCCTTTCCACCTGACTGCTCCCTTCGGTCCTCAGTATGTAATAAACATATTTGAACATCAATATATCAACATACATTTATAACAAATACCACAGGGTACTGCATCTCTTTGCTTCTCCTCGACGTTAAAAAAATAACAAAACGACCAAAGAATCTTATTTTTCCTGTAAAAACACCCACACATTGCTACAGTGGCAACTGTGGTGGGAAAAATGTGATTTAATGTGTGGCCCATCTCATAAATCTCTGTACAAGTTACTTGTTTATGAATGTGTTATGAGAATTCTTTACATAGCCGTAACCCCAATTGGCCATTACCCACAATTCCCATGGGCAGCCACCACAGCCACATTTAAAAGCCAATAACTGTCAAAACTAAAGCATTTAACAATGTGAGAACAGTATCTGTAAAGTGACCTTGAGCTGTATAATGAATATATCACACATACGGACGCTCTCTCTATATGTGACGTGCTATAGGGCACTGGTCTCAAGCCCGCCTGCGGGTCTGGGAGAGTCCTAGGGACCAGAATGTACCATCCCATAATTGGGAGGAGTTCTGGTAACCAGGATGTGTACCCTAGATATAAGGATTACAACTGGTACCTCTGAAACACCATGACAATTAAAAAAATGTACACATACATTTTATATATATATATATTAAATATATATATAGAAATTACATATAGATAAAATATATACATATGTGTGTATATAAAATATAACTATACATATAATATATGTATACATTTTATATATATATATTAGGGCTGTCAATCGATTAAACAAAATTAACTAATTAATCGCACATTTTGAAATTCATTAATTGCGATTAAAAGTTTTTTTTCTTCATCTTTTTAAAGACAAAACTTCCCACAGAGCTGTGTTTTCAAAGAGGCTCCTACCTATAAAGTGCCAGCGAGGTATTTAATATTGTGGATGATAAATTGTTTCTTCAGTGGAACATCCAGATTAGTAAAAAAAATAAGTATATTTGAGACCCCATTGGTCCTGTCATCTTTAACATTGAACAGCAGCAGAACCAGTGGCCTTGGTAACTGACTGACATTCACATATGTCACGTTCACCCTCTGGAGTCTGGGGGCATGTTCTCCATTTTACAAAAAAATATAAATTCACCTTTAAAAGGCTTTTGCATATGACACATACCCCCACGTGTTATACATCAAACATTCCAGAACAATCTCAGCTCTCTATATCATGAGGCTCAGTTGTCCTCGTGCCGTGTTCTCTGGTTCTCTGACTGACAGGCTGCTAATGAGCCTCACCTGTGTGGTGGGAGGTCCTTTGTGATTTACTGAGTGTTCATTGGTTGTTTTTTTCGCAAAATGTTGACAAACGAATTGACAAATCATGTTGAAGGTTTCATGTGACGAGTTCTTTCCATGCCGCGTCACCCGACACGTCGCCCCTCCGTTCCTCTGTGTATCAGAGGGGGAGACGGGAGGAAGGAGGAGCAGGAGGAAACCCGACTGATTCATCCACGAGTTTAAACTGATTTCTGCTTCTTATTTTCGTGGAGAAATAATTGTTTTAAAAGCGGAAACAGTGTTAAACCGTACTGCCGCGGTTTGACACTCAGAGGAGTGTAAAAACTTCAACGAACACCGGAAGTAAACAAAGTTGCGTTAATTGCGTTAAAATATTTTAGTGCGTTAACGCAGCCAAATTAATCGCATAGATTAACGCGTTAACGCTGACAGCCCTAATATATATACATATATAACAATGTATAAATACGTTTTTCACATTTTTAATATATTTACGTATGTTTGGTTGTTCTTCAATATGTGATGTGATATTAAATGGAGATACAAAACATGCTACTAGTTCCTATTGCCATTCATTGATTAATTCACTGTTGCTATGGTAAAAAACAATACAATTTAACTAGGGCTGTGAAACGATTAAACATTTTAATCAAATTAATCACAGGTTTCTGTGGATTAATCATGATTAATCACATATTACCGATATTCTCGGTATATAAACATAAAGATGTATATATACATAAAGATTTATGACAAAAGATGGATATATACATTTATACATTCTTTTTTATTCATAAAAAAACCCCAATGGTGCTGCAACTCAGCAGTTATTTAGCAGTTCTCTTCCATATGGAACATTAATATATCTTTATCCTAAACAGAATGTTTAAACAGAACATTTTTCTCTTTTTTGTCAACCATTAACTCCACCATGATACAATCTAAAGGCCCTCCTAGCTAGTCTTCCTTTAGCAGCTGCTGAGGCAAACTCACTGTGTGGGTTTTCTTCATGAACTGGGGCTATGATTAAAGGGACGGCCGGGGACATTCGTATTGTGCCGCTAGAGGTGAAACTCTTGGACCAGCGCAAGTCGGACGAAAGTGAAAGCATTTGTCAAGAATGTATTCATTAATCAAGAACAGTATTACTTGTGATATATATTGTGTAATAATTACATGGATGTTCCATGACTAATTAAATCAATTGTGTGAAAAGCTTGGTCTTGAAAAGTACACATTGTTAGTCTGTCTGTGTGTGTGATGACAGCAACAGTAAAAACCGCACATGTGCAGAGCAGCGAGTGCAGGAGTGATGTGATCTCTTTTCTTAGTTTTAGTGGGAATACGAGCTGCAGCATTCTGGATCAACTGGAGGGACCTAAGAGACTTATTAGAGCAGCCTGATAATCAGGAGTTGCAGTAATCCAGTCTCGAAGTAACGAACGCGTGAATCAATTTTTCTGCATCTTTTTGAGACAAGATGTGCCTGATTTTTGAAATATTACGTAGATGAAAGAATGCAGTCCTTGAGATTTGCTTTACGTGGGAGTTAAAGGACAAGTCCCGATCAAAGATAACGCCAAGATTCTTTACAGTGGCGTTGGATGCTAGGGCAATGCCGTCTACAGAAACCACATCACCAGATAATTGATCTCTGAGGTGCTCAGGGCCGATTAAAATTACTTCGGTTTTGTCTGAGTTTAACATCAAGAAGTTGCAGGTCATCCATGTCTTTATGTCTTTAAGACATGCTTGAATTTTACCGAGTTGGTTGGTTTCCTCTGGTTTTATCGATATATATATATTAGTGCTGTGAAAAATAACGCGTTAACTCAGTTAATTAAATTACAGGTTTAACTAGTTCTTTTTTTTAACGCATTTAACGCATGCGCAGAATGAGCTTCCAATCCGTCTGTTGTTGGTCGTCTCGAACCAGCAGCGTGTCATTCTGTCTCTACGTGTCGCGTTAACACGACTCCGATCTCCGTCTCGCGCACCGCAGAGCTCGGATGCCGGCGTGTGCGCGCACATCGGGACGAAAAAAAGTCACTTGCATGTCAACAACTCTTCTCTCGGCTCGCGCGGCAGAGCTCCGATGCTGGCGCGCGCACTGGTGAGCAATGCAGGGCTCTCAAGTGTCACGCATTGAGCGTGAGACTCACGCATTTCGGTCTTAACTCACGCACTCCCGCCACACATCATATTTCTCACGCTGAAAAAAACTCTCGGCTCTTAAATGTTTTAATGCAGGGGTGCTCAATATGTCGATCGCGGTCGCCGCAGAGCTTCGATGCCAGCGCGCGCATCGCTCCGCAAGCCGAGAATTGTTGAAACCTGTGATTAACCTGATTACAAATTTTAATCGTTTCACAGCCCTAATATATATATATATATATACACTACCGTTCAAAAGTTTGGGGTCATCCAGACAATTTTGTGTCTTCCATGAAAACTCACTTTTATTTATCAAATGAATTGAAAATTGAATAGAATATATAGTCAAGACATTGACAAGGTTAGAAATAATGATTCGTATTTGAAGTATTAATTTTGTTCTTCAAACTTCAAGCTCAAAGGAAGGCCAGTTGTATAGCTTATATCACCAGCATAACTGTTTTCAGCTGTGCTAACATAATTGCAAAGGGGTTTTCTTATCAGATATTAGTCTTCTAAGGCGATTAGCAAACACAATGTACCATTAGAACACTGGAGTGATAGTTGATGGAAATGGGCCTCTATACACCTATGGAGATATTTCATTAGAAACCAGACGTTTCCACCTAGAATAGTCATTTACCACATTAACAATGTATAGTGTGTATTTTTGATTACCGGTAATGTTATCTTTATTGAAAAAACAGTGCTTTTCTTTGAAAAATAAAGACATTTCTCAGTGCGGTTCAAAAGTTTGGGATCACTTAGAAATGACTTTATTTTTCAAAGAAAAGCTGTTTTTTCAATAAAGATAACATTAAATTAATCAGAAATACCCTCTCTACATGCTATTCTAGGTGGAAACGTCTGGTTTCTAATGAAATATCTCCATTGGTGTATAGAGGCCCATTTCCATCAACTAGTGACTATTTTTTTGCTCAGTCCCGATGCGCGCAGACCGCCGTCGGAGCTCTGCAGCGACCGCGATCGACCAATCGATCGGCGTATTGAGCACCCTTGCATTCAAGCATTAAATAGCCGAGTTTTTTTCAGCGTGAGAAATACGATGTGTGGCGGGAGTGCGTGATTTAAGACCGAAATGCGTGAGTCTCACGCTCAATGCATGAGACTTGAGAGCCCTGATATATAGACTGGTTCGGTGCTCCGTGACGTCACAGCACACAACAAAGCTCAGACATACGTCAGTGACGTAATGGAATTCTCAGGCCAGCTTGACTAGCAACCGCTAGCTAGACGGCGCTAGCCTTAAATGTCTTCTCTTGAACTACTACACACTTAATGACTATCAAAATATAGCACCGCCAAAGCGAGCGAACATAAAATTAATATATAGATGGCGCTTGTGGACGTTTCTCACCTGCAAACACCAAGACAGACTCGCATTAATAGCTGCGTCACTCAGTGCGTTTACATGATGGTGTAATTTGAATCTTGCTTTAGTCGGACTATGCTATCTTTTGGGGGATCAGCTGTTATCCCAATATACATGGCAGTGAGTAATTCGAATCATTGGCCTTTGAAAGCATGTCATATCCAATACGAAAGGTGCCGCTGTTTTCATTACAACTCGTGGAGATACAGCCATTTCCGCTTGACCTCTTCACCACCACCAACAACAACATTTCGAGAAAGATGGCGAACAGAGGCGGTGACTACATCCTCTACTATTCTTCCATGGTGTTAATAGGAGTACAGCGAATGCAAATGGCGCTATTGGCTGAGTTGATAACGGAGAGAAGACGCCGTCGCCGAAGGTACACAGAGAATTTAATTTATCGTCTCTTTCGACTTCCGGGTCACGACATGGGAGGGAGGGAGGGAGGGAGGAGGGCGGCGGGATCTCGAGCATGCGCAAAGACGCAAAGTCCAGTTCCGAATCGAATTCAGTTACATGCCGCGAGAGTCGAATTACCAACTGGATCGGACCGAGCTATCCAGAGGTGTTAATCGGACCGAAGTCGGACCGCACATAGTCCGACTAAGGTGTTTACATGAAACGGATAATTCGATTTCAGTCCGACTAAGCCAATAATTCGATTGCATGTAAACGCACTGACTGTCTGTGTTACGCTGGTCTAATTTGTTTGTTTAAGACAATAATTACGGCCCCGGTCATGGCAAAACCCGCTACCGCCACCTATTGGCGAACACGAGTATCGCCGCAGGTGAGTTTTAAATGAACACAAAGCATTTAAAATGATAATAACAAGACAATAAGGATGATGGGGGCAAGGTACTAACACAATACAATAACAATTCTGACAACAATATTTGCCCTTAAAATGTCCAGGGTGCCACATATACGTATATATATACAGGACTGTCTCAGAAAATTAGAATATTGTGATAAAGTTCTTTATTTTCTGTAATGCAATTAAAAAAACAAAAATGTCATGCATTCTGGATTCATTACAAATCAACTGAAATATTGCAAGCCTTTTATTCTTTTAATATTGCTGATTATGGCTTACAGCTTAAGAAAACTCAAATATCCTATCTCTAAATATTAGAATATCATGAAAAAGTATACTAGTAGGGTATTAAACAAATCACTTGAATCGTCTAATTAACTCGAAACACCTGCAAGGGTTTCCTGAGCCTTGAAAAACACTCAGCTTGGTTCAGTAAACTAAATCACAAGTATGGGGAAGACTGCTGATCTGACTGCTGTCCAGAGGACCATCATTGACACACTCCATCAGGAGGGTAAGACACAAAAAGAAGTTTCTCAAAGAGCAAGCTGTTCACAGAGTGCAGTTTCAAAGCACATCCACAAAAAGTCTGTTGGAAGGGGGAAATGTGGCAGGAAACGCTGCACAACCAAGAGAGATGACCGCAGCCTTAACAGCATTGTGAAGAAGAGTCGCTTCCAGAATTTGGGGGAGCTTCAAAGACAGTGGACTGAAGCTGGAGTCCAGGTATCAAAAGCCACTGTTCACAGACGTGTCCGGCAAATGGGCTACAATAGCCGTATTCCCATGGTCAAGCCACTTCTGAACTCAAGACAACGGAAGAAGCGTCTGACTTGGGCTATGGAAAAGAAGCACTGGACAGTTGCAGAGTGGTCCAAAGTCCTCTTTTCAGACGAAAGCAAGTGTTGTATTTCATTTGGAAGTCAAGGCGCCAGAGTCTGGAGAAAGGCTGGAGAGGCGCAAAATCCAAGTTGCTTGAAATCCAGTGTGAAGTTCCCACAGTGATGGTTTGGGGAGCCATGTCAGCTGCTGGTGTTGGTCCACTGTGTTTCATCAAGTCCAGAGTAAATGCAGCTGTGTACCAAGAGATTTTAGAGCACTACATGCTTCCGTCTGCTGAAAAGCTCTATGGAGATGAGGATTTCATTTTCCAGCATGATCTGGCACCTGCCCACAGTGCCAAAACCACCAGTAACTGGTATACTGACCATGGCATTACTGTCCTCGATTGGCCTGCCAATTCCCCTGACCTGAACCCCATAGAGAATTTGTGGGGTATTATGAAGAAGAAGCTGAAAGACACCAGACCCAACAATGCAAATGAGCTAAAGGCCGCTATTGAAGCATCCTGGGCATCCATAAACCCTCAGCAATGCCACAGGCTGATTGCCTCCATGCCACGCCGCATTGATGCAGTAATCCGTGCAAAAGGATTCCCAACCAAGTACTGAGTGCATTAATGGACATTTTCAAATGTTTGATTTTATTTCGCTGTTATAAATCTTTTTTTTTACTTGGTCTGAGGAAATATTCAAATTTTATGAGATAGGATTTTAGAGTTTTCTTAAGCTGTAAGCCATAATCAGCAATATTAAAAGAATAAAAGGCTTGCAATATTTCAGTTGATTTGTAATGAATCCAGAATGCATGACATTTTTTTTAAAATTGCATTACAGAAAATAAAGAACTTTATCACAATATTCTAATTTTCTGAGACAGTCCTGTATATATTAGGGCTGTGAAACGATTACAAATTGTAATCTAATTAATCACAGGTTTCTGTGGATTAATCATGATTAATCACATATTACCGATATTCTCGGTATATTTTTGTGAGAACATAAAGATTTATGACAAAAGACGGATATATACTGTCACGGTGCTGTTAGCGGGGACCCAAAAGCACGACTCAGACAGGAATACAAGCTGGGTCAAAACTGGGAGATCAGTCAAGGAAGCAAACAAGTCCAAAAAGGGGCAGGGCAGAGAATCAGAGGTCAGGGCAGGCAGGCAGGGTCAGAACAGGCAGGTCAGGAATATATACTAATAATGCTGGAGAACTTGGCACTAAAACACAAGACAATCTGGCAGAGGACAAGTGGAAGTGAGGGAGCTAAATAGTGAGGGACTAATGAGGGGATGGGCTGCAGGTGAGAAGGGCGTGAGGACCACGTGAAGGTAATGAGGGACTAACGAGGGAGTGATCAGAGGCAGGTGAGGGGAGTTGGATTGACGAGATGGTGTGACAGGATGAAAACAACTCTAACAAAAAGGAAGGCGTGGAGCTAAACTGTTACATATACATTTATACACAGGGGTGCACATCAGGGGCGTCTCTAGGACTTTGATACATCTGGGGCTTAGCCAGTGCATAGAAAGTGACCCACGGCGAGCGTTGTCGACGGGGGACGGGGGACGGGTCAAATTATCCAATATTTCACAAACAAATAAAACGTGTGCAATCAATGTGAAATTTGTGTTTGTACATTTTAAATGCAGAACTTTTGTTAACATTGTTATAGTGGTACTTTTACTTGAGTAAAATATCAAAATACCTCTTTCACTATTATGGTTGACCATTTTAGTGTACCATTTAAATATGTGGCCGGGTCGGACAGTATTAGAAAAGTGGTAACGTAGAACACGGTGAGAAGAGAGACTCATAGCCTAGTATGTATTATTCTGGAAAAAAATCCTCATCGATCTTACATTTATTGTGACTTGACAGTCAGGCACTCTTTGCTGAAAGGTAAAACTTAACTGGCGAGGTGACAATGTCACATCAGCCCATCCCTGACACCATGCTGCTACAGTTTGCAGTCTTTATACACATCACATCAGTTTCCGTCTGTCTGGTTCCTGTTTAACAGTGCTGCAATGCTGTAAATGGAGCAGGTCAAAGTGTTGATATTTAAACCTATCTTATATGCTTCTATATTGTATGCGGCAATTCCATTTGGCGCAAATGCTATTTGACCACAATTCACATAAATTAATGCTATAATAATAACCTACAAAGAGCATGCTTGATTGCTTTATATCCAGAGACATGAAAGGTACAATCTCTCAAAAAATGTCAAGGTCCCCTGAAATTGAAAATTCCTCCACCTGTCTCTGAGAATATGACCAGCTCCCCTTCAGAGGCATTTCATGCGAGGTGCTCGTATAGGTGATGGTCGAAACGAGACATCAGCCAGTAAATCAAGAGCTTTGAGTTGTGGTTCAGCTCTTTCTTCCCTTCCAAGGTCTGATACCAAAGTGCGTGCTGCATGAGTTGCAAAACTGTCATGCACCGCAACCATCGATCACACAATATTTTTCACACTCGTTCATGACCCTGTGGGACCCCCTCTAACTGAACCAAATACATCTGAATGAGTAAGACTGCAGTGCTGTTGCATGGGGGAGTAGGAGTTCTGCTTTCTGCAGTCTCACAGTGGTGCACACGATGTTGACCATCCATCATGTAACTCCTGCTGTACCAGTGAGCCCTGTGCCTGTGGCTTTGCATGTGTGGTTGCACCTGTTTATGACCTTGTTTGCATGCTGTACATATGCTTGTGGGGGTTACCCTCATGTTTCTTTTCCGAACAGAGTTGATTTGCATTTCAAATAGTTTCAGCATCTAAAAATTTGTCACATTTCTTCTCTCAGAAAAACGAGATCAGAGTTGCTGGCCCCGGTGTCTGATGCCGCTCAGGTCGTTTGTCGTCATTGAGGATGGCACAGTGAGACGCATATTAAATGATTGTTATCGGATTGCTCGCTGCTTTTCTTTTGCTGTTTTGAATTTCCACAAATGATTCTCTGGCCCTGTATGAATGAGGCCAGAGAGTCATCCAAAGTGTCCGCATCTGCTTTCTGGGTAATTATCAATCTGTGCTTTCTAGCTGCATTCTGCATTGCAATTACATTACATTACAGACTCATAACATCCATGATTTTTAGCCAAATTAAGGCACTTACCCATTTCTTTATAATGTGACAAAATGAGAAGGACAATCAAGATCTGTTTATGATATTGTGGATATTTACTAATAACTTTTCAGCTATATACATTATATAAATATATATATAGATATATGTTTTCAACATTTTTACTAATCATTTACTAATAGGATATTTTACTTTTTTCAGATATGTTACTAAAACTTTACTTTCAATGCTGCGATACAGAACTTAGAAGCCAACATTTTTTAAGTTAGTACAAAAACATGCTCAAATGCTGTTATTAATAATTTAGCTGTATGTCGTATACACTTTGGCGATCATTGTTTTTTATTTCAAATGACATCTGGTGGTAAAATTGATCTAAACATCTAATTAATGTTCACTATGGTCAACAAAAACAAAGTCTAAAGACCTGCAGCTCATTACACAATAAGTGCCGGGGACTATTTCCTTTGTGAAATAAAAAGGAGAGCTCAAAGGCACATTTTAATCTAGGATTTGTGTGAGATCAGCAACTTCACAGAAGATATTCAAATGTTGGATTATGCAACATAAATAAGTAACAACATTCAAAAACATTTACTCAGGCCACAATTAAAAAAGTAATTTGAATTTATTTTACTCATGGAATTTGATCAATAACTCACAGTTGTAATGCAGTGAGAGTCACTGAATAAAGTTCAAAGGGAACGATGAAGAGATCATAGACAGAAAACAGAAAGACTGCTTCACACAGAGCTTTTGGTGGCATCAGATCTAACCTGTCGACAAGAGCGGATCTCTGTGTGAACCCTGCGGCTAAATATGATAAACCCTGTCTTCCCTTTATGTTTCAGAAACGAGTCACGTCCCAGTTATGTGCTGAAAAAGGTGTTCTCGTAATAGTTTCATTCACTTTCCAATTAGCACAGACCCAATGCAGCTGCCTTGAAACATCAACTATTCTGGCCCATAATCTCCCTTAACTCAGTGAAGTGAGACACTTGTCACACTCCACTGAGTTAAGATAATGGATCCTCACTTGTTACGGTCATTGACTTAATGGTTCCATCAACTGTCACCTGTAAGCTTCACCTGATCCCTCTTCTGGAGACTTTTCATGTTCCCAAATTAGCTGCTTGCTGAGGGGCAAAACAAATACAACTATGTTTTACCCTTTATGGTAATAGTTTGACATTTTAGGAAATGTATTCACTTTCTTGAGCAGCGTCAGAGGAGAAAATGATTACCAAATATAAAGCTACAGCCACCAGATGGTTAGCTTAAATTAGCATATGGGTCATGTGCTTGAGCAGTTGCCATGGAACCATGGTTGGACACTGGTCCCAGCCAAGACATATTCTGCCACATAACCCACCATCAAATGATAAATTATTGTTTTAGTTCGGCTGCAGTTTCTCCATCTTCATCTTCACCTGACAGATGCAAGAGCGTTATCAATTTAACTCTCGTCAAGACAAAGAATGACCTTATTTTCCCAAAGTGTCACATTTTGTAACTATTTGCGGATAACACTGCATCTCTAAAAATATGTGCATTACCCAAGTGCCTAGATTGACTATATCTGCAATGTCAGAGCACACTTTGAGTAACCTCTCTCTGTTAGTGAATTCATGAAACAGAATATTGTTTTTCTGAATAATCCAGAGCCAGCTGGTCAGGTGATAGTGTTTTGTGATTACTTTGTGGAATGAAGTGAAAGGTTCACATAGTAAATATAACTAAATTGTTAGATATAAGCACATTTCTGAGTTTCAATATGGCAAGCAATCGGTTTTCCAAGGCTCATCTAATTGAGTTGTGTAAGGGCATTCAGAAGTATTGATGGATTTTCTCCTGCAGTATATGCTGAGGATTATATTTTATAGCACTACGTGTACCCTTGATAAATTCAGAGCCAGGTGGCCATAGAAATGAGCTGTTGCCTTTCTAAAGAACATGCCATTAGATCATTGTTTTCCATCTGCTTGACAGATGCCGTTTGCCAGAGATTATTAATGTTGCATCTAGGTCAGCACGAGTTTCGTACATCAAACATCTCTTTAAAAAGTGATTAAAATGAAAGATACAGAGGATTTCTTCTTCCTTAATTGAGCTAATATTTCAAATGTATTACCGCTCTTTTGTCTTATGCAGACACTTTTGTTCTATAACAGATATAGATGTGTTATGATGAACCCATAATACCCAGATGTCACTCAACATGGTGCATTGTGTTCTTCAATCAAGATGAGTAACCAGTTTAATTCTTCAGTTAATTCCTTGGTCTGTTCTTGCCTCATTCAAAAGATCACAAGAAAATATGAGGGGTCATGAGATGATTGATGGGGTAGGAAATATGAAAAATAGACCAATGTTTATACTGTAAACAACATGGCTGTTAGAGCCGTTCACACTCAACTTCACTCCACTACTCAAAACAACAAATGATGACCTCGTCCACTGGATGAACCGATCAGTTATTAAAAGGACAATACGTCTTAAAATAAATTACTTTTTCAGAATGATCTCAACTCACTCCTGGTTTAAACTCAAATATTACTCAATTCTACTGTAAAAATAAGACACCAAGAACTAAATTGGCCACTCTTCATAAACCGAAAACATAAGGAGGAGTTGAGGCTACACATTTTTCTATCACTCTCGAGCAAATTAACTTAAATACATTCCTAAATGGATCCACACCAATCAATCAGATAACACATGGTTAGGTATAGAATCAACAGTTTATAAAGACGTTCAGATTTCAGATTTACCATTTATCAGCCAGTCTTTCAAACGCCATCTTTGTTTCAAAACATTAACAATAGCAGAAACTCTGACAGCATGTCGAAAGTCCACCACTTATCCACCATTAAAATGTACTTCCATCAGGAACAATATTGATTTTCTAAGCCACAAGAAACCACAGTCTTCACACATGGTCCGATAAGGGCATCACACATTTGAAACACATCTTCTGGTTTCATTCCTGCACTCGGTCCAGAATCATAGCAAAGGGAACAAACATTTATTTTCAATATCTACAAATTAAATCATCTGTTCAATTAAAACTTAACATTAGGAACTAATTTAGAACTTCCGCCCTCAATGTTAGAATTAATCAACATCACTTCAGCAGAAAAGGTCATCGACAACATTTAGAAAAATATCACTATCTAACCAAATATTATCCATAAACTCAAGAGAATGACTTGTCCATCACTCCTGATGTTGACTTTTGGCCCCGCATTTGCAATAACATCTTCTTCATGACAAAAAACAATAAAATACCCATCTACAACTCATACAGTAGAAATTAATATTCACTATGCTGCATGGCAAAAGACAAAAAGGGATTCATGTCAGACATCTATCCACATTGCACACACACAGCCTGGATACTATGTTCACGCCACTTGGCACTGCACACCAGTTTAACCCTTTTGGAAAGAAATCAATGAGTCTCTATCTGTCATGGGCTGCTGCATCCAATCCTCCCCTTCACTGTGTTTACTAGGAGACGTTTCAACAATAAATCAGAACAAAACGATTTTTTTCCTGATCCGATGTGAGGTTTTGGGACACGGATGTCTATATGTACAGATTGTAGAGACAAATTTGTAATTTGTAAAAATGGGCTATACAAATAGACTGAATTGAATTGAATTGATTACTCCCATAGTCCTAACTATCACCAAGAAAACTATTGTCATGAACTGGAAATCAAGGAATACCACACATATCACATAATGGAAAAACTTAACGGTAGATTACATTTCAGTGGAAAATCTAACCTCCTCAATCATATCCACTATCTTATATTAATATAAATTCATTCATTATTATTTGTATTTATTTATAATTTAATTTTTCCTGTCCACATATTGATATCCACATTCATACATAGGTACATATATACATACATACTTACTTACATAAATACATACATAAATACATATACATACAATTATACATGTAATATATATCATTATTGATTCTTGTCCCATCTTTTTATTTATATATTATTCATCTATATCTGAGCATAATACTATATATCTTGTAGTCATCTCCATTTTTCACCTGTGCTTATATTATTACTGCTGACGATATTATATTACTGAACATATTTAAGTACATTTCATCACTATTTCTCATAATGTTATATGGTTATTGTGATGATGACAATTATATATTTTTGTTGTTGTTGCATTTTCAAGTATTTTTTTTCTTCTGTCAATTAAAACCTCCCCCGCAACCCCAACCTCCCCCGCGGTGCTTCATCCCGTCCCTTGCTGCTCAAGCTCAATTCGGTCCTCTCGAGTGGCAGTGGGATGGACGGCCGGGTCACCGATGATAGAAGCAACTGACTGTTCTTGTCTTCCTTTTGTTGTTCTGTTTATGTTTAGTCTCTTTGTCTTGCAATAATAAAAGTATATATATTTTGTGTACCCATTATTTGTGGGTTTATGAAATAAGTCTCAGTCTTATGCAAATCTGTTAAGTCTGAACGAGTTAGGTGTCACAACGCAAAGAGGTATAAAATCCCTTTTGGATCAACTTTATAGAAATAATACCAAAAGATAGCGAGTAATTATAGCAGTGAAATAGAAGTACCATATCTCCCTCTGAGATTTAGCAGAGTGTAAAGTACATAACAAAACTATTACAAATATAAATACAATGTGTGCAGTTGTTGATACAAATGAGTCATTGTCTGACACTGACAGGTGGCCAGTGAATAAGACAGACAAAGACTGACAGGTTGATAAAAAATGGCATGAGACATGTCTTCAATCTTCTCTGTACTCAGGAGATTTCTGAAGAGCACACAGTTGAGGGTGATAAAACAACTCTGATGTCTATAATCTGCATGAAAAAAGTCTTTATTACATATGCTGTGCAGAGCTCCTAGTGTTTACTTACACACTGACATCTTTCAAAAAGATCTATATCCAGTCAAAGAACAGACGCAGTATCATCTTTATCTGAGAAAACCTTCATGATCAATTCCTGTTCGGGAGGACCTTGTATCAAATGCAGCTCTGTGCGCAGGAGGACCAGAATATAAATAGAGTTTTGCTTCAATGCTCACAAGATGTCTTTCTCAGCAGCCCTGCAGGAGTGGAGTGGCAGAGTCTAAATCCAGATTGCAGTGATTAGACATTGTTGGAGTGTGTCTACGATGTGAGTTCATGGACTGCAACAGTTTCTACTCATTTAGATGAAAGGCCAGCGGCGGTGTCAGGGGTGGGTGTTGTCAGCGAGCTGTCAGAAGGCCACTGTTGTTGTCGCAGCAATTTGGACCATAAATATGTTTCTGATTTCAGATAATGTACCATGTGTGTGTGTCAAGCACCAATTGAATTACTCTGTGTGATCTTCAAAATCGGTTTCCTAAGGCCTTGCTTTGATCAAGTTTCAAAGCAAAAACATCATTGTGGTTGCAGTTTGTTCATTGATTTTAGTTCATTTCTATTGATCATATTTCACACACGTAGACAGAAAGACAGAAGCAAAGCAAATAATAGACACATTTTTTTTGTCTAATGACAAATAGGTTTTACTTCCATAAAAAGGAATTCAGCAAGTTTGACACAGCAAACTTGATTTAAATTAAGGTAATGATCAGTAGTTCAGTGGCTTACCTTCTTTAAAAGAGGAATAATAGTAACAAAGATTTTCTCCAAATTCAGTGAGAAGTTACTAAAAGCTATAAGCAAATAATACATTCTTTAACCATTTCACAGTTTAATCTAATCTATAGGCTTTGTCTTGGAGCCTCATCGATCACCATCAAAAGCTAGTTCAATTGAAATGGAGAACATGGATCGGTGCGGCTGCAGCAGTGAAACAGGCGCTGTACCGGGTCGCCTTGGTGAAGCTGAGCCGGAAGGCAAAGCTCTCAATTTACTGGTAGGTCTACGTTCCAACCCTCACCTACGGTCACGAACTCTGGGTCGTGACCGTGATCGAAACAACAAAGGTCGCGGATACAAGCGGCCGAAATGAGTTTCCTCCGTAGAGTGGCCGGGCTCAGCCTTAGAGAGAGGGTACGGAGCTCGGACATCAGGAGGGAGATTCGCTGCTGCTTCGCGTCGAAAGGAGTCAGCTGAGGTGATCCGGGCATCTGGTTCTCATGCCGCCTGGACGCCGCCCTTTAGAGGTTTTCCAGGCACTTCCAACTGGGAGGAGACCCGGGAGAAGAGCTAGGACACGCTGGAGGGATTATATCTCCCAGCTGGCCTTGGAATGCCTCGGGATCCTGAGAGGGAAGTCTGGGTCAGCCTGCTGGGTCTGCTGGGTCTGCTGACCCCGACCCTGGATTAAGTGGATGAGAACGGATGGATGGATGCAAAATGTCACAATGACCGTGATATATTGTCTATGTACATCCTCTCACTTGTAAACAGTTATTGAATAGAACAATATAGTAGCACAAGCATATTGGTATTCCAGCTGCTCAGCCAATGAGCCATATTGTATGGCTTTATAAAACATGTGTTTTTAAATGGCATATAGCTGAACTATATATGAAGGCTCATTGTTTTAACAGCTGAATACAAAGTGACTATTAATGACCTGCACTATTCAACTGGAAACAGGAAACATAGCACCACATGATCAATGCAATTAAAGGTTTCAAAGCAGCACTAATCAATATTTATATATTAACAATCGATCAAATGATTATGTGTATTGTGAAAAGTATCTCTTAGTGCTCATGCATCAGCTGAGTCTGCAGTTCCACTCTGCATTTCAGCTTCTTTCAGCTCATTGTTTGTTTAGGGCTGCATACAGCAGGCAGCTATTTTCAGAAAAAAATCTCGTTGACGCCCAGATTTACAATCCGGCCAGCACTGCAACAAACAGACAAAGTTGGCAACTAGCTGCAAGCTAATAATACATTTGACAAGGAGGGAGTGCACGCCAGGTTATATACTAAAAACCAACAGAGTTTATTACATGTCAGTTAACACAAAACAAACAGTGGAGTATGTATATCAGCAAAGTCAGTAATGGAGGCCATGCATGCCAAGTGTGCTGTGGAAATGTTGAAGCCAAAACCCAAGAGCAACAATGCTGGGAGAATGTCTGCTGAGGAGACTGCAGTGAGCACATGGACCAGCTTTTGTAGCCCGGGAGGTCCAGGTGAGCTTAATCAAGCTAACGACCCCTTGAATATCAGCCAACTGTCGGCTAGGTTGACAGAGCAGCCTCCAGGACAGTGGCAGAGGCGTCACATGACCCAGATATTTCTCTCGGGAGATGATAGAGACCAAAACAGAGCTAACAAAAAAAAAGATTGTTGCTATTCACCAGGTGGCCTGAAACGCAACTCCAGTGAATGCTAATATTGCATGTGATGACTGAATCTGTCATAATAAATAATGAATAATGAATAATAATTTACAAATAATGCCATATGAACTTTATGAAGTGCAAACATGTCTATGATTTGGATTTAGTTTATTTATTTGCACAATTTAAGCAGTACAATTTAAAAAATAAACAAACCTAATAGAGATAAATGAAGAGTACAGGAAGAGGCAAAATGCCAACTGGGCATATTTGAAGCCTCCAACTATATACTATTAAAATATCTTACAAAATTAGAAACATTAAATGAAATACAACTTGTTCTGCCCCCAAATTGTATGGTAATTAATGCAGCTTAAAAGTGGAAATTGAACCTCATTTGTTAATTATTCATCCTATTTATTAATTTGGGAACTTTAAGCAGACAGTATGGTCACACAATAAGAAAACGTTATTTCAGTGTGATCTTATGTACTGCACCATTACCTGTGTGATTAGAGATGATTTACCCTTTATTTTCAGTCTTTTGATTATTTCTTAAGGCCTTCCCATGAGATTAATTTCCAGTATATCTCTTATCCACCATCACATACATCACATAGAGCACAGACAGATATGCACAAAAACAAATAGATGTGTCAGCCTGTCCATTTGCATAGGTCAAAGCATTCAAGCGTGAAATAAAAAGAAGACAATATTAAAGTTACATCTGCATCTGCGGACAATTACATCCAGTCAGCTAATGCGCTCACCGATGGTCCGTCGCCTAGGGGTATCAGATAATATACAGTTTAGGACTTGTAGTCATGGCAATGCAGTTAGAAGTCAGATTCGCTTTCACAAAAAACAATTAACAGTCACATTTATCCACATGTGAAGCATTTTGGCTGCACGGTAAACACATAATACTCGCCCACATGCATTGTTATGGTAAATCAGTTTTTTCGGCTTAAAGCGTCCTCCCACGAACACTGTTGTCTTCCTGTTTATTGTAAATGAAGATTACTTTCATATTTGTCAGGGTTTATGTTCATTTTCAAATGAGAAGTATAGCTGTTTGGACTCCTCCCAGTTTATTTTCCTGTGTGTTGTCCCCAAAGGCCCTGCAGTCACTGACAGCTTCCCTCCAGCCACCTGTGGCTCACCTGCAGGAGCGAGCACAGAGAAAACCTCCTCTCTGGATCCCAAGGGGTGTTATTCTCACTTTTGGCAAGCTGCTTCCTTTTGCCATGAGATATTAAAAACTGATTCCCCTGAACACACCATGACTTCTGCCAGGAATATAGTCGTCAAAGTTTTATGACTCGTTGTCGAGCGCTGAAAATAATGACAAGACATGATAGGTTGCCTCTCAGAGCCTCTTCCACAAGAGACAAAAAGATGAGCGAGAGAGATAGATAGTGAATGGGATGTATATACATATTAGTTAATATGATCATTTGCTTTATTATTTATAGATTTAGATGAAAAGAGCAATACAACTTTCATACATGTAAGGTCAATTTGAAGTGATCACCGATGACTAGTTGCAAGAACAACCCTGCTCTGCCCAACAGTATCAACATTCGCCTGCTACTGAGCCAGGGCAGCGACTTCAGATGTATGATGATCCCTTATATTTACATATTTTTCATGGTAGGTGCTCAGTAAGTATTTGCATGCAGTAATCTAAAGCTTCACCTGAGCTACATACAGAGTGTATACCCAAATATTACGTCCCAAAGTGTAGCAAAGCTAATAGAATAGGAACATGCAATGTATAGACACATTGAGTGTGTAAATGCTGGATTTTGAAAAGCTGACAGTGCACTGAATTGAATAATACCAATAATGTCATATTTCCAGGTTTGTTGTAAAGTGGACACTAAACACGGCATTGCTGGCTTCAATCAGTATGAAGAAGAAGTTGAAGCACTACGAATGAGTTGGAAAATTGGGAACTGGGAAATTGGTTTCTCAAATTAGGAATCAGCTGTGTTGAATATTTTCAGAATGTTTGAGTTTGATTTAAAAGTTCTATAAAACTCGCTATAAAAGTTGAGCTCTCTATTTTGAAAAACTAGGTCCCTAAATAGTTTTTCCTTAAGATACAGGGACTTTTTAATAAAAAAACAAAAACAAGCCTCATCCTGAGCTTCCAGTTAACAGTGAGAATGAGAGTTGGGGAATTTCGTTGTAAAAAATAAATGAAATAGCTTCATCCTCTTAAGATACAATTTATTTTATGTATCCCTTTTGATTCAAATAGTTTTTTTGACATCATCTTTCATTTAAAAGGCAACATCTGATATTTCTGTGTGAAACCGCACTCTTCCCAATAAAACCTGTCTCTTTTGACAAATTGCTCTAATGATCAGACTGTTCATGACAGTTGCTCCAGAATGGCAGAAGAGGTATCTGTTAAAAGTCTGTCTTATATTCTCATATCAAGGGCATTGAATGCTAGATCTCAAAGGTAAGACAGACATATAATCACCTCTGGCCTCATCAAAATCAGGCCAGCTCTTCTTAGAGAAGCTGCGTGTGAGTCATGCTCATCACAGACAGCTCCATCAGTGTGGGACACAGTTGGGTATATCTTGTACTGCACATTTACAGGGAATATAATCATTGTGCCAACCTAAAAAAAAAGATGAAAAAAAACCAACCTATTTCACGTCATCTTGTGGCACAAGATGATGTGCTAAATCAACAAGGGTGATACATTTATGTATGATCATGGAATATTAAGCAAATATACACACAGATTCCCTATCTACAGCCATTTTAAAGCTGAAAGTAATGTTTGAAACAAGCTCCCCAAGTCAATCAATACGGGAGGTCAACTACAAGCAGATGTAAGTAGTGTGCATGGGAATACTGTTTAGTTGAATTGCTTTCATTCGAAAGTTTGAGCATGCAGAGGCGCTCTTATTGCATATATTACGACGTGTTCGTGAGGGAGGTCCTTTTGATGAAAGTGGGTTTCCATGTATATTTAATGCCATGGTTTGCCGAGCTCTGCTTAAATGTGGACGGTAATGAGGACTGACACGTTGAAAACAGGCTGTGCCACCCGTCTCCTCCCCAGGTGCACACCAACAGTCAGAGCAGAAAGCAGCTGTTAAGGTCATATTAACAGCCACAGCAGTGGTGGCACTGAGAGTTCAACACACTGCAAATAAAATAGAAAAACAAATACAAGAAAACATTGTTATCAGCTTGACAAGCTATCAGGACATTTTGTTGCCTGGTCTAAATGGAAAAAATAATACCAATGCAGAAACACACTTAAATTGAACACCTGTCGACCATGTTGGAAAATTATCTAACAATTCAAGTGTATTTCAGTTTTAACATTCTGAATGATTGATCTATGGTGTACATAGTGCTCAGTTAAATGCCCTTCACATTTCATGAAACATGCAGAACACGCTGCTCACGTGGTTGACGCGTGAAAATCACGAGTACGACAGCATCCACGAATCATAGCAACGACTCGCGTGCTATGGTATGTTCTTCAGTTTGGAGTGTCACCTGGAAACTTGTGATAAATCAGTTCTCTGCAACTTGCAGCATTTCTACATCTGGTTGTTTTTTGCAGCACATTCGTGGTACTCTGTAGACTGGTGGAGAGGTTTTCTACATTTGCTTGAGTTTTGTGTACTTGCACATGTTTTCTTAAGTTGCAGTGCATTGAACTCCCAGGGACACCTTCAAAATGTTTGACAAACACAAATCTATTTGTGATTTATACCATATTCAAATACTTTTAATTTCAATGGTAGGGCAAAACATTTTGATAAGATTTAAACAGAAAACAACACTTGCACTCAGTAGTTTACATCAGTTATTTTACAGTCATACATAACAAATGATTAAAATATTTACACGTAGAAAATAATCTATTAATTTCAGATTTATTCCAACATTTTCCAACAACTGATCAGCTGAATTGCGTAATAGATCTACAAACCTGAGACACTAAATAAAAATAATTACAGCAGGGACAGGTTCAGAAAACTTGCTACACAGTAGCAATTATGGACAAAGTACAAAAACATATTGGACCCATTACATCTTTTAAGTCAACGAAAATCTGACTGTACTGCATTTACCACAAAATATACCTAATATACTACCTTGTCAAAACTGCAAAATATCCACCAACTACGGCTGATTTTGTAGGCAAAATAAAATGTTTAACATTCACGATGGGACGTCGACTCGGCTCATCCGAGGACATCGTGGTGCTCAAAAGGATCGTGTTCAACAATGCACCGCTTTTCTGTCAGACTCCTGCTTCTTATCCTTTCAGAAACATGAGCAAACATAAGAAAGAACTCCATCTCTTCGGTCCAGCGTCATTCACAAGGAGCTGCTAAACAGCACGTTTGAGATGAACCATTTCTGTCCAGTGCATTTCTGCAGAGCCAGTTGGTAGCCAAACTCATTGTCGCTGCTCACTACGAGCTCTAGGCATCTCTTTGATTTCCTGTTCTGAATGGATCCTCCCTGAAAAGATAAAAGCAAGCTGGTGAAAACGGTGCCGCCCTTCAGAGAACAATTTTTTTTTTGCACGCCACAACTTTCCTCTTTTAACCCTTGTGTTGCCTTAGGGTCATTTTGACCCGAATCAATATTACACCCTCCCCCCGCCGTTGGGTCATTTTGACCCGATTCAATGTTTCACCCTCCTGTTACCTTTATATTTACTAACATATTTTACCCTTTGGGTTCAATTTGACGACAGCAATTAAAACCTCCAGAAAATTATTAGAATTAATATTGTTTTCCAAGTTTAAGTGTGAGGCACTTTATGTTTGTTTGTTGACTACCGAAAGAACACCGACATTAAACATTGAATGGGGTCAAATTAATCCTAAGGCGGGGGGAGGGTGTAATATTGATTCGGGTCAAAATGACCCTAAGGCAACACAAGGGTTAAACCCACACTGCTGTGAATGGATACGGATGTGTGCGGCTGAAGCGCCCTGAGCACTGAGCGTTTTGGCTGAATCACACTACCATCTTCATTGGGTCCACCAGACAGCATCAACAAGGTTTCAGGGCAAAAACTACATTGCCATTGCCAGTGTAGTCATTAGCGTTCTTCCTAGGGCCAAGATTTTTAGAGACTTCTCCAAAGAAAAAGTGAAAACCGGACAAAAACAAAACAGGCTAAATCATCTGGTATTGCGGTGGAAGAGAAGGCATGAAGGATATGAAAACCTCAGTTTCAAAGCGGTTACGATCTTGTTGAAATCTTTCACAAACTTTAATATATCAGCTGTTTCCAGAATCTGAACAGAACGAGCACATTAGCGCTGCAAAATTACTTCAGCATGTCCCGATGAATGAGGCAGAATTTTCCTCATTATGGAGTCAGGGCTCTTCAAGGGCAAGTGACTGAAGAGGACACTTTGAGAGACTTGGAGGGAGCTGTGAGGAAAGCGCTCTTTATGATTTACTACGAGAGCAATGCTGAGGGATGTGGGAGAAAAGATTGGACAGGTTGTACAGAAAGAACCAAATTACTCTTTGGCCTGAGTCTGGCCTGTCTGTGATGTCCAAGAGACATTTTATTTTATAGATAACAGATGGTAAAAAGTGCTGAAAGTGGGCATTTATGGACCAATATTTAGTGGTGTCCTGAGCCAGCCAATAAAAGCAATGAACGGGGCAATCAAGGCATTTTTTTACTGAATGGAATCAGCTACAACAGCCAGATTAGTTTCAGACCCCCGCTCAAGGTCGTGCCAGCTTCAGTCGAGAACAGATTATTAAAGTGTTCTATTTTATGATGTGTCAACATTTTAACCATCTCCATAAACATTGAGCGGAGCCACATGTTGAGGTTGAAGGCTTTGGAAACATTAATATTATTTGGTTTGCAGGATCAAGAATTTACTGTTGAGCTCAATCATTCAGTAAAAGAACATGAAGAAGAACGCAATATATTTATTTATATTTCAGAATTTTAGGTTTTAAGTTTAGAGCAGAGATTAGGAGATAGTTTTAAACAATTTAAAATCATTATTATTAATTTGAAGCAGACACAAGCTCCACAGCCAGGTTTTCCAAGGCTGGATCAGAACACCCTTAACTCACCTGTGATTGGCCCAACGGGCCTCAGCTCTTAGTTGGTGTGTTCTTGGTTAGGAGGGTTCTCGGGGTGCTTGGTAAACCTCGGCATACCTGCTTGCAGATTTATTTATTACTGTTGTCTTTAATAACCATTTGTTTTGATATTCAAGTAAGAAGCCTGAATAAAAAAATGTCAACCTTTAGGAATAACTAAAGATTTGACCAGCCTGTTTTTTAAAAAGAAATCACTATATACATTACATTACACTTAATTTAGCCAAAGCTTTTATCCAAAGCGACTTATAATCATACACCCAAGACACAGCAATTCAGGGTTAAGTGTCTTGCTCAAGGACACATTGACTAGGGCGGGGATCTGATTGAGTGACGAACCTGCTAACCACTGACCCACAGTCGACCCATTTTTGCGGACAGCATGACTAACAGTAGTAATAATAATACGAGTATATATACTATAGCAGACCAAGTAACATCTTGTAGTCGTATGCAACAATATATTAAAAAAAATACACTGTAGAGGCTGGGTGTTGGCTGGACCTAGTGGTCTTTCAACAGGAGTTTTGGGGCCTAATAATTAAACTCAATTGTCATTCAGTTTTACTTTAACTCGGTCTTATATGCACAGATTTGATTGTGCAGGTGCTTTTTAAAACTTAAGTTTGGTAATCTGTAGCTTCTGTACCTCAGTTAGGTCCGATACCAGGTGAGCAGTTTTCCTCCTTTTTCTTCTAATTTTAATTCGGTCTAACGATTTTAATCAGCGAGCTGGTTCTGTGGACTTCATTCTTTAGACGATGAAGCATCGATAGAAGTTGCTAAAAGCAGTTCATTTCAATCCATGCATTTAGCCATTTCTCTGTCTCTTTCACAGAGAGATGACGTCTCCATTTTTCATCCTGCCTACAAGGCTCTGATTGGGCCACATTTTTGTTCCTCAAACCTGCTGAAACAGCAACACATTAGCACAACAACAGACCGATTTGAGCGTCTGAAACAATCAAAGATGTGGGTCGTGATTTAGAGGCCTGGACTGAGGCCAAACTAAAACCCAGAATCGCTGCATATATAGAATGGTAACTGATAGAAGCTGCTGTGTCTCACTCAGCCAAGTGGTCCCTACGAGAGGAGGGGGCTGATGAATGTACATGTGAGCACACAGCATGGAGGGAGGTTGTTGTTTGATTTTGGGTTCTATGGTTTGCCTGGAATTCTATGATATGCTATATACAGAACAAACTGTATTTGTTCCTGAAAAAAAAGTGTATCGCCCACACATACCCGTAGAACACACAGGCAGGAAGAACCATGGAGTCCCGCCCACTGAACATGTCCTTGCTTTACTTGTATGACAAATATTTCATTTATTTCCCTTATCAAGGCTTATCAAGATCACTTCTTTTTAGTTAATGAGAGGTTTTCGCAGTGGATAGAGGAAAGTAATGTAAAGTAAAGTCATTTAGAAAATGTCACTTATACATTTTAAAATATTTAAAATATCTTCACTTAATTTGGTTTTATGTCATATTTGAATTAAGATAACACAAAACTACTGAGCTTAGGCTCCATACATGTGCAGTCAAAACTGTTAATAATTGATGCCAAAATTGCAGAGACATGATACTCTCCAGCTTTCCTGATATGTCCCCATTCTGCGTGTTAAATTATGCAAAGTTAACTAAAATAGCCACTTAAAGGTCAGGGTGAGGATATGTGATGTATAAGCTGAAGCATATTAAACCTTTACTCATTTTCACACCATCGTGGTGTAAAGCTCAACAGATGAGCTTGTCGCGGCAGTCCAGCAGCGACATCGTCCAACACATATTTGACTGGTTGTAACAAGCATCTAATATGAA
Organism: Pseudoliparis swirei; assembly: GCF_029220125.1. Taxonomy (NCBI): domain Eukaryota; kingdom Metazoa; phylum Chordata; class Actinopteri; order Perciformes; family Liparidae; genus Pseudoliparis; species Pseudoliparis swirei. The sequence continues at coordinate 12,556,550 of NC_079391.1, read as the reverse complement.
GCACATTTGGTATTTTATGCAAATTTTACTGAAAGAGGAATACAATCTATAATTAACACAGCACTGACAGCATGGCAGAAAACAACCGGAGTTTGAGCCCAAATCCGAGTATGCAGTAAATCCAATTTACCCGTTGTCATGGGGCATTTTGTTAGGTGGCTGCTTGTTAAAATACATTTTCAAGCACAGATAATGAAGGAAGACAATTATAAAGTTTTAATAACTTTTCACTTGTAAATGAGTTAGAGAACTAAGGGGTCAAACAGTAAATTAAAACACTTAACATTAAAAGCTAGTTATATTACTAAGATGGGAAGGGGTATAGCTATGACCAGAAAGTGCTTTGCTTATTTAACACTCCCTATTGCTTGTCAGGTGTTACACTCCCTGGTCTTTTGTCATCTGATGTACTGTCCATTCATATGGGCAGTGGCTGCTAAGAAGGACATACATAAACTACAAATGGTTCAAAACAGAGCTGCCAGATTAGCACTCCAGTGTTCAATTAGAACTAATACTGCATATATGCACTCTCGCCTGTCATGGTTCTCAGTTGAAACTCAACTTCACTTTTGTCTTCTCATGTTTTTCAGGAAAGTCGTATTTAATCAGACACAGGTATATTTCTTCAATCAGTTACAATACACATTTAACAGACATAACCATAACACAAGGAATGCTAGTTTAGGTCAATTGATACCGCCAACCCCAAGAACTAACCTCCTCAAACGTACTGTTATCTATCGTGCAATTACCGCTTGGAACTTACTACCTCCTCGTTTAACTCACATGAGTAATAATTTGTCATTCAAAAAGCAATTAAAGGCGCACCTAAGAACATTCACCACTTGACGTATTCTATTGCTTTTTAGTCATCTGATTTTCTTTTTCTTTGTATGAATTAAGTTGAATTGCATCACATATATCCAATAAATAAACAATAAACAATTAAAAGTAGTTTTTTCCTGTCGCGTCCAACAAATGACCGTAACTGAGGTTGGATATGAGCAGAACACCGCAGGTTGACCTTGAGTGAAGGCTGTGTTCAGGGGTGTCACCTGAGTGAAGAGCCAGTGGAGCTTCATGCGTTTAGAGGCGGCATAGCCGCACTCGATGAGGCGCGGCCTGCTGTTCACGTCCACCAGGCACTTGTTGTCGTCGTCATCAATCGTTGGACTGAGGAGCCCGATGTGGAGCTGCTGAGCACTGGTGTAGTACACATTCTGCAAGAAACACCACATCCTGCTACAAACACACTGCCAAGTGCTGCACTGGAGGCTGAGGCTGCTGTGGTTGACATTTTGATAATGGTCCCTACAGAGCTGCATATGACCAAATAGCAATAAACTATGCAGCAAATGAGGATTGCTCTCGGGTTGTCTTTGGGCATGAAAGAGACATTTATATTGACTAAATATGCATATTTATACAGTTATCCTGAATGAATGGAGGAGAAGACAAAATGATGCAAAAATGAAGCAATGCATTGTTAGTTCAGTAATGGTGAGAGACCCTGAATATTGGTGCCCCAAACTGGCTCATATTTAGCTGAGAAAAACTGCCAATAATTTGTCAGGAATTTGGCAGAAGAAGAATTTTCTGTATTCAAAGAGGGAAAAAAGGCTTTGCAGTTAGAGCAGGACAGGGGGAAGAGAGAGGGAATCTGTGGACTGTATTTACAGACAGACAGAGCGGTGCTCAGCGTGACGGTGGCTTTAGGATGGTGTAGCGCACACGCAGTGACAAACTAGAGGTCGGGGAAAAACATGGATGTACTTAATTTTGATCACATGAAATTGCTAATTCGTGCATTTAGAAAGTAAACTGAATTTCCTCCAGTGGTGCAATTAATTTCTAGATACACAACATCTCGATGGCTTTTATTACTAATTTACATACAATTAGTTCATTATCTTAACCCTTGTGTTGCCTTAGGGTCATTTTGACCCGAATCAATATTACACCCTCCCCCCGCCTTTGGGTCATTTTGACCCGATTCAATGTTTCACCCTCCTGTTACCTTTATATTTACTAACACATTTTACCCTTTGGGTTCAATTTGACGCCAGCAATTAAAACCTCCAGAAAATTATTAGAATTAATATTGTTTTCCAAGTTTAAGTGTGAGGCACTTTATGTTTGTTTGTTGACTACCGAAAGAACACCGACATTAAACATTGAATGGGGTCAAATTAATCCTAAAGCGGGGGGAGGGTGTAATATTGATTCGGGTCAAAATGACCCTAAGGCAACACAAGGGTTAAGAGAACAAATTCATATAAATTGTATTAATGATAGGATACATAAATTGGTATGCAGAATTTAAATGATAAAGAGGCGTAAGAAGAGTACAAATGAGTTAGATTTATAATACGATTAAACAGGGACTTTTTCAGGAGAAGTCTAAACATTTCATAAGCTCGTCTCTGACCCAGCACCTTGCTTAGCTGTCAAAGCAAGAATATGTTTTTTTATTAAAATAAAAATACAATCGGCGTCAGGCCTGCGTGTTCTTCTGCTTGTTTACTTTCACTCTTTTCCTTCTCTAAGTCTGATCTCATATCGCCCAAACAGCATCCTGCCTCGTTCCCACCAGACGTTAAACGGTCTGACGAGAGTGAATCTTTTATTTGTGCTTCTCATTTTGGGAGCAGCGCAGACCGCCGGGCCGTGAGTGGCTGTGCTTTCTATTGTTGCTGTGCACAAGTCGGTATATTTTATTACTGCTTGAGCTGAAGTGCTGTACTGTATGTTTGCTGACAACATGCTCTTGTAAAGTCAGTCAAGGGTTGGATTGTAAGCTTTGGAATACGCTTTCCTTTCATGTGTCGCTGTGCAATTTCCTTTCAGCACGTTGATGTACTGCATTTACAGCAACACCTCGGATACACTGATACAACTCTCCCAAAAGCAACGCAGCGACATTATGAATGACTACAGCAAACATTTGCTGAGTATATGTGTCATTTTAGAGGCAATCCAGGGTTTTATTCCTCTCCGTGATGGAACACTTATACATAAAAATAGAGCAGACTAGATTTGTCTTGCAGAGGAGATCCCTAATCTCATTAGGAACGCTGGTGCTACTCCAATCTATTGTTTGAAATGCTTGGATTTATGAGAGATTTATAGCATACAACGGATATATAATTAGCCATTTTTAAAGTTATCTAGGTCTCCGAAAGAATTGTAGAAGTTCAGTTTTTAAAGAAAAAAGTGTTTCTGAGATTCTACAAAATTCATTTGAAATAAGAGGAATAATGTAAGATCAAGTTTACCGGTGTTATGGCAAGGTCAAATAATCTCTGAAAACAATCTTCTCAGACATAATGGGATGGAGGAATCGATTGCAGCTGGAAGACGCTGGAGAAAGTAAATGATAATCAAGCCTTGCTAACATTTGTAGACACTTACTGCCTATTATTTGGGCTGGATTATGTTTTGACAGAGATACGTTTTTCGAGACATTGATTGATGAAAAACAGGAGCAAGCGGTTGAAATGATCCTGAAGTCTAACAGACGGCATGGCAAATGTTCAGGGACAATCTAACTTATTACAAAATAAAAAAAACAGGATTTCAGATTGCGTTTTGTCGATAACGTGGCATTTTACCCTGAGTTTACTCAGTTAGGACATGTCAGCCCTAAATGGAGGTGTATGAAAAATGAGTTTAATATGTACTTAAAAACACATCCAACAAGCATAACCTTAAGGAATGGCTTGATGACAATCAGGTGTGCAATCATTGATGGTCTGTCTGCCCTGCATGCTTGTTTCGCCTATATGTGCATTTGTTTTTTATGTGTACATTGTACTGTAGCTGGGTTTGTTCTGCCTGACACATGCTGCAACCCTTTATGTCTGCTCTGGTCTATTGTTGTACCCTTTCTTTTTGCTGTGTTTTGTTTTTTGTCAATACGTTGTTGTCCGTTTGTCTTTGTTTGAATCATTTGATTTTGTTATTTTAGGCTGCCTTCAAAACATCTGGCCGGGGACAGCAGATGGAAATTAGCCTCTCCGGCTAACTCTAGCTCACTTACAGTCCAACTGTTGATGGGTGTGCATTGTCACTGCGAAATAAATGAATAAATAAATAATAAAAGATTGTGTTTCTGTAAAGGGCAAAATAGAAAACCTGATCCCGTCTTATGAGGTAAAGCTACTGAGTTTGATGCAATCTGAAAGCGTCTTCGAAATGAAAACCAGTTTTGTAGAGTAAAAAAATCCCCAGATAGAAATAAAATATCGAGGTGGGGTATTAAATCTTTGTGCTGCACGCTGCATAACACAGTGGTGTGGAGACAGAGGGCTCTAACCTGAGGTGTCATCCCGTGACAGAGATAGAGGATGGGGACATTGTCATTGTCGGGCCCCTGGTCCAGACACAGATCATTCTTCACAGAGTTTTTCAGCTGGAAGAAAAGGAAAATCAGATGAAGTCACAAGTAGAGATAAATACACACATTATATAAATTGTCTGGGTGAAAAATTAATGATGTGACAGTGTTTGCGAGCATAAACTAATCCAGACGTTATCATAATGAGGTCAGTATTGCCACTATGAATAATGCTTTCTAACGTTGAGAATGAACAAGTGAGAGCTTCAATTTAAGTCCATCGCAATTCAAACATTTTCAAAAAAAATTCTCCGGCAGACTTAATTCAAACATGAGGAGGACTGCGTTCCAATGAGACATTTTGGATGTGTTGATGGCCCTGAAAACCTTTCCCTTTCAATCAGCTTCTTGCTGGAGAGTCCGACGTGAACACACCGTTTTCAACAAAATGTGTGACATTTTTAGATATGTTACAGGATAAACAAACCAAAACAATCCTGACAACGCAGATTAGCTGAGTTTTTTTATTCTTGAACTCTGACTAAATAATAGCGTAAGATGTTTTCCTTTTCTATTCGTGCTACTTTATTTATTCATGAATATATAATGTTACAAAATGTACGAAAAAAGTTGAGCCGGCAATTTTTTCACGGATTTTGAGACTTCACTTTTGATTAGTTAATCATCCATGAATTCTAAGAGATTTGGGTTTATACTGTATCCTGTGTTTTGGTTCGTGAGGTTTAAAGAATTCAGAATTTGCTGCTTTGAATATAAAAGTTTATGTGAGGATGCGCTGTGCCAACGGCTGCTTGTTTCAGCAGTGGCGTTTTGCTTTTATTTTATTGTCTTTTTTTTTGCACTTTTCCTCTCTTTTCTTCTTCTTTTCTTTCACGTTTGTCTTAGTTACGGTCGGACACTGGACCATAACTACTTTTGGCTTTTGTTCACTTTGTCGTGAGTATCGGTGAGCCGCAGCATAACAATGACTGGGACCGTCGTCTACTCGCGCGCTCAGCTGATCGCGCTGTGCAGGCCGAAGCTTCTGCCTGGAGAAAGACCTGTGATCCCGCTGGAGCTACGGAGAAGGGCTCGCGGCTGCCGAGCGGGTGTCAAGCGGAGGGCTAAAACGAGGAGATACAAACCCTCGGTACCGTCGATCATAACGGGGAACGTGAGGTCTTTGGCGAATAAGACGGATGAGCTCGGCGCGCTGGTAATGTCCGAGAGGATCTTCCGTGAGGTGTTTCACTGAGACGTGGCTGCACGCGGACTATCCGGATCACAGCGCGTCTTTGCCCGGCTTCAGGACTGTTCGGGCTGACAGAGACGCTACACAGAGCGGTAAGAAGAGGGGGGGCGGGATCGCTGTTTATGTGAATGAACGGTGGTGCCACCCGGACCATGTGTGCGTGAAGGAGCGCTTCTGTGGCCCGAACATTGAACTGTTGGCCGTGGGGATGCGCCCGTACTATTTGCCGAGAGAGTTCACGTCCGCCATTTTGGTTGTCGGCCATCAGCTGACGCTGAGGAAGCTGTGGACACCATCCACTCCACTGTGTCTGCTCTGCTGAATCATCAGCCTGGAGCATTCATGGCTATCACTGGTGACTTTAACCACACCACACTGGATAAAGCTCTGCCAACCTTCCATCAATACATAGACTGCCCAACTAGGAACAATAAAAGGTATGTTCCTCTGGTGAAGAGGCTGCGGTGACCACCAGGACTGTGAGGAGGTGGTCTCTGGAGCTAACGACGCCTACAGGACTGCTTCAGTCAACTGGGGGGATGTGTTGTGGACCGCACGGGAGGACATCAACAGTATGACCGACTGCATCACGGAATACATCAAGTTCTGTGAACACACCACCATCCAACAACAAGCCCTGGATCACCAGGGACCTGGCGCTTCTTAACATGAAGAAAGCTGCTTTCAGGTCTGGAGACAGGGATGAGCTGAGGAAAGCCCAGCGCAACCTGAAGGTGAAGCTCAGGGAGGCAAGGACAGGCCAAACTCCAGCTGAACAACAGGAGGTGTGGTCTGGCATGAAGCAGATAACTGGCTTCAAGGTGGGAGGAGAAGCCAGGGGGCTCCTGAGAGGGCCAACGAGCTCAACTGTTTTTTCAATAGGATCAGTTCACAGCCCTCCTCCACACATCACACCTCCCAAACACCTCCCCCTCTGTCCCCCTGCTGAGCTGCACATCCCCCGCGCCCTCAATAACAATGGGCTCCTCCCCTCCTCTCTCTGTGACGACTGACCAGGTGAGAAGACAGCTGGCTGAAGGTCCTGATGGCATCAGCCCCAGGGTCCTAAAGACCTGCGCCACCCAGCTGTCTGGTGTCCTGCAGCGCCTCTTCAACCTCAGCCTGAGGCTGGGGTCCCTGTCCCAAAGAAGTCAGCACCATCTGGCCTCAACGCCTCACCTCCCATGTGATGAAGGTGCTGGAGACCCTCTGCAATTTGCTTACCAGCCTCATGTGGGAGTGGACGACGCCATCATCTACCTGCTGCAGTCACCTGGATGGAACCGATGTCTCTGTGAGAGTCACTTTTGACTTCTCCAGTGCATTTAACACCATCCAGCCACTGCTGCTGAGTGAAAGAAGCGGTGGGTGTGTGTGACGCGTCCACCATCTCCTGGATCACTGACTACCTCACAGGCAGACCACAGTTTGTCAGAATGTGATGTTGGAGCCCCACAGGAACTGTTCTGTCTCCTTCCTCTTCACCCTGTACACCAGTGACTTCCAGTACAACACGGAGTCATGCCATCTGCAGAAGTACTCTGATGATTCTGCAGTGGTGGTATTAGGATGGACGGGAGGAGGAGTACAGGGCAGTGGTTGAGAACCACCCGGCTGAGCGTGGCCAAGACCAGAGAGATGGTGGTGGACTTCAGGAGGCGACAGCTCCTACACCTCTGAGTGTCCTGGGAGGACATGGTGGAGGACAAGTACCTGGCGTCCTCCATCGACAGCCGACTGAACTGGAAGGCCAACATCAACGCTGTGTACAAGAAGGGATCCTTCAACGTGTGCAGCAAGATGCTGGAGTTATTCTACCAGTCGGTTGTCGCCAGTGCTGCACTTCGCCATTGTCTGCTGGAGGAAGCATCGAGCCGGTGACACCAGCCGTCTTAACAAACTGGTTAGGAAGGCTGGCTCCATCATCGGCTGCCAGCTGGAGCACCTGGAACAGGTGGTGGAGAGAGGTCGTTGAAGAAACTGGTGTCCATATTGGACAACACCACCCTCTCCACCACCTCTACTTTCTCCAGACGTCTCCTCACGCTCCGCTGCCACAAGGAGAGATACAGGAGAACATTCCTGCCGACGGCTATGAGGCTCTACAACAGTTCACCTCTTGCCAGATCACCCTAACCCTTCTTATATTTTGTGTTTTGTTTTTTTATTCTTGTGTGTTGCTGCTACTGACTCGACAAATTTCCCCTTGGGGATTAATAAAGTATATATCTATCTATCTATCTATCTATCTATGATCATCTTTTTCACCCATTGATAGCTCATGATCCATTGTTAAGAATACTTAGATTATCTTGAAATAATATCTGAAATATTATGTATTTTGTATTCATGGTCATCTACATTTTTGTTACAAGTTAATGCAGTATTTGTTGTTAATAAATAGGATAAATGTTTTGTGAGGTGATTAAAACATTGTGTACTAGACTATGAATAATGGTAACAGACACTTCCCGTGTGGTGTCCAGTTCACAGATAAAATGATATTGCCAAAACACAGTGAGAGTGAGGGAGCAGCATCTAGAACCTGCTCTATTCAACTCTGCAGTTCATTATTTTCTCTACAGGGGAAACTATTACCCAAACATTAAGCGCTGCCTGCCGCAGTGCACGCTGTTGATATGAAAATGTATCTACGCGGTTTAGTGAGTTTGGACAGGTGTTTAAAAAACAAAAAGCGAACGACAAAATGATCATCGAACCAGCATCAGCCTGGTATGTCCTCAGATATTCACTTAAAGAGAATATAAATATTAAAAGGCTATCCAGAGAAGATCTAAAATAATCTAAAACATGAATCATACACTGAATCCTCTTAAATTAATTTCTGCTTCATAAAAATGCAGATCAGAAGCAATATGCTTGATGAACATGAGTCAGACCTTGAGACCCAGAGGGTTATTCATGTGCATTATGACAAAGGTCTGACTGATCGTGAGATACAAACTGCTCCACAGGGAGCTCCATGGATAGTGGATTTGCGTGGGGAGTGAATGAGGTAAAGATGTGAGATCAGAAGAACACAGCTATGGGACCATTCAGCTCCCCATTGGCTCAGGAGATGTCTACTTCTCTTTGCTAATCAGGACATACACAGGAAGCTCAGCTCTACCAGTGGAAATATAGTATATATGCAACAGTGACACCTGTGGGGACATCAGCTTAAAGCAGAATGGCATTGAGAGTGTCTTTAGCTTCTGTAATGCGTTGTGTGTCTGAATGAGACGTAATATCCTTCATATTTGATTGTACTGCATGGCTCAGTAAATATGGAGCCATACAGAACTGTAGAGGAAAGTTGGCCTCCACCTGCAGCTCCCTTCACCCACTTGTGTTAGATCAGGAGGAAGAAGAGAGAGTTATGAATAAATTAGACCTCAAAACATTCTTCGGAAATGTCAAAGATTTTGCAAAAATCATAAATAAATGTATTCATGCAAGAGGCTTGGCATGTAACAACTCTTCAAACCACTATGACTGACTAGCCCATCAAATGCACGTCGCAAATATAGAATAACGAGGTCAAATTACTTGAGGAAATGAATGTAATGAGGCCGGCCTACTTCCTCACTGTCCCCATGCACCATTTGTCAGTTTGTGATAAAAGAAAAATCATCCATACAACAGAAAGTGGTGCCATAATACTCTGTGTGTCACTGTGTATTAGGGTTCACCACACTGATGCGCGGCGGGAGGACAGTGGATATAAAGCAAATAGCAATGGGTGAATAGAAACACTGCCAACCCCATTTTTTCTGGTTTCCATCACTAATAAAATTCAGCTTCAAAGCCCTCAAGTGGAAAATACTACATCTATATTTAAATGAATCCATATGTGTCTGTTTTCATTGCAGTAATCTAACATAAATTCCTCTGTAACTTCTGAATCGAGAAGGAAGGAGTGAACGTTACTGCAGCAAACCTCCTCTTTGTGCTCCTGACAGCAGCCATCCGGATCCCAACACAAGGGATTAAAAACTATTCGCTCAGGCACGGTTTAGACTTGTTTTTGCTTTTGCAGACGCTGAATTGCATTTGGGATTAAAAGGCAGGCGGCTTACTACTCCATATGCGATGGTGTCACTGTACATCCTCATCTCAGGGTAGATGTTGACCAGGTACCATCGGAACGTTTTACACTGCAGCCTCTTCCTCAGAGCCTTCCTCTCAGAGATATCACCAATATCAATGCCCGGGTCCTGGTTCAGGTAGAGACACACACACACACACACACACACACACACACACACACACACACACACAGACAGAGAGAGAGAGAGAGAAGCACATAAAGCATACAATTGATTACCTGTATCTAGTAGAGAAACAGTAAATGGGCCATTGAAGATCTTGTGTAGCCATTTGTTGTGGATTTGAATAGCGTCTGTAGGGTTTCGACTTTTTCCATTTCTGACTCGAAAAACAGCTGCTAAACTATTTCAGCTGCCGAATGTTGCACTTTTAACTTTGATGACTATCTTTACTGGTTATACTTCAGATCAAGATTGGACATAGAAAAAAACATCCATATACCTGTTCACAACAGCTTTTAATGTGTGATTGTGTGCTCTAAGTTCCTATTGCTTTTATCTATTTGTTTTTATTGTAATTGTAGTTCTTTTTTATTGTATAGCTTCTAGGATGTTTTAATTATGTGATGTAAAGTGTCTTTGAGTACTTCGAAAAGTGATCTAAAAATGTAATGCATTATTATTATGATTATTATAAAATCTTATAGCACAACTGTCTGAGCCCCAAATGTACAAAGATAAAAGACAAAAAAGAGAACAATTTCTGATTTGTGTACCAGACCTTGGTTTCACCATCTCACAAGCCCTCATATGTATCTTGTGACCCTTTGGAGGGGCCTGACCTCTGGCTCAGAATCTACCCATAGAAACAGAATAAGAGTATCTCCATTTCCATCGGCATGGCAGGATGTTCACACTGCGGGCTGGCTTCTCTAAAAGCCTGACCAGCAAGTCACGGACTCCCTGAGGACCATAAATGCAGTGGGGTAGTGTGAAGCATGGAGAGGAATTGGTAACACACCAGGATGCACAGGTGTTGAGAGGATGATCAGCATAACAACTGATGACAATCGCCATTTTGTTTTGAACTAGTCAGATGACCAGGGCAAGCAGTTCAATGTCCTTTCTACTCTCATTCTTTTTCTATATAAATATGTAAAAGTGGCAACTGTAAAATACTTCTTACATCTTGATGCACCAAGGTACTCTACTAACATCATACATAATATACAGATCTGTCAGAGGGGCACATTTAAAGCAGGATGAGTAAGAGTGCTTTGCTACTTCAAGTACATTTAGCTCCTAATGTATTTCTACTTAAGTAGAAAATGCAATGCAGACTTTTTAAAGTGGTTACTTTGACCTAAGTTAAGGATCTGAGTACTTCTTTCAGCATCCGCCCCATGTTGCCCCCTCCAACGCTGTATCATCATTAACATCACTGATGCCTCTTTAGGAACTCAAAAGCTAAAGTGGGGGCAAATGTTGCTAAATTTGGCTTTCTAGTACTCAAAAACAAAATGGACTTCATATGAGCACAGTGTTGATTTATAAAACAAGACTGACAATTTAGCGGTGGCTAGCAAGGGGCTAACGCTGGGGCTTAATGTCCTGCATCTTAGTACAGACTTTATTTAAATGCCTCATTATTGACTGAATGAATTGCCTGTGGATGTTCATCTATTCATAACGTGGATTTACATATTCAAACAGATTATGCAGGAGAAGAAAAAAAGCTTCAGTGAGCAAACATTTGACTTTGCCTTTGAGGGATTCTTTTTTAACGTAAGACGAAATAGTACGGTACACAATATTCTAATTCGCTGAATCCAGTTCAATCCAGTTTAAGATAAAATGAAAAACAGTCTTACAAAACACAGATATATAACAATAATAAAGCCGTAAAGACACAAGGCAGCGGGCAGTATATGTGTTTTATGTCAGTTAGACTGTTAGACACGCAAACTGTGAGACACTTTGTACTTATTCGACATCTCAAATAGCACAACATCTTTAAATAAAGAGATTTAAAAAGGATGAAGTGAGTGTTAAAAAATTACATAATTTAAAATAATTTTATATGCACATAATTTCTCTCTCTGTATTTATAGTTGCAGCTCCTTTAATTCATCTTTTAAAATGACTATTGGCGTCACTTGTATCTAATTTTCTAACTGCTAATGTCTCCATTTAGAACATTTTATTGAATCACATTACATATTTATTTATTCTGTGGCACGTATTTAATTCAGGCCATTCTGTAACTAACATGAAATAATTTCATTTGAGCCTTCTGGAGGTGTCAGGGCCTGATTCAACGCAACATCTGTGATGGCAGGAGATCAGCTGATAACAGACGACTCCAACCCCCTGACATTTAGATAAGGTGGCAGCGGCATGGAGCTGCCTGCTGGTGCCATATATTTATCATCTGTATTCATATTTGTGGGTTTGTGCATCAATTTTTAACATCTGATTTGGACTTCTGTGGGAATGCTACCTTTGGATAATGATGCAAAAGGCAGAAAAAACAAATCCTGTGTCTAGGTGACATCAAAAAAATTACTCTGCCTTCTGTCAATTAAGCCAGCAGCCAGTTTATGGCTGACACCTGACATTTGAAAAATAGGGCATATGTACATGAGGATTGTGTCGAAGAGTACGTGCAGTTCAGCACGATTTCACTTCAGCTGACAATAAAACTGCGAAGGTAAAAGGACATTATGATGAGGACAGCTAAAGATGTAATTTCAGGGTACACGTTCCTCTTCAGTTTCACAGATTAAGTCGTTTGGATTCAGTGTTAGATATTTGTCAAAAATCACACTTTTTTAATGGAACAGAATGATTTAATGTAATGAACAGATTTTTACCCAGATGTTATGTCCCTGCACATTCAAATACATCCTACTCTCATAAGACCATGCAGTAAAAACAAGGTCCTTTAGTAGCAGCCACAGCTCAGAATTCATTAATACAGTTCAGATAAACTGAGGTAATCTGTTCGTGGTCTAGGACACGTGCCACTTTACGTAAACGGCTCTCTCTCCATTCAGTCAGCATATCTACTGTCACCCATCTCGTCAAGGCCAAAACAATTAAAAAATTAAACTGCCAAGTTATTTTACTGCAACTGCTACTCTGTTTCTCTGTATTATTAAAACTGTTATCAGAATTTCACAGGTTCGCAAAGAAACAACAATACACAAATACAGTCACATATTTCTAGTAAATAAAAACTACGATGACACCTTTGTATTGTACAAAGGAACTCACCAAATGTTATATGGTCAGTGAAAGAAAAACAACATGATTAACTCACCTCCATGGGAATATTCCACGCCATGTAGACGTGGCTTTTAAACTCATCCATCCACACTTCTGCAACTCTGAGGGCGTTTCGTCGCACGTGAGACGTCAGATCCTCCGTGTAGGGTTTATGGGCACGCTCTATGTGGCCGATGCGAGCACAAGGCAGTACCTCGACACTGCCGCCACACTGCCACACCTGGTTTTAAACATTACAAATACAAATATCAGAGAATATGGGAATACAAAAAATGTCATAACACGGACGCGCACGCACGCAACGCACGCACGCAGCCTATACGACTTGACACCAAAGGCTGCACAGATGTTGCTGCGAAATACTGATGCACCAGATGTTCATGCTTGCTGGAAGTTAGCAGCACTGAAATAATGTTTGAAGAAGTTTACTTTCATAAGAAAGATGTTTCAGACAAGCCAATTTCCCATGTTGCTCTAAAAAAAACAAGTTTACTTACTCAAATAGTTTTTTCTTTGTTGAGCTATGAACCCTCATTCTTTTTTATTGTTCTATTCTCAGTCAAAATATTGATTTGTATTATTTTTAATACACCTATCTTGTTCTGATTCCACTGTCATACTTAAAAACAGATTGAGGTTTGAGAGCATTTAAGAGTGTAGTGGGTTTTGATGGCATCACCTTTAGGGTGCCTAAAGCACCTTTAGGCCGTTCATCTTCACGTCTGCAGCCGACTGTACCCTTGAGTGTGAGGAGGGAGTCCCTGTGGTGGGAAGCGTTAATGTCCCAGTGCCCAGCGAGAGCAGCCCGAGTCCTTGATGACTAAAAGCCAGTGGCACTAACATCTCATATAACAAAAACCTCTGGGAGGCTTTAAACCCTGGTGCAGGGATCTCAGCAAGCTTTTCCAAAATGTGAAAATCTATCCAACAAATAGTGGCAATAAAAGATTCTCATGACGACTCGATGGAAATTTAATAAAGATATTTCGAGTGCATGCAATGAAACTTGCCATTTTTTTGCAGCATGTGTTATGTTCTCAGATCGTTCAAATATTTGTACACTGGATGCAACGAAAATAAAGAAAAAGATGCAGTTTTTTCCTTGTTTTAATTTTTTACAAAAACGTTTCCATATTTCCACCATACTTTTCAAATCAACATGTAATCAAGCATTACATGTGTTGATTATGGTTTTTAATGAAATTATTTAATGTATTCTTCAACAGCCCTAATTGTATTCTTTAACAGCCCTAACCTCATATCAGTTATAATTTCGGCATCTTTTGATCAACATGTAAAAGGATGTGAATTTCTGAGTTACAAAAACTTTGAAGAGAACTATTTTAGAATCAAAGCTTGAAGGGAAATTAATTAGGAAATTGATTTAGTTGCACAATACTGCTGACTATTATCCTAAGAATTTGAATGATATTGCAAAGCATTTCAAAGATTCAGCAGAAGCAATGAAGATGGGCTACTCTGTTTACATGCTCTCGTGTCACGACCAGAGTCTGTGGAGGATCCTCAGAAACCACGTGACTGTACTGTACGTTAGTCCAGGTAGGGGCAGACCGGGGGAACAAAGCGCGACTGTAGGACCGGCCCACTCAATACCCGGTGCGCTGCCTACTCAATGCACGACGCAAGTGTTGAGTTGGCTAGAGATTTACATTTAATAACACCTAAAACAAAGCTAGACTGATGGAAGACAATGAGTTACGAAGATGGAAAGCAAGAGTGTAAATACAGATCGCGAGGAGTAGTATGAAGGTCAGTCAGTGGTTATTGACTCGGTATAATGCTCCCGACTATTTGTGGTTTATTCGCGTAGGAGAAGGGGCGTGGCTTATCTCCATGGAAACAGTTATCATTTCCACCAAGAAATAACCACTATTTATGCTTTATAGTTGTTGTGGAAATCCCACAACATCAAACGCCCTCCTGTTGTCAAATTCAAAAAGTGCTTTTCATTTTCTTTTGCAACGATAAACCCTGACCGCGCTGGAGGTCCCACATTTAGAATACACAGCTGGTAATTAGCTAAGCCTTATGTACATAATGATGCAACACACTGTGCATTTATATATACACACACAAACACACACACACATACACACAAACAGACGTATAATTAATTTCCCTAATTTTATGATTGACAAATAAGTGAGTTTGTCATTTCAGTATGGGTATTTCAATTTAATATAAACTGGTTAGTTGTGGCAGCTGCAGTGGTGTCCTGTCCTGGCGTCACACTGAAACTCCAGATTACTGACAGATGATATTTTTGTTTGTGTGCCGTTTCCAAAAGATAAGATAAGATAATCCCTTATTGGTCCTGCAGTTGGGAAATATACAGGATTATAGCAGCAAAGAGGTAAAGTGCACACAAGACATAGTAAGGTCAAATATAAACAATAGGCAGTAAATAATACAGTAACTAATCTATGGTAACTGAATAATATATACAACAATATATACATATAGCTGTATGGAATAAATATGGCTATTTCCGCAGTGTATTGATATTAATATTGCACAGGTTGGAGTGAATGAAGTGATTGAAGAGTTTTTAGGTGTTTAGTGGTTTATTGGGAGCTCAGCTGGCTGTGCAGCCTGACAGCAGCAGGAAGGAAGGACTTGTGGTTCCTCTCCTTCACACACCGGGCATGAAGCAGCCGCTGGCTGAAGGAGCTGCACACCGGCCATGCTAACATACGGCTCAGCACACTGATCCAACCAGAACATTGTTGGTGACAAACCCTGGTTGCAACGGTAGTTGATGCTGAAGTCTTTATTCAACTAATTAGTCAATGAACAGAATACTAACCACCAACATATTGTGCGTTTAAGCTTCTGTTGTTTTGCTCTGTGAGATATTGAAGTCTTGACCAAAGTGGTGAACCAGCTCCGAACCCGACTGAACACATGACTTGGAAGATTTCTTCAAGCTGAAAACAATTGTGCCATCACTTTCGAAAAGCCACAGTCAATTACAGCTTGTACGCAACATTGGCCCCCCAAAAATAATTATGCCTTCATTCTTTAGTGTCAATTTTCCTTTCAGACAATGAAACAAACGCCTCAGAATTTTAGCCTGCATTTTACCACTAATCGTCTGCTGCCTATTTTCCAAAAATAATCACAAGCAATGGGTCATTACTGTCACCATACAGCAGAAGTCTTCCATTACTACGGAGGGCTAGACCGTTATTCCATTAAAAATGTTACAATACAGCGGGACATTCCTAATATTGCACTCCACCATCTAATTTGCATGCATGACTCACACCATTTCTTAGTGTGCTGCTGAAGCGGAAACTGCAACAAAGACAGAAAGACACTTTACGGTGGCACCATCTCAGATGAGACATTTCACCTTCACTCTTTCAAAAAGTTGTAAGATAAATAGCAACTAAAAAAGATTCCGAGTCGTATTATACTACGCCCACTTCTATACAAAAAACCCCAATCACCACTCCACCACTTTTGGTCTATATTAAAAGTCAGGTCCTCACTCCACCCCTCCCTCACTCCACTGCGACGGAACAATCTCAGCCAGGACAGCACAACCACTCCCTTCCCTCGTGAACTTAAAAGCTCATCTCCTCAAGAAATGCCTCACGTCCCCTGCTCCCACTTGTACCGCACCCCTTTTCGTTCCACATCCTCCTGCAAATATGCTTCTGTCTGAATCTGATCTGTTATGCCTCTAATTTATTTTTCTGGCAGAAAAGGTCTCACATTTCAGCAGTGTTTGCTCAGATCTATTATCAGGGCACCATCAGCCTAAGCTATTTTATTTTACTGCTGCACTCATCATAATTTGCTTTGGATAAAAGCAAGAGCTAAATACCTTTTATGTTAAAGTAATGCAAGTGGAAGTGCTTTACAAATTCTTCTGTCTACAATTGTGCCAGTTACCAAGCAGGGCGTCTACTGGCTTAAAGTGGATTTTGATGGGAGTTCGCAACATCTTTGAGGACATGAAGCATAGTAATGATGCTGTTTTATGGTGCAGTAATATTTGAATTTGAATTACTAAAAGTACAATCTCCAGCTTAATGGTTAGATTTGTAATCTATGTACTCATTTTATCAACTTTTTGCAACCTCGTTTGTGTATGGTTTGCTGCTTTAAGTCCACGCCAAATCTATCTTTAGACTGACAAACGTTCACCCCCTGCAGGTTTGAAAGGCAGCTGTAACATGTTGTTGTTTTCCTCACTAGCAGCTTTAAGTCGTGTCAGTTACAATGGATTCCAACATTTTCACAGCCAAGAAAAGGATCAAGGCATACATCAAATGTTTCAAACCACATGTCACCAGTATTATACTGAGTAAACACAAAGCTCCTTCCAACAGGAGCAGTGCATTCTCACATTTTACACTAATATGAGCCGACCCAATTGTCCCTATGCTCGACTATTATGGAGAGACTATTGTCCTATAATAACTTAGCAACTGTTACTAGGTACAGCAAGTGTGTGAAGCTCCGGGATTCTCCACATGCTGAAGCTGGCTGGGGAGTGTAGCCTATTGAATTGTTACCCCCTTATAATCAATATTAAAATACAACATTATTACTCTGGTTTATATTTGACCATTTACCTTCTTACAGAAATAAAAAAAAGGGATTTACCACAATGTTGTCTAATTATAATCTGCTTTCTACAATAAATGCTCTTATTATTAATTTGTTACTACTGAGTGCTACTTTCACAAATGCATTCCAAGAATTATATGGCCCCAATATACAGTAAAATCAATAGCAAGAGAGGTATAGCATATATTAGTTTCCAGTCCTTCTCTGGGAGATATTTTGTCTGAAGGCTGGTGAACAAACTCTAAACTAGATGATTAAAAAAAAGAGGATATGGCCTTGTATCAAGCTGAATGTGGGGATATGATGAGGTAGGGGGCTTTTTAATTGTAAATACTTTGCCCCCTTTATCAAATTTGACTCACATTTGAATACCACTAGATGTAAGGATATGATAGAAGCACCATCGTTCTTTCTTTCTATCTTTTTTTCTTAGCAGGGTACCACAATGAAAAGGACAAAGAAGAGGTTCAGTTTTTCTGACAGTCTACACAGGCACGTGTACAGATAGAGCCCTAGTGGTGCTCAAGCACCAGCCCCTTTGCCCTGGATGAGTAAAGTGCCCTTTTTGCTGGAGACACTTTTTTTCATTCATCAGTATTTAAGAATAAAAATGACTCTCTGTCATCAAGTCCCCCCAAATGTGTTTTAATATCTGTCGGGGCATTTATTTGAGTTTGTGTGAGAATTTCGCCCGACCTGCTCTGCAGAGCTCACGAGCCCCCCCCACCCCTCTCCCCGCCGCGCCCCTCCCTCCTCCACTTCCTCCTCCGCGCAGTGCTCCTCGCGCCACCAAGCGGCTGCACCTCCTTCTCCTCTGACCCGCAGCACCAGACAAACAGGTCATGACGGTGTTTGTCCCCTGACGTTGTTTTGTGATAAATCAACCACAACATTAGCGCTGCTGAAAACATGATGTCACAACTGGTCCGACGTTTCCTAAAAAAATAAACAAACAAAAACTCACGAAATCCGTGATTTCAAAGCCTCGTCCAGCTGTTTACTGACGTTAGTTATGTTTAGAGAATAGAGAGAGAGAGAGAGAGAAGAGAGAGAGGGAGAGAGAGAGAGAGAGAGAGAGAAAAGAGAGAGAGAGAGAAAAGAGAGAGAGAGAGAGAAAGATAGAGAGAGAGAGAGAGAGAGAGAGAGAGAGAGAGAGAGAGAGAGAGAGAGAGAGAAGAGAGAGAGAGAGAGAGAGAGAGAGGAGAGAGAGAAAAGAGAGAAGAGAGAGAGAGAGAGTTCTTATTCCGTTCTATTTAACGGGCTCGTCTAGGATTTGCGTGGCCAGACTGAAAAAAAAATCATAAGGCCTCTCTGGTATTGTTCAGAGGGCCGGGCCAAATGTGGAGGCGGGCCGTATCCGGCCCGCGAGCCTTAGTTTGAGGACCACTGCTCTTGGCTGTTGATGTCTATCAAGATCGCTCATTTTGAAAATGACGTAAGAGGGCGATACGGATCCGTATCAGACCAGGAGGAGGGCGATACGTGGCCATTAGCCAATCAGAACGCTTGTACTGTTGTTGCTATATAATAATTCCTCTTTATTCATAAAGAGAATGTAAGCTAGCGGTCTGATGCTGCCAGAGGAGATGCAGGTCGGGGACAGCTTCATCAGTGTATTGCTGCTTATGCTTCAACTCTGTCAGAATTATTTTTTTTGGCATTGAGTGCCCTTTTTTTGGGTTTGAGCACTTGCCCCCCAAAATGTCTGTGCACGTACCTGCTACTTAGTCTTTACATCTAAAACCAAGTCAGCATCTTCTGGATGAGACGGAGTAAAATAGAGATTAATTACAGAAATCTAATGAAACACGGCTGCCCAACTGGAGGATATGAATTTTATGAATACATGAGCAAAACCCCTTTTGATAGTTTCATATGAAACATGTGAAGCATTTGAAACATTACTTGTGTGGAAATTTGGGCTCATCTTGTTGACCATCATTTTTAAACATGAAGAGAAATGCAAAATAAGAAGAAAGAAAAATGTCTGCAGCCTCCTGACAGGATGAGCAGAACGTCAGGAACATTTCACACCATATATTCCTTTGATTTATGCTGCTTCAGGAATATTCATTTTTCATTTCATACCTGTCTGTGTATCTGGAGTGTATCTATTGGCATACACCTCCCCGCACCCCCTTTTCTGTACATCCAGAAACACCAAATGGCTTTAAAATAACCCTAATATTTCCATCTGCATTCATTTCACCTTTCCTCAGTATTTTTTGATGACAAAACCCTTCACATCAAAGCACAGACTTACTTATAAGGTAAAGCTGATCTTCCTCTTTTGCTGCCCAGAGCTCATTGAAGCAGTGCAGACAATCGCGTGGATACTATGTGTGTCTGCTGTCTGAAAAGGAGGAGTGCATTTCCCACCCTCGCCACAGAAGCAGTTACAGGCAATCATAACACAACTTGTTGAGGAAAAAAGACACAACATGTCTCTACTGCTGTCCTTCAACTTAGGATTCTGGTGATGTAACTTGACAACATCTTTATCCGAGTCATTTCCGATCATGTGCGGACAATTTTACATATTGATCTCATGTTTGAAATAAAACTTGTATCGGCAATCTGGTACAAGAAAACTACAATTGCAATAAATACAAGTTATTTAAATTGTCCAACTTTCAACTTTCTACACTGTTAATATCCTGCAAGACCACAATGTGCAACAGAGCACAACACCAGCAGACATATGAACTGTTTCTGTTCACATTACTCTTACTAACAGTTACATTTTACATGTTCGAAAACAATAATATCAATAACAAAAATGTTAAAGAAAAAAAATGGTTATAGCTACGCAAATATGAAGATTGGCTGCTGACAGTATTAAACTGAATATGACGGGTGTTGTACTCTTGGTTGGACAAAACAACAAAATGAAGTTGTCTTTGCGCTTTAGCATCTTGGGAAAGGCATTTTTCCCTATTTTCTGACATTTCATATAGGCTTCTATTAAAGAGAACAATCATCAGATAAAAGGAAAAATAAAGTGATGCTGATTGTTAATTTGACATGGGAAATGAAGCCAGGCTGACCATTTTGAGGTTAAATGTTCTACATGGCCATCCACCATCCTTTTTATTTTTGCTCGACCCTCACTTCACTCTGAACATTGTCCTTGACCATAAATCGCTAATGAAGAATACATGCATACAAATGTAATTTGTAGGTGACAGGGCAGCAGTAATCCATGCAGATATCCATGTGAAGAGTCATAGCCTTGAATTATTAATATACAATTTACCATCACATTCCATCTAACTAGAAATATGGAGTTTTCTAGAAGGGAAAAGATTCTAATGGATTTCTTGATTGAATGTTTTTGTAATCTAATTATCCAGGCACTGTAGTTTAAGCCTAACTAGCTTTATTATTTTTGTCTTCTTGTTTTTACATCATATATTTAGTTGTGTGTTTACCATCTATGAAAATAACAATAATCTCTTGGAGATTTAAATGTCGAAATTAGATTCATGATGACGAGTCCAAATCCATCCTGAAACGGGTGTGTTTTTTTCTCCAAGCAGAGAGTGAAGGCAGCACTACACTAGAGGCCTAAAAATACATCAGGGCAGGAAAGGGTGTCTAAAGAAGGGTCAACAGGGATCTCGCATCGACAGCTACTTTCTGAGAAGCAGGTCGAGTCAGTCGACTGAAGTTCAGCAGCAGGGCCAAAACCACAGTCTGCAGGACATCAACATCCCTGTCCCAGAAGAAGACGAACCTTGCACAGGAAACCAACCTGAACCCAGCCCAGCAAGACCTGCAGTGGAAAAGAAGATCCAGGAGGAAGGACTCCACCTGGGCTGTCGGATGAGTGATGACATCTAGGGAGTGAGCCCGGGACGCCGGATCTCACTGCTGAACCCTCTGGAGATGTCGTGGGTCAATCAGCGAAACATCGAAGAAGGAGGGCGCCCACTTGATAACCCATAGGATGCCATCAATCATTCGACCAGCCCACGGAGTCTCGAGTATGCAGAAAGGGATATTTACACCTTGTCCTACATAACAGATCATATTCAATACAAGGTATTCCACCTTTCAATAATGAATACAACAATGAATACACAAATCAATACGACACTACCAGCATACAATAGTGAGTTTGCACAAACAGCTCAATTTATGAGCCCGGCTTAGAAACCAAGTGTTCTCCTAACTCAGACACACATTCCCAATGCACTGCAAGGACAACTAAAACAAACAAGATGGGTATTCGGAATCTACAGTCTGCAACTCAACCGATTCGAGTTATATTTAGGACTAGGGAATCGGTTGAGTTGCAGTACTATAGGTGAGATTCCACATAACTGTTACTGAATGTAAAAACAAGTTTTCCATAAGCTTTTAAATTAGCATTGGCACCAAGTCAGGGGATACAGTCCTTGACAAAAAGCTTAAACAAAAGAGGACATTAAATGCTCATCTGTTGGACCCCACATTTAAGTGTGAGTGGTATGGACATGGTTCTATTTACATCCACAACTCTCCCTCCAGGTAGGCCAAACCAACTGTAGAGATTTATTGTTTAAGACTCTGGTCTTCTAGATCAGAAGATATCATGATTTACAGTGTCGAACACCCTTCGGAGATCCAAGATAACTCTGCCGCAATACTTTCTTGTGGCATACTTCTACTTTATTCTGAATGTTATCTGTTAGGTAGAGATGAGTATCAGTCGAATGAGATTTTCTGAAAGAATTGGAATTCATAATTTTCTTTTTGCAATGATAAATAACTGAATTTGTTTATGGGTTGTTCTTATTCTCTGTTATCTTCTCATTGGAGAATTCGGTCCTGGCTCACTTTATCATTCGATTCACCTACTTTCTAAGTGTTTTATATTCACAGAACAACTGCTCATCCTTATTTGGTGAAATAGTAATGTCTGGACTTCATGGCTTTTAAAGTATCAGAGTTAATCCAAGGTTGTATTCTAATTCTGGACCTCGAGTCTGAAATAAAAGTTTCATTCATTGATTGACTTAAGTGGGGAAAATATATCAATGGCTCCCAAAAACAATTATTAAAACATCCCAAAGCTTTATTCACCTCTGCATATTTAAAATCTGGAGACTAATCCATATCCCTTAACAATCTTGTACCTCACTGCTGTTGTATTTAAGAGATTTGACTTTGAGCTGTGAAAATTACAGACTTCTGAATCTTCAATGTGCAGAAAATAAAAGAACGACCACTGAGGTCACAATCAACAACCAAGCTTTTTGAAATTTTGGATCGGCCTGAAAGAAGAACTACATGAATGATGTGAACTGTGTATTCTGCCAATGTAAATCAAATAGATGGCAAACATTCCTTAGAGCTTTGCAAATAGAGGAGTCCTTTTTTGGGACCTTGCTGTTAAAGTCTCCAATCATAATCAACTCAGATTTAATGGTGCAAGATCTGAGATTGGAAGCATTTCGATTACTTCTCAACATGTTGCTGGCGGCTAATAGCTAACGGTGCTAATGGTGCTAACAGTACAAACTAAAGTGAAAGTGCTGACAGAGCTAACAGTGTTTACCTGAGGACCTGAGAAATCAGAGGGTGAGGGCTACGCTTCCGCCATGATGTTGTGGATTGGTACAGCATTATGTATCCATCGTAGTAGTGCTGAGCTGACCAGTAGCACACTAACATGCACGAACATGCGTCATCTCGGGGTCTACAAAAAAGTGGGCCTGGATAGGGTTTACGTAATAAAATCGTGAGCCGCACTGCCTCTATTTTACCGTCATTTAAATGAGATCTGACATTAAACTATGTCTATAAACACAAACACTATATCCTCTGCGATTCCTGTCTTTCCCTAATGGCTGTATGTCTATCTACTATCTCAGCATCATTATTGGAGCTGTTGAACCATGATTTAAAAATAAACGGCACACCCCATTATTGCTTGTGCTGAAAAGTCGAAAAAGACTTCAAGTATTGAGGTGAAGGAAATGCAGTCGACTGATTCTATCTGCAAAAGTAACACTATACAGAATGGAATTCTGTCTGCAGTGACATGTATCTCTTGGCTCGTCTGTACTGAGGAAACACCCCCAGTTGCAACCACTTGAGAGCTGGTTATTACCAAATATTAAAATCCTGCAGTCTGCACACCGACAAGCAGTTTTGCTGTCTCGACGTGTAACTGAACCAACAGAGAACAAAATATATTTTTGACAAGGGACTTGATTTATTTTTCAATCTAAGCAGCTTCCTTCCTCCTCACAGGTGTCATCAGCACAAGGAAGTGTGAATGTGAGACACACATTCAAACAGGTTCTATACGACTTCCTGCACACAGAATAACACCTTCGGGGGTGAAACATTTCACACATTCATCAAGCAAGTGTACAGTGAAATAAAATAACCTTTAGAAGCTCCTTTCTGTCGACATAACAACATGAGATACGTTTTCAATAAAGAATTAATGAAAACACTAGATTTTGTTCATAATAATAAATAATCCAATTTGACGCTACATTTTTTTGCTTGAACTTAAATATTATTGGAGCTGTGTGCGTTTGACAGAGCATAAATATGTAAATTAAGGCATATCGACTTCCATATCACAAAGCAATAAATATAACTGCATGCAGGGTAGAATGAGCCTATGAATAATAAGTTATCAGATGGAGATGGCTAAAGAAAGATTGAAAAGATTTCATCCAGAAATGTAGAGATACTGGACGATAAGCACAGAAAGAAATGTGGAAAAGGCAATAGGGGTTAACATTGCATAAACTCAATGCTGCGCATAAAAACTGATCCAGCCGGTTTTCTATAAACCAGATCTGTCAAATATGATTCATTCGGTCCATGTGGATCCCTGTTCAAGCTTCAGTATTTACTCTGGGCCACTGAATAAGCCATCTAGAGGGATTCTTTAAAAAACGCACTCTGCCACACTGTTCAACCTCACCTGGTCCTCCGATGTCACTCTGATATCACTCTGATATCACTATGTCACTCTAATAGCACGCCGATATCACTCCGATATTGCTCCGATGTCACTCTGATGTCACTCTGATGTCACTAAGTCCGTAAAGAAACCACAACTTCAGCTCCATCTTTTAAATGAATCAATCAGAACTATTCTATGACAGTAGGGTGTAATAGTGCCTGGTTTTTAAATTTAGTTAAGGAAGAAGAAATTAAATTAGCTGGTATAGTGAAACATAAAAACAGTAATAAGAGACTTGTGAAAAATAAAAACGTTGATCAAATCTATTCTTTATCATACCTAGATGTACATACGTCTCTTTCGTCACACTTCAGAAATGGTCTTTTGATAACGTCTATGCTTTTATTATAACACTAGTTTTGTCCGTAGTAATATGGAGTCACACTGTGGTTAACTATGAGCATTATGTTGCTGTAATACAGTTATAATGTCAAGCTTCATTTGTTTTGCCCTTTTCGGAAACAAAAGGTTAATAATGTGCTTTAAAAGCAGCACAAACAAAGGTCAGCAATGTACTCTGGAGCGCCGCCATGGAAAGCCTTGTAGGTGATTACAATAATTTTAAAATCAATTTGAAAACAAATGAGCCAGAATGATGAAGCTCACCAGAGTTGTAAGAAAGTGGACTGTTGTTTGTTTGAAATCTGGCAGCTCAGAGCTGTTTACTGTTACAGTTTTTCACAATTGTTAACACACGTTTTTCAAAACAATAACGGCTTTCTCAAAACTGCACACAGAAAACTGAAAACCTCACACACAAAATGCTAAACCTGACACTCCCTTTGCAAGATGACTCTTTGCCATCAAATCTCTTAACTGTTCACAAAATGGAACTCGTTTTTTCACACAGCCATTTTTTCAAAAGACACACACATACATTCATTGAGTACACACAACTAAGCATTTGCTGCACACTACCAAGCATTTACAGCACACAGAAGGGCAAAATTTAAAACACAATCATCGAAATGGAACACACCATACAAATGACAATGACTCTGGAGAATGAGCCATTTCTCCTTTTGTAAAATGTCTCAGTGTAGGCCTACTTTTTTCATAGTCAAACTTAAAACAGCACACAAATATGCAGCAAAAAAAGGTTTATTCTGGTACACAGAGACAACAGTACAGTACAGTACTGTAAACCGGCCTGCTCAACCCCCCCCCCCTCCCCCCTCACAGAAATTCCATTAATTAGGCATCACGCCTCCGGTTCCTGTCTGGCCAGAGGGCCTCATCTACATCGCAGGCAATGTTATCCCTGTCCAAGCAGCGTTGGAAGAATCGCCTCGAGTGACGCATGAAGCCCTGACAGGCCTCGACAGTCACGTCGCCGCAAGCCTCCTCCATGGCCTGGAGCATTGGGACCTGGTCCTGTGGGTTCCGTTCGTATACCTTCCACCTCCAAGCTGAAAAGAATTCCTCAATAGGATTCAGGAAGGGTGAATAAGGTGGAAGGTACAGAACGGAAAAATGTGGGTGGTCCTGGAACCACTCGCGCACTTGAGCAGCCCGGTGGAAACTCACATTGTCCCAGATGACAACATGATCGACCCGCTGTTGGTCATCTATTTGGCCAGATGGTACCAGCAGGTCATGCAGGCCATCTAGGAAGACGAGGAGACGGGCGGTGTTATAGGCCCCTAGGTGGTCATGATGGTGCAAGATCCCATGTTGATTCAAACAAAACAGAGGCTCAAGGCACTTTTATGCTGCAGTCCTGATTGCAAATTGCTCAACAGACCTGAATGTTTAGAGATTTGACTATTTGTGTGTGGTAGGTTGATGCTTTGAGATTTTACTTGAGAAGTGTGTGCAACAACTGAACATTGTGTGTAGTGTTTTGACAACAAGGTGATGTGTAATTGACATCAGAGTGTAAACAAACAAAATCAGAGTCTAATGCAGATAAGGCAGTGTGAAGTAGTGCCAAATTGGGTTGAACGATTGGTACATGAAGAGAAGGTTGTGCAAATTGTGCCGAATTTTCGCTTTTTGGGTGTTAACAACTGTGAAAAACTGTAATATATCTCTAATATAAATAATTATTCTTTACAGTACATTATAGGGAATATTACAAGTATCCTTCTGGTCACTATGAATCATCATTGTTCAAATTGAATTATCCTTCTAATAGCATTACTATATTTAACTTTACTGATTTTATATTGCATGAAGTGGTCATATTTCTTATAG
Organism: Pseudoliparis swirei; assembly: GCF_029220125.1. Lineage (NCBI taxonomy): Eukaryota > Metazoa > Chordata > Actinopteri > Perciformes > Liparidae > Pseudoliparis > Pseudoliparis swirei. The sequence goes on along the minus strand of NC_079391.1, from coordinate 12,529,851 downwards.
TTATACTAGAGGGCTACAATATAATTCACATTATCTCTGTCGGACAAAAGACTTTCTTATTGATTGTCCTATTAGTGTGAGATTACGCAGCAGGGTTAAATGGATTTTCAGCTGCACACTGGTCATTAAACTCTCTGCTCTCCTACAATTACAGTCTCATGAATATAGTACACCTTCTGGATCATGTCCTGAGTGACTACACAGAACTCAACATCTATTGTACCTTTCAAATGATAAAAAAGACAAACCAGCACACTTTAATATGATCTTTGTGTTCATGTATAAATGTGCAAGAGACGGTTCATCAGTCATTTATTCATGATTACTGTTAATGCTGAGAGAACATCATGTCTTGTGTTTTAGATCTATAAGCTTCAAATGTGATGACAAAATAAGCTTATTTAAAAAATATACTGGCTTTAAGGCAAATAGGTTAAGAGGCTAAAGTTAATAGAGCCTGTTAAAAAAACAACTAACAGATAGATTTAGCATTTTTAGATAAACACATATTCATCAATCATGTTTTATCATTACTGTTAGATTTTCAATATGTTGAATCTGAGGTATAAATATGTATGAAATATTTGTATGTATGACCTCAATCGTAATATATGCCGACCTCACACACATATACAACATTTCTATCTAGTTTTAAGTGCAGCAGTTTTAATGTACTTGTTCACAACAATATAACATCGACTTTTGAATTGTGGATGAATTGATCTTATGATGAAAAGGATTTTTAATTGACGGTTGTTCTCATCTTTCAAGCTGCCGAATAATTTGTCACTGCAAAGATCTGGTCTTTTTTTAAATGCTTATACAGATAATAATACATGTTGCTTATATTGAATACAAATTGCATATATTAAGGTGAAATCTAATTTGTAAATCATTATTATGACATTAATGGTGTTTTAATGCCACTTCCATAAAAACGGTGCCCAACGCCCATTTTATAATTGTTTTTCGTGGCCCTCAATGATCCTCATTTCTCACCTCAGCCTTCCTGGTATTGGGTGAGAGTAATGATGTCTGCTTTAGTGTTTTTGTGATGCATTGTCCGATGCCGTGCTTCACTGGCACAACACCCAGTATTCACAGGTGTTTTGGAAGATCATTTGTATTATAATTCTGTTTCAGGGTCCTGTCCAATTTGCTTTCTGTTCCGCCGTGCACTCTGACTTGAGTGATTTCTTCACAAAACTATATCTTCGGCTTTCTGCACATCCATCTCAAAAAAACAAAAAACAAATCAACACTGTGTGACTGGAAGCTCAAACAGACAGTCAGTGCTCTACCTCTGCGCTGTGCTTTAACGTGGCCAAGGACCACGCTTCCCGGGATTATCTTTCAGCAATTTATTGCAGTGGATTCTATCATCATAAATTCCCTGCATTCACAAGGTTTGCTTTGAATAAATGCTCAGGACTAAACTGGGAGAAAAGCTATTGAAAGGGCAACACATACACTCTGTTCAGCGGACGAGTCCGCCAGCTGATTCACGTGATGGACTCTTTTACGCTGCAGCCATTAATGCTGTGGTATAATCAAACAAATGCATTGACTGACAGTGAAACCACAAATATTTGGGTTGATCATGGTTCACAGCTGCCTCCTTTCCTACCTCCAGATGTAAAGGTGATAGTTTTAGTCTCAAATCTGGTGATGGCAGCTTTAGGGCTTAAAAATCAGTAGCTTTCAGATTAATTAAATCACATTTACTCACATAAGAATATAATGACATGGTAATTTAGGAAGCACTAGACCACTGTGTTGATGTATATCCTTCAAAATAAAAGTCTGCTTTATTTTACAGAGGTTTCTAAAGCCTTGTTCAATGCAACAACACATTCACCACTATAATAGCAGTGAGTGAGGATACCCGGGCTGGGTCGGGTTCGGACAAACATTTAGAAATAATGTTGGGGTTTGGGTTGTGGTTAACTTCAGCCCACTTGAAATGGTGCTTCCAAGTTCTTTTAATGGAAATACAGTGTAAAGAAAAAAATAATAATCTGGACCTACTGTCTCTTTTAGGGTTGTTCAGGGAGGGGTTTTGTTAATTAAGTGACTGACAGGGCTCTGATGGGGCAACAGGCTCAGTGCTTAAGCTTACATTAACTCTGTTGGGTCTGGGGTGGTTCGGAAATAAAACAAATACTGCCTGTTGGGTTTGGGTCGGCCTCGGTCACTCCTCTCTTGTCCTTGGGTTGGGTAACATAAATATAATTAAGTTGCACATTAATGCATACGAGGATGTAAAGAACTCAAGAAAAGATCACAAATAATGTGTGACATCATCCTTTGTGCATCATCAGAATGGTCATTCTTATACATCATAATAGAAATATTCAGCCTCCACTTTGTGAACAAAGAGCAGCGGTTCATTTCCCCCTCACACTACCCAGGATATCCCTTTCAAGCCTCAGCCAAAGCATGTAGCTGTTGGCCTGGATTGAGTGTGTCTCTGAGGATCAGTCAGCAGCCAGTTTGTGAGCTGGCAGGTGGTCTGAAGGCATGACCAATACGCTGCAGACAGACCGACCATGCTGGGGCTCCATGGGACTGCTAATCTGGGGCCAAGCCAAAGTCCACCAGCCCTGTGCTCTAGCTCTCAGTTTACTGTGTCACCCTCTGCTTCAAAAGCTTTACTGAATTCGAAACTACATTAACCTCCAGACAAGGGCAGGTTCCTTCAGTCCAACGCAACCAAGCAAGTAAACAACACAGAGTGTTACAATGAACTCTAACTCCATTGCAATGAAGCACAATGATTATTCAAACTGTGTATATATTGGGATAGGACCCTGGTTTATAATATATTCAATAAAATCCTAATTTTTTTTCTGGGTATGAAGCAGTCATTATTATCAGGAGTTCTAAAAGCATGTCATCTCTGAAGGAAAATGACTCATGGGACTAATCGCCTGTCATTAGAGGATGGATCTTTTTCCCATTCAAACGCCGTGTCGTAAGCTTCTCTCCATTTCCTTCTCACAGTGCAATCTAGTCACCGTGGAGCTGAGGAGGAGTTGTCCCTCGCTTCTTGCGGTTATTGGACAGGCGGATAGCTGCATTGATGTATGCTATCGTTCGCTTTCCCTGTGGAGGGTCGTTCTGCCTCTGGCCCATCTGCTTAAAACCACATCAAACCCACTGATTTTCATCCAAGTCAGCAATGGTGTAGAAATGAAATATAGCACTGTGAGAGGCAACATAACACAACTGCAACACAAGTACGTACGCACACGGTGCGTCTATGTGCTCTGAACAATGTCGGCGCTCTCGTCACACATCACCGCTCACGGTAACGATGCCTTTGAGTCCTACAACTCTCACATGTGCTTCAGTGGGAGCACCGGGAGATGAAGGCGATCAGTCAGATTTCAGAAGGAATTAGTAGTGATTGTTAAAGGCTAATTCCCTCTACTGTGTTGTTCATGTAAGAATTGTTTTTGAAATTTGGTTACCCTATTATCTGTGGCTGCATATCCTTTACAAGATCGCGAGGGCTGGAGCCGAGGGGAGACAGTGTACGTTCAAGACAGGATGCCAGTCAGTCATACTTAAAGACAAACAACCTTTTAAACTCACATTCACAACAATCAACACGTGTTCTCCGGCTAGCAGCTTAAGTACTGTAGTTTACAGGACTCTGACTCAATCCCATTCCACTGTCCTACTGCTGTAAAACCTCACTAAAGCACCAAATATGTATTAATCCGCGACAAAAAAAGTCCCAAACAAGTGCACTATTTAGAGCTTTTTGAGTCATGTCTGTTAAAGACTGCAGTACTCAGCTGTTTTATGAATTCAACGATATATTTAACAAAGTACTACTGATGAAAATGATTTGATGTGATGAAAAGCTTGAGAACAGCTGCTGAATGGACCTTGAAGTTACATTGTTTTTCAATGACACATTTGCTTTTGTCTTGCTGGGCTGAGTGCTCTGTTGGCTGGACACCCTACAGTCTTTAAAGCTCTACTTTTCATCTCTTAAATAACTGTCACTACACCTGCACATCATTTTGTAATTGCACAGACACACATCGCTTGTAGCCAAATGACACTTTTTTAATGGTACTCTCAGTGACCTTGCACCCAACAGCCATTAAGTGTCATTATCAGAGTTCATTTCCCCCACTTTACCTGCATGAACAATGGCCCATGGCCTCGGGATGACATTATTACTCACCCTGATGCCCAGCTCCACATTTTCTCCCCCGTACACCTCCATCCCCTCATCCAGCAAACCAATCTCCTCAAAGTACAGCCTATCCACCACGAAGCAACCAATCAGGGCCGGACTCCTGCGGGGATGAAAGATTATGAAGATCAGTTTAGTTTGTCTTTTGCAGGTTCAATTTGGTTTGTACAGTTGCTATAGTAACGAGGAAAAGAAGACAAATGTGACCATGACAACATATGACTTGGTCATCAATGTAACAAAAATGACTCTTTTAGCAGGGTTGACATTTATTATTAAGACGAGTGGAGATTGAAGCCCAGTAAACAGCTCCACCATGTATGGTCAGTGTGCTCTGTTGTAGGCACATTATTAGTGGTCATGTCTATAATGTGAATTACTGTAAATTCAATGCTCATGTCCAATTTCCTGCGGTGGTCCCTAGACCGTTTGTTCTGAAAGTGTACTGAAGTAGCACGTCACATGACAGGGTGAAGCTATGTTTGAGTCAAATAATTGAGTTTATTTTCTCCAGTGATTCTTGAGAAACAGCATTTGAACACGCAAACAAACAAAAAACCTTGATACAAACCACCCCTTCGCTCCCACCGCTTTTATCCTCATACATCCATGGCCTTTACCTTCTCTTGTGCACAAACACCAATGCTGACCGGCTGGAATCGCGTTGTGTGACTCGGTTCAAGACACTTTGTTTGTTTCCCATTTACAGATGAATGTGAATGAACACCAGATCATTTTACAGCACGCACACATAACGGACAGATAGTGGCCGCGTGAGGAGATATTTGCCATATTTGACAAAACGTTTACTGGATTAGAATCGCTGACTGCACCTATAATTTAATATATTCAAACAGTATAATGCAAATATTTTTAACACACTGTTCTGGATTACTAATATACAGTGTTATTGTCCTATTTGAGTCAATGTACAGTGGACAGGCTTGTTTGTTTTTCATTACTTTGTTGATTCAGACCAGGCCGAGGTTGCATCCCATGACATTAATGAACATGCCCACAGCCTCAAATGTCAGTCTGAAAGAAAACAGCAAGATAACGTTCGTGCTTCAGCTTCCAGTCTGTGGTTGGGAAGCACAGGGGAGACTTTGCTTTGCCTCCAGGCTGATGTTGACAGTTGATGCTCACTTTAAATATACACTTTTATTAATCCCCAAGGGGAAATTAGTTCTCTGCATTTAACCCATCCTTTTTTAAGAGCAGCTGGTGTGGTGAAGCGCTGGGAAGCAGGGGGGGTTCAGTGCCTTGCTTCAAGGACACTTCTTGCAGCTAATGGGGAGAGCGGGGATCGAACCCACGACCTTGCGGTTGAAGGACGGCCCTCTTACCCCACTGAGCTAAAGCCGCACAACTCAGTTGAGAAGCAAGCCACGGGAACTTGGGTCGAGTGGAGGAAAGTAACATTTCCAGAAGTACTCTTCTTAAAATATAATTTTCAGGGACTTGTGCCAAAAATGAGTATTTCTATTTAATTCAACGTTAAACTTCCACTCCAGTCCATCTCCAGGGTAATATAGTAATTATCTTAGTGACTAATTACTTTACAGATTAAACATTTACAAAACATGTGACCAGTTGATAACATATAATACTGTGCTATATTTATTTTGTAATTATTATTAATTTATGATGGAATTAATTATTCCAATGATATAATATCTAATGATATAAACTTTCAGAAAGGTGCCTTTCTGGCCAAACATTTAGCTTTACTTTACCACTTCAAGTACATTTAACTGTCAATACTTTTGTGCTCTTTCTTGAATGAAATCTGGAATATAAGACTTTTACTTGCAACAGAGTATTTTGTGGTATTGTTACCTTTACTTCAGCAGATGATCTGAATACTTTGTCCCCCACTGCGTGTGTCTTGTGGAGCGGCAGCATTTAATCATGGGCAAACTGAAACTGACATTTCCCACCACTTGACAACTTGGCTGCTAGTTTTCTCTTTGCTCTGATAGTCAACACCTGTCGGTTCTGAGAGAATCCACCGTCACTGTCTGGACCCGCTTCACCAGACAAACATGTCTCAATTCTCAAAATGACCTTCAAATATAGGTTTGAAACAGAATGTTTGAGACATGTGTAAAGGGAAATAAAAATGTATTAAAATAGAAACAGAGCAACAAACACCACGTGTGTATTGAGGAAGTGGATCAGATGGTTGCTCGCTGTAGCAAAGTCATCACTGGCAGACACATTGTTGTCCGCTTTGCTGCGCTCCAGTAAACATCATCATCTAGTTTTATCATTTGATTAAGGCGAGACATGTGCTGTTGACTTACTGGATCGGTGCAGTCTTGTTGCCATTGTGCCACCAGGACTTGGGTGGATTGAGGTAGCGACACCACAGCTCCCAGTCGAATCCCTGGGCAGACAGCGGATACTCTTCAATCTCAAACGTGTCGTACTTGATGTTATCAAACGATGGGGAGATTATGCGGGTTCTGTCTTCTTGAATTCTCTGCAGAATGGGTTCAGCCCTTCAAATATGGAAAGACAAAGTCATTTGACCAAGTTTTTGTTTTGACAGGTTTTCTCCATTACCCTTTTCATCATGCCTGCCATCTTTTCTTTTTTTTTTACAATTTCAATACACACAAGATTAATTCAATCCAATTTACTAGTCTGACAAACCATTATTCCCCATCTGATAAAAATTCTATTTTATCAGATGAGGAATAATGGTTTGTAATTTAAATCAAAATATGAAATCATAAAACATCCACAAAAAATACACATTACATAAAGTTAATGTGTGGCAAAAGGCATCAACATTGTTTTATACAAGAAACAAAGTCAAAAGAATGTAATTTTGGGAAATGTCTGATTTGCTTTGTTGTTGAGAGTTAGATGTGAAAGTTAGTATCGCTCTTATGTCACTACGATAAAAATGAAGCTACAGCAAGGAGACTATTATCTTAGCTTAGCATAAAGACATTAAACCGGGAAACAGCTGCCTGGCTCTGACGAAATATGCCTATCTGAGCCCTAAAGCTTCTTAACTAATACATTCTTTTGTATGTTGTTTGTTTCAATGTTGCTGCCTTCAGTCAGAGCCGCTTCCAGTCTTTAAATTAAGTTAAGATAACTTCTTGCATAATGTAGCCTTATTTGTTGGCAAGAAAGCAAATAAGCAAATTCCAGAATGTTAAACTATTGCTTAAAATGTATGTATGAATCAAGAAATCAGATACAGTTTACCAATTAAAGTTAGACATTCGTAAAATGAGGAAATAAAATCGGCTCAATAATAGAAAAAGTTTCTCTTGTCGGATTTCGGAGAGAGAGTGCAGAGTTATCCGCTCGAGTATGACACAGAGAGAAAAAGAGCGAAGCTACATACAGTCTTTGTTTTTAAATGAAATACATTTCTGTAAACCCACACAGAGTGATGTGACTCAAGCACCAGGGCTCTTGTGTTGAGCTGAGCTAACCATGCCGCTCTCATTGCGAGTGACTCACCAGCCAACGTTGAATTCGACGTGGGCATCAAACAGGGCGACAACTGGGGCAGTAGCAGCCCTCCACCCGCTCACTCTGGACCGGATCAGACCCTCCTGCTTTGCATGACGCACCAGCTTGATGAATCCTGGATGCTGTCTGTTAGTCTCTGACACAAAATCCTGCAGCTTCTCTTTTAGCTCACCTACAAAACACACACGCACACACACACACACACGCACACGCACATTTTACATCAATATCTGAGGAGTTTTTGAAGTCCTCATATGAGATGAGTGATGCGTGAGTGAAGTTGAAAGCAAACTTCCACCCATAAGACGCCGTAATGTCCTCCTCCAGTGGGCAGTGTTTCATTGGTGGGAGGCCAAACATACTCACTGCTTCACTGCTTTGATCACCGGACCAAAGAGGCAGCGTTTTGAGCCAGAACCGCAGACCGTCATAGAGCTGCAGTCATAACGGGATTTTGCAATATTGAGGAATCAGCCTGCAATGCTTTTCAAAACATGGGGGGAGGTGATGGAGAAAGTCCGTTGAGTCTAATGTTTGGCTTCAAGGTTTACCTCTGTTATTGCTCAGGTATATATTTTATGATGAGTCATACCCTGCCGGATGAGAGTCACTGCTACTGATATGAAAAAAATCATAGTTGCCCCCACATGTTATGAGTGGGAGCAATATTTCTGCAACTTTTCTAAAACACATTAAATTACAGCAATGTATTAGATGTTTCTAAAAAGCAAGGTAAGACTGATCACTTTTTTTTAAAGGGCTGTGAAATGTGAAAAGTGAGCAGCACTGCAGCACAACTCTATATCTTAGGCCTACTATCTACTGTGTAATGCTGGAAAGATAATTCTAACTTTCATCAGCACTGTTTCATCATCCCTTGTATGAATCACCTTTGGCTGTGTTCTCACTATTTCACTTTTAACCGCCAGTATACCTTTTGAGTTTTAAGGGAATGGGGAGCAGTTTACGAACAGACAGAAAGCAATCGCCATGAAATCGTGCAGTGAGTCGATCTATAAAGTCGACAATGGTTTGACACTCCCTAAAAAAAAACGAAAATGGTTCTGTTTGAAATGATCTGATCATTTACAGAGATATTGGATGCATTGTTTAAGTTTACATCTGTGTCTTTCAACTATACAAAACACGCTTAAAGAACACGCACAGATTATGAAGAGGCCCATGACCCACTGTATGCACAGTCAACATCCTGCTTCACTAATTTATTTGAATGCAATTTCTTATATATTTTTTCCAGCAGCTTTATTTTCTTTGCCAACACGTGTCACCTGTTTGCTGTAAAAAAAAAAAGCCTGACAGCAAATACCAATCAGTGCATCTACAACAATGAATTTCAATATAAAATGCAAACATACAGAATATAAATGATTTATTATCACATCTTTTCATCAGCAATCCCTTCAGAGGTTGGGAGAGTAGTAATTATCTTCACCCACATGCAACGTTATGATGTGAATGTTTTGTTTGTATTTTTGCCTTGTGTTTATGCAACGGTATACTGTATTGTATGACACATTAATATATACAAGTATTAACTGTTAATAATAATCTGCATATGATTCAATAAAAAGTTAATAAAGGGCTGTCAACAAAAAATGAAGTCACTAATTATTTTGAAATATGAGAAGTGACAATGTAACACAAAACAGGAAATACAAAATCTAATTAGTATATGTTCATTATGAATGAGACATAAGTCAATGCATTGTTGAATCAACCGTATTCAGATTTTTGTCGATGGACGATATTAAAGCTTTGGAGAGTGTTAACAGAGCTACGTTTACACTCATTGTGCGTGCATCCTTCAGGTCTAACACATGTATGTGCTGCCAGCAACACAAATGGAGTTCTGCTTATCAAAGCATTGCTTCACAGAGCTAATAGCTAAGAAAACATACAGGTTACTGTGACACTATCTTCCTATTGTATAAAGAGCACACAAAAACAACTCTTGAATTTGTTAAATTTATCAAAACTGTTTCCGTAGCAACAACTGACCTCATCAGTCAGCAGAGAAAACGAATACAAATATTTTGTAAAAATATAGCAGAGTCGGATTGTTTCACTTATTATTATAGTGATTGCTGCTGGTCCAGGAAGGAACAGAATAATAACTAAACTATTATTAGAATAAATGACGACAATCCGACTAAGAACAAAAGAACTGGACACGTATAAATAGGCACTAAGTTGTCATAGTTCATATAAAAAGTCATAGGACATGAACATCAGTGTGAAAGCAAGATACAATTGTATAGTACATTGATGTTAAGTATGATACTACCCCATTCAGAAGAGCCAGCAGTGGTCACTTTCTTTGTGATTAATTGCAATCAGCAGACATCCCCAGTGTACATCTGCCTTTGATTCGATATCCAGAACTTAAAGCAGAAGCACTCAGAACCATGAAATCAGGGCTGATCCCTTGTGGTAATTCAAGCTTCAGTATATGTTATGGAACCATGTCTTCCCTTTGGACTCTTAACTCTGCATAAAAGAAAGCTGCTGTAGTTCCTCATTCCTTCTGTATCTGTAAACAATTGTATCCATCAATAATTAAGACATTCTCATGTGTGTTTCGGAATTGGAAATAAGAATGATGATGTGTGTCATCTCATAACAAATCATAATAAAGCCCAGTTCATTACACCAGAAATGGCTGATAGCCAACGGGCATAAATCTTTCTGGATGCTGAAGCTGTGCTGGTAAGCAGTGGGCTTCAGGATGGCGTCGCACTAGAATAACAAGCAAACAGGTTCTAACATCGCTGTGCACTCTGGCAGTAAACCCAGGGACTTGTTCAACATGTTAAAAAGGTTTCTGTCAGAAGATGAAACCACAAAGCTAATGGGGAGCTGCAACATTGTTCATAGGCCATAAAGCTCACCTCTATTCTATCCTCAGCGGGATGTAAAAAAAAACATTTAATGAAACTGTGTATAACTACCGAAATATAGATATTGTTTTTCTGAATCCTCAACAACGCATGGTGATAGCTTTCTAAATTTAAAACATAACTGTGACATGGTTTATGAATCCTCTTGTTACAAATTTCTTTAAGTGTGTGGAGAATTTTATTCTGTAATATTTAGTTCTGAGAATAACCTGGCAAAGACTATTTGATAGATGTATGGGATTTTCGTGATGGTTTCCTTTGACTATATCTTTACATGTTTGTGGTGGAAGAAAATAGTACTTTTATATTTTACTTCAGTCAAAGTACCATTGCCATAGTGTAGGAATACTCTGTTACAAGTAAAATTCAAAGTTTTACTCAAGTAAAAATAATAATAGTTTAAAATACTCCTTCCCCATCAATAAAGTGTTATCATATTTAGACGAGTGATAATACATCTTCATTTGTTTGTCGATAATGTGTTTAATTAATATAAATGTGAAAATAATTTAAGTTATCAAATGGATCTAGTGAAATAAATAAGTACAATATTAACCTTTTAAGTATATTTGAGTATAGCCTAAGTAGCAGGAAATGGAAATACTCAAGTAAAGTACCTCCAAATTTGGGACGTCCTTAAGTACACTACTTGAGTAAATCTACTGAGATACTTTCCACCTCTGGTCTAAACTGAGCTCGTCTGTCTCTGTAACAAGAGCTGTACGTTCTCTTCATGAATGTTAGAACTAAACACCATTTATCAACACACCGGCGTTATTTTTCGCACGACAGATGGCAAATTGGCTTTGATACAGGTCTGACAGTTGCTTTGTCGTTAGCACTACACCACTTGGCAATTTCTGACTACACAGCGCTCATTAAAATCTGTGTTTAAATTATCCAAATGATAACTCACGCTTCCTCCAAGATGTGACCAGTCTTGTATCCAATCCTTGCTCCAATCCTCCATCATCACACATATACAAACCGCCTTTGTATTATCACTTCAGTTTAAGTATCATAAGTTCTCTGACAGCCTGTTTAATAATTGAGCCTTTCTGAAAACCCCACTCCTACAAAGATGAGCCATTATCAGGCCACAGCTTGGGACGTCATCTAATAAAGGAGGAATCAGCTAAGTCAATTTGCCCTTCTCTCTCTTGATGGCTCCACGTCCTTCTGCATGCTAATGCCTCTTGGAGGTGAGCTGTGTGACAGTGGTGGATGACTAATGTAAAGCTATGGATGCAATGGAGGTTAGCTGTGGTCGATGACCCCATCAACAATCTCAGCAGCATCACGGGTCAACGAGGCTAACGACATTTAGCACAGATAAGATTCAGTCGTGGTGATAATGATAACACCAGGCATATCCGACGCAGTGTGACAGAGTGCACAGGCAAACAGAGGGAAATGCCATCAGCAAAATGTCAATGTGTGACTTGGGTCCCTGAAGGAGCTAAAGGCAACTGCTCTAAGGCTCTCAATTACGTGATGAAAGATAAATGTTTTTGGGTTCTGATGCGCTAATTCAATAATGTGCAAATGGGAGGAAACTTTAGGATTTTCAGCTTTACATCTTTTGACATATCTTTGAATATATTTACATTTTTGTTCAATAACAACCAGCGGGAGAGTCCTACTTCTTAGCCCAGCATGTTGAGATAAGTTACCAAGACAAACTACAGGGATCTATATTCTGTTCTATCAGGCTACAGGCAATGCTGCATGTTTTGCATTATTGACTTAGGAAAACACTCTTCCTAACATCAGTATTTCCCCTGTTGATTGCTTGTAATGGCGGTCTTAGTCCTTGTTACGAGCAGCACAACTCATTTAAATGTGTATTGTCTCTAAATTACCTTGGCAGAGAATCATTCCCTTTTATAGCCTGTTTTCTGCATTTAAATATAGTTTTGCACTGTATATTACCATGTCCCCTTTTCACTGGTGACTTCAAGTCTATTGCATGGCAGACTTAAGCCACCCATCAGTGATTTCACACGTCCTAACACGGTTTGCACTGCATCCAATGCATACAGATGTGAGAATTCGGGATATATATAAACACTTCATCAAGTTGCTGGATTGTTATCTGCCTTGGGGCATTTTTCATGACTTTGCAGCTAATTAGTGTTATTCATCTATTGGTAAAATCCAATGAACACAGGCCTTAATTAAAAACACTAAAGAGATTTGGAGGCCAGAGTAGCAGTTAATACCATAAATAAATATGGTTCCACACTTGAGGCAATGATATGTAGACTATAGGACTCCTTTAACTCTAAGCTAAGCCGTGCCCCTCTTCGTTATTGTTGCTACACAAAGAAAGCGTTCCGTTCTCACAAAGCACTGCAGTCTACAAAGATAACACATTTACTGTGAAATGTTATTATATTTTTACACAATGGGTCCTTCCTTTTAGACTGAGGTAGACAGAAGCACACTTCTCATTTATTTTTTATGGTTGAACTGAAAACTGTTGGAGGCGGATTTTAGCAGCTGTAGCTAGCTGGATAATTAAGCTAAAGTTAGCTTCTAGAGTTTGTTGAAATATTTTTCCAGCTGACTCGTAAAACATGGGTCAGCTGGACGCTAGTCATTAATTTTCATATCAAAAATAAAATTTAAGATTGTTGTTTAATTCTAACATAATTCGGAAGAGCAGATAAACGCACTGTGTAATCTCTTTATTCAGTTTTGCTCTTTTGTTTTTGACAAACACCAACCACACATTCTTTAAGTGCATATTATCTCTCTACCACAGGCCCATGCACACCACTTTATCTAGATAGGAAATCCAAAGCCTGACATGCTGTGCTTAGTAGTAGTTTCTACGCTACCATAACTCTGAGTTTGGGGGAAGGGTCTAACTCTAACGAGAGGTCAATTGCTCTATTAGAAAATAAGGCTGCTTACTGTTATTGCTGTTGTCGTCCACCAGGACGATGTCTTTGAGAAGGTGGGAGGGCGTCCGGTTGATGGCAGAGTGAATGGACCGCAAGATGACAGAAAAGGCTTCATTCACAAAAATGAACACAATGCTCATTTGAGGGAGGTTTGAAGGATAAGTGAGGTTTCTGCACCTGTGGAAGACAAATAAAATACCATGTTATGGGAATGTTTCGACCTTATCTAAAGGATTACCAGGCACATTTGACATTTGACATTTTTAAAGAGCCTGGTAATGGCAGAATTCATGCCAACCCACCAACTTGGCAGACTGTATAAGGACCCTACTTTTATGAATCACGGTATGCATGGACAAACTGGCACTAGCCCATGTCCAGCAGATTTTCTTTAATTTACCATTTAGAGTACTCCTGCAATACTGGTGCAACTGTAACACAGTACAATCAGTTTAGGAGGAATAATTGGTTGTGTGGTGAGTACTGACAAATCAACCCTATTTCTTGCCCTATCAAAACATTATTTCATATAATATGTTGACATTTTAATTTTGAATAAGAAGTCCAGCCTCTCCGCCCAAGAAGAAACGGATGCCTGTATCCAGAACATGCAGAGAAGAGGGTATTAAAATTAACTGTAATGCTGCAGGTAACAGCCCTTTTTGTTTAAATTAACGTATTTGAAATTTAAATCATGATCATAACATGTTCTGTATATTTACACAAATGTCTTAGAAGTCAATAATAAACTTAATAACAATATATAGATTGTGGTAACAAACACTGTGGCAAACTCCTTCTACTGACATGACCTTTTAATTTAATACTAAAGACTTAATCTCATTGGCAATTAAAACATCTTATTTCCAGTCCCGCCTGTCAAATTTAATTGATCTTACAATGATGTTACAACGTCATGCCGCTGAATCCCTGTTGTATTTACAGAAAAGCTTGGCTACTAGACAATACTTTTATGAAATATGTGGATTAATGCATCTCTGAGTGTACATGAGTGTACAGAGCCAGTATGAGTGGGAAAGGATAGTCTCAAAGGAGCTTAGTGATGAGCGGTGGAGAAAATGCCCTGCAGATCTTTGAGCTGAGTAAACTTTACCACTAGTCTGTGCACTCATGTAACATGTGAACGTAAAAGCTCGGCTCAAAACCACATCACAGCCAACCGATGCGGTGCGACTACTTTGCTGTAAAGTTGTTAGTGTATTGACTTTGCAGGATTGCTTTTTGTCCAGAATTAAATCAAAGTCCCCACTGTGCACCAGTAACTGCACACGGCTTTCATAATGCATGTTATCCTTAATTTACAGTCTGCAAGTGGGAACACGTACTTTGTCCTGCAACTTTCGGCTGGCCGTAGGGGTTTGAGATATTGGTACAGTAAGAGTCTCCTTAATCAAGGCAACAACAAACAAGAGTTTTCTTCAGCAACAGCATTCTACTGAATGCTGTGGTCAGATTGTTTTTCAATTAGAGGCACTTAGTGTATGATGGGGAGAAACAATGGGTTTTTCAGCATATCAAGTGCCTCACGAGTCCCTTTGTTTATTACTGAAAAGTCCACAGAGCTGAAAAAGAGCACAGAACACTAAGGGAGATAAGGTCATCAGATATGAGGATAGATTCACACTATCCAACATGATAGTCAGGTCAAACCATCAATTTGAACATGATACCTGGGAAGGTCTAATTTTATATTTTATAAATAAAATTCATTAATTTTAAAAAACGAGAAAATTAATAGATAATGAAACTTTTTAGTTGCACCACTGATAGTGGCAATTAGTTAGTGTAACTGTGCTATACTGTTTTTAATGTGGTGGTGTCATGATCTGGAGTTTTTGTGTCTTATTTTGAAGTCCCTGTCTCTCGTGTCCTCTGTCAGGTCGTCGCTAACGTTTGCCCAGTAAAGACATTGTTTTTGAATCCGACTACCTCGTCTCTGCAATCTGCTTTTGAGTCCTGCTTACCGTGGCTCTAATATCTCTCGGGTGTATTTGGCCAGTGTGGGATGTGTTGCATTGTTGCAATCAAGTAGACCCCAATGCTAACATCAGCATGTTAGCATTGGGGCGACTGACTCAGTGGTAAAGCTGCTCGTCCTTTAATCAGATGATTGGCATTTCGATCTCCGGCTCCGCTAGTCCATGTCGCCACTTAACCCCAAAAAGCTCCTAGAGGCTGTGTTTGCTGTGTATTAATGATGAGATAACTCTGATGGACCGGTGGTACCATGCATGGAAACCCCAGCCATCAGTGTATGAATATGTAAATAAGTGATTGATGACATGTCGTGTGGTCCATTTAGTCGTCATTGGTGGCAAGTTGGCATGCAGACGTTAGCATTTAGCTAACCTCTAGCATGGCTGTAGACACTTCAGTACCTTGATTACCTTCGCATTGAAAATGCGGAAGGTTATGTTTTGATCGCCGTGTATTTATTTATTTGTATGCGTGTTATTCGCAGAACTCAAAAAGTATTGAACCGAATCGCATGAAATTTGCTGGGATGATTGGTTATTATCCGGGGACCAGTTGATTAGATTTTGGGATCGATCGGGTCAAAGGTCAAGGTCAAAGGTCATGAACAGGTCAAATCTTCTTGAATCGCATGAAATTTGGTGGGATGATTGGTTATTATCCGGGGACCATTTGATTATATTTTGGGATCAATCGGGTCAAAGGTCAAGGTCATGGAAAGGTCAAAATCATTTTTTTTACCATAGCACGATACATTTTTGTCCAATTGGCATGCAACTAATGCCAAAATGTTCATAATTCAATGCCCAATCTTGTGATATGCGAAGGTATGCGCTCTACCGAGTGCCCATTCTAGTTGTTCATGTGTTTATTTGCTGGATTATCCTCACCATTGTCATATCATAACATATATTAGTATCACAATAGAAAAGTATTAATAGTAACCATATGTAGACATACACAAGTGTTTTGACAACTATTTCTTTGCGAGTGAGAAGAAAATGCTTGCACATAATCAAACTGACACTTTGACAGCAGACACATTTTGACACATATTTCAGCCTCAATCTGTAATTCAGTTGCATCAGAAAATAACAGTAAAGTTGACAATACCAACTGCAGTCTTACCCATCAGGCCTGAGGTCTGGTATTGGTCGATCTAAAGAGAGACGATCACTGAGGTAGCCGTTATATCCATAGTACTGGAACATCTTCAATGCCACCCGCCGATTGTCCGGGCTGAGCTCCTGACCCCAGTGAGCAAACAGTGACGAGTCAGAGAAGGATGTGTCCGCCTGACCGCCCTCACCTCTCCCTGGAGTCTCTAGGAATCACAAGAAGACAAATAGCATGAATATTTGTCTGAGCTCCAGTGCATAAGGTGACATTTAAGGGATGTGGAAAATTGATAGCGCTAATACAAACACTGTGATACATGCTGCTTTCCCTTGTTCTGTAATGTTTGTTAGCGGGTGAAGGGTGGCCTGACTGATTGTCTGTCCTTCAACAGAAACACTGGGAGTTCACATAATACACATAATGAGAAGCTCTAGTGTCCTCGGCACAAAAGCTTCAATCCCGACCAGCAGCCGGCGGTGTGTCGTGTAGCTGACCTGTAGCTCTTTAAACTACGCAGAGGAATAAGATATTTCCTCAAGGTATTGCGAGAGCAACACGCAATAGCTTCCGTTAATAATTAATCAAGTGCTAATGTGTGATTGAGTGATCCTTTTCACTCTGAGTGTTTTGCACCACAGAAGACAGTCGAATAACTTTGTGCTTAAAGGACTTAAACCTGAAGGGTTCAAAATGAGTGCCTTCCCGACTCGTGTTATAGACTGAGCAGCACTGACGGCACTGAGAGCGGAGACACATCCCACAAACATCCCACACATTTAGTGTGACACAAAGTATATCACTGCTCGTGGTCCTAGATCATGTCCTGACTCCATAAAACAACGGCGTCATCTATTATAGATTCTGTCCTGCTTCCAAAAGGTTTGAATGCATTTCAAAAGCAGACTGAGTGTGTTTAAAGACGTTTTTAAAGCTTTACTCAGCTTTAAGCGAGCGATTTAAATGCCAAAATAAGAAATACACGATGTAAGGAAGATTCAAATTAAGTGATTTAATCTTCACGAATATACAAGTTTCCCAGCTGCACTGATTGCAGTCTGTACCTTTGACATCTCATGTCTTCTTTTTAACTGTGGATGAAAAAATATCTTAACAGTGCAAGGTGTTTTTTTATTTATGACAGCCCTTTTGAGTTCTAGTACCTGTTGAAACATTGTGCAGGGATTCAGCCACAGTCGGGTCTGAATATTGCAGAGCTTTAGTGTCATTGAACAGCACAGTGAAAATATGGAGGTGTGGGTAAGAGGCTGGTGGTGGCATGGCAACCCAGTGAAGTCGAGAAAGATATGGAATATTAATTGCACTGAGATTGATGGGTTGCCTCAGTACAGTACAAATAAACAAGCTTAAATTCATACAACCTACTGAATAGGTTGTATGAAAAACAGTCAGTTTCTATGAATTAATAAAACAAGTAAATAATTAAATTCATATTACATTACTTCATTGAAAATGAATACAGCTAAATACATCCCAGAAAATAATTGCATATTGTTTATTAAAATGTTCTTGTCAGCAGGAAATGAAATCAAATGAAAACCGGCGCTGGTATTAAGAGAAGGTATCAGTCTCCCTCAGCATATTGAGTGTATCCAACAATACAAAAGAGACACATTTCATTCTGTAGTTTTAGTATTTCAGGTTACTGCATACTGTCATCCAGAACAGTGTTCTTTTCTTTTTTGAGTAAAATCAAATGCAAGCTTGCAAAAGAGAAGGTAATGTTGTCTTCTTTTAAATAATACTATTTGTGACAGCTAGGATTTCTGCTGTTTTTGTTGAAGCTATTCTGTATATGTCTCTCAGATTTCAGAACACAACCAAATGAAAACTGAGATCCTTTTAAAAACTTTCAGACGTGAACTAAAATAGTGAGAAATAAACATAAACCACGAGGCTTCAAAGACCCAAAGAGGAAAGAAAAGGCTTTAAGTCCTCAGTGACAATGCAAGAAAAAGACAAGGTCAAGTGTTTGTGTGTGTGTGTGTGTGTGTGTGTGTGTGCGTGTGTGTGCGTGCACAGTATGCATGTGTTTTAAGGAGATTAGTGAAGGTTAATATTCATGAGCAGATTGTTTTAACATACAAGTGACAGATAGTCAGCGACGGAAGAAGTAAGACAACAATGTGGAGGCAGGTGTGAAGGGATTTCATTATGAAACAGAACAAAAGAACTCCTTCGGGCTTAAAATAAATGTCTTTGGAAGGTGAAGGGAACTATTGTACCAGTACTTATGGAGTATGTATCCTGTAAAATGTAATCATGCAGTCCCTCATGGTCCCTTTCTTACCCGTGTGGTTATTAAGAGGACATGTTTGAGTGAATACTAGACTTTCCAGAACCATCACTCCAAATGAATGATGATGTTGCTTTGTAACTCTCTGTTGTGTTAATAAAAATCTAGAAACAATGTCACGCGACCAACTCAAACAGAATGTATAATCATTTGTTTCCCTTGCCATGCAGAAGGTGTGGTCCATCTGCCTGATTCCATGTGATTGCAGCTTCAGCAGCTCTAAATTGTTAGCTCTCAATGTGAAGGTACAAATGTATTTAATTGAAGATGTTGCCAAAGCAAACTGCCTTATTCCCCCATCATTTCTTTTGTATTTTAGTTGTAATGAAAGCTTATTGGTGTTAATTAAGAACTTCCGTAATGACTAAAGTCTTTAAGTATAGTAGCCTACCGTATCAAATACAGTTATCCATCTTTTACACAGCAAAACGACATAGCTGTAATTCTTTTTTAAGTACTCTGTGAAACATTAACAACTCGTCAATAGTCAACCAACAAACAAGTTGAAAGAACGGTGCACAGCGAACAGTACAAGCCTGAGGCGGAATAACTTCAACTCCTAAAACTCAACACACAGTTGTTAAAGTTACTCTGGTGTGAAGCAGAGGGGAAGTGTCTCCGCTCTCGGTAAGACAACCCTGTGATGAGACTACGGGCAAAGTACGAGTTCTGAAAGTCTTTCGATCCTGGCAATACGCCTGAAGGCCCCTCCATTTCACTGCTCGTGTTGGCGAGTAATTAGCCTGCAGAGACCGTTTCCTCAGAGGTAATACCTCAAGCAGCAGAGAGGGCACGTTGGTGTTGTTGATGGGGTAACCTTGGCAACATAGTCTGTTGGGTGTGTTGTTTCCATAGTGCACATAGATTAAATGATGGATAAACATGCTCGCACAACCTCACTGAAATGGGTTAAAAACGATGACGAGTCACACGATTTGTTTCTATTTTATCAAGCTGGTCATGTGGCTCGCTGTAACCTTGCTGTTTGGAGAGCGCTTTCCTCTTGAGTACACACTCAGTAAACTCACCTTGGTGCGATGCGAGCCCAAGAAAAGCACAGCCAAATATCTCGCATATGTGTGTGTTTGTGTGTGTTTGCGAGTTTCGACAGGTGAAGTATTCCTGAAGCTTCCCAGCAGCACCCCGGCATGTGGAGTGCTGCACTAAGTGTGCAACGACAACAAGGCGACAGAGTGTAGCTGTCTGCAAGCACTGCCGCCGAGGAGAGGCAGGAGAAAAGATATGCACAAGCACCATGTACGTACTGGAAAAACAAAATCACTCGAGACCAAACAGAGACACTTAACAAAGAAGTCTCTGAAAGAGGCCAATGAACCTCCAGGTTATACATGACATTTCTTTTGAGAGGTCACGACAGCACATGATAAATTATAAAATTTGATGTCATATAGAGATAGTTCACCTTGATGAAACTTTCCCCATAAAGTACAAGGATTTTTATCCAATTGTGTTCATCCACTCCCTCCTGTATGTTGTGAGGAGCATGTTTTGGATTTTAAGCTCACATCTTTATCATTTTTACCATCTCAGAGATAACTCTCCTCCATGCAACGCTAACTCCGCCCATGGCAAAGATTTTTATTTTTGATAAAACTGCTGTTGACCCGAGTTGTTTTCACTCAATGTACCTGCTATTGCACTATTGTCTGTTATGATATTTTGAGTGAAAATCAATAAAAGGGTTAAATCTCGGTTAAGGGATCTTTGCTGTGTAATAAATGCAGCAACTGTCAGAGGACAACCAATCAGTTTTCTAGGAGTCGTGAATTCTGAAACGCATACTCAGTCTTTAGCTCAGTTTATTCTATGGAGGCATCAATTTCTCCAATATTGTTATGAATTATCTGGGGTCTTTGTTTTGTGTTGCCCATATACATGTTGTAATGTTTCTTGAGAGTGTTGCTTCTTCATATCATGCCGGTGGTAACTGTGCTTTTGGCTGATTATTATTGTTCTTAGTAATACAAGTTAAAGTGAGTTTAAAAAACATTGTGTATTTCATTTACACACACCATTATATTAAAGGTTAATATAAAGTGTCACTACTTCTAAACAGTCTTATATGGGCTTGCATGTTGCCACACTTCGAGAGAAGCCTCATGAAATTCATTTCTGTGTTTTGCCTCAATAATTTGTAGACGACTTGCATCCTGACTGATCTCTCACAGAGATACAGAGCAACGAGCTCCTCACTATTACACGGATAGATACTTAAGGCAGTCACAGGTATTTAATTACAAACTAAAAGTGACAACCGATTATTGTTTTAATCAGATGCGGATCCCCGTTTGACCTTGACACCAGACAGCCATTTAAAAACCAGTCTGTAGTTCTTTGTTCCACAGATTTCTCTATCTGTAAATACCCTCCAATTACCACAGACAGTTTGCAATTTATCCATATTGTCATTGTGTCATTTTGCATCCAAAATAATGAGAGCCGAGCATGAAGCCACGACATCAAACGCCGTGGTGCAGTCAAAATATTAATTGTATATTCAGTGTGACACCGACTGGGAGGGAGGAGAAGACCTTGACGTTGACTTCAATCCGTAAAAGAAAACTAAAAAACGTGTCTCATCATCCACATACAAATTTCAAGACATCGCGGTGTTTCTATCACTTGATATCAAGAAGCTGTCAACAACAACAAAACGTACATGTTCAAGGAGGTTTTGTCAATAGTGCAGACAATGCCCTGCATTCTGCACATTGACCATTTTTCCAAATGCATTTCCTGCAGAGCAGCTCAGGACTCCACACCTAAACAGCTTCCAGTGCTGATGCCTGAACTTGTTTTCATAGAGTTGTAATTCAATTTCAATTCAGTTTATTTGTATAGCCCAATTTCACAAATTACAAATTTGTCTCGGAGTGCTTTACAATCTGTACACATAGACATCCCTGCCCCAAAACCTCACATCGGACCAGGAAAAAATAATTATAAATCATAAACTAATTTACTTGAATAAACCTGTAATGTGATTTCATATAATAATAATAAAATATTATACTATCCTCATAAAATGTGGATTTTGCTGAGGTTCAATCATCTGCTATTGGTGTGCACATTTTGTCGGCAAATGTTGTAATGATCGATAATATTTTTTATCTACCTCCAGTGTAATCGTACCGTGATGACATAAACATATTGTGTGATTGTTTTAAAATGATTCTCAGCAGCTTTTAACTATAAACTAACACAGAGAATAAGTAAAGACCTTTGTGAGATGGGATGCATGAGAGTGGGCACACCATGCACGGCCTGGTAGGCACGAGTCATGGCCTTCACTGCCCACACATCACATGTGACGTCCTGCCATCTGTTCAATGCTCTTTAGTCTGTATAATGTCCTCCTTGGTCCCAGACATCAGTTGTTGTTGTTATTGTTGTTATCATTTATTAACAATGATACATTGTAAAAGCTAAAATGATTTAGTGGTGTTCTAAACACTATTAGTTCACTTAAATATAATCAATCATTTTGCCAAAATGTTCATGACATTCTCGTCTGTTTAACCAGTTACATTTACATTATGTGTGCTCAAGACACCTTTTTGAATACATTGTAAAGATAAGTTTTAATTCAGCATACCTTTTACTCTTGGATGAGTGGTCTACTCATCCAAGAGTAAAACGTATGCTGAATTCTAATTTAGAGAAATGTCATTATTTCTACCCTGTAACATTTGGAAACATCTGTCGCACTGCTTTTAATTATATACGTTTTATGCATGTTTATTGACCCGTTCGTGGTCAGCTGGCACTCTGTTGTGCTACCGCAGTCGTGCCGACGCATGACCCCGTTCAAGGTATCACGGCTGAAGCTGCAGCAGGAGTAAAGTCAACGTTACGGGCTGTGAACACTGGTCTGAAGTCAGTACAGAGGACGGTAAGTGTGCCTGTTGTGTTGTTGCTAATAAACTTAATATCATATACTCACAGTCTGTCATGTAGTCTATACTGTCTATATTAATGAGACATTTAACTCGTTTGAGACATTTCAAGAGAGATAAGAGACTGATTCGTCCACTTCTCTGATCTCATTGTCTTCATGTGATCAGAGAGACCTCCGGTCTGTGATGGGAACTGGGACTTGGGACATCTAAACTGGAATGTTTAAAGTTTAAGGACACTGTAACATGCTACACTCTTTATGTTTACTTTAGGAATTAACAGAAACTCATACATATAATATAATACAGGACAAGAACCAAATGTACCAAATGTAATTCAAATCTTCATATATTGACTGTCTTGAAGGTTTGGAAAGAATTAGAATGATTTAATTGATCACGGCATCGGCTGCTTCCAAATGACATGTCAGATCCCCCGAGGGCCAGTCCGTGAGGTTCTTCGATCTCAGAAGAAACAACCTCCTGGTCCACAGTCTAGGCTGAAGGCTGAGGGAAATGGTGAGTGAGCCGTTCATATACTGCATGTCATCTGTGCGTACACAGATGACATGCAGTATATGAGTGTGATCAGCGTGTTCGTATTTACTGCATCCAGTTGGTCCGCTGTTCTGGCCCTGAACGCCAGATTGTGAACACACGAGTAGACATTACAAATGGCACAACTGGTTTTATGTGACCCAAAGTGACTAAACAAATGAATAAATTAAAACGCGCTGCTACTGAGGTGTGTTGTCGAGGTTTGTATGAGTTACTTACAGCATTACTCGACACTTTGACCAACTGTGTTCAAAGCTGGAGGTAGAGTCCCTGTGATCATGGTGCTGAGCTCTCTTGACATCTGGAGCTCCACCAGTCTACCTACACACTCACGTCAAAGTCAATCATGAAGAAGATCCTTGTGTTTGTGGCTTTTTTACACACTGACTTTGATCTGCTGTGCTGTACATACTCATACAGCACAGTTGTAATCCTCTCTCAACAGTATTCTCAATGCTGTGACAGTAAATACAGCTAATAAGCAATTAGTTTGTTTACTGGATGGGAGTCCACCAGTGTCGAGGTGCTGTATGGGCCTCTGTGATTGGCTTTTAAGGAGGGGAAATACTCTTATGAGGACGCATCAGTGGCTGGCACATCACACTGGCATTTCCTCTTTAAAGAAAAGAGGGGTGTGTGGCTTTGTCTATTTCTTTGTTTATTACCACGAGGGGGTATTCAGAGGCAGAATTTAGGAGGGGGGTCATATTTACTTGCAGGGGCTTTTGTCATCCCTACTTCTTTTGTTAGTTTCTCCTCATTAAAGTGCTGAGATCACCCATGCCCTTCAGAAGGATACAAAGGCTTTCTTTGTGCTTTCTCCTCTTTTAAGAGAAGAATTCTCCTCTGTAATTTCAATGTCATTATAGCTGACGAATTATGGGCAACTAACTGCAATATTGTTCTTCTTTGGAACAACATGTATATTATGAGACAGCGCCCATGTTATTTGATATCAAGCTCCGGATATTTTGCTCCTGCGCCACATTTCTCATTCCCATTGTTCAACTTGAAATGCGGGATTTGTTATTCCATTAAATTCAGCCATCTGAGATGCCTTTCCTGTAACCTCCTATCAGATCTGACTTCCTCAGTACTGCGCCTGTGAGAAAAAGTGCTTCTTCACTGTATTTTTTCAATTTTTATCTTGCAAGCTTCATCTATGCCCCACACTTATCAGTTATCCTTTACTGGGAGTTGTTTTCTTTATTCAGTTGAGTCTGAGGTGTAGCCTCCTCTCAGAAAAGTACACGCCTTTGTAGGATATAAATACAAGATATTCTATTATAGAGTTCACCTGAGAGAATAATAATAAATGGATGTAGCACACAGCAAGTAAAAGTACTGGGTGAAGAAGTCCATTAATTTATGACTTAGAGCAGGGGTTCCCAAACTTTTTAGGCCACGCACCCCCTTCTACATCCCGACCGGGTTCACGCACCCCCAATCCCCCACACTTTTTCTTTTTTTTTGCTCCGAGAAGAGTTGTTGACGGGCGGGGGGGGGCTAGAGAGTTTTTCTAGTGAGAGTGTGCTCATCTGTGTGCGCGGATGTGTCGGCGCGTATCACGGCAGAGCGATGCGCGTTATGGGAGCGACGGCGCTGGGCTTAGCCCAGAGGAGTGAAACAGCGAAATTTGTAGACATAGAAACACTCTCAGACAGCAGCTTGCTGTTACGTGCGCCTGCTGCCAGTCTGACTCCGCTGTTTTGGGTGAATGACGTCACGTGCGACCTGGAGGTGTTAACCACTTGTGTGCCAAATCTTTTTGTTTTTGTTTTTTGAAATTAATATTCGGGGCTAATTAAAAAACATCCGGGGCTTTAGCCCCGGATGTTTTTTAGCCTAGGGACGCCACTGAGTCTCACGCTCAATGCGTGACACTTGAGAGCCCTAAGAATGTTTAATATTAATTATTAAACCATTAGACCGCCATTACATTTTTCCTCTCGCGCACCCCCTAGAGACAGCTCGCGCACCCCCAGGGGTGCGCGCACCACACTTTGGGAATCCCTGATTTAGAGAATCAGTCTTTCAAGGCCGATACCAATTATTTACTAGCAATGATTTTTCAACCAAGCCCCGTTTGTTTGTATATTTTCTATCAAACTAATTTGCTTCTTTTGGACTATGTTTCAGAGCGTTCAATATCACACTAATTAGAGTTACATCAAGAACATGTTTATGAGTGGGGATTTTTTTAAATTATCAACGTAAAATTTTGTTCACTGTGAAATATTCTAAATAGTTAAAAAGGCACAATGGATGGAAGACAATGCCTCGACTCTCAATCATCACGTATGACCGACTGGATGTGAGTGGTTGTGTTATTTTCTTTTTTCTTGTCATTTAACGGCGTTCAGGACGTTTCAAGGCGTTTCTCTGCCGCTCGCTCTGCCTCTGCCTCCAGCTCTCACTCATCACTCATCAGTCTCTTCTCCCCTGGGGCTCGGTTCTCGGACACTGTAATCAGAATCGTCTGAGTCAGAAGTTCGGGAAGCTCCTCTAAATTCTCCTGTGTGGACACAAACACTATGCTGAAGATGGCAAAACACAATCACAAATCCCATGACCTGAATGGAAATGGCGAGTCATGTTCAAAAGGACTTCAGCGTGCAGCTCATCACAAGTCATGAACCAAAGTTTTTTTTCGGGAAAAACAGACACACAAAAATGTGTTTGAAATAATGCGTCCGAGGCATGAAGGCATTATTGTGCATGTATTGTAATGTTTTGATGTTTGTCTCAGGTCCATTGAGTTCCACAGTATTCTGAACATTCTATCAAACTAAATTGGAGTACATAACTCACACATCACCACATGTGTACGAACATTACTAAATTATTCTCTCAACAAGCCAAACAACAACAATAACAGTTTACAGCCCACGATGGCTGTGAGGCCACAGTACAGCTGAGGCTGGAATGTCGATGATTCTGCAGGTGTTAGGTTATAAACCAAAGTTTTGGTTGGACAAATTGAAATATCTAACCTGATGGAGGCACTAGAGGAAACGTCAGCAGGACACTAACATTACAATTCATCCTCAGGGGGATACAAATGTGTGAACAAAAATGTAATTCCATTGGTTGTTGAGATATTTCACTCACAACAACAAATCACAACAACAAATGTCAAACTTACAATCACCAAAGTCATTCGGATACATTGTCCCGGAACAACGGATGTCTGCATAATAAATTGTGCCAACCCACTTAGTAGATGTTGAGGCATTTGTCAACATACATTTAAACGTGTAGGTGTTGGTGACATAAAAGGAATCACCAAAGTAAGAAGGATTAATCCTCTGGTCACTGTGAATGTTTTTCCTAACATCCAATTTATTGAGATATAAACAACCAACCAACTAACATCCCATCCCCAGAGCAAAGCATGCAAATGAGGCTAAAAAACTAAAGGTTTATGTTTGCATGTGTTTTGTGACACAGCACATCATTTCACTCTGAATTCAGAAGGCTTCTCTCCTCACCCATCAGATTAAACTACAGGCTCTAACAAATAAACAGTTGACCGAAGAACAGGTTATGAATCAGAACCCAGGAAGGCTTGGCAGACAATCCATCTGATAATATTCTAGATTTTATTCAAGTAGCGTGCTAAACACCGCAACTTTAAAAAGCATTAAGTCAAGTTCTGTCAGTGATTGTTACATTATCATAAATGATTTGGTCTTTGGTGAAAGAAATAGACCTATTCATCAGAAGGCCAACTGGGTTCTCAGAGAATATATCTCCTCCATATTTAACAATTCTTTCATAACAATGCAAATAACCCCAATCAAGTTGTAGAACAATGGGGTCTGATTACGCAGGGTGGTAAACACACACACAGAAGCCATTGCACCAATGCAGTCACGCTGCCCACCAGTTTTCCCGCTCCAGAACACACAGCTGGGCACACCGGGAGTCTAGTCACAAGCATTGAAAATAGGAATAAGCCACCAGACCAGTAGGAGCGGAGCTTAAGCCCATGACCGGAGGACGGAGAGTAGTTGCTGGCTAAGGGCCAAGGAAGGAGGAGATACAGTCATGTTAATACAGTCGTATTTTGGACGCCGCCCCGGTCGGTCGGAAGTCACTAAAATGGTGAGCCGATCGGGTGCTGTGAATCCAGGCGATGTCGGACACCGTAATTTCTTCTCACCTCCCCCGTTTTTGTGGACTCCGATGTGTATTCAGATGATGTGGCTGTATTTCAACCTCTGGTGCGTGGTGGTGCTAATGGTGCACTACGGCTGAACAACTGGAATGGGCTTCTGGAAAACCTGATCTGATGAGGAGGCGGCGGACCATCACGTTGGACGAGTTCTGCGCTGCTTCTGCTGATGAGTTGAACCTGGACTCAACTGCATCTATGACAATTCGATCAGTCAGATACAGGAACTTTAGTTAAGTTGACTGACCCACGCCTTCCCTCAGAATCACACCCCACCTTATTCACCCTTGACTTTAGAGTCTGTGTTGTGACTGTTAACACAATTATTCTTAAATTAGTATAGAATCAATAAATAAATAATAACCTTAAGTTAGTTAAGTTACAACAATCAACAAAAGTTTGCACAATTATCAATTCTCTATTACATGTAAACTCTAAATATGTAATCTCATCATAATTAATGAAATAATTAGACAGCATAATAATTCGATTTCTGCTTGCTAACTCACTAAATGATGATGACTTATCTTATGTCTGCTGAATGAATCGAATCGGATCAAGAAAGAATGATTCCGCCATTCCCTCCTATTACCGGTATTGAGAAAGCTCGAGCAATTAGGAGGGGTCAGGAGAATTAATCCTCAAAGTCTTCAAAAATTAACTAATCCTCATTGAAACAACCACTTTTTGGTTTTCAATCCAACCTGAAATTCACACAATACAACGAATTTACTGAGGAAACCTCCACCTTTATCCATATTCAGGTTCTATCACCATATTCAGAATTTTATATCAGTTTGGTTCTTAAACCGTTTGGTTTTATTATTGGATAAAGTTATTATTGTTGGAATTTTTATTTAGTGATTTGATGTTGATTTATTCAGTGCTGACCCGATTGTGCTCTTTTAGAGGTAGAAACCCTGAGAGGTTTTTGGCCTGGCAGTCTTTTTCTTACTTATAGGCCTTGACATTCACTTGAACCATGACTTTGATGGCCATCCCACAGAATCAGAACTTGATTTACACAACCCTCTTTTATTTTAACAATTATTCACTAACTTTTAGTCAGTCATTTGTTTAAATGTACACTACACTAGATGACCTAACTGCTAATTTTAAATAAATACCTCTATTCCTTGTTGATTAAACTGTAGAAGCGATTCAATATATCAGGATTCCTGTGACTCCTGGTCTCAGTCCCGTCACCTCCCGGATTTCAGATTCACATAGGCTCTCTCTGATGGCAACACTGGACTCGACTGCCTCTGATCTGAAGAAGACAGTGACCTGGAGGGGGGTTTGCTCCCTGGGTATAACCTCAGACCATGAGCTGAGACAATAGAGCGCGTCGCTTGATGGCGAGCATATGGCATCCAAAAGCTTGAACCATATCAGCTTGATTGTCTTAAAACATATATGTCTTAGAAGGCAAGAAGTGTGCCAATAAAGCAGAGCACTCATCAAAGAAATAAAAAAATAAAAAAACAACAGAAGAAATCTTTCACACTGAGCACAGATTCAGACAGAGAGTCACAACTCTGTGAGTCAGCCAAACTGTGAAAAAGACTTGGTAAACTTCTTATATGAATCTTTATAACTTAAATATTGACTAATAGCCTTGATAATAAAAATGGCTTGCCTATACAACAGTAGAATCTGTGTCTTATGCCATGGCCTTGGAAACGCTGTATTTTAGAATTTCAATTGGAGGGATTTCAACCAATTATTTTCACCGGTTTCGCTTTTCTACTGAACACGCTCTACCTGTCTCTTAGACTATCCCTAAGGAGGTACTTTAAAAACCTTTGATGTTAATTATTAAAGCTTATCAATGTGTGAATTTAACAGGCCACACTCCACTACCTGGCTCGTCTGCTAATCCTTCCTGGTCTGCTAAGCCCTCTCTGGATCCAGAGGTATTGGTACAGTACAGTACCCTCCAACATCTCCCCGATCTCTATCCTCCAAAAGTGGTGATCCTTGAGAATTCCATTAGTTAAATCAAGAAAGTTTATTTGATCATTTAGAAATTTTTGAGATCATCATTAGAATTTGAAAACACCTAATGCAAAGTTTAAAAAACACCACAATTCTTAATGGCTGCTCTGAAAGAGACTCCCTGGTCTTCTTAGATGACCTTACCTTAGAATTCCATTACACACTTGAGAGATCGGACGACAGACATCGCAGTACAGGTCCTCAAGCACACGAACACAGCTTTTAACGGCATTAATATGGTTTAGATCCTATTTATCAGTTTGTATTTAGTTGATCACTATGCCGTTAACCACCAATCATATCCACGGAGTTCTAAGGGTTCTGTGCTTCTGTAATTTTATTTACCTTATACATGCTTCCTTCTATATTTTATTCAAGGAAACACTCCTTTCATTGTTATGCAGATGACTTTCAAACTAACTATAGAGCAAAATAATTTGTAAATAAAAAACTCTGTCAAAAAACTCAGAAAAATGCAAGCATGTCTTAAAACATAAAAAATTGATGTTAAACTCGTTAAAAACCCGTAAAACCTCAGACAAAACATTAATCCTCACCTCAGATAGCAAGGTGATATGGATCTGGGCATTGATAGTATCTGTATCCACGGCATTGCATTCTTCTGAACACCACTGATCCTGATCTTCCTTTTATCCTTGTTTGGACTTATCTCTTCTCAGGCAAATAATCTTTCAAACTCATGCATTTTCAAATCTCAATTCAAAAAAAAAAAAAATTGTCTCAAATCTCAAAAGAAATTCAAAATTGTCGTTGCCGAGTTATTAGACTGTTGCTGCCTTACTCCTGCAATTCTCTAATAAATCTTGAATCTTAATCAGTCAGCTCAGAAATCTGCAGCAGTCCTAACTAAGAAAACTAAAACAGCTAAGTCATCACTCTGCTGCACTGCTGCACTGTAAAATCAAGAATCACTTTTAAAAAATTCAAACTTCTCTTCTTCTTTTACAAATGATTGATGCCCATCATGCCATCTTATCTTGCTAGGCCATATCTACCATCCTGCCCACTAGAGCCTCACGCTCACTATACACCACTAGTCTCGGGACTACTTGCTCTTAAAGTATAGGCCAGGGAGCAGAGCCATGGCTTAAGCTCCCAGCTTCCTTTATGGAACCAGCTTCAGACCAGTAAGAGGGAGCAGTCACCACCGTAAAAGAACTTAAGAAGACCTTCTTGACAGAGAGGCTAGTTAGGCTGAATCAGGGTTTGCCCTGGTCCAGCCCCCTTTATGCTGCTCCAGGGCTTTATGGCTGGGGACGCGTTTTACCTCCTGAGTGAGTCTCCTTCCTTTTTCTCTCTCTATGAATTTTCATCTCTCAATCACTCAATTACTCTCTCTTTTCTCCCCCTAGAAGTCCTTCCTTTCGTCTCACGGCCTCATGGGACCTATGATCTGGCATAACGCCTATCTGGGATGGATGATCCTGGGTCCTATAATTCCTTCTCATGACTACGCCACTCCACTGTCCTCTCTCCGCCCTCCTCCTCCCACCGCCATCTGCCTGATGGATCGAAGTAGGTTCTCCATACTATTATCTACTATGAAACCTTCATACACTATTCATATTCATTTGAATGTATTTTACTTAATTTCGTCCTTCTGTACACATTACATCTATAGCATCTGTCCCTCCTAGGAGACTCCCTCTCCTCTTGCTCTCCTGCAGTTTTTTCTTTTTTTTGAAGGGTTAGGTTATTTTTTTTTTTTTCCTGGTCGGATTTTTTTTTTGGGGCAGGGATGTGTATGTGTACAGATAAAGCACTCAGACAAATTTGTAATTTGTGAAATTGGGCTATACAAATAAACTGAATTGAATTGAATTGAATTGACCATCTTCAATGGGTACGGGATTTTATTTTAATGACTAGGAACAAATCTTAAGAAGTGTGAATGTTCCTGACACAGTGTGTGTTTAATATTTCACTGAAAAGAAGGAACAGAATCTTTCAAACACAGTCTAGTTGTTCTTGTTCTCAAAGAGAAGAAGAAGTTTCTGCTCTATATTAATAAAGTCTACATGGATTTGGATGGCAGACATAGATATCCAGTATTTTACTTTACGTTTTGTTTTTGATCCTGGCCTCTGTGGGCAGCTGGTATGGGGCGTATATATCAATTATTCAGGTGGAGAGCTCCTTGATTTGTCATTCGTGGGGTTTTGAGGGAAATAAGGCACAGTTCACTTAACAGCCGGAGCGATCGTGAGAGTCTCTTTTCAAGAAGCTGCTCGTCTCCTGAGCTTTGTGCCGATAGAAGAGCTGACACACGGTACACTGCTTTCAAAATGTACCAGTCACACTCTTCACACCATCCTGAATAGAAAGTGAACAGGAGAACATTTAATGTTCTCACATGTTTGGTACAATTACTGAGCGGCTCTGACTCGTGTTTACATTTTTTAATGTTATTTTGACTTAAACTAAGAGAATCCTGTCGACGTACGTATAATTCTCTCTCTCTCTTACACACACACACACAAACTGTTCCGATGCAATGTATTACATCATTTTTTGGAGAATATCTCTTTACCTTACAATATCTGCTTGTAGCAACTGAAGCATAGTTACATTATTTATAGTTATGTTCAGGAACTCACAGCAACAACGTGCTCCATGCCACAAAAGTTTAATACTGCCATATTTCGATTGGATGTTCAGTCAGATCAGACTGCTTCAACTCACAGCAAATAAACCGTGCCTGGAAGCAGAATATGATTTGTTTACTTTGTCAATAGTTGTTTCCCAAATTTTAAGCAACGCCTTGGATATGAACCCCAGTCTCCAGTGCAAATACCTGCACTTTCTACACCAACCATCCACCTTAACAGCCCAAAAAAGGTATACACGGTAAAGAATCATAGCACCTTCATCACTTAGAAAACGTGGACATGAAACAACAAATTCAGGCAGCTATTTAAATACCTCAATTTCACTGCTATTGGAGTTCTTCTTTTACGAGAGGCTTTCTCTGTATTTGCACACGGCACAACACCTTCCTTTATATTGAGTTTAAGGGGTATATTATAATAATTGCTCAGCATCCCTTGGTACGAGCATATTTGAATGATTTGGTGCATCTGGAGATGACTTGACTTTTTTTATTATTGCCTGAAAATTAAGTGACCATATATAAGGAATTTAAGAGCATGGTGCTGCAGGTCTATTGCTTTGGGTTCAAATTGAGTTATTCATAGAACAGCTAATAGTCACTCATTAGTGTGTTTGTGGATGCTGACAAGAAAGTGAAGTGGGAGAAAGTGAGAGAAATGCTGCAGAGTAGAACATGTGCTCATGGCGTCGATAGACTCAGACAAATAATGGCTGTAGCTTTAAGGTTTGATAACCGACTATCCATTACCTACATCTGCAAGTTGGCCGAAGGCCTGGACAACGATATCAATCAAGATTTCCCTATTTCTGTTCAGAGGAGGACAAATGATCTGTGGGTCAGACTGGAGAAAGAGCTGCCTGTGGAAGACAGATAAAAGCACGCTGAAATGTGATAGAGTTGTTACACAGGAGCGGAAAAACAACAACAAAAACAACAAAGATACACATTCACACATTTAACTGGTCATACATTTCCCTATGATTGTGTTTATACCATCACACAATTGATAAATTACTGAAATTAGAAGTGTCATCTAATTAAAGAGAACGGATCATTTAAGTCAACCAGGGTTTCCACCAGACATCAACTAGTGCTGTCTTGCATATTCACGGCCCTGAATGGAAAATGGTGATGCCTGATATTTTGAACAGGCACAACATGAATAAGATGACGTTATCTTATAAAAGGTATTTCACTTCTGTGTGGACCATTTCCCACAATACTGATCCGAAACAAGACACAAGTTACGTGACATGAAGCATAATATAGTTCATTTATGTTGCTTAAATGATTGCATCTGTTATTTTACAGGTTTCTTTCTTTGGTTAATATCTGCCACACTTGCTTTTCAGCTCCGTTATTTTACTTATGTGTTGTATGCCCATGCTTTAAATGGAGATATTTTTCTAATGAGACCTTTGAGGTTTCCTTTGCATCGGAAAGACATCGTAAAACTTGATTGAGAACAACTTCCCTGTCGCTCGATATGACCGTATCTGTATAACCACGAACGGCTGATTTGTTGCAGGAGAAAGACACAATGTTACAAAAGTGGGGATTTAACACAATAAAAAGAACATCAACAATAGTCTACAATTAGAGATAAAGAAAATGGGAAAATAAAACATTGAATACAATACATAATATTTTACACAAAATAAAATGCATGTTTTTAGCATTTGTGACGGTCACAGGCCAGATGCAATTGTGAACTGAAATGCTCATTCATGAGGAAATGGAGGAAAAATAGCCTCAGGCGGTCTCCATTTGCAAAAGCAGCTGGCTAAATGTGGTGCACCTCTCACATCACCTGCTAAAGGTGAACAAAACAGCTAAAGACCAGTAATGAGGCTCATGGAGCCTCCAGTGAAAAGAGGCTGCCAGTGAAACCATAGAAACATCACAGCCAATGTCAGTCTGTTACAAAAGAGTTCAATGCACTAACCGTGTTACAGCACTTTAAAGCAGATATAAACGTGTCACAATGATGTCAGTCTCCTTCACACTTTAAAATCACAGATGGGACTAAGCAACAGCTCACAAGGCCGGTCCACAGCCTGTCATTTAAGTTTATTATAATCAAACTATCTTTATTCCCCACTGACAAAATATTGCTGCATAAATCACAAAACTTATTCCAAAAGTCAGAACAAACAGCAATAGTTTGGATGTGTGGAGCTGCAGGCAACGTACGATGAGCTGTTTCCGCGCTGCACCCAAAGTGAACCTACCGACAGGCGGTAAGTGGTCCTCCCAGGACGGACTCGCTCCAGAGCGAGGAGCTCTCAGAACAGAAATATGAAACTGAAGTTGCGTTCACTTCTGTAATCAGAGTGGAGCAGATGTGCTCTTGCGTTTCGGGTTTTTTCCTCCCTTTGAAAAGAAGCCTTGTTTTACATGCTGCTCTGCACTCACACGAACATCAGTCCCACGTATAGGTTGAGGGAGATTTTTTTTAATCTCACATGACTTCCGACAACAATACAATGAGATATATAATTAGTTTAAAAACTGCAAAAAAAATTAAAAAAAGTTCACAGCTCGGTCCTTATCACTGCACAGCAGACACAAAAGCACCACACAGTTTTTCACGGTGCTGGTTTGCACCTCTGAACAGGCGGTCTGAACGGCTGCTGGCTGGCTGCTGATGGCAGCCTCCGTACCAGAAAGACAAAGCGCTGTATCGCCCCGGCGTGTTTTGTCAGAAGATCAAGAAGCTTTACGAACTTTCTAAGTGCCGTCTCGTGAATAAAACGAGCCCAGTGAAGCATGGTGTTAGTTTTAAAATCAAAATGAATGTGATACAAAACACCAGCTGAGCTTGCTATTCAAGATCAAGTTTTGTTATGGTTGTGGATTTGTGAATTAGAAAATAAAAACATTGATCATCTTATTTATTATAAGAAGAAATATGACCAATACACAAGAAGCAAATCAACCTGTGCACACAAACGATGCAGTGTGGACATATTACACCTTTCTGACGGCTACAAATGAGAGGACTGCAGATACGGTGGCTGAAAGTGCTGTAAAGAAATTATTCTGGAGCTGTGACATGCCACCTGTTGTTCTCATCAGTGTGTAATATATCCAGGACATCCGCCTGCAAATGCAAACCAAGCTCCTCATAATGGATTGTATCTACTTTTATGCAAAGCATTTGCATTCTAGAGGCATTTTCAAATATTTGATGGCATGTATTTACACCAGGAAAAGACTCAGACTGCTCAACTATATGACCAAGAGCAGATGAGTAAATGAACTTGACTTTGAGACGAGGGACAAACCTTTTATATGTGAGAGGCAGAAACCAGCTAATTGGAAACATTTTCTCATAAATAATTACTTTCATCATTTGTTTTTTTCCTAAACTCTTTAGTCTACCGTTTGGCACGTATGTGAAACAAACTGTGAAATAAAGTTTTGCCATTCATGGTTTTCGATATTCAGTAAAGATATTCAGTCAGGAGATAAGCATCAAAGCTTTGCAGTCGCCGATCCCTCATTGTGTGATCATGGTGAACAACAAATCTGTTTTGCAATCGGTAGAAAGAGAGCGAAATGAATTGTAAGCACCGTACAGCAACATAAGGAGGTTCCATTGAGTTAAATGATGATGCTTTCAGGCTGAGTTAAGTAAACAATGTATTGGTTAATTATTATGTTTTCATATTAGAGAGTGAATCATTACCTGTTAAACTTACTAACACTAGCTTTAAGCAGCTTATAATACATACAATACAACTAATAATGCAAACAAAAATGTTGTACAATTTCCTATTCATTAGACTTTTGGCATTTTATACAGTTTTATTTGTTCCATTTATTTATACTGATCCAATTTGTGGTTCAAATCCATGTTACAATCCTAACTGAGTTGTGTGATCTGTCTCGCCCTCATACATCACACATCTATACGCCAAAGCAGGTTCAAAACGATTATAAATCATAAAGGAGCTTCGCTCAGTGTGTCGAGACCACGAGGCCTCTGACACCGAGACAGCAGAGGACAACCGAGTCATGTAGGAACTTGTTTCCACGGAGAGATGCTCTTTGACAGTGACTGCTCAGTCTGAAACGGCGTCCTGAGAGGGAACGGTTGAGTGGTTTGAGAACTCGGGGAATAAGCCACATTTACAAGCTCTTTGTTTCACAAACAGGATCTAACGTGTCTCTCAATGATTTAAACCCTGACAGCGTGATACAAACTTCAGGAGTACAGGAGATGGATCTCACTTAGGATGCTTGACTTTGTGTAGACGCATCGTACTACTTTCCACAATAGTGCCACCTTTACTTACTGATCACACCAGCATTCTCACTATAGTTTATTTCATGAAAAGTAATGGTAAGGTCGATGTATCAAGCTTATTTTCCTGCTCTAAGTCTACCATGTGAAATAAAATGGGATATACTCACAGCATACCCATTAAGCAAGGCCCTTAAAACTGAATTTTATATATATATTTATTTTTGTAATCAAACATTTTATTGAATTACTTCAATCTTTTCTCTTATTTTTTGTTTTCTTTAAATGTTGTCCATGAAAAGTCTGAAAGCAGTGTTCTCATTCTGTTCATTGGGTTTAGAAAAGGAAACCTTGAACGCTCATGTGAAGCCGTACTCAGTAAACAGGTAACGTTCCACTCTGAATAATTTAAAGATCGTGGCTCATCTACGGCGTGCAGAGGATTATACAAAGGTCATTTCAACAGCTTCTTGTTTCTTTATGTTTCTCCATATGTGATTCAATATAAAGATAATTCCAGAGAGAATTATTTTATATATATTAGTATATTATATAACAATACAGCTCACGGGTATGCGGTTGGACCCCTGGTCTGCCCATAGTGTGTATGTCGAGGTGTCCTTGAAGACTCTGAACACCCAGGTGCTCCCCGGGCGCTTCACAGCAGCCCACTGCTCCTAAATTGCGAATGATGGATTAAATGCAGAGGCCAAATTTCATGTAGGGATGTTTAGGAAGAAATGTAAAAATGTTTAGTTTTTACGTTAAGACATGTGACGCTGACTTAGCTTATTAAGTTATGCCTATATACGGAACATTGTTACTTATTATAACAATTCAAGCATTATACTGTATTTAAAAAAGAGATGTGACAAAATACTTTTGAATTTAAGTTGGATTGTTCTAGGTGGAAAATAGAAATGCTAATTAAAAAAACCCAATGTTATAAATTATCATAACACATTTGCACAGAGGCCAACTCAAACTTAATTACAAATATTTTGGGACTTCATATGATAAACAACGAGAAGTCTTGTGCACTTTGTTTGTGATCGTAAGCACACTCAAATATGTCTTTTGCCAGGTCCAAATTTCCATGGAATAGTACAATAGTACAAAAGGTGCATTCATATAAAAGTGAAGCCTGTGGTGAGGAAGAGAGACTTCGACCTCTGTGAGTGCGTTGAAGTTTCCAACCACCTGTATTAATATCACATAATAAGTTTTTACACTTGGCAGAGGTGGAAAAGTTGGTGAATCGATAAAAGCAAAATGCAATGTGCGACCAACCTCGTCAATAACTCATGACGTACATGAAGTTTGCGACTTAAATGTCAACTAATGGTTGGAGAGAGAGAAAATAGAAGGAGCAGAAAAAACATCCGGGGTGTG
The DNA here is from genome assembly GCF_029220125.1 of Pseudoliparis swirei. Classification (NCBI taxonomy): domain Eukaryota; kingdom Metazoa; phylum Chordata; class Actinopteri; order Perciformes; family Liparidae; genus Pseudoliparis; species Pseudoliparis swirei. The sequence goes on along the minus strand of NC_079391.1, from coordinate 12,491,962 downwards.
GAGCCATGAGAAGACTCAAATCAATCCATAACACACGGAAATGCCATATTTTCATCATGCCTCTACATTTCTTTAGTTTCTGTGAGGATTGCCTGAGCTCTTTTAAATACATCATGTTGTTGTGCCCTTTTCATCTGCAGGGGTTTAATTGCACCAATGTCGATCAATCAACTCCTTATATGTGCACAACAGCAATGCAACTTGGCTAATGCCGACACATTCACTGTGGTTCTACAAGAATGTTTGTCAATGACAAAAAGAACTAATTCACTGAAGAAAAAAGGAATACATTTGGACTGTAATTAAGAGCTAGAAATAGCTAACATGTAAGCAGATACAGGCTTAAAATCCCTGTTCAGTCCATGTACTATTACAATCTAAACCTCCAGAGACACAAATCCTGTCCTGTTAATTCTTCATTTTACAGATTACAAACCCGGTAGATTTACCGTACAACACAGACAACCTCTGCAATTATTAAAAATCACAGGAGAACAAATCTCAGAGTGATAAACTACAGAGTTTTAAATTGACATTGGTGGAGCGTTCAAGAATGCTCAACATGTCGCTCAACAGCAATATTTTTAGAGGACAAAAACATAACATCCATCTATATTGTTGTTGTTTTTTTACTGGATTTGAAATGCATTGCAACAGATCACTACAGTTGGTGTTTCTTCTATCAACGGTGGATTAATGATGAGGGAAGGTTGGGAAAATGTATTTTGATAGAAGATCTCAATTACAGTTAGCGTTGAGGAATCTCGTTTCCAGGATAATTCTCTTCTGTCTCATTGAGTCTCACCGTGTAATCCATCTCCCCTCCCCCATCATAACCTCACATCAGCACCAGCTGACTCACTAAAGACAAATTGAATAGCTGAAGTCCAACCACTGTCTCAGAGATAGGCGGATCTGCAGAGTGGAAAGCATGCAACGTCAGCCTCATGCATGAAACATTTTGTTTCTATTAACTCAACTCACATCATCACATTTAAGAGGTTAGTTTGAATGAATTTATTGACATTTTTGGATATACTTTGTGGCCAGACTGCAATATCATACCGAAGTACTCCAAATATAAAACATTTCTTTGTGACCATTTCAACACTTCAAATTTCTTCTTTTTCTAAAAATAACAGCCTTTACAGACAAATTGAGTGGCCAAGAAACTAGTCTGATTAGTCAAATATATGTTATTTTTCAGCCCAAATTGTTTGTAATAATTTAGATGACGAAACCATTGTGCTGTTGTAATTGAAGTGCATTACTCAGTTATTACTTTAGATTCTAATAGGAATCAAACTCTGGTATTTGGTATTTATTGATCATCACAGTTAAGAGATTTTGAAGTGTTGTCTATCTGCAAATTCAACTACACAAAAAGGCAAATAACTTTTGCCATCAGAAGCTACTGTGCGCTACCACATGAGACAATTACAGTGTACACTTGTTCACAACAGACACTTTCTAAATAATGGCGTTGGTGAATTTCAAACCAGAGCGGCATCTTCACTTAGTGTCCTTATGAGAAGGAAAGTGCAGAGGAGGATAGAGAAAAACAACCCAGAAACAACTGCTAATGAATCTAAAAAGCATGAAGCACTTCACTCGTCTCTTCTGCTGCCGCCTTCTCTGAAGCTCGATGAGACAAAAGCTGGTCAACAAAATCATTGAATGCAGCTGTAAGTTTATCCTGATAACATGTATGTTTTTTTCTTCAACAGATTTCAGTCTGGTTGTTTTCTTTTTTTCTGTGGCTGTAGAAATTCCCTGGGAAAGAAACAACACTGAGAACATTTTCAATAGTGAACTAAACTATTTAGTAGAAATTGTCAGGAGACAACCTTTTGAATCAACACTCTTGTAAGAGGCTTTGACACGTCTGATTTATTCTCTTTGTGGTAACTTTGCCCTCTGGAATCCGAATTATCAATTGTTTTCATTACCAAACATTCTCCAGTGTATTCATATCCCTTTATTTCAATAGCTTCTCGATTTATTGGAATTGCCACCCAGAATATTTCCTCGTTTAATATTCCCACTCCTCAGCCCAGCTCTCTCACACCGCCTGCATCCCCGCCTACAGGCTGTATACTGCGAGTGTTTTCTCTGTTTACTCTATTATACATGATTATTACAACTGATAAGCATTATCGCTGTCCAGAGATACATTCACAAAAATATTTAAGGTATTTGGTCTATTATACTAACAATTGCATGCAGCTCTCTGTCTCTCTAAATGTGTCCTACCTGGTTGTTTACTGAATAAATCATGAAATTCTGCCATTGGATTGAAGTATTCCCTCAACGAACATAATCATTTTACAGTGGAGCCAGATTGATGATTCAGCCGGCCGATATTGGCTGATAATGGCTTGTCACAGATTGCCGTTTATTCCAAAGTGATCACTGCCTCAACTGCACTTTGTGTTTTTTTATCATTAGCTTGCTCCCACCCTAAATTAAAGGAGCCCTATGGAGTTTTGTTTTCCACATTGCAGTGTGTGTATCCTTCTTGATCTAACAAAACAAGTTGAGTGCATTTCCTTCCTAACAAAACACTTTGCAGTACCGGTATATATCTGCAGCATACGTTACCACCAGCTGTTGATCGGTGGAAAGGTGTGAAATCATCAGTAGGATTGTTTATTCCAAAACTGAATACACCTTTATGCATGCGCGTCCTAAACATTAGCGTGTTAGCATTGATGGTGTGAGTATGTTGGCCAGCTGACAGAGCCGCTAGCAAGGGTGTTGACGTGTTGCATTAATAATATTAATATTAGTATTGCCCTAATAAAATACTGTATTGTTCCATATCTGTAATACACAGCCTGTAAGCAAATTTATCACAAAAGAGAGCAGCCTACATTTTACATAAATGTTGCTTGATAAGACTTAATAATCTTGAAATCAATTAATATGCAGAAAATTGCCAGGTAGTTGTATTCTTCTCAAAAGAGAATGGATACATTGCTTTAAGCATGTATTTAAGAAAAAGACATACTCCTTGATCACTTTATTAAGTACACCAATATTACAATCTAATGCAAGCCAGATCATCGTCTGTGTTGTTGTACCAGACATTATTGTGAAATGTGCTTCTTATACTCTAATGTTTGTAAATAATTCAGTATACTTCAACACCACTGCAAACTACAACCAATGAAAACAGATGTTAAATGAATACCTCTTCAACATTGTCAATCAAAATGTAAAAATGTTTGTAAAGGTATACTTTATGTCTGAACTGTTATATTGGAAGGTAACAATTTAAATGGCCACCGAGTGTAAAATATATATTTCCTGGAGAATATTACTTGGCAACGTTGTTATTTTGACTCGGAGCCTCCCTTTACTCGGCACACAGCAGGAGTCCCCAGCCACTCCTGCCTTCCCCAATCACCTGCCAGCACACCTGCCCCTAATTCACCTTAATTAGCCGGCCAGTTTACGCTCACAATCCCTTCTGACTGATTGCGCGGTGCTGCTCTAGAGGTAAGACCCATTCAATGAACTACAATGAGAAGAGCAACGCTAATTTCTTTTTTCACATGGGTATAAATATCACCTGTCAACATAACAGAATACTCATCTTTTACAAAGCTACATTACAAAAGGATCATCGTCTATGAATACGGCTGCATCTGTACGAAAAGTAGAAGAAAAACAAGCTCTTGAAATTGCCAAATGAAATGAAGACAACAACATATGAATAGCTCTCTGCACATATCCCAGATTGTATACATACTGATTACGCCTTGATGACTTTTTATAGAATACATCATAATACCTTCCGTACATCAATTTAGAAATCTTATATATAATAATACGTACATAGTAAGGGGGAAATTATATTTTAAAAAAGGGTATTTTCCTTGAAAGGAACAAGGCTGCCTTCATCTAAAACCTGCATCTAAAGAGGCTTTTAACTGTTATCTTTCACTCGTTTACCTTTCTCCCAAATGACTGAGGACTTTCACAGAAACTGGAGTGTAACTTATACTTCCCCCGCTGCATACCACAGGCTGCATGCATGCACAAGCATGCACACAAAACATCTACGTACTCATGTGTGCTTTCACCAGTTTTAAATTGCACTCATTTATTCTACAGCTGCACTTATTATTGAATGTGTTGTAACTCTGTAACGCTGTTCATCTGTACACATGACATCTAATGATTCTGTCTATCGGGGAGAGGGATCCTCCTCTGTTGCTCTCCTGAAGGTTTCTTCCCTCTTTTCCCCATGAAAGGGTTTTTTCAGGAGTTTTTCCTGATCCGATGTGAGGTCCTGGGACAGGGATGTCGTATGTGTGCAGATTGTAAAGCCCTCTGAGGCAAATTTGTCATTTATGATATTGGGTTATATAAAATAAACTGATTTGAAAAGAATTGAACTTGTAATTGTTGCTCTGGAAAATCACATCAAATAAATATGACAATGTAACTGTCTTCTGAGCATCAACAGAAATGCTGATGTACTGAGCTTCTCAATTTGACTTGACAGGTGGATTAGCTCAAAGTCATCTTGGGAGCTGTGGCTATCATATCCCGCTAAATCAGCACTGTGTTAATGACCGCCTCTCGCAGGCCCTGTGGCAACCCAATCACACGACTGGTGATACACATCGTCAGAGGTCAAAGCCAGCCAGGAGACATGCTGCTTTTTCGTAAACAACATCCTCATGATAGTTCTAGATACACATTGTAACCACTTAAAGGGACACAAACTATTCAACCTAGGCATCAACTCAATTAAATTCTTATTGCTGCAATGCTTTGTTGATTAACCGATTATTTGATTGAAAGAAAACAAATCGGTCACTAAATATTTGTCAATAAATTATGCCTGTTTTGAGTTTTTTCTTCTTTTTTTTATGTCCCAAACATATTTTTGCCGTAAATGTCTTTTCCCATGTGACAATAAATAAATATCTTCAGGTTTTGGACTGTTAGTCAGAAAAAAAACAGAAACAAATTAGAAGACATTACAGTGAGTCATTTTCAATGCCATTTCTTCTTTTTTTAAGTTTGAATACACACCCAATAAATATAAGAAGAAGAAAATAAACAGATAATATATACATGGAAAAGGAAATATAAATATCCAGAAGTATGCAAATATTCGCACAGCTGTAACTGAGTTGAAGACATATGTTAGAGGGATTATTTTACTCGAGATGCAACAAGTATGCAAACATAAAGACTTCCAATGATCATTTTTAAGTGAAAGCTGACAAGGTCTTCTATCGACAGTTAAAATAACAAAGAAAGAGCGCCACAAACAGCCCTCATGGTGGGCGTGTGTGAACCTGCTCAGTCCCACTTTCCAATAAACTCTCCCGGGCTGCCTGTACTTGATACAACAAAGAGCTCAGCTGGTTTATGGGCTGTTGCCAGGTTATGTTGTCCTGTTAACAAGCCACTCAAGTAAGCCTATCATACAGTTAGAAAATAATATTTCTATTTCTCTTTCCGTCCAGAGTGACACCAGAGACATCTCTTCCGACTCGGCAGCAGCACATGTTTCATTCTCACGTGCAGTAATGCTCTGTGGTGTGGGAGCTCATGTTGGTCTTATAGTGCACTAAAACTAAGAGCATGTGGTTGAGTGAAAAGTGCACCAGGACCCTCCACAGTAGAGTGTGAGAGTCCCAGTGCTGAACAGCAGAATTCAAGAGCCAGGAGATACCATTTCTGCACTTGTCTTACAGCGTGAGATCGGAGGAAGATGTATTTTTAGAGATGTCGTAAGTACACTAATGACTCTCTTGCTCTGCCCGAAGCTCCCTGACTGTTGACGCCGTTGGCCACTTAAAGACTCGGATTATGGGTCTCGGAGCGGATGCAGTCAGAGTAATTATCAGGGAAATCCAGACAATATGGCCCGTACTTAAGATGATACTAGTTTGTTCTTTTTGTTGGGAAAGTTTCTCTTTTTTTAAAACTAACTGCTGAAGGACTGTCCTAGTTTTATAAATTGGCATACAGAGACAATGAACCAGGGCTAATTCCTAAAGGATGACTTTAACATTTGGGAGATAGACGGATGAACAGATTGATGCCACTCATGTCTTTATGGTGGATGTAAAGCTATAGCCGGTTAGCTTAGCTTGATATAAAGACTGGAAACAGGGGGAAGCAGCTAGCCCGGCTCTCTCCAAAGGTAAAATATCCACATAACAGCACAGTTAATGTACACTAATCAACATGTTATATTTTGTTTGTTAAACTGTACCAAACTAAAGTGTAAAAAAGATAGGTTGTTGTTTGAAAGGGGGTTATGTTTGGGACTATTGCTATGAGAGTTGCAGTCATTTGTTAATTAGTGAGCAAGGCAGGGTCATCTCTTTCATAGTTATCTTTACTGTCAGATGAAGGCGTTCTGAAGTGAAACATCCCTGTTGAAATGTTCCCAAACCATGCAGATGTTTTTTAAAGAACACATCTAGCATGATCTTTCCTGTCAGAGTAGTAGAAAAAGTTGAAACATGTCATTTTGTGGTAAGTCACCTGGACTAAGCTCCGCCCTGCAGACCTTTGGGTGCCAACCTGAAATGGAGACTTGCCTCCAGGAGGAATGTTTACCCGAGCTTAGCACAGAGCCCTTATTGCTCAAAGCAGCACGAGTAGATTTCTGTCTGCATTTTACCTCTGCACCACTCCAGCTCTGTGCCATTTCAGATTGGGACCTGCCCAAAATGAGCCCCCCTGTGATGACAATAATAACTCTTTTAAAGACACAGAGGGGAGACAAATTAACTGTGTGTGATCAAGTGTAAAGAAACTGCACACCAGGGGTGGAGGGGAGGCTTGAGGGGGAGAAACGGATTCCAGACATTCCTAAAAGTAAGGAACACATTTAAAATAACGAGACGCAGCGTTTTAGAAATATTCCAAATTAACTTTGATAAAATACAAAGTGAGAAATTATCCATATTCCTAATCAGACTCCATTGTGGAATCTGAATAATGTTGAACTTGGATTTTAATGCAGAATATTTATACTGCCTCCCCTTTATTGGATTCTGGCTCAAAGTAATTATGCATTATGTTTTGTCACAGAGGTGGAGTAAAGTTCAAGATAGACCTTAATGAAGGCATCAGCATGTATTTAAGAATAAGAATTCATTATGAGATGTGCATAGATCACTAGAGCAATGTTGTACCCTTTAAATTGCACCCAGCCGTAAGACTTTATCTAATTTACACACATGTATGGCAGAATTAGAATACACATTATTATATTGCAACCTACTTATAACTTAGTATTCATTGTGGAGAGCCATTCCTAAATAATTGTCTCACTAATCTTTTTCACGAGGACAGACATATTTTCTTATAGTCACATGTTCACTATCACACCCTACGAATAACCCATCTTTAACAGACAAAAGAAGTTCCTACTGTTTCAATTTCCAAAAAACAGAAGATGCAAACACACCATACTGTGACTGCACTCTAAAAGTAGACCTATTCGCCTGGTACTTTCTTTTAAATGGATCCCAGGTGGTTCGGGAGCAGGTAGAGTCATGTACGAAGTTAAAAGGATGGAGGCTTTACCTTGGATGTGCTGGTTGACCACATTCTCCAGCCGATCAAGCCTCTCAATGATCCGGAGAGTGTCGCCTCTCTTTTCACCCTCTAACTTTCTCTCCGGAACAGGCATCGGAACTTTGATGTAGATATTGGCGATGTAGTTAGTGACCCATCCGACGTAGAGCAGGCACACAATGTTGGTCATACCGCTCAGTATCACGCATGTGGACACCAAAGTTTTTGTTCTCCTGGTGCAAGCCATGCCGACATCCCTCCATGCAGCCTGCAGTGTCCAGTCAAACCCGAGGACGGGGCGAACAGTCGCCCGCAAAATAAATGGAATAATGAAGTTATTTCCAGCGATGCAATATCTAAAGCGCGGAGCTTTCACTTCAAATGTGGCGCGTGTGTTTTTTCCTTCTTTTCTCGAGGCTGGTGAAACACAGGTTAATGTCAAATGTCTACAGGTGAGGGTTCCTCTCGTTCCATCGCAGCGAAACTCCGTCGGCTCCAGTTGAATGTGAGAATCAAGGAAACCGGAGAGACGCGGAGCATCCCACTGCAGCCAATGGGCGGGATGGCTGACACCTCCGCGCTGCACGCGTCCCTGATGCGCACTGGTTCACTGTGGAAGTGGATCTGAGCGGACTATTTCCATAGACCAGGACACAAAGTGGAATAATAACCTAGTTATGTCTGGACAGCGACATGTGTTCCTTAAACTCCTCATGTGATGTTCTTTCCTGCAGCAGTTAGACAAGCGCAGCTGCACCTCAGCGACTTGTTCTTTTCTCAGTGAGAGCGCGATAGAAAACACACCCTTGGAGTTTTTGCGATGAGATCTTTCCATACAAACATGGACTGGATTTCGTGCTGCAATACTGTGTCAAGCCACGAGATAGAGACAACGGGGTCCTCCGTGGGCAGTCGAGGTGCGGTGGGGTCATGTTAAGGTCTGGCTGAGGTCCAGCTCACTGTGAGGAGAATGCAGGATGCAGAAGATGCACTCATCTCACTCGCTGCTGTAATTAGACCAATGCAGGGAACTGTGGCTGCTAATGACTGCAGACCTGCTCAAAGGGCACACATGCAAAGTGAGCATGAAGACATGCAGCGATGTAACCTGACCAATGTATTCCTTTATGTTAATCACGTCTTGATCATGAATACCTTCAAGGCAAGTTTGCATTGTTTTTACATCTGGATAAGTCCCTTTTTTTGGCAAGATGTGGTTATTGGATGTTAAACTGTGTTTTTTGTCTTCAATACAGGCATGTTGGCATGTATTCCTGAAGCCAAAGGCTAAAAGGCTTAACATGTAACCATCCAGAGGAAGGTTTTGCACATGTTTACTCTCAATATACCACGCACCGATTCTCACACCTGCAGGAGTGTTTGATGTGTTTGCTGCAGCGGAGCCTCTGGATTCTGCGTCACTGTATCTTTAGTCTGAGTCTGGTTGAGTTGACATTTCTTGCGAGCTGTCCTCCTACTCTCACAAGAACATACAATTATGTTATATATTTAAAGGTGACTTGGCATTAGTCTGTAATCGAGGAACCCCTGAATGCACACGGAAACTGCAGTATCTGAATGAACGCCACATATTTGACAATATTTTTACACAAATTCTGGATAGTGTTTTGACAGTCATTTCTAGTATCATCTTTGCCAGATCATAACATCCATTGTTATCCAATCTGACAGACAGTTCTAACACAGCAGGCTGCCAGCGTGAAATTATTATATCATGAGGAGGGTTAAATGTACATACTACATTAATATAATACATTTCAAGTGAATGTACAGCATTATTATTACACTTGATTTCTCATCTTTAACAAATGACTACAGATTTTTTTTAAGTGTGAAAGGGAGAGAAAACACTTACACACTTAGACAGCTTTAAACCTGATTGTTTTCAACTCCAGCGCATATCTTTGGCTTTACGTGAAACATATGCTTTGGCATCAATCATTTTCACAGATTAAATTTGTTCGTCAAAGAGCATCACAGTGACCTCATTCATCCTTTGCTTCATATATCCGGTGTAATGACAGATCACCTCCCCTGTCCTGTCTGCTCAGCAGCAGACATTTATGGCTGTGAGATGATCAATGCTGGAGCCGGCTTCCCATTCATCGTAGCTAACAGGCCTGCCAGACAGGGTGCAAAAAGGTATTTGCTTTAGTTTGCAACATGAAGGGGGTTTCTATCTGCTCGTAACATTGATGTGATGAGAATGTGTTTTCTCGCTTTTTTACCCACATGATTCTATCGAAAGTCAATAAAGTCGTTGTAGGATTGTTTGCCCTGCAGGTACAGTTGATGGTGTAAAGTGTAAACTGTCTTTTACTGAAAGTCCATTATGAAATGCTGACTGATTTACAGTTATGAGTCTGCTGAAACACTGGCATTTAACACAAACTAATCCGCAACGTTGTTTTATGATTTAATGCATAAATAATTCATTTATTTCAGTTCAATATTTCTTAGTTTGAGCTTCTCAATTGTGAGGATTTTATCTTTTAAAAATCTTTTAAGATTAAACATCTTTGGATTTTGATGTTGCTTTTCATTATCAACTATTTTCTGCCAGTTATTGTCTCGTTTGATTAATTATCAGCATGTCAGATGGTTGTCATACATGTCTATCACTCTGTGTCATACATGTCAGAGGCCAAGAAGACATGCTCACATGCTCACAAAACACAAAAACAAAGAAACAGTGTGATGCATTAGATATCTAGCCAGCTATATATTCAGCTGCCTAGCTAGCAGGTATTTGTGGACTATATTTACACTTTCAGATCACCTAAAATATACTTTTGAAATGTGGGCTATAGAAATATTTCATTAACATCTGAGGAAAATGTAATTACTTTAAATCAAATCTTTAGTAAATTCCTTATGCTGACTTCAATTGGCCTGTGTGATGCTTCTCATATTGCAACATATGCACTCTGCGTATATGCATACAATTAAAGTGGTTTGAAATTATAATGACAAAACCATATCTTGGCTAAATCACCAGACGGTCACATTGAAGGATTGATCAATTCAGCTTGTTTACTAACTCACTGCGTGATGATGTACAAGTGTCATTGGTGAGTAGCTCACTTTGGTCATGTTATTTATGGTCCTCTCCTCTGTTTAAAGGGCAGTGCAGAGAAACAAAGCCTGGCTGTTGTCATGAACACAACCACAAAGCTGTGTACATATTTAATTGACAAGCCATAAACGCCTGCAGGTGTCAGAAGTGCAACTTCTATCGATTTCTTCTGAATTGGAACCAACTGCAGGGACACTTTGAGGTTGGTATTCGGGACCTGCTCGCCTCGCACTGGGTGATGCACATGGCCAAGCAGCTGTCACATTTAGTCTGAACGAACGCTCTTCGTGTGTGCTGATTAATTACTGAGTGTGAGAAGTTATCTTGTAATCATCACTGTAAGGTCTCAGAGACAAAGACACTACCAGTGGAAGTTCCTCCGCTGTGGAGACAGCAACCATTAATCACAAACCACACATACGACATGTGACGATTAGTCCTTGACCATGCAGAAAAGATAAGTTTATGATTGAGATCGATTGAGATAACGTTTTACATCAACCTCTCCTGGAGTGATGCTATACATTATAGAGAATGTTGTCCCCATTGAGGCGGTGAAAAGACACTGAATCCTTTCTGGTTTGAAAACCCCATGAATGTCTCACGATTCCCCCATTAAATTGTAAAAACGGTCAACACAAATCCAGCCTTCATACGGCGTGGGAGGCCGACCTTTTGCTCCAAACTCTCTGTTGGCAGGGAGACTAGCAAGAAAAATAAAATTTCCCCCGAGATGCAGGATCACTTTCAATTTATTCAGCCTGACAAAAGTCAATTAATTTGAGTTTCAAAAGAAATCTTTATACCCATGAAATAATAATAATGTCACTTTGGTGCCAGCTGTGTGGGGCTACTCTCCAGTTTTTGGGGGATTATTTTAAGTATTTATTCAGTTTTAGCATTAGGATATCCAATATAACAGTTTACTTGAATATACCACAGGATTATATGACATAATACTGTAACATACATTCGAAAACATAGAAAAATGCCAAACCTATTCTTAAATTTATCATCAGACATATTATTTTCTCAAGACTCAGTTTTCTTTATGGAATTACACCTGCGCTATCAGTCTCCAGCTGACGTTTTATCACCTGCACCATGTCAAAAAACTTGAGTGGCTTTAAGTAATATTACTAGTCCTTCCTGCCAACAACTGAAGAGGAACTAAATCTGATTAAAATAATATTTAATTTGACTCTGCACTGAAGTGCTTTGAATATTTGTCCTTTTAAATAAGCCGACATATTAATGTAGATGGCTGTCAAGGGATTGTTAGATGAGAATCACATTAATTTCAAGCATAATTATTTATAGACCCCTTCATCACAAGTTTGTCTCGGAGGACTTCACCGGCGAAAGGCGAGAATAAACCTATCTGGATCTGTCTAATCAGAATCATTCACATCACAAATTGAAGTGCTGTAATACATGATGAAACATGTGAAATGAAAGGCAGAGTACAAAGCACACGACTCAGAATAGCCTCACACTTCTGACGAATGTACAAAAGGTTAACATCACAGTTACCTGTACGATTTAATGCAATTCAATTCAACAAGTCTGCAATCAGCCAGTCTCACAGAAATGCCGTACCCAACAGTCTATATGGCCTTATAAGATAAAGAACATTGCACATATCATAGTCTTTTCTCTCTATAAATAAAATTCACCTGAAAAAGATTCCCTTCCTTCCCTCTTATAGTAATTAATCCAGAAGAACTAATCAGAAATGACAGACAGTTTACAAAAAAAGAAACTAATTCAATTAAATAATCCCATTGTGAGCAATGAAAATATGAAAGTACTTTATATTTGTGGCAATGTACCTGAACAGAACTGAGCTCACAGATAACTTTGAAATGCTCTTCACTGTAGTCCATGTATAAAATTGTGTTGGGCTACATGTTGTGCTCAACAGGCTGGCTGCCTGTGAAGTGCAACAGCCCATCATTTTAAATGAAATCACCAAAAATGAGAAGCCACGGGTACAAGTACAAGCACACTGCCTTCATGAACCGAGGACACAAAATGTTTCTGTAATTTTGTCAAGTAATAGCAGAATAAATAAGCTCAGAACACGGAAGAAAATGAGCAATGAGGTGACTGTTATTAACTTCCTCAGCTGGGGAGAAACAACTCTGCATGATAAAGGCACTCAAGTGCTTCTTTTATGTGGAAAAATGAAGCGATGCATCATAATGTGGTTACAGGGGTTTGAGAAGAAGCAGCAGTTGGGTCTGGCAGAACATTTAGGAGAAATGTAGGTGAAATCACCTGGGCTTTGAGAGAAAAATCATTTCTAAGTTTAGTTTAGTGACTTTAAAATAAAGTTAGTTGGCTTTCTCGATACAAGTAGGAAGGAGAGAAAAAAGCTTTATTGCCATCTGTGCCTAAGGTAGGAGACAATTAAGAAAAGCATAAATGCCTTTGTGTTTTTATCTTTTTTGGCCCCACCAATATCGTAGAGCATGCTGACATCAAAACATAAAAGGGAGAAAACAGGGAGAGGAAGCATATCAGATTAGACCAGAAGCAGAGTCACTGTTATGATGGCAGGCCAATGTTTACAAGGATTAGTCTCCAAATACACGACAGCCCCTCTGAAAATATCCTTTTGTCTGAGGAAAACTGGAAAAATGGTTTTGACTCAAAGACTCATGGTTGTGATGAACCTCATCCTAAACTACAAAAATCCATCATTATACAAGTTGAATATAACACACCTTAGCAGGGCTCTCAAGTGTCACGCATTGAGCGTGAGACTCACGCATTTCGGTCTTAACTCACGCACTCCCGCCACACATCGTATTTCTCACGCTGAAAAAAACTCTCGGCCACTTTATGTTTGAATGCAGGGGTGCTCAATACGTCGACCGCGATCGACCAATCGATCGCGGTCGCCGCAGAGCTCTGACGCCGGTCTGCGCGCATCGGGATGGAGCAAAGAAAAAGACACTAGCACCCCCCACCCCTTTTTTGCAGAACCCACGAGTCATTTATGGAAACTTTATGACAGTTATTATTCCTTCTATTAATCACCCAAGTCCCAATCTCTAGGAAACATCTGTTACACAACCAGATGTAACAAGTTACATAAATGGCTTTCCGATGGCTAACTGTAGGGAGTTCAAACTACCTTATGTTATGATTTTCTCCAACACTGGCTTGTTTTAATACACATCTTTTAAAATTGATCTTAAATATGCACTTGTTGGCTACATATGTGATATCATGCTAAAAAGATGTACAGGACTGTCTCAGAAAATTAGAATATTGTGATAAAGTTCTTTATTTTCTGTAATGCAATTAAAAAAACAAAAATGTCATGCATTCTGGATTCATTACAAATCAACTGAAATATTGCAAGCCTTTTATTCTTTTAATATTTAATATTTTTTAATTGCATTACAGAAAATAAAGAACTTTATCACAATATTCTAATTTTCTGAGACAGTCCTGTATATCCCAGCACCCTGACCATTCAACGAGCCAAACAGAAGACCCAGAAGTAAATCATCATCGTTGTTTATTCTGGAATTGACATTTCATTTGTAATAACATAACATGTTTCCTTTAAAAAGCAAAGAAGGCTTCTCGGATGAGGACTAACTAAAACTACCCTGAGATTGCTTAACTTCCCAAAATCCTATAGAGCTAACAGAGCGGCTAAGACGAGCTTAAACTGTAAAAGCACCCAGCTTTAATGGTTTGGTGAAACACTTCACACTGGATGAGAAAGTTGTCAACATTTTTTTTAACGCCACAAACTAATGCAACCAAACATGTTACATTGCTATGTTTGAGCGGACACACTCACGTTTCTTTCACTTTTACTGGTTTTGTTTTTATAAAAGCAACAAAATGTGGAGAGATCCAGAGCTTGAAACTATACTTTGCCTAGTTACAGTTTCTAAGCTATGATTGGACAATAGCAGTTGGAGGGAGGGTTTCAGAGATCCCATTGAACAGATTATTTGTCATAGTTGTCACAGTATATTTATATTCCAGGCTTAATAAGTTATTTTTGCAGCATTTGTTATCACATTGCAGGAGTAATTCCAAGTAATTTTACTCAGTGACTTAGGTGAAGAAATCAATTCATCATCACAGACCATTATAATAGTGGAGGCTAATACCAAGCATCGCATCTCTTTTCTTTGCCCTACTTTCTCCATTTCAGCTGCAGATTCTTTTCATCTTTCATGCAGGAATAAGGTGAATTGGCCCAACTCAGCAGAGTGAAGCAGTATCTATCATTTGGCATAACACAAAATGAGAAAGCCTCTACAGCTTTGTCTGTGGGTGAAGATGAGTAAATCCCTTTATGCTCATGGCAAAAGCCATTGTGTGGCATCTTGGGGTCTTGGATATATCTTTTAAGTCAATTAAGACAGTTGTTGCTCTAAAATGAATATTCTTTGTATATTTGCTTTTAATACAATAATATACAGAATGATTTCCCTTTGTCATAACTATAGTACATGAACAAAATAAATATCTTTATCCCTGCACACAGAAATTGTGCGTGTCCTCTTTCTATTGTATTCACCCTTAGGAGCTTTCAATTTAATCCTGATAAAACAAGCTTTGTAGAAAAAATGAATCTTTTAAATCCTTTTGTTTATAAGCCTTTAAGCCAGGAATGATTATTCTTAACAAGCCTGAAGATGTCATACTGAACCTCAATTTGTCTAAAATAAAAACATACATTGAACGTATTACAAGCAAAAACTCATGCTGCAAATCCACTTGGACAATTCTGACTGATATTAAAGCTGACATGTCTTTGCTGTGGGGGACTGACTTAAGAATGACTTCAACACTTTGGAGTCAGGAAAAGTCTTATAGCCGTTGTGACCTGACATGTTCATGGATTTTGTCATTGTAATGAGAAAAAAAAGGAAAATTATGTCTTGAAGGATTTGAAAAAATAACATGTGAAAATAACCCTTTGCAAACAAGGTCACAATCAAAGTCATTGGGTACTGTGTGTTGAACCAGTGGTTTTCATTTGTCCGTTTTAATCATTATTCACTGGGCAGGAATAAATCACAATTACATTACACGTCATTCCTCGATTATATTACATTACATTACATGTCATTTGGCTGACGCTTTATTTAAAAGCGACTACAATACTATTACAATATTCATTCTGCAGACGCAGCTGAGGAGCAACTCAGGGGTTTTAAGGTCTTGCTCAAGGAGACACGACGAGGCGGGGATTTAGACAAACCCCCTGATGAAAAGACGACGGACCTGCTACCCACTGACCCATAGTCGACTTTTCAACTTTCAACTTTTATTCATCGTTTTATGAAATCTTAAGAATCTAAGAGCATGTGGTCGACTACTTCTCCTGCATGTTAAACAGTCAACACAAACAAACCAGAACGAACACATTACAGGCAGTTTACAGTCAGTCTATAAACTTTGACAACCGACTGTCCATCTTCATGCGACTAAAATGCATATGTGAGGTTTGATTAGCTTGTAATATGTTGTAATGGGACAGCTGTACAATAAGCAACAGCCAACACTAAACAAATGGCAGCAGTGTATTGAGGCATGTGCAATCATCATGTGGCCTAGCAAAGGTAAGACATGGTAATGTGTTCATTCACTTTTTAAATAAAGTAACACAAGTTGACAAAATGTTGTCATATTCATATTTGTCTAGTAATGCAAATTTTTTTAGTTTTGTCAAATGTGGTTGGTCTGTGGCGTGTGGGAACAACCATCAAAAAATAAAATTTTAATCCATCACAGATTTTAAAAAGTGAAGACAAAAACAGCACCTTTCAGTTGAATAAAGATACTCCCACGTTGAGGGTTTGACCATTTATTTTAACATCACTACATATTTTAGTTTGACAGTGTGGCTAAAATTCCCCAGAGCTGACAACCCCTTGGCAGAGCCTGTAACACCCACTATTTGATGAACATATAGTATATTTAAAGAGTAACTAAATATATAAATATGATTTAGTGGCCTCCAGTGGTGAGGTTGCAGATTGCAGCCAAGTGATGGCGTGCAAGCTACGAGCGAGCACAAAAGCATTTATTATGAACACTTTTTGTGACAGTACAAACTATATGTACAGTTAAAAACCAAGAAGACATTGAGTGTAATAAACTAACCTCCACAATGGCGAGGAGGAATTGTAAGTATCTATGAACTCATATCTATGGACTACTTTGTTCCCTTTATACAAGCCCTGTGATGACAGGAGACATGTATTAAATGCATTATAAAAGAACCAAGGTTGAACATACTGCAAAAAAATTGATTTGGCCTTCGGGTAACGAATAAAGCCGTGAGTCAGGAGGGGAGCACGTCCTCCAACAGACTGCTTCAGCTCCGCTTCACAAGGTCTAAGGGATAAGCGGGGGGAACGAACACAGGACAGTCAAAGAATAAGTGGAAACGCTCAAAATTAGGAGTATCGTGGTCAAAGAATATTTATTTATAACACAAAGGTTCAATAACGTGGGAAAGATCGGGACAGTTGCAGTTGTGCCAAACAAATGAACTCAAGATAACAAAACTAGGCCTGGCTATCTACCTCTCTGAAAACAAACAAACAAAATGGCTCCACTAGCTTCTCTAACAAAGTTTGCATCAAAACAATACAGAGGCAGCAACAACCATTAGCCTAATGTTTCTAGACACACAGTACCTACATGAGTGCATAAATGTACAGGGTACCCCAAACTTACCTACTGTCCACAACCTCTCACCACAAACCTTCTCCTCACTCAGTGGCAGTGTCCACATTAACACTCTCACAAAAACCACCACCCCAAAGTCTTCCGTCTTCTCTGCTTTAAACAGGGCCCTCTCAGCCGATTGGCCAGCTCGCCTTCATGCACCCAGGTGCAGTCAGATTGGCCTGTTTAGGTGGCGATTGATTCCACCTGAAGAGAACACAAGGGGGGAGGGGAACATACACACACAACACTGACAGTAACAACAGATACAGGAGAACATTCCTGCCCACTGTGATACAATTGTACAATATAACACCTTTGGCCAGATCTTCCTCAAATTGATTCAACATCAATAACCCTTGAACCACTTCACTTTATATACTATATCCTCACTTATGTATAAACGTTGCATATTTGTTATTTTTCTCTTTTTTTCAAATGTTTCTATATGTCCTGCTCTGTTATTTTATTTTAGTGTATTGTATATATTATAACCTTGTTTACATCCCTGATGAATACAGTATCTATCTATCTATCTATCAGACAGTGTTTGGTGTGCACGTTCTGCACTACGGTAGAAACATGGTGGTTCAACATGGACTCCGTGAAGAGGACTCACTCCTTATGTAGATATGAAGGGCTCATTCCAAGCTAAACAGAAACTCAACACTGGTCCTTTAAGTTGGTTGGACCTGTGACTCGAGTCAGCATCCTGGGTGTGGTCAGAAGTGATTTCATGGCATACGCACACAATGTAAGGGACTCCCATACATCACTGGATCAAAGGGAGAAGATAAACCCCTGCAATATGAGCTGGTGTTAATGTCCAACTGAATTTATAATCAAGTTGTCAACACGTTTATTTTCTGTTAATTATTATTACTTGTTATTTTAAATAATAAAAAGGCATTTTTAGAAATGCTCTGGTCGTCTCTGCCGACTTGAGGGGCGTGTCTGTGTTTGACTGACAGCTGCTGGCAGACTGACAGAGTGGCAAACACCAAAAGGAACGAGAGGCTCGTGCTGTCGAGTGCAGACAGCAACATCTAACCGGTCCCAGGTGGCATTTGTAGGTAAATTACTGCAGTACACCAGATAGATATCAAGCCTGCAAACGGACTCACACTGCACTTTTCCCACATGAATGTTGGTTTGGTCACGGGACAAAATATGTGTTCGTGTTTGTGAGTAACACTGTTAAACAGCTCTGTTAAAACTTTCATGATGAGAGAAAACCCGATGAAAGTCATTATTATACTGTATGTCTTGATTTAACTGACTTCTTTATTAGAAATCACAAGGGAAGAGATGTAAAGGTAGGGAGGCAGGAGTCAGAGCGGTGTAAGATAACTGATGGACTTTTCTTATATTTTGTAGATAAGA
The DNA here is from genome assembly GCF_029220125.1 of Pseudoliparis swirei. Classification (NCBI taxonomy): domain Eukaryota; kingdom Metazoa; phylum Chordata; class Actinopteri; order Perciformes; family Liparidae; genus Pseudoliparis; species Pseudoliparis swirei. Next base: position 12,473,205 of record NC_079391.1, on the reverse strand, counting down.
GCTAAATTATAATATAATCTGCCTATTTTCACTCAACTGTAAAATCTATTTATTTGAAATTCCCAAAGGAAAACCGAGACTGACTGAGGGAACAAAAGAATCAGCTAAAACTCACTTGAAAGGATCATATTGAGGACATAAGAGCACCTGATAACCTGATACTTGACATGTGACTTATTGTGTTTTTGCTCACTACAGTTGTTAGAGAGCGAAAGGACAAACAGCAGGTCTACCTACATAATATTAAAATGTAGCCTCATACATATAGTCAGTTGTATTGGTAAGTGTTGGTACATATACACAGACCCTAAAGCCTTATGACCTATACATTTGGTGAAAAATATACAAGCTTACATCTGGTTACACCCTGCATGCCCTAAGTGCTGTGAGGTGGTCTCTGGTGTATAGTCTACATCACTATCTGTTTTACACTTCAAAGCTGCACAGTGAGGCACAGGGGGGGGAAGAGGGAAAGAAAGAGACCGAGTGGCCGCTGGCTTCGTTTTTATTTGATTTTCATTAGGCAAGAGAACATAAAAGTACAATCAATTAAAGTGTGAATCTTTGTTCCTTGTGGTTCACGGCGGGTTAGTGTGTCTCTGCCATCAGGGCGAGCAGGCTGGAGCTCCACACACCCAGCTGGTGGAGTTACACACCCAGGCGCAGCTTTGATTAGGGACTGCGTCTCCAGCTTCCAATCACACAACTTGGTTTCTTTACTTCCTTCCTTCATTGTTGCTCAAGGGTACACGAGCAACTAACCTGTGCCTCTGCTGGAGCTGTAAACTGAGAGCACACTGCTTCCTTTCATTAGTCGCTGCTCTGAAGTCACGGCTGTGAACTGCATGCTTTAACGATAACACAAATAAGGCTGAGCGAGGAAATGGTAAGGTGCTGGTTAGCCTTCTTAAAATAGATCTAACCTCACTCTAATAACTTAAAATAGCAGGCATCCTTTACTTTATATTAAACTGGATCATGAACACACACAATGTCTCCAGAGATTCCAGTGTTGCATGGTTGCAGGATAAAATCCATATAAATAATCGTATGTGCTTTTTAAAAACGATACACTGATGACCTAACGTAGGAAAGTCTGATTATTATTTGGCAACATATCAGAAAGACACAAAAGCCTGCAGAAAATAAATCACAAATACACTCTTTAGACTAGAGCCTTCGAAGAAGTTGTATTGCCAAACACTGACTTTGTTCTTTTATTCGCTAAATCAGCATCAGCCTCTAATGTACAGTGAACTATTCATGCATGAAAAACTATACGGGACCATATGTTTCATGACAGAAATAAGATTGATAAGACAAAAGTGCTCATTGGGAGAGAAACTGAAGTTTCCCTTAAAACTATCAGAAGAAAAGGGCTATGTGTAGCTATTTATAGGGAAACAAATAGGTTATCTTCTTCAGATGTTTGCAGAACCCCATTAATTACAATTAGCCTTCTGTTTTAAATTTATAACAAAGGAGTCTCTAACAGTAGCTCAACAGGAATTTTAAATAATGCTTCAATTGTCGAAATTAGGTGATCTAAAAGAAAAAAATTAATCTTCAAGCAAAGGTTTGTGTGACCTGCTCAGGCATGCAAAATGGATCATGCAAATATATGTTGCCTCCGGACTCTTAAGTCAATTTAATGAAACTATTCCAGAAACAAAAATATATATGTAGATATAAATATACATATATAGTATATATTTATTCCGATCATATTTATATTGTTCTTTAACATTATCTTTCTGTTCACTTCTTTGCATCTTCATCCATTCTCTTCACGTTCTGATGGCGACAGCACAACCACATCATCCACAAAGAGACACAATCCTGTAAAGTATTGGAGCACACACTCCAGTCCCAATTTTAAAGAACATGTAAACCACGACTCTACAGGCGCTGTGCCTGACCTTCATGTGACCCTGAAGAGGCACAATAGCTGCAGCTCAATAATGTCCTGTGCTTTCAGCATCTCATCCTCCCGTCACCTTGTCACGGAGGAGCTTTTGACAATGTGGATATGGATTCCCCCGAGTCTTCAAACTCAATTCAGATTCCTAGTCCTCAGCCTCCCCATGAGCACAACACAATTCAGGGTTTAAGAGTTGAAGACGTTCCCCCTCACGACAGCTTGGGTTTACCAGGTCTGTCCGGCAGCCTCTACGGTCATCTGATCCAACTGTTGATCCTTTGACAGCTCTGCTCCTCTCTTCTATCAAGTGCTCTCTACTGAAGATAGAAATAAACAAAATCTAAGTTCCAACTGAATAGTATTTGCATCCTACTGGAAAAAAATATGGTTTTGCTCTACAATGGAAAACATCTAAAGCAGCAGCTGTCAATCAATGGCTGAATAGCCTCTAAAGCTGCCTGGCGATGGAACATTTGATGATATGCTACTGATATGCCACACATATTCTATTGGAAATCAAGTTACCCAAGCAACTCTGTGCTGTAACCATACCGTCACATCAGAACATTTATTAATTTTTAAAACAGTGATTTGCAGCTGTTTATAGAAGGCACAGAAAAAAATATATTGTCCTGCTGATTGAGGTTTCAGAGAAGCAAATGCCTCTGTGTTGTTCTACAGGACACATTAATGTTTCTCATCGTCTAATTTGAAGGACCTTTTTGGACAGAGGTCAAAACTTTTCTCTATCTATTAATTTCCTTTTTCTTTCCACTGTAGACTTTTCATATCAGGCAAAGCACAGCTGTGATTGGTGATAAAAACTACGACTGCATTTCATTTAGATAAGCTGGCTCCAAGCTCCCGGTATTATCCATGCTGCCTCACTTGCAAAGCTTACTGGGCCACTTGCACTGTGCATTGTGCCAAACACAAACACATTGGGTATGTTTATGATGTAATTTAAATAAAATGCTCATTGAGGCAATACTTATTGGATGGATCAGTGGAGTTGTGAATATGGATTGTAAAATATTCAGTCCAGTATATCTCATCTTCATCATATTAAACTTTAGTAACATTATTTTCACATGATACAAACTTCCTCATTGTAGAGGTCCTGTTTTACAGATAAATTGAGTTGTGTTATGTCAACCTCGGGGCGAAATTTAAGTAATATAACTCTAAACAACATTGATAAGAGATTTTTTTTTAGAAACTTTGTAAGGTACTTGTGAATTCTCTCTATAGTGTGAAGACACGGCACACTGCAGTAGCATATTCAGGGACATCTAAAGTCTGAACCTGAGCTCCCATGACTCACAGCTTTGTGTTGCTGGCATATTTCTAGCAATGTCTAAAAGACATATTTTCTATTCCAGCCACAAAGAGAAAAAGAAAACACACATCCTGCTGTGCATACTGCTGTTACCAGGGTAATGTCTGCTTTAAATGTGTGCATAGTTCTTTATACTGAAAACTGGGAACTTGCACATTTGTTAATCTTCACATCGTCTTCAGAATAATTCTTCTTGGGTTAAAAATAGTGTGGCAGCGGGGTGTGTTTAGGATCGGCTGCAGAAAGGGTGGAGCGGGGGTGTGGTTCAGGGAACGGTGTCTAATTGGCCAATCTCTGTGTGTGTGTGTGAGAGAAATAAAGTATATTATTGAATATATCCTTTGTGAATGCTCATCCTTGGTGCTTGGGGGGGAGATACCGACCTGTGACAGCCACCTGTTAAAAATAGAAAGCCACGTCAGCCGGAAAACATGTTGGCTATTGACTGCACATTTGTTTTCCCAATTACATTGTGGTGGAGAACTTGAAGCGCTACATTAAAGCTCCGCATTGGAGGCACTCGAGTGTAAAATAAAATGTGTAGGACTTTGACTCCAGAGACAGGGGTTAACTTCTTTAGTCCTTTTTGTGATTAGGTTTCGTCAACAAAAGCACTTCAGGGTTTGGGAAAGAATGTAGTTTCGGTTAAACAATGAAGTAAAGATGAGTGTCATGGATCTGGTGAGGCAAGAGCTCATACGCAGAAGAACAAGGCAGGACTCTGTTTTATTTGACAAAAAGGTTGATTGACACTACTATTGACAGGCACAAGGAGACTAAAAGACAACAATCCAACATGAGACGATGGAAAGAAAGGCACAATATATAGGGGGGAAACAGGTGTACGGCATGAGACACTAACGAGACGAGAGTGGCTGAGGGCAGGTGAATGGAATGAAGCAATCAAGACACACTAGGGAAACACACAGAAGGAAACCATCAGGGACAGGGCAGACAATCACATGGTCAGAAAGTGCAGGGAAACAGAGGACATGAGAGACAGGGACTTCAAAATAAGACAGGAGACACTCCGGATCATCAGGACAATAAAGGTGCGTTCACACCAGAAGCGAAGCGATTTTTCGCGTCGCGCGACCATTTACCGTGTTCTCACCATAAGCGTCGAGACGCTCCGCGAGGGGCGGGGCTTTTCTCCGTGTCTCGTCTCCGTAAAGACCGTTATCATTTCCTTCATCCACCAGAATAACTAACCACTAGTTCTGCTTTATATTTGTTGTGGACATCCCACACACTAACACCCTCGTGTTTGGGTTCATGACATCACGCGTAGGCTCACTCAGCTCGGTCACTTTCACCGATGAAGTTACTGTTACGTCTGAAAGACTTCCGCTTCCAGGGCTACGAGAGCGGAACACAAGAGCTGATTGGCCCGAGTTGCGAGATGACCGCCTCAAAGTTGAAATATTTCAACTAGGGGCGAAAATTGCGCCGCCCGGGAAAATATCTCGTCTATCACAGCCACACGCGTCTGTACGTTGACTTTTCATGGGATTCGGTCGCGCGAAAAAATAGTTTTGGTGTGAACGCACCTTAAGTGTTTTACCGTCAATGCCTGAAGTTGATATCATCATGCCATACTTCAAATCTGATACCTTCGTCAGTAAAAATGTTGAAGGTGTTCACTGACAATATTTTCTGACTTTGCAGATTTGCTTCCAATATATTTGCTGTTTCAAATTGGTAAGTGAGATTTGTAACAATATACTTAAAACTAGCATCCATGCAAAAATCCTTTGAGAAAAAAAATAATAATATGTATATATATATATAAAGAAGTTTGTAAACTTAATTTTCTACATTAAATCAGACACTGATGGAACATCGCTGTGTATAACAATTTTCTTTCAACCAAAAATGCTTTATTCTAGTTAGGGGGTGCTTGGCGGAAAAATCACAGGGGGGTACATCACTAAAAACAGGTTGAGACACACTGATCCAGGAGATGTGATGGCTACAGAAAGAAAGACACATAGGAAGTGGCTCCTGTAATGTTTTAACATTTCTTGCTGTCAGTGTATTTAGTTTGTTTTGTTGTTGAAGCACGTGCCTGAGCTGCATCACAAATGGCCTCAGATACAATGTTTCAAGAGGTGTTATATAACTTTTAAAATCTATATCCAATTACCAGCCGAGAATTTCATCAGAGGACATATTAAAGCTTCATCTCACAATTCTTTAACCCTTGTGTTGCCTTCGGGTCATTTTGACCCGATTCAATATTGAACCCTCCTGTCGCCTTCGGGTCAATTTGACCCGATTCAATGTTTAATGTCGGTGTTCTTTCGGGAGTCAACAAACAAACATAAAGTACCTCACACTTAAACTTGGAAAACAATATTAATTCTAATAATTTTCTGGAGATTTTAATAGCTGGGGTCATATTGACCTCAAGGGTAAAATATGTTAGTAAATATAAAGGTAACAGGAGGGTTAAACATTGAATCGGGTCATATTGACCCGAAGGCAACACAAGGGTTAAGAACGTACACAATGTATCTTTTCTGTATGAAACACAAGCATTGAAAATATTCACACAACATGCTGCAAAATGGGATATTCGCTTTCCCCAAATTATAGACCTTTTCTTTAAGACACGTGAAGCAATTGCGGCCTCATTATGGCTCAAAGAAATATCATAATGGACAGAAGTAAATGACATCACAAAATGGAAACAAAAATGCAGGAGCACTACAAAGACATTAACGTTTGACAAGCTCATACCATCTTTGAGGCAAACAGCACTGAGCTGTGAAAGGAAATTGATTCCCTCAAACAACAGCATCAAATCCAGATGCATGTTGCAAATAGGATGTAATGGTGCCTGTCTGTATGCACCCTGAGCTGGAGGAATAGCTGTTCCCGCTGAGCTCCCCGCTGGGTCACCACAGGTGTTTCACACAGCTTGAGCACGTTTAGTTGCATCATCAATGAAACCTGCAACCCCCCGCTGGCTTTGTTCAACAGCCTGTCCGTCTTTACTCCTTCTGATCAGAGAGTCACTGGTCTCTGCAAGAAGGGGTCCGAGGCATTTTGCTGAGTAAAGTGGAAGTTTTAGTTTCCTGTGACCAATTGATGGTGCCGCCGTTAAACTGAGAAAAAATCGGTGGGCACAGGTGATGGATTAATTTTGGGACTAAATTAAATCTGGTCTCCTGCTGCACAAAGTAGGAAAAGTGTCTGCTAATGGGTTTCACCAATTTAAGGAGAACTTCTGGGATCAGAGGGTGAGGAGAATGGGAACGACTGCGCTACAGGATACCTCAAACAATAAAGAACATGTATAATAAATCATTCATACCCAGGGCAATTGGCTGGCTACATTTTGGAAGACTACATTTAAACCTTTATTTTTCCTTAAAGGCCCAGTGTGTAGGGTTTAGGTTTCATTGACAGAAATGGAATTTAATATTCATGAATATGTTATCAGTGTGACCTGAAACTAAGAATTATTGTGGTTTGTGTGAGTTTAAGACGAGCCGTTTATCTTTACATGGGGAGCATGTCCTCTCCACAGTGCAATCTGCAACCATGCCACTAAATCCCAGATATTAATCCTTTTTTAAAAATGACAATCATAATGATCTTTTATGCTAACGTTGGATCATATAACAACTTCTGAGGAAAAGAGCTCCTTATATACCTAAAGATAATTTGTACCCAATGTATGTAATGTATAAATAAATATAAAACATACATAATGGTTGTTTGATTGTTGATACTCCTACGTGTATTAATCGGTTTTACAGTGAGTGAGCACAGATTTTGGGGAACCACTGGACAGTGACCTTGAGGAGTGCATCTTATCAACCTAATTAATTTACTACTTTTCCTCCAACTCTCATAAATCAACTTGTCACTATCCAACTGGCAACAGATGTAGAGGACAGCGGACAATCTATTATGTTCATGTATAACAACTGATATGAAACACCATTATTTAGTTGTGCATGAGAGGACACGGGAGCCTGATGAGAAGAAGGATTTTCAGCTACTCGCTGCGATATAATTTGTCGAGAGGTGATTGTACATTGATTTATACTGTCGCCTGATATAAAATATGAAATACATCAAGTGATTAAAAATTAACCCTTTCGTGATTCGCTTAGATTTTTCACCTAATTATGAAAACTAGTGCAAAACTTCCCTGCTCAGAAAAGGGCCGATAGATGGGCCTCTGGTGTTGATTCTGATGCTTTCTTGAGAACCACTTATTCAAACCACTTCACACTCAACACTGTAGTTCCTTGGTTCTTAAGCAATACACCAGCCAAGTGGGAAGTGGATCAAACGAACATTTGTCAAGCAAATTACAAATAGAAATGTACCGTAGATCTCTGATCCTTCTTTCTTCATCTGTTCTTGGATGTCAGTGAGTGACGTAATTTTGAAACGAGCAATGGAGAGCGAGAGATGTACCACCACACGTTTAGCATTTTAGCTATTATGTTGAGAGGGTGGAGCAAACTACAACTGAATGCTAAATAAGACATTTTTAGACGACCAAAGAGGTTACTATTAACTTTCATGAAATAAAAACACGAAAAGGGTTAAGGCTGTAAGACGAGAAATAGGGACAACTCCCAGGAAGGGCAACACCATAGTGGTGGTGCCCTGTTAATAATAAGTAGCTCGCCCTAAAGCAAACCCTCTATCGTCTATTTACTCTAAAATTCCATGCTGTATTATATTATGTATGAAGAAGATTTGAAACTTAACAATTGCTGAGTTAAGAACTCAAGTGGGAAGTAGGGTCATTTTCAAATAGACCTGTACACAATCAGACTTCTTTTTCAACCAAAAAGAGTCGCCTCTTAAAGGCTGTTAATGTCACGAATTCCCCACCTTCCTAGCTAAATTCATCCTGCTTACATGTTTGTTTAACTCTCCTGTCATTCCAGATCCTGTCATCCTCACCTGATTGTCCCTCATTCCCTTCACCTGGTCCTCACGCCCTTCTCACCTGCCTCTGATCACCTCGTTAGTCCCTCATTCCCTTCACCTGGTCCTCATGCCCTTCTCACCTGCAGCCCATCCCCTCATTAGTCCCTCACTATTTAGCTCCCTCACTTCCACTTGTCCTCTGCCAGATTGTCTTGTGTGTCACCGCCAAACTTTCCAGCAAATTCCTAGTACTAGTTCTGATCTGCCTGTTACGACCCTGTTTACCCGACTTGAGATTTTTGCCTGCCCGTTTTGGATTTGTTGCCCTGTTTGACGGGCCACCCGGTTTTGACCCTGCCTGAAAGATTCTGTCTTATTATGATGTTTTTACCTTAAAAAATAAATGACAATTTTAAATTAATCAACTACCAAAGTAGTTGTTGTTGTTGCTGGATCTGGATCTGACTTCCTCGTCCAACAGCATCTCACTGGATCTGATGTTACCGGTGTTCCCGTGAACTCTCTCCTCCAGGGCGGGTCATGCAGCTTGTTCCCGCCCGTACCCGTTGTCTGACCGACCAGTGTTGGGTTCAGGTGTGAACCTCTCTGATCACTGCCGTCTCTCTTACCTGAATGCCCTCCATACCCACACACTCTCTTTAATCCTCTTGAGTGTCGGGTATTAAAGCTCCGCTCCTTAACAAAGGATGTCCTTCAAGCTTGGTGCTGAATAACTCAGTTTTCTAAATATAAATGTTATTGGAAAAGACGTGACTTGTTATCAGCACTCAAACAACTGAACAAACGAATAACTCACATCTGTATGTACAGATGAGAGAGGTAAAACTCTGTGGGATACATGTTAAATACTTGCTTTGGCTACTGAAATTGCATATGCATGGCTCTCACATCTAAAAGTGTTAAAGGGGTAACTTTAAATATTAAAATAGTAATCTCATACATGGTGTTCACCTGGATCCTGCAATGCCCCTTTCTTTCATGTCCTCTGATATTTTCAGGTATTTATTACCTTCGCATTGAAAATGCGGAAGGTTATGTTTTGATCGCCGTGTATTTATTTATTTATTTATTTGTTACATTACATTACATGTCATTTCGCAGACGCTTTTATCCAAAGCGACTTACAATAAGTGCATTTCAACCTAGAGTACAAACCAAGAACAACAAGAACACAGGAAGCAACACTTCCTCAACTCAGTCAAACCACAAAAGCACCACAATAAGTGCCATCCCAGTGCCACTGAAATGCAACTCTGTGTTTTAATCCAGATATAGTCGGAAAAGATGTGTTTTCAGTCTCTGGCGGAAGATGTAGAGACTTTCTGCTGTCCTGATGTCAGTGGGGAGCTCGTTCCACCACTGAGGAGCCAGGACAGCAAACAGTCTGGATTTCGAGTGATTAGCTCGAGGTGCAGGAGTCACAAGTCGGTTGGCTGTTGCCGAGCGGAGCGAACGTGCCGGGGTGTACGGTGTGACCATATCCCGGATGTAGACGGGGCCCGATCCGTTTAGAGCACGGTACGCCAGAACCAGTGTTTTGAAGCGGATGCGGGCAGCCACCGGTAACCAGTGAAGAGATCGAAGGAGCGGAGTGGGTGAATTTCGGGAGACTGAAGACCAGTCGAGCTGCTGCATTCTGGATGAGCTGCAGAGGTCGGATGGCCTTAGCGGGTAGACCAGCCAGGAGGGAGTTGCAGTAGTCAAGGCGTGAAATGACCAGAGCCTGGACCAGAACCTGTGCCGCCTTCTGAGTAAGAAGAGGCCGTATTCTCCTGATGTTGTGCAGCATGTACCTACAGGAACGCGTCGTCGCAGCGATGTTGGCCGTCAGGGAGAGTTGACTGTCTAGTGTCACCCTGAGGTTCCTGGCAGTCAGGGTAGGGGCCAACACAGAGCTGTTGAAGGTGGTAGTCAGGTCATGGGTGGGGGAGCCTTTCCCTGGAAGGAATAGTAGCTCAGTCTTGTCAGGGTTGATCTTCAGGTGGTGAGCAGACATCCACTGAGAGATGTCGGTCAGACAGGCAGAGATTCGCGCCGCCACCCGTGTTTTGGCCGGTGGAAACGAGAAGATCAGTTGGGTGTCATCAGCATAGCTATGGTAGGAGAAGCCATGCGAACGAATGACAGAGCCGAGAGAATTTGTGTACAGAGAGAAGAGGAGGGGACCCAGGACGGAGCCTTGAGGAACCCCAGTAGTGAGAGGACAAGGATCAGACACAGATCCTCTCCAAGTTACCCGGTAGGTGCGGTCTTTAAGGTAGGAAGAGAAAAGCGCGAGTGCAGTGCCTGAGATCCCCAGGTCCTGAAGAGAAGAGATAAGGATCTGGTGGTTCACGGTGTCAAATGCTGCAGAAAGGTCTAGAAGGATAAGGACAGAGGAGAGAGAGGCTGCTCTAGCAGTGTGAAGCTGCTCAGAGACAGCAAGGAGGGCAGTCTCTGTTGAGTGGCCGGCCTTGAATCCAGACTGGTGAGGGTCAAGAAGGTTGTTACTGTGGAGATAGGAGGACACTTGGCTCAAGATAGCTCGCTCCAGAGTTTTGGAGAGAAAAGGAAGAAGAGAGACCGGTCTGTAGTTGCTGACTTCAGATGGGTCGAGCATGGGTTTCTTCAGGAGAGGGTTGACTCTTGCCTCCTTCAGAGAGTTAGGGAAAAATTTGTATGCGTGTTATTCGCTTAACAAAAAAAGTTGTAAACCGAATCGCATGAAATTTGGTGGGATGATTGGTTATTATGCGGGGACCATTTGATTAGATTTTGGGATTGATCGGGTCAAAGGTCAATGTCAAGGTCATGAAAAAGGTCAACATCTTCTTTTACCATAGCACGGTCAAGAATCGCATGAAATTTGGTGGGATGATTGGTTATTATCCGGGGACCATTTGATTAGACTTTGGGATCGATCGGGTCAAAGGTCAAGGTCATGAAAAGGTCAAACTCTTCTTTTTACCATAGCACGGTCAATTTCTATCCAATTGGCATGCAACTAATGCCAAAATGTTCCTAATTCAATGCCCAATCTTGTGATATGCGAAGGTATGCGCTCTACCGAGTGCCCGTTCTAGTGTTACCGATGCGTCTGTTGCTGAACTTCTAGAGCAGGACTACATCTCAAACACTCCTCGCTGTATTAAAGTCTTCCTGACCTGCATGCCTGTTTGTTCCTGTTGTCCCAGGGGACACACTCCCATTTCTCCCGTTTCCCTCTCATCTGCAGCTGTTTTTCAGTTGCTTCATCTCTCTGTCTTCTCAAATATAGCCACTGTTTTTTAGTGGTTCTGGCATATTTAGAAACCTTATGTTTTCTTTGCCTCTAACGTTATGAATTTGATCTATCCGTATGCAAGTTGAATTCCTGAGCACCTGGCATTAATTCCACATGAAAAATAAAATAAAATCATTGTGCGTATAGGCCTACTGTGTATTGGGGCCACGTGGTCTGTAACATTAGCCCACTAATAAAGGATTAAGATGAGGTCGATGAACCTGTAGCCTCCACATCAGAGCCTCCGAGTAAAACTCTGCTTCGTATTTGTGTCATGTCTGAACACGTTTAGACCCTTGTATTGCCATCTAAGTGTTGGTAAATTTTGGTCGTTTAATAGACATTTAGTGATTTATTATGCACACATGACAGTCATTGTATGTCAATTAAAACTAGAATGAGCCATCAGTGTTTCTCTTTGCTCTCATCATGAGCCAGTCACAGCTGATTATGACATACCGTTGTCTGGGTGAATACTTGATTCTGATTGGCTGCTGTGTGTCTATTCATTCCTGATTTTATGCTGACAATTAAACTGTCATTAATTTTTCATTGTTCTAAATTAATGAATTCAGAAGCTACATTAATATAAGTTATATAGAGTATTTTATTTACAACAATGAGTTGCCTCACCCTCTGAACCTCACAACTCGAATACACAAGCTGCAAGAACTGTCACTGCCCCAATGAATGTACTGATATTGTCTCATATCCCAATCCCATTCAACTGGCTACTTTTTCTTTTCGTCATGGTATGAGGTTGCTCCGCTTTTTTAGTACCACCTATGGTCACTGGATAGCACAGGTCACAGCGTGTGTAAAGGGTTTATGTGCATGCTTTGCATTGCAGACCTTCACTGGGCCTCTAACACAGCAGGGGCATTGCAGACCACTTTGAGTCCACACATAATAAAGGGAAAACAAAGCTGCAGACTGAAAGCTATCAGGACAACTAATGACTTGTTATAAATACTTCACTGCAGCCACTTTTACTACCAAAGAAAATAGCAATAAAGTCAAGAGTGAATGATAGCGAGTGTATCCCACTATGCGTGCCTGATTATGCTTCAAGGCTAACACTCCAGAGTTCCAGCCACATGATACCTTTTATATGCCGTTTTCTGTTTAGCAGAAGCACGTTAATCAAACTGCCGTGTATTGTGTGTGGGCTGGGTATTAGAGAAAAAACAATACACATGTTGTGTATTGTTTGTAGTTACTGAACTGCTCCAAGATTGATTTAAAAGTGTTTTCATGCTCAGAGGGATTCAAACTCTGCAAATTACACCGACATTGTTTCTAAATTACAAACGGAAAGAGAGGCAAGAATAGATAATTTGGAAGTCATGTCATCCTGTTTCCTGACAACATCTGTCGAACGCCAACTGACTAACTATGCAACACTGTAGGATATAATGTTCCACGCATTGCAAGCTTCTGTTCTACAAATCAAATCAATCAGCTTGTGCATCTGCTTCTCCGCTTGAAATGTGTCATCTGCTAATTGTGAGAGGGAAAGTCAAATGAATTAATGATGATGTGCAACAGTAACAACCGGAGATGAAAACACCGGCCCCTCATTGGGAGTTTCTCACTTTGGTTTTGAAAGTTGTCGTTCAACTTATTCTTTTAGTTTTTTATGGAGAAACTGTTAAACATTGAGGAAAAGAATAAAATAATTTGAAAACTTAGCCTACACAGTTAAATGTCTTGTGAAGGGCTCAGCACGTTGACTTCTAATGATGTATTTTGCTACTAATCAGCAACAAAAATTCAGCAGCAGAACTTGATTGCCGTGTGAATGCTCGTCTTATTTTGATATTTTGTTTCCCTCAGGCCATGCTTCTTTTATTTCTGCTTGCTCTATATTTGGAAAGCAAATAATCCAAAGATATTTTCCCCCAAACACCTAATTTGCACCCGACAGCCCACACACCATTATGTAGTCATTTTGTTAGTGATGGTACTACTGTTTTCTTGTGTTCTTGTTCCAGCAATACATCAATAAATACATAAAATGATAAAAGAAAATACAAAAATACACACATCTGTTCTCTAAATCATCCAAAATCACTGAAGCAGACACTACACAGCAATCCTGCAAAAGCACAGTGCAGCTGAGCAATACTACTCCGTTTGCCTTTTAAACTTCCTGTTTGTCCAATTCACCTGGGAGGTTCTGCAGTGACTGTTGACCATGTTGCAACGCAGTGCAATGCCATTTAATACATTATAATGGAGAACAATGCGATTGTTTTTGTCTTCTGCTATTCTGTACTTTTGCCACTGGTGAGATCAAGCAGCATTTAGTATTAAATCAACCCAGATATGTGGTAGATGTTTAATAGAATGTTTATTTTACTTTTTTTATAACTACTCTATCACTTATTTTCCCTTTTAACTCAACTTTTTTTTTTTCAAACACGCAACTGTGAGACATCTTAATTTCTCTGTACAATAATCAAGAAGTGAATTAATTCACTGACAGGCTGGTGATAATGTCTCAATTGCACATTATGCACTGGGCTACCAGATTATAATAGAGAAACCTCTCAATGTAACAATATATTTTAACCGTATCAATTATTAACATTCCAATATTTCATCTGTTTCACACTTAAATATGTCTTACATTTTGAGTGAAACGCATAATGCCACAGTGCAAAGAAGGTGTTCTTTACGTCGTGCACACTGAGTTGACAGATGCACCATGAAAATTAAGTTTGAAATGTTCCTGAATATTTGAAAACCCAGAGCTCCTAGCACAGAGGAATGAAAGGCTTTACTTTATCAGTACAGGTCCTTGCATGAACAAGAGACTCTACTGATGCAGGACATTTCCTTTCCACTGGAGAGACTTTTTTTGTGCTTAATTGCATTCAGGGATTCTATTGTTCCTTTTTAAACTGTCGGCTTTTTTCCTTCCAAACCATTTCTCCACTCATCCATGGCTCCCTAACACAGCAGTCCACTAACATAGCGGTCCCCTAACACAGCGGTCCCCAACCACAAAAACACGTCTTAGTACTTATGAAAAATGTGATTGGTTTGATCGTTAATAATACCAATACGATGAGCTACATTCACTCATACATGAGAATATGAAGATAACCCAGATGCTGCAGACACATACATATTCTATGTACCACCTACGTTGGCCAGGACAACACAAAGCCATGTTTTTCCTGGCTTATGCCTCGTGATAGAATATAAGAAAAGTGCAGAAATAGTTGGATTTTCTGTTCATGTCAACTGCACACTTAAAACCAATTCCACCTTTTCTGACCTGTTGTGTTCATCAACCAGGAGTTGGTGTAGTTATTTGTCCTAAATCAACCCTTTGTTGCTGTTTTTTTCCAAATCTGTGAGTGGCTCATGAGTTTGATCGCCCTCGACCAGAAGCCAAGCTCCACAGTCTCATCCTGTGTTTGGACTGTTGCAGCAGCATTATGAGTCTTTTTGAATCAGGTGTGGCTCAGGAAATGGGATTCCTTTGTGAACAAGGGAGCATAGAGACGGACATGACATAGAAAACACGATGATGAATTGCCTGAAACACTCAGCACGTTTTTGCTGGTTTTGTGTAATATTTTTTCGAATTTGAGTTTAATAAACTGGACCACACTCAACATTGAATGTCTTCTTTTCCCGATAATAGTGTACATTCGTTAAAATACTGCTGAAACAAAGTGTAAAGTCCAGCAAGGTTAAGGCCAATGCCAAGCAGCTAACATCTAAAATGTGTTAAGAAGTTAGTGCTGGAGGAAATGATTACATGATACAAACAATGGATTTTACTTCCACTGGGAGCATGAATGTGCTCAGTTTAGTTTCTTTGACCTAAGGACAGTGCCGGAGGAAAGCTCATGTATTCTCCACATTGAAAAGTAGCACAAGAGCTCTGTCAATTGTAGGGTAGTCCACCCATTGGGGTTTTATATATTGTGTGGATATTTTAGCCTGACAGCAGTTTCTCCAGGGGAAAGGTCAGGAGACCATGAATACCCACAACAAATGCCATGTCCTGCAGTTTCTGAAATAATGTGTTAAGCAAGAGGCCGTTTTGACATGACAGTTGTCCAGCGTAAAAAGTCAAGGGGCCATTATAGATTACAGTTTCGGCATCATGGATGTTGATAAACTGTCGAGTAATTTTTGAGATCGGCGTACATTTAGCCCAGGGGTCAGGAACCTTTCAGGGGGGCGGGCGGAGTTTGGTTTTTTTCAACTCAAAATCGTCTGGGAGCCACATGCCGTCACTGGAAGAGCCATATACATATAATTTGAAAAAATTCAAAAAAAAAAACCATCAATTCATTTGGATTCATTACAAATGCACTGAAATATTGCAAGCCTTTTATTCTGATTTATTGCTGATTATGGTTTTACAGCTTAAAAAACTCAAAATATTAAATCTAAAATAAAATATATGAAAAAGAAAAAGTATACTAGTTAAAAAAAAAAAAATTATGTCTAATTAATTAAAAAACACCTGCAAGGGGTTTCTGAGTTAACTAACAAACAAACAGCTGTTATAAATCTTTTTTTTTTTCTTGGTCTGAAAATAAAAAATTTTAAGATTTTAGATTTTATTTTTTTCTTTTGTTTAATAAATCTTAATAATTAAAAGAATAAAAGCAATATTATATCAATTTGATTTGTAATGAAATCAGAATCATGACATTTTTTTTTTTTTTGCATTACAGAAAATAAAGAACTTTATCACAATATTCTAATTTTCTGAGACAGTCCTGTATGGCTCGCGAGCCATAGGTTCCCGACCCCTGATTTAGCCCAACCGTAGCTGTAGGTAAAATGTGCCGAGACAAAGTTTTCTGTAGTTTAGATCCTAAACCACTTGCAATATGTTTTGTTTGGTCACTCATTGTGAAGTATTTCCTGAACTATTTACTAAACTAAGCTGTGGAGAGTGTCACATTGTTTTGTACTATTAGGGTCAATGAAACCAATATCTTGTCTTCTGTATGATATGCCTCAAAGGCAGCACGGATATTGAGGATGATATTAGTTTAAGGACAGACCCTTGAGTTTCATTGCATGACCTCCATGCAATACCGAGCCCAGTCAGTGTCCTGCAGAAAAATACAGAACTGGATGCCTGAACGGTTTTACACATTTTCCTCTCTTAAATATGTTGCTTTTATTGTGATATTATTGTTGCCAATACGTGTGCCTGAAGTAGAATACGGGCAGAAAGCAGTATAACACCCTAAAGTTATCAATAATAGGTCAAACCCGGATAAATACTCCTGATAATTATCATATGCATGTTTGTGGTTATTTGGATTGTGGGAAGAAAATGAGGGCAAAGGGACATTGACACAAAAAGAGGTCTGCAAACCACCTCATCACTGCAAGATTGAGACAGCTACACACAAGAGACGCTAATCATCAGGGCAGAGAAACAGCCATCGGAAACCAACCGTGTTATCAGATGTTCAGTCAGAGGCTGAATCCTGAGAGACCGAATGAGTCACAGGTTGGAAATGAAGTCGTCTATTCCTTGTTCTGCACTGTAAGCACAGCAAGTCGAGCTGCTGATGCTGAGGCGTATCCTGTCCAATCTCTGAATATAGTAGACACATGCTTAACCTCCAGAGTGAGGAGTGATGTCATATATTGGTTTCATTTCTAGGTTACTGCAGAGGGACAATGTCTGTTTGACCTTAGAAATAGGAAGGACATTTTCACACAGCTCAAGTGGCATGAAATTGTTATTTCACTTGCTTTCTTGCCCATTTTATCTCTTGGAACTGGAACATTTGGTATTTGAGGCACCTCCGTCTGTTCTTTCCGAATGCTCGACTCTGATACTTCAGCAAGTCATTATCTGGTGCAATGTAATCTGCATGCAATCTGGTAGATGTTCGTACTCCCCGACTTAATTAGTTTACTCTCAGTTTATTGTAATTTCTAGCAGGTTGAAAGAAACACTTTCCATATTAACATATTTCCACAGTAATTGAAGGGCTTATGAGATGCAGAAATTAGCCACTGATATTAAGTTTTTGATATGGCCGATCTTGCTTCCAAATTATCCAGTTACTTACCTACCTACAGTGTATCTAGTAGGTAATAAGCAGGTTATTGCCAGCGTCATCCTTTGCAGGCGAATCATTCCACCATTTCTTTCCGAGATAATGTATTAGTATCCCGTGCTAACGTGACAGTTCAGCCATGCTGTGCAAACACTGCTGCACCTCTGACTGTTGTGGCCCCGCAGCATAATGAAAGAGGCAGTCGTACTCTTCTGTGCTCTGCATTGCAAAATATGACGCTGAAATACGAACAAGGATCAAGAAAAATAAATATCAACATCTGAGGCATAAGCTTGGAAAGAACCAAACTGTCAGAGCAGTCAAAGCTGTCCATGCTCATAACCGCCACGATGCCATGCTCAAATATGTTATGACAAACTTAAGCTTAAGAGACACAACCAGGAGACGGCATGAACAGCCAGTTATCTTTGGAGGGAGAGCAGATTGACAGCTAAGGAGAAGCAAAGCGGTATTAAAGATCAGCTCTGTCTGGAAGACGGGGACACAGCTCTGTCGTTTCTCCAAAGCCTTTACTCCATGCTTTTCATTTCCGGGTCAGAATAGGATATGAGCAAGAGCCAAACTGCCTAAAGGGGAGTCGGTTGCGGTCTTATCCTGGGCTCAGTGATGAGAGCAGAAGGGTTAAGAACACAAGCCCTCACAGATGCACCGCTTGAATTAAAACATTAGCAAATCCCACCAGCAAGGCCATGGAGGGAAAATAACACCATCTTGCTTTGAACTGTAGAATTAAAATATTTATATTATATTTCCTCTCTAGCTCCTTCTGTTTCATGGAGGTCTGGATCGTGGTCCATGCCTTCTACTAATTATTCATACATGTCTGTCATATTCATTGAAGGTGTATGTGAAACTCTGTAACGCTGTTCATTCTGTACACATGATATATATTGCTTCTGTCCATCCGGGGAGAGGGATCCTCCTCTGTTGCTCTCCTGAAGGTTTCTTCCCTAGAAATGTTTTTTTCCTTTAGTTTTTCCTGATCCGATGTGAGGTCCTGGGACAGGGATGTCGGACGTGTACAGATTTGTAAAACCTCTGAGGCATATAGCCCAGTTTGTGAAATTGGGCTATATAAAATAAACTGAATTCAATTGAATTGAATTTACAAATGTTCACTTCTCTCTGTTTTTACTTGGCAAAATGTAAAAATCATATGCATGTATACTTGTTTTTCACGATTCCCTCTTAAAAGTTCCTTAAACATCTCACTGTGCAAGATCTGTCTCATAAAATATTGGTTAATACAAGGGTCAGACTGTATGATATACATTTTGAGTCATAACAGATGGTGTGAGGACCACGAAATAAACCTCATACAACTGTATGATTTCTTAGATTAAGTTATTTGTTCACGTGCCTTTTCCACTACATATGTGTGTGCAAGCCTCTGAGGTGTTTATGTAATACAACTACTTGGTTACATTTTGAAAGATATTATGGTTTTGTCTCAAATAGCAAAAAAATAAGTCAACATTGACTTTTGGTTTCCCGTGGAACAAAAACAGTGATTTCCTGGGTGAAAGTCCCATCTGGCTATCTGATATCTGAGTGTGTAAATGTACCCATTGTGTAGTGCCCTTCCACAATGGAATGAAACAACAGTGTCTCTGACATTAACAAAATATCAACCTGCCTCCAATTACAAGAGTCCATCACCCAAAAACAGACCGACATTGCACCTAAGAGATATATATACTATCGGGGCCTTAAAACAGAAGTAATTACATAATAATTGTCAATCCATTTTTCACATATTAGCTACATAATAACTGTTAATAAATGAATGGGACACCTGTGTTAGATAAGATCACAGTTGATACTGACCAAAAACTAATCTGATATGCATGTTCCTTCACCTGCACTGAGTGAGATTAGAGGAGAGCAGGTGTTTCTTACGTGTTTCGGGCTTTTTGATATGATAATGAGGCCAGAGCACGAGTCTGTGTGTACTGTTAAAGACACAGAGACGACTTTGTGTGCAGAAAAAGTTGAGTTACAGGTCAGTGGGGCAGTTCCTCTGGGAGCCATTGTTTATTGTGACTGAAGGGGAGTTGGTTTCCCCATCACTGGAGAGGAATATTATTGAATCTGACACAAAAGCCTATCTTAACCCTTGTGTTGCCTTAGGGTCATTTTGACCCGAATCAATATTACACCCTCCCCCCGCCTTTGGGTCATTTTGACCCGATTCAATGTTTCACCCTCCTGTTACCTTTATATTTACTAACATATTTTACCCTTTGGGTTCAATTTGATGCCAGCAATTAAAACCTCCAGAAAATTATTAGAATTAATATTGTTTTCCAAGTTTATGTGTGAGGCACTTTATGTTTGTTTGTTGACTACCGAAAGAACACCGACATTAAACATTGAATGGGGTCAAATTAATCCTAAGGCGACACGAGGGTGTAATATTGATTCGGGTCAAAATGACCCGAAGGCAACACAAGGGTTAAATGACTTAGGATGACAATAATAATTGGCCTTGAAAAATAAAATGTGTATAATTCATCTCAAAGTACCAATGCTGTCCTCAAAGGCAAGTCTGCAAAATGTTGTTTCTCACACATTTTTGATATTCATTGGTCCCATTTTGGTGTTTTACTGCATCTATCCCATTTCAAGGTTTGTCTTTCTCCATATAGTCAAACCCTTCAACTGAGCGAGGTGTTAGGTTAGGTGAGTCTTATTTACAAATGACAACCTTTTGAATTTTAATTTGCAACAGCATCGAAAAAATTTAGAGAACCTTCAGTTATCAAGCTCCTCATTAAAGAGTAGACTTAAGACTTTCCTCTTTGATAGCACTTATCGTTAGGGCTGGCTCAGGTTTGCCCTGGTCCAGATCAAAGATATGCTGCTGGAGGCCTGTACTGCTGGGGGGCATCTTGGGATTCTCTGAGCTCCTCTCTCCTTTTCTCTCTGTCCTTCTGGACTAATTCATGTGTTTTCAATAGAAGTTGCTAACTCTCCTTCTTCCCCGGAGTGTTTGGGCTTTTCTGCGTTTTGGCCTCACAGGTTTCCATGCATCATGGCTGTGTCTTGAGTAGGGTTGGGTACCGAAAACCAGTGCCAATGTGGCACCGGTTCTTATACAACCGGTACCACCCGGACAGAAACGCAACGCACATTTCGGTGCTTCCTTTCAGTGCCTGAGCAGGGAATATGGCCGAAGAGGTTTTTAATGTCCCCATTGTGCTTTTTATTTTTAATTATAGGTTTAGGCACCAGTATCGTTTTAAAAGTACCGGTTTAGTACCGGTATTGGAAAAAGAAACCCGATACCCATCCCTCGTCTTGAGCCGGTCCTGCCTCCTGGATCCTTCCTCCTGGATCCTGCCTCCTGGGTCCTGCCTCCTGGGTCCTGCCTCCTGCCATGGCCCTGCTGATGCCACTTCTCTCTATCTCCTTCTGTTTACATGGGTCGTGGTTATCTAGATTGTGGTCCTGCCTGATACCTGCAATTATCATTATTAGTATTAGTTACATTGCTGTTAGTGTTGCCAATACCATTACTGCTTCTATTACTATTCTATTACATTCACTGCTATGCTATTTTTGGTAGTTGTAACTGTTTCATCATGCCTACTACTCTCATTATATGAATCATTTCTGTTGTGTTCATTGAATGTGCTGTAACTTTGTTACGTTGTTCATTCTGTACTTCTGTCCACCCGGGGAAAGGGATCCTCCTCTGTTGCCTTCCCGAAGGTGTCTCCCCTTTTTCTCCTGTGAAAGGGGGAAGAAGGGAAAGTTTTTCCTGATCTGATGCGAGTCAAATTTGCAATTTGTGATTTTGGGCTATACTAACTAAACTGAAGTCTGTTCAATTTCATTTAGGTAAAGCTCACGAGTTAAGGTGAGGGCTATGAAAGATGGAAGAGCTTATTTTTCATTTACAAGTTCAAATTTGCACTGCAATTGGCTACTTGGAGAAGCTTAGTTGAAAATATCTTTACGGCATGGAGGCTTCTAAGATGAGATGTGACATTAAGATTTTGTTTTCAAGGGCCTTTCCCACAAAGTAGGATTACCAAGTAAATTTGGGTTTAGCCCTGGCTTTTCTGTTTCATGACATGACTCAGTCTGAAGCTACCCTGACCTGCTTGGTTTGTGAGAATGGAAATATATCAAATGCCATGAACTCTGGAAAAAGTCCTGAGGATGAAGGAGGGAAGCGTGATGATTTATTGTCACACACGTTTTTTCAGACTACAAAAAAAGATTCATGCTAGCTGAGTATATTTGCTGAAATAAATGTAGCTACTGTTGCATATTAAGCGTGCTGAACATCCTTCATTGGATTCTCGAGAGTGACTGAAGCAATAGATTGCACTCATATTCACATCAGCGCAGCCTTTAGGGGGTACAGAGAAAAGTAAAGCTTTTTGACTTAAAAATACTTCCACCGCCTCGGTGTGGGGACATCTTACTCTGTGAATGAAAGAATCCCCAAAGTGTGTTAATGACCTGGCAGCGATAAGACGATTTACTTACACATGCAGTTTTCCTGCAGCAATCTTTTTGGGAGCTTGACAGAAGACTTTTTTTACAATTGCAATTTGGTGTTGCTCATATTTACTAATTATGATAATTATATCTCCCTTACATACAAACATGGTGTTGACAATCCACCTTTCTCCCACATGTGACTGTTTAACAGCTTTCAGTAGACTCAGAAGTATACTGTATATTAACTTTGTTTCGTTTCCACGAAGCAGTCACGCAGGGGCGGTTGTAGGATTCAAAGAAAGGGGGGGGCTAAGCCCCATGGGGAGTGGCAAGCCAGAGGATGTTTTCATGCGCAGGGCACCACCATTTTTTTGAGGGCCCCCGGATTTTCACTGTTTCTGACAGTTCATAGATTGGTTCAATCAGAAAGTGATTTCACTCTGTAGTTTTTTTGCATTCAGTATATAATAACACGAGACAGAATTTCAGGGTTATAGTGATATTTTATGCTCATTTGGACACTATGACTGAAATAAAGATGAATGAGTTCAGTGTCAAATATACCATTCAATGGAAAAATATAAAATAATATATATTAATGCAAAGAATAGAGAGATGTCGATAGTTATTTCCCTCGTTCACACTCTCGCTCCCTGCAGACAGTTTCTAAGTTTCCATTTCATTTGCCTCAAGGAAAGCTACATGTAAGCAGGTAACTATCATTAACTACTGAGCTTATTACTGCACTTTTAGCTACCTAGGGTGCATTTCAAAGCAAAAAGCTGCTGGTCCATGAATCAGTGAGTAATTATTCAGTGTTGTCAGTTCAGTTTGATTATTTGTTTGTGTTAAATTCTTGTTCTTAAGTACTGAACACCTGCACTTGAAAATCTAGGTTTCACTTTAAAGTGCAAGTCACTGCAATTGCTCACCATCCTATTCATCTGACCTCTCTGTCCCCTCATGTCCTGAGAGGATCTCATTTTTCTACCTGTCTCAAGAAGAAAATTAGGATGGCAGCCGAGCATTTTCCTGCTAACCTCCATCATTTTGGAGCCAACTTCCTCCAGATAATTCTTCAAAACCGAAAAACTTCAAACCACAAACGCAAAAGCAATTTATTTTCACTGTCATAGTGTCTAGTTTGTGCCTGACAGTCTTCCTTTTTCCTTCTTCTACACAGGGCATTACTATGGCACTGACTGTCTGGCTGCGTCTCCAGTCACTGCCAGTCTGCTGTCTGAGTGTCAGGAGGTGCTGCTTACACAAGGCTCCTCTGAGTGTGTTGTTCCTGTTTATTGTGGAAGTGTGTGCTCTGCTTTCGGTTTGTTCTCCCTTTTAGACGCCTGCTGCATTTCCAGGATTTAGTGTGGTAGTGGCAAACTGTCACCTTCTATCTCCTCATATTTCATGTTGTCCTATTTTTTTGTTGTTATAACTTTGTCAGCGTCTATTCATTGTCTGGTTTGTTTGCACACTTATCCGGGTAAAGTCTGTTGAAGGAATACTTAACCCGTAAAATTACCTATTTGTATATAAATCACTCGCCACGTATTAACCTTAAAAAAAAAAGTTATTGCATATGGTGAACACCATCTTCTAATACACAGAATTGCAGCGGCAGTATTGGTGAAAGTGGTGTGAATATAAATATTTGGGCAAAAACGCATGCGTTTGGGAAGTAGTGAGCATGCGTCTGGATGAAGGAGACTTGGATTATACTGTTCCAGTTGTGTGAGGATTTGTAAACAGATGATTTCATATAGTTGCTGTTGTTATGAACACAACTCAATTTACTTAAATTCAAAAGTATTTACTACAATCTTGTTGACGCAGGTCTGATCAAGATGACGCCACCCTGTGGAAATATTCTGGGTAAGGCAATGTGGGAGAAGACCCTGATCCAGATCACTGCCAGGATTATATGTCCCATCTGGCCGGGGAATGCCTCAGGATCCCCTCAGAAACAAACTGGAGCGCCGACTCGGATAAAGACTTTCTGGACTACCTTGTTTATCCTGCCGCCACCGGAAGCTGGACTTGTGTAACATAAAATGGTTTATGACGGTGAGTATTTAAAACAATACGTTTCCAGAGAAAAGGCTTCAAGGATGAGGACATTTGGTCAATGTGTCTTGGGAAAACTTCCGAAACAGAGAAATTAAAAGGAAAACCTTGGATTTCCTAAAACGGCTGGATCTAAGGTTTGAGTTCATTTTCAGCGGACTACAGCTTACCATGATTATTAGGCATTTACATTTCTTAACATTTTAAATTCACACTTTAAAATACGATCTCTGTGGATACGTTTCTGGAGAAGGAACGATGCACGTTAAAGGAAAGGAACCAGAGATGTAATATAATCTTCATAACTCGGTTTTTAATGTATAATCAGCTCAAACTAACAACTGTTGTGTTTTTGTTAGCTTAGAATGAGACGTTCATACGCAGTGCGTCCTCTTCCCGGAGTCCGTCATGTTGTCCTCGATAATTTGCCTGAATTTCATTTCCGATTACAAAATCTCTTGTGGGGATGGTTACATTTTTGCTTCTGGGTAAAATATGAAAACAAAACAACAAACCACAGCGATGCAGAGGATACCCCTCAAGGAATCATCACAATAAACATTTCTTTACACAAATACTCCACTTCTTCGGTCTGCGGTCTCCTGTTCCCATCTGTTTGAATTATAAGAAAACATCTACTGTGGTACTGGAACTAAGGTACAGGGCACAGAGCCAACGCATCTCTGACATCTGTTTAATCTACAATTGAAATGTACATGTTTGTTTGTAGTGATATTTGTCTTGAGAGCAAGTTTGTGCAAATGATGTCCCCATTGCACCTTTACATGAAAGCCATGTGATGAAATGCAAGTGATACATCTTTGAGTAATAATGGCTACACTTTATGAATAGTTACCTTGAGGTTCACACCAGTGTCTTTATAGGCTTTGATGATGTTATTGTTTGTAGTCTGGCATGAGAAATGTAAAACTGTCCAAAACCCTATGTTGTGTGTACAGTCTTGGGTCACTGCCTCCAACCACATCTGCCAAATAAAGCATGTGGTGCACATCATCATAAAAGCCTCAGGAGGAAAGCTAGAAAAAGCTTCAGAGTATAAATGAGCAGTTTAATCGGCATTATATATGTGTGTGTGTGTGTGTGTGTGTGTGTGTGTGTGTGTGTGTGTGCGTGTGTGTGTGTGTGTGTGTGTGTGTGTGTGTGTGTGTGTGTGTGTGTGTGTGTGTGTGCGTGTGTGTGTGTGTGGTGTACCTGCACAGACAGCACTCTCAGGCCAGTGATGGCAGTATTCCTTTAGCAGGATAAATGACTGTCTCTGATTAGGGTTTATACTGTGGAAGTGATGTAGGAGAGGATGGTCTGGCCTGGGACTGAGGATGAGTGATGATGCCATTTGAACCTGCACAGGGCACACATAAATTATTTGAAATTATTAGTGTGTAATTCAGTGGCATTTACACTGGAGCCTGCAGGCTCACCACCTTGTGTAATGTAGCACCTCACTGCCTTCATTTAAAATGCAAATAATGAGATTATTCATCAAATAGCTGAACATAAAACATGCCATTGGCAGATTGAGATCGCTGGAAAATTGGAGATATCAATTGTCCTTCAGTTCTGTGTTTCAACTTGTTTTGGTCAAAATTAAAGATCAACTCTTTTTCCATGCAAGCATAATGAAAACTACCACTTCTGAAACATTGATGGATTTACATGGTAGAAAATAGCAAGTGACATTGCTCTATGTTGTTCTACAACCCTTTACAGAATATACACAACACCAGCTAATCTTTCATATTTCTTAAACCTTGATTGCCCTCTTGTGTACTTGCAGACCTGCATACATTTTTAGCATGCTCACTGATACATTTACAACATCTCTAGAGATTGGTTTAGTTAGGCGCTCGAACATCCGGAGGGAGCCTGGAGTAGCTAGAGCTGCTGCTACTTTGCATAAAAAGTGGCCAGTTCAGGTTGTTCGAGAATCAGAACAGGATGACTCCTGGACGCAGCGAGAGAGAGATTTTCCAGGTATGTCCACCTGGCAAGAACACCCAAAACATGCTGAAGGGATTATGTATCTCGTCTGGCTTGGGAATGCCTCAGGGTTCCCCAGGAAGAGCTGACAAATGTGATGGAGAGAAGGACGTCTGGAATACCCTGCTAAGCCTTGCAAACCCTGCTGCACCCGCAACATGGCCCCGATAAGCAGATGGGTATTTAAAAACAAGTTCAAGATAAGCACAAATTGCATTAAATGAGTGTTGTTTGGTTTGTTTACCAAAACTACTTTTCTAAACCTTGCTTTTACTTCCTTTGCTTGGCTCTCGTACACCCTCCCTCTAACCTCTGACTACAATGACACCCTTGAATAATTCCAATTAATGGAAACACTCTCCGGGGATGATCTAATTACTTTTCTGTTGCCACTGCTCTTATGATGGGTTTGGTGAGTTCCCTTGGGCTTTACCTCCAGTAAATAGAAACATCAGCCAGTGTCTTAACTTGCTCTTTCAGTCTTCGAGATAGTCCCCAACATACTCTAGCGTTCATGTCCCCAGTGAGTACCACTTGTTTGCAGTAGGCAGCTCTACCCTGAGACTTCATTATCTGTAGCCCAAATGTGGCCTCTTCCGTGCAATAGAATAACACTGTTCATCTGGGGTAAGGCTTATTATCTCTTTTCTTTATTCACCCCAGTGTTCTGATGGTCTGTGCTGCATCCTTATTGTTATATCCACGTCCTCGGGCACAGAAGGGGCTGAATCTGCACCAAACGAGCAATGTGGTTTACGATGAGCAACTACTGACATCATTTTTCACCACATTACATGATACTTTGTCTTTCTTTTACTTGTAATTGTATACTTTCTTTACGATGTGTAGGAAAAGAAAATGTCCAACTTTCAGCAAACACCTCATTATGTAGACAGTAGCCTACAGCAGTGTTTCTCAAATAGGTCACTAGTCGGGGTACTCGGGAGTACTACACTTTTTTAACCCTTGTGTTGCCTTCGGGTCATCTTGACCAGATTCAATATTTAACCCTCCTGTCGCCTTCGGGTCAATTTGACCCGATTCAATGTTTAATGTCGGTGTTCTTTCGGGAGTCAACAAACAAACATAAAGTACCTCACACTTAAACTTGGAAAACAATATTAATTCTAATAATTTTCTGGAGATTTTAATAGCTGGGGTCATATTGACCTCAAGGGTAAAATATGTTAGTAAATATAAAGGTAACAGGAGGGTTAAACATTGAATCGGGTCATATTGACCCGAAGGCGACAGGAGGGTGAAACATTGAATCGGGTCAAATTGACCCGAAGGCAACACAAGGGTTAAAGGTGCAAGATATGAGATCGGGAGCATTTCAATTGCCAATTAACATCTCTTAACATGGAAACTACGAGCCGAAGGGTAACTATGAGCCGGAGGGTAACTACGAGCCGGAGGGTCATAGCTAACGGTGGTGACAGTGTTAACGGAACAGAGTAGGGGAGAGCGGGGTAATGTGATACACTTTTTACATTTGCTCCCCTCTAGGCGAGCTTAAATGATATATCAGTAAAACGTACACATTTCCCATTAATTCAGGATGTTACCTAGCAATGTACGTTATCAGAATGTCTTTTGGACAAAGGGCAGTGAAAATATGATTGTTTCAAAAAAAGTGGTCTTGTGTCTCACTTTACCCCAGCTTAGGGGTAAAGTGAGACAGACCTGAGAAGTCAAGGGGGTAAAGTGATCCACTTACTTTTTCCATTTTAAAACTACCATAACAACACATGTTGTAATAGTTACAAACCTGACAGCTAGATTGACAACTACACATTCCAAAACTAATATCAGACTAGTCATAGAATCATGGAGATTAAGATCAATTAAGCACATTTATTTAAACACTTGAAAGTAACTCCGAACAAAATCCTATAGCTACAACAAAATATAATGCAAAATGTTTTAATTAACAATCAAATGACAGATAGAACCAGTTAGATTAGAACTCATATGCCAGTTCACGGCAATCAACTGGAGCAAGGCCATGGAACTGGTCAGCTCGTTGTTTCAAGTGTTTGCTCCTCCTCCATCTCATCTGTAAATATTCTCTTTGCCTCAGCTACTGCACCCCAGGATACTGATTTTACTTCCCCTTTCTATTTTTCTTTATGAATCTTTTGAGGGTTGTCTTGTCAATATTTCTATCCCTTCCAGCTTTTCTTCAGGACTTACACTACCGTTCAAAAGTTTGGGGTCATCCAGACAATTTTGTGTCTTCCATGAAAACTCACTTTTATTTATAAATGAATTGAACATTTCATAGAACATATAGTCAAGACATTGACAAGGTTAGAAATAATGGTTAATATTTGAACCCACCACTGACCATCAACGGTGCGGACATTGAGCAGGTCAGCAGCACCAAATTCCTGGGGGTGGAAATCAGTGAGGACCTCTCGTGGACAGCCAACACTACATCGCTGGCAAAGAAAGCACAGAGGCGCCTCTACTTCCTCCGGAAACTGAGGAAAGCAGGGAGCCCCCCATCCATCATGTGCACCTTCTACCGCGGCACCATCGAGAGCATCCTGACCAACTGCATCACTGTGTGGGGCGGAAGCTGCACAGACCACAGCAGGAACGCCCTGCAGCGCATAGTGAAGGCAGCTGGAAGGATCATGGGTGCCTCACTCCCCCCCCTCCCATCCCTGCAGGACATATACAACACCCGCCTCACCCGCAAAGCGACCTCGATTGTGAGTGACCCTGCCACCCTCACACGGTCTCTTCAGCCTCCTGCCCTCTGGGAGGAGGTACCGAGCCTCGGGCTCACACCGCCAGGCTGTCCAACAGCTTCATCCACCAGGCTGTCAGGAAGCTGAACTCTCTCCCCATCCTCCCACTCCGTCCTCTCTCAGACTCACATGTCTGAATGCTGCTAGCACAATTTATGTTGTCTATATGTTTACATGTTTCTTACTATTTTTGCACTTTATGTTGTCTATGCACTTTATGTTGTCTATATGTTCACGTGTTTTTTACTATTTTTGCACTCTATGTTGTCTATATGTTGCACAATTCACTTTATGTTGGACAGAAGAGAAACGCAATTTCGATCTTCTGTATGTTTGCACATATGGAAAATTGACAAATAAAACTGACTTTGACTTTGACTTTGAAGTATTAATTTTGTTCTTCAAACTTCAAGCTCAAAGGAAGGCCAGTTGTATAGCTTATATCACCAGCATAACTGTTTTCAGCTGTGCTAACATAATTGCACAAGGGTTTTCTAATCAGACATTAGTCTTCTAAGGCGATTAGCAAACACAATGTACCATTAGAACACTGGAGTGATCGTTGATGGAAATGGGCCTCTATACACCTATGGAGATATTTCATTAGAAACCAGACGTTTCCACCTAGAATAGTCATTTACCACATTAACAATGTATAGTGTGTATTTTTGATTAATGTTATCTTTATTGAAATAACAGTGCTTTACTTTGAAAAATAAAGACATTTCTAAGTGACCCCAAACTTTTGAACGGTAGTGCATGTCCTTGCATGACCTCAGCGGCTGCACTCTCCATCTCTGCAAGGGGTGTTTGGCCCCATGTTGTCTTCCTGGTGTAGTTTCTTGGCATGATGGCTTTTCTACAATGTTTATGATATTACAAATACAACATAATTAATGTAATATTACACTCAAATATGTTTAAGACTAAACTTAACTTGGGGTAAACTGTCTCACTTTACCCCATAACATTTGTCTCACTTTACCCCACAGCCACTATTTTAGAAAAAACAACATATCTTAGCCATTCAGGCTAATCTTCAGCTCGCATCAATCACATGGTTGTATATGTTAGAAGTTCATCGACATGTATGATATATGGTTTTCTACCTAAATCAATTTGTTTTGACACAAAAGTTGATTTAGTTCACAGCAGGAAAATTTACTTTTACATGCAAAAAACTGATTTTGGTGAAAAAATATACTTAACACAGCACCAGCACCACTTCTTTTTCATGGCAAGGGGGGAATGGGAGGGGCTTGAAAACATAAATCTCACATTACCACAAATGGGTTCCTTTGCCTAGATACAGGGGGTGTCTCACATTACCCGATGTCCCACATTACCCCGCTCTCCCCTACACCAGTTTTTACCTGGGGGGGGAACTGGTGGTTGTTATGCTTCTGCTACGTACTGTCACATATGAGAGCAGTACCAGGCAGTGGCCATGAGCTAACGAACCTGTAGCCCTTATGCACTAACTTCCTATATATGTCAACAAGGCAAGGAGAAGCTCGGATGATTGAACTAATAACAAAAAGTTCATGATTAATATTCCTATTTTCAATAAAATAGCAACTGATGTAAATTGTCAACTGCTGCAACAAAAAAATGTTTTAAAAGTTGGTAGAATGTGTGGTGTTAATGAATAGGTACAGAGTAAAAAGCCTCTTTTGGTCTGATAGTGCTTAAAACATAACCTTAAGATGAATCAATATTGATGAAAATTAGTTCTATGGTAATTTTGTTGTAGTTAAAACTAGAGTTTGTCTCGGAGTGAAAATGAGACTTATATGATGTAGTTTGCCTCCTACTGTTCGTCTCAGTTACAATGCTATAGATCCTGTAGGGATTATTAATAGATAAGATCACACGGAACAGAAAATACAAATGTCATTATTCATACATAAATTGATGCATTAAATTGAACTGCGACAACACATTTATGTTTTCACTTTGGTATATCACATCAGGAAATGAGATGCAATCCTTGTTCTCCTTTGGTTTAGGTTGGCTGAGGGAGCACATCGTGAAACCAAAACATAGAGAATATATATTTGTCCCTTTTGGTTTCTGATTGTTTTTTTCAAAGTACAACACATGAAAAGTGATTTACTATACAGATGTGTTTGCTGTAGCAGACACAAAGAATGTTTTTACATTGTCAAAGAGGCTCTACAAAAGTAGCATTTGCTGTTTCCCAGAGCTATTGTTCTGCATCGTATGGTAGATGACCTTCAGCCACACACTACACAGATAAACAACAATTACTGAAGAAATCCATAAAGAGGAGTCACTGCCTTTGTCTGCAGTGATTTAGCTTGCATGTAATGTTAGCCTGTATTGTATACAGCTGTCATCTGTAGCTCACATTATATGGAGTCATGCAGTGTCTACCTTCAAGAAAGTCTTTGTGTCTGACAACACTTAAAAATGTATCCTTAATGGTGCTTCCTCTATTACAGTTTATTCACGATGTTTGTGGTCTTCAGCACTCGTCGCGTTCCAATTGAGTGAAACTGTGCGTAAGGATCGCAGAGTCACAGAGTAAGAGCAATACTCTGTATCTTAAGAGAATGGAAGATGATGTCGGTTTTCAAGTCTAAGAAATGGGTGAAAGTGTGTTTAAATGCTCTAATTAAGCTGCCCAGTTCACGACCTATAGGGTCATTTTCTAAGCAAGGGGGCATGTCCTCAGCAAACTATTTGTGATATTACAGGTTACTTTAGAAAAATAACTGTAGAGGACTGGAACATCCTGTTCCTTGCCCACCCACTGGTGCCAGTGTGAGACTCGTTACAGCCTGTGGTGAAGCATGTCTCTAAGTACAAGCCTTGATAGATTAGAAATAAGTCTCATAAGGAGCTAATGCATTTATGAAATTAGAGACTATGAAATGACGATTATTATAGTTATAATACTAATTTTCTGTAGGAAGAATGAGGAGGTGAAAGGTTCTTATAAGTGCCGCTGATTTTTTGAATTTTTGCTATTACCGTTTCAGTGACTTTTTTTAGGCATACTCTTCAACAAAACAGCACTGACAATATGAAAAATATGAAATTTCTATACATACTCAAATGTTCAAGAGGTGTTAAAGAGCGTTCAAGCACCGTCTGGCAATTCTCTTCCATTTCATTTGCTGAGAAAACTAGATGAAAGTAAAATGATGTTTTCCATTTTGTCAAATGAGAATGACAGGCACAACACAGCTGCCTCTTTACAAAACATTTGTTAGCCCTGGATATACATATGAAAAGAAAATCTGCATCTGCTTATGTCTTGTAAATTACTGCCAACATTTGGCAGCCGTTCAATCAGACGAGACTTATAGTACATGTATTGAGGGTGCACAGTGACGTCAAGACATATACGGAAAGTGTTAGGCGGTTGAACTTCATCGGGATGCCGGGTAGTGATGAGTAAGGGAAGTTCCCCTGAGGGAGGCGGGACACTGGCGGTGCCTCAGTGAAAGGAACCCTGATGTGATGAGGATGAATGTGGATGGGAGGAGGGTCGCAGTCGATTTTACATCAAAATCACTGAAACTAAGAGAAGCAGAGAGAAGAATAGTGTTGAAGCTTGACAGCAACAATATGATTGGCTCAGAGAAGTTATTAACGTTGGGAAAATCACTCAAATAAAATGTTTAAAAAGACTATACACATTATATTCTTAAATTAACAATATCTTCATTTCTTAAAGATTGAAGATTTAATATATCGGCTTAAGTTCTACTCCAGGTGCTGTTCTCCACGCTTGCCATGCTTCATGTGTAGCTTTTTAACATTACTTGTATGCCAAAGAAGACAAATTCAAATTTCCACATGATAGACACTAAAGTCAGTTAAGAAATTGCTTTGCTCTACTAAACCTCTTACTCTTTTGCAGTACAACCGCGTATCAGACAGATCAATATCTGGCATTGCTATGCATTATTTTATCAACTCATAGTAGAAATAGTGATTTTCATCTGATGAGGCTGACATCTGTGGCTAAAGTTGATCACTCAGAGATTTAATCAATGGTTTGAATGTAAATTGTGTTATTTAGCATTTAGTCATGAATACGCATTACCTCATTTAAATGAGGTGAATTGTAATATGTACTGTATGTGCTACACATATTGGAAGTAGTGGAGGTGTACTGCATAGTTTTTATTTTTCATTCACTTAACAACCTCTGCACACACCACCTTTGAACAATTCCTTAAATCCTGTCTTTGTTGATTTCAGGCCTGGAGTAAAGTTGTGGCCTATAAGCTAAGATACCTGTGAGAACAGAGGTGTTTGAGGATTGCAGTGTGTATGCATGCAGCAGTCACTTTGTGGATAAAGGCTTCTCACATTTAAAATTATTTTGGAGCTGCAGGAGCCTAATCTCAAAAGCCAGGGTTCCTGCCACAGAAAATGATTCACTTACATCCTTTAAATATAAAAAAACTGTAAAGACATGCAGAACAAATTCTGTTTTACAGTCTAAGTGTGTGGTTGTCAAAACATGGTCTGTAACCAATTGGTGGGTTTCAGCAGATAACTTGGTGGTTCAAGCCATGCGTGTATAATGTGTCGAACACTGCTCTGTGAATTGTCCAACTTACAACCATTTGAAGATTTTAAGTTGTCGCTGCAGTTGTGTGTGTATTTAAGAGTCTTATTTACTGCTACATTTAGCTCTCATTACATGGAGCCAAGCACTGTTTACCTGAAGTTGTTGGCTTTAGACCAAAAACCTCTCACTGAATATGAGTAAAGCCAAATAGATAGTGGACTTAGGGAGGGAGGAGAGACTTGTAACAGCTGCAGTGGCGGAGGTAGTATTCAAAACTGATTCTCAATAAGCTAGTGAGGTCCTCAGACCTCACTGCAGACGGACATTTATCGGTCATTTACAGGTGGATTACTGTAGGGCACGAAATGTGAGTGGCTGTCACTTACTTCCTTTTAAGGCTGTTGTTCAGCTGTGGTAAGAATAGGATACATATCTGGAATGTAAATGCATTGAACTCATCTAGAAATTATTGGAAATTGCAAAGTGCTCAATCTTGGTTTGTGGGAAAAACAGAGACATCCTGAGGGATATCTTCATGCATGGAGATGTAAGTTATTATGCAGAGAGCAGCTTCTGCACTCAAACTGTTGGGGACGGTTTGCCAGTAAGCCCAGTGGTTTATTCTAGTTGACAGTTCTGCAATTTATTTCAGCCTCAGCACTCGTCTCTGTCAACGGATCCAGACTGCAGGTTGGGAATCACTACTTGTTAGAGTGGAGTAGCACTGGCAGGTTTCTTTCTGCAAGGCCCTCAAAAATAAACTGCAAATAACCTTGTATCATTCTTGATTTCAGCTTCTCTCAAAAAAAGACCAAGCTGGACTGACCCACACAGTTATAGGCCAATGAGAGCTTCGAATTTCCATCCAATACAGAAACATGCTGTTTTAGTGGTAGCTGTTTTAACACAATAAATACTGTGGGTCTTATGAAAGAAATTCTATTTTGTAAAGGTGTGTTTCAATCTTACTCTGGATTTAGATCATTACAAATCATGTTAGCAAATATCTCATGGTTACTATAAGACGCGGAACAGTGTTTTATCAAGTTTCTTGTTTTTATCCTTAGCTAGATATGTGTACTGCTATGAGATAGACTAATCAGTGCATGTTAACACTTAACCTTAGTTTACCCTCTATTTTGCATTTATAAGCGTTAGTTTAGTACAGAGAGTTCAGGCGAGGTCTCCAAAATGGACATGTTGGCATATTTTGGATTAGAATTTTCTCATGTACCAACTCATCTATTTCACTTTCAGGTTACTCGTGGTGTTCAATTCATCCAAATACAGCATTTTTCTAAGAAAAGAAAAAATTATTCAGAAAAAAATATGTTTCCATAAAAAACAAGTATGCACGGATCTAGCTCAGCGGGGGATGGGTTGATTTTTAAAAACGCCACCTCTTTGGTAAAGTCAGAGCCAGTAGAATTGAGGACTACGAACCAAGACCAGATTGACACCGCTGGGAGCCAATAGAATCCTGAAAGGCGTCACCATTTGTGAAATGTAAAATCTGATAGGCTGAAAGTAACTTCCCTACACCTGGTCACATGTTACCTCTGCATGTCCAGAAGGAGTTGAATGAGGCACAGGGTAGAGTGGAACATATATCACTGTGGATTTACCGGGAAAAACGCATTTTGATTGTCCTAATCAACTAAGTTAACCCTCCTGTTACCTTTGGGGTCAAATTGACCCCATTCAATGTTTAACATCTCTAAAAAAATGATTGACATAATTATTTTATTTTTCATATTTCTTGACTTTTCCTAATTTATTGGGGACAACTGTGAAAACATAGCATGCACATGATGATATGTTTTCACTGTCCTGTACACAACTTGTATGCGTCGGTGTTCTTTGGGGTCAATTTGACCCCAGGCTGTTTTTCACTGTGTAAAACAGATAAGAAATATCAACTTTTGTATTTATTTAAAGGGCTGTTTAGGTAGTCAACAAACAAACAAAGTACCTCACACTTAAACTTGGGAAACAATATTAATTCTAATAATTTTCTGGAGGTTTTAATTGCTGGGGTCAAATTGACCCCAAGGGTAAAATATGTTAGTAAATGTAAAGGTAACAGGAGGGTTAAGACAAATATCGTCTTAAAAATGTAAATAGCAGTATGTTAAAAAAAAAACCATTGGCAGCAGGGTTATCTACATTTTCAATACTTTGGGATTCATTAAATTTTTTTGTCTTTGAATTCTAATATGCAAAGAGTGTTTGTAAACTCCAGTTATTTTACACTTTTAAATATGTTATGCAGTCGACACTTTCTTTACTTCTGACGATTTCATATTGTGTTTGAATAGGAGTCTCGATGTCCCACTTGTTTAACCCTTGTGTTGCCTTCGGGTCAATTTGACCCGATTCAATGTTTCACCCTCCTGTCGCCTTCGGGTCAATATGACCCGATTCAATGTTTAACCCTCCTGTTACCTTTATATTTACTAACATATTTTACCCTTGAGGTCAATATGACCCCAGCTATTAAAATCTCCAGAAAATTATTAGAATTGATATTGTTTTCCAAGTTTAAGTGTGAGGTACTTTATGTTTGTTTGTTGACTCCCGAAAGAACACCGACATCAAACATTGAATCGGGTCAAATTGACCCGAAGGCGACAGGAGGGTTAAGAAGAATTTGCTGATTGTTAAAGGATAAAGCGATTCATGTAGCTGTGTTCTTTAACTCATATCTTGCTGATTGGTGTTGAGGGATTTGGAAGATATCTGTGGAATCAGTGTGTTTGTGCTTTTTGTTATCAGGCTTTTTCTGATAGCACCCGGCTAAGGGTCGCTGGTTCCAGAAACGTGCCGAATTATGATAATCACATATTTATGATAATTTTATTTTTTTGTGAGTATTTTTAAAAATTGCTAACTGATTATTGTAGCCCAGGCTCTGTTGTTTATTTAATGTGTAACATTTATATATATATATATATATATATATAGTTGCTTGTTTTTATAGCAATAAAGTCCCCAGCCTCCCTAGGTGTCTAGAAGGTTAAAGATGTCACTTTTGGTTCTTATTTACTTTCTTCACAGAAACGGTCAGTTTTACTTCAGGTATTTGAGTCATCTGAAGAAATTAACAATGATTTGGGATTTTTAAATGTTGCCTAGACAAGATAAAAATGCCAAACATCTCAACAATATCAACATCTGAATAATTTAAAGAATGAATACAGGGATGCAGAAGATCTCTGACTTTTCATCACAATTAAAAACTAAAGGGTCAGCGCAGATCATTAAAGTGAAAATGCATCTTAAACTGAAAATGTTCAGAACAATGTCAGTCACGGATGATACGATAAGTTTAAATATAAAAGTGTGTGATCCAGAAGAGGTTTTGGCTTGAAACATCTTGTGTGTGGCTACATTCTTTTTCATACAGTAGTGAGCATGACCAATTAACCACTATTTGTATACAGGTAACAAGTATAAGCATCATATGGATTTACATAACAGCTTTGGACAGGTTTATTTTATTTGCTTTGCTTTGTTTGGCATTGAGTGGGCGTGGCAGTCAACATGACAAATTGCTTTTTCAAAACAAAGCAATTTGTTAATTGTGCTTTGTTAGTTAAGAATTAAACAAACAAGGGTGAAAAGGGTGTTTTGTGAAAACACAAAATGTAGCTAATAGTTTATCACTTTTGCTTCTTTTAAACTTGTAAGAAATAAGTAAACAAAAATTGGAGCTACTCTTCTCTGGCATACTGTTAGTTTGATGTGAAACAGGCTTGTTGCATTATGTCTTGTTTTTCTTTTGTCAATTGTTTTTATATTCAATCTTTTGTCCTGGATCCTAAATTGGTTTCTCCTTTACCTCTGTTTCAAAAAAGTAATTAGTTGTTTGATCCCTGTGTGTCTTTATGAGTCCTCTCTACTCCGGGAACCAATCTATTGACTGAAGTACTTTGCAACTTTGACACACCTTATAAATACAGAAAGAACACTTCACATTTTTTAGATTCAAGTAATCCGTTGAGAGGTGAAAAGCCTTTAGTGTTGCACCCTTTAATGACGGGTAAATTTATTATTAATATTGAATTCAACATTAACCTTGAACATTATGCTTTTATCGCCATTAAATGACATCAGTGCATTGAAACAAATTATTGTAACTAAATTGAGGACATAGTATGAATGTTCACCATCTTGGTTACTGATTAGATGTCAAGTGGGAGAATAAATCTGTGCTTTTCCTTCCTAATTTACATATAAATGTTCAATGAGGGAACATACATATATTTGTATTACATTCCCCCCTTTGGCTCATTTTAAAACTCCT
Organism: Pseudoliparis swirei; assembly: GCF_029220125.1. Taxonomy (NCBI): domain Eukaryota; kingdom Metazoa; phylum Chordata; class Actinopteri; order Perciformes; family Liparidae; genus Pseudoliparis; species Pseudoliparis swirei. The sequence goes on along the minus strand of NC_079391.1, from coordinate 12,435,543 downwards.
CATCACTTTGTATAAGATAATCACAATTATTAGGTCGGGACTCTTCAGTTTTAACAGTAACAAAAAAAGAATCGGTCTTGTAATCAAATAAATGTAGATGAGTAAAGTTCAATTATGAAAAAGAATCCAGAGGCTCAGAAGACGCCAGACCAGGTGTGAAGCAGCAGTGACGCGGTATGGCATCCTCGTCTGTACAGAATATAATCTCATCACACTACAACCACACATTTCTGACACTAAGTCAACCCAATTAAACATTATCAGAATTATTTGGAACTATATAAGGAACTGTGTGTTATAGGGCTGTTGCTTTACATTTTACAAACCCAAAAGGAAAATATTTCACTCTTTTTGTTATTTCAAATGGACACGCCCGCATGGTTTGTAGTCACACCATTTGACTATTAAAATAAATTGTTGTTGCATATTTGTTTGAACCGAATCAGACGGTGTATATATTTTTTCAGTCAGAATTAATTGTAGTAGTGTTGATAATAAAGTGTATGTCGATGTACAGCAGCTGTCAGAACTTCCTGATATTTTCAACTCAAAATTACCACAACAAAGCTGAAGCATACCATGTGAATTGAGTATCAGGCCCAGCATACAGCAGCATATACCATTTCTGTCAGATTGTCAACGTTTGCCTCAACCAGCCTTTCATGCATGCTTTTGTTTCCTGTTGGTGTCTGGTTTCTGCTCCTAAACTGTTATCTGCTATACTAATGAGCTGGAAAAAGATAGCTTGGGTGGATTGAGTTTGTAAATTACATCATCCAAGTCCTGGTGACGATTTATTAGAACATGACAAGGTAATTTCCCGAGCAATTTGTTTCCATGCTTTTCTTATTCAAATCCCCTAGCTCATTGAAGAAATACCATAGTGAATCTGGAAGCCGTCGATGTGATGACGAGCTTGTCCGTAGAGAACCAAAAGTGTGTGGCGATTGTCTCCAGGTTGAAAGTTCAACCTTTCCAAATTTCCACAGGTGGCGCCACTGGGCAACTTTTGCATCTCGAGTCCCAGCAGGAAGTGCCAGGATCTAGTTTCCAGGTCCCATTAACAATGTGGCATCCTGTCGCTCCTCCATTGAGTGTTTGAGCTTGTCTGTTATTTTAACTTTGTCTCAGCAAAGTGTCTTCGACCCTCAACCAGTCAAGCGTTCGCGTTCTCATCCCAGTTTGGCCTTACTTGAATCTTTTAAAAAACGGTGTGCTAGATGTAGCTCAACTCCCTCCATGAGAAAATAATAAGTGCTTAACTTACATTCACCTCATGTGTAGAGAATGAAAAATGTTTCTTCAAACTTCCAATATAAATATGCAAATTAATCTCTGTTTGCAGTCTCTCTCTGCTTTGTTATTGTTCCTTTCAGTATTCATGACTCATGAGTGGATCTTTTTCTTTCACAGAAGCAACAGAATCTCCCCCAAGACACTCAGCATGTCTCCAATTGGCCTGCATATTATTTTATTAAAGCAACCTTTTTCTCTTCATTAAAAATTCACTGGCTCGGAAAAAAGAAGTTTCAAATCCGATTGAAAAGATGTCAGATTTTCATTCGGTAAACCCTAGACTTTTAGATTATATACGGTATATATTTTTCGAAAATACATTTTGATTATTTTTTGTAGGAGTGACATTTATACGTGTTGTGTGCCCCACAAGGCATTTGTGAAGAAGCTCTCTTTATTAAAGCTGAGAGTATCAACAGTGTGCACTTTAGAATTCATAAATGTTTAAATGATCTAAAACTCAGCACTTCAAATGATGAACTACAGACACAAGCTGACTCTGCTCTCAGCTTTGTTGAGTGCAGGAGTTTAAACTCAGGAGAGTGCCAGTCAAGCATCGGCAGTAAATAACTATGTAATTGGAAATTACAAATCTGATATTTTTATAGTTACGATGTGAATGATCTGAATTCAAACATGTATACAAACAATATACAAGCTGTATTTTTTATGTTCGACAAACTAGGTGTCAGCCTAGCAAGATTGATGGTGATTACTTCAAAACACTGGGAAAGTCACAGTGCATGAGAGGTGATCAATTTCCCTCAAACATTAAACACACAACCACAACTATACAGTCTGCAAAGACCAGTTTTTTCCCCCAAAATTCTATTTGCACTCCCATGAATTTCCTTTTGGGCTCAGAGAAATGCAACATCTGTTACGATATGTGGTGTCGGACCCAAACGCAGAACAGGGAGTAGAAAAGGGAAAGTGTTTATTGTTAGGGAAGCAGCTATGGAGGAGCAGTCGGGGAATGGAAGGGAAATCCAGGCAGGATACGGCAGGCAGACTGGGGAACCGGGCGGACGGATGACTGTGAGAATCAAACCGGGTCAGAGGCAAGACAAACTCAATTAGGTTGACTCTTCGACGTGAGAGCCGACAGGCGCAGCCACTACCGGGTCAGCTGAGACAAAGATCTGGTGATGAGTGGACGAAGAACTGCAGGGGTAGATATACAGCAGGGTGACTAGTTAATTGAAGACAGTTTGGTTGCTTGAGCAGGTGAGGTCGGTGTAATCAAGGAGCCAGGAGGCGATCAGTCTGGAGCATTCACGCACGCGCACCCTCACACACACACACATACAGGACTGTCTCAGAAAATTAGAATATTGTGATGAAGTTCTTTATTTTCTGTAATGCAATTAAAAAAACAAAAATGTCATGCATTCTGGATTCATTACAAATCAACTGAAATATTGCAAGCCTTTTATTCTTTTAATATTGCTGATTATGGCTTACAGCTTAAGAAAACTCAAATATCCTATCTCTAAATATTAGAATATCATGAAAAAGTATACTAGTAGGGTATTAAACAAATCACTTGAATTGTCTAATTAACTCGAAACACCTGCAAGGGTTTCCTGAGCCTTGACAAACACTCAGCTGTTATAAATCTTTTTTTTTACTTGGTCTGAGGAAATATTAAAATTTTATGAGATAGGATTTTAGAGTTTTCTTAAGCTGTAAGCCATAATCAGCAATATTAAAAGAATAAAAGGCTTGCAATATTTCAGTTGATTTGTAATGAATCCAGAATGCATGACATTTTGTTTTTTTAATTGCATTACAGAAAATAAAGAACTTTATCACAATATTCTAATTTTCTGAGACAGTCCTGTACACACACACACACACAGAGCTTGGCCGTGACACTATCTCTATAAATGTGTGTGATAGAAAATCAATATGTGATGCAGAACACCAACGAGAACAATGTGGAGGGTTTTCATTTTAAACAATGCTTTTGTAATCTGCTTCCGTTGTGGGTTTTTTATAGTGAGAATGTGCTATACTGTGATGTTGCTGCAACAGCACTTCAAGAAAGACTGGAGATATGAGACGTGAGTGTGTCTTTGAAATATGCCTGTGCATTTGAAGTCGTGCACATATATTCTCTAACAACGTCACCTACAATAGATCGACCTGATATCATGAGAAGTAATAGCATGACATTCAAAGGATATATCTTGTCAGGATACAGCATGTTAGGCTTTTCTCGTGTCATCCTTTGCCACGCCGTCTCTGTGAAAAAACAAAATCACTTAAGTTAGTTAGGTTTAGGGAAAACTAAGTATGTAAAAACATTTCAAAGAATACAGAAATAATCTAACATACTGTAAGTACAGAAAACAGACTTTAGAACATGAACACCAGTGTCCTGGTTGAATGATGTGTGTTTATTTGAAGTCCTTCTCACTTTTTATACCATGTCATTTATTCTGAGAGTAGCATATTCCCGCACATTACACTCAGTTCAAACTACATGGCGTAAAATGATCATACCTGCAAATTACCTTCACGTTGTCTTTTCATTCATACACCATTTGGTGAGACTGGGCTCGGGAGACATTATTCAAAAGACTCAACTCTCACTTAAAGGAATAGTTTGACATTTTGGGAAACCTGCTTTATTGGTTAGAGATTGTTAATAAGATCCATATCACTCTAATGTCACATACAGTTAGCAACTAGCTGGTTACCACAGTGGAGCATTTAGCAACTAAAGACTAATAGGGATCAAACTAAAAGTGCAAAGAGAGAGATTATTGGACTTGTATTTACCAGGTGGTCAGACACAAAACTCTTTATTAATACTTATGTTGCTCTTTAACTGCTGGATGTGTAAGTTGTGCTATATCAACTTAAATGGATGTGTCAATGCAGTGCTAATATCTAGTTTCTGCTGCAAGTGGGCATCAAAAACAGGTATTAAAGGTTTAAGAATAAATTAAGGCTATAAATGCAATATGCAGTAAAAACAGGGACATAAAAAGAGACAACAATTAGAACACCAGCTATCACTCCCTCCAGGAACTAGACGCCACCGTTGTTCTTTTTCATTACTGACAGATGTTTATTGGATGCGGGCGCACTTCGCCATCCACCTTCAATCCACCTTCGAACTGTACAAAATACTTTTAACACGGTTGACGTTGACATTACGTAAAATACAGTTGACAAATATATGCGACGAAAACATTAACATAAAACATAAACGTACCTCACTGGCTGCACATAAACCACGAGGGAATGGGTCCACTTTAGACATGTATTCTTCTCTTACTTGCACTTCCTAGCTTCACTTACTTGCACTTCTAGCTTCTCTTACTTGCACTTCCTAGCTTCACTTACTTGCACTTCTAGCTTCAACCACATGTTCACCTGCGATTGTTGCAATCAAATGCGTCCCAGCGCAACACAGGACACGCAAATAGTTCCCACCAAATACAAAACAAAAACAAACCAACATTCAATAAACGAGTTGTACAAATAATATATTCAACCAAACTTACTACAAATGACATAAATAACATTCGTGGCAGTTACACTCCCACCAAATCACATTCTTTGAGATTTCACTTCACAAAAATAACCATGACATTGATTCTGCTTCCAGCAGTAAAACTATCTTGTGTACAGGCCTGTCAAGATAGACTGGCTTAGTGGTGCGTTTTCCCTGGTTATTTAAGGTTGAGTCACTAATTAACAGTTTTACCTTTCTGACTCTTCCATCAGTGCTAGGGTACATCTGTGCTACTCTTGCTAATTTCCATTGCTTTCGTGGAGAGCCTTCTTCTTGTAGGATGACAATGTCGTTAACCTTCGCCAACCTTCGCTCTTATCCTTTTGCCATATTGGTCTTTGCTGAAGATTAAGGAGATACTCCTTTTTCTGGTCAATGGGTGTTCCTTAACTGTAACTCTGAACTGAAAGTCATCAGAGGACACGCACCATTGAACACCGAGAGCTCTTTCCATGAGTGGCTCCCCCAAAGCCATATCAAGGTCTTTGACACTTTCAGCACACTCTTCCTTTGGTATTGAATTCAATACATGCTTGCTGTTGGAGATGAACTTGTGTAGTCTTAGCTTGCCTTTGCTGCAAAGACCTCTTGCTTCCTTGATGCGTTGAATTGCCTCAGCATCAGACGTTACACTCACTAGTCCATCGTCAACATAAAAATTCCTTTGAATGAATTTGACAGCATTTTGGTTGAATTGATCTTTTTTTTTTTTTAGATTTTTTTTTTTTATTAACAAAAATGTTGCCCCACAGAACATCCGCAGTGGAATAGCACCTACAGTTTGTTATGCTGAAAACACTACTCTACAAAAGAAAATACACAAATGTATAATCCTGTGGAAATCACCACACAAGGATGATGTTTTTTTAATTTTTTTAACATAAGATGAAAAATAAAAATAAAAAATAAGACCAAACCAAACAAAAACATTACACAAAACTTTTTTCCCATCCCACCCCTCCCCTTGTATGGCTCTCAGTTTCCTTTCATTTATACATCTACACAGTCTCTACACAGTTTACCTACACCCATCCGTACACATTTGTATCTACATAAACCAATACAGCACTCACAACAAAATAAAACCAAAATAAAAAATAAATAACCTGCAGCGGGCTTAGTTTGACGCCGGTCTCACACCACCACGATCAGCCGAGTCCAGAGATGGCAGAATATCTATGAAGGGGCCCCAGATTTTTCCAAAGGTTGCCTGCTTCCCTCTCACATTATATAATATCTTTTCAGGTGTGCAGTAGGACACAAGCTCATTAATCCAGTGTCTTATTGATGGTGATTTTTCAGATTTCCAGTTAATCAGAATACATTTTTTCACTGCAGTACTCGCAAGTAAAATAAAGTATTTATTATAGTAGTTTGCATTGATACAGAGCTTGTGTCCCCCAGAATCCATATCTTTGGGTCCTGTTCAATTTGAATTCCTATTATCCTTGAGGTTAATTCAGTGACGCGTTTCCAAAGTTCTTCTATCAATGGGCAACTCCAGAGCATGTGTAGAAGATCACCGTTTGTCACTTTACATCTCTGACATCTGGGGGAAATGTTGCTGTCCATTTTATGTAACCTGTAAGGGGTGTAGTATGTCCTATGGAATATATTAAATTGAATCTGTCTGTGTTTTGTGGAGATTAATACCGTCTGTGCCTGTTCCAATAGGTGATGCCAGTCTGCCTCCTCGTAGACACATCGGCTGCAGAGGGTTATCGGCTGCAGTCTGCCTTCCCTCCAGGTCCTGTTCACTTCCAGGTCACTGAAGCGGGCCAGAAAGATTGTCGCCGACCCCTCCCACCCTGGACACTCCCTGTTCGAGTCCTCCCTCGGGAGGAGGCTGCGGTCCATCATGACCACGACCTCCCGCCACACCAATAGCTTTTTCCCGACGGCGGTCGGGCTCATCAATGGACCCCGGGACTGACTGACTGTCACCCCAGGACTACCACCTCTTCTTCCACCTTCCTCTCTCCTCCTTCTTCCCGCTCCTTCCTCTTCCTCCTCCTCCCTCTTCCTCCCACTCCTCCTCCCTCCTTGCGTTGATTGTTGTTTGTCATGTCCAAATGTTGCACCTTCCACCAAAAAAAATTCCTCGTTTGTTTGTGAAAACATTCATTCTTTGGCAATAAACCTGTTTCTGATTCTGATTCTGATTCTGATCCTAGGTCTGTTTCCCATTTCCCTTTTGTAGATGTTTTATCATAAACAGGTGACTTTCCGTTGATGATACCGTATATTGAAGATATTATTCCTTTTGTTGATCTGCATAGTTTGTTACATAGGTGGGTTTCAAGGGGAGTTTCTTTCGGGATATCTGGGAATATTTCTTTAGATTTCTCCTTAACCCAGTCTCTAATTTGTAAGAATTTGAAGAAACTATGTTTGGGAAGGTTGAATTTATCATTTAGTTGTTGGAGGCTAGCAAATGTATCATTAATGTATAAATCAGCAGCTGTTTTAATTCCTCTATCCCTCCATCCCCGCAACACTGAATCCTCTATGTGGTATGAGAGGTTGGGATTACCCCACAGCGGTGCCCTTCGAAGAAAAGAAATATTTATATCCAGGAGTGAGTGAGATTCCTGCCAAGCAGCAAATGTGTTCAGTATTATTGAATTGTTTGTGAGTGTGGCTAAATTTTTTTTTTTACCTATGAATGGTACGTCCTTTAAAGGCATAGGCTTCATCTCGTGTTGTTCTATTGAGACCCATCTAACTTCACTGTTCTCTGCATGCAACCAGATCCAGATTGGTCGGTACTGAGAGGCAAGATAATAATTTCTATAATGTGGTAGGTTAAGCCCTCCCCTTGAATATGGAGCCTGCAGAGAGATGAGTTTAACCCGGGGTTTTTTCATTTGCCATAGAAAAGGGGTTATCAGGCATGAAAACGGGTCAGGGGTGAAAAAGGTGAGAAGGATAGGCGCGCACGGGGGGGGGGGGGGGGGGTGCTGGTGACTTCCACGAACATCGATGTTGGACGTTGTATGATAATCTATAGTTCCTCCATTCTGACACCAAGTCAGTGGGCCCTATAATAATAGTAATATTGTATATAATATAGTCATTCATGAGCCAACTTCCTCTTTTTTTTGGCGTGAACAAGTCTTCAAGTCTTGTGCTCTGCTGAGCCTCGAGTCTGTTCATCGAGTCTGTTCTGCCTCTACCTGGTTGTCACGATCTTCTAATCCAGAGGTGTCAAACTCATTTTCACCGAGGGCCACATCCGCCTCATGGCTGCCCTCAAAGGGCCGGTTGTCACTAACACGGTATTTATTTGGGGCGGCTTTAGCTCAGTGGGGTAAGAGGGCCGTCCTGCAACCGCAGGGTTGTGGGTTCGATCCCCGCTCTCCCCATTAGTTGCAAGTCGAAGTGTCCTTGAGCAAGGCACTGAACCCCCAGTTGCTTCCCAGGCGCTTCACCGCAGCCCACTGCTCCTTAATAACTAAGGATGGGTTAAATGCAGAGAACTAATTTCCCCTTGGGGATTAATAAAAGTGTATATTCTAATTCTAATTCTAACTACTCCAGAACATATTGTTAAATAACTGTCTTTGCATTTGTTTGTTTATTTAGGTGTACTTATATAAATGTATAACTATATATGCAAATGTATTTAATATTATACAATACATCTATTTTATTTAATTATATTTATTTTAACCCACATTACTTTATCAAAGATCAAACAAACATTATTACATTAACTTTGTTAAAAGCTTTTTCACAGTTGAGACAGGTGGTTCTCCACTGGTCTGGGTAGTGGTTCTCTACTGGTCTGGGTAGTGGTTCTCCACTGGTCTGGGCAGTGGTTCTCCACTGGTCTGGGGCAGTAGTTCTCCACTGGTTTGGGCAGTGGTTCTCCACTGGTCTGGCTTTGGGACGCACTATCACCCCTGAATGACAAGCTGAGACCTAAATCGAGGGATATTTTTAACTTCTCAAATGTATTTAATGAAAAGATGTTGCAGTTTGAACCTGAGTGTTCAGAATATCACAGTATGCACAACACAACTATTTATTTATATTCCCTTTTACAGTCAATTATGAACCAACAAGTGAATCTTAAGGACACAAGAATGCCGTCACATAAAATGACGTAGCGGGCCACATTTGGCCCGCGGGCCATGAGTTTGACACGTATGTTCTAATCTATGCCATACCTGCCATAAATATCATGATACTGATACAATACCATAAAACATTACCATAAATACGATCCTGGTATATTTATCTATAATAGTAATAAATAAAATATCTGTATGGTTCACTTTTTACCAACTTTTTCAACACTTAACAAATGGCAGTATTATTAGTATTAGCCTACAAGATATTAATGAAACTACATGGAGCCATCATAACATTGATTATCACTATGAGACTGTTAGTCTGTATCTGACCAGATGATAGAGTTCATCAGGATGAGCAACTGGAGAGTTACAGTAACAGAACTTTACAGACTGAACTTAAACATTTTACTTCTGGCATCTTTTTTAATTTTAATTTTTAAAGCCGAAAATTCCGCCACTTAACGGCACTCGCTGCGTAGTGTGCGCAGACAGCTCGACACGGAGCAGCGCGTGCGCTCTGATCGCTCTTTTAATGAAGTATCGATACTAAAAATATGCTAAATCACATCGCTCTTAACGTACGGGTACTTTGTTAGCATCGCTCCACCGTGCAGCGCGACAGCAGCAGATAGCGGGCTAACATTCAAGCTAACCTAAACCACCAAACGCTGAAGACATCTTGACGCTGATTGGCCGAGACGCGACACGTGCCCATCAAAGATGTTCTATTGTGAAAAGCACCACTCCACATTTTCTCCGTGTCCCACTCCAATCTCATAAACGCCGGCCGGCCAATTGACCCCCCCTCCCTACCCCAAAACAAAAACTCTTCGGATCTACACGATTCACGTCAGTCACCTATTTTGGTTTCAAAACGGCGAATTTCGCCGAAAGGTGAGGGATTCTCATGCCTGGGTTATAGTTTTGTTAAGCTCTTTGAAGAAACTCTTTGGAACATTTACAGAGAGACATTGAAATACGTAAATAAACTTGGGTAAAACGTTCATTTTAATAGTATTAATTCTGCCTATGAGAGACAGAGGGAGATCCATCCATCTTTGAAGATTAAGTTTGGTTTGTTCCAATAATTTTATATAGTTATATTTAAATATATGTTCATCCGATTTGCCAATTTGTATACCCAAATATTTGAAACCAGTGTTGCACCATCTCAATGGGTCAGTGAGAGCTCTAATATTGTTGTCCTGTATATTTAGTGGTAGAATCTCACTTTTAGTGTAATTTAATTTATATCCCGAAACTGCACTATATTCTTTGAGGCAATTCAATAGAGGGGGGACTGATGTGTGTGGCTCGGTTATATATAATAGGAGATCATCTGCATAAAGAGAAAGTTTATGTTCACTTCTACCAAATTTAATTCCGGCTATGGAGGCGTTGGAGCGGATGGCGATGGCTAATGGCTCAATTGCAAGTGCAAAGAGCAGCGGGGAGCTTGGACAGCCTTGCCTGCAGCCTCTGGTTAGTGAGAAAGTCTTAGACAAGACGTCATTTGTTAAAATATTAGCTTTAGGGGCATTGAAAAGTGTTTTAACATACCGAGTGAATTTCTCTCCAAAACCCATAGCCTCTAGAGTCCGAAAAAGAAAGCTTGGTTCAATCCTATCAAATGCTTTATTTGCATCCATAGATATTATTAGCATAGGATTTTTATTTTTTTGAGCGGTGTTCAGAATGTGGAGCAGTCGCCGCACATTATCAGCTCCGTACCTGTTTTTGACGAAGCCTGTTTGGTCAGCGTGTATTATCTTTGGTATAACATCTTCCAGTCTGAGGGCAATTAGTTTGGATAGTATCTTATAATCTGCATTTAAGAGGCTGAGGGGTCTGTATGAGTCACATTTCTGTTTGTCCTTACCCGGTTTCGGAAGTAATACAAGTGTTGCAATTTCCAATGAGTCTGGTAATTTTTTGTTTTCTAGAGCTTCTTTAATCATGTTTACGAGGGGTGTCAGTAGTTTTTTTGAGAAGGTCTTATAATACTCGATGGGGAAGCCATCTGGCCCAGGTGTCTTGTTATTTTGTAAGGAATTGATGGCTTGGAGTACCTCCGTTTCTGATATATCTGCATCTAGCAGATCTCTATCCTCATCTTGTAATTTGGGAAGGGTCATTCCGTCCATAAATCTTTTTGCTCCAATATTATCAGCATCCTGCCCAGTTTTATATAAATCTTCATAAAATTGTTTGAATTCTGCATTTATGGATGGTGAGTTGTCAAGGAGTCTGCCATCCTCTGTTAATATTGAGTATATAAACTTATCAGATGCTTCCTTTTTAATTTGCCAAGCCAAGAGTTTACTTGTTTTGTTCCCAAATTCATAATAGTGATATCTAGTTCTGGCCATAGCTGCTTCCTCTTTGTTGGTACATAGATTATTATATTGCATTCTTGTTTTAGTTAGTGTATTAAGATGTTCTTCCTGTTTGGTGGCAATGTAATCCTGTTCCTGCTTTTTAATATCTCTTTCCAATTTAGTAAGTTTCTCTCTAATTTGTTTTGCCTTGTGGGCACTGTATGAAAAAATGTGACCTCTCATATAGGCTTTAAGGGCATCCCAAATATTGGCATGCGAGGAAGAATTCGAATTGGCCTCAAGAAATATTTCAATATTGGTAGTCATATAAGAAATAAACTCGAGGTCTTTCAACATGTAATTTTTAAATCTCCACCTGCGGGCTGTGGGCTGTTGAGTATCACTCATCCACGAGAGTTTGATAGGGTTATGATCTGAGAAAGTGGCTGCTAAATATGAGCATTCTATCACTCTGGCCATCATATCTAGTGGCACTAAGAACATGTCAATTCTAGAGTGTGTATTATGCACTGGTGAAAAGAAAGAGAAATCCTTCTGATTTGGATAAAGATTTCGCCACACGTCAACTATGCCTATATCTTTCATACCTTGGTTTAGTGCTGCTGCCGCCTTTGATAGTGAAGATGTTTTTGGTGCTGATCGATCCAAAAGAGGGTTTAGGACCAAATTAAAGTCTCCACCCACAACACATTGGCCCCCAATTGTAGCCAGTTTCATAATCAAATTATTAAAGAACAATGGGTCATTGTAATTAGGCCCGTATATATTCACCAAGGATATCTTGTTCCTATTTATTTCACAGTCTACAAGCAAAAATCTGCCGTTTTTATCCTTTTCAATTGAATTTAATTTAAAGTGCAGGTGTTTATTAATGAGCAGGGCGACACCTCTTGCTTTTGAGGAATAGGAAGAGTAAAAAACATTACCCACCCAGTCTCTACGCAATTTTAAATGTTCAGTGTCAGTTAGGTGGCTCTCTTGGATAAAGGCAATATCTACATTCTGCCTCTTTAAATAAGTCAACATTTTCTTCCTCTTAATTGGCGAGTTGATCCCTCTTATATTCCAAGATATACATGTTAATTTACCCATAAAATAAGTTCTTCGTATGGATGTCTCAAAAGGATAAGTAACTTAGTGTTCAACTCTAAGTAAATCTGATTGTAATTCTGCATTGAGTTTACAGGTGGTAAAGCAATGGACATGAGTGTGATGCTGAGACTGAGCCCAGCCATAAGAATAATCTGGACATGTGTGTAAGTAGAAGTTTGAAACTTAGTGAGAGACCATAAATATCCCCAAAACGTTAAAGTAAAAACCTGCCTAATAAAACCCCTGTGACAAAACCACATTAGGTAGGTAATTCTTATAAACAGCAGTGGTGGCTTCAGCAACTGCTGGAAATTAGAACTGGCCACTCATAACATTTTGTATATGGCAAAGCTTTAAATTTAACTATATCGGAAATAAGGCCTAAACATATAATGGATAAAGAAGTTGGTTAATTAGAGTGTGATCCCCTTCTGCCACTAGGGTGTAACCCATAACATCACGCTCATGAGCTTATATATGGATGTACAGACATAATTGAGTCGTGAACAATTGACCATATCAAAGTAAACAGGTGCAGGTTTATCATCATCAGCCATGGTCCCAGTTATTTTGAGCATTCGAGGATAACAGGTTAGGCTATTATGTCGCAGCTGTAATCCCAGCTCTTCTTATCAGTGTCTATGACGGTGGACTGTATACTGCAGCCTCTTTGATCATCTTTAGGTTACTCACTTTGATAGTTCTTTCACAAATCGTTGCGCTTCGGCTGCAGTGGAGAAAAACTTGAAGGATCCCAGATGTTTGATGCGAAGCTGGGCTGGGTAGAGCAGCGCGTATTCCAGCTCCTTCTCTCGCAGCGTCCGCTTCACATCACGGAACTCGTCTCTCCTCCGCTGTAGGTCTGCGCTGTAGTCTGGATAGAGCGATATCTTTTTGTTCTCGTATATCATCTCTCCCTTACTTCTGGCCAGTCGAAGGACTTTCTCTTTATCTCTGAAGTTCAGGAACTTGGCGATGAGGGGCCGCGGTCTATCCGCCTTCTTCCCGATGCGGTGCGCTCTCTCCAGGGTGACAGGTGAGGTGAAGTTGTCGTTACCCAGGATTTGCGGTATAAACTTTTCCAAAAATCCTACTGTATCACGACCTTCTGCTTGTTCCGGCACATTTATTATCCTAATGTTAGATCTTCTACTGCGGTTTTCCAAGTCGTCAGCTTTGTCTTTGAGGTTCGCTATCAGTTTCTCCATTTCGTCAACACGGTTGTGCGTGTCTTTGATATCGTCTTCGTTTGCACTCACTCGCGTCTGTATCTCCTCGACCTGTTCCGACAGCGTGGAGAGTGAGGACTCGACCCTCGCCAATGTTGTTTGTATATCGGCTGTTTTTTTGTCAATATGTTTTGCGAGGTCCTCTTTAGTTTCTTGAATAGCATCGAAAAGTTTGCCGATGGATGTTTCCGTTAGTCCGTCCGCCATGTTTGTTGTGGTTACCTCGTGCAGGTGCCGTGAAGTTTGATTTGTTGCTTTCTTTCGCCTTTTATGTCGAAAATTGTAGGTTGCCATAAAAAAGTGTTTCTAGTGTCTTTGCCTCTTGCATAGAACCCAAAGTTATGAGAGGTTAAATCAGGATATAGGCAGAAGCTATAGTGCCACCACAGAGCTCACGAATGCACGTCTGCACACCTCCGCTGCATCACGAGTCTCATCGTTGAATTGATCTTGACCTTCAATTGCTAGATGTTTAAGACCAAAATTGGCACAGCCGGGTGAGGAGGCTGCCCCAAATAGATGGAATTTCATCCGGAAAGTTGATGGCGGAGACGCCAGGTCACCATTCTCCCACCATAGGAACCTCAGGTAATCTTGGTCTTCCGGCCTTACATGAAACTGATGGAACATCCACTCAACATCACACATAATAGCGATCGGGCCCTTGCGAAACCTACAGAGAACTCCCACCAGGGTGTTTGTGAGCTCAGGCCCAGTAAGAAGATGGTCATTCAATGACGTGTCTTGGAATCTTGCTGAGCAATCAAAGACCACTCGTATCTTCCCAGGCTTGTGAGGGTGGTATACTCCGTGATGGGGAATATACCAGGCTGGTTGATTGTTGAGTTCTTCTTCGGGAACCTTCTCTGCATCACCACGAGCAATGATATCTTTCATGAAGTGCATGTAGTCTGAGCAGTATTTCTGGTCTCTTGAGCTTTCGTTCCAAACCTTTTAGACGCTGAACAGCACATGACCTATTATTCGGTAGATTTGGTTTGTCCTTTTTGAAAGGTAAGGGCATTTCATAATGTCCATCTTGATTTTGTTTGATTTCATCTCTTAGTTTAGTCAAGAAGTGAAGATCTTCCTGAGAGACTGTTGCATCTTCTTCAACTCTTTCACTAAAGTCAGATTCTAGCACCTTAATTACATCATCTGGACTGATCATTTCCTTGATCTGAGTCTTGCAAACAAAGTGAACCTCACTTTTGAGCTTGATTGTTGGTTTGGGTTCAGGTGTCACTTTCCTTACAATGATGCGGTGACTTACTCCAATTGCATCACTGTAGTGCTCTTGCGGGTCACCATAACTTACGATACTCCAACCTAGATCGGTTTTCTGAGCGAAGGGTTGGTTTTCTTCCCCACATACGACTTATTTAGGCATTAGGGCTTGTGGGCAATTGTACCCGATTAGCAGACCAATTTCACACTCCATTTGCGGCGCAATGTGTTCTGCAAGATGCTCCAAATGAGGCCATGCCTTAGCGGTCTCTGAAGTTGGAATGTGTGTCCGATTAGCAGGGATAAATTCACGTGTACATTGTTGGCACTGATCTTCTTGGAGGAGAATATCCCTCTTATTTGTAGGTCTTTGAGTCTTTTACAGAGTACAATTGTGCTTTTTGACGACATGGTAGATAGTTTCAGCTTCACTTGTTCTGTGTTCGTATCTAGAACGTTTGCCACTTCTTCGAGAATGAAGGAAGAATCACTTTGTGAATCTAGCAGAGCATAGACAAGAACTTCTTTACTTGGATCATCTTGCGTTGACACAGACAGGTACAATCGCTGATGTCTGTGTAGTATTACCATCTTGCACAACTCTGTTTGATGTGGTTTCCTTGACAACGTCTTGCAGTTGTGTTGGCTGTAGCTTTTTTTCCTTGCCATAACTTGTGTATTTAGATAGCTCTCTCTTTGGTTCTTGTTCTTGTTTTGAGCGATCTTCGTGTAGGCATGTGGGATGACTTTTTGAGCAGGTGTCGCAGATCATCCGGCTACTGCAGCTCTTGGATTGATGTCCAGGCTTTAAACACTCGAAGCACAGTCTCTCACTCTGAATGAACTTGACTCTGTCAGCGACAGTCCTTTCATTGAATCTGTGGCACTTGTGTAGACTGTGTCCTAATTTCTTACATAACACGCATGTGACTATGTTTCTTTCACTGGTGTTGGTTGTGAAGATCTTGGCACCTACAGTTTGGTTCTTGTAAGACAAAGGGGTTTGATTCTTGATCTTTGCTTTATCAGGTTCGCTTTGTCGTAATGCGTTGTAAGATGTTATAGGGTTGCACGCAATACTAGCTTCCATTGACAGGAACGTCACAAAATAATTAAAGCTTGGGAACCTTCTGTGTTCCAGTTGGTATTGTGTGGCCCTTCGGTTCCATCTGGTACTTAACCAGTCGGGTAGTTTGGCAGTTAGTTTTTGGTTCTCGATAGCATCATTAAGAACTTTTAAACTCTCATTGTGAGCAATAGCGAAATCACAACTACGTAGGAAGTCCACAAATCTTCTTAAGTCGTCACTTTCCTTCGGAGCTAATTTTGGCCATGCATGTAGTTTGTCTCGGAAGGCCTTGGCAATCACAAAAGGCTCGCCGTAACGTTCCTTGAGCACGTTCCATGCTGCGTGATATGAATCTTCTGAATCAATCAGGAAATAACCTTCCACTGCTTCTTTAGCTGCTCCTCCCACATATTTCTGAAGGAAGAAGATTTTCTCTGCAGCTGGAATATTTTTTCTCTCAATTAGGGTCTGAAATGAAGACTTCCAATGATTAAACTTGAGTGGATCCCCACTGAAGATTGTAGGCTCTGGAATGGGAAGCCTATTTGCTGATATGGCCTCAGCCAGGACTTTAACAAGCTCTCCTGTGTCGTTTTGAAGCACACTTTTTGGAGCCACATCTCTTCTTAGTGGTTGTGGGTCCTGATACACAGGATTCACCTGGTCAATTGCTTGCTCGAACCTAGGCAGCTCATACTTATGTGGACTAAGCCTTTGGTCTGGATAAAACTCATTTTCATCGTAGACTTGAAGCCTTGCTCTGGCTGCATCCAGTCTTTTTAGCTCCTCTAAACGTCCAAGCTCTCTTTTCAACTCTTCTACAGAACCTTTTCTTGCAGCATTCTCTTCCTGCCGTTTCTTTAAGAGAGAAGCTTCTTGTGTCTCCTTTTCTATCCTACGTTCAGTCTCTTCTCTCCTACGTTCACTCCTACGTTCAGTCTCTTCTCTTTCGCCTTGAAGACGGCGAGTTAATGCAGCTGCTTCTTGGTCTGCAACTATCCGCTTGTCCTCAACTTCAAGTCTTTGCAGTTTCTCTTGCTGGCAGTCTTGCTCGGCCATAATCTTCAATACAGCTCTGGTAGCTGCATACTCCGCAGCGGCTTCTTGTCTTTTAACGGAGGAAACGTTAGAGCGAATGGAAGTAGCCTTAGAGCACTTTGAGTCCGGCGATGAAACACTGGACGTTGTCGATGCGAATGCAGAGCTTGCATCAGGCCAAATCAGTTCCTCCTTTGTTCCTTGAATTTGAGACTGTGCATTGTGTACAACAATCTTGGTGACTGATATACATTTATCCAGCTTCCGGCGCATCTCATGAGCTGGGCTGTCGATTCTTCGATAATCTTCGTAAACAATATTCAGTTCAGATGATTCTCTTTCAATAGTGCTGATGTGATCTTGTAGGATGTTGCTAGGATTTTGTTTGACAACAGATTTTTTAGCCAACTTAGTTAAGGCCTTCCAGCGCTCGTAAATATTGTCAAAGTGAAGTAGAAGCTCTTTTGTTTTTTCTTTCTGCAATTCTTTCCCTTTTTCTGTTAATGTACGGGCTCTATCACTTCGTCGAGGCTCTTCAAACTGTTCTGCTTGTTGTACAACGCTAGAGTCATCTCTCTGCTCTGCCTCTGCTACTTGTTCTACAAGTGATCCTTTATATTGACTCTCTTCACTCATTTGTGACATTTTAAATTATTTGAAAATAGCCTGTACACAATCAAGTTGTCTTAAGTTGCAATGCAGTTTACAATACACATTTTCCAAACATACTCAAGAGAATAGGATATGCCATGTTAGGTTACTGTCTTTCAAATTAACCCTTCAAATAAAATACAGAATTTCAAACTTCACTTCAAAATGGCAGCTTTCTTAAATGCACATAAACGAAAAATGCACTTTTCTTAAGGAAATCAATTAACTATTTATAATGAAATAATTAATGATCAATATCACTAAATATCTTGCATTAATGACTCTTAATATCTTGCTAAACACTGTTATGTTATTTGGCTACACACAGCCCTTGTAGTCCATTGTACTTTTTTCAATCCTTGTGTCACCTTTCAGAACACACACTTAAGTGCCTGACTTACGGACGTCTTCATGAAAAATGGATGAACTGGTGTGTCCTTTAACAGTGGCTGTGACTCCGTCTTGACGAGCTGTCTTGCACGAGCAGGTCCGGGGAATCAGCAGGCTTGAGTTCGACTATCACTCCCTCCAGGAACTAGACGCCACCGTTGTTCTTTTTCATTACTGACAGATGTTTATTGGATGCGGGCGCACTTCGCCATCCACCTTCAATCCACCTTCGAACTGTACAAAATACATTTAACAAGGTTGACGTTGACATTACGTAAAATACAGTTGACAAATATATGCGACGAAAACATTAACATAAAACATAAACGTACCTCACTGGCTGCACATAAACCACGAGGGAATGGGTCCACTTTAGACATGTATTTTTTACTTGCACTTCCTAGCTTCACTTACTTGCACTTCTAGCTTCTCTTACTTGCACTTCCTAGCTTCACTTACTTGCACTTCTAGCTTCTCTTACTTGCACTTCTAGCTTCAACCACATGTTCACCTGCGATTGTTGCAATCAAATGCGTCCCAGCGCAACACAGGACACGCAAATAGTTCCCACCAAATACAAAACAAAAACAAACCAACATTCAATAAACGAGTTGTACAAATAATATATTCAACCAAACTTACTACAAATGACATAAATAACATTCGTGGCAGTTACACCAGCATTGTTGACCAATTAATTCGCATATGAACTATTAGCCCACACTGCAGTTAGCTGCCGCCTCATGTGTCTCTCAGACGAGCGAGTGAGGTCTGGGTTAGTTTGACTGCGTTTGATTCGGTGTATATCATCAAGCTAGCATTCAAAAGTCCCGGATCCAAATTGAATAAAGCCTTTCTAGAAAATGTACAGATGTCCGTCCACCTTTTGTGTATATTTATTGAATCTATAAATCAGGAGAAAACTACCAGCTATATAAATGTGTAATTTATGATGGCTGTAGTAGCAACAATGAATGAAGTTTATTCATACATTACGTCCATTTAAATAATGTCGTATGATTCTAGATTAAGTGATTCTGCAAGAACATAAAGTGGGCTTTCTAAACCGAGCATGTTTTGACAGAACACTGCATCAGTGATGTCACTTGTAACTCAATGAAGGGGCATTTCATTTATAGCAGTGGCGGGCCGTCAGGGCCAGCAAGGCCTTCTCTGCTGGCCTAAACATCATCAGAATATATATTTTTTTCTAAATATATTTCCCCACAAATATGTATTCAATTATTTCCCAGAGTAAGAATTATTCTCTTAATTTCATAGCGTTCCTCTTGGTTGCGCTGCTGCCAGCGCCAGGTTGAGATTTGGAGGGCTGGTCTTTATGTTAGATTCTTTTATCCAATCATATTCAGCCATCGTGTGTTGCCAGGGGGCTCAAATCTGCCCGTAGGCCTTCAGAATCAACATTGCGGGCGCTGGTAGCTTCAAGTGAATGGGAATGACGATGTTGTGTCAACCAATCAGCTTTAGAGTTGGCTCCTCTAGGCCTTCTAGAAGGCCCCGGAACCGGCACAGGAGCAGCTAGCAGGCGGAGTGCTGCACGTCTTTTGATTGGATTACCAATATTGAGAGGCGGGTCCTATGGGCAGGTATATGCAGAACCTTAGAACTAGGAAACTGAATTTTATAAAGGAATTAATTCGCAGACTACAAAGCTGTTTTTTCAACCCACAATGGCGGAAGGAGGAGAAGATGTCGATTTGGTCGAGCATATACTTGAAATCTGCTTTGGGTGCGACAATGCCCTGTTTAGTGAACAAACTAGTGCAAGTGACTTTTTTCTTCTTCTTTTTCTCCGTCCCGATGCGCGCATTCTGCAGCGCGAGACGGAGAGCCGAGAGAAATGACATGCTGTTGTGTAGATCCGATCAACATCAGACGGCTGTTTAGTTTAATAAATGAACAAAGACGTGCTATAGAGAAAATGACGGGGGCGGGCCAATTTTTTTTAATGTCATGCGATCTACCAATACTACGCCGCGATCGACGTATTGAGCAGCCCTGGTCTACAGCCATGGCATCATAATGATAGTAATAAGAGGTGGATTAATTCGGGTGGGACTGTGTAGGACCTCACTGAAGGCCCAGGCCCCAGGCCCACGGCCCGCCACTGATTTATACCCATGCATTTGTTTTCTTGCAATATGCATGGGCCTGAGGAGCGAAAGCGTTGTTACATTTTGCTGTTGTTGTTTCTCATAACAATCTGAGACGTTTGTCCTTCAGGCAGGAGAATAATCTTCAATACATTTATTTTCCACAAATGCATGCCAGTGTACAACAAAGCATATCACATTACTTGGGAATCCAATGCTATCACCAGAACTAGTAAGTACTGGTAAAAGGTACTGATGGTGTGAACGATGGGAGCAAAACACAAAACATTCTAAAATACTTGATTTTGCAATCATACACCTGGATACCCTTCTCCTACTTTAAATTCCATTTGCTCTGAAACCTTCTTACTGCCTTTGTATTTCATTCGTTTCAAACCACATGGGACTTCTGAAGAAGCCCAGCAGGAGGTGTTTTTTATTTCATCTAAAAGCAGAAGCATACTGTTGTATTTTTGTTATTTAATTTTTTATTTACTCTGGCTTTTGCGCTTTTCCCTGACAATATCTTAAAGTACTGTCATGTACTACCAAATGACTCACTCGCTGTCCATCGGCCTTGTTTCACATTCCAGACTAGGGATGGGTATCGTTTGGGTTTTTTCCGATACCGGTGCTAAACCGGTACTTTTAAAACGATACCGGTGCCTAAACGGTGCCTGAACCGATATTTTTTTTTTTTTACGCACATTGAGGACATTAAAAACCTCTTTGGCCATATTCCCTGTAGAAGCCGTTATCATGGAGCACGACAACAACGGATATCAGACTGTTAACATCCACAATATATGTTCTCTGTTGGCAGATTTAGCTGGCGGATGTTAATCGCGCGCTCGCGGACAAGACATTCTCCGTGACGTCACTGAGTCACCATGGAAACAGTCTGCGGTTTGATGCGGTGACGTCGCTCGTAGTCGTGACGTCACGGAGCAGCGAAACAGAGTTTGTATATAGCAGTGATTTCCAGCAGAGCAGTACCGCTCCGGCCGGCCTCTCCGGCCGGCGTCTCCGCTCCGGCCAGCCTCCACGGCCGGCGTCTCCGCTCCGGCCGGCCTCCACGGCCGGCGTCTCCGCTTCGGCCGGAGTCGCCGGCTGCCGTCGCTGCTCCGGCCAGAGTCGCCGGCTGCCGTCGCTGCTCCGGCCAGAGTCGCCGACCGTGGTCGCCGACCGTGGTCGCCGGTCGGAGCGGTCAGGGTATGTGTTTTGGGTCTCCATGCCTAGGCCCCCACAGTGTTTGCACACTGCCAGCTTCAGCGTATGATAGGAGACCCCGACCAACGCACGGGCCGACGCATGTCACTTAGTATGCCTCTTCCAGTAGATCATTCAACCCAGACTAACTAAACGCGGTCAGATTCTACTATAGGTTAAGTGGCAGGATTTAAGAGTTAGGGCCATTATTGAGTTTTACGCATATCACCAAAGAAACGAGAATCTCTGCTCACAGGAAAGAGGGTACCACGGTCTGTGTTTGTAAGGGTTAGTGCTTAAACTCTGAGGGTTAAGTGTGATATAGTCTGTCTCAAGAACCGGGTTAAGGTTAATTCTAAGGTTTAGGATTATGAGCTTCGAAAACGTATTTAGGTAAAAGTTAAATTTCTGATTAGGCTGGATTAAAGGATAAATCGAGGTTTAGGTGTGTTCATAACCATCCGTAAGGATTAAGAACTAAACGTTAAGTGGATTGATGCAGGTAAGAAGGAAGCAGAACTGTAAGGGGGGTTGTGGAAACACCAAGGCCCCTTACTCACCTTGATAGGCGAGTCTGCATACCTACCCGTCACTCCAAAGTGGGGGTGTCAGGAGATGGAAGGAGCTAGAGGATAACTGTAAAAGAATTTTTTTGCGTACTATTGTATTCATAGTGATCCTTAATTGTGCTAGAGGTTGGTGTCGACTTGGGTCCCAGTTATAGTTGTTATAAAGGTCATTACGGGTAAGTTTTTAATCTAGACTTAACCTAGTATAGTTATTATTATATTATTACCACAGACCAAAGGTGTGTTTCCGGTATTGGATCTTCGGTTGGAGCGTCATCGCCTTCGTAGTCAAAGGTCAAAGGTCAAGAGGTGGACCCCATCTTCATTATTAACCTCTGGTAGTGGTTCTCTGGTTAGAGCGTCGTAGCATTCAAAGTTAGAGGTCAAAGGTCACCAATGGACCTTCACTTCATTTTTAAGATCTGTTAGTAGATCTCCAATCCGAGTGCTCGGGCCTTCATATTCAGAGGTCAGGGGTCGATCTTCAGACACTTAGTTATTCATGAAAAAGGTCCTTAAGGTCAGGTAGGGGACGGGAACCGGCGATAAGGTAACAACTTTTGAGGTTGGGTCAGAATACCGGGTAAAATTGAGTCTAGGCGTGTCTAGTGTAACTGATGGAGACTCGGTGGTTATTAGAAGTTAGATGGAATGGTGTGAATAAGCAGGAGGCAGAACTGTAAGGGGGGATGTAGATACATCAAGAACCCTCACTCACCGTGTTAGGCGAGTCCGCTTACCTGCCCAACACTCCATAATCGGGAGTGTTAGGAGGTGGAGAGTCCTAATTAAAAACAAATAAATAAACCCACACGAAACTACTAGAACCTGAGTAGGAGGTAAGTATGAGGTAAATATGAGGTAAGTAGCTCTTAGGTTTGAAGTAAAATGATATCGACGTAGGGTCAACGTAAGCGTGTACCGGTACATCGTTTGGTAGGCGAAAATTTTATGTAACATTGGATTATTGTTTCATTCTAATATCTTCTAAATTCTGTTCATTCTGAGAAATATCATTGAATGAGCCCAGGAACGTTGTGATCATCCTAGGTTTTCTGACAGTAAGTTATTCGGTAGACGAGGTTTGTATTGATGATGTTACATTGTATTATCATAATGATATATTGGTGATGTGATCTTGTATTGTTCTCCTCACGTATTGACCTTAAGAAATTATTTTATAAAATAATCTACATTTGTATTGCTGTGACCTTTTGTTGATTTTTAAAGCAATATCCTAGGTTGATAATTTAGAAGTAACCCTGTATTTTCAGACCTCCCAATAGGCACAATTCATCAGTAGTGGATCTCAGGGTCACAGAGTGTTTCGGCCATCACTAGACACTCTCACCTAAGGGGCCCCCTCGGGTAGTACTAATTCCCGGGGTTATGTAACCTAGTGAGAAGTCTGAAAGGATCACTGAGTAAAGTATTTGACGTCATGGTCCTAGTTTATACCGGTGGATCTGAAAAAGATCCCATTTGTTGACTCAAGTGTTAACAATCATCCCTTAAAGTTAGAGTTCAAACCTTTTAGTTTGTGGATTGATTGATTACCCTTTGCTAGAGAATTGTAGGATCCAAGTCCTGTTATTGAGGTAATCATTGATGAACATCTCTCGGATTAAATGAGCAAAACCATCAGAACAATGAATTCAGTAAACCAGATATATTAAATAAATTAAATGAAAATAAACCCAAGAGTGAAGTTCAAAGAATTAAATACCGACAGGAGGAATAAGAGTAAGTCTCCTTGGTGGTCATACACCTGCAGGGTTTATTCGAGTGGAAGAGTGTAGACTGTTAGATCATGTTACAACCACGTCATAGGGCACCCCACATACGGGGTACATAATGGCGGCGGCGCCACCGCCGAGGAGAATAAAAAGAGGAGAAGCATACGGATTTAATTAACTTAAATTAAACTCCCCGCGTATAATCAACGGTGGGAAAAGAGTTTAACCATCTTTTGGACAGATATTGAACGTGTTCACCGGAGGAATGATTTAATAAAAGGTTTATGAGGGTCCGCAGCTGTTTAACTGTACGTAGTGGGTCCGGACCTTTAACGTAACACGGCTCCCGAAGTGTAACCATTTTCGGGAGGCATTCGGTTTTAATTTTAAAAAAGGGTTATTCGGATTTAATTAAACTCCCTGCATATAATCAAACGTGGGAAAAGGATTAAACTACATCCCAGACCAATATAGTAGGTTTTTACCCGAGAAATTATTTAATAACAGCGTTATTAGGGATCGTAGTTATTTACCCGCTAATAGACGGTGCGGACCTCAGCATAACACCGTGGTTTTAAAATCACACCTACGGGTTCAATACCGGACCTCGAACGTCTTAATATGGTCAAAGACTTGGTAAAAGACCTAGACAGACTAACAGTCAGGGTGTGTGTGTAATTAGTGAGGTGTCTTACCCGTTAGAAATTCTAGAAGCAAGTCCGTGCGGGCTCCGGTTCGACGCGCGGGATACCAAGGTATGTAATACCCCAGACCCTGGTCTAATTTACGGTTGGTGTTCTGTCTAGTAGCCCTAGCCGTGTTAAAGGTCTACCCCGTGTTAACAATGTTAGTGACCTCTCTAGTCACCTCAATGGTCATAGTCATAATGCCTCTGACAGTTGGTAATAGTGATGCTCAATCCGATTCCGACCGTAGTGTCTTTCTATCTTAACCGCAATAATTACAGTACTCACATTATCCCTACTCACCCCTCTTTAACCCGATCCCACTCCTGTCCCAGCCTGAGACATGAAATACCAGGAGAACCCCATTACTATTTGTGGGATGTTGATTAAGAGTACCTGATCTTGTTGTAAGCCTGATCATTATAATATTGGTTACACATATTAATTCTACCAATCCTAAACTTATAACATGAAAGATGAGGAAACCCACAGTGATATGGAGCAGGGGGGTTGTTTAATGAGTGAGGGGACAAATGTTTTGCAGTGCTTTTATCATCGTTATACCCTTGGTCTAGGGCCCTTTATTCAAACCAAGGTGTTAAAATCTGGCATAGTCCTTCCAGGCTGCCCAGATCCTCACTCCCGTCTCGGGAGACCAGTGAATTCCATCCTCTGTCGTGACCAGGGACCCGGTTTCCATTGGAGGGATGTATCCGGGGATCCCCCGGATCACGCTGTTTAGGTGGTCCAGGTTCCACCATTCATTGGAGTCCAGGGTGGGGGAGATGTTAATCATAGCCATGTGTATCATGGCTGAGGGGAAGGTATCCGAGGATATCCTGTAGAGCTCATGTACGTCTCTGTCCATCTGGTCGCGGTCCCTTGTTGACCTGTCATTTAGTCCGAAGTGTAGGACAACCACTCTAACCTGAGGGGAGATCGGGGTTTTATACTTCAGCATGTTAGTAGCGTGGGCTATTTTAGCCCCCGGAAAACAGTCCACTTGGACTCTCTTGTCCTCAATCTTCGGGAGGCGGTCAATGTTTGAGGCTCCCAGGATGAGGATTGGCCTCACCGGTATCAGGGACCAGTTGCGGGCCTTGTCGCCCTGGTGCTCGTGTCTCCGGAATAGGTGTGTCGGTATGGGAGGAAGGTAACCCGGGTAGGGAAAACCCGTGTTAGGGGGTGGCTCTGTGCGTTTGGTATGGACCAGTCCGTGAATCTTGAATGTGTTGGTCCCGGTAGTGAGGTTGTGTGGAGGAGGAGGATTCCGTGTTGTGGGGCCCTGGGCCGTTACCTCCGCGTACGTCCTCTTCCGAGTCGGGGGAAGGGGATCGGGTTGTTTAAAAGGTGGGTGGTGGGGTGTGTTGTTGGGGGGAGGGGGGGGTGGGGGTCGTGGTGTAGGTTTTCATGGGGGTGGATGTAGAAGTCTTCTGGTGGGTCGTAGATGTTGGGGCAGAGGGAGGTAGGTCGTGGGTCGTCTGGGGTGGCTTCGTGGTTTGTCCGGTATGGCTGGTGGGGCGGAGTCCGTGTCCCGGTGGCGTGTTAGTTATGATCGAGTGTCGGTGGAAGGGTTTCCGTCCTTTAGGATTCCGGGTGGCCGCTTCGATGTGGGTTCCTACTTGTGGTGGGGGGAGGGGGAGAGTATGAGGGGGAGGGGGAGGGGGGGTTTGCGTCTTAGGGGGGTCTTGTTGGGTCAGTGGCTGCGAGATAGGGGATGGAGGGTCATTGGAAGGGGGTTGGTCCCGGGTCAGCAGTGTCACCGTCGGAGGTTGGTGTGGTGGGTATACATCTTTGTCAGCGACTGGGAGGGAGGGTTCGGGGGGTGGGTCCGCCGTCCTCATCCGTTTGTTCTCTTCTACCTTCGTGATCAGGGGAGGGGGACTGCCCCCCGTGGTCGTTCCGGATTCGGCCCGGGTCATGGGTTGGGGTCGTACCCGAGGATCCTTCGGCGGTGTAGGTAAAGGGGTGCCCCTAGGGACATCCTGTCTCGTCCTGGGCCCCGAGACAGGGGGGGGGGGAAAGGTTGGTGGTGTTGATATGGGTTCTTCCTGGGTTGTGGGTGGATCCTGGTCCAAAACTGTCGCCGCGGGGGGACGGTCGTTCGGGTCCCTGAGTATGCTCGTTGTGGGTTGGGTCTCCGAGTTCCTCCGTGGGTCCTTCCTGGTACCGGTGCTTGGGGGAGAGGAAAGGGAGGTTGCTGTCCCCCTAGGGGTGTGGCGAGACCCCAGATGGGGTTGCTTTGTTCGGACGTCCATCAATGCCCTTAGCGTTGTCCCTCTGGGGATACGGTCGATCCTAAGACCCACGTCCCTAAGGTCGTTCTTCACTCTGCTCATCACCTCCTCGCTGATATTATATTTACTGTCGGCCCAGCCCACCGCCACTTCCCAAGCTCGTTGGTGGTCAATGTGGACCGGACGGAGAAGATTGGTCCTGACTCCTGCGATCAGATCCTCGTAATGGGACTCCAATATCTGCAAATTAGTCTGGAGCCAGTTAGAAGCGTTGCCCCGGAGGAGGGTCACCGTGGAGACTGTTGGGAGGGCTGGTGAGGCCACCTGGGATAAGAAGTTCTTTATCCCCCTGAAGGACAGAGGGATCTCATTGGTTCTTGCTCCCTTCTTTATTTGTAACAGATGGTGGTGCCCCCTCAGGAGGTTGAATATTAGTCTGGTCCAGACCTGGAAATCGGTCCTCTGGGCCTGCATCCTGGGTCCTCCCGTCTCTGATCTGCGAATATAGGTTCTATCAATCGGGGGCCAGGGGCTAGAGTTGTGGTAAGGGTTTAAGAATGGGTCGAGAATAGTGGTTAAAGAGAGGGTTAAGTTTAGAGTTTAACGTTCAGGGATTAGGGTCAGGAAGGGGAGTAAGGGGAAATGTTAGGTTTAGAGTTAGGTTTTAAGGGTTCGGGGTTAGGGAGAGGAGTGAGGGGAAGGGTTAAGTCTTAGAGTATAAGATAAAGGTCTGGAGGTCAGGAGGAGGGGTAGAAGGGACGGTTAGGGGTCAGAGTTTCAGATTAGAGGGTTGGGGTTAGGAAAAGGAATAGGGGGAGAGAGGTTAAGTTTAGGATAGGGTTTAAGGTTTAGGCCGAGGGGTACATGGGAGGGTTAAGTGTAGTCTTTAGTGTTTAGGAGTTAGGGGTCCGGAGAAGGGAAGATGGGAGAGGTTAGGTTTAGGGCCGAAAATGAGGGTTAGGGTTAGGGTGAAGGGTTGGGGTTAGGGTTTAGGATCAGGGTTATAGATAGAGGTTAGGGTTAGTGAAGGGAGGTTCAAGGTTGTGGTTAGGGTTAGGGAAGGGGGGGAAAAAAAGTAAGAGTTCGGGGCCAGGTCAAAGGTTAAAGTAGAGGTGATAGGATAGATTCCGTGTTAAGAGTAAAGGGTTAGGGTTAGACAGAGGAAGTTCAGGGTTGTGGTTAGGATTCAGAGTATTGGTTAGGACTGGGGGAGTTAGTACGGGTTATGGTTAGGAAAGAGGTCCACGGTAAGGTGGAAAAGTGTGATTCTATAGACATTCAAAATGAACGTTGGGGTGGCATGGAGAAACCGGTAGCAGAACTGTAAGGGGGGGTGTGGATACACCAAGACCCCTTACTCACCTGGATAGGCGAGTCTGCCTACCTACCCAACACTCCAACCATTGGAGTGTCAGGAGGTGGAGCGGTCTACCTACGGTCAAAGGTCCTAATGTCATCGCTTAACGGTAGGTCCAGGTCAGAAGCTCCTAGTCCTCACTAACAAGTCAGACCGTTGAGAATCTTTGAGGATATGGTGGTTATGTACCATAAGTGAGGGGGGGGGGGGGTTTTGAGCCAGCAATTTGAAGTGATATTATTTTTATTTTTAACTAACCGTTATCCTATATATAATCCTTTATCAATAACTTCATTAACCCCTAAATTTATTTATTTATGAGTTGTGGGTCGTCAGTAAGAAATCGTCACGCATCTAGCCCTGTTGAGTGACCCTGAATCCTTGTTATACCATTGGCCCCTAATTTATCAATCCTAATTTATCCAGCTTTTTAAGAAACGTAAACGGAGAGAATGTTCATTCTAGGGTGAAAGGAATTGTTTATATTGAATCGCCGAGTCACGAACTATTTTTATAGGGGGGGGGGAGGGGAGGGAAGAAAAACTTTATAATTAAGTGCTGGGTCCGGAAACCCGGGGAAAACCCGGTTATTCATTGGTCACGGCCCGAGACCCAGGGTCTTCGGGGTTCAGCTAGAAGGTCTCGGTGTTTTCCTTTATTAAGGGCATTTTGGCATGTACCAAGATGTCCTTCAGGTTTGGGTTCTTCTTGTAGGCCGAAACTATTCTCATGGTACGTTTCGCCACAGTGTTTTCCAAGGTTCTCTCGAGATTTTGTTTAGCCATCCTATTGGTCTTCATAGCGTAGGAGGAGTAGGTGGTCACAAAGGGGATGATGGTTTTACCGTCGTCGGTGTCAGTGCGAGCCTTTGGGTTTCTGGGTCTTCCCCTTGTCCTTCTCTGAATGTTCCTGAGTGTGGTCCTGTTGTAGCCCCTCTGTCTTAGGGCGTTGAAAAGGGTATAGACCGCTTCTTCGTAGTCTAGTCTTTGTGAGCAAATCCTCTCGAAGCGGATCAACTGAGATTTAATTAGTCCCTGGAACGTGTGTGTGGGGTGGAAGCTAGAGCGGTGTAATAAAGTGTGTGCATCTGTAGGTTTAAAGTAAACCTTGGTGTCCAGTCTGCCTGTTGCATTAAAGTCGGGGCCCTTGTAGGTGGTGACATCAAGGAAATCAATTCCTTTGAGGCTGGTCACTGCTTTAACCTTGATGGAGGGGTGGTGGTTGTTAAGTGTGTCCAGGAACGTGTGGAACTCCGACTCTGAGTAAGGCCAGGTTCCCCATATATCGTCCAGGTATCGGAAGTAGTGAGGGGGTCGCCTGGAACATAAGGGAAGAATAGTTTCTTCCCACGCGGCCATATATATGTCCGCGTATGCGGGGGCAAACTTCTTGCCCATCGCTGTCCCCTTGGTCTGAAGATATTGTCTTCCGTTGAAGTCAAAGTCATTCTTAGTCAGACTTAGTTCCAGTAACCTCAGAATGTATTTGTCCGGTCTGGTCTTGTCTGGGAACTTGTTAAGAGTGTCCCTGACCGCCATAAGGCCCCTCACCGTGTCAATGTTGGTATAAAGACTCTCCACGTCCAAAGAGAAGAGCAAGCAGGGTTCTCCCAACGAGATGGATTTAACCTTTTGTAGGAAGTCATAGGTGTCCTTCAGGTAACTGTCGTGTCGGTTAGAAAGTGGGTTGAGATAGTAGTCTAAGTATTCGGCTATTTGGTAACTCTCACTGCCACAATCTGAAATTATCGGTCGTCCCGCAGGTATCTTGAATGGGACTGGCCAGGTTTCCGGGGCTTTGTGGATCTTCGGAAGGAGGTAGAATTGTCTTTTGCGTGGTTTTGGCGTGCTAAGGTAGCTTCGTTGTTTTGTCGTTATGACTTTGTCACGTACCATTTCATTCAGGATTTGGTTCACTTGTTTAGCTGTCTCCTCATAGATTGGGGTTACCAGCGGGATGTAATGCCTGGTGTCGTTGAGTTGTCTGAGTGCTTCCTGAATGTAGTCCTTCCTGTCCAGGATGACCGTTGAGCCGCCTTTGTCCGCTGGTTTGATTATTATGGAGTTGTTTTTCTTAAGTGCTGCTAGTGCCTGTCTCTCTTCCGGGCTCAGGTTGTCCTTCTCTTGTTGTCGGGGGATGTCCTTCATTGTCGAGCGGTCCGTCTCGATTAGGTAGAGGAGATCGAGAGGGAGCCTTGCTAATTCTGGTTCCCAAACCGACTTCGGTTGGAATGGGGGGGGTTTTGTCTTTGGTTGCCCGCTAAAGAATGTGTGGAGTTTAAGCCTACGGTGATACGTTTTAAGTTGAGTCAGTGATTCTTGTTCTTGATTGGGGACTTCCATGGCGGATGGAACAAATGAGAGGCCTTTTTCAAGAAGCTTTTGTTGTGCCGGGTTCAGGCGGAATGTGGTTGAAAGATTGATGACTGATTTGTGCATCGTTGTATGGTGAGGGGCTACGGTCTGAGGTAATAGTTCTAAGAAGCTACTCCAATGCCTCCAGATTAGTTTACCCGTCTCTCGGGTCCAGTGGATCCCATCGGTGGGTGTAGTGAGGTAGTCGTCAAGGAGAGGTATATGGTAAGGGGTCTGTTGAATAAGAGAGTTAAGGTACTCTAAGTTCGATTTATTCTCCTGTGTCAGTGTTGGGTGAATATTAATGAGAGGGATATAAATCTTAGCATACGGGAAGGTTGCTTCGGCTGTTTCCATTAGACTTCTAAGGTTTTGTTTTAGTTGGGTTCTATTATCGTTAGATTTGTCGTTAAGGCCAAAGCTTAGGATCACTGTTTTGGTGGAGACTGAGGTTGGGGTCCTATTTTTGAGGTTGAAAGTGGCCTGGGTCATGTTGCAACCCGGAAAACTGTCCACCTGGATATTCGGCTCCACTATTGGTGGTAGACGGGAGAGGTTAGAGTCCCCAATAAGTAGTATCGGTCTTAAAGGGGCTAGGGACCAATAGTCTAGACGGTTGTCCCTATATTCGTGTGTTTTAAATGCCCGTGGTGGCGCGGTGTGGGTCTGAGATGGGAGTTCAAAATCCTCCAGCCTAAAGAGGACTGAGGGGCCAGGCAACTCGGGTGGTATGACCTCCTCGCTAGGTGGTCCTGTTGGTTGTTTTAATTGGGTGGGGGACTGGTTAGTGGTGTCCTGTTTTTTTAATTGCATTACAGAAAATAAAGAACTTTATCACAATATTCTAATTTTCTGAGACAGTCCTGTATAAGAGAACACACCAGTGAATTACTCATTCAGCCTCTCCTCCACACAGTCCTTTATGGGTCTCAGTCTTTGATCTTGGAGACAATTTCCGATCTAAAATTCTAAGTGTTATTGATGCCATTGCTCACATTAAGGACCAGAGGGTCTCTGGTAAGACAAAAGCGCCATGGAGAAATGTTAGGTAAAAATAAATAAAAGAGAGCGTAGAACATTGAATTCAGATGGCGAAAAACAAATCTTCCGATTCATTAGGAACTCTATTAAAGGGAGACTTTGCATTTTTAAATCTGAACTAAGAAATGAAAGGTAGTAGGCTACTTGTTTCCTGACATTGCCAAACAAATAATGATAAATACATTAATTGCACTTTTTGACAAACTCTACCATGTCAGTCGCCCCTGAACTTGTATCCACTCAGTAATGTGAATTTCCTAATTGTCTGACAACATTCAGACAATCAGACAAACTATCTGGCCTGGGTTGAATTGTTATTGTACAGTCAGACTTTTGTATTATTTTATCACCCCTTTCTGTGTATCCATGTCATTCATTCTTAACTTTATAATTGCCTGTTGAAGTGCACTGAACAAAATAAATGTGTTACGAGACACATTAGTCTAGCTTAGTTTTTCCATCAAAGCACGCTATTTGAATAAAGAGGAATCAAAGAGGAGTTTGCTCTTCTTAATTTAACTGATGGGTCACAGCGACCTCTTGTGGATGAAACCTAAATGTGGGATTTGCTGTTGTGGGTAAATATGACATTTGTTTCACAAAGAAACACGCAACAAAATATCTAAGATATATCTATCTATATATATACATATTATTATGACTGTTTTATGGAAGCCTGTTTCCGCCACTGTAAGAAAATAAATTAGGATCCTGTAAGTCATATGAGATATTATCTCATTATTCCATCTTACTATCACATAATAATGATAATAACTGTTTGACATCTTTGACCGGTGGAGATCAGTTCTACTTTAAAATAAATTGCATGTTCAACTAACAATGACCGCTCCTCCCATGTGTGTAGTTAGAGGAAGAACTCAGTTCAAGCTATAGCTTCGTCTGGATAAATATAGGTTAAAAACGATGTATCCCACAGAGCAGAACCATTCCCTCTGACTGCTTTAACTATCTCCTGTACATATTTTCCTTTGTGTCAATGGATCTTCTATATACATGTTTTTGTTTGGCTTCTGTCTTTACAGGCTGACATATTTTTAACACCTAAATTGCGTTACAGTTAATGTCAGTGTTCATCTTCCACGGGTCACACTGCTCAGCACACAAAACCAAACCTGCATAATTTTATTTTAAATTATAGTAAAAATACCCAAATAACCAAACATATGCCAGGCTGAATTTTGGCGAGATATGTCGAAATATTTCCACAAGACATCAAGAATATTTCCATTTAATGCAGTGGTGGAATCATTTAAAAAAGTTAAATGATAAAGTGTGTAAAGATGTCATTAGATCAGATGCATTTAGAACGTTTCATAGAACGTTCCACCGATTACGCACAACACTGCTTCATCGATGCAGCAGAGCCAGAGATATTGTCTGTTGTGTTCCACGTCACATGACGTCACCGATTTCAAGCAGCTCCCTCTGGAGCCACAAAAGGCTGTCCACAACTTTATTCACATATGTAGTAGTACTCCAAGACCTGTAAACAGACATTGATGTTTAAAATGTGTGCAGTCAATAGAATGGTTAATTATTATGTCAGGGATTTAATTTGAGATTATTTGATTGATAGTTACTATGTTGCCTATGAGCATAATAATAGTGATGATAATAGAGAAAGCCTGATCAGTTGGCTCTGGCCTATTGGGCTCTTCCTTTGATGTCTGTGGACTCAATGCTACATGGCACAGCAGTGAAGGGATACTATCTACTAACTTGACACCGCCAGGTGCCGGGTAGCCAGATGGACATTGCGAACGTGTGTGATAGATTGATGTGAGTGTGGGTCCAATGAAACTGAGACGGGCATGTCCCTGCAACCCTGCTTCAAGGAAGAAGACAAACATTTGGTTTGGCAAAGAAACTGTTGAAAAGCTCCAAGAGGACTTGGTGCACACTCATCTATATGATAGATTGCTGCACTGGATTCTACCCCCTCGTGAGCTTCATAGTTGTTATCCAAGCAGTACGGTTACATGATGTATCCTATGTGTTTGTTTGGTTCACAAGCAAAGGTGGGATGATGTCAACAATCTTAATATATCCTGTTTCGTTACATGATATCTTCAAGCGAGGTGACCTC
The DNA here is from genome assembly GCF_029220125.1 of Pseudoliparis swirei. Lineage (NCBI taxonomy): Eukaryota > Metazoa > Chordata > Actinopteri > Perciformes > Liparidae > Pseudoliparis > Pseudoliparis swirei. The sequence goes on along the minus strand of NC_079391.1, from coordinate 12,402,194 downwards.
ATAACATGAAAAAAGTAACTCCATTTATAGCTTTCTGGGAAAGCATGATACGCTCTTGGTGTCCTTCCATATAAGACCTTTAACGATACAATACAGAATCCAGAGAAATTAATCTGTCGCTCTCTGGATTTATCTTAAAAATAAATCTATACATTCAGAAAACACATTTCACACATTGATTAACTGACTTCTATTTACTTTCTAAAAACATTTACTTATACAGAAGACAACAGGTACACTAAAACATGAAATAAGCAGGAAGTAAGGTGAACAATCTGAAAATCAGAAGCTTTCAAACCCCAAATATGTGAAGAAGCAGCCTATTTACAGCCAATACACTTATATATAGATCAAAGAGATGAATCATTTTTATGAGCATTACTTTCTTTGTGACTTGGGGGTGACCCAAGTTAATGATTTGCGTGCAATTCTTCCCATCAATCCCTTTCAAGTGCTCTTGCACACCAGCTGCATACCATTACTGAGATGGCTCACATTGTGACTGCATGAGGTAATGAGAGCAACTTGTTTGAGTATGCTACACATGTACAACATATCTAGCCTCGTTGAAGCCACAGGTGGTGCTGAGTGTCGTCTATGTGCACGATGGCGAGGGGTGATAAAGACACAGGTCAGCATCAACTACATGGCCTTACATGTACACTGTACCCTTTTGTTTCTCCCAGGAGGACCAACTTGAACAAGGTGTACTGTCCTGTTCCAACAACACCCTGATCGGTGATGTTACACAGGGGCAAATGTTATTATTTAATGAGAAGTATGACATTAAATTAGGATGTGGGTATAATTATATATTCTAATGATTAGTTAAATCATCAATTGCAATGTAAAAACTACATTACACCACTCCAAAAAAAACTAATCACATATTATAAAACGTGCAAAATTGCTAAACACTGCTGCATATTGTGCAGGGGAGCTTACTGACAGAAAGATATAGGTCCTTTTGCGGCACCTATTCAGTCATGGCATAGCCATTCCTTTGCCACATTTAGAACATGTCTTACATGGTTACCTAATGCACCTTGTGACACTGTTACAAGGGTATCCACAACACATATACATCTTATAACTGCAATGCTACTTTACACATTTGAAAAAGAACAAGTCAACTGTATGTTTGTCAAAGCATATTTTTTCATATTTATGTTCAGTCAATTCATTCTTACAGATAACATGCGTGAAACAACAAGTGAGGCCGCTGTGGAACTCAGTGTGCATCACACAGCTAAGAAAACATAATGTGGCTCTAAAAATGGTTGAAGGGACCTTTCAATTTCAATGATGTGTTGTTTGTAATCAAGATTGCACAATCAGTTTGATGAAGACCGGCGGCCTGTGTTCGCTTCACAGCTGATGCAAGATGGAGGAATCTACAGGTTCTACAGTGGGTGATTCTGTCATTGACAGAACATTTGAGAGGTGCAGGAGAACTGTGCAGAGATTCAGTCAAAGAGCATGCAGTCTCCTGACCATCCTGCACTCGATAGTTGTGGCTATCTCTCTTTTGAGATATTCTGTGTTTGAGAAAAGCATCTCAAAATCAACTCTGGATTGCTCTCTTTGCTCCCCATGACCTTTGGATGCTTGCTTGAGGTGAACCATAAAATACATTGCGTTGCTAATAAATTAAGCTTGACAGTCATTGCCATTTCAAAGAGTAAATGCTTTCACTGCAGTCCCGCTGCATGAGACATATCTAGTTAGAGATCAATAAAGAGATTTATTTTACAGAGTGTTTTGTGTCCCATTATTCAGCACGAGGAGTGAAAATGGAATAAATTCAATCCCAGTGTGACGAACTGGGCGCTTTGCAGAGGTGTTGAAAGATGAGTTAGTAGCGAGTGGTGGTGGAGGTGGTGTCATGCAGATGCCTGTCCCCATCGATGCATTGGAAAAGTGTCATCAACATTAACAGTGAAAATGGCTCATTGATGACCAGGGGAGGGCTACGCTGTATATAAAGGAGAGAACCTTTCCTCGCACTAAAGACTGATCAACAAGTTTGACTCCTTTGCCACACGGATACAGAACTATCTCAACAAAACCTGCTGTACTTTTTCTTGGATAAGGACAGAAAATCTGGTAAGAATGCCATGACAGTGGATCAGTAGATGATGTATCAATGTACAATTGGATATGATAAAACATGTAAAAGTGTTATGTTCTGGGACAATACTCTTTTTTTCTAACCACTTTTTTACTTCTCTTGTTTCAGTTGTCCAATATGTTTTCATTGAGGTATTTGGAAATATTGGTTCTGATAGTCTTCCTCGCCAGTTTACATCTAGAGGCTAAACCACTGAGGTAAATTCAGTTTTTAGTTTGTACATTAACTATGTGAAATAACATTATCATCCTCATTTTTACTTCGTGGTGAAAATAACTAATTGAAAAATGGATCGCTATGATAAAAAAAAATGATTGATGATGAACGTCTTCCTTTTGGCATTTTCTATTTATACAGAAAGAGAACCATCAGTGAGGTTCAGCTTATGCACAACGTCCAGGAACACAAACAAGTGGGAGACAGACAGGACTGGCTTCAGGAAAGGTTAAAGGACATAATTGTTGCCAGCGCCAAACCACAACATGGACAATCAGGGATTCCTACAAATATTTTCCCGAATGATGTTCTTAGCTCAAACATGCGCAAAAGTTGAATATAATAATATTTAGCTTTTATCTTACCAAACAAATGCAGAACGTGTTATTTTGTATGTTTGTCTTTTTATTGTTTATATTTTTATTTCTGTTTTTAACCATTATTTTGTTTATTTCATTTATGTTTTATAATGTTGTTTCTTTTAATTTATTTCTTGATTGTATGTTAAATATTTAAACTACTTTAGTTTCAGTATTGTTTTTACATTATTTTGCATTGTGGATGAAAAAGTCTTCATTCACAGGTTTTTAAAAAAGTTAAATATTAACTTATACTCTCCTGTTTAGACTGCAGGTGTCAAGGCGAACTAGTAAAAATACATGTTGTTACATTAATCTGTAATGTAATGTAAATACGGACCAACTACTGTAAACAAGTAGTCTTAAACTGAATGTATTGTTTCACTTGTACATTATAGGCATACTCTCATGTAATTACTTTTTTGAAAAGTAAAGATTTATTTGTTTTCTAGACTTGATTGGCACAACCTTTCTTACTTGTAGCCTTTGCTGGAGTCGGGTTGTCGTCTTCTCTTCTGTTCCTGTTTCTCCCCAACAGTATACATTGTTTTTCTGTGTCAATTCATGAGCCTAATCCTGAAAAAATTCAACACAGATGCTTATTGGGTCTAATTTTTCTGGTGTATTTATATAATTTTGTCTCGTCTTCCATTGCATACAACTAACATATAATAACATTGCATACTACAAAATGTCATGTCTGAATTAATACATTTAAATGACAATTATTTCCTGTGCATCCTGATAAATAAGTGAAAGAGTTCCTTATTATTTTAGATCTGTAACATCTACTCAAAATTACAACTCTGTTAGTTTTTCATCATTCTGTATTTGTAAGAACATAGTATTCTTTGTAATGTTTGATCAAAACAACCAAAGTCTTATGGTGGAACAGTTGAAACTAATTGATTTATAAATACATGTCTTTCCATTATCCTATATCATATAAAGTGTACAATCATCAACTCCAGCCTTTACTTGTTTCCACCTTAGTTGTAATGTATATTTTTTAATGTTATGTCCGTCTGTATTACTGTTTAAATTCTCCCAATAATTAGTTGTATGCTCCAAACTAAGTATTTGACATCATTTGTACATAGTTATTAAAGACTATCGGCTCCTCGTTCAACCTTTAACAATCAAGCCCACATTCAGTTTAAAAACCTATTGCAATTACATCTGTTACTCCGTTTTACACAAAGAATATCAATGTTACAACTGGTGACTCTAGCAAAAAGAATAAACGTTATTTGTAGCCCAATTGTGATTGTTGAATGTGTTTACTTTATAATTTTCCTCCGTTTCATTTCCTTCTCTATGGCTGTTTATACTTTAGGTTTTATGTTTATCTCCTCGTGTGTTTATCTTTTACACGCCTTCGTATGTGCGCACCATAGGGGCTTAAAAAACAGAAAGAAGAAAAGAAAGACATCGCGCACGCACGCACGCAACGTCGCGCGAGATCTCAACACCATTCCTTTTTAGGAAATAATTTTAAAATCGTCCTGACATTGGTGAAAAAAACAAATCGATGACCTTCAAAACATTTATATTTTCAAATTCAATACGCTTTTCAGATAAGGTTAATGTAACAGCAAGTTATTAAACAAAAGACAACAGCTGCACTGTCTAGCTTCGAGTGCGTCATGACGTCACTACCTCACGTCGAACGTCAGTTTTTTGAAAGGAGATGGCTTGTTAGCTGGCGATATATTGGGATTACTCTACAGCGGAAAACGTAGCCAACCAGGTAGCTATTCTTTATATGTTTGCATCATCGTCCTGGAATATGACAGTGTCCAGCCAGTACTGTTCAAATAAAGTTACTAGCCACACGGGTGTCCCATAATATTACGTTACTCGGTCGGACCGCACTGCGAGCAACACCAGCTAATGTTAGCTAGATTGGTACGCTAACGCAGCAAACTAACGTTAGCTAACCTGCTCGTATGCTGACTCGGCCTGAGAGCAACGTGGAGTTGTTTCTGACATGTGTACAACTCTCCTTTCTAATATACCGGAGCGACATTTCACGACAACCGCAACCATCCAGCTTCGTTTCCGTTCAAGTCGACACGACACGTGAACTCAACGCTGTGAAGCCGTGGTCTGTTAGGACCTGATCTGGGGATCCAACTGACTTGTTGGTTTCGCCATTAACCCAGATTGTGAACGGTGAAAGATCCAGACCAGACTCCCCCTGTATGGGTGATGGCAGCACGTCTGCAGTGATATGACAGTAACTCCACTGACACGGAAAACTGGGAACGAAACGCAACGAGCCGACCTCGCAAACTCTGCAAGCACTTGAGGTGAGCAGCTGAACATCGGTCAGACCTGCTGGGAAGTGTCCACGGCAGCGATGTCGTCTAACTCACTGGTCGGAGACAGCATGGATGCTGGGTTATACATTAGTCAAATATTGTTAGTTGAAATTGGAAATGTTAATATGGTATTGAAGTAACACGTATTAGTCATTGCCCAGTTCTTTAAAATATACCAGATGATAATCATGCAATATCTGTGAATCACATTAGTTATATGTATTCTCTTCATGATTTTTGTCTTGTATACAAACACTGGATTATGCACACACACAAATCAGATGAGTTTAAATTAGGGCTGTCAATCGATTAAAAAAAATTACCTAATTAATCGCACATTTTTAAATTGCGATTAATTAATCGCAGTTAAAAGTTCATTCTTTTTAAAGACCAAACTTCACACAGAGCTGTGTTTCAAAGAGGCTCCTACCTATAAAGTGCCAGCGAGGTATTTAATATTATCGATGATAAATTGTTTCTTCAGTGAAACATCAGATTAGTAAAAAAAAAAAAAAAATTTGAGACCCCATTGGTCCTGTCATCATTAACACTGAACAACAGCAGAACCAGTGGCCTTGGTGACTGACTGACATTCACATATGTCACGTTCACCCTCTGGAGGCTGGGGGCATTTTATACATTTTACAAAAACAAAAAAAAATCACCTTTTAAAGGCGTTTGCATGTGACACACCCCCACGTGTTATACATCAAACATTCCAGAACAATCTCAGCTCTATTCAATGAGGCTCAGTTGGCCTGGTGCCGTGTTCTCTGCTCTCTGACTGACAGGCTGCTATAGAGCCTGACCCGTGAGGTGGGAGGTCCTTTGTGATTTACTGAGTGTTCATTGGTTGTTTTTTTCCCAAAATGTTGACAGACAAACGGATTGACCAATCACGTTGAAGGTTTCGTGTGACGAGTTCTTTCCGCGCCGCGTCACCCGACACGTCGCCCCTTCGTTCCTCTGTGTATCAGAGGGGGAAACGGGAGGAGGAGCAGGAGGAAACCCGACTGATTCATCCACGAGTTTAAACAGATTTCTGCTCCTTATTTTCGTGGAGAAATAATTGTTTTTAAAACGGAAACAGTGTTAAACCGTACTGCCGCGGTTTGACACTCGGTTTGAGTGTAAAAACTTCAACGAACACCGGAAGTAAACAAAGTTGCGTTAATTGCGTTAAAATATTTTAGTGCGTTAACGCGGCCAAATTAATCGCATAGATTAACGCGTTAACGCTGACAGCCCTAGTTTAAATACGGTTGACTTTATATAAACATACTCTGCAAGTACACATACCATGAGGGAAGATTGAATCCAGAATACCAACACCGACCCAGAGGGATGACGGTGTCATGCTTTAAGAAATTCTGTGAAAGTCAATATATTGTAAGAAGATTATGTACAATATGTCATAATATGTGTAACTGATGAGGGACCTGTTCTTCAGAATGGCAATGCTATATAGTATTATAATAATAATAATAATAATAATGACATTAAAAGCAATAATGGTATCGGAAATAGTAATGTGACTAATAATAATGATGGTAGCAGTGATTGTCAGTCACGGTATAACCGTTATATATGGAAGCATGCGAGGTGAGACGGTACAAAGAAGAAGAAACATTTGTAATGTATGTTATTGGGACGTTCATTCATACAGAAGGAGACAGGAAGGGAGAGAGCAGCTCAATGTATCCTAATATTCTTATAACATCATTCATAACATCATCCGTAGGCACACACAGCTCGGTGAATTTCCCCCGACTCCGTGTGGATAACGGCCACTTCTAGCGCTACTAAAGTAGCAGCAGCCAGTTTGATTCACCAGTAGCAGGACGTCAGTGATGACGGGCGGAGCATCTCCACACTGATTGGCTTTCGCAACTCAGCGTTAAACACAGCGCTCGGGTCTAACAAGACAAGTATGGAGACGAGTCCTTTGGCTGATGCAATGAGAAGGTCATTAGTCATTTTCACCAGTGCTGTCTCTGTGCTGTGGTGTTCTCTAAATCTGACTGAAATCCTAAGCGTAACTATTGTTTTGTAGAAAGTCACTCAACTGATTTATAACTGCTTTCTCAAAGATGTTAGAGAGGAAGGGCCGGTTAGAGCTGGGTCTACGTACTGTCTCTGACTCAAGGGTCTGCTTCTTCAACGATGTTTCATTTACAGCTACTTTAAAGGACTGTGGTACATTGCCTGTTATTTGATCAAAATATGAATAATGGGGTCTAAGAGTGCAGAAATTGTTGAAGTCAATTGTTCGTGGCTGAAGGGAGAAAAGTCATCTTAATATGTATCAGGGTTTACAGCTGTTTGTTCACCGATGTGTAAGCAGTCAGAACTCGCGTGCGAAATACTCGTGTGTCGTCACTTCGTGGACACACATGTGCATGTTCCATTTTGTATAAAAGTATTCACCCCATCCAGGCAATAAATACTATGTGTTAGACAGACTAGCATGTAAAACACACACACACACACACACACACAAGCAGTCCGTACAGTAGATTACCGATAGAAGACTACATCCCCGTTTTCTTTTTTTCTTATCACATGACGTAATGGTTTATGCATAATGCTTTAGGATGGTGATATTTGTGTATTTTGTATAGGATTTATTTATCTATGTGTTTCTATTATGTATTGTGCCCAAGGGCGGTTAATAGGACCAGGTGCTCTTTCTCATGGCCTGTCTGAGTGTGCATTCGTTGGTGTGTATTGCAATCCCCGACTGGAGAAGCGCTAGAAACTAGAAATGTCACCGGTTGTAGTCATTACCGTTGCATTGAAAATGCGGAAGGTTATGTTTTGATCGCCTTGTATTTATTTATTTATTTGTATGCGTGTTACTCGCATAACTCAAAAAGTAGTAAACCGAATCGCATGAAATTTGGTGGGATGATTGGTTATTATCCGGGGACCATTTGATTAGATTTTGGGATCGATCGGGTCAAAGGTCAATGTCAAGGTCATGAAAAGGTCAAAATCTTCTTTTTACCATAGCACGGTAAATTGTTATTCAATTGGCATGCAACTAATGCCAAAATGTTCATAATGCAATGCCCAATCTTGTGATATGCGAAGGTATGCGCTCTACCGAGTGCCCATTCTAGTTTATAATATGTTCCACTTTGTGTCGGTTATATCTAGCAACGACCACTGTGTGTTCATCCGAAACAACAAGGTTAGTTTGAGCTTCTCTCTACTTAACCCTTGTGTTGCCTTCGGGTCATTTTGACCCGATTCAATATTTAACCCTCCTGTCGCCTTCGGGTCAATTTGACCCGATTCAATGTTTAATGTCGGTGTTCTTTCGGGAGTCAACAAACAAACATAAAGTACCTCACACTTAAACTTGGAAAACAATATTAATTCTAATAATTTTCTGGAGATTTTAATAGCTGGGGTCATATTGACCTCAAGGGTAAAATATGTTAGTAAATATAAAGGTAACAGGAGGGTTAAACATTGAATCGGGTCAAATTGACCCGAAGGCAACAGGATGGTGAAACATTGAATCGGGTCAAATTGACCCGAAGGCAACACAAGGGTTAAGTAACCCTGATCTAATGTAGAGCTCTGGTTCCTCCTAACCTGCAAGGTGCTTTTCCAAGAGCAAATCAGTTTAGCTATATTGCTTTAAAAGGGACTATTGATGGTCCGATGTGATGGAAGGATCGAGGAGGCAGGAGGAGTTAAGACGTGTGTGATTTAACTCGTGTCATGGGGTGCACTGCTGGCCTGTGGTTGCTGGGTCAGTTGGTACTGACTGCACAATTTTACCCAGCAGCCGTACTTGTTGCCTATTTAATTTTCTCTTTGATGAAACTAATAACTTGTGGACTAATAACTTGTGGACTGTTGGTTGTTCTTTAAGCACATTTGACCTGTCAAACACACGTTAAAAGAAGAACCTGTATTCAAAGTCTTTGCGTAATAGTTTTATTACAAGCTTTCCAAATGTGTAAGGACCGGTTAGGATATGTTTTAAAGTCCTATATGTAAGCTTGCTAAATTGAAGGTACATATGTTAATAATAATAATTTACACTTCCTTAACTGTTCAGAATACCAGGCGATGAAGATAAACAGTGACAACCCTGCTCAAATGTAAACGCCTTTATCCCATGTTCTGGCAGATGTGTTTATCATTCAAGGGTTTTGTGCACAGAAGTCGCAAACATTGTAAAATCTTTGTCATGATTTACAACCTCTGGCTTGAGAAAGGCGTGTTAATTCTGCGTTTGTTTTGAGAAGACGCAGTCACGCCGCAGCATCGAGAGGGGAGGCAGAACTGAGGACGATGAGCATGCACGGTGCCAGTGGAGGTTGCGACCGCTCACGTGACCGCCGCCGCTCCAGCGATCGCTCCAGAGACTCCTCACGCGAGAGAGACGGCCAGCTCACCCCCTGTATCCGCAACGTCACCTCGCCCACCCGCCAGCACACCAGTGGTGAGTGTGCAGGGAGAGAATAGAGGACTTATACGGATGTCATGTTCGAGGTCCACCGCTTCCGGCAGCTTCTGTTGGGAGCAGCTCACTGCAGTGATCAACTTGCAGCTCGGACACGGTTCATATCGACCCATTCTGTGAATCAATTCAAGTCAACAGTAATCTACCTGTTTGTGTTGGTAGCAAGACGGCTTGTCGTCTGATCTTCTGGAAACGGGACACATGTTCTGAATGAGATCATTTTTCGTCTGGTTGTTTTAGATTAGATATTACTAACAGTCGACCTCTACAAAAAATGTATACCCATGTTTCTCATTAATGCAGAAACCTTCAAATTAAGCTGCAAAATCATAGAAATGTCTGTCAAAACTGATGTCTGAACACATTTCTGATGTTTGCCCTGTGGTCCATGTCCTACCCGTCCTCTGTGAGTCATTGCTCTGCCTGTTTGTGTGCAGAGCGAGATGGTGGCTTGTCCTCGCGGCCTTGCAGCCCGCGGCCTCAGAGGATCTCTCCCAGCGGCTCCAGCAGCAGCGGGGTGGTGAGCACTCGCAACAGTTGCCTCTCAAGTACTGAAGGCACCTTCAAGAGCTTGGGAGTTGGAGAAATGATTTTTGTCTACGAGAATCCCAAGGAGGGGCTAGCGGATGCCACCGTGGAAAACCGTAATATTCGGACCTCAGAAAGAGTCACTCTGATTGTGGACTACACGCACTTTGTAGTAGATCCTTCCATCTTCACTGCACAACCCAATACCATGTTGGGCAGGTACGGTGTTCTTTGACATTGTTATCTGTCATTACTCATAGCCTCAATAACTGAACTTATTTAATTAATCAGCCATTTACAAATACAAGTTCATATGCATACATGTCAGTATAAATGTGCTATTTCTATTGTCTGTGATTCAGAGGATAAAACAAAGTCTCATTATTTCAGAATGTTTGGATCTGGAAGAGAGCATAATTTCACACGGCCCAACGAGAAGGGCGAGTACGAGGTGGCGGAGGGCATTAGCTCAACCGTTTTCCGAGCAATTCTGGTCAGTTCCTCCAAGATTTTCTCTGTTTTTATCAGCGCCCATGCTATATATATGTATATGTGTGTATATATATATATATATATATGTATGTATATACACACAAAGTACTCAAAACAGCTTCTGTGATAGTTCCCGCTGCAGTAGTTATCTCCAGAACCACATTTTGGCATGATCACACACACACACACACACACACACACACTGAGAGACAGACTCAGCATTAAAACAGTACCAGAACAAGCTGTCGCGTCTGGTAATTGGATCCACCTCACATTAAAACACAATACGGCTCAACAACACCACAAGCAGCCTGCATGATAATAACGCTAAATGCATCTTAAGTACTGATAACTGGTCGTGTATGTTCGTACTATTATCAGTCTAAATGCAGCTAAACTAGATGAGTGAGTGATACAATAATTACTAGAAAAGATGCTGTTGGTGAATTCTTAGAAAAGTTGAGGTAGCTAATGATTAAATGAGGGAGTACTTTATTGTCAGAATCTTCTGAAATGTTATCACAAAGAAACGTACATTAAACTACAGCACAATAATGTAGTTATGCTTAATATGCTGCAGTATATTTAATTGCTTGCCATTTAATATCACACATGCATACGCCATGTTGACGGTCTTAAAGCAGATAACTAATTTCCTGGCAAACTGCGTGCGACCCTGGACCTCCTGAGAACTCATCTTCTTACTGTTTGATGGATTGAGTAATGAATGAGTTTAACCTGTGAAGCTCAACATCTATTGGCTGGCGACAACTTTACCAAAGTAAGATAGTGTTACAAAGTGTGTTATAGAAAGTTGTGAGTGTTTACATGTTCGCACTCTGATTCATTTACGTATGTTTCGTATTATGAGCTCATGGATTAGCACTGTTTTAAATTACTTCCTTTTATGTGATTTATGTCTAATTGACAGGATTACTACAATTCTGGGATAATCCGCTGTCCTGATGGAATCTCTATCCCTGAGTTGCGGGAGGCGTGTGACTATCTATGCATCTCCTTCGACTATAGCACCATCAAATGCAGAGACCTCAGTGAGTGTTTTGTCTGGGGCATTGTAACTGCTAATGTTGCCCATTAACAGTGGACGCTTGAGTCAGCGTTAAAAAGAGACACAACAAGGCTGCCTTGACACTTTCTTCCTGGAAAGCCTGACTCAACAGAAAACATGTTATGCAGCAAAGCAAGTACATGATCATAAATGGGTTCTTTTGTAGGTAGAACCTTCATTTTGAGGTTTATATTTATTTAGTACACAAGTTCAACTCATGGTGGGGAGTTATGAGAGCTGGTATGAAATGGTTTACCTGACGCATTCTCCTTTGTCATCAGGTGCCCTGATGCATGAGCTGTCCAATGATGGAGCTCGGCGGCAATTTGAGTTTTACCTGGAGGAGATGGTACTGCCTCTGATGGTGGCCAGTGCCCAGAGCGGAGAGAGGGAATGTCACATTGTAGTCCTCACTGATGATGATGTGGTTGACTGGGACGAAGAGTATCCACCACAGATGGGAGAAGAGTATTCACAGAGTAAGTGCACACTAATGCATCAGCCAGGCGCACAGGTATGCATGTGCACAGAAGACTGACATGTGATTATGACATTTGTTGTGGTCTTTGTCTTTGCAGTCATCTACAGCACAAAACTGTACAGATTTTTCAAGTATATTGAGAACCGAGATGTTGCCAAATCAGTTTTAAAGGATCGAGGATTAAAGAAAATAAGACTGGGCATTGAAGGTAAGTTGAACTTTCAAATATTAAATAGCAATTCTTCCTGGAGTACTCGGGGCAAGGAAAGAACATGCATACATGACAGATATATTAGGGGTATGGCAGGGAAACTATTAATGTGGGTTAAAAAGGGAGTGGTTACTTAGTGTCTGACCCAAATGAATAAAAGGCACAGTGATGTAGAAGAAGTCAAACCTTAAAAATGATATGATTGGGTGAGTGAGATCTAAAATGATAGAGAAGACGACTGACATCTTGCAGAAGGGAGTTTTGTTTATATTACTGAGAACAATGCTGAGATGCAAGATTGTTTCAACTTCCTTGTTCTAGGTGTGATTTGTGACTGCAATTCAGTCATTAATGCATTAAAGATTTATGGATTAAGTCTTTCAATGTAGGCGACTGTATATTGGACATCTTTTTTTTCTTTAGAAAACAATTCTCTTCTCAATTAAAGGTCCCAACACCTTTGAGGCGTTCTTGTTTCTGGCGATGGGGTTTAAACAAATGTAACAATGTAACAGGCTCAACAGACGTAATGCTGGCCAGTCATAAACAACAGAACACCTCATCGCCCATTTCAAATGAATAGAAAGTAATCCTACGACGTAATCTATCAAATCACACTTCAGTATACTCTATACTATTTATGTTAATGATACTAATGTCATATTATAGGCCATTAATCAGCTGTCTGCTTTATTATATTAACCTTTTAAAAGTGCCCTGAAACATCACTGGTGTGTTAACCACGTCACTTCCTGGTCAAGTAGCTCTTGCCCCATCATTCTGGTGTTGTCTTCTAGGTGAGCATGACTGGTTTACAAAAACTGAGCTCATGATTTGACCACACTGTTCCTTTGGCAGGTTACCCTACATATAAAGAGAAAGTGAAAAAACGACCAGGAGGGCGTCCAGAGGTCATTTACAACTACGTCCAGAGACCCTTCATCCGCATGTCCTGGGAAAAGGAAGAGGGGAAAAGCCGTCACGTGGACTTCCAGTGTGTGAAGTCCAAGTCCGTCACTAACCTGGCGGCAGCAGCAGCCGACATCCCCCAGGACCAGCTGGTGGTGATGAACTCTGGCCCCCAAGTGGATGAACTGGACATCCTACCTGATCACCTACCCGATGGGAATCACAACAACGAGCCTGACCCCGATGCCCCCTCACCTGCTGTCTGAGGACACACTGGTCCTCTCTCAATGCCTCGGCCCCTCTCGTCCCTCCCCCAGCACGCTGCAGCATGGAGGGCCAGGGGCTCCATAACCATATTGCCTTGACACCTCCTTTGCAGCCTTAGAGCCTCAAGAACCTGGTTGACTGTAGAAAAAGAAGCATGAGGGACTTAAGACTGGTGGATGTTTAATATTATTTTTGTTTTTTACTTGACCAAAGGAATTTATTTTTCTGTTTGGGGAAAAAAAAGATCTGTAAAACACTTATTAACATTATTCTTTACAATGTTATTGTATTTGATGGTTTTGGCAGAGCACTCATGTGGTGTCACTGTTTTTTTCACAGGGTTTTATTTTACTGGTAATATTGATTTTGATTGTCTTGGGTGGCCTAAATACTAAATGTGCTTTGGGGAAAATATGACTTTCTGGTCATGAAAAAAAATGTATCGCCGCATAGTGTCATGATCTCTGGTTCAACTCCTCTCAGTAGTCTTCGAATCTTGTAATTGGGTATGTAGTTATTGGCTGGATCTGAAATGTGATGTTCTGCTCTTCCCCTCAGCCAAGATATTAAGCAGAGCACAGGCTGTTGTGGTCAAAATCTTTCTGTGCAAAGCTTGAAATTGTTGTTAACAAATTAAATGTAAAATCATCAAATAAAGACATCAAAATCATTTTTTTGTGTCATCAATCCTTATTCTAAAACCAGCTGATACTTTCAGTAACAACTGTCCCAAGACTGATCACGTTGATGTGATGAATAGAAGAGGAAGTAAGTTGAAAGACCAAACAAGCGTTTATGACGAGCGTTTATAACACCACAGCCATCAGAGCTTGAACCAATCGCGTCTGGATCCGGCTAATGGACAGGAGATCGTTACGGGTTGTCACTTTCTATTGTAATTAGTTCCAGAACACATTTGAAGATTGATATTTTGTTGGAACGCTTCAGCTGTCCAACTATTGTTCTTCGAATCTTTATCCGGTGTGGCAATGCGAAGCAGCCAGGCTCATAGAGCCTCGCAAATGGGTCAAAATACATCAAAATGTGAGGTCTGATCGGGAATTGTGTGTAATGACTTTTCTCAGAGATCGGACCAGCACTTAACCCCCAAAACCCCAGAAAACGTAGAGGAATTGGTCCATTCACTTGAATTGGGTTTTGAAAAGGAAAACGCGAATCAATGCTAATCTTTGTGACCTCAGTGACTCTCCATATGTTAGGGTAGAGAAATGATTTAAAGTTTCAAATATTAAAACAATGGAGTTTATTTGATTAATTGGAAAAAATTTCATATCTAGCACAGTTTCCACAGACTCTTAGTTCGGGTTTCGGAAGATTTCCAGCTGTTTCAGAGTTTATAATGGGTGTGTATGGCACGAGATGTTCAGATCTAGAGTGGCAGATCACTGCTAGAGGGAGCAACAGAATTCTTACATTAAAATTGAGAATTCAACCGTTTGACAACTGTGTTGAATTCTTTAAAATTAATAATTCAGGTGGCTAGATTTTGTGAAGGAAGGAAGGATGTTCAGCAGTTCAGGTCAAAGTGTTTGTGCTTCAACACTTTACAGCTGTTTTCAGCTATTTAGAAAAAGAATGTAGGCTTCAAACTTTAAGATTGTTACATTCCAACGCATTTTCAGCAGGAAATGCTCTTTCTCGTTAACTTGGTCATAATGTCAGATGAGAGGATCAGAGCTGTCAGCTGATCCCCACACGCATGGTGCTGTGTTGGCTATGGTAGTGAAGGAAGTCAGTGGTCAGACATGCTGTTCCAATATCAACTCCCTTTTGGGCCGTGTCCTTTATTCGTTGGCTTCTTCCTCCTCTGTTGCAGGTGTGTATGTCCCATGATCATGGCGGACATGCAGGTCACATGATATAATCCCACCAGATTCAAGTATTGACCTCCTTCAGCTTGTCCTGCAGGCTCTAAAAACTTCCTGACTTCCACTGCTGCTTAAGTAGTGTTAGTGTAGTTAGAAAGGTCTCTGAGTGAGCTGAACGGCGTTACACACTTTTAGAAAGAAAGCAGTGAGTGGAGGTGAGTGGGTATTCAGTTGGTTTCAATGTGCAACCACACCACTAGATGCTTAAAAACCTACACGCTCTCTCTTTTAGGGAAATGTTGTCTAATTTTGACTCCGAGCACAACAGCTGTTTAACAACCGTCAGTTTGTGATTTGAGATTTAAAATTGACAGAAGACAAAAATCTTCCACAATATTGTCTGATGTCAACTATCTGAATAGGGTTGTCATTATTAGTCAAGAGATGGTGATACCTCCATAACCGCTCTTGTGCAATCATTCGCCAAGTCCTCCCAGCGCCTGCCCTCGTACCTTTAGGAGATCCAGGCACCACTTGGAGATCCAGCTTCGCTTTACCTGCAACAGGTCAAGGCTGTTAATGATGTGCTGCTTTGCTTTGATGGTTGAGATTAAAAACAAATAACACATAAGAAAGGGCTCTCTGAATTCAGCACGGTGGCCATTGTGTGTGTGAAGGCAGCAGGCTGTACAGCAGGTGGTACAGTCGTCACACAGTATCTACAGATGTACTTCATTTAGTCAACACTTTCTTTTCATGTGTTGTCGTGCTAGCGGTTAGCCAGTCGGTCTATCATTTTGATCCAGACTTAAAGATCTCCTCAAGACATTCATGGTCCCCAAAGGGTGAATCTTAGAGACGTCGTTGATCCACTCTCTCACAACATCTGCACATCGGCACAACAAGAGGTACAGACAGGCATCGTTCCCATAGGATACATTTTAATGACTTTAGTCATCCCCTGAAGTTTCTTCCAGCAACAGCGGCAGGTCAAGATATACATTCATCACCAATCAGATATCTCAACATCCCTTAAATAAATTGTCACAGAATGTAAAAATAACAAGATGAATCCTTCTGTCTTTGGTGGTCCTTTTACTTTTCCTCTATAGCCACCATCACTGACTTGACTTTTCAGATCATTGTTTGAAAAATCTTGACACCAACAGATTCTTTGCTGTGAGATGTCATGCACATTTTCTTTGTCCCCTGAGGATAATTGCAATAACTTTTATTTTATTAAGCACCATCATTTTATCTAAATTACAATTTTTCGTCAAGTCCTTTTGTTTATGACTGAATACCTGGACAACGATGACATCCAGTTTCAGTTGCAATTTGTGTTTTGTCCTTTTGTCTTGTTACTTAAAAAATACAATAAAAAACTAATTACAACCGATGAAATAATAAAACTACTCTATTTTATAAGTTAATATAACATAAGCCTGGCCAGCAGGTCCGTGCTTAATAAAAATATTATACCACATACAATACAACACTAGAAACAGCAAATATGAAGTGAACGTCATACAACAGAATACGACCTGATATTTATGAGCGAGAAAAAGACAGTTTTTCTTGAAATATTGAAGCATCGGTAGAGAAAATAAACTCCGCTTCTTTGGTCCAAGGGATCTTAAAACTAAACCAGCGGCTTCTTCATGTGATGAATGCGCCGTCTTTTATTCTTGAACTTGTTGCAGCTTTTATTGATCTTCTCTCTCATCTGCACCACTTAGAGCAGACAGCGGCAAAGGGGGACAAGGACAAGTAATGGATCAACTGTCAACGGGTAAGATGAACTACAATACTATTTTCGGCTATTGCAGCAAAGCACTACAATTCCACCAGAGCAGTTCAGACTGACACTCATTAATCAGTGACATCACTAAACATGGAGAGTACAATAGTAGTTCATCGAGGGTCGTCCCTTCTGTAAAATGCACACCCTGCCTGTGACTTTCCACTAAATGAGCAATGTCATCTTCATGAAAATAGTCATTATAATCTTGAAAAATACTATTTTTTACTTTATTTTCTTTTTAAGTGAAATAAAATAATTTCTCACTCACAAAATGAAATCAAAGCGTTACTAAGTTAAACATGAATGATAAGGAGTGTCCACACCTGAACATATAAGCCAAATGTATTAAACTGTTGATGTTGATACGCTGTGGTAAAAAGGCCTCACCTTTGATCTACCAGGATAATCTTTTCATCAATAGCATGACGTGAAACAAACTCCACGGGTTTGACCGTGACGTGATTTTGTATTATTTGAGAAACAGTTTGAGGAAGCAGCCGGCCAACAGCCACCAGACGGCTCAAGTTACATCCGTCACTCTACGCTTCATCATCTGAACAGAACCAGAGCTGTGAATGGTGCAGAAGGCTTCACGCTCTGCTGTGGATAGAGGAAGAATATTCAGGAATAATATTCATGTAACACTAATAATTAACACAAATGTGTAAGCATCAGGCTCTGTTAATCAGCACAACACAATATATTGGTTCAATGTAAGTAAGGGATGCCACTGGAGGAAAATCTTCATCTTCCATTTTTCTGTTGCACCGCATCCTGCAGAAAAATAAGCATCTCATCCCAGAACAAAATCTTAAATAACTTGGATAAATATCAGTCTTCATGAAAAGACCACCTAAAAAATAAACAAAAATGCAGCTGTGTAGATGGCAGCCTGTATATTACAGTGTCATTATATTGTTGTCTACAATATGTAAGATAAGATAATCCTTTATTTGTCCCACAGTGGGGACATTTCAGGATCACAGCAGTGGGTGCACATTAGATCATTAATAAATAAATAAATTAAAAATAAAACACAATAACAAAACTAAATACTAAAATACTAAATATACAGAGGAAATAAAATACATACACAAGGCAGTGACCAAAGTGAATTTCCAGCAGGTTAAAGTGTCCAGGAAAATAAAGTGCTGAGTGTGCCAAGACCTCCAGCGATCTACTGCAGTTTGTTGTACAGCCTGACAGCAGCGGGAAGGAATGTGTACACCTGTATGCAGTTAGGACTTACTTTCAAGGAGAAAACACTTCAGATTTATAAACAGTGTAGACTAGTTCAGAAGCTTTTTCCTAATGGAGGACCACCTTCGATTTCAACGGATACCCTAAAACCTGTATTCATTGATTTTGACCACTTGGGGGGAGTATAGGGCACACACACACAACTGATTGACATATCACCTTTAAGGTAATACTGTGAACATGACTATTCAGTTGGAGTCATGATTGTGACCACCTGATAAACGTGAGCCCAATATTAATTTTCCTATTGGCCTATTTTATACCCTACACAGACTCATGAGAAACAATATCTGTCTCTGTAGCTGCTACATGAAGTTTAGCAGCTAGTCACAAAATTAGAGCTGAGGGGAACTTCAGAATTGCGCAAAAATTCCACGTGGATTCATGTGTTTGTGTTTTAAAATAAGGGAGACATTTTTTGTCCCTTAATCTCAACTCAAATAAAAAAAAATCAATTATGAGGTAAGCATGTGAGCTCACTATTCACTCTTGTTAGCAGTGAAGTGGGTGTTGGCCTGAGCTGTATTGTACAGATCGATGAGCTTGAATTGATCAATACTGTGAGTGAAGCAACACATCTCCATGTTGATTTAAAGTTAAATCCATGGTAGGCAACCTAAGTGTGTTTGCTCTTCATCTGATAAGAAGGAAGGTTTGTGATTTTTTTCTGTCCACCTATTGGCAGCAAAACCTGCATTTCAGAGAAATTAGAAACTAAATCAACTGGTTGAATAGGAATCTTTTTAACTTTTTTTTTGAAACCCTGCATTTTCTCACCACTTAATGCGTTCAGATGCTGGACTACCATACGCAGAACCGAGAGTGTGTCCAGTGTGTGTGATTTAGCTTTGTATGTTGACAATAATGATGCCAGCTCATCCATGAAGCTGTTCATCGTCTCTTTTCGATCTGACAGTAAGCACTGTGAGATCAATCTTGCGTTCACACTATCACGGTTTATGTGAGAAGCAGCTGTGGCCACCATGCATTCTTATTTGAGTATTGCTGGTCACTACACACCCAGAAACAATGAAGAGTGCAGTTAAGCAGTGTTTTAATCGACAATTCATACAACATAAAATGGAAAAGTGGCAGAACTTGGTCCCAAAGTCTATGACTAAAACGTGGCTTCTTTATTTCATTTTGTGCGACTTTGTCTGATTGACAAAGACATTCTTTCAGGTACCAATGTTGCATTTTATTAAATAATATTTAGAAAAATAAAATCATTCTATAATATGTTTGGTAACAAAATGCATTTTTTAAAAATCTTTGTCTAAACTGACTTTTCATAAAGAAACACATCACAATTAAGCTGATCACAATGTCAAATCATAAACAACGGATGTAAGTGAACTGTTAAAGGATCCTTGCTGGATGTTATTGAGTAAAAACCTGCTCTTATTTTTACTCAAGTAATAAGTCTGTAATGTATTGTTTCAGCCATGATAGTAGTTGCTCCCTTAAAGTTCAATATCTTTCTAAAAATACAGTTTTAGATTTGTAATAGCAGAATCCTAAAATAGAGAGATGTCTAAGTCTAGTGAACAGATGGCAGCAGTAATCACATTATCAAAGTCAGTAATATGAGCTCTTTGTTTGCTCTTGGGATTAAAGCACAATGTTGTCCTTCGAGTTTCCAACCTCACACCTTGATAATACCGAACATCAATCTGTTGTTGTTTTTGTTGGTCCCATTTTAACATTATTATGTTTTTTCAACTTTTAACGTGAAGTAGGTCTGGTTGATCAGATCAGACTGAAATTTAAAGATGATATTTTATAGTTTTGCATTTTCTTCAGGTGCAGACTGTTTTTTAAACGTGAAGAAATTAGCTTATATATTTTCCAATCTTTCCAATGAACTATTTAACGACACAAGAAGAGAGAGCTCAAGAAAAAAATCCAGCAAATGGAGAAGCACATGAACCAATTTGACATGACATGATATGGCTGTAGCTCAGTGGGGTGAGGGGGTCGTCCTGCAACCCCAAGGTTGTTTGTTCGATCCCCGCTCTCCCCATTAGTTGCAAGTCGAAGTGTCCTTGAGCAAGGCACTGAACCCCCAGTTGCTTCCCGGGTGCATCACTGCAGCCCACTGCTCCTTAATAACTAAGGATGGGTTAAATGCAGAGAATACATTTTGTTGCACTCTGTGCAATGACAATAGATTGAATCCAATATTTGTTGAGGGAGGGTGATAGAAAACTCACTGGGTTACAAAAGCTAGTGGAAGCGAAACTAGAAGCTGGGACTTGGTCTCCTGCATGATGAACATCGTCTTCCCTCTTCCTCAACCCCAAAAGGTCAAATAAATGTCTGTTTTTCAAGTGGGAAGACAAGTTGTGCTCTACCGGCATGCTGTGTGATTAGGCTGCAACACCGAAGGGGGCTCAGCTGTAACGGTCGCCACGGACTCCAGTTTATTATTATTGAACAGGATGAACAACAGCAATTCAAAAAGGATGCAGAGAGTATAATACATGAGGGAACTAGAACAAGAAGGGCCCTACCCTGTATATCACTGAAGAGGTCAGTGAAGGTTGATATATCTTGTATATCTTGGAGGGGATGCATATCTGCCTTTTGATAGGAGATACAAGGCAGGGATTATTACACTTGTATTGAATGATGAAAACCAATGTTCCACAAGAACCTTCCTCTACTTTATTTTTGAGTCAAGGAAATTGCTTCATAAATGGCATTAAAAAACAAATCTATCTTTCCGACTGCCTGCGTAGTCATTATTATTGTTTGTAGCAGCAGCAACAGTAGTCGTAGAAGTATATGCCTGATACGGGTAGCTGATGTTTTTGTTAGTTGTTGTTCTTTTGCTGTAGGAATAAAAAGAGAAAAAGGTCAAACAAATATTCAACACCCTAATAATCAAAGTAAGAAATACAAGACATGTATGGATGTCGTAGGACCTCATGAGAAGAGATGATCTCTTCAGCAGGGCCTTTTAGGCCATCATCTCGCCACATGCTGGCAGTAGAGTGCCAACAAACAGATGAGATATCTCCACAGTCAACACTGTTAATTTACAATACAATTATTTTTGATAATATTGTCTTTCAACAGAAACGATAGTTCAGAATTCGTATTTAAATAGATAGGTAAGGTATTAGAAGAATGATTTATTATCATTTGATGCAGTTTCATTGAGTAATGGTGACCGAAGGATACTATACCTCTTATGGTATTTATTAAGATCTAAAGTAACGATATATTTAAGGTGCAAACTTCAACCCTATAACCTCAATTGTAGAAGAGGATGCTGGAAATATTGTTGATAAGACGTCCATCTTAAAATGTATTATCATACACGCGTCTCACATTGCCAACATGGCAATTTTGTCATGTCATGCAAAGTGATTTATAACAATAATATACAACATGGATTTTGTTCTATGTTCAAAGTAATGAAAATGATTTGGCGATGAGAAGTGAAATGTTTAATGAAAGTAAAGATCTGTGGCAGTTGGTCCACTTGGAGCCTGTGTGCATCAGCAGATGTTGATGTCCTGTATCACAGGAGAAGGCAGGTGAATATTTATAGCATCATAATAATACAGTGGTATACATTTGTCAGTGACCAGTCTTTTAGCTGCAGGGAAAAAAACATAAACATGTTGTTTTGAATACGAGCAATAGATTCAGAAGTGACATTTGTACAGATTGTTTGGCTTTTTCATCCTTTTTTAACAGCTGGGCGAGGACAGGCTGGGATGTCCTCTAATTTAATATAAACCTGGCAGCGAGATGTGAACATGCAACATTATACCTGATTTAACTCCGACCCGATCGAACCATCTGCTCTCGCTGTGGGATAAGGTGTCAGTGAACAATGTGCTCTTCTGTAACTGAATTACACTCAACATTCACACGGTGTTATTTACAGTGTTTCCCTGCAATAGATTGCATTTTGTTTTCTTTAATTTAACATTTTATATTTCAGGATGAAGGAAAATAAGGTCCTAATAAATCAGCTTAGATTTGATCAGCAGACCAAATAAGTGGAAATAATATAAGAGCAGAGTTCATTTAGATGTAACAACAACAACAACAACGATAACAGCAACCAAGTATAGCCTTGAAAATTCACTCAGATCTTCATCATTTCTAAAGCGATACAAGAGACACATTAATAATGAATACTTTTGCAGATATAGGCACACAATTATGTTGCTCAATAGGAGTAATAAAGGATGAGTTCAAAGTTAAATGTAGACTTGGGTCTTGGTTAAAAGATTATAGCCAAGCAGCTGTAAGCTTGATAACCTGTTGTGTTTACAACAACAAAACAATATAGCAGCAAAATGTGAAACCAGAGACGAGGCAACAGCACAAAAGGTCAAATATCTAAATAGGAACAAAGTCATCTGAGACTAAATGTGTTAATGTGTATAAGGCTTACTCTACTGCTGTGGAATATATATGTGTAAATGTGTGTTTTTTTAAAATCTGGACCCTGAATACAGAGTTTTATTGTTGCTGTCTTTATTCTTTTCAGTAAAAGACGAAAAAGCAATAAAATAAAACCTGTTAATGGTGAATAATTTGTGGATGAGCTTGTGCAGGTGCTCTACTTGTATTTTCAATATGTGCTGTTCCAGCTGTGCTGTAGGTAAAGGGCTTCCTTAGAATGAGCTGTAATACTGTAGATGTATATAGAATGTATTTTATATATGTACACAATCATGTATTTGATACATGCATTGATCACTTTTAAATTTCAAATCTCTCTCTCTCTCTATATATATATATATATATATATACACATATATGTATGTAAATGTATACATACTGTAGACATATGTATATGTATATATGTGTATATATGTATATATTTATATGTATGTGTGATTGTGTGTGTGTGTGATTGTGTGTGGGTGTATGTGTGTGTGGCTGTGTGTGTGTATGTGTGTGTAAAAGTGCTCATTGGATATGCTGAAACGATAATCGTTTTTAACCATGTCCCTCGTGGATTGCCTCACAGCTATGTGGAGCTGAACATCGTCAGGATGGTCAGGGCTACATTCCTCAGACTGGCCGAGCTGTCTCTGAGACCATTTGGAGCCAGAAAGTGCCCGGGTCAGTTTCTCCAAATTGCTCTTTCAGAGCTTCATTTGCTCAATCAGTTTCATCTGGAGAGGCCCAACATTGACCCCTTAAAGTGCTGTGTTGACTTCCTTTGAGAACCCCGAGGGTACATCAGTGAGAACAGAATGTTTTGGGGAAATTTAAAGCTGTTACTTTCAGCCGACATTATGTGTTTTACTTCTTCACATTTTTCTTTCATTATAGTTTTATCATTTTAGTATTTCAGTGATATTACATTTGTTGAAGTAGCTGTAATTCAGCTACTGAATGCCGTTGAGCCAATATCAAAATATACGTCTAATATTTTAAATCCACTGTGATTGAATCTTAAAATGACCAAACACATTGTTACTGGATCAGATTGTGAGCTTACTGTCTGTTGATTTATATGTTATTTAAATCTTCAACTACATTTTACATCTCTAGTTTGCCCCTATGTTTTGTCCTCCTCAGATTGAAGCAAAACAATTATCTTGAAAATGCAACGTAGGCTTACAGCCGAAGACACCACTGATTTCACCACTTCATAGTTTGAGAAAAGATGAATTAATGGAGAATACTGTGTTAACTTACTGACGCTGTTGAAAGATAAATGTGCAGAGTCCACATGCAGCTTATATGAAAACAACTCTTTACATCCATTGGATTAAAATGGAGGTTCTGCCTTATAGCTTACCTGTAGAACCACATAAAAGCTTAACTTAGAGTGAACCAACTCTGATCAGCAGAAAACTAAGAGTTTCCCACCTCAGGGTTACTCAACAGTTTGTTAAATCAGATCAACATGTTATAAATACAACACAAAGGAATAAATCATCTAATATTTCCCCGTATTTAGTGTCTCTCTTTTGCACCCTAGCTGTGTTTGGGTTCCCTTATATCCAGATGACTGGTTTCCATGACAACACTCCTTTCACTAAAATAGGCTCCACCTTTTCTCGTACCGGGGAGGTTTGCACTTGAGTGCAAGAGTGCTCTCCTGCTATACATATTGATCTGGCAGAAATTCCCTATTCTTTATTTGCTCAGTGAATAGACTTTTTTTCTGAATGAGGAGTATTCTTCTGGCATTTCTTTGGATTTGGTCTTTGCAGGTACAATCATGGATGAAGCTTTCATTTTAAATTGTAGAGTTGTATTGTAATTTTTGTAAGCAAGTAGCTCACTTCCGTCTGGACATATGACTCACAGGGCTTCGGCTGGTTATTGTGGCACGTGCTGCTGCTGGTGCACCACAGAGACCGTACACGGCACACACTCTCCTGTCATATATCCATCCATCCATCCAATTCATTTCCCAAACTTGAGTTGTTTTGGACAAATGTGTTTTTTCAAGTCAATGACAAACAATATATATTTTAGGTATGAGGACTTGTTACACAATCTGCAATGAAGAATATGGTCAACTCAGTACTTCAGAGTTCTGATGAGCTGCGTGGTCAATTTGTTTTGTTGTATTTTAATTACATTTTTATTAAATTGTTAAATAAACATAAGCAGTCTTCCCTCTCAATAGTAGGTTTGTGCAATTTAAAGCGCAAATAAATAAACACTTTCTTATAGTTCATTTACATGTCTCTCTGGGCACAATTCAGGGATTTCCGGACTATTCTGTTGGGGCAGCTTCATTATCTTTAATTATTCTTGATCAAACTGGTCTGGTTACACTGAATGATTCAAGATACATGATATTGACATGTATATCAGCCACATAATTTGGATTTTAAAACTGCAATTAGAATGAATCCAATTAACATGCATAGCATTTAAAAATATGAGGATGTGGCAAACTAAATTTGTCATGTTATCCTTGATGTCAAATTCTAAGTTATTTATGTTCAACAAGTCGTATGTGTGCACTTCGTGAGCAACCAGCAGCTCCATCTTTTCAGCCAATTCAGAGGATCTCCATAAACATGAGGAGAGGCTAAGAGAGTGCACATATGTTCATCATACTTAGTATTAAGGGAGTGCCGGCTCTCCCTTATTACTCCAGCCTACCAGACATGCAATTTACATTTAAGATGTTACCTCAGTGCCGTTAAAGAGCTTTCAGCCCTCCTCTCAAAAGACGTAGAGTGTTTCTGAGTGAACTCTATTGCGGGCTCCTTTCAGCTGTTTTAAAATGCTAATCAGCAGGCCTGTTATTCACGTCGAGACTATCTGTGGAGCTCCACTAATCACAGCACAATAACTGTGGCCTCCAAATATTTGAAAATATGTTTCATTGAGCCCAGCAGTGTTTAAATATATTTTTGTGAGAGATGTCTCACAAAATAGTATATTAACAACCACAAACTAAATCACAGTGTATTTTGCTTATGGGTCTTTTTTTGAGCATCTAACTTTTTTGTCAATATTATTAACTTTTAAATAATCTGCTTTGTGAAAATGAGCCTGTTCAGACAAATGTATTCTTGTAAAATGAGGCCAGGGCTGATTGTGCATCCCCTTTTCACTCATTCACTGTGCGTCGCTACTGTCGAGAGTGGCACAACTGTCATTTTGTGTATTGTCTGTTTTTGCCCTATTGTTTGATTTTTTTTTTTTTAGAGCACAATATAAGAGATAAATGTCACACAAAATGTGAAGCTATAATAAATACTTTTAAAAAAGTAAATAGGTAGTGATTTCCGACACAGCCGTGGTTTGCGAACATATTTTGGGCCGGATTGTCAAAGTCATTCACAGTCATCAACAAGCCCAAATCAGCTAGCGGCCCGTTGGCCAAAACATCTTTGTATTTTTAATAGTCTGCTGCAATAGTCTGCTGATAATGGCATTTGTAAAAAGTGTGCATTTCCTACAAAGACATATACAATTCCTGCTGTGATGAATGTCTATTATTAGTCATTATCATATGCAGATTGAGGAATGTATGTCATTTTTCTGTTGCATGCTCAGAGACTGATTTGCCCAATTTTTCAAATCTTGTCTCAATATATTGTACACTCTTTCTGAGATTTAAAACCTGATTAAATAAAAGTGTTCACAATGTCTATTAACTATAAGTTCGAAGACTAACTGCACCTCAGATGAAATGTTCGCTTTACGACTATCAAAATGTTTAAACATCCCTTTGCATCGAGGAAGTGCAAGAAAATTGGACACTTTCCACATTCTCACTGTTTTTGATCCTATTTCAGTGTCCACTGTACACAATGTGTGTGTTTCAAAAGGACAATTGGTGTGACCCACAAAAATTCTGCAACATAATCCATTCCCATTGTATGTGAAACCAAACTTTCCCATTAAGTGATAAAGATAAAGAGGCGATGTTACCGCAATTGTTCTGAAGAAAAGATTTTAGCCTCGAGGAGAATCTATTCACTTTTACTGAGAGGAAGATAATTCAGTGAATTCTGAAACACTAAGACATCTTCACGAGTTTTTCTGTAACTGATACACCAAGCACACCCATGAAATCCTTTATTTTGCACTTGAGGAGAATGTTTGTGTGTTGTTGGAGGAGATAACTGTAATATGCTTAACGCTCTCTTTTCATCACTTATGGGTGTGGCACCTTTTGCCCCAGAAAATCTAAAGCCGTTTGACATTGGTAAGATATAATGTGGCGTATCATGCCACAAAACCTGATACACTTTATTTAAGCGGGGCATTTCCTGCACATTTTAAGGTTCACGATTGAATTTTGGGTTTATACTAGAGCGTGTTTACATGACTAATACTTATTCACCCTGTTTGTTTTAGCGCCTGTCACTTTAAGCGCCCATCGCAAAAACGCCCAAACTGCTCTGATGGGCCTGCAAGCCATGTCCATAGTGCTACAGGCTCACTGACAATGACACTAGACTCGATAGTCCCTCTAAAAAAGAAGACAATAAAACAAAGGAAGTTCGGAACCTCGACCAATTGTCTTCAACGGTTTCTACTCCTAAACCGTCTACGTGTCTCTTGGACCCCATCCCGACGAGGCTGAACAAGATGTACCTTTAATTAGCACCTCTCTGTTGGATATTATCAATGTATCTTTCAGGACAGGCCATGCACCACATTCCTTCAAAGTAGCTGTAATTAAACTTCCCCCTGAAGTCGCCCTCTCTGGAGCCAGAGGTGTTGGCTAACTACAGACTCATCTCTAACCTTCCCTTCCCCTCTAAGATCCCTGAGAAAGTCGTCGTAAATCAGATCTGTGACTTCCTACATCATAATAGTTTATTTGAGGAGTTTCACTCAGGATTGAGAAAACACCACAGCACCGAGACAGCACTGGTGACAATTACAAATGTCCTCCTAATTGTATTGACTCATCTCATTATCCAAAATAAACTGAATTGAATTAAATGGTGCACCTTTGCAAAGATGGTTCTCAGGCCTTGAGTGGGGATACTGATAATGAGCCTTCATGTGGTGTAGGAAGGGGAGTCGACGTGTACATTAGAAAACGTTTGCATGCTGACACATGATGCCGAACATGGTAGATATTTTAGCTGTACATTGATGTTAACATCGGCCATTTTAGCTTATCTTCATGTGTCTTGTTCACAATTGCTGGCAACTGTGGTCTGAAACTCAAAATCTAGTGATGCAGTTATCAAAACTTAAAAGTTATCTTTTTTTAAATTTCACAAATATCTTTACTTTTAAATTTTTTTTAAATGGCACAAATTACAAGTTCAGCAAGTTTAGCAATCTATGTCTTAATGCCTGGAAATGACAAGAAAACATAATGAGATAAACATATTCATACTACTCATGTATCTGTCTTTTACCTGCAATTGAACAGTTCTAGTTTTGAGCATGACTTGCTGTTTGGCCAACAGTAACACAGTTTTGTTGTATCTATCACCTATTCTCAAAACCTGATCTCTTGTTTCCAACAAAGCATCCGAACAAAGGAGAAAAACTTTAACCTAGACGTCTAGACGTCTTCTGAAAACCTAAAGTCCCACTGGACAGTTTGGATTATGTCGAACAATTGACAATGCACTTCATCGCTGATAAATGACAACCTTCCTGCCATGTAAACCTGATTAATATCCATTTTAATCTACTGTAACTAACACGTATAAAAGTTGGCTACAAGCGGTGTTCTTGTGGTAAAACTACCTTTTTAGTCACCTCTAAGTGTTTGATTCTAAAAGTATAGATTTGGGGTAAAGTATCATTTTACCACATCACACAACACATTATCTGCTCTCTGGCATATGAAACTGTTGTTGTATTATCTTTTATTTTTACACAGACTGCAACGGCTTTATGTGTTTCCATTGCATTAAAAAACAGAGGTCAGAGGTTTGAGTGGACCAGGAAACAAGTGAGAACCATTTCTGTGTAAAGCAGCAGTCTTCTGTAGCAAGTTCCAATAGATTTAGCTTTTTTTCTAAACATCACTGATGGTGATTATAAGTCAGAAAATTACATGAAATAGGGTTATTTTAAAGATTTTGTAAAAACGTGTTAGTATTGTCAAGGAAAATCAATCTAAGTTTGAAAAGCTTTACGAGTGCATCTGTCTGCTGTGGGAATATGAGAACATGTGGGATGAATCGTGAACACTTCCTGATTTATCTGCCTCGAGAGATTTTCACAAAGTTGAATTACACTGAAAGCAGCTTGATTCTTTTTTAAAGACTTTGCATTTATTTTTAAGCTTGCAGTTAGATATCCATGACACCAGTTACACCGTGGTTTTTGGAGGTTTGGTTCGCAAAGACTCACATAAATGTCCCCAACACTTTCTGTCGCTCCACTAGTTGGGATGTAGGTCCTCTGCAGGAAGATTTTTGGAGGGTAATGAGCCTGCTGGTGACAGATCTGGGCTGCGTCCGATCCTACAGGATGTGACAGGCCTTGAGATGCTCGGAATGAGGTTGTACAGTATCCCACAGGCGAGGTCCCGGGGTTAGCACCCAGCCTTACAGGATTAACACACCTGCCACCAGCACAATGAGGTCTAACGAGCGCACACTGGAGGCCGCAGTCTGTTAGCAGCAGGCCAAGTGCTCTCTGAGAGGCTCACACCTCAGCGCTGGTTATTGAAGTCCTGGCTCTCTCGTCAATACCTTCATTAGTGACTTCATGGCCGAACAAAGGAACAACAGGAACACAAAGTGACACATTCCTGGGATTATAAAACTCTGAGCCGTTAAAAGAAAGAAAAAATTCTTGACGTGCCAGGAATTTGCTTTGAGTACAGGAAAAATATGACAATTCTGTGTAATTAATTGAGTTAAAAGTAATGTCGACATGTTTTGACATATTAGAGGCATTTAGCTGCGAAACAACCTGCACAAAATTATATATGTAATCTAATGAATATTTGAACGTGTGTATATATATATACTTACATACTTCGGAAAACAGGATTAAAATATCTCAGCAAAAATGTTATTTAGAAAGGTTCTGTAGATAACAATGTACATACCTGAAAATCTCAATGATCAACAAATTCAATCACAAACAGGTGTCAATCTAATAGACATGGTGTAAACCCAGTGATTGAAAATGTTATTTAAGGCAACAAAAAGAACAATATTAAAATGTAACCATAAATAAATTAACTAAATATTGAGTTCGGATAATTTAGTTTTTAATTCAATTTATTTGTATAGCCCATTTCACAAATTACAAATTTGTCTCAGAGGGCTTTACAATCTGTACACATAGACATCCCTGTCCCAAAACCTCACATCGGATCAGGAAAAACTCCGAAATAACCCTTCAGGGGAAAAAAGGGAAGAAACCTTCAGGAGAGCAACAGAGGAGGATCCCTCTCCAGGATGGACAGGTGTAATAGATGCTATGTGTACAGAAGGAATCATTATACACAAATTAAACACAGAAACAACACAATCAATGAATATGACAGAGTGTATAAATAGTTGGTAGTAGGCATATTCCACGATCCAGACCTCGATGTGATAACTGTGATTTATTCAAGCGGTGTAGTGTAGTCTCTCTGTTATTGCTCACTGATTAATAAAAAAGTGCACTGCCTGCAAATACAACCCTAAAATAGTTTTTAAAATGTGTTTAAATTAATAATAATAATATATATATATATATACACACTGTATATGTATACAACATTTCCACTGAATCTGCAAAACCATGCTGGCCCGACATTGAACAAAGCACGGTGGGCAGCACGGTGGCTCAGTGGTTAGCACTGTCGCCTCACAGCAAGAAGGCCCTGTGTTCGAATCCCGGTCGTTCCAGGTCCTTTCTGTGTGGAGTTTGCATGTTCTCCTTGTGTCTGCGTGGGTTTACTCCGGGTACTTCGGTTTCCCACTATGGAGGACTCAAAATGACTTAAGTATAAATAAATAAATAAATGAATGCTTGAATAAATACAAGAATAAATAAATAAATGCTTAAATAAATGTATAAATGAATACATGTATAAATACAGAAATAAATACAGAAATTAATAAATATAAGTTATAACTCAACAGGACATCATTAAATAAATGTATTTCTACATTTCTGTATTTCTTCATTTATTTATATCTCTATTTCTGTGTCCACACGTATTTCTTCATTTATTTATGTGTGACATTTACGTGTCCGTATATTCAAATGAGCTGGGCGGTCCGAACCTCATTGTTGAACAGGATTGGTCAAGTCAGGGACCAAGACAGAAGCAATCGATCCCTAGCACTTGGATCTGTAGACGAACAGCGTTTATTATGCATTATTGTCTGTACATTCTAAATACTACTGTTGTTGAGTCACGGAATGTAATTTAAGGATGTTTTCAGCCGAGAAGTTAGTAGTTTAAGCATCAAATCTGTGGTCGATTTATCGAGATTCAGCCTAATAAGGATATGCGACGGAGATTTGAGGTCCTGCTCGCGGGACCAGTGAGCTCCGGGCGCTCAGCGCGCTGTGTGGCCGCCGAGAGAAGCCTGATCTCGGCAGGACATTTTGAAATGCTCCGCTGGCTCTGACGTCTCCGTAGCGGCTAAACATGAGATATAATTAGGTTTTGGAGGATCTAAAGAGCACAACGAGTTTATTATTTCCTAAAAGATAACGTTACGTCAATTTGACTGAGGGTTAAGATTCATAACTTCATATTGTAGCGACCCTGGGTCAGGAAAGCTACGAGACGTTGTATATTTATTATCGTTTATTCGTAGCCTACGCCAAACAACAGTGAACACCGCAACACATTCTACTCCACTAAAGTATTTTACAGTGAATAATTGGAGTAAATTCATGCGCAAGAACAGTTGATGTGGTGACGTCACAAGACCAGAAAGACCGTCCTGCGTCCTCGAGAGTCTGGACTCCCAAAACCAGACTCACAAGACCAGATTCCAAAGACCAGACTCCAAAAGAACACAAGTCTGTACTCAGTGTTCTTGGAATTGATAAACGGCTGAAGTCAAAAAGCTGTCTAGGCTAAATTCTGCTAACGGTGAGCTGAGCGAGTCAACTTCAGCATCATGTGCCAGGCAGAAGTAGTAGAGCACAACACACCAGGTGCATCACACTCCTGTGACCAATCATGCTTGAGACAGAGGTTCGGACCGCCCAGCTCATTTGAATATACGGACACGTAAATGTCACACATAAATAAATGAAGAAATACGTGTGGACACATAAATAGAGAAATACATAAATGAAGAAATACAGAAATGCAGAAATATATTTATTTAAAGATGTCTTGTTGATTTATAACTTATATTCATTCATTCCTGTATTTATTTATTTATTTATACATTTATTTAAGCATTTATTTATTCATTTATACATTTATTTAAGCATTTATTTATTTATTCTTGTATTTATTCATGCATTCATTTATTTATTTATTTATACTTAAGTCATTTTAAGTTCTCCATATCCCCCACCATCATAAAGATATGCACCGGAGGGGCCGCAGGCGCTGATTGGCTGCCACGCTTCCGTCAGTCTGCCCCAGGGCAGCTGTGGCTACGGATGTAGTTTACCACCACCGGTATGTATGACTACTGCACTCTGGACTCTGTAAAGTAACTTCGGGTCTCTTGAGAAGCGCTATATAAAATAAATAAATTATTATTAATGCAGAAAGAAACTGTCCCACTATTGAACCTTCTGTTTTGCATTAAGAAACTCAGATTCCTTTAGATTCAGATTAATCTATGCTGAGCAGTCACCAAGGTCTCTTACTACACTTTGATTTGAACCTGCTGCTAACACATTGGAGTATGACATTAATCAGGTTATAATTGGATTATCAACATTTGTGTAAACACACCAGCTGCTGACATGTAAAAGTCTCCTGTGAAGAGGGCATTCTTCAATCTGTCATTTCCTTATTTAGACTGAGTTGATGCATGGACTCTTCATGGAGTTAACAGAGGGGACATAATGATGATTTAGTGGCGGTGCAGAGACGTCTCTCTCTCTCCTGCTCTTAACACATCAAACACTCTGCTCCGTCCATGAAGAGCCAGAGTTGGGAGTCCTGCTTCTTAAAGTGCGCTACCTCCCTACTGTTCACCTTCATGACCCCCACGGTAGAAAGAGTCAGATGGCAACGACGCTTCAGTGACTTTAACCTCTGATAACATGACCTGTGAACCCTGTGACGACCCCAGAACAAAAACAATGACATTTCCTTTGTTAGGGCCTGACATGGCTTTTGTTAGCGTGCACAGGGATGTGAGTTGTACATGTATCCTCACATGACAGAAAAGACAGAATTTCGGAAATAGGCTTGTATGACAATCCTCAAAACCCATTGTGTCTTTCACCATGCCAGCTCAGCAAAAAGACTTC
The DNA here is from genome assembly GCF_029220125.1 of Pseudoliparis swirei. Classification (NCBI taxonomy): domain Eukaryota; kingdom Metazoa; phylum Chordata; class Actinopteri; order Perciformes; family Liparidae; genus Pseudoliparis; species Pseudoliparis swirei. The sequence continues at coordinate 12,368,993 of NC_079391.1, read as the reverse complement.
ACAGACTTCATCTGAAATAAAAGACAAAGGAATGAGCTCATGTGTTCCTACTACTACTACTACTACTACTACTACTATGTAGCCTATTATATTTATGCTTGTAACATGTGAGATAATGTTTTTTTTTCATCAGGTCGAGCTAATTTATTTTCCTCTGTGCTACAAAGTAGAAAATGAAAAGAGAGCATATGAGAGAGGAGAGTGCTGCTGTGTGTCAAGAGGCAGGAAGGCCACCATTCAGCAGGTGTAACACAGTACATCCTCTTGTTAGACAATGATGCTGCCCTAAATTCAAGACACTTAAGGTGACTTGTATATGTGTGTGTGTGTGTGTGTGTGTTTTCTTCTTTTACTTTTATCTCTGTGACGACCATTTTGAGTTTCAGACATTGCCAGACATTTTTGGGAAACTGAGGATAGTTTGCCCTCACAAACAGCTATTTACTTAAAACTTTATTGTCCACAATATGAAAAATTGTCTCTGGCTTTACCGCTTTACCTATTGAAACTATACACGCTGCTATAACAAAATAAATACTATACACTTACACTTGATTGCATATAATTGAACCCCAAGCTCTCCCAATAAGTTTATGATTTCATACTATTGTAATTCATGTTGTCATGGAGAACACATTGTGTCATCGAGTCTCAAACCTCCCTTTTTAAGAAACAACATTCATCTGAAATACCAGTACAAGGTCTTCCCCAACAGACTATTTGAGAGTTAATTCTTGTTAGTTTGTTTGTCAGAATCTCAAAGCACGTTTAGAAGAAAAGATGTACCCTTGTACAAGTGGTCTGATTAAAACCTCCAAACACTGGCATAAAGGTGATTTGTGATACTTAGATTTTAATTTGAGCCACTTCCTGTCGCCAGTGTGTCAAACTCAGGAACAGGCAGGCCGACATGTGCAATTTGAGGGAATGAAGGGTGAAGTGTCTTCTTTTGTTCAAAGCAGCTGACAGAGAACATGGAGGCGGTGTGTCCTTAACTCAGGAGGACAAGTTTCAGCTGTGAGATGATTTTATCTGGATAAAGTTCAACAGCAGTCATTCTACACTAACAATCACCTGGGAATAAAGTGTTAATGTTGTCTGAATCAGACAGTACAATATCTGATCATCTGTTGGAGGTCATTTCTGCTTGAGATGTTTGGATATGATGAGGGTCTTCTTTATCGCTCAGTTGTCTGGGGGTCACAGTGATCGCTGAGATGTTCTCAATCTGCAGAAAGATCTCAAAGACCTTTGATTTGTGGCTGCTGTCTCTGAGGTGTTTATTTACATGTCAGAGGGTGTGGAAATGATTGGAGAATCATTGTGGTATCATCTGTTCGTTGGTTTGCTTCATTCCTGACTCTAACATCCAAAAAAGATAAAGAGAAACCAATGAGATAAAGTTTCAAAAACAGCTTTTATTTTTACGTCAAAACAACTTTCTTGGTGAGATTATTACCCCAACAAATAAAAACATATAGTTCTTCAATGGATGGTTCAAACATATGACAATGAGGATTGTTATGATGCCATATGAAGTTAAACAAATAGACACCTTATCTGAGATTATTCAATTCGTCATCCATGTTTACTTAAGACTAAATATGATCCCTGAGACTCTATAGAGGTTGGAACATGATCAATCTTAAACCAGATAAATCCTAAACCAGTGACTCCCACACAGGCTGGCTGTCTGAGTCCTGACTGTGCAGAGAACTTAAACCTGTGTCTGAGTCGTCGTCGTTCACACTGTGAGCTTTGGACAGACCCCTGGCCTGCTCCACCCACTCGTCTTTCCTCTCCAAAGTGCTCGTCATCCCCATCGTATCCTCTGTCCCGTGGCCACATCTCTCATCGCTGACAGTCCCTTCCTCTTCATCCAAAGTGTTTATTTTCTCCAGCAAATCCCTCATCTCCTTCTCCCTCGCTCCGCAAAGCTCCTGGGTCAACTCTAAATCGCTTCTAAAAGCTTCTAAATCCGCGTTGAGGCGCAGACCGACGTATGAACTCGCCTCTAGTTGTGTCCTGATCCTCTCTTCTTCCCAAAACAGCTCCTTTTCTGACGAGGTGTCTGTCTCGGTGCTGGCCGGGGATAGTGCGCCCTCGCCGGGCTCTGCGTCTTCGCTCTGCAGCGGCTGTTTCCTCCGCTGCATCCAGCGGTGGTTCAGCTCCTCCTGCACCTGCACCGTGAGCATATCTATGAGGGCCTCCTGCTCCCACAGCTCCTCTCGTAGTCGAACCACCTCCTCACACTGCCGGACATACTCTTCAAAGTTGGCGAGAGTTTCAGTCGAACACACGTTGTCTCCATCTCGACCGGAAGCCGCCGCAGCATCCACTGAATACGTGTCCTGTACATAATTAACCCCGTGTCTTTGCATTCGGTCACAGTGCACCTTTGCCTCGCGCGTATCGATGTCCGCGTCCAGCTCGGTAATCCTCTGGATTTGCTGCCGGATTGTATGATCCTGAGAAATCACAAGATGGACCAAAGTTTCCATCTTTTCCGCAGTGGACGCGTTTCTCTTCACCCTCTTTCTTTTGATCTTCTCCAACTTTCGGAACGCTTTCCTGACGACCCGACGTTGTTTCTCGGGTGGGATGCCCCCCGTGGTGGACCGTGCAGTGCCATGTGTAACACAGGGGCTGTGTTTGCTGAGCACCACACGCGCCTCCGCGCTCCGGGCTCCGTGATTCGCCAAAGACGCCTCGCTTTTCACGAACACGAACTTCACGTTCCTCTGCTCCTCTCCCCACGCGAGCCAAAGGCGCAACAGCTTTGTTTTGTTGGGTAACATCCTCTCGAAACCTCTCCATTTCTCCACGATGCAGTAGGACTGTGGGCAGGCAGCTGTGGAGAGGCCGTGCTGTGAGTTATGGTCCTCCAGAAGCACTTTGACCACATCAGCGCAGGTCGTGCGCTTCGACAAGCCGAAGACAAGTTTCTCCTCTCGGCAGATCCACAACGAGATCCTACTGTCCTCCGCCTCCATCAATAACGTCTGCTAACCTGTGTTTCTTCTTAATAGAAATATTTTTTTAAGCCAGTCTATACAACTTAAATCCGCATGTCAGGAGCAAAGCGCAGTCGAGTCATCTCTGTGCGCGCGCGCTGCGTCCCGGATGCGAGATGTTGCTGATGGAGCTGAAGGTGTGAGGGTCCCATGTGTCCTTCTGTGCACTGCCCTGAGGCCAAATGAAGGACTGCCCTCACGAGGTCTGCTGTGATCACATGACTACCACCAGCAAGCGTCAGCAGTTGTTATTTTCTGTGACATGTTGGAGGTTTATGATGGTTATTGTGTAGCTCAGTGGGGTAAGGGGGTCGTCCTGCAACCCCAAGGTTGTCAGTTCGATCCCGGCTCTCCCCATTAGTTGTTGCAAGTCGAAGTGTCCTTGAGCAAGGCACTGAATCCCCAGTTGCTTCCCGGGCGCATCACTGCAGCCCACTGCTCCTTAATAACTAAGGATGGGTTAAATGCAGAGAACTAATTTCCCCTTGGGGATTAATAAAGTATATATCTTTCCAATGCTCTTTATGAAATGTCAAAAAGGATCCTCACACCGTTTACACTTCGTGAACATGTGTCATAAAAGATGCTCAATTTGGATTCAAATGTAACTGAGTGGACAACACAATATATAATTATACATTCATCAATTAAAATACATCATGATTTAAGAACATAGAACAAGTAGGCTAAAGTAAAATTAATCGGCACCAGAGTTAGGCCAGCAAATGAGTGAAGGGGAGAGAATGAATGAAAAAAGACCAATTAACCAAATGTAACACACAAAACTCAGTGGAAACGGAAAAATAAGAAATGCATTAATAAAAGGATTTAAATAATAATGTTAACACACTGAGAACGTGAGCTGTGTTTGTGTGACAGACTGATTCACCTGTAACTCCAGGTCTCTCTCATTGTCCTTACTGAGTTCACATTGACCTTATAAACTGATACCTTCAGAGGACACTCCTTCTAAAAATACGAAATGTGATGGTGTTAACATAACAACTAGTGTTGAATAGGCCTCTAAGATTTAAGTTTGTTTGTATTTGACCATTGAATTCGTATCATAAATGCAGCCGCAGGTTCTGATTGTGTACATTGTAAACTGTCAACGGTGACATACTTTTAATTAATTCACAATTATTATATGATACAGAACGAAGGAAAAAAACAGTTTATTGTCGAGCAGCCACCAAGGCTGGCAGACGCACAAAGAGGCTTTCTGTATAACATGCTGGATTACACTTTTGTGCTCCATGATCTGAATATTCAGGGTCAGTTTGCTTCGGTTCAGTTAAGTGAGAGGAGACAGATATTTGATTGTGTATATGACACTTTCAGATTGTAGAGAGGATAGCGGAGTGTTAAAACAGCCAAAGAAAAACTGGGAAAAAAAGAGTATTAAGTGATTGTTGGATAAGTGCGACTGTGCTGCTTTGCTTGATCTGTCCTTGATACTCTTTGATAATGTACAAAGGAAAGGGATGTCTTTTAAAAATGCTGGAATTCATAATTTTGAGCCTGGTAGCCTTTAGTTCATTCATCTTATTACGTCTCATTGACAGTTTCATATTTCAGCTTTAGTGGTTTCTGGATTTTGAGATTTCAAAGCCCACTGCTGCTCATCTTTGTCCGCAGAAAGGCCCGATGTCCGGACTTATTTGGGGTTGTCAAGGCTGCTGCTTGTTTGAGACCTATCGTGGCCATGCACTGTGCACTCTGCTTGTGTGAGAAGTGTGTCAGTATCTGCTCAGGCATCTTGTGGTGTTACAATCTATACGATTGGTTTTATTCTTACGGCTTTAGAGGACTACTTTGTGTGTGAGAGAGAGTCAGTAATGGTTGGTGGAGTCTGCAGAGTCTCGTCAGACCACAGCCAAAGAAACTCATTTGAAACCTGGAAGCACTCAATCCTCTAAATATGTCATAATCAAAATAAAGTGTTGTCAATCTTTACCTCTATTTGCACTGTTGATAATCTTCAGCAACTAACAAGAGTGAAATAGATTGGAAAATTGGTCCAACCAAAAAAAAACACCCCGTATTGCTCAGTCTTTTCCAATGAAATTAGCTTTCCTAACCCGCCAGATGGTTTTCTACAGTGACATTAGCGTGTTATCTAAATGACATCTTGAGAACAAAGCTGCAGTGCAACGTAGCCAAACTGACAGCTCGTCCCTTTAAAGAGATTCATCTGAATTATCACAATGAACGTAAACAACAAACCCGGGTATTCGTTCTTACAAGCTGGACGGGCACAAGCAGGTGTCTGTCCAATCAGTTCAGGATAAGAAAAAGGTCACAGATAACAACGTGTCTTCTTTTCTATTTCATTAATTGGTTTCTGTCGGGATGTATACACAATTTCAACAAATATACAAAAATGCTTTTTGAATGTTATCAACTGAATCATTAAAAGGCATGATTTTACCCTAAAGTAAATGACTCAGGGTCACTCAGAGTACACACGTGAACATGTAAAACGGCCTTGAACTACATAATACAGAATACATTATTTTGCTGGTACTCCCTGCAATTCAAGAGTTATTAACCTAAGTGTAAAGTGATTTATAAATGACCACTTAGTGGTGCTATATTCTTAAAAAATATTCAGATTTCTCCTGGCCTATGGGCACCACTTTCTATCAAAAGTAATTGATCAGATTTTCTGCAGACCAAATATTCGGTTTGGAGTCCTTCCACATGCCTTTAGAAGTGAACTCACATTTGGCAAGAATCCTTATTGCCTCTTAAGGTTGATTACAAACCCCAGGGAACACACTGATATAGTTAAAATAGTATCTGACAGTTTGATTTTATCAATGATGTTTGTAATCAAAGCAGGAAAACAGGGAAACATTTTACATTTTAGTTGACAAGCTGATATCTGAATAATTATTGGTTGAGCTTTTTAGTATTTGGTCTATTTTTGCGTTCAGTATATTTAGATGACAGCAGCAAAGATTTTCTTTCAAATGTTTTATCTGACTGAATTTGAATTACACATTAGATACTATTTACTGGTGCCTCAACTTATGGGTTAAACTCAAAATTAAACTGTCTCCCTCTGGTGATGGTTTCTGTTACGACAGCTGGATACATACAACGATGATATTTGTTTAACATGTGAAACAGGGACACAGATGGTTAAACATAAAGCAAGTGACCGGCTCCATCTCCGGTGGAGCGGAGGTGTCTGTACCTAAAGAGTTAAATCAGGCCTCAGTTCCACAGAATCCTGTAACACTGCATCCTCAGTAAATACTCAAAGCGTGCGGATTGCTTCAGAACCATGAGTGTTGAAGTGACAACAAAAGCAAGCAATCTATTTTCAGATTTATTTAACTTCAATATTGTATACATACAAAGTATCTAGAAAGCTAAAAAGAAAAACTACTATTATCAAGAAGGCATCATAATGTTACGGAGCAAAGACAAGACCCGATGCAGAACACAGAAACATAGCAGAGCTCCTTTTCTCTCCTTTGTCCAACACTTTACTGTCATGGATACGAAAAGATATCACACATCTGTACCGAGAAAAGCTAAGATATATCATTTTGTACAAAGCACCTTTTTACAACAACAACAAAAAACCGAGTCTGCACACAAAACCCAAATGTGTGTATGACAACTATATGTGAGCCGTGTGATAAATCACTTTAAAGCCACCATCTGAAAATGGTCATTAAACAAAAAGGTACCAGTACCTACTCTTTCGACAAAATTACAAATAACAAGAGCTAAACTGCTGATATGTTTATATCATGATTCATCTACGTGGCTGATTTTTTTTATTTTATGTGTCCATTTTCTCCTCAAATGGTCCACCAGACATTCGTGCCGTCGAAGGCATCAGTCCTGCTGTTTTCGTGTTGAACCAGCAGTGCAGCAGCAACATCACCATACCATCTTATTGGGCTTGCAATATACAGACAATGTCATCACAAAACCAAGTACAACTGGATACGAGTACATTAAGAAAACATCTCACTAAGTAATCAATAAAAGTGAACAGATACACAGGGTAACGTAAAGAAAAGAAAGCCTATTAAAATTCCACAGTGTCCACAGGACCGTGGCAAAATACTGAATGATTGACTGAACTTGATCTGCATCCACCAGAGACATTGTCTGCAATTATATAGAGCTTCTTTCTTTAAAATACTTTATAATTGTATGAGTAGCTCTAGTCCTTATGGTGAAAAGCATTAACCTTGACGGCCTCGTCCACACTAGCACCTGTGAAAAAATTTGTTTTTAAAACAGCATCTCAAACAGGTTTTGGATACAATTTCAACCACATTAAAAGTTATACAATTTGTCGTGTATAATCATTAAATAAAGTTCCCTTTTCGTTCTGAAAGATAAATTATAGAAGCTAGCGCATGTCCCTCGAGGACATCACAGCTGTGTCGCTGCATCATCAAAGGTAACATTGTGGTATTTTGTACATGGTGCGAGCGCGCGGATTCAGGAGAGAGGAAACAATGTTTCCCGAAAACCTTTTTAAAAACACACTTGAACCTGCAAGTGTGCGCGGAGCAAACAGCTGAGGTGTCCGTACGAGTTGGCGTCCTGCGAGTCAGCGGCTGGACATCATCAGCAGGTCTTTCAGTCGTTGACCTCAAGCAAAGAAATAGCTTTTCTTCAAATACATCATTTGTGAATCAATGAAAATGAATATATCATTTATCTTTTTTTTTACCAGTAACCAACTTTCCTCCAGCTGTCATAATAATCCTTTAAAAAAGGCAATGTGGTGATTGGTTTAACTTATGTCTCGTTTTTGGTCTATTGAAATTTCTGTTTGAGCTTTTTGAAGCTGGACATTGTATACCGAAGGCACTTCCTTGCTACCATGCAGGACAGGACAAAAGATTAACTGTATCTCTGTATTTTTGGTCTTTTACAACAAGAAAGGCAATCAGTTTGTGTTTATAGTTCACCCTTAGAAAAAAAGGATGATATTGGAGGAACATTTACAGCGTTAGAGGAGAATATAACCTGTGGTATAACTTCAACATAGGAGAGCTGCATTTGACGTCAACACAAACTGTATTTCTAGGAGCGTACCAAATGGAGGAAACACAATGTCGCAGATGTAAAGATGTACCAAGTCACATAGTAGTGAGTTCTTTTTGTTTGATCCGCACAACTGATTTTAGACTGAAAACAAAGCACAGGGTAATGTTGGTGTATTCTAAGGCACTGTACATCTACACTTTGGCAGATGAGATTGTGACTTTCGTACACAACGCAAACATAAAAGAGTTTTCCTGCGTGGAGATCACAGTTTACGGGGCATCTTTTGGAGTTCTCACAGCTATACCATGTTTAAGGCTCGGGATCGGCGTAGGCCACAGAAACATGTGAACATAGTGTGAACCTGAAGGCAGCGCCACTCTGGTTTGGAGCTCTTACACCAGCAGCCCAGAGGAGAGCGATGTTCTGAGCCTCTACGAGGGCAAAGCCACGGTGCACGAAACAAAGGCCTTCTGTCTAGACGTGATTTATAATGTGCTGATTATTGAAAATGTTGTTCTAAAATCACAGCTTGAACAAAAAAAAAGTTAGCATCGCTAAGGCAAGTCCAGGCGGGGGAACAAAGTGCTTTTGGACAAGAGGAGAGTCTGTTTGGGAGTAATCTTCGCAGTACTTACACCTGTCTAAAATCTCAAATCCTCCTATCAGTTGTCAGAGAAAAGACTTGTTTGCGGCACAGAAACGCTGAGCAGTCGGTAAGACTTTCTACATTTAGGGAGAAGATGCAGGCAAAATGTTTTTTTGTATTTTCACAGTGCAATAATTCTGTTGTTAGTTTCTAAGACTTGGTGTGCTTCAACAGGGATAAACATACCACTGAGAGCAGAGTTTTCGTGAAAAAATAGCAGTAATTCAGCAATATTCAAAACCACGAGCTTCCAACTGTTCACGTTGTGTTTTGTTAGTGAAGGTTCTTTGGAAAATCTATTGGCTGTGGGTGCATGACTGTATCTCTACAGTATGTACACTCACAAATTATCAACTACGGACGCACGAGAAACACTCAAACATATTACACAGACCACACCAGGCTGCTGAAAGAAAAGGCCAGCATCCTTTTTTCCTTCTGAATCTACATAACAAAGCAGAAGAAGACAACACACATAGTTCCATTTACTAAATTAATCTAGTAAATTATCTTGAAACGGCCACATTTATATCCGACAGCGACCAACTCAACATCTTTTAAACGAGAATCCTCGTATTTAAACATAAAACAACTGTACCGCAATTCACAGCTGCAGACAAATAACAAACACTTTATATTAAAACAAATGTAGAACGACTGACTTCACACAATACCATGACCAAAAAGCATTGTAGGTGTGACTTTCAGGTAGAGGCACTGCCACTTGTCTTGAGGTTGGTAAGTCCATGAAAAGAGTATGTGTGTGTGTGTGTGTGTGTGTGTGTGGGGGGGGGGGGCTGGGGGAGGGGAAGCTCGGAGCCCCTCAATCCTTTACCAGTCTGTAGATATGATGCTGGGCGCCGTGCTCACTGTTTGAAACCTCGAACACACACGCCATGCACAGCAGCGTCTCCTGGGTGTCCCTGTTCGTCACCACCTGCGAGAGAACAGACCAGTATTCAAGGAGTTGCCATCTTTTTTTAAACCATAAACACAGGGATAGAATCAAAGGGCCAAGGGTCTCGTCTCCGGATAACAATCACAAACGCTGTTCAAATGCTGTAAACTTCTAACCTTACATTTGTACATGTTTCCTAAAACCCTGCGAGTTTCTAAATGCAAACTCTCTGGACTGGATACACTTTGGAGACGGTGACATAGTTACATTTTTTTACTTGCATTCTGTATATTGACAAAATACATAGATCTTAAAGAATACATGTGGTAAATGACAATAGAAACATCCACAGTCTACAGCTTTCAGTTACTGGGTTGAAGTTAAAGGGTTAAACCAGGTTCATACTTATATTTGGGGTTTCTCCAACAATATTTTAATACTCTTTAATGTTTAAAAACACCTAATTGTTCTCACACTATCTGTATGATTTACCGTTATTCACCCGCTGTCTGAAACCCTATGTTCAGCACCTGTCGCCTCAGCCCCTCCCCCCCCCCCCCCCAGAGTTAGAAACACTGTTACTTCACTGATATGCGTCGGTTTTAGTTCCTCCTGAATATTTCAGAGCTTTTGAAGATGCTTTAGAAACAGATATGAGGTGCTCATTAATCTATTGTGATAGTTTCCAACATGATGCCTTAGGAAACGCCTCTTAAGGCTAGAATGAATATCAATCTTCAGCTTGAGATGCGTGTGGGCCCTGGTGGCCCCCCATGTAAAGATCTATGCCTATCTTTTTATTTGTTTTTTGCTCTCTCTGGAGTGCTGAATGATACTTTAGGACCACATGTGATGGATAATAACAGGTGTTTCTCTCCCACTCTTATCCTCCCTTTCCCCCTGCAGATAATGAGGCTCCTCACACTGCGTTTCCTCCCCTGTGGAATGAGAGCAATGCAAGAACAAGAGGAACTCATCTCAAGGCTCTGTCAACCCCCCAGCCCACCAACACACCCTGACAGCGAGAAAAGAAGAATAATGAGAGTCCTGGAGTGGCCTCTCGCCCACTCAGGTCAGGGTCGTGATTACCAATAAGATAGTGAAGTTCTCCAGCACGCTGTTCATCATATATTTCTCTGGCAGATGTTTTAGTTTATGGATGAAGTTGATCATGTATTCACACATGGGAGACCGGCTTATCCGGTAGACAAAGCGTCCATTCTCAAACCTCGCATATTCTGTCTGAGGAAAAAGAGAACAAAATGTATTCAGTAAAATAGTATGTGACCTAAAGATATATTGGTGTTGTGTGGATACGTGTTGTTATTCACATCCTTTAGTCATTGTTCTGATTCACAGAAAGAAAAGACTCGAGCGCATACCTCGACTTTCTCAACCACCTGCTTGCCGAAGGAGCAGACCTTGGTTGAGCACGTGATGGTCATGTTCTCCGAGCTCTCGTACTGACTCGTGACTCCGTAGAAAGATCCACTATCGTCTTGAATGTTGCAGTTCAAGTCCGCCTGGGCGAAAGAGGAACATAAAAATGAGCAGTCAGTGGCAATTAATATATGTATTGTATTACAGGTATTGTGTTGAATTTACAGGAATAAACAATGCACAAAACCACAGTATAAAGAGGTAAATAGAGTGTATTAAAATGAATAAAATCATAGTAGTGACAATGGTGACGAGGTGTACAGGAGAAAAGTCATGGACCAAATTAATTGAGTAATTACGTCTTTACAAGCCGGTGTGTATATTCATTATTTGAATGGTAACAAACAATTTTAAACATTTAATTATCAAGAATCCCAGTGAATATTTGTAATGCCCATTCATATGGACTATTTGTAACATATCCAATGAAATGTTAAAAAGGATAATATTTCGCACATTTTTAAACATAAATAAACACTCTAGATATGGAAACCCTTGGGCTGATGTTTTTAAAGATCTCTGATCAAAATCATTCATCGGGACAATTTACAGTTTAAAAATGCATTCATCGCTCTCTGGTGGACAAACTATGTAATGGAGACTGTTTTTAAATTACCTCAAACATAGTTTGGCATTTTTGTTCTGCAACTTCTTATTTAAGCTGTCATACACCAATAACAACATATCTGCAAAAAATACAAATATCGGCTGATACACCAGTCTGGTCGAGTTTTTTTCCTTCATACTAATTGTGAGCAGGTTTTGATCATGTTGTGTATTCACAATATAGAAAAGTGACACAACTAAGTAAGTTAAGAGTCCTCTAAAAAAACCTTTTTAAATGTGCCATTGATGCACACTACTTTCTCACAATGCAAAACACAAAGGAAATGGAGGAGCTGCTCAGGGCTGATGATGGTTAAAAACATATCTTTAGTTTTTGAAGAAGAGAAATGCTCTTTATTGAACCTGCAATATAATATTTCTATATTTTACCACTTGGGAGCAGCAGAAACAAGTTGTGAAAACAAGATCATATACCTCTGAAGTTGATATGGAATATTTACACATTCATTTTTTGGTCTCTACCAACTCTTGGTTTCTTGAATACTACAAAGACAACACACATAAAGACGAGCATACAGTTCATGTATACTGTATCCAGGATGAAATTGGAAGAGGAAGTCAGAATTTGGTTTAAATTTGGTGGAATCTAAAAAAATTAATTTTCTTTGTCATTGTCTAATCAAGAGCTGTCAAAATTAAACATGTACATCGCATATAACATTTCAACATCTCAGCCACATCTGAAGAAACCTCTAATGTGTACATATTGGAAACACGATTGTAAAGAGAACTAAATTAATGTAAAAAGACGGATAAACAAGGTGGAACCGGTCTACTCTGGGCGTGCAGCCTTTCTATGGCCCTGAACATCCTGTTCATTATGGATTCAAAAAGAGGAGACATCCCCCTGCAACATTCTGCTCCTTCATTAAGCAAAGCAGTTATACATTCATTATTGTGCAGATTCTGTCTTTCATTTGAAATGTAGATTGGTCGGTCACTTCAAAAGGAATTTGAGGGGACTTGGTCCAAGTGCATACAGGCCTACTTTGTTGGCGGCCGCTAGTTAGCATTTTGCATCAGGGAGGAAATACATGCAATGTTTAAACAGCCATTTGGAGTGCAACCAGGTCACTCCATTGTTTGGAGATATTACATTGAATTAGTGACTGCTTTGATCAAAAGCTCTCCTGCTATGCAAGTCCAAATATAGCCGAGTGCATTCTGCAAACATTAAGAGAGCAATCTCCTCTGTGTAGACTGATTACGCCCAATCAATGAAGACGAACCTGAGCAGAATGTTCCTGATTCTGCCATTAAACATTTCACAATGATATTCATACTGACGTGCATAGAAATACAATCCAGTTTGAACACTGCCGTTTTATACGATACTTCTCAATCCTGTGGATGTAACACTCACCCAGAATTTTATAAGGAAGAAGGAATTATTGGGACCTTTTCCATACAGCTCCTTCAGTCCTCCTTTCTTTTCTGGGAATTTGTCATAAATCTGACGAATGTCCACAGACTCCAGCAGGGCGTCACTGTAGGAATGATTTGTCTGTCCGATATGTACAAATAGGTGCTTGTTGTACTGAAAGAATAGATAGATAGTATTAGAAATGTACTGAATGTAATATAGTGTGCTCCGTTTCACATTATATCAAAAATCAATGCATCAATATCAAGAGAGTTATCAAAACACAAAAGTTTACCATACAAAATGAGCCAATTCTGACATATTAACCCCCATAATACACATCTGGAATCAGATTGGGAACAATACAACCTTTTAACTAGGCAACATTGCTTTGTATTTGTCTGTCTGAATGGTTTTATGATGTACAAAACTCAAATTCTTTAAGCTTAGAAATTGAGAATTTTTTCAGTAGCAAGAAAGCCATGAAACCACACATCTCAATACATTTGAAGATAGAAATATCTGTCTTCAATAAAGCAAACCCATACAGTAAAATAATTAATTTACTCAGCATTATTTAGCCTTCACTCACATGAAAAGCAACATTTCTGCATCAAAGGCAAGTACAATCAACCTAAATTGACAAAATGGAGGGAAATGTGAGTGCTTACTGTGTACGTGTTCTCTATTCCATCAATTCTTTAACTAAGAATATTTGGATTTGGTTTAACAAAGTGTGATAAGTGCTGTGATCTGTTTAACCTCAAACTCACGACGCATAGCAAAAAGCAAAAAGCAAAAAGAGAAGCACATCAGAGAATAACATTTGATCTTCAGAGGTTCGTCGGCCTCGTCGCGACCGCATGAAACCCGGTGGTATTGCACTTCAGTTTAAAAGCTCACACAGCAGCATATCCAGCAAAGAGCCTTTAGGGCAAATGCAACAAATTCAAGTATCAAGCTGAATGGAAAATTAATGGCTGTTGTCATGCCGTAGTGACACCAGAAGAAAGCGCTGAGGAAAATGTGGACACACATTTAAAAATTGCTAAAGCAAACAAAAAATGTGAGACTTGAATTTGTCAACTCACACTCTTATTCTGTGAATCGTCCGGCATGCATACAGTTTGGGCATTTCTTTTAAAAGGTACTGATTAATATACAGTCCTTTATTATGTCTGCAGGTTTTCATGCTGTGTGTCCCTACAGGCCGGGCTTCTCCCCTCTCAGCTTGCTTTGGCCTCCTCTCTGCTGACTCCCAGTGTGTTCACGGAGGAAAGGACTGGATGATAAGAGGTGGGAATGAACGCCAAGAGATAGTGATGTGTCATGCTTTACTTTAAGGCTCCACTCACTGTCTCTGGGTCTCTCTGTTGCTCGAGGAAGGCGGAGAACTCCACCTGTCGGAGTTTAGACGTACCGACGGAACGGCCCTGCCACGCCGGTGCTGTCGGAGGTGGAGCTGCTGTGGTCTCGTAACCTACGGCAACGTCACAATAACACAACATTTTGTCTCGTCTGTGGGTTGTTTTACAACACGGATAGATTAGGTTGATATTAAGACATGATTACAAAAAAATATATATCAGATACTGTTTGATGTCAGTGACATCGGTCAGGTTTGTCTTGGTGTGGTTATTAGCTACTGTCCTCTTTATTATATAATAAATGCTCAGCAAGTCACAAACTGTACAAATAAAAAGGAAATACATATTTATGTATACATTAAGGATGTACATGCCCTTGAAACCAGGTTTACGGTCACAGCAGTGCAACGCTTGTGGGCATAATATTCAAATAAATCTCCAATGTGAATGCTTTATTTTCAACTTTTACACAAGATTAATAAATGAAAACCAATCCTAAATCACAAAAAACACGTAATAATAATAAATATGTGGTTTGTGCTTATCTTGTGAATTGGAAGTTGAGTTTTAAAAGAAGAAACAAAACTTCCTGAATGAGGTTGAATATGTTGAATGTAAGGATTAAAAGAATTTATAACAAAAGTAAATGTTATTACAATTACAATGAAACCTTAGGTGCTATCAGAACTTAATGGCAAAACAAAATATGAATTTTAAGAATGAGAATAAGAATGAGGGCAATTTTCATAAAAAACTATGAACTAGAACTCATAATCACTTCATCTAATCGAGGTGTGTGGCAGTCCCCTGCCTGTATTATCTTATTTTGCTGTGTTCGGGACATTTCTGGGCATCAACCTCTATAGAAACGGTGCCACGTCGTAAGCACGCATCCAAGAGAAAGCTACGAAAATGGCCAAAAACCCATATATAGTGAGATGAACACCATGCGGAAAAAGCTCGTTATGAACCGAGCGTGAATCTGGGGTTGGCTTTCACCTGCTGGCGACCACCCCAGCTATAACTGGGGTCCAAAGTACTTTAATCTCTCTCTATCAACATATTCATTTAACAGTGTTAATCTGCCAATGTTCACAGTAAAACTAAAAACAAACAGATTCAACAGCGACAAATATTTTTGTATTGCTTTTTACCGAGGAGAGGAATGTTCATGGGGAGATGGAGCAAGTTTGAATAGTTAGCGCATTTTACTATGTGGTGCACATTATTGGATCTTTGTCCAATAACCAAAGCGTGAGGTTGCATTTAGAATAGTTCAGTTCCAGCAATTATACAACATGTCTGTTTTGGGTCATCTTTTTCCTTAATAGTTTTCTAATCAGGTAAATTCTTACTTGAAATGGCTGTTGTGACTGGCTGGATGGGATAGGCTTGCTGGGTGAACGGCTTAATACTGGAATAGAGAATGACAGACCCATAATCATACTATATTACCGGTAAATCTTTTGCTTTAAGGTAGTTTTGTGAATTCAAGTTTTCTTAGATGAAGTTTCATACTTACTCTTGTGAGGATCCAGGCTGACCAGCCGATAACATACCCTGCCATAACTGGAGATTTACATAAATTAATAGAAAACAAACAACAGAGAACGTACAACTGTGATCAAAATGGACCATCGCTCTGTGTTCATAGGATGTAGTTATCTTGACTCACACTCCATTTGATATTGTGCTTATCTGATAGTAGCAGTTATGCAAAGCTGTGGTGTGTAATGTGATTTGGCGCGTGTGTCGGTGTGGTTGGCCTCATGGCCGCCCTGGGTGAAGCTGGACAGGATGGATCAATAGTGGGGTGCCGACAAGGCTCTTACCCCTGCTCCCGGGAAGGCTGGGCGCGGGATGCCTGGCAGGCCGAGCTTGTTGTGAATAGCCGTGGCAGAAACAATCTGAGCCGAGGACATGGAGGCCATGCTCTGGAGGGCTTTGTCCTTCACGGCTTGGTCCTTTAACAGCAGTCACAAAAGGCTTAGCACTCGCACAGAAGGGGAAGGTAGGGCATGTGGCAGAGGTAGAAACAAACAGACTCCAAACAACACACTAAAAGCTTCAGCGACCTCTTTCACAACAGTAAACTGCAAGCGGGTTAAAAGAGGATGCATGTACATCACTATTTAAGTGTTTTCCACAGGAATGTGCTGAACAAGGACAATTCAATTCCAATATACAATGTAATATTTGTGGTATGCACTTGCACAATAGTTTACTTGTTGACTACCAATACAATACTTTCAAAATCTAATAAAGCAGCATTTCTATGAAGGCTGTGTTTGTCTGCAAGTCAAAACACATCTAAACAGTGTCAGGAATGTCTCAAGTAAAACTGTTAGACACCGGTCCTACTTGGTTAATACACTTTCCCTTTACTGGTTAGTTCCTTATATCTTTGGACAAGTGGTCTTAAAATGATCAGGACATGTCAAAATGTCAATGGTAAATTGCATGTTGTTTTGGACGTAGTCCTTTGTTTATGAGCATTCACAAAGTCATATTACATATACAGTCATACTGAACCTTCTAAATTCAGGTACTGCATCAGAGTGCACATCTGGAGAACCCATACGCACAACAAACACAAGCAGAATCAATCACTGGTGGCAGAAGCTAAAGGTAAGCATGCTGGTGGAGCAGAGTCAAGCTACAGTATGATGACACGATGAGAAACCACTAAACTGGAAAACACCGGGCAGCAGCTACTGTGTCGCTACGGCAGGAGAACACATGCAGAACTAGCAGTTGAAGGTGAAAGAAGGCCCGAATAAAAGCAAAGACAACATCACAAAAAAGAAATGAATACTTACCATGTTTGTAACCTAAATGTAAAAAAACAAGGTTTTGTTGTATATTAATTTATTGTGAGTAATTCGACATTTATTAATGAAACTGTTAAGTCTGCATGACAAAGTCCATGACCTACAAAACATAAAAAAACAGCTCTTCAATGTGTGTCACAACCCCCCGCACAATGAACACTTCATGAAATGTCTATCTACAAATCATCCTTGTTTTCTGTGGCGAACGTCTTGCTGTCTGTAATTTTCACAATCTGATCAGTAGTCATCACTCAAGACAAAACAACAGAACAATAACATAATGACTGAAATTTCACAAAAATGCCACCGACGAACAGCAGCTTTTCATTGATGCCCCCTGGAATGAAGGGCACACTTGTGTTCTCTGCCCCAACACTCTAATTTGCTTTCAATGAGGAAAAGACTGGGATTCAAACAAAAGCTGTCTGTTTTTCCTCAGACAGCCGCCTGTGCCCTTGAAAGACCAGGCAAAGCTGCCTGTCACACACACACACACACACACACACACACGAGGGGTCATTATTCGTGTTAGAGCAAAGTGTAAAAGTCAACACAACACATGAAGTCGGCTCCCCACGAAAAGAAGAAAAAGGCACATGGGTGAGGTGTCCTTTGGTATACAAGCATTACTTCACGAGAAACATTACATTACAGGTCAATATTATTCAAGATTATTTCACAATGAATTTGTCCCATTTTAATCTGCCATTGGGAAAAGCTTTGTAGAGGGATTTTAACATAATTCATTACTGTGAAACAATCGACGAGAACGCTCTGAAATGACGACATCTGAGTGGGAGAAAGAAAAGCGGCTGACAGCCATGGCACTGGGAGGAGGAAGGAGGAAGGAAGGAGGAGGAAAAAGGAGGGGGAACAAGAAAGCAGAGAGCATCTCAGCAAGAGGCAGCCATCAGACCGATTTCCTTGGACCTTCTGCTCTCGGCCGCTCACCATCAGCCAATCCCAGCATGCTTCCCGACATTTGCACACTTTGATAGTGACTTTACAAAATTATACAAATATGCATAGAGGACAAATTTGAGCCCGACCAGTAAATAAACCAGCCAGATACAAGATATATATATATACATATATATATACATATATATATATATATGTATATATACATTCTTTTTAGGAATTTCTTGGAATTTCAAATGGATTAAAGGGTACCTGTAGTGAAAGCGAATATGTAGCCAGATCAAAAGATAATGTGTTTCTAAAGGTTATTCATGCACTGACGGTCCAGTATTCAATAACAATACGTAGTTTAGGCTGTTCAAAGTCCTCAACTCTGACATGCGACATTGCACTGGAGCTTGAATATGTCGCGGGTGGTGTGACGTCAAATCGTTGAGAGATCGACAGCCAGCCACAGCGGATGTGTTCAGATACCAATATAAACAACGTCGAGCGCTCGCAAACAAATGCTGAGAGATTGATAATATGGACGATGAAAGATTGTCTGATTCAGCAACTGGATACTTGTTTGAACCTTTAAAAGCAGACTATCCCCATTTAGTGAATTGTGACAGCGATGATAGCGATGATTCTGATGAAGTTGATGCCGAAGGACCGCCGGTCCAGATGCTTCACCGTGCGGACCGTGCACGCAAGTCGGCGGACGTTTGGTGCAGTTGTGGGAAATGTGTGCCACAAAAAACAGACAGAGAGTGCATTTGTTGTAAAGAGCACAAACTTATGTCCGATGATATAGTGTCATTAGACCTCATCTGCTTCACACAAAAGCGTGAGCTTGATAGCTACATCGCGCATAAGCCAGCGCTGGAGATGTCTTTCATTGATGCAATGATCGGCCGACATGTTCGGGGGGCTAGTGACTTTTCTTTGCTCCGTCCGTCCCGATGCGCGCAAACCGGTGTCGGAGCTCCGCGCACGAGACGGCGGGCAGAGGACTGTTAACGCAACACGTAGAGACAGAAATGACATGCTGCTGCTGTAAAGTGGCGCTATAGAGAAAGTGACAGGGGGGCGGGCCAATTTTTTTTAATGTCATGCGATCTACCAATACTACGCCGCGATCGACTGGCAGGTCGCCGCGATCGACGTATTGAGCACCCCTGATATAGATTGTGTAATTCTTGAGGCCACCGATCTATCCCAAGAAGCAACGCGTGTAGAAGTGGCTCCGGATTGCCTGAATTCCTTTCAACGACTCTACGTCATAGTTAGCTTTGACATGAGTAAATAACTAGCAAAATTGACAAAGAAATGTAAATCCTCGGGCTATGCGTGACTTGTTGACAATAGCGGCGGGGTAAATATGATTTATTTGATGCGCCGAATGGATGTAGCACGTTGTTGTTTTGCACTACAGGTACCCTTTAACAGGAAATGTGGTACAAATGAGACTTTTCTTAGAGTGCCCCCATGAGGTTGACATCTATGGTTGTGAGGAACACGTCTCAACAACTGTTGGAGGGATTGTCATGAAATTTGGTTCAAACATTCATGTCTCCTTGAGGATGAATTGATATTACTTTTGAGGATCCTCTGACTTTTCATGCAGTAGCCCATCAGATAAATAATTAAATAGTGAACAGTATACCTGGCACCATCAGCATGTAAGCTGTTTGTTGTTGTTATTGTTTTTGGGAGCATGATGATGTTAGCATTTAGCTTAAATACCACCAAGAGTGATTGATAATAATCAATTGTATTATTAATTTACGTAAACAAAATGTCTTTTCTCTTCTCCTTTAGGCCCGTAAAGAAAAGTGAATCAATGTAGATGAAAACAAGCAGAAAGGACCGTGACAGCACGTCATAGCGAGGGTAAGAAAACTGCTCTGAGAAGTTGGAGGGGGTTAGAAAATGTGGACAGAGTCAGCAGAACATGTGGGTGAGCAGGAATCAGAGCACCAGGCATTCACTGTGTCACCACGGGAAACAGGAAGTTAAGTCTCACCGCCACCAACAAGCCCAAAAGCAGAAAAGCGCATACCTTAAGCTTGGAATGAAACTCACGAGATTTCCTTCGGGCAAGAACCTGAATGTGACTAGACACCTGCGGGGTAGGGGAGGGGAGGAAAACAAAGGAAGAGCCTGTAACCATGGCAATGAAAAGCCCCCTGCAACTGGGCAAAGCCAGACGTACCTTAATGGCTGCTTGGATTTCTCGAACTTTCTTTCTTGCTAAGACCTGTATGTGACTAGACACCTCCATTAAAAAAAAGAGAAAACGTAAAATAAAAAAACAAGAAAAAACAAAAAAAGTACAAAGTGGATTATACATTTCTTTGTTTAACAGACACTTGAGGGAGAAATGGTGCATAACAGAAGCATCTCCAAACCTTACACTAAGCTAACAGCCAATAAAGCGTTATGCTGTGTGTTGTCGTCACTTAAGTGAACTGATTAAGGAGGATGCAGGCCCCTCTGGCACACATTAAGAGCACACAGATGCGATCTGCTGTGTGTTGAATGAGAATTGGCTAGTCTAGTATTCTTACGGGAGCTTGGCGTGGCATTTCACAGGCCAAGTTTACACTCCAACATTCACAGTGCTAAATTATTTAATATTCTCACATGAAACATTCAGGAGTGCAACAGTTAGAATTGGGAGAAATGTGTGTTGACAGGTTTGAGGGGCGTTTCCACTGACACTATCCATGCAAATCACACCCAAGGTGAATTTCCTAGTGGGTGCTAAGTGATTTAAAAAGTGCTTCCTCTGCAGGTAAAGATGTACTGAATGTTATTCAAAATCTAAAATGTTCTTGCTCTTAAGGCTGATACATACACTATTGAAAGTATTACCCAATTGAAAATAAATCAACAACTATTTAAATAATTTTATATTTCTCAAGCAAAAATGTGAAGCATTCTCTGGCTCTATCTTTTCCCGTGCAAGGATTTGTGTGTTTCATATCTAATTATAAAACAAGGAATATGTTTGTCTTTTTCTTCTGTCCGTCTCTCTGTGTTCTTTGCATACAGTATCTCGAGAATCGCTCATCTTATCTACTTCACACTTGGCAGGTGTATTGCTGGAGGATCCAAGGGAGTGCTTTGTCGAATATGGTGCAATTTGGACACTTTACACGCTCAAATTTATTAAACTTAATAAAGAAGCAAACATCGCTCTGTGTAGCTGCAAGGGTCGGAGCTTGAGGGCTACAAGCACGTTGTCCAACGCTACAAGGATGCTGGATAACGTTATAAGCCAACTTTCCTGGAGTCAACGAGCATGCGCGGCTAGCCGACACTCGAACAGCGCAGCTCTGGCATTTCAACTCAAATTGTGTACATTTTTGATATTTTTACTTATAACACAAACAATGTTGCAACTGGCAAAATAACTCCACTAAGCCGGGGCAGGCGGCCAGCGCTTACTGCCTTTAAAATAACGGATTATGTATAATTTTAACAGCAGACTGTTCACATCATGGGTGCAGTGAAGAATGTGAAGCAATGGCCACGCTGGTTTCAAGGAGCCACACATCTTCGAAAAATTATCGCAGCAAATTTCCAAATAGGAGTTTTTTTAGTAAACTGACCACATATTGGTAATCGAAATGGTTAGTTTCCCACATGAAAACATATTAAAACTTAATAAAGTGGCATATTTTCAGCATTTATTAACATCACTCAAAACATTCTTTCTGAAGTAAAACTATTAGGTAGAAGTAGATCTGCTAATACTGCACAGTAAAAGTCCTGCTTTTTAAATGTGTACTGTGAAGAGGCATTATCAGCACAATTTACTTACAATTACTAAATGTCTGTTTAAGGTGGAGCTTTTAATTCTATGATGCAGGATAGTTTGATGAATAATAATGCAACATTAATTGTTGTATTTATTTGGTCAAATCTGACTCAGCGTAACCAGTATCTCCGTTAGCTAAATGTATTAGTACACTGTTCCCTCTGTAGTGGAAGTATACAGTAAGTAGTGTACAGCGTTGCATATATTTTAAGTTTGGGGCCTTTTCTAAGTTATTTTGAGGAACAATAGTAACATGATCCAATAGTTCTCATATATATAATACACCTTTAGTTGTTTGGGGTCCTTTCAGTTTGCCCCTGGTGTTTCTTCCTGAACCCGAGCCTGTTTCACTGGTGTTTCTCACCGTGAGTATCTGTGGCCTGTGTGTATATGTGACATAACTATGTCCCGGCAGGTGTACTGCTGAGGACTCAAGAGACTACAGTATCGAGTGTGAAGTTGTTTGATTGAGCAGTTCTCGAGAACGCTGCGAGCAGCACCACCACAGGACAAGAATTCAGCCCGCTTCGAACAGGTTTGTACGTGTTTTGAACCAGCGCTGCACTAGTTATTATAAATTCAACATCTTGGGTTTGGGACATTTGGTTGGACGGAACAAAACATTTAAAGACGTCATGTTGGTCTCTGGGAAAAAACTATTTTCTGGCATTTCATTGATAAAACAATCAAGAAAATAATCAGCCGATTAGCTGTTAAAGAATATTTGGAGTGTCGGTAACAATTCTTTTCATATTTAATTAAACAGCCGATCATGTTTTCAATATATTTTTAGGGCTTTGAAATAACAAAAAATATCAAAAAAGTGCTTCCTATATCTCAATTGGACATATTCACACAGCTTGTTTTGTCCGACCTTCAGCCCAAAATCTAAAGATTTTGAATTGACTATCATAGTAGATTTACAAAACCAGTTTATGGTTCATCTTTGACAAATTAGCTTAAAGAAAAAGACAAACAATGATTCAATATCACATCTTTTGCTGATACATTTTATCTCGATTGACTTGCCATTTCATCTCTAATAAAAATCGTTGTTAATTGCAGCTTAACATAACAACATAGCAATTACACACAAATACAACATGCAATCAAACCAACAGTGGTTCTGGGAGTAGATGTAAACATCTCTCTCTCTCTTTCCCGAGGAGTCACGGAGGAACCACACAGCCTTTCTGCTCCAGACTGATCAATTCACACAGTGATTGAATGTCACTGCAGTCACTGGCTTGTTTATCATTGCCATTCAACGCAGTGGTCATACAGGGGATTTCCTGTTTAGGGGGACGATCAATAAGTTGGTTTCATACTGTTACAAAGCGGCTCATTATTAACAAATACATTGTGTACTTATTTGTTTTAGTACTATTATTCCCATGACAAATACATACATGGGAAAGATTAAGAGCCATGAATTCTGTATAGTTTGCATTATATTTACATGACATATTACAGCACAGACTAATAAATTAATCGAAACTTGATTCAGAAATCTGAGCTGAACGCTGGGGTAAGAGTCGTGAGTCTGCAATGCACACAGTGTGTTGCAGAGGACAGGATGCACTCAGCGAATACTCTTTGATCAGAGATTGTACCGATCTATTAGCCTTCCACCTTCCTATTAATACAGGCTTCTACTGCGACCAAGTGCACGACCTCGACACTTTAGCCATGAAGCAGAATACTTGCACTGTTAACCCAATGTGGCTCTTTTTTGATGCTGTTATGTTTATGTTTTGCAGCTGCTATGCTATAGAAAATGAAAAGCTGCACTTTATATGCTTTTAGAATAACTGCTACGTTAATCTACACGATACATGTACGAATACGTGACAATTTCAGAAAATGTCATGTCATAATCTCGGGGCATCTGTTCATGCAACACAGCTGTGACAAGGGACTTGTCAGCCTCAGAAGTCTACCAAGCAGAGCATTGTGTTATTCTCTGTCAGGAAACAAAGGCAACCGTCGGCCTGCATTCAGATCTGACAGCCGACTGACACTCATGCAAGAGAGGCGTCGCTTCTCTTGTCTTACCTGCTTACGAGTCCTCGTCTTCCCGGTCCGAAGCTTGATGTATCTGGCTATCAGTTCATTTCGACCTGTATGTTGAGAACAATTAAAAATGTAAAAAAGAAAATATTTCAAAAAATACCAAACATCTACAACAACAAAAATTTAAGATTTAGAGATAAATTAAATATAAAATCAAGTGAGCAGGGGAAATACTTAAGCAAGAAAGACAAAAACACAAGACCGCCATGAACAGACTCATGTAGTCTCTTTACATTTACTCAGTGTGTCTGTATGGCTCATGGTTTAGTTTCAACACAAGCTGTGTGTTAGAACATCTCCAAACCTCTGAGTTAACATCAGAAACACGTTCAACCAAGTGAATAAACACCGTTGAACCTATTTCGAACATATATATTGTAATTAATGGATATTAAAAGCAGGCTGACAATGAGTGGCTTTAGCCACAATATGAGGTATATATTAATTCATAAAGCTACAACTTTTTAGAAATTCGTCAAAAAAACTAACACAAAGCTATGAAGCAAACTATAACCATAATTGTAGGTGGATGCAAATCAGATGATATGTGTATCTCCTAAACAAACCAGATCCCGTGTCCCAGTGAGAACACAAAGAGCCATAAGCATGAAAAAAAGAAAAGGAACTCGCAGCAGCAGCACAGCCTTTCAAATTAATCTAATTCAGTCTCATTCTCTTCAAAGCCCGGCGCTTTGAAAGGAAACAGACCTAGCGGTTCATACTATTACAGAAAATAATAGCAACTGAATATATTGGGATTAAAACACTGCAGCTCTGACGAAATTATAATTAAAGCATAGCTTTGTCGAGATTTCCAATTAACAACGGCTCCAAACATTCTTCTGCCCTCAGCTCTGCTCTAATTGCTGTAGCAATGCACATGACCCCTGCTTAGCCCTTTCATATGGTAATAACATGCCGCCAACAAAAACTATTACACAAATTATAGGTAAGGAGGAACTCTAATTATGTGTCTAGCTGTAGCCAATCAATGCCATGGATCTGCTCTTCTCTATAAAATGCACCAAACCCTCAATATAATGAAACATTTTTCTACATTCACATCATTATCAATTAACGGCCTTATCCTTGTTATGACACAATGGGACCACAATGTACCGCACATGTGCTAATAAGCCGTGTCTAAGGTAATCAGAAGAAAAGGCATTTTCAATGAATGGCAGCAGATCACGGATCGCAGCGTGACAAATTGCAAGAGTACATCCCCAAAAAAAGGAAAGAGCAGAATATAGGCGACATGTTGCATACTTAGACAAGAATAGACAAGAAGACACTGATATATGCTAATATCTGCATGTTGATTGTATGATGGAAATATAGGGTAGCCAGTGTGATGTTTAGGGCTCTTGTGCGCTGCTCAGGAGCGCTAAATTAAAGACAATTCAATTACAACCACATCTATATTGTAAAGCTGTAAGTAATGATTAATCTACCTACATTGTTTGGTCTATAAAATGTGAGCAAATATTGAAAAATGACAACGTCTCAGAGTCCATGGTGGCATTAAACTCCAAATCACGAAAGAAAACCAGAAAAAAAAAATGTTTTATCCATCAATTGATCAACTAATTGTTCCAAACCTAAAACATTTCCTTCATACTACCTTTTTTAAGATTAAGGCTGATCCTTTTAAAAAAAGGTGCCGATTTTTAAAAAAACTTAAATGTTTTTTAGGCTATTGTAATATTTGATAGACTCTTCCTGTTGCCTTAGGGTCATTTTGACCCGATTAAATATTTAACCCTCCTGTCGCCTTAGGGTCATTTTGACCCGATTCAATGTTTCACCCTCCTGTTACCTTTATATTTACTAACATATTTTACCCTTTGGGTTCAATTTGACGCCAGCAATTAAAACCTCCAGAAAATTATTAGAATTAATATTGTTTTCCAAGTTTAAGTGTGAGGCACTTTATGTTTGTTTGTTGACTACCGAAAGAACACCGACATTAAACATTGAATGGGGTCAAATTAATCCTAAAGCGACACGAGGGTGTAATATTGATTCGGGTCAAATTGACCCTAAGGCAACACAAGGGTTAATGAGTAAAAGGTAAATCTTAACTTTCACCTGAGAATTTAAACAAAACCACAGGGTATAAACTTGTCAACAACATGAGATCTTTGATAGCTGCAGCACCTGGCGGCGTGCCACACCTACAGAATGTACTGTTCCACTGAGCGAAGAGGGGGAGGGGTGGGCGAGAGGAGTGGGTGGGCTTTGACGTCGAGGCGCCGTGTGTAAAAGGTTGACCCCGTAGCGGTTTTCACGCTGAACTGAACCCAGCCATGTGATCTCACAGGACAAATAAATAACATCTGGGGATTTACAATGCCGGCCCGCCCGTCGATAGCACACGCAGTGTAAACTTTACCAGATGACGCGGGGGCTGGCACTATTTTTACTCATTCACACACTATGGAAGCATAAGATGACAATACAGACATTCATGCAAACTCCCGATTCCTAGATCAAAGCACACAAATGGCCAGCTGAAAGCTTGCTTACTGTTGAATAATTCATTCTTTTTACCAGGCTGGAAAATATGCTCAGTGGGTCCTGCTGACCTGCATTTCATTTTTCTTGCCTGCCTTTGCACTGCAAAACAACAATTGCTCAAAAAAAGTGTAACTGTCGTGTTCTCATTTACAACTGAATATGCTTTCGACACAACACTGCTTTTTCCACCCGACATTCATAATGTGTAAAATGTTCCCACAAACTAATAACACAATTGGCCCCCACAAATAACACAAAGCAATTTTTACTAATAAGTAGTAGAAGCAAAATAATAAAAAACATTGGTTTAAAGTTATAGGATGCAAAGATATTTCAGATTTTTGTTAAAGTGTTATCTTATGTTAATTCCAGAACGTTTGTGCACTTGTTATCAAATCCAGTTATGATCGTTCCTCGATTCTGCAGCACCAGTAACACATAGCTGTGAACATCTCTCCATGAAAATGCTGAGTGTCACCAACACTGCAGACGTTTCAGTATGTTTTGGTTGCAGCAGAAGATTTCAGTTTCAACTCATAAATCAAGCTAATTTGCCAAAAGGGGATCCAATCAAGTGAATACTGAGCTTGATAGAGAGCATTGTAATCTGATATCAGATATGTTCTGTAACGTTCCAGAGTACAATGCAGCAGATCGGAACTCAGCCGCATACTTGTTTACACCTGACACCTAAATGTGACGTGGCTGGCTGATCAGACCGTGATCGGATATATTTCATGGTCAGATGAACGCCTGTAAATGTGAGATGAATACATTTCATTCCCTATTAATTCTTTGTTATGTTTGCAGCTTATTATTCTTCCCTGTAGTTGTTTAATTGACGAAACGCCACCCTTAAACTCAATTTAGTGATTCGATATTTCCTATAAATTCTTCACAATAAAAGTCCACTGTTATTTTGTAAAATTTGTATTTAATGGCTTTTATTTTGAAGCAGCCCAATCAGGAAATTTTTGGTTTTCATCAGCAGCAACTTAACAGGAGACGGTGGGCCTCAGCTGTGCTACAGACCCGGTTTGCTTTGCTCTCACTGGGGAGATACTGATTCAAATAGCTGGATTGGGTTACGGTGACAATAGGCCGACCTGGTATCGGATACCATTATCTTGAGAAATTAAAATTCAATACAATTAGATCTATGTTTTTATTTTACATTTTATTTTACAAATGTGTAATGCAGCCTGCAGATGCATCTACTGTGTCCTTTTGGCCTGAGCCCCCTTGTAGACATCTTCAAACAGGGCAGAGTTGATCAAAACTTTGATTTTGAAGAGTTAACCAATGGCCGGTCCTGTCTACTATTTGCCTAGATGGCTTATTCTTGCATTTGTTTTGACTGGAGAGGGCTGGGAAAACTAACTCTTTATGCGGTGTTCCTGTCACTCAGCAGGAAAGGGATTAAATATGTATAGTGTGACCCCTGAGCAGATTTGTGCTGCTGAGCAGCTGAAGGAACCCTCCACTTGGCCAGCCTGGACTCTCCTCTGAATCTCAATAACTCTGGAGGATCTGTGACATATGAAAGGCACTCCAGCTACAGCCCCACAAAGAGACGGTGGCTCAACTTTCTCGAGACCGACCCCAAGTAGCTGATTCCTCATTCAGCCAGAAATCCAATTTGGCCCTCAGCATCCTTCCTCCTTGGAACCTGGGACAGGCTCCCTCTGTTGTGAATAACAATGGAGTGTATTGTCACACTCCACCGAGGACCAACCTCAGAGATACCACACCCAGGAATAACTTCCTACTCTGCCTTAAATCCTGTCTAAATCAACTTTTTATCAACCTAAATCTAGAACCACAACAACACATGTAGCAAGAAGTGTTCTAGTATTCTGCATCCCACAGTCACATCTCATCCATTTTGTTTCCATCTCGGCAAAGAAGTAGTTTGATCACTCTGAGAGGTATCGGACCTCTCTCTATCTGATATTAACTGCACTGCTACATAATCCAATAAACAGGTTGCCTTACATGAACAATATTTACCATCTGTAAATAACATCACTTCATACACAGCAATCCAACTCAGGCCGTCTTTCCTACAAACTGGCTGCATGTTGTTTCCGTTCTCATTGACCAATAACCTGGCAAAATGCAGGTAGTGGTACCATGTTTGGGACATTTATTGAATAGCCATAGCTATTTACAAAATGTGATTATCACCCTGGACTTCTTTCCTTCTTTACTGACAACTCCAGATAGAAAAAGAGTGCAATCACCCACCATACTGATACAGATTTAAGATTCAAGTCATTGAAACCATACAATGAAAAAAGTCTGCATGTAACTTCATGTGAACACAGCAAGAAAACAAGACAATGGATACAACTGGTGAAGATAATAACTACTAAAAAGCTATCGCAGAGAGACTTGTATAACTAAGTGCTGGGGTACATTATGCCCAGTTTGCACATCTGCGTTAGAGCCTTGGGTGTGAACTGTTCACAAACACAATCAGAGAGGCTTACTGGTGCATTGCAGACTCTTTAGATATTTAGCATGCTAAATGTATGGATCTGTCAGGAAGTCTGTCAGGGACCTGCAGACAATTTGAGAGGAAAAACCTCAAATCTACAGCAAGGGTTGAGAGGAAACGTGACGGAGGGTCACGCTGCCGTTAGCATACCTGCGTGTGCTCGGTGATGCATTTGCCATTATTGTTGTTGCACGTTGGTTGTTGGATGTTTGCGTAAATAAGCAACACACATAGCAGAGTGACTGATCAGCGCAGGGTAAATATTAAAGACGTGTGAACATGTAAGCCGACCATAGCATCAGCAAGCATGACTACGCTATGTCCGGGTCACTTCTTGCAGAGGGTCTTGTCGTGTGCGACCCCTTGAAGCCAGTCAGTCATGTAGTGTGAAAACTACTAAGACGGCCCGTTGTGAAGCGTGAACAGTCCAGAGATCTGACGACTTTGAATATCGTGTAGCGTGAACTTGGCTTGTCTTGAGCAGCTGTTGGGAACTGGGGAGTGAGTAATAGTATTTGCAGCTACGGTTGGGTGGAGAGGTCGGGGGGGATGAGGCTACGGCTTTGGGGGAAAGCTGTCCTTCAGTCTGTTGTTATTCAGTGTAGGTGTTTGTAAAATCCATGTATGCCTTCAAATTCTGGAACAACTATTTCCCGGCATATTAACTTGTATGTACTGACATTCGAACTTTGAGTTACAACCTGGATGAAGCCTTTGTTCTTCAGTTCCGAGGGACTGACACCAAAGCGTGAGCTTTACGGTGAGCTGATAAACGCTCGGTTATCAAACTCTATTTTTAGTCCGCTTCTGGCTGTTGGCAGCGTGGTCTCACATAAACACACAACTTTGATTTGAACATCTTGTTTTAATTGTCCAAAAGTGCAAAGATGTTCAGTACACATACAACTATAAGTTAGAGTTGGATGTAGTGTTTGATAAGTTACTAATAAGATTATGAAAACAGTGACAGAATAAATTTCTGACTGATGAATTAATAATTTCAGCTCAGGATCTTTGCCGTTCGAAAAAGCTTTTCTTCATGTTGAAAGGTTTTGGGATTCACATACTTGGAATTTAGTTTGAGTGACATTTCTGAAATAGACATGTTAAATTTGCTGAAATTAAAAATAAAGATTATAAAGTTCATGTTACAGAAATCAAGTACAGCATTAAAAAATTAATCCAGCTTTGTATCTGCATTCAAACTAAAATTAATATAGATTCAAATAAAAGTGAATCACCATGCAGGTAAATCCATACCACAGATGAATTTTACATGGCTTGTTTTTGAATGTCCAAATTAGTAAAGCAGCATTGAATGAAATAATGCCACGTCATTGAATTCATGAGCAATGCCTTTATGCACCTGTGCAACATAAACCCTGGGCCTAATTTAAGTAATGGCATATTAAACAATTTA
This sequence comes from Pseudoliparis swirei, assembly GCF_029220125.1. Taxonomy (NCBI): domain Eukaryota; kingdom Metazoa; phylum Chordata; class Actinopteri; order Perciformes; family Liparidae; genus Pseudoliparis; species Pseudoliparis swirei. The sequence goes on along the minus strand of NC_079391.1, from coordinate 12,338,537 downwards.
ACTGGCTTGGTTTTGTCCTTTGAGCGGCAAAAACAATACTTTACTGCTCTCATCCAGTTTTTTTCTTTTCCTCTTTTAAAAGCATTCATTTCCTGTAACAGCACTTCTTTCTAATGCAGGCACAACCACAGTCACATCTGGCGCAGCACTCTGCCATGAGACGGCGCTGGGCCTGGCCGAAAATCAGTCGGCAGATTGCCTACATGTGTGTGGCTTCCACCACTCGGCTGTCTCTCTCCCTCTCTCCCTCTATCCCTCTATCCCTCTCGAGGGCCCAAGAGGGCTGCCTCACAGAACAGAGTACACATGATGCTGCCCGGACTGTAAAGACAGAGCTATCATTAACCAACCATGCATTTATTCATTACAATACAGTTGATGACATTAACTTGCGCCTTAGTGATTATATATAAACATTTTTAGACATAGTGATTAATAAAAGTAAATGATTGGAATTGGCAGGACAAATAATCACTAGTTGCAGCTCTTATACGTCTCTACATCACGAACAATACTGTTTTATAAAGAGAGCAGCAAAGATCCAATAGACCGCTGAAACAATCCGATTTATCAAATGACGAAAAAAAATGTAAATGGTTAAATTACAAATATTTTCTGGTTGAATTCTGTCAAATATGATTTTTTTTTCATATTCACTTTCAAATCATAAAGATGCCACTTGAAGTTATATTTTTCACCATTGTTCAGAAACAAAAAAATCTATTAATTAAATAAATTATCAACACATAAATCAATAGTTAGTTGCAGCCCTATTAAATCACTCCCCATATATATTTCTGCTTACATTTGGTTTAGTCTGTTGGTGCTAACCTTTTTATTTTCTTTAAAGTTATGTAAACGAAAGCCCGGTATATGTTTGTTTCTTGTGTATGTGTGCGTGTGTGTGTGTGTGTGTGTGTGTGTGTGTGTGTGTGTGTGTTTGTGGTGGTGGTGGGCCAACACAATGGCCACAGCGTTCCTGTCATCCGTGATAGATGACTCAGGGTCTCAGGCACACATTAGCATCACAATAGACTAAACCAACAATATGAAGGCATACACCCAGGTTTTAGGAATAGCAGGCAGGGGCAGGAAGCCTTTTACTGGCAATAGTAATGGGAAACTGCTTGCCAAGTAGAGGAGAACCTGTGGCTTGAAAGAAAATTGACAATGCCCTTTTTTCGGAGTGAAAACTCTATGCTATCAGTTTAGCATCACATTATCCCTGGATGAGAGGCCACGGCGATGAGGGAATAATTTCACAGGAATTAATCAAATATACCTGTTGTGGTGAGAACACAACATATCACTTATGTAGGCCTCAACAATTACAACTAAATCTAAAAATGGCTGCAACTAGCCAGAGCCAAAATATGAGTGTTTTTCGCTTGTGATTCAGTCTTTTCTCTCCACTCAGGCCCCAATAGCAGTGAACTCTCTTGTGGAAGTCAGACGATCATGTCAACTGATCATATCATTTGACTCCAGTCCACTAGCTGCTTGTTACGGAAGCTTTAACGTCTCGTATTGTTGAACCCTCGCACAGGAAGCGTGGGTCCATAAGAAAGACTTCAAGGTCAGACGTTGCATGCGTGACGCAACGATGATCACAAACACTAAGCCCATTCTCTGAGAGCAGGGCAAAAAATGAAAAAAAAAAAAAAAAAAAAAAAAAATGTTTCAATAAGGAAAAAACAACCTCTGTCCGTGTTTTATGATACTGATAGCTTGTAGCGTGTTGATAAGCTGTGTCTTGTCGTCTGTTGTGAGTGCGCGTGAGCGCATGGCGGCCAGCTGCAGCTGCTGAGCTCACTCAACAAGCCGTAACGAACCCACGCAACTGTGACAATTGGATGCACCGATCTGACTGCCGGATCTGATGAAGCGATATTCTATTATCGGGTTTGATCGGCGCTCGGTTTTTATCGGCGTTCTCAAGCCGACTCAAACTTGGCGATAAGATAAAAAAAAAATCAGACGAAAATGATCCACGGGCGCACCGCAACGGGACACGCAATCGAGGGAGGGTCCACGATCCTCCGACGCAGCGGCGAGATCCCCGCGACCGTGAGGGGACAACTCAGTCTCTCCCGACTCCTCACATGTCTGACTGATGGCATGATGATGTTCTGATGCACTGCCCAAGACGAGAGGTTTTGATAAATGTTGAAGGAAGGATTTATGTGAAACAAAACATTTGGTTTGTAAAGAAAGAACGGGTTTTTTTAAAGAAACGGACGTTTTTTTTCATAAGATGTCGTCGACAAATCATACACTAACATACACAATAAAACAATGAACTGATTTTGTATCTTTAGAAGTCGTTTCTGAGATTTAGCTTTGAGATTTAGCTTTTATTTTTTTTTTACTGTACCAAGAGTTAAAAAAAATAAGTCATTTTTTTGTATAAGAACAGTATAGTATTGTATATAGACTTCAGTTTCAGATGAGAATGAATGATGCAGACCATACATTCCTGAAAATCCCATCTGCAATCATCAATAATCAATACATATAAATTAGGAATTTTCACAAAAGTCCTAAAAAAATCTAAAAAAAAAAAGAAAATTTTTTTAATTTTTGTTTGAGGTATATTATAATTATATATTCCTAGGCAATAACAATAAGTACAGGTAAATAGAATGCAATCGACTCGGTGGTGTCGAATATCGATTCGGGATCGGAGGATCAGAGTCGGCGTGTGATCGGCACCAAAACACAAAAACATCTCTAATTGTCAATCTATTTCCTATCTATTTATCTATAAAGTGGAGTGGAAGCAAAATGATCAAGCAAGCATAAGCTCCATTATTTAAAAAGAAAAAAAAAAACAAAGACAAATGCTAGATACGTGCTAATGATATGGCAAGACCGTAGGTACAGCGCGCGTAGCCAATTTTTTTTTTTTGCACCAGCGACCCATTTTGACCCAGGAAAAACCCTGGAGAGCCATGAGAAATCCCTCCTCCACACACACACACACACACACACACATGTTGAAGCCCAAGTATCTACACATAATCAAACTTTTCATTTTTGTAATATATTTTGGGCTTTTAACTTTATTTCACACGTTTATGATTGTGGTAATTTTGTAACATTCTCTAATTTACATGTAGAAATGTTTTTAATTTCTCATAAAATGCTCACAGGGTCTTTCAGTGTTCCACCCATATCCACAGGCAACATGTCTATTCAGTCCTTATTTAGACAAGAAAAGCAAGGACATAAAAACAAGAAAGCCTACAATTAAGAGCAGTTTATTTCCAAGCCTGAGAACTAAAGACCAATAGAGGCAAGACAGCGAGTAGGGTTTTTGTTTTGTGTGTATCTAGTTTTTACCTTCGAAAAAACATTATCCATGCACTGTGAATTTAAAACCTGTCACTATTTTATGACCACGGAAGCAAAGGCTTTGATTTTTATTCCTTGTCATGTGCGCTTTTATTTGCACAGAAGGGTCTTTTGGTCTCGTAAAACATATGTCTGGTGAACAAAGGGCTGAAGTCATCAGCTTATATCAGAATTCAAATATAAAACAGCACTACATAGAACACATCTGAATATTCAATCACAACGAAATTTGGTTTCACTGATCAAGTTTTCATCCGAAAATATATTTAATTTTTTTTAACAACATTTAAATGAACCAGTAAAAGAAAAAGCTAATTAATGAGTCATTTCAATCCACTGCTTAATTTCCATCTTATGTTAATATTAGAAGTTAGGTGAATTAAGATAAACAGTGTGCTAATTCTCTCATTGGAGGCCATTAAAACTAGTACAGAAGAAGATGGCGCTACAAGATGACATAATTAAAAGGAGTACCAGTCAAACAAAAAAACGTGATGGAAATATTAATGTTTGTTTCATTCATTAATATGTGGGACATTACAGTCTAAGACTTAAAGTTCATAATTATCACTCACGGTTCAGCAACGGTACATTTAAGTTCTCTACATAATGCAGTGTGCAACTGTAATTAACAGCTCTTTAAAAATCCATTTTTTCTCTGGACACCAAAAGAAATCAATACTCAACTTCAAATGACCTTATTGAGCTGGATAAAAGGCTTTATTGCTTGGGCTGGGTCAGGAGCGGTTGAGCTAATGTGTTAGTTGAACAGTGGGGGATTAAAGGTGAGGTGTTCTCTCAAAATCTTACAAGACATCACAAAGCAGCAGGTCACTAACCTGAGCCTTCCTGGAGACACTGAGAGGATTACAGCAGCCGACCTCTGCTGAACTGAGCCTGTATTCATACGGGGCTGAGGAGGCAACGACAGCCTCTTTATCACTCAGCAGGTCCAGCCCTTTCTATTTCCTCTCTCCCAGCTCTACGACTCTCAGCTGAGGCCAGAGCTGAAACCCACTAGTTTCAACTCTTTGCAATATACTCACAGGGGACCAATTTGCACAGGCAGCCCTTGTCTGAATCACTCTATCAATTAGGAGCCGCTGTGTTTATCATCACATACATTATTGTCGAGGCTGGCCTGGCCATTATGCCGAGGTGTGCCTCTCAAGAGAGGGAAAAGGATGAAATAAACGACCAGGGAGTGAAGCCACAGTTGGACAGGCTGCTGGACTAATCTGAAGGGACGGCTGTAATTATGAGTCTCCCGAGGAACTGGCTGTGTGGCGAGTCCCAATGTGTGAACGTGGTGCACTGCCCCCCCTTCTCCACAAGTAAGACACTGAGTCAAATCAATATTTTCAATCTCTCAGGATCAATTCAGCATCAGAGCACAAAGGAAGACATAAATGAAAAGTCAAACTTTGGGCTCCTCTGTCTCAATTTCTTTGGTAATCATGAGCTCAAACTGAGGGTATCTGGACTGAATGTTGTAATTGAATTCAAGTTTGGAGAGAGGCGGGCCCCAAATAGGTAATGGCAATACCCCTGATAGTCACAATGTAATAAACATGCACTTACTACTACATTACAAGGATAATAGTATGATTGGTCATACATTATATTGGGGTCATACCATAACACAGCATTGAGTATGACAATGTTATGGCTATGGTAACAGTCTTCCTTTGTTCACAGGGATGCTGTTCAGTGTTGAAACCTTTCTCTGTTCCACAAATAGCAGAGAAAGAGAGGACTGTCTCTGTTAGCGGTGGAGTGTAGCCCCTGTGCTCTGGATAAGAGAATAACACTGGCATTCAGATTCCATTCATATGTTGATTACACAAAATGGTCCCATCAGTATGAGATGACCTCATCAGAATAAAAGTGTTTCATCAATGGAATATGATGTAATCAGCACGAAACAGATGATTTCTCGAAGAGAAAACGAAAGTGACACTGCATCTTTAAGAAGCCCCGAGTCACACTGTGTTTTAGTCAAACAAAAGCAGCCAATTGGGAATGTGCAACCTGAAACCAGAAGCCCGACTAAGAGGGCCTCACACAGACCTCAGAGCAGGGACACACCCGTGTGCTCCTGATTCAGGCCGGCTCTCCAACCCTTCAGAGCAAACACTTCCACTGACGGTCAGAAAATCACAAACAAAGACTCACTGACCATTTTGTCTAGCTACTTTTCAGCAAGACAGGTCTGAAAATGATATGCCGTAAAATAACATTAATAACACAATGAAACTACATTTCCATTATATTAAAATGTATTAAACCATGTTAATTTAGGCAAAGCATTTGGATTCAGCAACATTTAAAGGATGAACTGTTCACCTGTAAACTTGCCACTTAAGATAAAGTTGCGGTGCAGGTGATATAAATATACATATATATATCTATATCTATATATCTATATCTATATAAATACATATATACAAATATACATATATATCTATATATTATATAGATATATATACATATACATATATAAATATACATATATATATATATATTAAATTAAATCCTTTGCCATCTTCTCAGTCTGGTCAGAATCAGCACTGCTTACAGCTTGAACCCCTCCACTTCCACCACTGTCAGCCACCTTCACATTACTACACTTCTACATTACTACACTACATTACTACACTACTACATTACTACACTACACCACATTACTACACTACTACAAAACTACACCACAAACACTACATTACTACACTACACCACATTACTACACTACTACATTACTACACTACACCACATTACTACACTACTACAAAACTACACCACAAACACTACATTACTACACTACACCACTACTACATAACTACACCACAAACACTACATAACTACACCACAAACACTACATTACTACACTACACTACATTTCTAAGCTACTACATTACTACACTACACCATATTACTACACCACATTACTACACTACACTCATTACTATAAACACCAGACCATACTACTACACACACTACACTACATCACACCCCACACCACGTTACTACACTACAACCACCACATTACACCATATTACTACACCACATTATTACACCACACTACAAATACCACACTACTACACTATGAACACCACACCACTACACTACTACACTACAAAGACCACATACCTACATTACTACATCACAAACACCACATTACATTACACTTCATGTGTGTAGCTTTCAGCCGCATCACACTTTGCGTGTACACTCTAGTGAACCTGCTTCCAAATGATGTGGACCATTGATGTGAAACCTCTGTCACTGGTCATCTCTCCAGGTCTGCAACAGTAGTTTCCATACACATCACTGCTGATTGGCAGAATTACATAAAAATCAGACCAAAGTCAATTTTATTTCTGGTAGCGCCTTGGTCCAGAGCCAAGTTGTTACAACGCTCACAGTCTATTGTCTCTCGCTCCTCGTCTCTCTCTCGTCTCATTAACAACATATTAAAATCAATTGCATCAGCGAAAATATCCATACTATCCATAATAGAAACACCTGTTGAATAAAGAAGGAGTGTTTCATCCGGTTCGGCAGAAGAGTCACGAAACCAGGGTTGATTCGTGCTTGTTGACCCATTTGCATGTTATATCCCTGCCACTGTGTCAGGTTGAAAGACATCTCCATAGCGACCCCCGATGAATATATAACCAGTTTGTACCAACCCAAACCTAAAATCCTAATTCAAAACGAGCTCTTCCCTCCCTCATCATACCTGCATCAATACTATTTACACTTTCGGCAGTTACTCCTTTTGAGGAAGGACATCAAATAATTGGACTTATTTCACTACCATGTGTGTGAAAACACGGTAGTCTTACACTGACAATGGCAGGGGAACAAATGAGGGATTATTCTGGAGGTGTGTGATGCCTCTCCTGCAATGAAGTTCCTCACACTCCATTCTGCGTGAATGTAGGTGACTCGGAGAGCCTGAGCTGATCCCAGAATTCCTCATTATCCGCCCAGCAGGGAGGATCAGGTCCGCTCGCTCTGTCTCAGAGCATGCTCGGCCCGGTGAGACGAGCCCCGGAGGAGCACCGTGCTGGGCCATCGGGGGCAAGCCAGGTCTGCTCATTATATCTAACTCATCCTTGGCATCTCTGCAAACCAAGTGCCACTTAGTTCCCACAGGAGGGGTCTGGGCTGGATCACTGACGAGATGGCAGAGCAAACAGCAGAGTGGTAATATGAAAAGCTTTACATCAAAAGACACATGCAGACAGACGCATAGTGTCCAGCCGTCCACCTCGGAGTGAATATTATAAAAATGGAGGAATATCTCACGTATTTGGTGACGGCATTCCTTATTTATAGCTAAATGTGGATGTATTGGCATTACTGCTGTTACTGTTCATCAATACCAGATTTATACCTGATATAACAATACAAGCATATAAAAGTACCCTCATATTTCCATGAAAACAAATATATCTGTACCAGAAGTATTTAAAACCTCAACTGGTGACATCAAATACTATTGGTGGATTTGCTTCTGTAGCGGAAAAAAAGCCGACATAAAAACACCACATGGTAAAGCCCACAAGTAGAGAATGTATTCGCATATTTATTTGTCAGGAGGTGGAAAAGAAAATCTGTACTTCCCTTTCCCTCCCTCCAACAGTAACTGAGACAAATTCACCACTGTCATTTAGCTTGCGGGGCAAGTGCAAATATATAACTCAATGAATAAACATACAATTTGAGTGAAGCGTGTTGTTTCATTTATCAACTCTATTTCTGGGATAAATGAATGCAGCCTAGCACAGCAGGTGAATTATGCAAGTGCAGAGTCTTCGGCCTTTGGCTAGGGCCAAGGCCTTCTATTTCCCTTTACTTTCAAAAAGATATTCTCCGAAGTAAACTCTGGGGCCGGGGCAAAGTAGACCTGATGCAGTCTATGCAGATGTGGTGTCTTCCATTGGAGTCACAATTAGCCGCATAGAATCGGCACAGCGCCAGCCATTGCTGGTCTCAGCACATCTGAAACACTTCAGGTAAACACCACAATAAGCTAAGAAGCAGAAATTAGAAATTGTTTTGTACCGCAACACAGTTGCTATAGAGACTGTTGCTAATTAACTGCACTCTACCCCAGGATAACAAAGGGCTTAAGGGCACTCAGGGCAGATCCTCTTGTGATGAGCTATGTGTATGGAACACTATGCCATCCCCAGGGTCTCTCAAACACAAAATACCAGTCTCCTTGCAGCCAACTTTCATCTCAGATGCCATGAGAGGTTTTGTGTGGCGTCGGTCTGCGGCTGTTTTAAACCCTATGGACCTGGATTACAGCCCCATATCAGCCTCACCATGATTAGCTGAACCCTTCCGTTCTCAAAAGACAAATCACTGGATGTTTTTGACGAATAAATCCCTTGTAGCAGCATGGAGGACCATTTCATTGGTTACTTATCATCTCTGATGGCAATCCAACGAGGTGCACTGTCAACGAGAACACACATTCATGTGGCCAACGAATCATATTAGTTTTTATAATCGTCATGCAGCATGGATTGTAATTCATATTTTTCCAGTTGAGTTCCCTCTTTAGTAAAGCTTCCTTTATACATTCAACTGCATACATGTTTTTTTTCGTACAACAATTCATCTTATACTCCTGCAGCCCACAGGACAGTTGTGAGATTTGTATTGGTTTACCCGTCATATTTCATAAATGTCTTACGCAGCAACATTCATCTTAAAATAATAAATACAGATTTTTACTTTAACAATATGTCCACACATTTGATCAACCACATGCTGCAATGACAGTGGAACAGACTTTCATTGTTAAAGGGAGTGTATTTTAGGGTTAAATAGGGAAGAATATAGATTGTACTGCTTATTTTGAGATTAAAATGAATAAGGAAATTGACAAGCAAGTCAAACGCGCCATTGGGCATTTTGTAAGAATTGCTCAGAAAAACAAACGTATATATGTTGAAGGGATAAAATGAATTGAGTCACATTCCAAGCATTCCTCAAAAGATTCCCAACAATTGGTTAATTTTTAACACAGACATAATCCATGCAGCTGGCCACTCCCTACCGCTTAGGCCTTATTGTTTACAAAACGTCAGGGTGAATATAGCAATCAGCCCCCAGCATGGATCGTCTTGACGCCCCTAAATGTCACCATTTACAAAAGGCTAACTCAATCTATAACATCTTGTCCTGTCCTAATGTTACATATTATATAGTGTGCTCGAATAATAAACAGTGTTATTTATTGAATGTATATTCAAGAAAAAGATACTTATGATGCCTTAATGCCTGGATTGTCACAGTGCAGGCATGATGCGATGGACGCTGGGATGCAGCAACCGTTGCGGAGCTGAACAACAAGCCCCTGTCTTCAGAACAAGCCCCGAAATATCAGACTGATATCAATCAATCTTCTGTAAGAAAAAGGTAAAACAAACTCCAATATGCTAAAAAAGGAGGACGTCATATAGTTCTGCCTTTAATCATCATTATTTTTAAAACATAAAACTATGTATTAGGTTTCCCTCACTGTCTTTTCAGACTTTGAAAACGTGGGTGAGATAATTTGACTCGTGTGTCTCACAGGTCAGACTCAGTGATAAAGGGAATGACGGCCCTGTGATTCTGCTTCTCGTGAGACAGTATGTAACCAGATACTGAGCACATCTGGCAGGAACGACTCTATTCAACATTACATTTGTCTCTTCAGCAACTTTTAAGGCAGATTCAACACCACCAAAAAATAAACATTTCTTTCTAGTTTTGAATAAGCAATAATCCAGAGAAATGAAACTGTAATGCTTCAGTTTGTGAATTGTATCTTTTTGTCTAAATGTGATTTCATGAGCTAAATTACATGAAGTGGTTTTCTGCCTCAGTTTACAGTTAAATATGACCAGTAACAATATTTCTTATAGGGTTATATATATAATTTGATTGTAGGCGTTTAAAGTGAAGCACCCACAACCTACATTTAAGGTCTTGCATCTTTGTATTTAATGCAGAAAACGTAAATCAACGTCAAGTATGAGTCACGTCAAGCTTCTACTTGCTCCATAACTTGTCAAAAAATATATATTTAGGAGAATATTGAATATGGCCCAGTCCAGGACGAGGACTGCTCATTTATAACTAGGAAAAAGCAAACGGTCAGGCTTTAATCCACAGCAGAGAAACAGCTTCTCTGGCAGCCTCACTCTGTGTGTTTCCTCCTCACTCTCCCTCACGAGGGAATTGGAGGAAGAAACAGTGGGGAGGGTCCTGTTGTCTGAGCACACATCTTCGTAGTGGCAGCTGAGGGGTTTCACTGCAACTCCTAGAATTTACATTTCGTTTGGCCAGAGCGGGTCACATGACAGCTGCAAGCGAATGCTCTGAGGGGCTTTATGCTTTCGCTTGACACTGACTGACTGGCTGTGAGACGGTCCAACACCACGGAGAGGAAATATTCCCTCTTTCCATGACATCACCCAGCCAGGAATGGGGGAAATGGCGGGAGGAGAGGGGGCACAGCTGGTGGATGCCACAGTGCCATCTGCTACTGACTAATAGTTCATGCTGCTTTACTTATAAACTTACACTTCTGTGAACTAGAATAGTGGCTGTATGCTCACCATCACAGACACATCTGACAGTCTTATAATATTACATTACTGGGCACAGGAATAGTTTTGAAAATATGCTGATTCACTTTTTTTGCTGTAATTGACTCTAAATTAAAACATTGATACCACTTGCATGTCTCTAAATATGAAACTACATCCATCAAAAAAAAAATATCCACACACACCACCAGTGAAACCACAAACCTGTCGTTTTGCGAGTATATTAAACAAACAATATCCAACATATTAATCAGAGACTTGTATGAGTGCAGATAGACAGACAAAGCCAGGCTAGCTGCCCCCCCCCCCCCCCCCTCCACACACACCATTTCCAGTCTTTATGCTAAGCTAAGCTAACTAGCTGCAGGCTGTGACATGAGTGGTATTGATATTCTCATCTAGCTCTCCTCAAGAAACCAACTAAATGTATTCCCCAAAATGTCAAATTATTTCTTTGAGCTCCCTCAGTTTACACCTCTGAGAATAGCATGCAACTCCACAGATACACACTTACAACTCACACAAAAACTCTTCTGTACTCACCATACATCTTTCCCTCATCAGAGAGAATGATCTTCCTGCGTCCACAAGGAGGATAGATAGCCAGGGCCTCCTGGAAGCTCTGTTCAATATCAGGGCTCCACACCCCCTCAGCATCATTGTCTATGGGCTTGTCTGCCGAGTCGCTCATCCTCTCCATGTCCTCGGCAGGGCTCTCGCTGCCGCTCCAGCTGCTGGGATCCATCGTGGCGGTTGGGCTCTCCAAGCTGACGCCTGGAGCAGACTAGGGAGAGACCTGGAATTCCCAAACAAACAAACACAACCAAGCGGTCAGCAACCGAACAGTGGACATCTGCTTCCCAAAAAAAAAAAACACACACACACAGTACACACTGTTAAGAGAGCACAATATAGAGCAGAAGCAGCCAAACAAGCGTTGACATCCCCAAGAATGTTGTTGACTTGATTTACAATGGATGTTATGGGTTTTAAAAACAATTGAACATTTTCTCTCATAGATGTGTGCCACTTATTAAACTTAACGGACAATGAAAAAATTGTTACTTTCAAATCTTGCTGAGAGATAAGAGAAGTTCTGCAGACTGATGAAAAATGCAACCCCTGCCAGTCCATACAACATATACCGTCCACCCCCTTTCAGTACCTGTGTGGTTAAATGTAGCTTCTTTTATATTTAAACAAGTCATAACAAGAACCGCATCAGATCTGTCACCCAAAGTGGATTCCTGAGGCGATACATCTGGGTGGGTAAGTGAGAGAGCAGCATTTGACACTCAATCAGGTGTGACTGTGGTTGTAGCTGGAAGCTTCCAGGTATGAATGTGTTCAACTCTGGGGTTAGGAAGAAATATTTTTTATGTATTTGTACTGATCCTGAGCAAGATTAAGCTGCACAAAAGCATTGTGGCTTACGTCACACGTCATCCACAGCCGTCACACCCTGACGGCGTATAGACATATGACACTCAAGCCCCACAGAGAAGCCAAAGGATTTTTTTTTTTTCAAAGAAAAAGAAAGCTGGATAGCTGCAGGCATCACAAGAAAACTACTTTTTACAGACTGTGGCTCAATCCCAGAACCAGCCCCCTTTGTGCATCTTAACAAGCTGCTCGCACAGCTGGACAAAGTCTCATCTCACCGGCAGCTATTGACAAGACCAACAAGCTGCAGGGTGAATCTGCAGCTAATAAGCTGACGACTGCATCATTATGCAGTGACATCATCTGGAGCGGAATACGTTGCATGTCCCGAAACAGAAGACTCTCCCGCATTTCATGAGAAATTGCAACCGCACAGTACAGCTTCATGAAAGCGACGCACATGTGTAGTAAAGATGAGATTCAGCAGCGTTGCGGTCACAACCCACTGTGTGGCCTTCGTGAACGGAGAACATTCTGCACAGAGTGGCTTTAGCAGCCGCAGAGTCCGACCCAGGACTTTAAGAGACTTTGACTGAGTTTATTAAGATGGTTGAATGAAATGATTAAACATCAGAATGGATTTCAAATGTTCCGTGGTAAAATAGAGTGAGAAACGAGCTCACTTCTCATGCCGAGGTTGACTTTCTACTTGCAATACGTGTGTGACTTGTGAAAGAGCGGATAAAGCCCAAAGACAGACGGAGCAGACAGCCGTTTGAGTTGTTGTCAGATTATGTTCCAAATGCAGATGAACAGGTTGTCTTTGTAAATGTGTCCACGCATGGAAAAGGGATTCAATAAACAAACTGGTAAACTCAAAGCATGTAAGACAAAACTGCCTTAATTATGGGTAAATAAATAATGCGCCCAGGGAACCGAATGTTTGAAAGAGCTCGCTCTGTGGATCAGCAACTGAACACAAAAACACGGAAGAACACAATGAAGGCGCGTCGGCTGAAAGGCAAGTTGTCTCCTCTCCCAGAGGGAACGGGCAAAGCAACTCGAGGAGGAGACATCCTGAGTCAACTAAAGAGGAAATTGTTGGACAGGCTGTGTACGGGAGGCTCGTTTCAGCTGCTTCTCATTGTCCAATGCAGCTGTCTTAGTGGTAGCTGCTCCTGCTTCACTCACACTGAGCAACGTCAAGTGTTTTTATTTTTGGCTTTATGTCCATTTTGTCACAATAAAAACAATAAGTACATGTTAGTAAATATGAATGTGAGCTCTGTCAATTGTTTGAGTGTGCAGCAGGACTGTGGCTGAACAAGTCCAGTGTGCACACTGTGTGGAGATGAACTCACAATTAAGTGTCCTCCTCACTCAAATCAAATTCACTCTCTCATTCTGTAACATGTCGAGTGCATTTAAAAGCAACATGTGATCAAGACAAACACAGGCTGCAATTTCAACATCAAGAAATGTCAGAGTTTGTCTCGACCGTCAAACTGATTCTGCCTTAATTCACGAATCAAACTGCTTTTGTGTTTTACTTCCTTTACTAACAGATTCACGGAGGTTTCTCTCCCTTTTCTTAATCTCCCCCCCTCTTTCCAGACAACTGCTTCCTCTCTGAGCAAGATCCCATTCAAGCAGTACAAGCTGTCAGGAAGTGGGTATAGTAGCATATGTTTCTTCCAGCATGTCAGTTCATGAGGGGAAAAGGGGGGATGGGAGCAAGCTGTTGGGGAAAAAAAGAAAAAAACTCCCAGTGAGCAGAGAGAGCTTTTAATGAATTCTGTTTTTGTGTGCTGAGTGCTGACACAGCAGAAATAACTAACTCACAAACTGATGAGGGAGGGGGAAAAGAAACATTTCAACCACTAATAGTCTGGGACTCTTTCTAGATGTGCTCCTCTCATCCCCACCAAAGGATATATAATTATGCTCTCGTAATCCATTTTAGTTTACAAGTTCTGAAGAGAATACTTGTTTGTATCCTCATGAAGTCCAAAACATTGAATTATAGTGGCTTTTGTAAAAGCTCAACTTTAAGACCTTACATTGATATGTCTTGAGAATGTTGAGTCCACTGAAACATTCTTTCACACAAACTGATCTAAAAGTCAATTTTCATGCACAAGTTGACAGACATTTTTGTACATCCTTCTAGACCTCATTTTAAATATTTTTTAATGAGCACTGGCTTTGTTTTATTTTCATGATTAATGCAACTAACTCCACCTACTATCCTATCAATAAAGGCCATAGCTATGCAGGATATGCAACCACTCCGATATAATATTTGTTTTAATTTGTCTTAGGAAGAAAGTCAAGAATGTTGAATTGGCCAAATCACTGAGCACATCTCAAATCCGACTGTGGTCAAAACCTCTCCAGAGGACTTTTCTCTAATATGAGATCAAATGTGTCTTCAGGACGCTGATTATTATCGGAGAAAAAATGAAACGGCACAGACACAAAGTCAACCATCACAAATAACACAACGAACCTGGCAACACTGGACGAACTGACCTTCAACATCCAACTTGCTTCAAAGCAACCATGACTGTATTTCTGTATCGTCATATAACATCCCAATGAGAAAGAGTGAGATAAATTATACACACTTCTTCTATTCTTATCCTGATCCTCACTTTAGGAATTCATTTTCAAAACATTCATAAAGTATTAGCAATGCTAACATTGTGAAATGAAACTATAACTTAATTCTCCTTTAGCTTGGTGGCTGCTAATAAAAGATGTGTGGAGAATATGCAAATGTTTCATTTAAAAGAACACAAATAAAATATGTTAAACCATTTTGCATTCACAAATTATGTTTTGATCATCACTTGATTCTTTTTTTACCTGCAGAACCAGTTCATACTGATGTATGTGGGTCCAAAATGTTAGGATCTGTGTCTTTCCTGTTTTATGTTGAAGTCCCTGTCTCGTTTCCTGTTTCCCTGCTCTTCCCTCCCTGTGCTTGTCTGTTTCTTTCCTGATTGTTTCCAGCCACGCCCTGATTGTTTCCACCTGTGTCTCCACCTGTGTCTCGTTCCCCTGTGTATTTAATCTGTGTCCTTCTGTTTGTCTGGTGTCGGATCGTCCTTTTTGTTATGGTGCGGCGTGGAGGACCCAAACGCAGCCGGAGTTTCACGAGAAATCAGCTTTATTTCCAGGACAGAAACACGGACGAACACCACACAGGAACAAAAAAGGACGATCCGACACCAGACAAAGAGAAGGGCACAGATTAAATACACAGGGGAACGAGACACAGGTGGAAACAATCAGGGCGTAGCTGGAAAGAAACAAACAAGGACAGGGAGGGAAGAGCAGGGAAACGAGACAGGGACTTCAACACAGATCCTAACACAAAATGTATTATTATTTGGATGATCTGTAGAATTCTTCTTCTTTCCTTTTTCATCGGCACTGTCAAAACTACAATATTGTTTATAACATGTCCAATTATTACCAATATAATGTGGAATGTGGTGGAATAATGAAGGAGGGCAGTAATGTTAGCAAAGAATGAGGAAAAGGATGTGGTCTAAGGATATTAAGGTGTGCACAAAAAATGGTGAGTCCATACATTTTGTATTAAATACCACATCAGAAGATCTACTAATCTGGTAACCCTGTTGTCAACATCCTATCATTTCAAAGGAAGATAGGGTGTGTTGACTTGTTCTCATACAAACACCAAAATAATACAGCATAAAAGGCATTCCCATCCATAATAGATCAGTTTCTTAGCATCCGTGGCATCAACTGGATGCTTTTGCCATGTGCAACATGTGAACAACGGCAGAGTCGTCAACGCAGGCGGTCTCTTGGTGCCTTAGAATCTGTGGACTAATTATGTCCGCTACAAGAAAGTATGAATGTCACCCATAGAAACACTTGTGGCTACCAGATAATACTCCAGCATACTTCTGTCTTTGTAGGGTGTTCACCATAGAAATTGTCTTATTTGTGAGATGCGGGCTAAAGATCGCCTGCAATGCAATAAGTGAATGTGGTAACTAAGCAGTCGTAGCTGTGACATGGCATTATGGGAAATTACACTTACCGTGAGATTACATAAACCACTCAGCAAGATGGAATCCAGCTCCTTAAATGAGAGAACCCATTTCACCCATCAGACAGAGAAAGGTAATGAAATAGCAGATGAGAGGTTTCAAATGTAATTTTCCCTGTGGAGTTCTTTTGTGCCGTTATCTCAGAGGGTGCAATAATGATTCTGTGAATGACTTTTGTGCACCCCATAATGGCCCACAGTAGTTAAGGCCACAGTGTGTAAAACTGTAATTACTATGTGATTTCCAAACTCAACATTTTCAGCTTGTTGTCAAGACATATCCTGGCCTTTGCATAATTATAACAGCAATGTCAAAAATATTAAATTTTGAGGAACACGTAACTTACTGTGAGCATTTACAATGACTGAAATTCCATTCAGTTTCGGTTCATTACCTGGAAAAAGTATGTTTCAGCAGGTTTTTGAGGACCTTGAAATGCAGTTACAGGGCAAAAGATAATTAATACAAAATCTATGGAAATACTCTTTGAATTGAATGTATTTAGAAAGCTTTCCTCCACAAGGCTACCTTCAAGCATGAAGCCACTGTTTAAAATAAACAAAATCAAAGAGTCAATATGAGTTTTAACCTTTAATTAAAAACAAACAAAAAAAACCTTTGGAGCACACTATTAACCTAATGCAATTTTATTTCCTAAACAAAAAAATCAGGTCAATGGCAGGGACATTTTTAATTAGCGGGGTCATGTTGAAGACATTTCCAAACAGACTACAATATGTTCTCAAACTAAGCAAGAATGTCAGGGCATAAGTCCTGATTCTGTATAGGATTTTCCTTGAGCTTTCATGAATACATCTACAGATTTTGAGTACAGATGAATGAATAAACAAGATTTTCAACACCAATTTCCTCAGGTCCACTGGAGAGGCTGGAAAGCTAACTTTCCGCCTCTGTTATTGGCAATGGCTTAGTGTTTATTTCATGCCTCTTTGAACCTGCAGGCGGAGCCGCCGTGAATCTGTCTGATATCATCCCACTCAAATCTGAGGCCTGGATCCCACCGCCCAGCAACCATCAGGCCACAATGGGATCAATCTTTGTTTGCCAGAGAATAGGATTGATTTACAGGTTCTGTCCAAGCAGCCCTGTCTACCTGCCTCAGACTGAGAAACAGGTAGCAACGACACAGCCTGCACAACATCAGATATGTCGGGAAATTTGACCGTAAATCTAAGACACAAAATTGTCTCCATCTGCAGACACATCCCTGCTCTGCCGGTAATACCAAAATATATGAAAAAAATACAATTGACCATTCAAACATGAAATGTAATGAATGTTTAGAAGACACTGCCTATCAAAAAATGTGCAGTGCATTCCACACACAGCATACGCCCATGTCACCGCGCCGTGCGAGCGGAACACATAAAGCTCAGGAAATTAAAGCTGTAAATAAAGGTCTGTCAGATAAAGGATCTCCTGACAGTTATGAGAGCAGAGCAGGCAGAGAGCTGGCCGCTGGCTCCTTCAGGACGCGTGCGGAGGGGCATGAAAAAACAAATCACAGTGATGAGCATGAAGGCCACCATTTGCATTTGGCTCTGCCAATTCACACACCGACTCATCTCTTTTCTTCTTCTTCTCGCACGATCATTTATCCCCTTATATACTTCTTTCTTTCTTCTCCCTCCACATACATCTTCTGCACATCACACTGGACTCATCTGTCATGAAACAGCCTTCGAAGAGGAGATATTCAACCAGATGAAACTGAAAAAAACCTTTACCAATTACGTATGATGTTTTTCGGGGGTGACTGAGAGTGCATTAAAAAATATATCCACACACATACACATATTTTTGAGGTATCATCCTCAGTAATATATTATGGCATTTTTTTATTCACTTGATGCTGTACCATATAACATATCAACTAGTTTGTGGAAGTTGAACAGTATTTTTGGCAGATTAGACAAAGATCTGACATGTTTTACCTAAAAAATTACAAGCTGTTAAATTTTTATTTTTATTTAATTAGAGGTTGTTGGCAGTTTTACATTTTTGGCCATGAACAGTGAGAAAATACTTGTAGGTTTTCTGTGTCAATTGTTCGACATTGAAAGAAGATCAAATCAGCTATGCAAGAAATAATCAAAAACCTGTGACTTGGTATTGAAGCCTCCCTATTCACTCTTCAGGAATAAATCACACTTCCATTAGTATTGACGTGATTACAAAAAGCATTGGCCAAACTTAAAGCTGCATTCATTTTTGGGCTCTCTGTGCAAAATGAGAAATAAAAATCCAAAGCTGAGACATGAAGCAGGTAGTTATTAAATGAGTCACGATACTAAGACGCTATGTGCAGTCTTACGTGTAGCCAACGCTGACCGATTAATTTGATCTGTTTTCTTGAAAATGTGTCCATCAGGAAGCAAAACTGTCAAAACAAAAATGGACACATCATAACATTTGGAAGCTTAAAAGTGTAACATGAAGATACCATGAGCAGTGTTAGTGTTTGAAGAGGAAGGCTGCGTCCCTAATTCCATAATAACATGACATTTCGTACTCTAAAACAATATGTGAGGGTTTCTAGTACGTCTGAACCCTTGGTATGAAACCTTAGTTCTATCCCCATTGAAATATTAGACTACATAAACAGTGGACACTACATCGGGCTGACATAAACATCCCATGGGTATCGTTAGGATTTTATCAATACTAGTACTACTATTGATACCGCTTATTGCTTTAGTTACTTATTGATATATTCTTATTGGTTATTCTGTGAGAGAGGAAAAAAAGTATAATAATCAACATTGTTTTATTATTCATAAGACAAATATTCTTTCTTGAACAGCAAATGCAGAAATATTTAAATAATCCACTAATGTTGAGTACACTATTTCAATGCCAATAACTGTACATTTGAGAACATTCCTAATGGGAGTGGCACATTTGGAGTTAAAAGCATTGGTCATGTAAATAAACAATTTTTTGTTACGATATGTTGGGTGGTAGAGGGACGGGCAGTTTCAAAATAACTTCTAACACTAACATCTAAAAACATAGCTGCCACCCTTTATTATTAACTATGTATTAAACAACTCAATATACACTGACAGACAATTTAGTGGTTGCCTAAATCACTCTGACTCCACTGTTGAGAAAGGGGGCAGGCCTTTAAGAGTAAGCCCCCTCTGCTGTGTCATCTCCCCTGTAGCTGCTCCCAGTAGAGGGTGGGAGGATGTGTTGGGTCATGGTGGGAGGATGTGCTGGATCATGGTGGCAAGATGTGCTGGGTCATGGTGGGAGGATGTGCTGGATCATGGTGGCAGCCTCAGCCTGAGGATCTACAGAAAGTTCCCAAATCCTTCAAATACAATCGCAGCTAAAAAGGTTGAGGGATATTAGCTTTCATTTATTAGTGTGTTCTTGTTATTTTTGCATGGCTTTGCAAATGTAACCTGTCGTGGACGAGGATGGGCGGCTGCTCGCCACACAGTGGGAAACTGTGAAATTGTGCACAGGTTTGCAACACTGCTTTTTTACTCACTCTGTAACTTCGAATGTACCGATAGCAGAACTGTTGCCCTCGGACTCTAGCGGTACTCCAGGAATTTACTAAGGTCTTAACGGTCCCCAATTTTAACCGGGTATTGGGGGTCCTCCCTTTTCGGTAATTACAACGTTTCTAACAGACAATGACGGACAGCTCCACATCAAGTATAAATAACAAGTATGAGATTACATTTTGCTCTGCATTATATATTTTTTTATTGAAATAATTTGTTCAGATCTCACAAATCATGGTTTGGTCACTTGAGGTTGGGTCGTGTTCCACAACTCCAACCGGTATCAAGGCTCTCAGGAAGTGGCGACGTAATTACTGCTCTGTGCATCTCAAAAGATACAACAGAGAGGGTTTATTCACATTAAAATACTTCAAGAAAAATACTGCATATAATCACTGGGAAGTATTTGGGTATTTATTCGAAATACAGACAAATGGTTTCCCTCAAATATATGAGAGACGAACCTTTGGTTTTCACTGATGAATTTATAGAATATCAGCAGATTATTTTTTGGATTTGTTAAATACGCTGTGACAAACCAAGATAATAAATGATGTGTTGTTTGTTGACGGCACATCAAACCTTTGTTGATGGTGAAAATCATTGTTACTTCTCGTTGAAAATGTCTAATAATTGGGTCTATTAACCAGACTAAAAAAGTTGGGACAACACAGCTCTCCACTGCTGTGTCCTGGCTAGGATTCCAAACTAATTTACTGTCCCCCCCCCCAGTCTATCTGTGCCTCAGTTGAATCCAGGACACCTTCGGGGCAGAGAGAGAGCCTGCCTGATCTGTGTCAGCCATGATAACAATGCAGCGGCCATTGATGCAAGGTCTTGTGGAAATTTATTACAAGCAACGACTGGGGAATACGGTGCCAGAAAGACTGAATAACCCACATTTGAATACAAGCCACAAATTATCCACAGCTTCACTAAATGAAGTGACTGTGTGCCTTTGTTCCACGGGTTTCCTTTCACTAGTGGAAAGCTGAACACCACTACCGGTACTAAGGCCGGCCCTGAGAAAGGAAGTTGTTGAAGCTGAGATTTCCTGCTTTCATTGTGGTTAAGAAATCAAAATGTTTATAGTGGTTTCAGAAACTGATTCATGGAGTACATATTGCTTTTCATTCGTGTGTGTGATCTCAAAACAGCTCGTTCATTCGTCGTTTTATTCCAAATAGTGAAAAAGAAAAATGCTTGTCCCACCAACTTAATAACTTCTGAGGAACTACACATCAATTATAAGTGGTTGAGACATTGCGCTGTTCAAACTCCTTCCAAAAATGAAGCAGACGGTCATATGGTACAGATTTGAAGTCTGTAATATCAAAGTGGTTTCGCCTTCAAAGGGACACAGAAGCTCAATCATTTTGCGCTTAATGTAAAACTAGAAAGGCTATCACATGACCAAATAGGCAAAGTCTGATACAAGTCAAGCTAAAAGGAGAGTAGACTTAAATACAGCATGTCTTTCATAAATATGCACAGGGAGAGAAACAAAACTGTGTTGCACTTACGAAGGTGGTTGACAGGGCCAAAGTGCATTCGGTAGCTGGCAGTCATTTTATGGCTGCAGTACTGAAGCAGATTTACTTAGATGACGTCAGTGGCTTTGAGCCAGCTTTTCCTTTTTGGTGGCACACTTCACTGGCCTCAGTGGGCCCTGCTCAAACTGCTGACCAGGGTTTACCTCAGGACACACAGCCTACAAGATTTTCACTTTTTTTTTTTAAGCATGCTTTGACCGCAAAGAAAACTGATGTTCTGATGTGATCCCTACCATACATCACATCTAATTAGACAATTAATGACCAGATTAAAAAACATATTTTTCTATACAGGAATTTTTATATCCAAAAGTATCCTACTAATATTGCGTTGATGATATTGTTTCAATTTAAATGTGAAAGGCAACATGTTCACATACCCATGAGGAATTTCAAGGCCTCTTACTAGAAATAGAAAACACGTGTTGATGAACGTGTTTGTATTTTCAGTCAGGTGAAGCTTTTATTTCATCAATATCCTGGTTGTGCATGTAAGTTATGGAGTATCCAGAAACAGAAAACCACTGAGAACTAGGTAGACTTTAACTGTTGACAGTAAAGAATAAGTTATTCAACACAACTAACTTAAAACTAAAAATTAACCAAATGAACAAACCAAAGACCAAGACGTCTCCTCAACACAAACACCGTGGTGCTCAGTGTGAATCCAACTGCCATTTTTTAACGAGAGATGCCATCCTGAGAAACCAAATACCTTACGGCTCTCAAGCACCTGTTGCATGGAGCACGGACTACACAGGTGCTTCTCTACAGCTGGAAATTAGGACTTTCAACCACAGACTGTTTCTCTTAATGTGCCATAATTAAAAACAGTCAGGAACCAGTTGAGGTTATTCTAAAATTTAAAATAATGACGATAATTCTTGTGGCTAAAAAGAGAGTTGGATTTCTTTCTTAGGTGTCAGTCAGCGATTTTGGCATTCGTAGTTTATGTTTCAAACGCACATGAGTTTCTGGCTTCATCCTCACAATATACCAATTAGAAGTAAACAGTATCATATTATGTCATTACTGTAAAGATCTTACCATGTTTGTACAATGATATATAAACACCAGAATACAAATGGTGAGGAGACTGGTGTGAGCATGATGCAGGGCTCACAGGACAGACAAAAGCATTCATATTTGCAATGTTTTGTGAAGAAGAAATGAAACAAAGACAGTTCACAAATGTTTGGCCAAAATATAGTTTTCTGAAAAGTGAACCCCCTCGAACAGTATGGACAAATGAAGAAAAGAATAATCTCTCTTTGGCCCGAGAAGTAACACAGTCCATTCTGTACTTCACATAAGCACATCATTCTGTCCTCACTTGACACAAGTGAAGGGACTACTCTGTAGTTCTGTCCTCAGTCCTCAACAAGGCAGCAAAACCAAATTACACATCGCCTGTGTATCCACTTAAGAAGTATACAAGGTAATACAATGACGTAAAAATCTAAAATAACAAAAGCATGTCATTGTTTGCTAATGACTAACTCTAAATTATTAAAAATTTTAGACTTATAATATACAGAAAGACACCGAATCAGTGTCGCCATAGCTGTGAACATATCTATGTTGTAGTCTCTGATAAACTAAAACAGCCTCATGCTCCATGCGCTGCATTACGCCGCATGGCGACGAGGAGCTAACGGTGCTAACGGCACTAACCGTGTTAGCGAAACATTACCAGAGCCAACAGACAAACAAGCGCAGTGCAGAGTGGTGGCTGTGCTTGCTGCTATATTAACGCTCCCAGTTTCGACTTTAGCACCTTTACGGAATTGCATACTGATATATTTTTGTTTCATATTTTACAGCCGGACAGCTAATTCAAAACTGGTCCAAGAGGTGGAGCTGAGGTAAGACCGTCAGCAGCTAGCAACCTGAGACAACCACTCCCTTAATTATGCCTCACTTCAAGCCGCAACATAATTAAAACGTGTGAGTTATATAAAACCATCAGGGTCGATGAGGAATGACTCACTTTTTGAGCCAGCCTCAAGCGGTCATTTGATGAACTGCAGTTTGTGGCACTTCTGTCGCATTGGCTTCATTTTAGCACTGGGGATTGCCCCTTGGTGTGTATGTATGTATGTATATATATATATATATATATATATATATATATATATATATATATATAGATATATGTGTGTGTGTGTGTGTGAGAGGCAATTTGTCGTTCTTTAAATGGGCTAGTTGTTCTTTTCCTCCATAATACAAATGAACAAATATATTGTAAGGAACAAAACATGTACTGGGATCAAGCCCACTCACACAAAGGATGCCCATATTATGCGAGCATGGGGGGGGGAGGGGGCCACAGTCACTGTATCACAGTGACTGTGGCCCCCCCTTGGTGGCACCTCTGGTAATGCTCCATCCAAAAGCAGAGGGAGTTTAGTAACTCCTAGTTTCAGAGGTAGAGTCTCATTCAGTCAAAAAAAGACAACATCTTATTACTGCACAAACGTATTGCAGGCGTCCGCCCAACATGTCCACTCGTTGCATAAGCTGCAAACAAAGCATCTGTTTCTACCCCGAATTCTTTTCTTCAAAGCGAGCAGATTTACATTGTGAGATGTCTGGAATTACGCCCGAAAGCATTGAGACTGTTTCCTGGAATTTATAACGAACTTTCACAGTAATTAAATAAAAATCATTGTTTTTGTCCATGTCTTTTCTTCTTATAATAAGTTACATAAAATATGAATTATCAAATAGTTAACTGTAAGCACAACTTAGTAGTATTGCAACGGACTGAAAGTGGATTTTGTTCAAGGTTGTGCAGGTCTTTTTTCACTCCCTTTCTCAGATGTGTCACTTCTGCTAAACTTAATTTCATACAAAATAGTAACATTCACAATCTCTTCTTTTTAAAGAGGTGATACGTTATTTCCCCTAAGCTTATGATGAAACCACAACTGAAGCCATGAGATATCAAGATTAGTGCGAATAGATGGACTTGAAAGCTCACAAGACAACGAATGAGGTTATTTCATAACTGTATAATGAATGAAGTATAAAGACACTCTGATTGAATCAAAGCAGCATATCTGAGATGTTTACACTGTGACCTGATAACCTGACTGTTGTTCAAAGCTAACCAAAATCTGATCATTTAAAACAACAGATATCCAGTTAGGTGACAGAGATTTAAAAAAGTTGAGACTAACCAAGTCTGGTAACTAGAGGAGATCCTTCAGAGTTTGCTACAACTGGGTGTATACCCACTTTTTAAGCCAACTTTACTGTTGCAAATGAAAGCTGTAGGCCTTGTTCTCGTCACTCCCTTTGCAGAAGAGCCTCTCTAATTGTCCCAGAGTCCACAAAAGGTTACGGGGTAAAATCCTTGTAAGGAGCCAAACTTTGTGACACATGTCCACCCTCAGCTGGCATACAGTAGAAGGGGAGTGCAGTTTTAGCTGAGCAGGCATTTCCCAAAGTAGAGGAAGGAAAGGGGAAACAATGAAGGAAACCCCCAAATTAAAGTGGCAATTTAACCTACTTGTCCTGCCCAAAAATAACCAAAGTTTGGCTTAAACTGAACATTTCAAGATCATTTTAAAACACCAAAGTGGAGCAAACACCTTTTATGCAAATGCATTGTTTTTCTAAAAGTGTTGATTTTTAGGTGCATAAGTTCCTCGGGGAGGGACACAGAGGAGCTTTAACCCACCAAACAATAAAGGGGTCCAAGCTACCCTTTCCTCGGCTCTCGGTTCCGTTTAGAGTTACAATACCAACATGGAGCACACACACACACACACACACACACACACACACACACACACTGCTGAGAGAACAAACAAACAACGCAAAATGTACTTACACTGAACTTCGATGGCGATTAAAAATCACCGTCAAAACGCGTTGAAGCAACAAGTCTCTCCACCGTGTTTTTTTCTTCGAGGTGGTCCAAAAACGCTCCGACGTGATCTCCAACAAGTCCCCGAGCCAACTACGGAGAGGAAGACAGCAACGTTGTTCAACCGTCATCTTGTCCCAAAAAAATCGTTATTCGTACGGTATATATGTATTTTGTTTTTTTAGTTCATCCCTGAATCCTGATGGGACTTTCTGCTGATCTGCCACAGGACATACCGGCCGCTGGTGCTCTTTATAGGGGCGTCTGATCGGGATTCTTCTCCAAAAATTTGAAAAATGTCAAAGATTTTCGCTGCTATGTCAAAGCCATCGGCTGCAACCGTGAGTGATCAAAGTGAGCACCCCGCTGCAAACAGCGACCAGGACCATCGGCCATCTACCTCAGCGGTGGAAACAGACGACCTAACGTTACTTCACGCCGTGGGATAAATAGTAAACACCTAAATAAGCCGACATTTTTTATAAATTGTCTAATATTTCCAAAAACGTCCACTAAAACCTCACGAACAGAAGTCTACAACCAGTTTGGATACCTGCAACTACCATTGAAACTTACCTCGTTATTGGTATCTCATATAAAATGTCCCTTTTTTGAGTAATGGGCTGTTACGGGGTATTTTTTTAATACTATGTCAAGTTATTCTGGTGTTTCTGGGCCAGCCAGGAAGGTGTAGGTGAATCTGACAGAGATGCGAAGAATGCTCGGAATGAGAAGAGGAATGAAATGAACGCAAAGAGCGAGTTTTCGCCGGGGCGGAGCGAGAGGTGGCGTCATCCCGAGCCCAGCAGCCAGGCTGGGCAGCGGGCAGCGGCAGCAGGGACAGGGAGGGTGCAGCACAGCCGGAGAGATGACGCCTTCAGGGACACCACGAAGCTCAGATTTTACAGCTCCACAGCCCTGAAGCCCACTTGTAACAGCGTATGTCCAGCTACAGTTATCAATACAGAACTAAGTCCCCATCAGACAGTGGTGGAAGAAGTATTCAGATATGCTGTAGTGTGGAGAGGGCCCATTATTTATATTTATATATATATATATATATATATATATATATATATATATATATATATATATATATATATATATATATATATATATAGAGAGAGAGAGAGAGAGAGAGAGAGAGAGATAGATAGATAGATAGATAATGGTTTGCCTTTAGAGGGCTTTACAATCTGTACACATATGGTGTATCGGACATTTAGGTTTACATACAAATAAAAGCTTATAAAATCTGATCTGCTGTTACAGATTGAACTCTAAAGTAGATGATTAGCTCCACCTTGACCAATATCAACAGCATTATGCAATATCTATACTTGTAGGTATGTACATTATTTGAATACTTCTTCCTCCACTGAATTTTGATGTGTGTTTCTGTTGAAACAAACATGACTGTACACATGTTCACAACATCACTGCGTTGTTACAATTAATGATCTAACATAGAGGTACAGATATTATGTACAAATGCTTTCTCATGTGTGTTTGCCAAACTGACACTTGGATACATTAAGTGAAGTAAGATTACTTTAGCCATAGATCAAATGTAAATTCACAGAATATACCAAACCATGTGATTTATATAAATGTTTTCGTGGTTTCTCTATATTATGTAGTTTTCCCTCAAGACAGACTTCAGCCCATTCCTTATCACTCAGTTCAGGGATACGATATTTCCTACAAGACTTAAAGGCAGCAACTGACTTAACAAATGTGGCCAAATTCAAATAGGAGAGGAGGGCAAGCAGGCCTTCATGCAGATTGGATGTAGGGACATTTTGTGAAGTTATGATCACAAGTTTAACAAACTGTGTTATACTGTGTATTAATGAAAGCACACAGATACATTTAAATGAATTGAGATGCATTATTTCATGTATTTACCCCTTAATAAGTCTATCTCGTCTGCACAGTGACATACCAGTTACGTAACATGCTATGGATTAATTTAGATATCTTGGGAAATCTATTCAATCTATATTCATCAAAGAAATGTGTTAAAAGACCTGCTTTATTTGTATAAAGGTTGAGTTGGCCAGCTTTACAAGAGCGGGTTCAAACACTTATAGACAGAAACCCCAGTCGCAGACACATCTGTGGTCCTGTCTGAACAAGTCATGCATTAGAAGCCAGTCTTTTGACACCAATCCTTCAAAAGAAAAGGATCTATGAAGACGAACGACTGCCCCTCCGAGGACATCCATCAACACCTTTTAACACCTGCCTCTGCACGTTTAGCTGAGAGAAACACAGGGAGCTGTATGATTTAAATGTTCTTCATGCAGAATTGTATTTCAGTGCATTCTTTACTGTCTCTCTCTATTATTCCGCAATCTGTTGAGAGTGAACTTCATGGCAGAGCAGCAGCCACTCAAAGCCATTGTCAGCAGTCGTATCACTTTCATATCATCCTGGGAGTTGGCTGTTCCCTCAATAACAAACTATTAATCATCAACATGCAGCTGTATCTACGACGCAATTAATGAAAATGCTTTTTTCCCAAAAGATGATTGCAGCGGTAACTCCAGGAGCTCAGAGTGCTGATTCAACAGCTGACAGTGTTTGAAAGCTACACACGTTATAAATAATCTCCCCCCGCGTGTGAGATGTCAGGAAATGCTTTCATCTGAAAAGTCTTCAGTGTCATTGCAACCAGAAGAGATGACATTTTGTAGGTTACTGAGCCAAATGAGTAAAGTTAGACGATGGATGGATGAATTTCTTAATGTTCTTATCTCTGTGGTGTTATTGTGTGCAGTTATAATATTTCATCATCATGTGGTGAGGGAGAAAAAGCAAGTGAAATGTTTAGCCACAGCAAATAGCTCACCCATCGAGCCCACCCTATACTACGACACTATTCCTGCACAGCCACTCAGCTGTTGTGTAATATAGGGTGTCGCCACATAAGAGCGGGAGCAGCGGGGTAAGCTGTATAGGCGGCAAAGGAGACAAGACAAACGTGTCAGCAGGGAATGAGCCAATGAGTGGGAGACAGAGAGGGAGAGTCCCGTGTTCCAATGCATGTTACACTTATTAGAGACAGGTGTTTAAGGTCCACACGTCTGTAAACACACACACACACACACACACACGCGCGCGTCAGCTTTTTACTTCAGCACTTAGAAAGTGAAACACATGCTGTGTCGCTTGTAAACAATAAAACTTTGCCCCAGTGTTGCCAAAATATTTAATTATTTTCAGTATTTGGTGGAAGTCAAGTATCGCGGTGTGGAGCAGTATTTTTAGAGGAAGCATTGATTTGATTGTTTTTGTAAATATTTGTTTTTTAAGTCTAGCTGTTATTTTTAAATGTATGCAAATTAGTTTGATGAGGACATCCAATACTACAAGATTTCATCATTTGGTTCTTATTATGATTTAAATGTTTCAATTATTATT
The DNA here is from genome assembly GCF_029220125.1 of Pseudoliparis swirei. NCBI lineage: Eukaryota > Metazoa > Chordata > Actinopteri > Perciformes > Liparidae > Pseudoliparis > Pseudoliparis swirei. Next base: position 12,309,701 of record NC_079391.1, on the reverse strand, counting down.
GTGTTTTGTATTTTATTTTTATCTTTTCTTTTTATTAATGCTCGAATGTGCACCCACTGCAGTGATCCTGAATTTTCCCCACTTTAGGACTAATAAATGATCTTATCTTATCTTATTAAGTATGCAGTTCAGGGTTTTGATTTGATGTTCATAATCCAATTAACCTTTACTCTATGTGCAACAGACAGTGTTACCATACAAGAACACTAGCTGGTCCTTGCTTTACCATGTTATTCAATTAAACACATTCATTTAGTAATAGCCAAATTATACGTACTGCATTGAAAGAAAGAAGGTCTTAAAATCTCATCCTTACAGAGCACCTCACAATCAGGTAAGACCAACTATAAGGCCTTAAACACATCAGTTAATGCTGCTCTAGTAGAGCATATTTCCAAACTAATTGTCAATTCAGTTGTCAAATCAGGAACTTTTGGGGCACTGGGGAAATGACCCACTTTGGCCAGGTGGTAGTCTTGCAAAGACAGACCAGCGTAACGGCCTTCATAGACTTTACAGAACCTGCTGGCCAGACGTCCACATTGTAGACATCCTTATAAACATGTAAAGCAAAAAAATACAAATAATACTATCTTTAATAAATGTTGTACTATGACTACTTCCTTACTAAGACCTACACTCTCCTGTATTGCACTCGCACTGCACTGTGTGTACCCTTTTCTACAAATGGCCAACACATTTTCCCAAACTGAAGAAAAAGAGGCGAATGGAACAGACCCTGACATAGAGCAGCCTCACAGTCGTTCAGGATTAACACTGTAATAAAAAACACTTTCTCTCTACATTACTGTTTTCAGTTGCCCCTGTGTCGATTTAATTGCTTAATAGTATCCCTTATTTTTAATAACTAATGAATATAATGGGTCTAAAGCCAGGTCATGACTTCTGGTGTTTTCTAGTGACTCCCTTCAATGTGCAGTATGTCTGCTTTGATTTTACTTAAAGGCCTTGAACCTACAAAGATGTATCCTCTGATTTCATTTTTATTTTTTATTTTTCATTCATAGTTAAACTTGGACATTGGGTTAAACTGGGTAAAAACCTCTGTTCAGTTGTAGGTTCCAAGCACGTCCGTATCCAAACATATCAACCTGGTACAGACTACCCGGGTCAACATGGGTCATGCATTACCTCATCTGAACATGTAAGCTGCCCCACTGACTTTTGAGTTTCATGCTGTGACAGTTACTCATCCGGTTCAACTAAACATTGTTGTTCTCTACCGTCCTCCTGACATGTTATGAAATGTAATGTAAGCCACGTGTATTCGGTATGAAGCTACTGTCTATGTGCAGAGTGTTGCATGACTGACCAAGCTTATTTGTATGCTTGTATACTTTATTCAATATATATATATATACAGTATATTCCACCCAGTTTTGCCATCTGCAAATATCTTTTTCATAAAAATTTAAAAAAAGAAGATAAAACTAGTAAACATTCCAAACCCTTTGTGTTTTAATATCTCTTACTAATGCCTTCATTGTGCTCTGTCAATCTCAACATCCATGTCATTTTTGGCTGCAACAAAATATGTCAGAGAAGGAAGCCCATGTGGGACTGTTGGGGACGATAATAACAGTTTAATCATTAAATGCATGCTTCAGGAAACACCAATCAGCTGTTCTCAATCAGAGAGGCTATAGTTGATCCCTCACTTCTGGTTGATAAGGGTGTTCTGTGCCACCGTATGGCTTTAAATTTGAACCTGCTACTCCAAGCTTCGAAGGGAGGCCATGATGCAATAGAATTAGCCTGGTTTAGTTCATTTAGCTCCAGATCTGCCACTGCCTGGCCTGGTCTGGTTGATCCTGTCCTGCAACCTCCTCTAATCAGATAGCCATGTCAGGCCAGGTGCTTTGCTGGCTCTCTGCTTTGACTGCTCGGCCAGCCGCACTGATTCGCTTTATTCAGAGATCAGAGACGGACTAGTGAGGGCCACTTACTGGTTAAATGAATAGTGGGTGAGCCCACATCTCAATCAGTAGAGCTTCTGATTATTTCATTCATTGCATTTCTCTTAAGTGCATTTGTTTTGTAAGTGTTTTGTTTGTATGAGCAAATGCACCTGAATAAACGCAAAAGTTTTTAGTTTGTTACCATATGATTCAAAACAGCTTGAGGGAAAACCACAAATAACACTTCAATATTCAGAATTCCTTGTGTTTTCATAATAAAGTAAATGCTGCCTTCAAGGCATTAATAAAAAACGTTTAAGCTCATACATATCACAACAGCTTTAAACTGCTCCCCTTATTTAATCTGCTCAAGATTGCATTCTTATATGTGTAGATGTTGTATCGAATCATTATCTGCCATGCTATTCTATTACAAGAATGCACCATATTTTTATTTATTTATCTTATTTAAATAATTTGTTATAAATCTGAGATTTCTTTCATTTCTAACACTTGCTATATGTCCAAAATAAGCAGAATAAAAAAGTTTAAAAAGTGCAATAGTGGCAATGGGGCTTTAAAACAGGGTCCCTAGGATCCAAATTTACACTGACTGACCATTACAATGAATGTATTCCTTGTATTCTGAATGTGTATAAAAGCTATGGGTCATTAATCATTGTGAAATTTCACCTGTATAGAGAACTGTATGAGTGCCACCTCGGCCCAAGCTGCACAGTGTACAATCCACATGTATACACTGATACTATTAGCATTTCTTATTTGATCTGCACGTCACACTTAATCCCAGTCAACAGAGTATGTTCCTTTTTGGATGAAAGGAGTTGCTCACAGGAAGTATATTTTATCTGATTGGATATTTCAAAATACTCTGTTTCCCAAAGTTTCCTCCTTATGTTGTTCAAGGACAATTCTGATGAAATATGATTATAGCTCTTTGATTCAATTGTTGTCCCAAACACAATTATAATGCAGCAAGGATTTACATTCAGTACAAAACACTATTGTCAACCAACTGTACATGTACACACATTCAGTATGCACTGCAATAAGATAGGCAATCATGGACATTAGAGTTGTTCTAATGGTCTGTCACCACTGTCGACTACAGGATATTTAATATGAATGAGACATAACAACATACTGCAAGTTTAGTTTTTAATGTACAGAAAGCTGATTGATTAGGAGGTTTATTTGTCACACCATTTTATCTGATCCTATAGAATAACCCTCTTCTTAGTAGATTAACCACATATTTTTGGTTACATTGGAGTACTAAACTGGTCTAAATGAGGCATGTTCTGGAAGCTCCCACAGCCTCTTTCTCAAGCATATTTTAATTTAGCTTTCAGTCGGAAAAATATCCCACCAAATCTGCATGAATGACGAAAAACACTGCCTGTAACAATAGAGACGTATTGCACCTGGTTTGCAGGTACTTGTCCAGTGTCGTTGTTAAAACCTCTCAGCTTGCACACAAAACAAAACGCTTTGTCATTATTTGCTTATAACTCAGCATTTAATACATTTCCACCCTCCAGGCTGTATGATGAGCTCCTAACGTCTTTGTGTCAAAGGATCTTGGACTTATAACAGTGGAAGAAGCAGGTGGTCAGAGTTCACAGCAAGTTCTCAAAACACATGGTTATTAACACTGAGGCTCAACAGGGATGCATTTGGCATTTTATGTGTGTATTTACAACTCTCAGTCTGCTGAGTTGTCTGAGTTTGCCACCCAAGGTCCTGAGGTCTGTCTGTGATGTGAGGTTTGGGTTTGGTTGTGTTCACCGTGAGCTCACCAAACTATGTTGAATTATTAAAGTATTGAATATTTCCCTGGTCCCGTGCTTCAATTTGGTCACCATGGTAACCTGTGATGTGCCAGGTCACGATGATCAGATCAAAAAATATAAACAGCCTCCCTCACCAGTATTCACTGGACCAGGAACGACAATGTTAAAACAAAATGATTGCCTTCAAATCAAAGTGAAGAGTAATGAACAGACGGATTCTGAAATGAATCAGACTGGCAAGGTCACTTTTCTGCCCTTGATGATTTATTTTATGCAGGATATAATAAATGTCTGTGGTACAAGTAGTTGCCCCCCACTCTGGTCATTAAGTAGGCCTCCATTAAAAAGCAGGTCTGGACCAACGGTCCTAATCAAAATTACTGTTGCATTTGTGCAGAAATGTTCGACAGTGATGAATTCAGTGCATGTTCAATATTCCATAACTGCAAACCTTTTAGAAATTAAGTACATTTGTGATAACAAGACTATATGTATTGTACAATTAATGAAATACATTATTACTGCACTTTCTATAGAGAAAGAAACTTTTTGTGTATGGCGACATTAACTGTGAGCATTTAGTTTAGCGGCTGCACATCAACTGATATATTTAAGTTAATTTAGTTCTTGAACTGAAATGACCCATTGCAGTGTGTCAGTAACCCAAAATGTACTGTACATATAATTACAAGAACAACACAGAACAGTTCTGTATATGGAGGTTTTAAAGGACAAATGGGTCACTTAATGAAGTTAATTCAGTTTTAAATGTTTTGATACTTTCCTGCAGCCATTTGGTGTTTTTTCTATCCCAGTTTTCAAGAGTTTGCATACCTGATAGTTGCCTACAAATCTCTTCATATCTGTGGCTGCTCAGTTGTCTATTCAATAGAAGACTCTGCCAGGCGGACACAGACATAAAAGACAGATTATTGCAAACCAATGTTTAAAATGTGATTATAACCAGATGTGCAGGCAGATTGTATCTGAGGCAGAGGATTTTGTGATATCACACAGATGCATGTTTTTAGAACAGAGCTTTATGTCCTGCCATCAAAGAGAATCAGCGCACCATCGAATTTCTGCCATCTGGCAAAAAAAGAGTTGGACCTACTGGGTGATAAAAAAAAATTCAGAACGAATTATTTCTGGAAAAACGATGCTTTTAGCTGCTACATGTGTATATGTTTACAACAAAGACATGGCTTCATGGACATTGTACAATGAAATGTCTGACACACAATGTATGCAGTGAAATGAATGCACAGTAATAAATAAAAAAGGAGAATATCCAAACCACAAATGTGCATGTTCAAATCACGATGATGCTAGTGGAGAGCAGAGAAAACATTTGAAAGATTCTCCTGTTCTGAGGCCTTAGCGCAAATCAATAACAAACACACACGAGTTCCTCAACCGCTAATAGACATAGACTACTCATCCTCATGGTCGGTACTGCCAAACTTACCTTACCTGTGGGTGTTTTTCTTAACTGCTGCCAGAACTGCTGTTGTCCTCCATGAGGGGCAGACGGGGCCTCTATTTGACATGAATACAAAGGTATATAAAGGCAGATACAGAAGTGTAATTACACCTAATGGCTGGAAATGCTCCTGTTCAAGACATCTTGGCGAATGATGTCTGATTATGGGTGATCATTTTCTGCTTTTTGGTGAAAAGGCGCAGCTCCCTGGACCTGGGTTTTACCGATGATAGTGGTTCAGAACAATGGGCTATTGAAGAGCATTGTCACTATCCCAGCTTTAATGTCAGAGTATGAGACTGACAAGAAACCCAGGGAGCCATTTATAGTCGCATCCTCAACCAAAACTAAGAGACACTGGTATGATGATTTCACCTGAAACAACTCTTACAAAATAAAATATATACACTAGAACTACAAAAGTGTGCATTTAAAGCTGGATGGACTCCTTTAACCTTTAATTAGTTGATTCAAAAGAGAGAAGCTTTTTGTTGTATTTCTCGTAGTACCAGTCACCCATCTCATTAATAGATATTAATAATAGACTAATAGAAATAGTTTGTTTGGAAAACCCTTGAATAAATGTCTGCTGCTTCTTTTGAATTCAACTGGTGCTTAGAGCATAATAAAAATATTTGTAAACCAATTTTTAATGAAGCAAATCGAGATGTTAAAACACAACAGCCTTCACATTCAAAATCCTTCACATCTTTCTGCTTCAGTTTGAACCACAAATTGTCACTACACTGTTAAAATTGAGTGCAGCTCACCTGTTTTAACACACTGCTAATTTAAATGTTATGGTTTTACATTGTTTTTACATTGCCTCGGATTGTCAGTTACGGGTTAAATGTAATAATTAGATGTATATGACATTATTTATGTATATATTGTTATGATTTGGGTAAATGGACCAGAAAGCATGCCATTGAAAATTCTCCTTGTTTGATTCGAAACAGTCCAGATTATTCAGATAATTTCCTTCAGATAACTCAGTGACAGTGAGTGTGCCCAGACCTCTTTCAAACATCACGGAGAGATATGTGCTGTCTGGCATTTTTCTCCGTTTGTATAATACATGTGAGAAGAAAGAAGCACATCTGAAAATGGCAACTAAATAAAAACCTGGAAAGTCCTTCATCTGACGTACACATGTGACTGTTTAGAACAATGCAATCACACATAAAATGGGTGAAACTTAAATCACTATTATAGTCATTCAATTGGAAAATTTTGCAGGAATTTAATTAAATTGTATTCCACATAGAGGCAATTTAGTTAGGTTTTAAAAGGTAAAAGGCTAAATAGTCTTTTTTTTCTCTTTTCTTTTCTTTTTTACACAAACTAATAGTTACTAATAGACTTGTAAACCCACCACACATTTATCTGCGTGCAATACATATAGAAAAAATTGTAACACTCAATATTTACGCTTAATACGCTTTTAAAAAAACAATGTGAACATAGCCAACTCTACGAGGGACAAGCGTGCCACTTCCTCTGCAAGGCATGAAGGATTGTAGTTCTATTTCGCAAAATCAATTTGTTATGAAAGTACCCCGCTATGTATTCTCATGAAATCCAGCTCCCAAGATACTGCAGTTGTACGTTTATGTGTAATACTTTAAATGCCCTTAACCGTGTTTAGAAAATAGACTTTTGAGAGCTCTATTATTGGCTATGCTTTTTTTTCCTGGAGCAACGCTTTTAGATGATTATTCTCCTTTTCTCTACAAAACTTGAAAGTCTAACTATATTATATCAGCTATTCAACTCCAAGGATAGATGCCCCTGTCAGAAAAATGGGAGAGACCACTTGAAAAATAATATGTTGGTAGAGAAAGTGATGCATCCTTACTTGAGAACATTTTAATTCAAGAACATTAATCCTAGCGGCTGAGTATCTACACAAAGTGAATAGATGTTCCCCAAATACAGTACAGTGATTCTAATTAGTGTTTAGTTTACACATTTATATCCTTTGAAGAAATGATTGCAATCAGATTTTTTGTCAAACGCACCTAGATAGTTAGTATCTCTGGATTACATGCAGCTGTGTCTGCTCAGGAACTGATTGAGTGATTGAGAACAGGTGTGCAGGTGGGTGTGAAAATCAGGCGAAAATCTGGCGACTACTGCAGAGCAGGGAGGGAATAGCAGCTTCTGGAATGAAGTACGGAGTGACAGGCAAACCCTAATCGCTCTTGAACTTTTTACACTCCAGTCATTTCAACGTGTCAAAGCTGGAAAAATCAAAGTGGTGATTAGTGATGTTAATAGTAGCTGCCTTTTAATTAAGCGAGACAGGCTCACTGGCATCGTTCATTGTATTACTTTCCCCTGTGCTGTGTCAAGTCAATCAGGGATGGACTGAGAGTGTAACCAGAGTAAAGGTGAATCTGACTCGAGAGTAAACGAGCGAATCATTTCACACACAGCACCACCTGTTTCTCCCCAGTTAGTCCTTATCGTCCTTAAGGCAGCATTTCATCCCCCAGATGGAGACATAAACCGTGTATTCCCGTGCAAGGCTGTGTTCGGCTCTTTAATGCTGGATTAGTGCAGTGTGCAAAAACAACCAAAAATACATGTATGGTGATAATTGAAGTGTGTAAATTGAGAATGTTGCGACAATTATGTTTTTATCTGGTGTTTGTTGTGACGTGTGCATCTGCCCCCGGTTTGGAGGACGTAACGTAGTAAACTATTGTACAGGTATTTCAAACTAAAGCGTCTATAATTGATGTTTCATAATCACGTGAAAGGGTCCCTCATAATGATGAACCTAGAGCAGGGGTCGGCAACCCGCGGCTCCAGCTCTTTAGCCCCTCTGTTGCAGCTCCCTGAGGCTTTGACAAAAAAATATATATATTTATGTTTTTCCCAGTGGCCAATCATTCAAAGGGAACACCTCTTATTTTTGAGTTTGCACTATTGGTTCAAGGGATAGACAAGCACAATATATAGGGAGGTAAACAGGTGTACGGCATGAGACACTAACGAGACAGGAGTGGCTGAGGGCAGGTGACGGTAATGAAACAATCAGAGGAACAGGAGGGGCCGAGGGCAGGTGAAGGGAATGACAAGCGACTTTTTTTTTTGCTCCGTCCCGATACGCGAGACGGAGAACCGAGAAGTGTTAACGCGACACGTAGAGACAGAAATGACATGCTGTTGTGTAGATACGATTAACAACAGACGGCTGTTTAGCTTAATAAAAGAACAAAGACGTGCTATAGAGAAAATTACAGGGGGGCGGGCCAATTATTTTTAATGTCATGTGATCTACCAATACTACGCCGCGATCGACTGGTAGGTCGCCGCGATCGACTGGTAGATCGCGATCGACGTATTGAGCACCCCTGATGTCCAGTATATATACTCCCTTTTAATATGGCAGAATATTTCTTTCTGGCTTTCTTTCTGTGTTAACCCCATTTTCTGGTTAGCAGCTATTCTTTAAGATCATCCGAATTCGAGCTCGTTGTTCGAATGATGCACTGACGAGAATAAATCTATCTCTTCACATTTAAAAAACACATGCCAGTGGAAACATAACAGAGCATGATGCCCGTTTCATATTGATAAATGTAAGAAAAGGACTAATGGCAGCCAATGTCGTTCTGTATCTTATAACAAACCACTCAGAGACAATCTGTCCATCTCATACCAAATAACAGAACACAGAGAATTACAGTTAAGGCCTCGCTGGACAGGCGGAAGAAACCAGGAGGTTGTCTCCAGTGTGGCGATGCTGCCGGCCCGCGAGGCTCCTCTCTGTCTGCACTGGGTCTGTTCGACCAGACAGCGGTGGCATGGAAAACATATTGAAAAGAAAAGGCTTTAATCATAATAATAGGGCAGGAAAAGTCGTGTTGTACATGTTGTTGCTCACCACGGGACTATCCAATACCACAGGAACATAAAATCACTAAAAAGAACATAAAATCACTTGTGTACGCTCTACTCCTCGACGTTTAATCTTTACTCCAACGCAGTTATCTCACAGCTTTAGTTACATTGCATATTAACATTGTAAGTACAAAACACTTGATGAATTTATATGCACTGTTAAAGATTAAACAACCCAACAGTATACAATTTAGCTACAATTTACACATTAACGCATCAGTAATAATGATCTGAAACACTATATAATAGTATGCAGTACACACGAGTACTTTTACTTATAATACTTGAATTACATTTGGCTAATAATGTTTTTACTGTGGTCCTTTTTTCAATCACACGTAGAGCCCAGAAACAGACAAAAAGGTGTTGATCAGTTGGTTAGTAATAGTGTAAAAACTAAATATACAGATAAACTAACTTAAGCATGTTTGCTTGTATGTCATGAAGCAGCAGTGATTTGTTCATTTGCATAGACCAGAGACATATTTCTTAATAGCCTTATTGATAAATAGTGTATGTATTGGGAACAAAAATCACCTTCAATGACGTCTGTTTGTTCTACGTTTCATTTTTCAAGAGAAGAAATGTAAATGTTCAAATGGAAGAGATGATTCACTCCAGCAGCCAAGCAATTGTCTCCTCCTTTTTGGAGATTTGTGTTTGACTCTTTAAATGACGATTTGCGTTCAAGTGCTGAAATAATGACATTATATTTTTAGATTAATCTCCTCCCATCTTTTCTATTTTTTTTCATCAACGTTCACAGCTTCTGCAATTTCAGGCTCTGATTGCTCTATTGCTTGGATGCTAATCATCGTTACCGTATAACTTGTTTTATATTCTGCTCTTTTTGCATAAGGAGAGGTCATTTCATAAAAGTAAAAAAATTAATGAAAAAGTTACAATAGGTCAGTAAACAGATGGCGCTCCACACACAACACAATGCAGGGACTTCTGCAGGACTGTGTTTTATACAATAACACAATTTGGACATGTTTTCCGAAATGAAAAAGAGCACCAGCTTCATGGTGAAATACTCTTAATAATAATAATAAGAATAATACAAATATTTAGTGGTCGTCGGTCTATCATGTTGTCAATATAGATTTGAATCAACTGAGTTGGGTTTGTAAGCAAATTAGATGACTTTTTTCAGATTTACAAAAACAAGAAATAAATTAAGTCTCCTTTAAAGAGCTGTCTCAGCAAGGAATCACATAAAGATTCTTGCAAATGAAATACTCGTATTGTTTAGTTATACAAATATGTGTATGTTGCAACTTTCACGATCTTGGTTTTGATTTAGTTTGTTTCGTTTTATTTTGAAATTCCCTGCCTCTTGTGTCCTGTGATAATTTGACTTCCTCTCTTTGTATTTTTTTTCTGTGATCACCTGTGTCGTGTAGCAATCTCTTCAGCCCTCCTCTCCTCCTTTGTATGTATGGGTCCATCCCATATTGCCCGTTTGCCCCACTGTGATATAAACACTATAAATCCTCAGATCTGTTTGTTTTACCTTTCCAGATTGTACCCAGGTAAGGACAACAATAATAAAAGCCTCATGAAATGTGATCATTGTGTATCGGATCCTAAACACATTTGATCATCATAAGCTTATAGTAACTGAAACCAACATTGTTACCACAGGGAGACATGCATAGAGGTTGGTCATCCCAGCAAATAACATCGTTTAACCGTCTCTCTCAAAGATCTGATTTGAGAAGACAAATGGTACCTTCACTAGCCGAATGAAACTCTCTATAAAGCTCCGTAAAGCCGAGAGGAGCTTCAGATTCAGCTGATGATGTCATCACTTCAAGCGACCCCTTTCACATTGTAACTCTGTTTTCACATTGCCATTTGATGCATTGTTATTATACAGTAGAAAATATAGCTGCTTTAAAAAACATAACGTGAGAACCACACAACTAACTATTGCTGAACAGCGACATCTGTGGTCTCAAGTAGCAATTACAGGACAATGCCACTTTGGTGTTCCCTGCATTTCGCTGCTGCTTTAAAGACGCCATGATGAGGTGATCGGACTGAGAACGAGTGGAATCATGAGGAGAAGATAAAGCCAGCAAACTGACTCAGTAATGTCAATTACATAGAAATATCAGCCATCAGTCATATCAGACCAAGTGAGGCTTTCAAAGGAGAAAAAAAAACTTAAATTAAGAAACAGTTATTTTGTTTGCTATCACAGACAGACGACCTGAACTTTCCCTGCTTTTTTGTGCGGTTTGGACCAGCGCAAGCTCTTTGCTAACAGCAACACCCGCTAGCGTGGCGGCCGCTAGCAACAACAGCACAGATGAAATACACGAGGTGCACACCAGCAACAGTGAGGAGGGCTCTGCTGAGGGTGAACACAGCTGAAGAGGCAGTGAGGAGCAGGAGAGGAGCAGCTGCTCCACGGTGAACACCAAGCTGCTACGCTATTTCATGGCATATCTGACCCCCTCTCCTGGCTAGTCCAACCAGCCCCGCCTGCCTTGGTCAGCCATCATATCCCCTGTGCCCCCCAAGAATGCTTCTAGATGTGCTTGAGAGTCCTATTGTCCCTGACTCACTACGGTGGTGAATCCCTGCCTGACTGAAGAGGCTGACGGTCTGCCTCTGCGCCTCCCTCCCTTCCTCCTTCCTCCTCTGCAGCTTGCTTTTCCTCCAAACCTCCATCACGAATGATGCTGATCCCAGGTACTGCACACATCTCACTCATCTCCTCTCCCAGAGGGGGGACACTCTCTCATGCTATTGTTCATTGGGGCTAGTTGTGCTTTCAACACTCCAGACTGATAGTCAGCTTTCTGAGCTTGGACCTCACACCCCTGAACAAGCCCCTGTGTGCTGATCTGAACACCCCACCGCCAGCTTGCCAGGGGTGGGGTCAGACCCCCGGGCCCCCCCCCTGAAACACACAGACACACACAGGCGCCCCCAGCCCTACCCCTACCCCCCCCCCTATACCTGACTGTCCTACCCCTTCAGCTGTACACACAACCACACACATCATTCAGGTACAGTGGTGATGACACAGTGGTGGTGGGCCTGAGACTTGAAGGCCACCCTCCTGGCTGATCTTTGCTGTGTCACCACCTACCTGGACAAGTTGCTGATCTGTCACCTGAACACAGGAGCTGATTTGTCACCATTGTGAAGGGGAGAGGTACAACAACAGGAGCTGTACAGAGGTAGGGGGAGGGAGGACGGATCACCACTGGGGGGTGGCGAATACTTAGAGGAGGGGTCACATCACCAAGCACACACGATCCACGCAAACACAGACACTCTGTTGGCAAAACAGCAGGCAGGGTCAGCAGGCTCAGGCAGCTGAGCAGGCAGCTGATTTCTGAGGAAGTCAGTCCTTCCATCCTTTCTCTCACAGACTCTGTCCTGACCTAGCCTGGTTTGCTGAGGTGCAATCACTACAGGTCTCAGGACAACTGCAGCAGTAGGAAAGGTCTGGCTGAGGCTGAGCGACTCCCCTCCCCGCGCTGCAGGCAGGACTTACCCCCCAGGGCACGCCAGACAGGGCAGGATCCAGAGAAGGAGGATCCTCACCACCACAACAACCTGCCAAACTGCTGCAGGCGTTCAGGCGGTCAGGGCAGGTCGCTCAAGAACAAGAGAGAGACAGAGAGAGGAGAGTTTCCACTTCTTTCCATCAGGACTGTGAACTCCACCACCGACCCCCCACATAGACCCACACAACTGCCCCCTCACACACACACACACACACACACACACTAAAAATATTGTGTTGTTTTTTTTGTAATAAGTGTACTTGTTGCCCTTTTGCACATTCCTGCTGAGCACACTCACTTTTTCACTGCACACCCTGTGTGTGTATGTGACAAATAAAACATCTTGAATCTTGAATCTTGAATTGTACTTTTTATTTGTAAGACTTTTATATTTCTCATATTTCAGAATCTCCAAGTATTTGTAAGAAACCGACATGAGCGTAGCATACAGGCTTCATGTGTGACCTTGCGTCTGTTTTTTATAGAGTATACTGTCAAATTATCAAAGGCTGTTTGTATTTTCTGCTCTCAAATCCTACAATCTGCTGGATGTTGCAGTCGGTACCGAATTACAAATTAAAGTGATAGAGGTGAAACGACACACCGTTTTTCTGTTTGCTTTTATTTTATATTAATTTCAACTTTAAATAGCTTGGGTCTAAAGTCCAGATTCTAATGCAATTACAGACAAAGACAATACAAGAATACATATAAAACAAATAAGACCGTGCACACATTGAAAACCTAAGATATTAAAAGCTTACATCTACTTTGAGTTTTATTGAAGAATTGAAGAGAGGAAACCCATCAGTAAGATGTACATATTCCATTTAATATCTGGATGCCTTTATACTAATGTGCCCTTGAATGACCCATTCGTGAAAAAGGTGAGGGAAATAACTCTGGGACTACTTCACATACACGAGGCTACCCGGCTAACTCGTCTCCTCTTATATTCACAAAGTGCTGCCATCAAACTCTGAGACAAATTGTTGGTGTTTCTACTCTTTGATTCTTAAAAACTTGAAAGTGTATTTAACCAAGTCAGGCGATGATGACTTTCATTCACAATGTGAACTCATTTAGTAGAGTCAAGGACTTCTTTTAGTTCACACTCTGAAGTATGATTGTGCAACACTTAAAATTATATTTTGTACTGAGCAATTTTCTCAAATCAATAGAGAACGAGCCCTCGCAGCTCCGAGTGCATTCCGCAAGAGCTTCTAACAAGACACAGGAGAGCGTTTTACTTTCAAAATGTTAGACTTTTAGAACTAGAGCACACAGGGGAGTTCTCTTTTATGTTGCGCTTTATCAACTATATTTTAGCCCAGTTATTCAGAGGTCAGTCTCCGCTCACAGAGAGAGATGTGAGGGTATTCATGGGTTTTGTTTGGTCAAGATCAGGAAGACAGACTTAATTTTTCTATGGGAGCTTTTATTTGAAAGATTACTCTGCAAGAATTATTAAATTAACCAGACAGAAACCAGTTTGATGTACAAATAAACTATGCTCATCCATTGGTTTCAGTCCGTCACTTGACTTTTTATATAGAATCACATTGTAGATTATAAGCACTGAAACTGAACCGGCGTAAAGTCATTAAAAATATTCATATTTGATAAACAGAGTCAGATGTCAGTCAACAACACAAACATGTACTGAGCAACACTGTGGCACAAAAAGCACATCCAGAAATTCGCTCCTCAAACCAAGAATATATGTTTTACACACTTTCAAGAAGTCAGAAATAATTATAGACAATTATATACATCATGAATAAATATAATGACTTCAAATCTCAGTCCTCTTTAGGGGAAGTGACACCTCACTTGCGTTGCAGCTTCTGAATGAAAAACAAGCACACATTGTATTGTACATCACGAGACATGCACACTCTTGACTGCTTCTTACTATTTGTTATATCTATCTTGAAATCGTTACGGGTCTTTGAGTTGTTACATGTAATTCTAACACTACTGTTAAGTCATGTTAAAGTTCATAACAAAAAGGAAAAAAACATTAACTTGTTATGGCAGCTGATGTCAGAAATAATCATCAATCTTTGTGATTTAAGTGAATAACAAATATATGTTCATTATTTACTCCTTTACTGCATAATACCCTGATAGTGTGTTGGTCTCAACATGTGCTAACTGATTACCTTCGCATTGAAAATGCCGGAAGGTTATGTTTTGATCGCTGTGTATTATTTAGTTATTTATTTGTATGCGTGTTATTCGCAAAACTCAAAAAGTATTGAACCGAATCGCATGCAATTTGGTGGGATGATTGTTTATTATCCGGGGACCAGTTGATTAGATTTTGGGATCGATCGGGTCAAAGGTCATGAACAGGTCAAATCTTCTTGAATCACATGGAATTTGGTGGGATGATTGGTTATTATCCGGGGACCATTTGATTAGATTTTGGGATCAATCGGGTCAAAGGTCAAGGTCATGGAAAGGTTAAAATCTTTTTTTTTACCATAGCACGATACATTTTTGTCCAATTGGCATGCAACTAATGCCAAAATGTTCATAATTCAATGCCCAATCTTGTGATATGCGAAGGTATGCGCTCTACCGAGTGCCCGTTCTAGTTACAAAATGTAGATGTAGGGATTCACTGATAAACTGTAGTATACACACAATAAATGCTATAAAAAAGGCTCTGTTACATTCTGTGCTCATAAAACAAGTTGTTAGAGGCGGAACATCTCTAAAGTCATGTCTCAAGAACCAGATTGTATTTTGTTGGGGTGATATAACTTAAAGAACAACAAATATTTATACATATGACAGAAGAAGATGATAATTCATGAGCAAAGCTATGAGTTAGTTTATTCTGGTTTGGATTGTGTTCTCTGCTAAACATCACAGGCTAACATTATTTGAAGTATGCACTCAGGAGATCTCATCCTTGACTCAGACGGTGTTAATGATACGAATAGAATAACTTCTGCTTCTTTACTTACAGTTTAGCTCCTGGCATACAGTCATCTGGTGATAGAAAGAAAGTGGTGTCTTTATTCCATTGAGTGTAGGAATATATCTTCACTTATGAAGATAGAGTTGAATGTTATGAAGATAGAGTTGAATGTATTATCATGATAGCAAAGTATTAGAAACAGAAGTCATGGTGAAAATGTTAAATAGTGGACAACTTATAAAAATAAAAAAAAGAATTAACCTTCAATATTTACTGTCAAATCAAAGGAAGAGCAGAATAATCTAAACTGGTGTTGTAGAGTCAAGGATTTTTTTTACAAGTAAATCGAGTCAATCGAGGTTCAGTCCTCTGTGAACAAAGTGCACCCCTGAATATTTTCGAACACAACACATGTATACCCGTTAGGAGGCAGAGAAATGCCACTAATGTGTTTCATAAACCAGGTCAGGGAAAAGATGAAGTTAGAGAGCACTATGAATGCACACAGTGAAAGAGAAGGTTTCTCTAAATGGTGCTGTGTTGGACCTCTAAATGGAAACATCAAGTGGTTCTTTGCAATTATTATTAGATCTTGAAAATATGAGATACAAAGTGTTGCAGGCCATTGCACAAACCATGCAAGTGAGTTTAAACCGCACAGAGTAACGGGTGTGTTGCAGTACAACGGACACACGGAATAGGTGACCAGTGTTATTCCAGGCAGAAAACTCAACAGGCAAACGGATCCGCTCAGGTGGAGAAACGCCAAGCCGTCAGGGGAGAAGGCCGACCCGACACAGAGGCTATTCTAGTGTCGGGGATCGATGGCTGTGGTGGTCTACCGGGGCAGAGGCAAGGCGGGGGAGTCCAAACATGCAGGGTCGACAACGGGAAAACAGTCTGAGGGTAGGCGCTGGAAAGTAATAATAAATCATAAGGCAGCGAACATCTGTCACAGAGTGTGTGAGAATGGGGTTTATTGACCAGAGGGCGAAGGTGCAGAAGAGTGGTCAGGTAAGAGTGATTGAGCTGATGAGGTGGGTGTGACTTACAGGTGCGCTGATTGAGCTGATGAGGTGGGTGTGACTTACAGGTGCGCTGATTGAGCTGATGAGGTGGGTGTGACTTACAGGTGCGCTGATTGAGCTGGGTGTGACTTACAGGTGCGCTGATTGAGCTGATGAGGTAGGTGACTTACAGGTGCGCTGATTGAGCTGATGAGGTGGGTGTGACTTACAGGTGCGCTGATTGAGCTGATGAGGTGGGTGTGACTTACAGGTGCACTGATTGAGCTGATGAGGTGGGTGTGACTTACAGGTGCACTGATTGAGCTGGGTGTGACTTACAGGTGCGCTGATTGAGCTGATGAGGTAGGTGACTTACAGGTGCGCTGATTGAGCTGATGAGGTGGGTGTGACTTACAGGTGCACTGATTGAGCTGATGAGGTGGGTGTGACTTACAGGTGCACTGATTGAGCCAGTTCGACTCCCGTTCTCTCCATAGTCTGCATGTCCCCGGGCGCTTCACTGCAGCCCACTGCTCAATTACTAAGGATGGGCTAAATGGAGAGACTCGTTTCCCCACTGTGTTATAATTAAAATGATGAATTCATTTCACTGAGCACTTTAACGAGTCCTTGTTGGTTACAAATTTAAGTAAATATTACTCACCTGGATACTCTGTAAAAGTGGATATTGGAATTTCTTAGTGAAATAAAAACTCTGAACAAATGTCTGAAAACCTTGACGACTGCCGGGCAGCTTTTGTGATATACAACGAAAAGCTCGAAAAGAGAATGAATCTTTGTGTCAAGAAGAAGAGAACGTTGGAATAAAACCTGATTTGATGTTTCCTTGGTTTCTTCTCTTTAGAAGTTTGTGCAAAAGTCAGACTTTAATTGTTGTATTTATACTATTTGAACCACGAGAAAAGTAGGCGATGTAGGCAGCAGTGCAGGGGTCTGGAACCAGGCTTAGTTAGTACCATTCACAACACAGCTGGACGAGCAATGACAAACGCTGAGGCCGCGTTTAGTCATGAGTTTAGTTTCGTCAAAACTTCGACAAAATATTTTCAACTCACTTCATCAATATTGTTAAGCGATATCAGACACTATGTCAGTTATTTATCGTCAGTATCTGCAGCCACATCACAAGTATGACACAAGATGACATGACCATGCAGGTGATCACCTTTAAAATGTAATTTCTTCTAACCATCCAGCCGGCTCACACATTTCATAAAAGTCTTCAGCTGAACAAGAGGGAAAAAATGAGAACAAACGCACACAAAAAAACAGGTAGAATTTTTTATGAAAACAAAGTAAAATACTGACATTTATAATGAAGGCCATATGTGCATGTGGCCACCATTACACATTGAAAGTCGTCATACCGATGTATAAAATAAATGATACACAAGTCCAGTCATTGTGTGCGAGAACAGTTCTTTGGCATCTTATAACACTGTCAACCAGCTCATATTAAATGCAGCAGATATAGTAAATTAACTTAATGGAGCTGACGAAAAAAATCATCATATCCAGCAAAACATGCTGTAAATCCTTAAAATAATGCCTGAAGTGTTTGCGAATATCATTTTCAAATATTAAATCAACCAAACTCATGAGCATGAAGTGCTTCATAGGCATCAATAGATTCGTGTATCTGAAAAGGAAGCAACTGTGTAGCTTCCAGTTAAAGAGGCAACACCATGCTTGAAGAGTGGCAAGCACATTCAAACACATCACAGCATTCTCACCAGCTTCTATCGACGACAGTAAACCAGAAGATGAATCAAAAATCAATAACTTGAAATGTAATTGTCTGTAACGTTCTGCATAGAGGTTTAAAAAAAAAAATGAAGGGGTGGGGAATCTCATTTTGTTTTCAGTCTTTCTGAAAGTCAACAGTAGATGGCAGCAAAGGAGAACTAAAAACTGAGAGAAACTCACCAGATTCTTTGGAGTTATCCGTTTAAGAATCAATAAAAACTGCTCATGAAAGTAAGCCGAATGGTGAAAGTATAAAATTATGAGCAAATTGTTGTGCATAAAACAGACATTCAAGAAAAAAAAGCATCAGTCAAAAGCACATATGCATAGTCAAAAGAAAACCTGTCTGGTGGTCAGCGTTAACATGCGCGCTGGCTTTTTAATGCGACAGTTTAACGCTGCAGTGACGAGGCAGTTCCCACAAATAAAGTGCATCAATCTAGTCAGTCATAACCTGAGTTAAGCCAGTTTAACGGCAAGGTTCATTTTCCAAGACAGTTTTCTAAAAAGTTCGACAGCAAGATGACCTCAGCAGTATCAAGTGCACCGACTGTGGCCCGTTTTTCTTTTCATTCTAACGACATTAAATCTATTTGTTTACCTTATTCTAACTGTGAAAATTATGTGCAGCTTCCACATCAAACCCAAGGCAAACATATTTGGTGCAGCTTTCATTAAACCCTTTGGTAATTTGCAAAAAAGTAGCATTAGCAACCTACAGTGTCCCTTCTTTGACTGATGTACGAGTAAATCCAAGACACCGAGAGCAGTATCATAAAAAAGTAAACAATACAAAAGGTGCTTGTGCACGGCTACAAATGGTTTTATGACAAAAGCTGGAGTCTGCTGAGTGTCTAGATGAGCGTGTGGCCGATATGCTCCTGCAGCCACAGCAGCAGAGGCTGCAGAGAGCTGGGCTCATCAGGCACAGCCTCTGTGTACATGTGCAGCAGGACCTCTTGGAGAACAAGCAGCAGGGGCAAGCTCATACTCAGCAGCTCGTACAGGGACGCATAGTCCCGGGCATTGGCCCTCAGGTGGCCGCCGAGGGCCTGTGCTGTACTACACACACGATGGGACAGATAGCTGGGGGTGTTACACACGGCACGAATCACACTCAGAGGCCGGCTCAGGTGCTTCCTCGTGAACGAGCTGAAGATACCTGCTGAGGGTTCACTCGGCAGGGCTGCTGTGCTGCTGGACTCCGAGCTCTGTCCATCATCCACACATCGCTCCTGAGCTCCAGCTCGAGTCTAAGACGGATGACAGGAGTTAGATGTCTTAAATCCTACTAAATATTACTAGAATGAGATGGATACTTTTTAGAAATGCAAAGTACTCACTGAGCGCAGAGAGAAAGTCCTCTGTAGGTTTGTCCTGTTGTTGCGTTGATCGAAATGAAGTTTGCAGTACAGTTTTCCTGTAAGATTACAGCAAAGTAGATGTTTTAGTCAAATCTGGACGACATTCGGAGGAGAGATGTTATTGGATGACTCCTACCCTGTTCAGAGTCAAATGCATGTGCTCCCTGTCGCAGGGCAGAGCTGCAGGTGGAACAGCGGAAACACTCCCTGTGGAAGTGGAGTCCCTCGGCACAGACCCTCTCCACCATGTAGACACGCCTCTCGCAGGAGTGACACTTGTCACCCGACGGGGGGAACGCCCTTCGCACCGAGCCGCCCTGGGAAACAGAATACCGGCAGTGATGAGCCCCAATGTCAAAAGCTTCAACACTGACTTTAATCTTTTAGTTTGCTTTTACCACTCCGCAAACCCAGGTGAGTAAACGCTCACATTATAAATGAAGATCACATAAGCAACCAAAACGGCACACGAATATGCAGACTATCTTTTAAAATTGACAAAAACTAATTGTTCCAAACGTTCCTTCGTTAGAACGCTCTTGTGAATATTGAAGAGGTTTAATTTAGTTTTATTTCTGCACTTTTAACTCAAAGTCTTGACCTGTGGTCTACATCCCTGTGTCTTTTGCTAACAAGGAGACCGTGAGTTTAATTTTCTACGTTCAAGATTAAACTTTTATGTTGAGTACTTTTACAAGTCACATAGCTTTTACTAGAAATTTAAACTGTGATGAATGAGTTACACTTGGAGATGTTGGCATGATTCGTAGAAACACTGGCGGTATTATATGCAGGAAGAGTGAGAATGCAGGAAGACCAGGAGCCACCAGCCATTTTAATGAATGCTTTTCCTGTCAGGCCCATAAATAGTTTTGTGGAAACTAATACCAACCTTATCTTAGGGATATTGTGATTCATGGTGAGGTCCAAGAGACTCTGTCTGGGTTCATTGTCTTTACTTTAAAGTCTACAGCCTCTGACTCATTTGCAACTGCTCGCTAATATTTTAGCCAAGAAGAAAACAATATTAAGGGAAGCAAGTAAGATAATAATAAAAAATGAGAAAGTTTGCCATGTCTAATTTGTTTTTCAAGAATCAAATCTGACCCCAACACTGGGCACCAGGAGTAGTTTGTTTATCTTAAACTGAGACGTCTGAAGCAGAAGTGCCACCACAAGAATGCTATCTGTGTCCATCTGCTGGTTGGTGGTCATCAGGTCGTGTACAGTGGGTTTGTGTATTTTGCTGCGGCTAAAGTCCATGCCATCAGAGCAGTGAGAGTGAACCAAAACATTAAAGTTATGGACCCGGCATCTAAACAACGAGCTGAAACTCACTATAAAGATACGATCTACTTTATTGTCCCGCAGAGACGTTGGTCTTTGACTCCAAGCCGCTGCATCACAATCCACACGCATAGAACACAGATCATACGTACACCCACGCATAAACATGCTGAAATACACATGCTCACAATAGTTACAAATAATGAAACCAGGTTTGAGCAACACAGAAAATAAATAATCAAGTCACAATAAAATCATACAAGACTACTATAAAGCCCTGTAAAGGGGAGAAGAGCTGCAGATTTAGGAATTAATTGCCCCCATCCCATAGTTTTAATGTTGTCACTTGATACAATATAGTCACTTTAAGTGTCACCTTGATGAAAAAAAGTCATTGAATTATGACAAAATGTCCTTCATTAAGACAAATGAAAGTGTCCAAATACATTCATGTTGAGCAAAGTAAAGGAAGAGGGAGAACACTGGCTGCGTGGAACACTGGACAACCCAAACATAACCAGTTTCCACATGCAAATGAACACACACACACACACCAAGCTTGAGATAGTCACCTGGAGTACAGCCGAGCTGTCTGATGAGACCAACCCACTAAGGTGAACAGCTTTTTCCTTTATACTCTTTGAGTGAAACTCTCTAGCCTGTTGCGTCTGAGCTTTTTTCTGCAGGATGACAAGAGCAGTCATCAGCCTGGCCTCCTCGGGACAGTGAGACACGTTCTCCCACTAACAAATGGAGCTTTCTTTGTGGAGACATAATTAGGTAGACTAATAACCACTTGATAAGCAGTACACCATGAAATGATGAAAGGCCTTTCTGTTCTGCTTTCCCAATAAGGAGCAGGATTTGACAGATAGTGTGTGGGCTATTGTTGGGACGAGAACAATAACATCGGTGTGTGGAATGAAAGCTGCCTTATTACATACATTTTACACCCCACTTGATGTGGTTACTCATTCTGTACTGGAGCAGAAACCCGAGCCAGCCACAAAGACATGGCACAGAAGTACGTCGGTTCAGCCCAAACGCATAGATATTAATAAATACCAAAGTGAAGTATTGAGTTGTCGGGGCTTAAATAACTAAAGGCCAAAATACAACGCAAATCAATTTAAAAGGATAATCATGAAACGTAAGATAAGTTTTTAAAAAGCGATGAGAGATGAGACCAGCTTCACACGGCTAAGATAACCACCTCCTGGCTCCGGCTCTGTACTCACAGACAGCAGTATCTTATCATCGAACTCTTGGCAAGAAAGTGTGTAAGGAAATTCCCCAAAATGCCAAAATATTCCTTTCGCTATAATTACAAACACCGGCAGCCGACAGACAGTATATGCCAGTTAGCAGCCGTTTGTCAGCCTTAAAAGAAGCATGGCAACCGACATGAAACATTTTACAGAGAAAAGACGGACGACTGTTAAAGCTGCAGGTGCATCGGTCAAGAAAACTGAAAATGTTTCAACATGTTAGAGGACAATAAAGTCCCATAAATCATGAGCATGTGGAACACAGACAAGCTGCACTGACAAAGAGGAGCCGTGTTCATTTTTATGGCAGCTTTTTCAAGAGTGATATATTTTGATTGTTGTCGAATGTTTTCATTATTTTAAGTAAATTTAAAAATAAACTGGATGAGATGAAATATTTCACTCATCAACAAAAACACGACACTAATTGACTCGATAAGGAAAACTATTGTGCAGACCTGAGCCAGAGCATGCAGGCCGTTGGTCAATCTGAATGATCAAAATGGCTTATTTGCAGACATAAGCCAGCGCCTGGCCGACCTGTTCCACAGAAACTCTGACTGTCCAGTAATCCCCCTGCGTGCCGGTCTCAGCTCGTGGCCGAGTCTGGAGGCCTGTTCTTGCCATTTTCGTCAGGCTGGATAATTAAGGGGCTGACTTTGCTCTCTGCCTAAACACTACACAAGCCTAAATGTATAATCAGGGCATGATGTATAATCAACATTCACTCAGGGGCATTTTTGGGGATCAGGACATGCAACAATCACAAGGGTAGGAAAAGAGAACAGAGGAGAAGTTAAATATATGAAGGAGGAAGATAATTGATAGACAGATAGTGATCACCTCAGAGACGTGTTCGTCCACCTCCCTGAGGCGCTGGAGCACTCTCGTCATGAAATGGATTGCCGAGCGGCAGGAGGGAGAAGAAGAAGCAGGCCGGTCTGCACTCTCCGGCTGAGGCTGGGGCTTCATCTCAGGGAGCATCCGGTCAACATGTCTGAGCTTCACTCCACAAAATGGATGCTGGGACTGAGGTTTGGGCAGAGTCTTTGGAGGCAGGCGCACTAAGTGCTGTGCAGTTTTTCTGAGACTGACCTCAAACTGAAAGATAATATACAGCAGTGCACGTGTGAGCTGTGGTTTAGCTCCTCATCAAGCAACACTGTGAAACTTAAATTCTCTTAAAGGCCGAAGAACCACAAAAGGTGGATTTGTTTCAGTCCATTAACTACAAATCATCAAAGTACTTTACAATGCAGCCAAATCATTTTAACGCTATTTTTGTAGGTGTTATTCACGCACAGCGTTAAAATCGAAATGCAAAAGGTAATCA
This sequence comes from Pseudoliparis swirei, assembly GCF_029220125.1. Classification (NCBI taxonomy): domain Eukaryota; kingdom Metazoa; phylum Chordata; class Actinopteri; order Perciformes; family Liparidae; genus Pseudoliparis; species Pseudoliparis swirei. The sequence goes on along the minus strand of NC_079391.1, from coordinate 12,286,085 downwards.
ATACAGTGAATATTCTGCGTGCTTCATGTTTTGCCGGTTATGCATCATCAAAAAGGTAACGTGTGGTTAAGCAGGTTGTTTTTAAAACGTTCTTCTTGGGGAAGTCACAAGCTGAAGGGTCAGTCTGACATCGAGTCTACAACCAAAAGGTCAATTTAACTCAGAGAAACAGTTAATTTCACTTTCAGCCGGCTCATTCTCAGGCTGCCAAATACTGGTGCTTTGACACACCCCTCAGTCTCTAAAATACTGACGCACAAGGCATGCTCTTTAGCATCTGATTTGCATCTGGCCTTCAAGTATCGACCATGTAAACCCTTCTGCATCAACAATAAGAGACAATGCTCTGGGAGTGTGATGTATACACAACTAAAGAAACAACACACAGGGCATGTGGGAGGGAGCCGAGCGACAAACCGCCAGCATGTGACGAGTTGGGAGGAGAACGTGCTGATTCAGCAACTACAAAGCTCTTATGAGGAATATGAATCTTTGTCTGATTTGTTGAGATAAATGGGCAAACAAATCCTAAATTGGATGCCACCTGGTTATTATCACAAATTAAAAACAGATTGATTTTAAAATGATGCCAAATTGATTCACAAATGAATCACCACCATTGTGTGAATATGCAACCATTATTAGACATTAGCTTTTAGTAGTTTGCATTGTTTACATGATTAAGTACATATGTAACTGTGTATGCATTTAACTTGTACTTTTTGAGCTTTCATTCTTATTTAGTTCCTGGCGTGAAATGAGGTTCCAAGTCAGTTAAGTCTACAGAGTGTAAAACCACCAGCATGGTCCTTCGAATATCCAGAAAAGAGTGTGTACACATAAACAATATGTAGAATTGACCCAAAACAGGAGTTTGTTTGTAGTCGGTGCTTCTAAATGTCTGTATGTGTGTGAGCAGACGTGTGTGTGTGTCTGTTTGATTGATTGACTGTTCTCATGTAGCAAACATATATCTTGGGACAGTAGTACAGAATTAGCATACAAATCATATTCTACTTTACATGAAGCTTTACAGACTGCCAGTAGTTTTAAAGACTGTCATTATGCCTTTGTACTTTTTACACGACTTCACTGCCGTCTAGCGGCTCCAGACTACCTGCATCTCAGGAGGAGGTTCAGGTGGGACCGGAGGCCTGAGTTTAATGGGCACATCCTCAGCCAGGTCAAGAGTTTGAAGTGGGGAGGACCTCCCACAGTCTGACTGAGATTTTGCAGAAAGGTTAGGAAGACCGTTAATAAAAACAGGCACAGAAATAGAAAAGGCTGAAAAGAGTGAATGCTGGAAACAGACAAAAGACTTTGCAGAATAGGCAGAAGGAAAGCCACATTAAACCCAGACTGCCGTCCGGCAATTAATGAATTCATACAGTATATTCACACATATGGACTTTACTACAGGACAACAATGACAACCATAAGCCATAGCACAATACATTTCTATATTTTTTAAATGTATGGGGATAAACAGTGGTGTACCTGTTTTCTCCGGACCGTGTAGCTGGCTGTGTTTTCAAACTTGGCCAGCAACTGAGTCGCCATTGAGCGCACTTTGTTTTCTTTGGGCTCTCGGTCCTCTGGCACTGCAGAGCCGTTACTCGACATATTGGTGGCCTGGCGAGTCGGGACAACAGACGAGATCCGACATCAAGATCTTAGGTTTGTAATTACATGCATGTAGTTTGACAACAAACCTCCTCCAGATAACTGCAGAGTTTCCGCCTCCTTTTGTAAATGGGATCTGGACCGTCGGACTTCTTTTCATCCTGTAAAGCACAAGGAAAGAAACTGTGGTTATTGAATATATTGCCCTTACAAACTCATCGAACAATGAAATGCTGTATGAACATATAGAGGGCAATAATAACTGGAAATAAAAATATTGGGAGTCAGAGTAAGTCAACTTTTTGTATAAAATACATCAGATTAAAACATGTCAGTGTGGAGTTACCTTCGGTACCCGTTTCCTGGGCAGAGCAAGGTTGAGTACGTTATTATTACTTCTGACTTCCTTAGATGGATAATCTTCATTGTTTTCATCCACTCCCCTGGAACCTGCAGTATAACGCATGGCTGCATAAGAGTTTTCATAGTTTACACAGTTCACAGCCATAAATGTCAGATAATATCAGTGAACAATGACCATGGACATTAGGAAAGTCATAAGTCGTCAAAAAAGAAGAGAGTAAGTGCGTTTGTGCAGAGCAATGTTTCACAAAAACGCCTTAGATCACAAAGATGCGTCAGTCCAGGCGCGGCCCCTTCAAAGCTTATTGAATAACTCAGCTGCATGCCAGAGAAAGGTGATGGCTGACTGACGTTAAATAAAACAACAAAGTATACTGGAGGTAAGCATTAAATATCCTTTCAGTAGAGACATGCAGCTGTCATCATGTTGCCAAGACTCCCAGACAATAAAGTCCACAGCTTTGGTACATACACACATTCCTCTCATGCCATTGTACTCGACTAATGACACTGCGCAACACACACACACACACACACACACACACGTGTTTTCGAGGAAACCAAATAGAATTTGATACATTCTCTCTCACTGGAATTTCATTTGTTGTGGTTGTTCCTGCATATTTTAAACATAGGATACATTGAAGAAGATGAAGACCAGAAACAGAGAAGGTAAGACAACCACGGAGTAGATTACAGTAGAGTAGAGAAAAGTAAAGTCCAGTCAAGCAGAGTAGAGTCAAAAAGCGTAGAATAAAGTCAATTAGAGACGATTGGAATAGAGTAGAGAACCGTTGAGTTGTATATAATAACAGTGGAGCAGACTACCTGAGGCAGATAGAGGTGTGCCGCGCAACAGCTCGTAGAACTTGGACAGGTAGGTGACCATCCGGCTCTTATCCAGCTGCTCATCGGGACTCAGCTCCTTCACAGATGTAAACGATTTGATACCAAATTCCTGCTCACTGATGTCTAAAGCCAGCTGGAGGTTTGCAGAGTGGTCTTCCTCATTTAATGAGTCAAAATCTCTGATGGAACAAGACAGTAATGGTGGGTTCAGTCAGAGGCAATGAAAAGATTCAGAGTGCGTATGTCATAGTTACTGTGTCAGCCTATAGTAGGGTTTACATCTTTATTGTGAGATCATTCATTTCTGTCGGTTTCTGGTTTGCATTTCCACTGATCATTCTGACCATGCTTACATGATGACATTTCTTCTTTTAACATATTTTCACTTTCTGTTGTTTCTGAAATGGAGGCTTTCCAGCATCACAACCATCTGAATTGCCCTGAATAATGAGGCAGGAATGTAAGCGTGAGGTTTGAGGCTGAGATTCTTTAAAGGATTATTTCTTGACTTTCATTTCATGTAGGCGTCAGGTGACTGATGTTGAGCAGAGTGTAAGATAATATGCACACTGATATGAAAATAGTTCATGTAAGCACAATGGAATGACTTCATACTGAAATCTAACTTACTCAATACATGTCCTTCAGAAGAACTTGGTTCCTGACAGGAAAGAAACTGCTCTGACGTCCTTAGTCTGCACCGACAGTGTGCAGACACCATGAGAAATAATGTAAAGAGGGGGGCAGTAACCTAGCAGCAGCAGCACACACAAACGTTGGTGTTATTGTATAAGTAAAGAGGCTCACTCTTCCTTTTTCTTTTCTACGAACCTGCTTAACTCTCTGCAGCCTGCTCTACTGACAGGCATGCATATGGAGGAGGGAGGGGGGAACATGCCAGTGGTTCCTGGAAACTGACAGGACCACATGAAATTGTAGTGGCATGTGGCGAGGTATGAAGGCAATAATTAAAGAGTGAGAGGATATAATTAGACCTGTAAATGTACTAATCTACAGTTGCATTGGCTAATTCTATGCCATGCAAAGCAGTCCAACTCTAAAAAGGGTTTATGTTTTTTAGGGAAGATTTTGTCCCAAACGTGGATGCAGTATTTAATCTCACTTACAAAATGTCTGTGTTAAAAACGTGTGAATGTACACAGCTGGCCTCTAAATCATGCTCCGTTTGCACTCCGTACTACCAGCTCGGTTTGGGTACGACAGCTATGTATGAAGTCTCCTTCACATCTATCAGCACTCTCACAGGTTTGAGTGATTTAGTTGTGAGGAGGCAGAAAACACATAAAAACACACGAGTTGTTCTCATGCCGAGCGTAGTTAACACACCCATAAGAAATAAATTTCCTCACAACTGGATGTTACCAAAAAAAGGGCGGGGTGTGGGGGGGGAGTTCATTTGAAAAAAGAACAGATTCGTTCATGTGAATGCATGTCTGCATTTAATACCAATTGTAAATATATAAGATGATGTTAGCTGGATTTAGACGAAAAGATCTGAATCACCATGTGCATCGTTTAAGTTGATGTGTGATACGTACATCAGCTGGGGTTTGAACCTGTGGATGAGGGCGCAGAGAGCGATACCGCTTTTCCAAGAAGACGTCAAGTCTGTTATCATCACATTCCTGTAGCCCTCGGTCTGTTTCTGGCACCAGGTAAGCAGCCTCGCCGGTCTAATCTCGGACTCTACAACAGAAACATGGCACGTTAGACTTTTCCATAACAAACTGCAGATTCTCTAACTTCTAACATTAATGCAGGCTGTGTTAGAACACGTAGAGCTTCAGAGAGGATAGGAGGTCACAAGCCAGTAAATAAGGTCATGAAGTGGTGAGGAGTCATGTACAGATCTTTGTAATGTTTGTCTGGACATGTACTTCTTCACTGTCTTTGACGACTGGAGAGTTACTTCAGTTGAACAGCTCAGCATGGAGAGCTTCTGTGTTACTGTTAGTAAGTACATTTTAAATATAAACACAGGGTCAGTTTAAACATGGATGTAAACTAATGTTGAACTTGGAGAGCAAGGTAACTGTGCTGGACACCCTGAGCCTCTTTAAAAGCTTTCTTTAAAAGCTTTTCTGTGTTGATCATACAGGATCACTTCAGAGTGGGAACCCTAATCAATCAGTCACATTCTACTTGTTTGCAACAAATCGGAGCTTTAAACTTCAGATCCTGTCGAGTTCGATGTACCCCGTCTGCAGAGGTTGACCGGCCGACGGATGGTAGCAGAACGCTCCAGAGAGCAGGAATTCAGCTCTTTGCTGATGAACAAGTGACGCACCTGAAACCGGAAGGAAAGGCAGAAGGATTTACAATCAAGACATTCAAGAAGTTGTTTATATCTGATAGAAATAGATTGAGGTGTTCAGGGTGTGATTTTGCCAAAGTGAGTAGTCCTTCTCACCTGGTGTGGCCTGACACAAGAGGAGTTGAGGTTGGGGTATCGAGTCCCCGGGTCTATGGTGTAATGATCAAAGTTTTTGGCAATGTTTTCATTTGTTGTCTGAGGAAGTAGTCTGTAAATACTCTCCCTACAGGAAAACATAGTATTACAAGGTGATATTTCTAATGGTATTGAATGACGTAAATACGCAAACACACACAATATGTGTGCGTTTGTGTGTGCGTGTGTGTGCGTGTGTGTACCTACCTCTCTGCCAGCACCTCCAGAGCTGTCCGACCCTGAGCCCAGCTGTTCACCATCCAGGCCGTGTCAAAGGCAGCCAGGAAGCCTCTGGCGCATCCCGTCCCCATGGGCCAGAAGGGCTGCACAGGAACACATCATAGTATATTAATATGAGTGTCAGTGTATGCGAGGAGACAAAACAACATCAACACTTCCATACTTTAAAGTAACAAAATCACCATTGCAAATATTGTGATTCGACTGAAAAACAATTAGCAGCAATACATATTGATGCACAAAGCAACACATTACAGGTGATCGTACATAAACACACATGACTTAATATACATCGAGTATTATTATGAGGCTCAGACGGTGGGGCAAGGAGTAAGCGCAACCTCCACATAAACTCCACGACTCTCTTGCTATGAGGCGACGGTGCAAGCCACCACACCACCAAGCAGATGTCTTGAAACAACATGTTATATTTAGGTCTAAAAAAAATCTTGAAATAAGAGGGGAAAACTTACTATGAGCTATATTTTATGGGTTTTAGAAAGTGTTGCGTCGTTATAACCTGTAATGCTCCTATATCTCACTGAAACGTTACTGGTTAGTTGATTGTGTCTTATACTAAGTGTGTTATAAGACAAATATACTTGTCTTATTAGTTAGAGTTAGAGTTTTGACAGTGTTTGACTCGACAGGTCCGGCCCTTCCTTACCTCTAGCAGACTGTCACCAACCAGTGATACCAGCAGCTGGTGTCCAAATCTCTCCCTGACCAGAGCAGCGTTCTCAGAGGCGTACATGTTGGTGAAGTCAAACATTGCTACATCTGGCTGCCCACAGTGGTTCATGGCAAAATCCAGCGTGGGAAGTTGGTAGTTGGTGCCAAAGTCAGCGGCCTCTCGGCCGTAGCACAGAAGAGCTTCCTGGTTGACATTTTCACTGCACAGCAGCATCTGGGTGTCGATGTAATCCTGTTGAACAGAAGCAGGACGGTCAGGACAAGTTCACGCAGACTAAGCCCGAGTTTACCAAGATTATTTCCTTTAGAGAGTTTTTTAGTAATACAAATAGAAGTTAAATCTGTATTATTATATTCCACAGATGTACAAAAGGGTTTTTATGAGTCCAGATTGTGGTACGCTGAAATAAATACAACTAGCCTGGCTGTAGACCACTGAAGTGCTGTCCAAATAGAATAAGTCTGATGATGAGGTTGTACACAATCAAAAGTAATGCAATCATTGGCTGCCATGCTATTTATCTCCCAACCTAAATAGTTGAAAGGCTGTTGCATTCGATTGCATTATTGATATGGGGTTATTATGATAAAATAAACAAAGAAAATCCATTAAAAGTGAGAAAGAAAAAATAACAATATAAACATCCCTATGGATGTTGTGCTTACATTAATGAGGACTCCTTTGTCCAGCAGGCTCTGTTTCTTGGCAGTCATGACAAAGTAATGCGTGTTGTCCCTGTAGTACACAATGTTCTCCAGATCGATACCTGCAACAAATGACATTGTTGGAGAATGTCAGGAAAGAAAAGAAAGCACCAAAGAGGGCATCAAATTGTTATAAAGAAAACCCATCAGTTCCTAATTAATCTTCATGCCAGATAACACCACAGTGAGACAGTTAGACTGAGCTCCTCTCCCACCAGTCTCCTCTTTGAGGTCAAGAAAGAACTTCTGGTTGAAGATGAAGGCCACGCCGCTGATCTCTTCTACTTTGGCCTCTGCAGTGGTGTTCCTGTTGATGAAGTTGGCTGTGATGGCTATCGCCAGTTTGCCCCTGAACTCCTTCCTTTTGAAACCTGAGGGAGAAAAAGACAGTCAGATAAAGAATGAAACAGAGGAACAGAGAAAAAAGAAGGGGCCAAGACAACCAGTCCAATCTGCTCGTCTGTCAAAACCAATGGAAATCTAGCCTTAAACCATAATTACAAGGCAGTTATTTCTGGATAAGAGGCAGCTGAAGGTAAGCCTGTATACAGCCGAGGGATCAAAAGTCATGGATTGTAAGAAGAACCAGGAATTATCAAAGTTAGAAAGGTGTTTGCTTAATTAACATAAAGAACTGTGAAGTGCAGTGAAGGTTGCAACACAGCCAGACAATAAAACAGTCTTTGATATTTTAGTATATTTTCAGTACATTCAAACCTAGTTTTATTTATATCTTCAAAGAATATAATACAATGGATACTACGCAATACTGAACCAGGTACATTTGACAAATATTGTATAAACATTTTGAAAGACAAAACAGGGACACAGGAACAAAATGCAAGAAATCTTTCAATGTTAACTTTCAATCAAATCAAACAGTCCAACGTTTCACTGGTAGATTTTATAATGACCTTTTCAAACCAAAAAGAACAATAATGTCACTAATGTAAAACTGTAATTGCAGTACGGAAAACAAAATGAATTGGTCGATTACGACAAAGTGATGTAAGAGACAGTGAAAGTACTTATTTGGGGAAGAAGTAAAACAGCACAACCTCTACATTACGTCATCGTCTCTTCATTGCATCGCAGATCTGATTGTGTTTAACCATGTGTTACCGTAGCTAGGCCACAAAGGCTGCTCTGGGGGGGAAATAATTCCCCCCAGACTTCATCATAATTGAAGAATGAGCTAAACAGCTTGTCCTGCTCAAAAATGCCCTTTTTAGGAAAAAGCATCTGATGCGAATTGGTTGTTAGATGACAGCATTTTTAGGAGAGAGACCAAAACAGAGACAGAGAGTCAAAGAGAGTCCAGCGTGAATGCATCATCGGCTACTTCACTGAGCCCAAAGCACTGCTCTATTTATGTAGAGATTCATGACATTCCCTTACAATATGTGCACATACACTATGTAACATGTGCATTGTGTAGAGTTCTTTTAATGACATTTAACAGCGCCAGAAAGTAAAAGTAAACTCCTTGTTTAAAGAAATCGACAGTAGACTGCAACCCTGTGCTTTACATGTTTTTGGTGTGAAAAAATACATTTGCACGACAGCTTGTTACTTCCTTGACTAACACAGGTAACTTTATATCCCACTCAATGAGCAAGGTGAAGTACATCCTTAAGGCACCTTTACTGTTACCCTCCTCACCTTCCAGAGTATTCCTGCGTCCGTCAGCCCCGACCACAACATCAAACTCAAAGTTAGCCACGGGGTGGTCAGCAGGTCGGACTGCAGCCCTCCACCCGAGCCCTGAGAGATGGAGACAAACACAGAAGGATCAAGGCACAACATATAAATCCTAGGATTATTTCAAGAACAATCAGCACGTAGAATGCCAACTGATAAAAGATTGGAACTTTAGCTTTAGGACACTTCAGCAGTGTGTCTCAGTCGAGACAGATGGCAGTAGATTTTGAAAGATTTTGCTTTTGTTTGTATTGAAAAGGATTGTTAAATGAAAGCCAACTGAATCTGGCCTGCCACCTTGACTAACAAATCAAACCCTGTTTCATATTTAATATTAGTTGTTTAAAGGAGTGCCGTGGACAGGAGGAGTGTGTGAAACCAGCGCAGTAACGGCTCGGCAGTTTGTTGTGTATTATCACCATGTGGAAAATGCATTCATGATGTCAAGGGCACAGCTAAATCCGTCCCAGCAGAACAAGAGGGATAAGTCTGTTTAAATTTAGGCAAGGCTTTCGTTGTTATCAGTGTAAAGTTATTATAGCTGAGGAGAAAGTTATTTTCTTCCTGAGAGTCTAAAGTCCAATGTGAAGTGCGCAATGCAAGAAGAACATCACGACACAAGTACAAGATAATATCTCTACATTTTGTTTAAAAGAAAAAGGGGAAATGATATATTATACCATTATTCTCATTACAGCGCATGCGTTTGTGCACCAACAGGGAAGTTAGACAGTATACCTCCGCTACCCTCATGGAAATATGATGAAAGACTAGATCAGTGTCAATGTTTGTCTCTTGTTTATTGGTGGCTGTCAAGGAAATTAAATACTGCAGGTTGAGGAGTCCCTTGGTGGCGCGCCCGCCTGGAAGCAGAGCACTAAAGTACAGAGTGGGAGAGTAAATACAGATCTTCCAGCAAGCTACACAGTATCTGGCTGACAAGCTTCACAGGTGCAGCCTGATGTCTAAATCTAGCTCGACACGTTATTTAACTTCTCAACCTCATGCTACTTCACGTCCCAGTTGTATCGTTTGCTGCTGCTCAAATCTCCTCCTCTTCCCAAAACTTGCAGATCATAAAACAACGTGTCAGCGGGTGAATATAAAAGAACTGTTGATCTTTGTTTTGGACGCATGGACGGATACCTTCATTTTCCTGATCCTCTGGAGGTTCCAACAGCGTCACAAACTCCACATTGACGTGAAACTCCACAGCAACAATCAGAGCGACCTTCAGAAGGACCAGCTGCAGCTTCTGAATACCTATGAGGCAGACATCAGTGTTTCATACAGACTCATTTAATTGTATTTAATAATATAAGATATCAGTATTTCATCATTATGTCCTCTACAGTTTTTCAACTTAACTCTTTAGAAATGTTATTTTTTCAACCATTTCCTTCTCCTGGAACTAGTTTTAGAACCGATCAGCCAGCTCCATTTATGGTCCACTGGACGCAACCATGAGCTACCGGCAGCATGCTTTGTTTCTGTAAAGTCAGATACTCACTAATGTGGTCTATGGCTCCTGCGCAGAATTTGCCATAGAACTTTTTGGCCCCGAGGCCCCGTAGGTCATGAATGGTGTAGGGCCAAAGGTGCAGCACGTTGTTCCTGGAGAAGGAGTCCCTCTTCTCGATCACCACCACTTTGGCGCCCATCAACGCGAGCTCAATGGCTGTCCGCAGGCCACAGGGGCCTCCTCCGATGATGAGGCACTAAGCAGAAGAGACATTACAGATTGACCTCATTACTTCCACAAGGCTCAGAGATGAGCTACTTCATGGCGACATCTAGCACGAGAACGGGCACTCGGTAGAGCGCATACCTTCGCATATCACAAGATTGGGCATTGAATTATGAACATTTTGGCATTAGTTACATGCCAATTGGATAAAAATTGACCGTGCTATGGTAAAAAGAAATGTTGACCTTTTCATGACCTTGACATTGACCCGATCGATCCCAAAATCTAATCAAATGGTCCCAAGATAATAACCAATCATCCCACCAAATTTCATGCGATTCAAGAAGATTTTGACCTTTTCATGACCTTGACCTTTGACCCGATCGATCCCAAAATCTAATCAAATGGTCCCCGGATAATAACCAATCATCCCACCAAATTTCATGCGATTCGGTTAAACACTTTTTGAGTTCTGCGAGTAACACGCATACAAATAAATAAATAAATACACGGCGATCAAAACATAACCTTCCGCATTTTCAATGCGAAGGTAATCACAGACAGCTGACACTTTTCCTGCCGAAGAGGCTGAGATGAAAAATGGTTTACTGCTTACTTGTTTATTAACATAACGGAGCGTTGTAACAGCTACATAGTTTATAACTGGAAGCAGCATTTACTGCACCCCTGGAGCTCAAGGATACTTCAGCTGGAGAGACAAAGACTCTGAGGAGCATTGCAGTCTAAAGACGACTTCTCCAGGCCTCCATGTTGGTGCAAGGTTTGTTATTAAAACATAAAGACAGTTTTCACGAGCCTGAAGCAGCACATTCATCCGGACATGGCCAAGACGAGGAACATAAACCTAAACCATCACTACAACCTTTACAACTCTAAGGTGTTATTCCTATTAGAAAATGCATGAAGTCAGTTGGTTGAGGTTACGGCGCCTGTCTGAGAATGTGTGGCTCGAACATGACATCATCCTCCAGAATGATAGCTGAAAGGCGTGAAAACCATCTTCTTTCTTTGTAGACATGTCAAGAGGCATTATAGAATAGTGTAGAGGAGATGTGGGTTTGTCTTTATTCTTGTGACATTTAATCCACAACCAAATCCCTTCTGAAGGTCGCCCCTGCTGTCGCCCGTCTCGATCGCCTCACCAAATTAGTGCTGAACATATCTTTTGTTCCCCTTTCCATAAAAGACGTTAATCCAACAGCACAAAGAGCGACGACTCTGCTCGACCTCTAAACATTCCCAACAGCATGCACACAGGGGCTTAAAGCATATTTGAACAGGAGGACTCACTTCCTGCAATCCTGTGCGCCCACCAACCCGATAACACAAAGTGCGGATAGCGCGATGACGGTGCTGCCCGTCCTTATCATGTCTGTGAGACAATCAGACTGGTGGCTGATACAGAGCTCCCAATGTAAGCTGACCAAAAGCCCAAATAATACCCTAAATGGCCCTCTGCTTCTATACCAAAAACAAGATGGTTGTGTCTTTAGTCACTCCATACTCTCCCTCCGTGTGTGTGTGTGTGTGTGTGTGTGTGTGTGTGTGTGTGTGTGTGTGTGTGTGTGTGTGAACCTTGTGGTGGCGTCACCGGGGATGTTGGTGATGAGGAACACAAGGTTTCCATCATGTGTTGCCTGAGGTTATCAGGATGAGGTATTCTCAGGCTTGAAACGCACACAGCTGGTGGAAGCGCTCCCTGGACTAGCCTGCTGCTGCCTACGTCTTTAGTTTTCTTTTCTCAACAAAAAGGTGAGTATGTGTATTAGTTACACCGCCAGAGAGAGATGGAAGGATGTGGAAAAGGTTCCGTGCACAGTGTTAACTCCATTTACTCAGATGTATGTTCACAGTGAGCACATTTTTCGATGTGAACTGTATCCATCAGCCATTCGCAGTAACAGGCTGTTTGTTTAAGCCCGTTTCCACTATATTATTCCAGATATGAGGCTTTTCCTGACCGCTTGCTCCACATCTGTTGAGTCAGGACATACTAACTTCCTTTCAACTTCCCAGTTGTGACCTCGCTCTCCTCCCAGCTCCATCTCGCCCTGCTCACTTTCTCCCCCGCCTAATGAATCCTATCCGTCAGTCAGAGTATCACCGTGTACCGTTTCATCTCAGCTGACGGTGTGGCTAACACAAGGAGCTCTTGAACTATCACAGCATCTTGATTTAATAGTTAAGACACTCGAGCTGCAACAAAACAATATGTTTGCTATCAATTCATCTTGGTTCAACCAACAGTCAGAAGCTCATTAAAAAAAGAAGACCTATTTTAGAAATTATTTTTCAACAAGCCTTCAGACTTGACATATCATTTCTTCACTGAGGGGCACACACATAATATTATCCCAAACCTACAAGACCAGTGTCAAACTCCATGACGCCCAGCCTGTCTGACAAAGCTCGAAAATATCTTACATAAACGCACTTTACAGCAAGGGAGGTGAAAGTCGTCTTCCCTTAAAATGTCATTTGAAATGAAACTAGATATCTTGAATGCACTTGTTCTGTTGAATCAAGATATTTTACAGTCTCGGGGTTAAAAGGGTATTGTTTCACAAGCCCTCTGATTAAGTATACGCCGAGAGTAATTCACAATATAAAAGTAGATCAATTTGCAATTTCTTTGGAGACAGTGAAAATGGAAGAAATGCACTGTTGTGATGAGTCTGTGTCACGGCAGCCAGCTGTCAGGGCATAAAACACAGATGACATCATATCCTTTAAAGAATTCTGCTACAGTGGTTAATATGTGAAGGCGAGGCGCCGAGGGATTTCCCATCCGTCACTGTTCGAGCTGCGTTGCCATAAAACCATGAGTCGTCACCTTGTGATCCTCCCAGGGAGAGACGAAATTAGTTATCAAGTAAAAGCAGAATGTCGGTCCACTGAGTGATTAAAACGGGCTTCATACTGCACTCGAGCTGTTTGTTTGCGGAAATTAATAAGCAAAGAAGAAAAGGGCAATCTCATAAATTCCTAATAAGTTAGTGTTTTAATAATGCACTGTTTGTACATCTGGTTTACTTCTTTGGTGCTACTAAAGCAGTAGTACACTACATATTTTAATTTTATAACACAGCCCTGTGAATTGTTAGAATTACAAAATCGGACATGAAGTTTAGGAGTCACACTTTCTTCAAACGTTTACCTTCTTCCTATTTTGGTGTTGGCTCTAAGAACCTGTAAATCTGCGCTCACACTGGAGCTTTTAAAAACACTTTAATAACAATCTGGGCCTTGCTCTAACATTTTAGGATTAGCCTTTAAACAGCAGAGCACACCCTCAGAACAACTGGGCCAAATAATCGTAGTTGCTGAGTGATGCTGTCTGTTTCTCTGTAAAATAAAAACAAGCTTAAGGCAGCTGATGCCTGAAAGATAATCACACTCCTCCAGGTTTTCCTACTTTCCCTCATCACCTTTACCGCAGAGTACACACACACACACACACACAGACACGTTGTAATTTGCTGTGTTTGTTTGTGTTATTTAGCTACAGAGTTTGATGAACAGCAAACATCTGTTGCCTGTTGTGTTTGTATGTTTCTTCACTGGACTCTTTATAATTTTACTGTTTGCATGGTTAATGCATACATAAGTTTCACTGATGCATTTGTCTGTGATATAATCCAACATGATGTCTGCATTTCCTTCTGTGCAGCTTTGTCATGGAGCACCTGTCTGAGAGGTACAGAACAAGTGCAAACAATGTATATCTCTTTGTATGTTGGGAGCTGTTGAAGCGAAGGAGTGAGTGTTACTGCAGTTAAGGTAAAGGTTCGTATTTATATATATATATATATATCACAAGTGCTGATTGTTTAAAAACAGAAAAAAGCCATTGAGGTCACTAAGGAACTTCCTAAATCAAGTTAAATCAACTTGAATGATATTTGAACAAAAGCTTATTATATTTGTAGACCTTTTTAAGATAGACATACCATGATTTCAGGCTTTAAATGAACGGTACAGGTTTTAGCCGTGCTGTCTGTGCTGCTTTCAGCACATAATGAAAATGAACTTGGAAAGAAATGCTTGCGATAGTTAACCCATCAGAGTGAACATTTACTTAGTTTTAAAGCTACAAATTAAAAGATAAATCCAATATCTAAGATTTGAGTGTTGGCTGCATTACAAGCGAAAGCATACGTGTCAAGTAAATAAGATAAGAAAGATGTGCATTGTTTCTTCCATTTAACTTCAAAGTCTGGGAAAGTGGAGGGTCCTTGATTGGACCACGGAGACCAGATTGTTAAGACTAAAATAGCTGTGTGGCCACACAAAAATACTTAAAAACTTGGACAAAACACACATGAATAGAAACATATCACCCGTCTAAGACCATGCTGAAAATACTTCGATACAAATCGCAAAACAACAAAAAACAATGCCTGCCTGGAAAGTAGGAATTAAACCTAAAAAGTGTAGATTATACTTAACAAAATGGCCAGAAGTAACAACAATATACATTTACATTAAACTTGTGTTCAAAACATGCAAGATCCTCCATTTCAAAAGAATCTGCTCTCTATACCATCCATCATCTTCTTATCGAGCCTACGATTGGTCAAAATGTTTGTGGTGATAAAGATATAATAAAATGTACCTTGGTCTCCATACAGGCTTGGCCATTCTTATACTCCTTTTGGGACGTCCTCTTGTCTAGTTTACTCCAGAGTGCGTTGGCCTTCCAGGAGGTGACCTTCGCCTTCAGACTGCTGTAGAAGGTGTCATTGTCCGCAGGGTCGATGTCCAGCCTCCGACAGAGGACGCTGAAGGCCTGAAGGGTTCCCTTACAGGTCGAGGCCTGAACAAAGTCCTCAAACAGCTTTCCCACATTATCCCTCTCCTCCTCTGCCTCTCCCATCCTTCCCCGCTGCAGTAGATGGTTTAATGTGCCGAGGCTCCTGCTTACTTCAGCAGTCTGTGCCAGATGTGGTCACACCCTCAGCTTGGCCCTCGCCGTCATGCCCAGTCTGCGGAGGCAAGACACACAAGAGTCTGACGTCATCTCGTGGCAGAAATACTATCACAGATTTGTTCTCCACATTCCATTATTAACCTGATAAAACGGACATGTTTCATGACTTTTTCATTTGGTTTATAGCTCAGACCGTTACCAACAAAGTTGTATTTTATCTTCTCCATTACTCAAGCTTACATTACCGAATGATGAAGAGGGCGCTCACTACCAGTCCTCATTTAGAGTCCATATCTTAGACACCATGGAGTTAGCGCACACACACATCGACCAGATAACATTTCAAGTAGAGACAAGGCTGTGATATAAATACTGGAGAGAAACTCAAGAAAGAACACGTGGTATAAGAGAGAACCAAACATATCAACAGCTTCAGGGTTCAACGATAACTTCACACGGAAAACAATTGGTAACAAAAGGACAAATAGTCACAACTTTACTGTATTGTCACAAGATACCAGGACCTTGATAAAACAGAAGCATTTTTTGTTAATAAGCTTCAGCTGTGTCTGTTTCCAGTAGTCAGTAGATATTATTTTTTATCAATAAGTCCTCCATATGTTAGTTTAAACTTTCTTAGTTGCAGTGAAGGCTAATTTCATGGCTCCAGGGAGTTTAACGTTCTTTATAAATATAATGTCTACTGAATATCAACATGGGTTAAAAGTGGTTTCCTCATTCTTGCAAACCTTCCATCCCTGGTGTGCAGCACTGACCATGGATGAGTAGACCGGGAAAGTATTTGTCTTGTGGTATTTATCATTCCAGCTGAAAACCAGACGGTGTTTTCAGCTGTAAAAAGAGAAAACTTTGAAGTAAATTATAATCCAAACCCACACTCACACAGCTTGATTGGCTTTGATTGAGTTTGCATGCTAAATAATCCTCCACCTACTGAGGCATGGACATTCACCATGCATCGGAAAGACACCCTTCCTAAAATACACATTTGTGTCAGAATAACACTGAACTGAATTAAATACAATGCAATTTCTCTTTCCTCCAATCAAACAACTATTTCTGAAAACCATGCCCGACAAACCTGTGCCAGAACTCAACTTCAAAAGCAAAATGTAGAAATGTTCTGCACTTAGCGCGTGTGTGCCGACTTGAGGTGGAGACCACAGCTTCTGTGAGTTTTGGGTTAAATCTGCCTTTGATATTTTAATGTGCCATGGAGTGGGATGGGCATGGTTAGAGGAGAGGTCAGGCTGGCTGTGCAGAACTCAAACCGCAATCCACAATCACACCCCACCCCAGGGCCTCAGGTGGTAGTGAGACTGCCCCATGAAACTGGTCACAGAGCTTCAGCCCAGGACAAAGAACACCAACGCAATGCAAAGTGAGTTGCAACATTCAATGGCCCTTAAGTCTTGGCTCACAACATGTTTGATTGTGATTTGAATGGACAGTGTTTGTCCCCAAGCTCAAATTAGCATATTCATTTGCACAATATCCAGTTTGTGTGTGTGTTTGTATCCTGTTTTCAGAGAAAGATTCAGGCAGAGAATGGAGAAACAACCATCATGTAGGAATACTGTCCAGCCAGGTGACCTCCAGTCTGCTTGTTAGGGTCAAAAAGCCCCCGTCCTGTGGGTCGATGTTCTGGACCCCCGAGGCCTTTCACAGCAGACGGTCAGCCTCAAACTCTGAGAGCTGACATTCCTTATAGCCACGTGCCCAGAAGAGCCCTGAGCCGCTCCATCAGTCCAACACTCTGAAAGCTCTCTCACTGACTCCCACAGCCAGATAGTCACACAACCACCTCCATCGTGGTTTCACTCAGATTGTCAAGGAGTGGCGAGCGATGACTTGGACAGGCATGATATAAGATGCAGGTGCTGTAATCGTTCATGCATGGGAGCAGACTGTGATGGGAAAGTTGCCGTGTATTCTAGCATGTGGTATGTGTCTTCTAAATGCTCTGGGGAGTAATTTCATTGACAGTTGAGTTTTAAATTATTTTGTTTTCGGTTATGTGAGTTGTAAATGTCTGCCTCAAAAAGGATCAAATGCGTTGTGCTGCAAAAGAAAACTTACATTTTTGTTTTTATTACTTTACTGTTTTTCCACAATAACACGAACCATTTTATGTTGAAATTGTCATACTATTCTAAACTTTGGCCAGTGTTCAATAATTTGGATTTTGGCGGCACTTATACTTTTTACGTTTCAATCCTAGTAAAGAGGTAAAAAAGGCACAACTATTGGAACCATCTGTTGTACGAGTCTGCGAGGGCTAATGAAAAGGTACCACTTACTGTCCTCTGAGCCAAGCCAATGCTCGACACGCAACCGGCATCGTCTCAGACGGAGTCCAATGACTTCACCATCTCAGTCTGACAGAATGGAAAGTCACTTGTGGGCAGACAGAACAAACCCACAGAACGGCTGTAAAAATACAAGTAATGACAGATAAAGCGGAAAGAGTACACACACACACACACACACACACACACATCACAACCGACCCATATAATGCTTAAGAGATCAGAGTTTAATAGCGAGCAGGTTTTAAGTTTCTTGTCTGTTTATAAAATTATCCGATTGAGTGAAACCGACTGGCTAATTGAGAAAGTGATAATTCCAATGGAAGCAGTGGGGAATTTGTACAACTTAGTTTTACTTAACCATTTACGCACTTCTATCTCTGGTACTTTTGTATCATTTTACCATTACTGATGTCAATACTTAACTGTACTATGGCATATTTCTCAAAGAGAAAAGTGTCTTCTACTTTGTGTAGTACAAATCCATAAGAGTGTAAATGAATGAAAGCGCTGCTGTGAGAGACAAAGCCTGCTATCCGTTTCCAGTATGACACTGGGGAATGTTAGCAATGTAAAAAATGTACCCATTACACCTTGGTGGCAAAAAATATTCTCATGATACCAACATGCACACTTATAAACACAGATCCTCCCACATTTAAGAAAACCAGACACATTTTTCTTATGATTTTAAACAGTTCCCTTCTTTAGACACTAATGTAACTCATGAGTAATAATAATAATAATAATATTATCCAACATGGATGGCCAGACAAAAACAACCGTGTGTATTTCAAGTCTCAGAGAACAAAGCTGGCACTATTATACATTGTTTATAATGTCAACAAATGCTTTGAAAACCAACAATGTGTTACTTTAATATTTCCCAACCCTGTCTGTTCCACTCTTTTCTCTAAATGACTGACATCTTTTTTTTTTTTTTTAAAGGCTAAAGTATTCCCTAAAACAGCTGGGTAAGTTTGAGTTTAGTCCACATTAATCAAACAGAAGTAAATAGCACATCTGTTGGGGACTATATTTAGCAGCATATTAATATACATATGGTCCATTATTTGTATTTACAACACAGGACAGCAGCTTATTAACTTAGTTATTTTGAACACCATGAGACAGGGGAATTAGAGGCTTTGGCTACAGAAGCAATACATGGTCAGATCAATGTATTGTTGTTTTTAGCCTTTTCATTGGATTTGGTAACACTAAAGCTTATAAGCATTTTTAACCCAACACAATGCATGTTTTACATTTACATGACTGATCATGTGTTTGCCTGAGCAACCTGCAAAGCCAGTACTATTTTAAACATGCAGTGTGACTAACACTGAAGTGTCAGACCAGTGATGCAATGTCTTCGTTTGTTTTTGCAGAGCACATTGCTTCAGGCGATCGGGATTCAATAGGAAGCCGACAACACAAGGAAAACATTGGGAGTGCTGGGAAATGAAACATACTGTAGTGTAGCCAGCCAGCGACAGTAATTACAGACTGGACTGAAGAAAACCAGGAAGGAACCCTCTGTAGGCCCGATAAGCAGGCAGTCGGCCTCAGAAAGCAGAGCACGCATGTGGACGTCACTCACTGTTATCTCAGCCCTCTGAAATCTGGCTGGGTGCACAAAACAAAAGAAGATCCGTCACAAGCGAGGTAGAAACAGGAGCAGAATGCAGTGAACGCCAATCAACTTCAGAAGAGAAAACCTGTTAATTTACACAAACGGGAGAAGGCCTGTGCAGTCTGGCCCGCGAGGCGTGTTCACCACATGGCTCCTTCGGTGAATGATTCATCGGGACACACTGAGCACAGACTAGCGCCTGCTCAGCTACTGACACAAACAATTCACTTGAACAATTATTATGACCCCAACTGCACATGCTGGTCTGGGGTGTTACAATCAGTCTACTGAATGGGTTATCAATCACAGCGAGTGTGTCCAATGGCCGAGGAAAACGGATTCACGTAGCCATCAGAACTTTACAAACTAGAGAACTTGGATCCTCTTTATATTTAGTAAATATAAAGGCGAAAACGGACACTGGGGGTCAAAGATCCGTGGGCGTCGTTCATATCACAGGGGGGCACCGTGAAGGGTCAGATGTCGGGATTACTGCCAAGCAGGAATAGCA
Organism: Pseudoliparis swirei; assembly: GCF_029220125.1. NCBI lineage: Eukaryota > Metazoa > Chordata > Actinopteri > Perciformes > Liparidae > Pseudoliparis > Pseudoliparis swirei. Next base: position 12,266,329 of record NC_079391.1, on the reverse strand, counting down.
AATTCTTTAAGCCAACAATCAGAGCCAGGCTGAGAATAGACGAGCATCGTGTTGCAGGAGAAAACAGCACATGACATGAAAAGATATCAACAGGACTAGACCCTGTAAACAAGACGAGCTCAGATGAAAACAAAACTGTTTAAAGTTCAAATCAATACCAGTCATGGGTTCACCGGTGTTAACTAAGCAGGGAATGTCTGGTAGCAACACAGACTCAGGTTTCTCATAAAACTCAATATTAGTATTAGTATTATTTGACACGACTGACTTTCTGTAACACCAGGAGCGTTTTTGTAGTTAAACTGAATCATGGTGATGCACTGAGAAAGAGACACGGTGCCTTTTTTATCATTTCAAAAAGCTCTAAGTGCAAGCTCCCTGAGACGCCTCCCGTCAGAACTCTTCCTGCGGAGTAGGTCTGGTTTCCTGTCCAGATCAAAGCTCAGAGGAAAGCTGGCTCTGTCAAATTCCACCTCTGTGACTTTAAAGCATGACTGAGATATGTTTAAAGCCCCTTTCAGTGCACTGCCGTCCGTGACCAGATGGACTTGTTTAACGATATGCTGCGGTGAACTTACCACAGCGAGGCCTCCCAGTGCCTCCTTCAGTGGCTGCATTGTTAGCTGCTGGTTTAGTTGTTAAACGTCCCGTTGGTTCTAAATGTAGCAAACGCTTTACCACAGCTCAACTCACGCCGAGCAGGCTCCCAAGAACCGAACAACATGCCCCACCTATCTCTGGGAGTTCCTATATCTCTTTTGTGTGGCTGATGTATGAATGCATGTGTCCGTTTGTATGCTGTGGAACAAGGAAGGAAACATGTTGCAGAGAGGAAGGAGAAAGTTTAGAACACCTCCCTGGCAATAATGAGCACAAGCTTCCACTCAGTTTATCGGCCGCGTCAGTTACATTGTTTTCACCCACAGCATGACGTCCTCACATGCTGCATTATTGATTTATTTACGGATTCATTCAATCTATCACAAATTCTTTCAATTATTGATTGCTTGATCTCTGCACTTATACATCTCTTTAACGACAGTGTTTGCTTTTTCTCAAACTAAAATGTTAAGTGTCTAAATAATGTCTCACGTTTAAGTTAAGAAGCCGAAGCCATTGTCTTATGTGACAATAAGAGCAGCTTAAAGACTGACGCATTAACATTAAACTCCTGAGATCTTACAGGCGAGTCGTGCATATGTAACACACAAGTGTGCGTGAATCTTGCAGGACTGAGATTCACGCCAGAGTCTGAAATTATTTGGTGACTTATTTACAGTCATGATATGGAAAAGACAAAAGTTGTAGACATCATTTTTAAGTCTTCCATAAGCATCATTAAAGTGTAGGCCTTCGCTTGGAGGCACTTTCTGTTTCGCTGTTTATCTTCAATTTTAAATTAAAAAGCTGTACAAACTAAAAATGAAAGGCCGACACAGGAATATGCAGTAGTGAGCTACTGACGCAGTGTTGAAGCCTTTCACGCGAAGAAGTTGTTGTTTTTTCGGACATTTTGTCAAAAGGACGGTTTAAAAATGTGGAAGTTTGTATAAATGTCAAGTAAGCAAATTACTTCACATGTCAATGTCAGTGGTTTGCTCAATCGGTTTCTCCCTGTGAACTCCAGGACATTATACAGCCTTGTGATTTCCAGATGGTTTCATGTCCTCTTGGCTCAATACTTGTAATCAATGAGCATGTTCACAAAAAAAAGCCTTGCAGCTATTTGGCAAAAACACAAGAGTGTTTGATAAAGTATTTGCCAAAGGACTCCTTATCTTATTGAGAAATACACTGTTTACGGTGTCTTACCATATATTTATACCCTAGCCTGAGAATGACTCAAGAAGGTTTCCTGAGAGGGAAATTCCAGCAAGAGGAGAATAATGTGGTTGCTGTTGGATGTTGATGCACAAAAAGATTGTTAGTCACCAGGAGCATAAATCACATGGACCATCAGTATCTGGGCCAGATGCTATATGTATGAACAGTGTTCAGACATTTGCATGGTCACAGGCAAAGTGAATCTGTAATAAAGTTTGGACCGAATGCTTGATGGTAAAGGTACGCCGAGTCTTCAACGGCCGCAAAACACACAGGAAGTGATGGATCGCACAGAGGGAAGGAGAACTACCACTGTTTGTATGACTCGTTTTACCCTCCTCAAAATGTTGCTGAACAAATCGCGCATCACCTCGCACGACACGTGAATCATACCAGACTGACTGTTCGTGCAGAATGTTGAACTGTCGAGGAGGGAGACGTTTTTATTGTTGCTCATTCCTCCAAATTTGAATCTGGTGATTTTCTTCCCCGCTTCCACAGAAATCTGGTCTTTATCAAAAGTTATGTTGACCTGTAGTCAGACTAGAAAACCTTAACAGGAGCAGTTTCTGTCACTCATTGAGCTTCATTCAGTAACAGAGCCTGTCAACACCACACCTTATTTTTTTTGTGTCATTACGACCTAAAGAAAGGTTGAAGGCTATTTAGAGTCCGGAAGCTGCTGAGCAGGTGGAGTCAGCGTTAAGAGAAGCTGAACGAAAACATTTTAAACTCATATCAGAGTTCATTAGCTTGTAGCTTGGCAGACTATTTATAGCCAACAGTGTAGTTTCAAAACAAGAAATAAATTAAAATGAGGGCTGATAGTAACCTTGATGCACCTGGTTCTACTCTTTCTACCACCTTTGAACATGTAAAAAAAACTGTAAGTTCAGTTTTAAATGGATTTTTGCCTACAGGCATGTTTAAAAAGGAGTTATGCAGTCACTCAAAAGGTATTTGTACAAACATCAGAATAACGATAACCCAGATTGCGCAAGTGGAGATCATCTTTTTGTTAACGGGGAGCAGAGACAAACCCGGATGCCTGACTCCTCTCACACAACGTTCACAGTATCACAATAAAACACGAGATTTAGAACATGTTCATAAAACTCCAAACTCAATTGAAACAATGACACCTTCATTAGAGCTGCATGACCGCAGAACAATTCAGCATTATCTCAACTGCAATTCCCTGATTTATACTACTGTAGGCTAATGGCCAGTGTTAGTTCATACAGTGAACCATAAGATACTTGGATGACAGCCCCTGTGCCATAACTTTTAATACAACCTTGCCTGGCTGTTATTCTCAAGCCCTTGTCAAACGTACCGCTTGAACACAGCTCCTATTTTCAAAGAAGGAAACCGGCACTTCTGTCAGGTGTCCCAGTCTCACACCACCCACTTGATTTAAGAAAGACACACAAACTACGCGGTGTAAAACAAACACGTAACTAACCTCAAAAGTCCACTCAATCCAAACTCCTCTTCCTTCAAGTGACTTCAAACACGGACTGCTGTGGGAAGTGTGTCGGTCCTCAGTCAGGCTGACAGGCAGCCGGTTCTCTGTGCAGCTGTGTCCAGTGTTTGAGGGCGGGGCTGCAAACTCGCACATATCCCACAGCAGGCAGCTCCTGTGGCTGCTGCTTGGTCCAGAGGATCCAGGCTTTGTCACGTCAAGGCAAAGTGCACTCCCTAAGCGGCCACCCGCCGCCTGCGGAAAGCCTGCGAGTAAATGAGAACTCATTCAGGTTTGGTTTCATGGGATTGAATCAAATGTTATTGGACTGCAACTCGACGAAACTGGATCCAAATAAAAGCTAGGCCAAGATTAGATACACACAAAAAAAGTTATTAAAAAAAGGTATGTGCAAAAGCTTATCTGCAAAAAAACTAAAAGAAATTACGCCAATAACTCATTACACATATCAGGAGGAAAGCATTCTGATACACACGCCTCCACTGCATGGCTTTTCAGGTGTGGTTCTTTATTTCGCTCATTGCCACCTGGACGCCATACGTCCCCGGACCGCAGTCAGTCAACACGTTATACATTTACAACGTGTCAGCAGAAACTACAGTCCACGCAGCACACGGACAAAACCATTGAACTAGCAGAGCGTACAGAGTCGCTCTGTGGCCCGGTCGTCTCTACTACGAAATCAAATGGTGCCATCTTGAGGCCAGATTGTAAAACTACACATTTACCAGACCGGTTTAATGGATAATGTCATCCGAAATCTGAAAAGTATGTTCACACTTACCTTAAAAAGCCGTGCCAATGGTTGTTTTAATTTATTTCCCTCTTCATTACAATAAAATGCAGACGGGTCTGTCCCATTTTCAGAACATGTTTTTTAACCTGCAACTTTAACGTTACACGTTTCGAGGACTATTTATTTACCTGAAACTGCCTACAATTAGTAAAGTATGTTCAGTTATGTAGCATATAGCTCTTAACGAATTGGTATATACTTATGTATCGACATGTTGAGATAGCACAAGATAAAAAGTTATCTTTTGAACGGTCGATATGGTCAATACGGTCCCGTTCGTTAACTAGCTAGCTAGCTACTAAATTAGCTAGCTTACGTTAGCTAGCGGAACATTATTTTGCACTCTCATCCTGGACTGGCCACAGGAAACGACAACGTTCGGTGTTGCGCCTGCACCATCATCCATTTGTTATTTTTGTCTTGTTAGTTAATTATCTGGTGTTTAGCCAACTGCTAAGCAACGTTTGTTTTATCGCCAGAATCAACTTTAACTAGGTTGACGTGAACTCGCGTACTAATTTATAATGGTGGTTAAACTTGACCGGAACTATGTTTTAGTCTCAAATTATAGTCCACGTCAAGTTGATCGGACACGAACACCCACGAGACAATTTCTTTCTTTCATTATCTTAAAACCAGCTAACGCAAGTGTAGGCTATACCTGCTATGGAGATTGCGTTATGGAAATGAACTTGTTTGAAGTGACGACCCCTCGGCGATGAGGCGCATCAGCTGTGGTGTCGCTGTTGGTGCTGCTCAGCATCGCCGCCACACCCTCAGAGTGCAGCAGCAGCAGCAGCAGCAGCACCATGACGCGGGTCGTCCTGCTAGTTTTGGCTCTCACGGCGGTCTGCCATGGCATCCTCCCTGAGATCGTGCACTCAGACTTCATCCACATCCTTGAGGATAACTCCGCGGCAGGACGACCTGAGCTGGACCGCTTTGTAGAAGTGGAGCAACTGCCAGAGGATCCGCAGCAGAAGCCCGAGGATGCGTTTCACGAAGTAGGCAGACGTCCAGCTTTTTACATGAGAGAGCATTATTTCTCTGCTCACTTCCTGGTATTATAATGAACGTTTAAGGAGATTAAAATAGTCATATCTGGTGAGAAATATAAAAAGCATGGAGGCTTCAGTGGAAGGAGCTAGAATATGGGAGTGACTTCTCTTAATTAACCTGCAAATCTGTCTCTCCCATTCTTCTAGAGGACCAACGAGAGTGTCAGTTTCCCTCATGCCAATAACCTCCTTCCAAGTCGTCACGATGAAACTGCTTCTGATAAAGTTATTGATAATGAATATGTCCACACATCGATAGAACCGGTGAGTTTATGAACAGTAAACAACAGTGAGACAGTGTTTGTTACCCTTAGTGAATGAAACCTAACAGATGTCCCACCTTCACACAGGAGACAAACAACATTTCCACATCTGTCCACTCTGGTGACCTGGGGAACAATATTGAGCATGTAAGTATATTCTGTTTACATAATGTGATTTCATACAGCCCAGAGAAAATCCATCCATCTTGAAGCAGAAATATTATGTCTTTCATGACCTTTGACTGCTCAGTTTAATTGCAGTGTGTGTGTGGGGAATGGGGGGATTTCTAATGGCTCTCAGAGAATGGGCTTAGTGTTTGTGATCATCGTTGCGTCACGCATGCAACGTCTGACCTTGAAGTCTTTCTTATGGACCCACGCTTCCTGTGCGAGGGTTCAACAATACGAGACGTTAAAGCTCCCGTAACAAGCAGCTAGTGGACTGGAGTCAAATGATATGATCAGTTGACATGATCGTCTGACTTCCACAAGAGAGTTCACTGCTATTGGGGCCTGAGTGGAGAGAAAAGACTGAATCACAAGCGAAAAACACTCAAAGTTGTGGCTTCTTTTTTTAACTTTGAGGTTTAAATCAATTTACCGGTCACTTGATAAGCAGATGGGCCAGACATCGAACATCATAAACTCACTTCATGAAAACATAAAGAATGTCGTTCTTATTTTGCATGATGAACAGATTTCTTTTGACCCTACATTGGAGTTAGGAGATGTACTCTTCCCTTTTTCTTGTCTTTAGGGCTGCATCAGTGATGGAGACTGTATGAAGGGAAGTTATTGCCTTTCTGACACGCGCATCTCTCGGTGTCTGCCTTGCAAAGCAATAGATGTGGTGAGTGAACCTCGGCCCCTTTTATATGCCACCTGCACTATTTTGGTCAGTTTTCTCAAATACAGACACCCACCCTGTCACTACCGGTCAGCTGGTGTTTCACTCCGACTGCATTGCAGTGTGTTCACAAGTGTAACCTGAGTGTGTTGTTTGTGAACACTCTGTCCTATGCGCTTCACATGAAAGAACAGCATGTGTCAAGGTTAAATAAGAGTCCATCTTTTCCCACTGCTTGCACTCTCTCTCTGTCGCTTTCTCTTTTTTTTAAGACTCCTTTGGCAGAGTATAAAGTAATGCAAAGGGATAAAGACACTGGCTGTCTGCCAAACCAGGGGAACACTCTCCATGGATAAGACAAACAAAGACCACAGCATCTGTGTCTCGTCAAAAGCGCTGCACTGGAAATAACCAGCACAGCGTTGGCCATATCCCAATATTAATTATTCATAGAGGGTGTGCAGGAACAGGACTTTGTCTCACCGTTATCAGAGACCAGTTGACCTGGTGATCTCATTTATATTTAACACACAAGAAAACGTTGGTAGATGTCACGCTCGGAGAATAATTATTGTCATTAATGCATTTATTCGTTGAAGGAGCACCTGTGTTCCACAAATACTTTGCTATAGATAAAAGATATCTTCTGAAAAAATTGCTTTTCTGATGTGTTTTCTAATAAAAGGTTAAGCATATTAAAAGATTTTTTTATTTTTATTTCAGTCCTGCACTAAGGATAATGAGTGCTGTAGTGAGCAGCTGTGTGTGTGGGGTCAGTGCAGCCTGAATGCAACCAAAGGAGAGGCGGGCAGCACTTGTCACCAGCAGACTGACTGCAGCCCAGACCTCTGCTGTCTCGTCCATAAAGGTGCAGCACAACACACCGTTCAGGAACCAGGATGCTGGAACTTAGTGATTCTCTACATTCTGTCTTTCTGTTTCCTTTGGGTGTTCAGCCCTGCTCTTCCCCGTCTGCTCGTCCAAGCCCATTGAGCGCGAGCGCTGCTTTGGTGCCTCCAACCATCTGTTGGAGCTGATGTCCTGGGACATGAAGGACCAGGGGCCCATGAAACACTGCCCCTGTGCAGGAGATCTCCACTGTGAACACCTGGGGTGAGGACAGAACATTTGGAAAGCAACGAATGATAATGAAGCCTTGCATGCATGTCACTCAGTAACTACCCTGCTGTGCTCTGCTTTTGGACAGCCGAGGCTCCATGTGCCTGAAAGGAGAGGACTCGAGTGAAGAGGACCTGATGGACAGTCTCTACTCAGACATAGACTATATTATCTAGACGCAGCTTGACTGCCTTGTCAACGGGGATCCCCACTGACTCCATAGCTTTGTTAAAAAGAGCAATAGCACTTTCTGTTTGTCAGCTTAATCCAAAGAGGTAAAGCTACACAGCATGAACAAATAATGAATACAATGTATTTTATTTGGCGACCTGAGATGAAAAGCTTGTTGTAGAAGTAGCTTGTAAAAAACAGGAAACACTATATTTGCTAAATCCTGTGTTACTAAGCAACACTATACTATACTGCATCTCTAACCCTTATCTAATGCTAATCCCAGCCATACAATGAACTGTAACACACTGAATACCTGCTCACTACTCCCTGTTCAAACGTGTGTCACCTGTATCCCAGAGTTCATCAGCTGAAACATGCCGAGTAGCAGAACTGCATCATCCTAATGCTGCATTCACACCAAAAGCGTTGTGAATATTCGCATAATAAATCAAAATAGAACAAAGTGACCACCTACTTTGCAGTCCCACAGCATTACGATGGAGCAGGAAGAAAAATTAAACCAGATATAATTCTGCTGAATGTACTGCATGATTAATTAAACAGCATCACTTCTCACAACATTGCACCTGTATTCATCCACTGGAAACACAACCATGAGATCATTCTATTAACATGTGAATACCCGCTACCTGTGAATATAACACTTGGTCATGTTGCCATCTAGGGAGCTAATTTCACATCTTTATACATTCTGGTAAAACCTTAATGTTTTAGAGTACAAAAAAAAAGTATAATTCTTGCTGCTTCGCTATCCTAAAGTTGCGTGTAACGAAGCTGTTCCTTGTTATTCCTCAGAAAATGTTTGAGTTGACCTTTTCTTGATCCCAGCATTATCTGCTCATACTAGGCCACAAGTTTTATGGCACATAATTCAGACGACGTTATGTGCACAAGATGAAACACTGTCCAATGTGGAGATTTGTTGTATCCATATTGTTTGTATTGTTTTTTCTTTTAAATATGTGCTTAATTTGGCCCTACTTTATCTCAATCGTCCACTTTTGACTAGTGTATTCCACTAAACTAATTGAACTTTAAATTGTTCTGTAGAATATACACACACATAATAATTATACCTTGTTTGTAAACAAATCACTATAAATGATATGGTGTATCTTTGTAACTTTAAAAGTTATCACAGTAATACATTCTTTACAATGACCAAATTAAGAGACTGCTGTCTTGTAACTAGATTTCTGCTTGAAGCGATGTTTTCTTCACAATCTTAAAAGGCTTTTTATATAAAAAATCCACTGCTAATAAAAACTAAATATTCAAAAGAAACGTGCATTATTATTCCTTAATCATGTCGGATCCCATAATGGGCTTTAATTCGTTAGTTTTAATTCAAGAGCAATTGTTTAACTCTGAAGAACTGTTGTTGATTCAACAGCTGCATCTCCAGTTCATGTTTTACATATCTGGTCCCAAACATGTCATTAGTCCCCCAAACCCCATGTCTGTATCCATGTACATTATAGTGAATTATTTCTAAATGCCAGCAGTATAGGAATAAAAGCAATACCAGGTGTTAATATAGCTTGTGCTAGATGTTATCTTACATAAAGCTGTTAAATATAAAATCAGCACTATTAAGTGCTTGAAACCTGACATGCAGCTTGTAAAACTCCTACCTTTGGAAAAATAAATATTTTTCGAACACCAAAACCCTTTTTCAAAACGGTGAGTAAGATTTGTGAGTTAAATTTAAGCCATTTTAATGTACAGTGACAGAAAACTGCAGTTATGGGAAGAAAAAAAAATGCAATTTAATTAATTTCTAAAATTGTCTTTTACTATTTTCACACATGATATATATTTTAAAGAAATAAACAACAAAAAGAAGAAGAAGAAGAAGAAAAAAAGATCATGGCATTTCTACAGTGAATAGCTGGTGGCAGCATCAGGATCCCAGAGGGGCCGGGATGCTGAGACTCGGTCTTTAAACCAGTTGCCCGGGCGACAGACGAGTCCATCGGGCCGTCTACCCCCTCTGGTGTCAGTCAAGCAGCAGCAGGGAGATGCGCCAAAAACAACCTCCCTCAGCACAACACCACACACAAACGCAAACACGCGCACACACACACACGAGATGTACCCCGAGTTCACATGGTGCAAAAAAAAGAACAGACAGAATAAAAAAGTCCACTTTCTAAATTAAAAATTAACACTGACAGCAGATGTTTGCCTGGTGCCTCACAAGACCCGACTGAATTGTTACGGCTGGAGCAAAATGACAATCTACAAAAAACAAAACAAGGATATTCTTTACATGTCTACTTGGTTTCGTTTCATTGTACTTTGTGTTACAGGACCAATAGCCATGCATCATTAAATCTAGTGGAAGTGATGCAACAAAAAGTGAAGCTCCTATAAAGCACAAAGAGCAGCAGTAAGGACAACTCATATCAGAACATTACTCTGGCGAATAGAGCAGAAAGTTCATAATTGTTGCTTTTCGGAAGAATCAAATCTTGTGAGTGAAGTTGTCAGAGTCACTGAGAGACAGAGGTCTGCCTCACCAGGAGAGGCGAAACAGAGGAAGGCTGGAGAAGAAGTTATTGGTTGTGTGCTGTTGGTTTTAAAGTATTTTAAAGGAAGGTAAGCAACGTATGATAAGAATTATGTCTATAGTAGAGCGGTGCTCATGGAGTGTGAGCATATGGACCTACATGACATTACAAGTCAGAATAAACACTATTCCTGAAACAGGATGAGAAATGCAGAGAGAGTAAAAGGGACCGACGTGAAAGGAGACGGCAGACTGCAAGAGACGGGATGGATGCTTTATCGCCCAGTTTCACAGTCCTAATATCGCTGCACCCATTTCTGGAGCTTTTACGTTCAATTGATTCGTCTATACAGATTTAGATTCTTTTGACTGTTTTCAATAGCGATTGTACTTCCCTTTAAACTGTACAGTACAATACACTATAGTGCACAATAGGGTTTCTCAGCCAGTCCTGGGGGTTCAGAGTGGGCGATGAGAGCCCGTCAGCATCACACCGCTGCTTGATGTTCAAGTCACCGTCAGGCCCGACGCCCGGACCGAGTCGCGCCGCCCGGTTGCTCCGCTGCAGCAGCCGCACGATCCAGAGCGCGAGGAGCGGTGCCCAGCGCCTCAGTCCTGCCCCGAGTCCTTGGCAGGGCCTCCGTCCAGGTAGATCTTGAGGGCCTTCTCCTTGCGCGGCGAGTAGCTGACACGGTGTCCAGTCTTCAGCAGGCGGCTGCTCTCCCTCTTCATCAGCTCGCCGCGCTCCTCGTCGGACAGCTCCTTCGGTTCCTCTGTGCTGGCCCTGCACGAACGCCACAGTAATGTGCATCTCAAGTCACCAGAGAATGGTTAAGAAGTGTGTGCCCGCAACTAAACTGGTACGCGAGGAACATTTTACTGCTCGACACCTAGAGGTACTTGAGGGTGGACTAATTATTTTACCTGTAGAATACCACGGCGCCGTCGTCACAGATGTACAGAGGCCACACGTTAAGAGTCGACACCTTAGGGTTCCAGTCCAGATCCTGATGGATCTCCAACACAGAAATATCACACGGAAATGTTCCCCGACCCTGCACACAACCGACAGATGGATTCCATGTCAATAGTTTAGAAGACGGGAGATTAAAGAAACATTAGAAGAAAAATGATGTGTCCCGTGTGAAGGGCTGCATCTCGCCTACCTTTGCAAACTCCAGGTTTTCGAGCGGGATATTGCTCATTTCACTGAGCTGCAAACGGAGGGAAAGCAAACACGAAGCGGATGAAGGGGACTCGGACCAGTTGTTGATCAAGCAATTCATTTCAATAACGTCATCAAACGTAGCTTCATGTTTTTATATGTGTGGTGTTTCCTGCATTTTGGTGTTCATTGTTGGTTGAACCGGGTGACAATACTGTAAGAGTTTGTTTCTATGGTGAGGAAAATGAGACGCACCTTCTCCTTGAGTTCTTCGACGTTGCTGCTCTCCAGAATGACTTCCTGGAAGGGCCCCAGCTTCATTGTAGTGGGGCTCCATCTCCGGGTCAGGATGGCCAGCTGCGACATGGACTTCATCTTCTCCGGTTCTGGGAAACGGATCATAACAGACCACATACCATCTCCCAGAGCAAGTACAGTATGATTTCCCGTGGAGAAAGAACACGTTTCTCTTCTCTCTGGTTCTGATGTTATCTGCTCACATTTGTCGCTTCATGTTCTGGGTTTCCAACCAGAATTATGACCGAGTAATAATGTAATCTTTGTGATATTTCCTCAAGTCTCAAAGTGAAAGAGTGGCTTTTATTACCAATAGCCAAATAAACAAGTTAAAGTTCCTTTATTATAAAATAATACATTTGAACTAGTATGAAAGAAACAGCAGAATGATCATTACCATTGAGAACTTCCAGGAAAACCTCCCAGTTGGAGGAGATGCTGATGTCTTCTTCATAGACATGATAGTCCAGAAACACCGTGCCGGGGTTCTTCCACGTCTTTTTCCTGAGACGAACACTAAACACACACACACACACACACACACACACACACACACAGTTGATGAACTGCCCTCTGTATGTTTTGCTTCTAAACAATGTGCAGTAACAAAGTCTCACCTGTCAATGCTGAGGTCAAGCTTGCACTGCTCTTTCAACTGCGGGAGCAGCTCCTCTTTCGACTGTCTGACCGTCATGCCCTTGGCGAACACCGTGTCCACGAGGAACTTGCAGGGCTGGGAAACACAAGCATGGACACATTGTCAATATTTGTAATTTCAACGTTCTGTGACTTAAGTCAGGTCATTATGCAACAATCTTCTGGCGCACGATGACCGTTCTTACCTCGGGTTCATTCACGAGTAGTTGATACACTTTGACTCTGTATTCACCCTTTTTCAGCGCTCTTCCTAATCGAATAGTTATCTGTGGGAAGCAATTACACGTACAGGTCAAGTATTGGCTCACTCTTAACAGAAAGGTCTCCAACGTTCTAAAGCGGCTTCTGACCTTGTTATCATCGGAGAATGACGAGAGCGTTTCATTGAGCCGTACGCTCTCGAACTCCTGGTTGTTGGCGTACACACGAAACACCTTGAACTGGGTGGTGGCGACGCCCACGTACGGCTCCAGGTTCAGTTTAAATGCCGCCAACGTTATTCTCTTGTCCACATGAACCACTAAGCCTGGATCGGATCACAATAAACAACAATCAAACATACGGTCACATGTCATGAAACACTCATGAACAGATTTCACTTTGCGGTCACTACAAAGACAATTAAGTTCTGCACTAAATTAATCATTATGCCGGCATCTGATCATTAGAACTAGTTATTCTTACTTAAGGATGATTAATCCTTTAAACTGCACCATAAATAGAAGGTTCATACATTTTTGTGCATCCGATGAGGAGTCATCTTGAGAACAAGGTTCTGCTCTGAAGTACAGGTACTGTGCCTCTGCCTTGCTCTTCCCATTGTCATCATACTCGCTGTCTGTACCAGAGTCTTCCTCAGCAGTATCCCAGGTCTCTTTTTTGCCCTCGTGGGCTTTGGAGCGCCGGCTACTTGTGATGCTGTGCGAGTCCAAGCCGTTGGCCAGCTGGATGGGCCCGCTGTCGGCATTGCACAGTGTGTCACTGCTGTGGCTGGAGCTCAGGATGTCGCTGTCCACTGAGCTGGTGCTGCGGTCATTGTTCACCTCAGAGTCTGAGCGCTCCTCGCCGGCAACGTGGTTCTCGGGGTCAGAGGAGGGGCCGCTGCTGCCCGCCGCGGTGGTCCTGATCCGGTTCTCTAATTCTCGGTTGTCTGCAGCCACAGTGAGCGAAGCGTTTGAGTCGGCCTCTCGGGTCGGGGATTCGATGTGTTCAAAGTCGCTGGCGTCAGAGCTTTTCTGGCTGTCACCCGTGCTGCAGTCCTGCTGCTGCAGAGACAGATTCTTTAACTTGTCTGTGCACTCTTCGATGACCTCGACAGATTTCCTGTTACTCTTTGATCCCTCAGCGGGCACATCGGAGTCACCTCCTACTTTTTGGCAAAGAGTCCTGTTGGCCAAGGTACCAGGAGACTGCTCGGGGAGTAAGACCAAGAGCCGGATCGTATTCCCGTGACGATCCAACAGTTTCCACAAGAGTGACTCAGTGAAATCAACCTGATGATCCGTCGACTCGGAGCTCTCTACGAAAACCTGATGGAAAGCAAAATGAGAAACGGATCAAATTCAAGCTTAATGTGGTTTGGACGTGTGATTGTCTGATACAAAACCCAAAGGAAAGTACAACAGTGAGGATTAAAAGAAAATGTGGGCACCTTGTTACTCCTGAAGAAGCCCTCAGCTTTCAGCGTCTTGTTGGGAACATACAGGAGCCGGAGGTCATTATAGCAGCGCTCTAGCACGACGCGCATGGTTTCTGCAGAAAGGCCTGCCGCCTAGGAAGAAACGCAAACATAAGTCTGAGCTCACATTCTCACAGCTAATGTACTGAATGTAGTTCACAATCCTATTTTAATGTTGAAGACAAAGCATTGAGGAAAGAGATGATGCAGGGATGGAACGGAGGAGAGTACGACACCTGTGCAATAAGCTGTTTGAATTCAGTGATCGTCTGGTTCAAGTACGCCCGAACACTGATGGGAGTGGCGATGGCCTCGCTCTTCAGATCCACGACATGAACCTTCACCATCACCTCTGAAAGCAATCAGCAACAAACATAAAGCCATTACATTCATTTGCTTTGTATTCTGGAAATCTACATCCATCATTGGTGTAGTCAATTAACCCCTAACTACCAGAGTTGGTCTGCATAATGTCGTGAGTGTACATAATCATGAATCACAGGATTTATAAGACAATAGAGCCGAGGTAACGACTTACAAATACGTGTGTTGCACTAAGTACCACACGATGTGAAACAGGGGGAGTATGACGCAAGAGAAGCAAGCCACTGACCTCCAGGTTTGTAAGGCTGGAACACTTGCTCTGGTTTGCGGGTCTCGAGCAGGAGGTCGAACATATACGAGGACTTGACTCCTCCGAGCAGCAGGCCCATCGGTGTGTCCTCCTCACCTTCATAGGAGCGTTCCAGGTACTCGTGGAACTCGTCGTACTTGACCAAGCGGCAGCAGTCCAGAGACACCACTCCGTCCAGCTCCATCATCTGAGGTACAGAACATAAAGTCGTATCAACCAACGGACAGCTGCTGAAAATTATTATACCGATGAGTTATGTCGCTGTAAAATCAGATGGTGAAGACCGATCATGAACCAACACACCTTGTAGGCCATTTCTGTTGCTTCTTTAAGAGTTTTGTCCTTGTGCACTTCCAGCTTGCTCTCTGTCATCATCTTAACAGGATGCACGCAGAAAAGCTTTATCTGGAGGTAAAAAGCAAGAGAACAATAATAGTTGAAGTTGTCTTACAAGAGAGGCAACTCGTCGACTGATCCTCATTCTGAAGAAAAACAACAGACCATGAGCCAATCTGACAGGAACCATGTACCTTGCAAGTGTTGCGCTCAATTTCCCGCTGTCGCTTTTCCTGCTCTTCGGACTCCTTCTCCTTCAGAACCAAACTCTTTATGTGCTCTGGGAAGTCTTCTGCAGCTAAATACTCTGCAGGCAGGAGAGACAGGGTACACATTGAAACTGCATACTAGTTCTTATGACCTTCACATTAAAGGCAATGCGAGCAATAGAAAAGTGAGATTATATTTCAAAAATATTAAGAACATCTGCATAAGCCAGCTACATTTAAGGGATGTAGTCGTGTGGTTTCTGGAGGTGTGGGGCACATTACAGAGCAATATTCAGTTTGGCATTACCCATAGCAGAGTTCATTTCTTACTTGCATTCTTTGAGGGATCCTTCAATCTATAAATCAGCATATATGCATTTGTAGAGCTGATGAGAGAAACCAACCAAAGATGTATTGTTAATGAATGTCTCAATGGTCTATTGGTTTAAAAAAAAACATGAACGAACAGTCGTCTCATGTGTTACATGGGAGACGACTCACCTTGCAAAGGCACTGGAATAATAGCCTCTGCTCCCCGAGGACCCCCCGTATGTCTTCCTGATATCTTCTTGGGTGATCTGCCCCAAACACAGAAACTTACTAAATGATTGAAGGGACACTACCAATGTTATGATGACAAGGATTGTTTGCCAAGTTTGGAATCAACTACCTAACACAGATATACACATCTCTCTGACTGACATCTAAGAGCTGCAGGAGGACAAACGGGTTGCTCAAGGGGAGGCTGACCTTGCTAACGTGCTGATCGTTGAAGCTGTACCACTGGCCATCACTGAAGGATTTGATGCAGGCGTAGTAGTGACCGCCTGCAGCGCTCCCAGAATGCACCATGACGGAGAACAGCTCAAAGGTTGGCAAGCTCTGAGAATAGACAGAACAGCTGTTTGTTCATATCAAAGGCAACAACCAAGTGGTATTCTGCAACAACAACAACATGCAACTGATGTTGACAGGGACATCAATCAATGATACTGCAGATGCAATGGCAAGAGATAAGCTCAAGATATGCCCTCATCTAAGAGTCATCTATAGGCTGATCGCAACAAATTCTCCCAGTTAAGCTTTCATCTATAACATATCAACATAAAACAATCAACTTTAAAGTGTTTCCATTAGGAGTATTTGAATCAAGTAGTTCATAAAACAAATGAAGAGGGACACATTATTAAGGCTATGTCTGTTGATAAATGTGTCAGATACCATATATGATTAATCAGCAATCAATTACCTATAAGTATTGGATCGGACTCGTTATCTGCAGATAACCATAACGAAAAGGACCCAATCACGGCCTAAAACCTTGATCAGGACACCCGTAGTTACCCGTAGTTTTTCCTTTTCAGATTCTGAGACAGAGTGTGTCGTATGCTGTACAGATTGTAAAGCCATCCGAGACAAAATTGTGATTTTGACCAATGCAAATAAATTGAAATAGATTGAATCAAAGTTAAGTAAGAAAGGATATTAACCGCAATCTACACTATCCATGTAGTGAGCATCCACGATGAGTACCTTTGGCTTCAACACCCTCTCCGTGCTGCCGGTGCTGTCCAAGCAGATGCCTTCATCCATACAATCATCGGTGGAGAAATCGTTGCTCATCTGGTCGCTGTGGCAACTGCCTTCATTCTCTGCTCCGCTGTCAGTGCAGCTCTCCGTCTGAGGAGATTTCTAGAAACAATAATTGAGGAGTGAAATTGATGATAAATAAACACATCAAAGTTGGGTGCTTTAGATATTTCTTTCTCCAAGCGTAGCTTGTGACCAAGTGATGTTATTTATGGTTGATCGGAGATAAGGATCAGGATAATCATATTTGGGTTATTAACATGATGTAAATCAGAAATAGGAATAGAAGCAAGTACAGCCATTTCTGCCCACCTCATCTTCCACATCGATGAATGGACTCATGTCAAGCTCGTCAGGGAAGGTCATGCGGTCATTAAGCTTGATGCGATGCATCGTGGTGTAGTCAAAATCAAACCGCTTCAGCTGTAGTGTCAGCAGGTAGGGGAAGTGCAGAAACCTCAGGCCCTGTGAAGAGAAGCGTTTATCAAAGACCATAGGTCATCAACCTCTTCAATGAACACAAGTCACATGTCACATTTTTCCGTGTGCTCACCTTTCGGGCGTCACATTTCTTATTGCAGCGTTCACAGGAGTACTGGTTGGGCCCATCTAGAGTTTCTGGTTGGATGAATGCATGCAACGCCTCTTCCTGTGGCACAACATTAGGTTTAGGTCCATTTAGAAAACACTTAATTGACATAAACTGGACATAAAAGTACTGAATCAAAAGGCAGCCTTGATACAATTGTAAATCCCAGACAGGGAATGTGTTAAATGTTTAAAAGAAGGAGACAGGCAACACACCACACTGCCATAGGCCTGACTGGCTCCGAAGGGTCTGATCACAAGCGGAATGTCCAGGTAAGTATCAACCCTCCAGCTCTGATAGCCACACTCCAGACAACAGACATAATCCTTCAGCTTCCCCTGGTACAGCTGGTTGATCAGGTCAGCCTGAGGATATGAAGGCATGACAGTCAGGCCTTCTCATTATGGTTTACTGTTAACAATACGCCATTTGTTTGGACTACAAAATGTTCTCTCTAAAAAAGCAAATATTGCTCTGCGACACTACCCGTCATCTCAAACCGTTGGATGCATTAAAAATAGATACATTGACGACATCAAAAGCAACTTTAAATGTTTTTCTTATGGCAAACACAGCCACCTTGTTTTCCAAATCGACAAAGAAGTACGTGTTAAATCACCTCACTGCGAAGAGTTTAAGGAGAACAGTGTGAAATGTAGTTTTACTGCCGATCGTTAACAGCCCATATTCAGTGATGTAACATTGTGAACGACCAATTTGTATTGAAATCAACAGGAGAGCTATGAATGCTGTTAGCACCGGTCATAACCGCAGATTCCATCTGTCACATTATGATGCATTTAGGCTCTATAAAAATGGAATAGGATAATATTGACACTTCAGTGGGAGCGGTTGAATCTATTTTTCAGGATTTCAGAATCCTCGCAGACCAGCTGCTGTAATAAAACAGCCACCATGAAACAATGTGATCAGGGCATCTACAAAAGTTATTTGCTCCCTTTCTTTCTGCTGATCCGATCCGAGACTCAAAACCTTGATCCAATCCGAACTGCGAGTTTTCTGATCTGTTGCATCCTCATTTTACTTGTGTAATTTGTTAATTGGGCTCAATCACATTTACTCTGTGCTAACTAGGAGCTCATGAGTACCGACCACATGGTTGTAAATGTGCACACTGGATGGACTGTTTGCGGTTTAGAATTCACTCGTGAGATAAGAAGACAGAACGGCTAACCTGAGGCTTACTGGCCCATTTCACATTTACCACAGTAGGTATTTTATTTCAATCGTGGGGAGGGGGAATTTTATTAATTTCTCATGAACCTTTGGAAAACATTCTGTTTTCACCCACCTGCTTCGTCTGCTTCCACTTTTGCTCCAGGGCATCAAACATGACCCTGCACAGCTCCTGGACATCATGCTGCTGCCACGCTAAAAGACAAGCGCACAAGAGGAATAATTCAATACACAGTTACGGCGGGGCAAGATTTCTTCTTTCACACACACACACACACGCACACGCACACGCACACACACAGACGAGCCATGTGAGTCTAGTCCGAGTGCAAAGCTCACCCTCGCTGCTGTCCCAGCCGAAGCTCCGCGTCACATCCGTGGTCTCGATTGCCCGTTTCTTAGTAGTCTGCAGCAGAACAAACAGCCTTTGCAACTGGTGTGGTATACTGGTGACTGGATCCTCTTCAGTCTCCTCAAACTCCCAGCTAAAGTTGGACAGAAGTTATACAAGAGTTTTAAACGTCGCAACTTCCCAAGGAAAATGTCAACGATTTCTATGAGCTTAGTTTCTTACTTGTAAAGTGCATTTCTGAACTCCGGGGTCATGAACAGCGTTTGTAGAAGACTGTTCAAATAGCAGGTCATAGCTTGGTTGATCAAGCCAACATAACCTACAGGCAGGAGGGGGGCGGGAGGGACAAAAAGTAAGAGGGCCGTTGCGGTTGTATAAAAAGAAGTAAGATCACAAAACCTCACCAGTTTCAGATTTGTTGAGGATGGACGAGTAGGAGTACGATGGACTGCTGTAGTCACTACTGCAGCCTACAGTGCTGTCTCTAGCCAGGGGACCAATAAACCGCTCCTGGGAACTGTCATCTAGTCCACTGCTGTCTGCTGTTCCAGACTCATCCTGCTCACAGAGAGATACATTTTTTTAATCAAATGTCCTTAGTTTCCAAAAAAAATCGGACTGTACAGCAAAAATATATTACCGATGCAATCTGGGGCTGCTCGCCATCTTTGTCTGTGAGCTGGAGGAAATTCTTCTTACCACCAGGCTCAAAACTAGAATCTGAGAGTGACATCGTACTGCTGCGGTCCAGTGGTGCCTAGAGGGAGACAGATTAAAAATTTAAAAAAATCACATGAAAACAACAGTCCTTTGAAAATGCCAAAAAACGCATCAAAACATTGAAAACTAGAATGGGCACTCGGTAGAGCGCATACCTTCGCATATCACAAGATTGGGCATTGAATTATGAACATTTTGGCATTAGTTGCATGCCAATTGGACAAAAATGTATCGTGCTATGGTAAAAAAAAGATGTTGACCTTTCCATGACCTTGACCTTTGACCCGATTGATCCCAAAATCAAATCAAATGGTCCCCGGATAATAACCAATCATCCCACCAAATTTCATGCGATTCAAGAAGATTTTGACCTGTTCATGACCTTTGACCTTGACCTTTGACCCGATCGATCCCAAAATCTAATCAACTGGTCCCCGGATAATAACCAATCATCCCACCAAATTTCATGCGATTCGGTTCAATACTTTTTGAGTTCTGCGAATAACACGCATACAAATAAATAAATACACGCCGATCAAAACATAACCTTCCGCATTTTCAATGCGAAGGTAACTAGAACGGGCACTCGGTAGAGCGCATACCTTCGCATATCACAAGATTGGGCATTGAATTGTGAACATTTTGGCATTAGTTGCATGCCAATTGGATAAAAATTGACCGTGCTATGGTAAAAAGAAGATGTTGACCTTTCTATGACCTTGACCTTTGACCCAATTGATCCCAAAATCTAATCAAATGGTCCCCGGATAATAACCAATCATCCCACCAAATTTCATGCGATTCGGTTAAAAACTTTTTTTGTTATGCGAATAACACGCATACAAATAAATAAATAAATACACGGCGATAAAACCATAACCTTCCGCATTTTCAATGCGAAGGTAACAAGTCCACAAACTGGAAAACAGAAATATCCACTGAACTCATTTTCAGCAGCAAATTCTCTGTGTTGACGCATACGATGAAAGTAGCTTGAAGCCAACATGTGAGCAAAGCTTATGCAATACTGTCTTTCCCCAGGCGAGCTGAGGGCAACAAGTAAAGTGCTGCAGTGGAAACATACAGAGGCTTAATCCACTGACCTACTCGGTGACATAACAACAGACACAGCACCTGGGCTTTGCCCTGGGTCAACAGCAGGATTAGCTTGTGCTCATTTAAGAAAAGGAAGTAGTAAGGGTGTAGCAAATAGTTGGAAGCTTCATTAATAACGTTGATATTTAAATTCCAAATTAACGTTTGAATGATGAGCTGATTTTTTAATTAATTCTCTTTAAAACGGGTATTTTTGCAGATGCACATCAAGATTAGGTTACACGATTATTATAAGTATCCAACTATTTGTAGAGTTAGACTCCAGTGGTGGCTCAATAACTTACAGAAACATTGCGTGCAAATAATCCATCTCTACAGCTCTCTGTGACAGACACACAGAATCACACACACGGTGCGCTAACCTGTAATCTACTATGATGCTATGAGTCAGTGATCTAGGCTGTTTGGTGGTGCGGATTAGCTCTCATAACGGCCCGAGGGTGTGCCGATATTAATATCTCTGCCCCGCGCATCACTACAGCAAAGGATTCTTTCCAACTCGTATGATCAAAACACCATTCTTACACACTGTGTTCTTCCTAGCAGAGAACAATGGTATGGCAAACAGCTTTTTGAATACTGAAACCAATATCTCTACCAATGTCGAAGTGGCCAGGGCAATAAGTTATGAAGTAAACTTCTTTTGACTGGATTATGACTGAGCAGCATTTGCAAATATAAAGAATGTAGTGAATCTCACTAGAGTTTACTTGTACTTTACCTAACATAAAATAAACTACACCAACCAAAACAATAACTTAAGACTGACTAATTCATCTTTTTGGGCAAACTGACCCATCGCTTCGTTATGATGGAGCCTACACTATCACTTACTGCAGAAATGTTCTCAAATTAAAACAATTATAATAAAGGCGACTTTAGAGAGTAGCAGACAGAAGGGTGTACAATATACAAAAACAAGTTAAAAAGATAAAGACCGAGGCTATAGCCTTGAGATCGGTGTTAAAGGGAACCGCCTCATCACCATAAAAGTCACTGGATGGATTAATTAATTTCCTAACCATGTCCGGTGTATTTCCCCAAGCAAGGTCGAAAGTGGCTTTCACATATCGCGCTTTGTGGGCAACATCGTCATAGAGTTTGGAGAGGGTGGTGGAAGCAGGCAGGTTGAGGGTCAGCCTCTCATTGATCATCTTTGCACTGGTGATGTCCTGTATGATACACAGCACTCTCGGCTCCTCAGCTGCATTTTGGATCTGCAAATCAAGAAGAAGGGAGAAAAACATCAGCATGATGAATTGGCTACATTTTCATTCTGTATTTTGTGAGGAAGCACCATGTACTGGTGAAAAGTGTTGGAATAAATGTTTAATTAAAGCTGTGCGACAAATGTCATCGTCAGAAACACGCTAGTGTAGAAAAAAAAAAACACCATCTCATGTCTATGGCTTAATAGGAATTTGCTTAAGACATATCTCTTATCAAGTAGGCTGTACAATTCATAAAATTACTAAACTATTGCATAAACAATTTTAATGTGCTGATATGGGTATTTAAGTTGTTTTATTATCATTGCATGTCTTTTGTGATGGATAAAGCCGCTCCTGAAGAATGTCATCATGATGCTGCTTCATGCATCTACGCAACGCCATGCATCGTCTCTCTCCCAACACAAACACAAGGCAAGGCTACCTGAGAAATCCTCTTGATCTCATCAAAAAGACTTTGTCTGCAACTCCAAAACACACCCTAATGATATAATGGAGATAGTTTGAGTGGAAAACATCTTAAAACAAACAATAAAGTAAGGTGGAAAACATGCCTGTCTAAATTACACCAAACGTGCAGGCTCACTCAAACCTATTATTGTTTATCTGGCAAATCAACCTCTTGGCTGGTGACAAGGATGAACAAAATATACAGAAAATAATATTATTAAAGGCATTCTGGTTTCTGTGCCGCCACTTTATTAGGTATGTGATCTTGGCAAAATCGGACTGACAGGTCCTATAAAGTAGCTGCAGCTGACAACACACAAGTGTATTATGAGATTAAATGTTATTTTTACCGTGGATATAATCACAAGGTGTTGACATGAAACCACAAGTACTGCAAAGCACAGGCTGTATTTATTTACAGCTGTCACTCATTCTAAAAGGCACAAAAACAATGGTGTAAAATGTCACTAACCATAAAATACTATAAATACAATGTAATGTAAACTACTACTGCACATGGCACACACAACAACAAAAAAGATAACAGAAAAGAGATGCGAGGAAATGAACAATAGCCTTATTGAATTTATTGTTGACGGAACATATTTTAAGTTCAGTGGAAAAGACAGATGAGGCAACAGAGATGATAATGGACCTTTCAATGTCAGTACAGTAGGTTCTGCTAAAATCTATTTTGTACCTAATTGCGGCAAAACTAAATAAATGGGCTACCTCAAATTGCTGATTGGTTTAAAGACCATTCGCAGCCTGGCAGTGAACTCGAAGGAACTGGTAAAACTACCAAAGTGTTTTTATGAAAGTTTGCTCTAGTTTCAATTGAAGATAGACGTCCTGACAAAAACATAAAGTAGGTGGACAATTCCTCTCACCCTTTCAATGTATACAATGTAAAAATAGTATTGACGAACATCACATGTTCACTGAGTTTGTTTCAGCATGTTGTGACTCGATATGCAAGGCTTTCGAAATTATTTACCTTCTTTAACCTTTTCATACATAATGCTATTGCAGCGTTATGAACTGTAGCGAGTAGAATGTGGCAATGTGCATTTTATAGCAGATAAATATGCATCCTACAATCCAGGATGATTGATATGGTGTTCTTGTTATGACAGAGCATAAGGATCAACATCAATCTAATTCCATCACAAACCAAAAGCCATTCATGTGCGAGTGTGTCTCTTCTCAAAATTACTTCATTTAATTGGGCCCATGGCATCAACAGAGAGCAGCGGGTGATCTCTCGTATCCCAACACCACCGCTTCCTTCCAACTTCAACACAAGACTGCATCTTAAATTACCTGCACTTGAGATCATGTTTTCTTCCAAAACACAAGGCAATTACATTTAACTGGGCATTGATTTCAGCAACAGAAATAAAGTCCTGGAAGTGCAATTTTACTAGGTTTTATGTTCCTGTCCTAATAGCATTTCTACCAAACGAAAGGAAAGTCTGATGCATGATCAGCTGATTACATTATCTTGTTGAGAAAAAATAAATAATTAACCACAGGCTTCATGACAGTTAAATGTAAAAAATAAAATAAAAATGTAATGACTTTTACATACATGTTTCTATATATATATATACATATGCATAACTCAAAATAATAATAAAATATTTTTACAGAATAGTTTCATTAGATTATATCCATAATCATTGAATACGTGTATAACTAAAGGATACACGGTACATTAATAAGTGTGCATTGGTGCATAACCCAACCTAATTGTACCACCAGCCACATCAACGAGTGACGTCCTGAGCTTGGCGTATGACCCTGACGCTGACGCAGAGCCAGTCGAATAAAAAACCTCCATATAGGGACTCCAGATAACTTGGGGCAACAGAAAATAGACATTGCATGTTCTACATGGATGGAAAACGAGAACATAGCACCATCATAGATTAAAAGACGATGGTTTATTTATACCGTGCGAAGCTAACCACCGGGAAATATAGGCCGAGTAACTTAACATCGTGACCAACGAGTTCATTAAGGACGCCACAATAGAAACACCCAAAAAACATAAACGTCCCTGTTGTGTGACGGCTGCACAAATCACGCTAATATTAGCGTTAGCTTGCTCATTTCACGAGCTAATGTTATGCTAACGTTAACAGCGAAGCTACAAGTTATGTAAACAATCTGCACACACGGAGACTGAATCACAGTGACGTCTGTGTCAACTAGTCAGCGTAGCTTTGGATCTGGCAGTCCCTGTTCAGCCACAGAGATATTTACATTTGTTTTTAGCAACTTCAAAAACATGGAGCGACTAGATTATCTGGAGCTCACGGCTTTACTCCACGAAGCGAATGTAGTCTAATGGCTGCTTTTTTTCCGGGGAGAACACAATGTCAACCGCAACAATAGAACGATTGTGTTCTCTATTATCATAAAGATAACTCAACGATGATCCCGCTAAAGCTTTAGCTGCCGTCCTAAACTCACTTCGTTTAGCTATAAACTAGCCGCTAGCTGCTGTTAGCTTAGCGCTGTTCTCCGCGTCACGACAGGCCGAGTCGTGTTTGGCTCACGGCTGTTAGCGCAGTTAGCCTCGACGTGATGCAACGACGTCCAACACTCCCGAAAGTGTTGCCAAAGTGTTGACGTCCATAATGGCCAAGGTCTATGAGGTTGACGGCTAACGTCCAGAGGTCGGGTCCTCAACATGTCGGGCATAGCTCGCGACCACCTCACCTCTTTTGGTACGAACTGGTTCTCTTCGTTAGGCACCATTTCCATTCGTGCGGCAGCTTGGACAAATATCTATCCGGACGAGGGTGTCAGCGACTACACTTCACCGCGGGAAACGCAGGCATCGTGCGTGTCCCGTTGGAAGTACGTTGTGATACTTGGATAGTAAAATTAAACTTGCCTAAAAGTGATCAAAGTGATCGCAACACGGTTCTCGTACCCGAGGACAAAGTGCCCTGCTGTACATGGAGAAAGATGGCCGGTGTTTTGCTCCGCGAGACTTCACTCAGGGAGCTTTGGCGTCACATTCCATCCAGACAAGCGTGCGTGCTGTGTCCGGCCAGAGTGACGTCGGTGTGTGCGTGTGTTTGTGTGGGTGGGTGGGGGGGGGGGGGGTATTGTTTTTGATCCACACAGATCACAGCAGTTGTTGATGATTAAATAGAGTGCTATAGAGAGAGATAATGATGGGGATGGTCAATGGTTGCATGCTAAGATCCTCCAATGTGAAAGAACACATTGCATTATGCACTGCTGTAAACAAATACTATTTGCATAAAGCACATCTATAATAGGATTGCTTACCAGGCACAGCTCCCCACACACTCACCTATAAAGTCTCAGTTGCACTATGTGACAATTGATGAATGTCTTTTTAAAAATGTAATACTTGTTTTGGGACTATGGAAATATGCAACACTAAAGGAGAATATGAACAGACATTATTTAACATTTTCACAGACAGCAGAAGAGTCAATGTTTGATAATGATCCCTTTCTGCATGTTTCCACTTCTTTCTGTGTGGTTGGTGTTTCCTCCAACATTTCAAAGGCAGGTAGATTAACTCTAGATATTTTTCAAGTATTTTAGTTTGTATGGGAAAGTTTGTTAAATGTTAATGTTGCAGTTACGTCTGGAGTAACAGATGTGGTTTGGGGTGTGAAGGGTTTAAAAGCCTCGACGTCCAGTTTGATCAGAGCTTCATTATGCTGCTCAGGCCTCATAGTCATGTTGTATTATTGATATGATACCAATGAGTAAATAACTACACCCATATTTGCTCAGATCGAACTGTTAAGTTGTCAGCAGTAAAGTTGGAAACTGGGGAACTCACGGGTGGTAATGAATACAAATGTATAAATGTTAAGTACACTTATGATACATAAATTAGACTTAACGCTGAAAAAAAGTAAAACAAATTAAATAGTTGTAAGAAAACAACAACAGTTTCCATTTTTGTTTATTTAACTTGATTTAACTTGATTTAACTTTATTTAACGTTTGATCATCTCCCGAGGATTTAAGTCATTACGAAGAAGACTAATCTATCTGTTCTCAAACAGAAGTCCCCTTTCTCCTGATTACTCAATGATAACAGTTCCTTGTGTACTAAATCTAATTAGCAACCTAGTTAAAACCAGAGAGACGTATTTGACTAAAATGAATGTCATGATACAAGTCGTGTTTCCATTATTTGACAACACATTTTTAATGAATAACCAACATAAATGATTATCAAGTTGTCAACAACCTATTTGTCGCCTTTAGGGAATAACATATTCACAGATGTAGTTTTTGAGGCTGCGACACACCTCATCATACCACTTTCCTCGTGCAACTACGGAAAGAGCAACACAGCTCTCCCTCTTCGTTCCTGTGGGCTGCTTCTTGGAGCGGTCCCAGTTGAAGTAGCTGACTGGCAGGCTGTTGACATCAACATACTGGCCTTCTTTCACTATATCTGCGACACCGATCCAGAAGTCCTTGGATCCAGGAGCGCTCCTCTTTGCATAGTCTCTTAGTTCATTGTTTTCCATCATGTCTCGTGGCGTGGCAAGAGTTCCTCCTTGTGCAATGCAGTCTTCATTTGCTTCATGGTAATGTTTTGTCTCCTCTATTGTTAGATAACACTTCCTCTGAACTTTGATGCCACGGAGACAGACTGAAAACACAAAGCACTTATTTACACAAGTGTATTGAATTGTACTTTAATCTTTTTTATTACGGTATTTTTTTTCCCCATCATAATTTGTAGCAATTCTTGCAGCCAAAGTCAATAACTCACAGAGCGTTCAGTCTCACCACGAAAGGAAAATAATCAAAATAAGAAACAAAGATAAATAACTACATATAGAGTATATTTTCATAGTATTTTCAAAGTATTAAAACAGAGACACAAACAAAAATATACACAATTATAAGAATAATAATTCTAGTGTTTTTTATGTTCCATATAATTTGTTCGTCAATAACAATATTCCCTTAATGCAATTCAACCTTTTAGTATACAAAGTAATGGCTGATAGAGTGCTGCTGCTCTCTGCTGCTGACTGAGCACACTGAGAAGTTCACACTCTTTTAAGTCCACACTTTCATGGCGGCTCATTGGCTTAAATAACAAGTAACAGTGAGCAAAAAGCACCATAACATATCTAAATTACAACCTAAAATCATAATGATATCATTACCAACCATTGCTCCATACTTTATTTCTGATTTACTTATAAACACACTGGAGTGCAGTAATGCTTCTGAATCTAATCTATCACTGACCTCCCCTCTGACTGTATCCTCTGTGAGTGTAGTGAGGGCGGTACCTGTCTGCAGCGCCTGCATCTCCTTCAGTGAGTTCACCTCCAGCCACAATCTCTCAAGCTGGGACTTCACGTCATCTTCTTCTGCAGCTGCATCTCCATGAGGAGGCAAGAGCACCGGGTCAGATGAGCATTGGTGGCAAGCATGTCATTCATGAACTGTGTGTGTAGTTACCTCCAGGCTGACGGGGCGACACAACCTTCCTGGTGCGAGATGGACCGCTGGAGCTGAAGTGGAACGAGGAGAAGCAAAGGAGGATGAGGAGGGTGAGGGCCAGACGTGCCATGTCTGAGGCCAGTAGATCCGACAGTGACAGCACACAGTGGCACAGCTTGTACTGCCGTGAAAGAAACCAAAACGACTGCAGGCAGCTCAATATATATATACTGGCCCCTCTGTATGCCTTTCTGGGTACTCTCCCTGCATTGGCTCCACATGTTTTTGTCCAAACATTAGGAGGCAGTGAGAGAGGTATGAGGGTGGAGTGTTAAATAATGATTTCCATGTGTCTGGCTTATGATAAATATTTAGTTGGGACGAGGTGCACTGAGGAGTTTTCCCTTTCATTTCACAAACAAACTGGCATCCATTGACTGCTTTGAGTGTTGATCGTCCCTTCCCTGTTCCATGTCAGTTTTAGACATGCTCAATCGCCACATGACAGATAACCTGACACCTGATATAACCTTAAAACTGTCAAATATAAGATGTGCCTGGTACACACTAATAAGGGTAATTTACAACTTTCAATAAATGAAAACATATGATTAAGTAAGCATGCTGCTATCTATACACTCTAGATATTATTTTTATATTCCAATCACACAGACTTGCAGTTGTATAATCTCTCAAAATAAATCTTTTAATAAACCAGAGGAAGTGCAGCTCCGTGCTCGGGTGCAAAGCTATTTTTAGAGTGAGATGTTGTGCTCAGATGGGAGGGGGGAGCTAAATAAGAAAACCCCTTGGGCATACAGGCTTAGTATAGCAATACAACTCTCAAAGCCACTTCACTGTCTTTACATTGTATATTTCTAAGTATTAGCCCTTCCCCCATTAAATAGTAATACTAATAATGATGTACACTAAGCAAATAAGTTTGTTCATCGAAAACTCTGATACTTTTAGTTGCAATACATGCAAACAAAGATCTAGTTCTCTAAACATGTCTTTTTTAAAGCAAACATACATACATAGCATTATTTATTGTGTTTTTTGTGACACACAGAGTAAATGGATATGGAAAGGCAGTGTATGTAACATGTATTTAGTTTAGATCCATTGCACAGTATCATGTCCAAGTTCTATGTTTAGTTTGCATTTGAAAAAAAAAGCTTTGAAACGAATAATTGTATGCTATTCTAATGCAATCTAACGCTTTCCACCCCGAGGCAGACACCAAAAAGAACACCTTAGTTAGAGATACGTTCTGGTTTGATCAATAATTCATGATTCAGATAGATCTACAAATAAAACCTGCAGCAGTTCTGGTAACAGCACATGCACTAGCTCTGGCTACTGGTAATATAACACAATTGCTAATCATTAGACAGCAGCAGTTTCTTGTTTCTCTCCTTTGAGACACGTAGTCATTCCCTCAGTGTCACAGAAACATTCAACCAGTCTGCAGATCATTTTAAAATCCAGGACTTTAGTGCCACCTGGTGCCATATGGGGGTATTGTGCATAATTTGAAGTTCATTAGTACCATATTCATAAACTAAAAATAAATACATTTGTTTGCATAAAATATTAAAGAAAGACACTATTAATGAAAGACAATTTCTAAATAAAGGAAATGGACGATATGAATCTTGAGTGAAATTAACATTGAATAAAGACAAAACCCCAATCCAGGCATGCTTTGCAAATACATTTAATGAAGTAAACAGAGGTTAACTCAAAGAAAGTACAAAACAGAAAAAGTGACAAAAATATATACGACCACAGGTTAACCAGAGTTTATAATGGAGGTTTTGAACAAACTACAGTAATAAACAGATCAAATACATACACTCAAAAACATGCTTTCTCTCTCTTTCTCTCTCTTTCTCTCTCACACACACACACACAAACACCCACACACACAGCAGACATGACAATAAAGGCATCAATATTACAATTATTTCCGTCATCCTCAATTCAAGTCTAGAAATCAACCTCTAAAATGACTCAAATCATCACTAGTCTACACCCATTAATACGGTTTCTTCAGCATTTATCATTCAACTTCAAGGCATGCAGCGTAAATTGATCATTAATTTACTTGAATTAAAATGGCATGTTTACGAGAGACTTGTTTAATTGTATTCTGGTTTCAATTTAATAATTCAAGTAAAGTAATAAATAATTCAATATAAAATACATTGAATAAGCAAGGCCCAAGAAATAGTGTAAACAATCATTTGTTTTACTTGGATAAGATAAAAAAATAAAAATAAAAACAGATCAGTCATTTGAATATATGTCAGTGTGAACATGTATTCTTGGTCAAGATGTCGAGTAAAGCAGAGGGCATCAGACTTAAATAAAGTAACACACAACGTTGCTCAGACAAAAATCGCCCGGCCTTGAAACACAAGCTCATCGTAACAATAGTTCATGTTGGAGTCATATGGCACTTTTGTTGTGAGGTACCAGCGAGTAAACAACTTTGATCAGACAAGCAAAGCAGAAGCTCCACAAACAGTCTGACTAAACACTTCATGGACCCCCTGAAGAAAATTCTATATTCACTGATTCATCTCGTGTTTTTTTGTATTCACATACAGTATATTTGTAGACACGTTTGTGACCTGTCCATAAATGTACTACTGTATTTTAATCAAAGTTCTGAATGTACACTGTAGAGGGAAACAATAACTAACTACATAAACAGAGATCTTGTGGCCCTGTATATTAACCTAATTACAAATTATGTGATCGGAAGTGTTTTTAATAGTTATTAATTCATATTTTTTCAGATTCCAGTTAAAAATACCTATTTTGTCGGTTGGTTCAATGCAAACTTCCCATGAAGAAAGCATTTCAAGTATCAAACGCTCATGTGTAGCTTGAAGGCACTGGTGATCCCATAACATACAAGATTGGCCCCTGGGAATTCAATATCGTGCAAATGTCTACACACAAACCTCTCGACCCTTTGGTGGCTCACATCTTACTGTTTTAATGAGAAGTTAATTCACTCTCTTCGTCAGAAGCATCAAAACATTCGAATCGTCATTTTCTCAAACTTATGTAAATCGTTAGCTTTCAGTTTTACAGCTAATACGAATCAATTAACACAATTGTGAAACGTAAAGCTTGTTATAGTAAATGGCACTTGTGTGCATTAGCAAATATTTTTTAAGGGTAATAATCTTAAAGTGATAATAGCAAGTCAGCAGCTTTGAACGCTTATTCAGTCAATTAACCGTTGGCAGATGCAATTAATACATTATTGGCTCGCATGACTTCATAATAACGTAAACCATATAATACTATATTGAGAACTTGCACCGGTGCTTGGGTGACTTGGTTTACCTAAAACGTTTGCTTGACCAATCAACTGACAAACAATAGGTATCAGACAAGAGACACAAACATATACTGTACATACATCCATTCATGCATACAGACATACATACGCACATACTGCACAACATGTGTGTGTGTGGTTGTGTTCTTCGGGTGAATCTGTGCAGCCTCTGTAGTCTCTAGACCTGTTCAGTGGATGAAAGGCATTCGCTCCTTGCTGTCGTTGTCTCCCTCTGGTTCCTCTTCTTCCTCTCCTGCCTCACTGGTCTCTGTGCTGTCGCTGGCCATCTAGTGGTGAAATGTTATTCAGTCGTCATTAAACCTGAGACTAATAGTCAATAATCGATTGTTAAGTATTACAACTATACAGATGTTCTACCACACGTGGTGTTTGGTGTCAAACCTAAGAGCCAACCAGCTCTTGGATGTGGGGACAACAGTACATATGTAAATATGTCCTCTAATGCTAATGAAAGCATTTTATCCTCAGTTGTTCTTAAAAAAATAGGCCAAATAAATAAGGGAAACAAGGGACTACTCTTTAATCTTCTATAGGTTATTGTAACTCCCCCATAATGGTTCTATGTTGTGCATCATTTCATATCTACCAATTGATTGCCATCTTCCCCTTTTCTCTTTTTCCTGTAAGACATGTACCTCAACCATCAATATCATAGAATACTTTCATTCACGTTATTTAGGAATCAATTCATTCGTCTTACTATAAAAGATGTAAAGTTATGTTGCATAACTCGGTGTGATAATTATAAATCTTTGTAGATTTGCACTTCAGATCAAGAGCTTAACAACCCATCTATTATTGTTTCCTCAAAACTATATTCCTACAATTCATTTGAAAAACATGCTTAAATTGTTACCAGAGGGGTGGGGGACTTCTCAACATCCAGAATGAGTTTTCCTATGTTGCCTCTGTCATGAATTCTCTGCATGGCCTCTTTTACCTGAAACACAACAACTCACTATCAACAAGCAGAACTGGTTACAAATACAACATAGACATATCGACTGGGACTTCACAAATGAAATCTCATCAAATATTGACTATTTTTTAAAATATAAAATTGGTGAATGACAATAACAATAAAAGCTCTCCAACTGGAAGCTAATTGTAACACTGGAAAGATATTTGAAAGCACTTGCTGAAAAACCTCTTTTGTTATCTGAATTCACACAAAGTCACTTTTGCAACCATTTCCTGGTCATTCCAAGTCCAGTTCCTCAAACACTTTACTGCCTGTAGATTTGTTCCGAGAAGGTTTTCTATGAAGCACACGGGTACACCGCTTCATGATTGCGGGGGCAATGTCAGCGCTATTATGCATTGTAGATTGATAAACCAGCTTTAGGGCGGCTCTAATAAGTATTAAAAGACGTCTCATACAATGGTAAACTGAATCGCATCCTGCAAAAAGTAATTATTTAGATATTCCCCATCTTGAAAAACTTTCACCAACATATTAAGTTCCTCGTCTCTGAACATGCATCATATGCATATAGAGAGATTTCTGTAAGTATGAAAAAAAACATACTAATTGTCTGGCATTTATTGAATACTTAAATGTAACATTAGACACAAACCTATAACAAATAGACACGATGTTCTACGGTGTTACACCACACACCGCTTTTTTAAACAGATTTACGTAGTGAGACTTTTCATTATAACATATGCATTTAGAACAACGTAATTGAAAAATTGCATCGTAATGCAGAAATTGTATTTCTTTCAGACATACAGTTAATACACTAAAAACTGTGGACAACATTAAAGATTGAACCATGTCGGACTCATCAAGTTTGTTATGCTGATGAACGCCAGTTTTGCCTAACACCAAATAGTTTGCAAACATTTGAACAGGAGGAAGTGCAGGCAGCGGTATTAATCAGTCTACACTCAGAATGAAGGCCAGGCTTCTGCGACCAGGAATATCCACAAAATGTTTTATTTGCTGACATTTTGTTTGGATGCTAATCTCATCCCAGCTGTTGCTGCTTGGCGAACATAAATGAGGAAGCTCAAATATCAGAATCTTTAAAAGCTGTGCACTCGGACCAGTTAACAGCTTAAGAATATCAGAGCTTCGCTCCATACTGTTGAACATCTGCAGTCGGATTGCTTCAATCTGCACGGTGGTGGAATGGGAGCAGTGGAGCAGGTGCAATCATTTCCCAGATTTTTTCCAACTCAACAACCCACCATCGCTTTAAAGCATCAATCTGCCATTGGTGCCATCTGCCAGCACCCCAACAGCCCAGTGATCACATCATGGTGTAGTCTACGTGTGGAGGAAAATAATGAACTTACATGGTGAATTCACTGCGACATTTTCTCAACCATGTCCAACATC
Organism: Pseudoliparis swirei; assembly: GCF_029220125.1. Taxonomy (NCBI): domain Eukaryota; kingdom Metazoa; phylum Chordata; class Actinopteri; order Perciformes; family Liparidae; genus Pseudoliparis; species Pseudoliparis swirei. The sequence goes on along the minus strand of NC_079391.1, from coordinate 12,232,806 downwards.
AATCTCTACGTCCAACAAACACACCAACAGGTCAAAACGTGGAAACAACGAAACACCAATGCTAACTCATTAAAGCTTGTCTGACTCATTTGTTGCAGAGATAAAAAAGAAAATCACACATCAGAAAAGATTACTCAGGATGCCATATCTTGCTTTCTCATTACAGTCCACACAAACAGACAACTTGAATGCGCCTCTTTGTCTGGACACCATTGTGTCACAAGTATTCATTTGCTAAAAGAAATAGCCAAATCAAGCCATGAGCAAAAATAGGTCAGCAGCTTGACAGGCACTTTGCTGCTAGGTAGCAAGACTTCATTGTCGCTGTAATGGGGCTTTCCTGATACTTTAAAACAATACCGGCAATATACTGTATGTAGGCTTAATTATATATTTTAAGTATCCTGAATAGCATTGACCTTGGGACTCAGGTGAAAGACACAGATTCATATTTTGTGAACTAAAACTGCTGCTGGTCCAGTTATTCTGTTTTAGTCACAGATTGTTCAACTTTTCATTCCAGAAAAAAAGGTAGCCATGGTCAACATGTAAACTAATGGCCTCTGATTTCTCCGTCCAGGGTTATGAACAGATGAGGCATACTGTGCCCCTGACACTACATTCCATGCCATCCTCCCCGCTAATGAGATTCTTCATGGGCAATGGCTCCGGTGAATGGCCCGACAAATCTGCCAAAGTTGAATGCCAATCAGTACCGGCACATTTTCCCATGAGAAATAAAGATCTGAAGATCATTTCATCAACATGTTATCTCTCTGACCGGAGTTAAACACTTCAGAATGACTTGTTACTGCAGTAACTCAACTTCTACCTGAATTATTGAAGCATTTTTGTGTGTGGAACAAATAACAAACTTTTACTTGAAAAGAGGATGTGGCCTTCTGATGTCACTCATGTGAACAATTAGGCAATTTGCTTTAGGTAAATCTTTATGCAGAGGAAATGGCTATAGCCTAAGTTTTGATGGGATTATAAGTACACTAATATGGAGCAACTGGAATTGGAGATACACATCATGACCACCAACAGTGGCTTTTATCCATATGACCCTACAGCTGTGGTTCATAAACGTTCTGGACAGGTATTACCTGCTGCCCACGATACACATTTAATCAACATATTTCCCTGCAGATGATTTTGACATGTCATAGCAAGGACAACACTGAGCAGACATTTTGTATTATCGGTGCTTTTCCTGCTATTGCAGTTAAAATGTCTGCTGGGAAATGTTCACATTTTCATGTCGTTATTTTAAGTGTTAACAATGGGCAGTTATTGTCCCTGCACACCAATACAGGTGTTTCCACTTGCTCGTCTAATTAAGCTTCTGCTTGGGTTGCTTGCTGTTGCACCATCACAGGTGCAACTAATCAATGAAGCGCCGTCTGTACACGGGAACACTAGGGCTGTCACTTTTTATTCAAAACCTGAATGTTTTGGGGGGAAGAAATGTAATATTAAAACTGCAATGACCTGTTCATATTCAGAAATGCTGTTATCAGCCAAATGAGTGAAGACATCAGTGGAGCTGGACTACGGGTGTGTAGAGACTTTAAAATGGTAGGTATAGCAACCTTTTTGCTTATTTGTGTTTATGAAGACCAAAGGAGGAATGTCTTAAAAGATATTAAAATGACCAACAAGACACAAGACATGGAGGAAAAGTTAAGATCCCCATGTGTCCTGTCGACTGTGGGCCTGGCAGGCAGAGAGTGTTTCTTTAGGCAAGGGTAACACCTGGGATGTGAAGAGGTAAATGGCCCAGTAAAGACTCTTGTACACTTCATTTACCAGTAATGGCCCTTTCAGACACAACACAAAAACAGCACCACTGCGCTCTGAAAACCATTATTTCCAATGGCTTGCGACCCACTAAGGAGGTGTTATGCTGCAACTACCTGGTTGAACTTTAGGTGCTGTGTGCTGTAAGTGAGTTGAACCCAGCGGAAAGTGCAGCCCAAACCGTGTTGCGTCTGAAAGGACCAGAAGTGATTGCCGCAGTGCCTAAACCCGGCATCAAAGAGTCGACACTGAGGATATGCCTGTTATGTCCTGAACTAAGATCAAGACCTATAAGCAAGCCGACATCGCACTGCTCCTTGTAGAGGTCTATGTGAAAAGTGATTGTGATTAGAATATGTTGGTGCAGGATAGGAGTATGGTACAAAGATCCCCCAGAAATGTAAGAACCACAGTTAAAAGAGCTTGTAGAAAATAAAGGGATTGATGTACATTATGGCGTGTTGGGCTTTGTGTTGGTGTGGAATAATTATGGAAAGGGTAAGATGCAACCTACACACCATCTGAGGAAGAATGTCCAGGAACAGCTGACAACGTCCCACAGAAAGAAACAGTAACAAACAGATGATATGCCGTCCAAGATGGACGGCATATCATCAGCATATCATTTGCATGGAATATTCTCTTAAATGTTAAACCCTGAATCTCTGTTTGTATAATCACTGTGATTAGATCCTTTTTAATGTGCTCATCATTGACTTCATTAACTTTCTTACACCCTCAGATCACCACAGGGTCTTACCTCCTCCAGCGCCCATAGGGAGTCCACAACCGGCTTGATCTTCTTTTGGTCATAGAGACACAAGAGTTTGTCCATCACTGATTTCACAAGACTACATTTCCCGTGTTTGAAGAGCAGGTTGAGGAGCGAGAATCCCGCTATGACTTTGTTCTCCTCGTATAGTTTAATAGGGTTCACCTTCTCCACCTGCCACCACTGGACAACAAGAAAAATACAGAGACATGTTTATCCAGAGTGACTCTTTTGTGATTCACTTGCTATGAAACTATAACATGTTCATTTGGTAGTATTGTTTCCCCCACATGTTGATAATAGACTGCATCAATGACTCACAGATTTTGCAAAGCTGAAGAAACTCTTTGTTTCACCAGTTACCAAGTTTGACGCGCCTGAAAAAAACAAAAATAAAAAGATTGCTGAATGCTGTGCAAAATTCTGGGCAGAAGTGATTTGTCAATAGCCGGCAGCCTTGCATGAAGGGTGAAGGTGGGGGAGAAACAGTTGGCACATTTAGACCCTTAGATCTGTGAAAGCATGCTTTTGCAAAGTCAGTCAAACTCAAACTAATGAACTGATGAATTAATTAATTAATCTCCCTCTAAGGCTGCTACTTGATTCATGAGGCTTAACACAAACTAAAGTAATTAACAGAGATCAGGAAAGTATGGTAGCTGTGAAGGACAATATTTGTCCTTTGCAGTCGATGGATGGAGTACGTTTTATTTAAGTTAGCCTCATTATCTCACACTCAGTCTGGCTGCATAACACAATAAATTAATCCAAGACTCAAATTTAATGTAATAGTGTGATATTGTGGGTTTTTTTTGCACAGACTTAGATTTTGAGTATCAATACCACCTACGTGTCTGTCTGGTAAAATGAAACAATAGCCAGGAGATGGTTAGCTTGGCGTAGCAGAAAGAATACAAACAGGGGGAAGCAGCTATCCTAGCTGTGCCCAAAGGTAACAACATCTTCAATTCACCATTTTAAAGATGTTTATGTGCCAGACTATTTCTTGTCCGTAAGCGACGACTTCCTGAAGTCTTGTTATCATTAGGCTTACTGTTTCCCCAACTTCAGTCTTTATGCTAACCTATGCTATGTGTCTCTTGGCTCAAGGGTCAAGAGAGCATATAGGCTAGGTGTGTTACCAAAATGTTGAACTATTCCTTTAACTGGTAATATCAACTTGAGGCCAATTAATTACAATTTTTCAACGCAAAAATGCAATGCAAATGTAGTTATTTTTTGCTATGAAAGTACCAAATAGAAAACATGCAGTATGCCTTGTCCCTACCGTAGAGTATGTAGGTTCCCAAAGGCCTCAGCAGAGTCAGGCCTTTCCCTGTGTTGTCCCCACACAGGCAGTCCAACATGATGTCTACTCCCTCAGGAGAAATCCTAAAACATTAAGAAGAAAGTAATGCTAGAGTTTACTGAAAAAATTATTCATTTAATCTAATTATTTAGTTGGAACATTAAAGCTACAACTAAAGCTTCTTTTTCCAGTTATTTGTTTGGTCCATCAACTTCAGCAAATTTGCCCAATAAAGTTTCCCAGAGCCCACGCTGATTCCTTATTGGTCAATTAAATGACGAGTGACCTAAGAAACGGTTAATGGCAACTATTTTAATTGATTTTATTTTGTTATTTTTAATTGAAAAAACAAGCATTGGTTCCAGATTCTCACACGTTATTCTAATGAAGCGAGTAAAGTTGGGGTCGGACTGTTTTTCACTATTCTTCGACATTCTATGTTCAACTAATATGAAGATTACTCCTTAAAGAAAATGAGTTTCGGCTTTCAGTTGAGATAAAGTGCAATCAGAGGTCAACTTCATTCATTTACACTGATTAACCGTGGCTGTATTAACTTGTTTACGACTGTGAGCACTTAATATAAAAGGGAAAAACTGAATTCTATATTCAACCTGTGAGTCATAGAACAGCTTCAGTTTCATCCGATTATTGATTTATTAATTATGAGCATTGAATCTCGGGGGTATTACTTAGAGAAAATGTTGCAGTACAACCCACATTGTTTATACTTTTGACTACAGTGAAACAAACAATTCCTACTGTTTTCTTCTCAAGAACTTGTTTTGCAATACCCACATCGCTCCTCAACAGTAACATGTGTGGAACAACAATCTGTAATGCTCGCACACGGAATCAATCAGAGGAACAAGTTTTCCATAATGAGACTCATTAAAGAACATGGATATGAAAGAATGAACGCCATGTTATAATAAAGGTGACTACCCTCTGCCATGTGGCCCTGGATACCTGCTTGGCTAAACTGCTTGGTGGTCTTGTGATTCCCATGGTGTTTGCCTTTTGTAAAAAGACTAATTTAATTGTACTTTGCTCTTGATCCTGAGAAGAATGTGTGTGCCAGAGAGATGTAAGGCATAATAATCCACTACCACTGTTTATATGTAGGCAGAAAACATGAAACATCAATCAATCCGTGAGAAAATAAATCCGAATCCCTTTGTATTCAATCTTAAAAATATAATCACACAGCATGTTTCATGCGTGGTGCATATATCCTGCATGTTGTTGGAGTTCTCTAGTATATATAATCAAAATCTTAAAAAGAAGATTAAACACTACGGCATAACCAAAGCAGACCTCCATCATACAACATGACATCTCAGGCAGTGTTCGCTCCAAGGTGTTTTCTTTGTGGTGCAAACTGGCTGACGGCGTGATGTCTGGTGAATGGAATGTGTCGGGCATCAATGCTCGGCCCTAATTGGCTCAGTTGTTCCACATTGCCAGTAAAGACCTCCGCCCTACACAATGCTGCTGCTCTCTCAGATGAGCCGTGAGTTGCCATGGGGACCAAGGCAACTCACGGCCAAATAAAGCAACAGGTAACATCTGCCTCCTTGCACAGCCCCCTGTACTCAGTAAGGGCCACGTCATCACAATAGTGCACACGTAGAAAATGCTACAGTGAATATAATATGCTTGATAATGCCATGAAATTATTATTTTACACAAATAAATGGTTGAAAATACACCACGAGCAACTGAAATCAGACTCTTCAGCCTCAAATCAATCAGAGTAAGGACGAACTTGTCATGCTTACTTTTTCACCTCTTGTATATAATCAGCGTTTCTGTCAAAGAGGTGAGTCACAGAGTCTTTTATGGCTTCATGTTTGAAATACGAGGCGATCCCAAACACGGTCACATTGGGCACGGTTGAGCACAGCTGAGCCACCGCTTGACCCTGAAAAAAGAGTTGCAACAATTTATCGATGTCTGAGAACACGGGTTTAACTCAAATATACCAAGATAACATAAAGACAACAGCTGGTACACCATGAAACTAAAATCAAACGTGTAGAAATTGAGATATAGTGTTGTACAATATCTATATTATACACATTATAATAAAATAGTTAGTTATAACAAAATTAACTGTTTTTTAAAATGTTTGAAGCCTATATTTCAGTCATTCCAACTTTAAATTATTCCAAAGGATGTTTATGAAGTTAAATTCATAGTTCACTCGTAATTAGTGATCTGAACCACGACAGAAATAGCAGTAATCAAGCACTAACAGGGAACAAACAACATCCTTCTTCTTTTGTAGGTATAAAACAGACAGCTATCATTAGAGTGAATTAACTCGTTGTGTGGTTGTACGATAGTCACAGAAGAAATAGACTTACTACACCACCCCCTGCGGAGTGTACCAACACTGACATCCCCTCTCGCAGATTGGCAACCTCAAAGAGCATCATATAGGCAGCCACGAAGTTCAGGGAGAAGGCAGCCGCCTCAGCAAAAGTCATTTCCTCTGGCATCTTGTAGACAAAATCCACTGGCGTGCAAACAACTTCTGCCCAGGCATTGTAATTGACAAAAGCCATAACTCTGTCGCCTATCTGAAAGAAACATGTTAGAGTAGCAGGATGACAGGCAGACACTAATGTAAAACAAGCATGTGGTACTAAGTTGTTAGATTTACACAGAGGTCTCATTATTGGACTTATAGCACGTTTCTGGAGTTGTTGATGCAGATTTGTTTGCTTAGAATCTGACAACATTTATTTTTACACATGCCAGCATGATAGAGGTTCAATCCTTCATGACACTAACCTCAAATCCTGTCGTCTTTTCACCGACTGACTCAACTATTCCAGAGCATTCAAACCCAGGGACAAGGGGAGGCTTCGGAGGATTATCAATAGTCCCCTGACGTACCATCAGATCCAAGAAATTCAAGCCACTGCGACAAAGAGTATACAGGAGTAAGGATTTTACAGTTAGTTGACATTAAATACCTCTGATTTGATATTTGACTGGAAGCCATACATATGAACTGTCTCAACAAACACTACAATACTTAGAAAGGGCTATTAAGAGATTTAGAGATAGCCAGTGTTATGTATGTCATTAGTATCACTCAGCAAGTCCCTGGCACATATGTTATTGGTACAGCAGTAATCTTCCGCTGCCTAATCAATACTTTATTTAATCCAGCTATGATTATCAAACACAAAATATTATTTAAATTGACTAAATCTGCCAAAAAATCTGGCTTGGCTGGCAACAAGCAGTTTTCGAGCCAGCGAACCTTCTGCATTAAGAAACGACCTGTGGCTTCATTTCTGCGAAATCATCCAAAAAAGATTCAGCGTTCATACTGGTCAGAGATACTGTGCAGAGGGGGGAAAGGGGGGGGGGGTTGGTACATGCATATTAACGTGGACAACTGATCTGTATATCTACCATGCTTTGACGCGTATCTTCACTTCACCATCCTGAGGCTCAGGCATCGCCTTCTTGGTTACCCTGAGTTTGTTTAGACCTCCGAAACCTGCCAGGATGACCGCTCGCATTTCTTTAGCGTCGCCCGTCGATTCCACCTTCTCCGTGTCTTTCCCGACATGTTTGTCTATCATGTACTGCGTCTCCTCCGTCAAAGCTGCTGCTTCTTTCGCCATGTCGTAGACCCGCTGCCTGCCTCTGCGCTCCTCCTCCGGGTACAGAGGGAGGTGGTGTGCAGCCTGCGCACGGACAGGCGCTGTACAGATGGCGATCCACCATCAATCTCAGCAATCATGCGGAAAAGTTTTTATTTTTATTTTTTTCAGTCAAGTCACGGATTAATTAAACTTAAGTTTGACATTTCAGGAATCAGAAATATGATTCAACCTGTAACGGTAGTAAACTACCTTTGAGTGCAGTGGGCTAAAGTAAGGAAGTGCACCACCTGCTGGTGAAGTGTGTACACCACCTTATCGACGTTAAATGCAGCTCACACGTCCACGACTCACAGACGGAAACCCCTCAACAAGTGTGGTGCCTTCAGGTGCGCTTGGGAAATGTAGGATGAACGTCGCCTCACCTCCAAGTTTCTCATGAGCTTGACAAGTAAACTATTCATGTGTTTGTGAATGGTGAACAAATACTATCGATAAAGAAGACAGTGTCGGTGTGGCTTCTCAACGGCTATGTACACAAATATCTAGATATATTTTAAATGTTAAAAATCCCAAAATATAACTGCAATTGTTTGAGCCTTTATGTCATAAGCGGGAGAAAACCCACACATGTTAACTATATATATTTGTTGTGGCTCATAATATGGCACCAAACAATGCCTCAACTTACTCAGTTACACATCCAGCAGAAGCGGAGTGACATGTGTACAGAACAGTTGTAAAATAAACTATCTGGGACAGCTCCTATATTAGTTCAAATATATATTTGCCATTGATATACTTCAGTTTCTGCCAACATATACCTTGAAATTAAAATATAATTTATCAGCATAGATGATGTATCAATCAAGCTCAGGGCTTTTTATACTGTGAATCACGACTGTTATTGCTCAACTGTTCATTGCTTTAAGAGGTAAACAAGGTGGAAAAATAGAACTAAAGTGGCAACTTAGTTGGCAAGTGTTGTGAATAACCAATAAAAATGAGAGCAAGCATATCATGGCTCTGACATTGTTAAATTAATTGAATTCATTATTTCACAAATGCTTCCAAAAATCCCATAAGTAGTATGTGGAGGAAAGCTACTGCTTATTATTGCAACTTGCATTAAAATGCATTTATTTAAACTTTCATTGAACAATAACAGATCAATTTTGACCACAGTGGGAGTTACATATGCAAAATAAGGCCCTCCTCAGTCATTGTGTGCATATTGTAGCCTTCACCTGTTTTTTGCATCGGAGAATAGATCATTTCTCAATTTAAAAAATACAAGATTTATTTCACATTTCCCATGTTTAACTGCCAGAAACAATGATAAACTGTCCCTCTGCTTTTCTGCCAAGGACTCATCAACTACTACATGCTTTAAAACTGTACATTCATGATAGACAGGCTGAACAAAGGAACACGTTGTGGTTTAACAGTGAAAGGACTTTCTCTAATGTTTGGGAACATCAGTGAATATTCGCAGACCGTGCATTCCTTGAATCTCCTCCTTGAGTGCCTGTGAAGGACAAAACATAACTAATGAATAAAATTTAACTTGGAAGTATAACCATCTTTAAGTGCACAATGTTCACCAACATTAAAGAGCATAATCTTAAAAACCTCACAAGCATTATGACAGACAGCTGATAGAGAGAGAGAAAAAACAATGTCACGCATAATTTTGGATTATTAAATTAAGTTATACTGCTACAGGTAATATGATGTGTAAGGGGCTATTGTTACTTACCTCATTTACTAATTTGTGTTGTTGGACAGTCCTTTTTCCTTTGAACTCATTGGACTCTATATGGATCTCATACATGGCTCCACAACCACCTAAACACAGCACAAGGTCAGTGGACAGTATGTTGTCACCATACGGCTTCTACACAACACTAAGAGCTAAAAACAGGTCTGCGTGACAATTACTGTGACGTTTGCATATGAACATTTTGACTTTGGAGCAGCCAATCAGTCAGTCACCCGACAGGTGTGCGTTTACCTGAGATATCCACAACTTTGAGCGATGCGGCCAACGGGAACTTCTCCTTGAGTACGGTCGCGATGCGGGTCTCTCCGTCCGTTCGTGAGCACAGCCATCTCCGCACCGGGCCGGTCACAACGACCTGAGGGGGCAGACACCAGGACGAGCGGCGGTTAGCGTACCGGGGCGACCCTGTGAACTCAGTGAGACCCTGGACATGCAAGTGCCTTTACTTCATTACTGCTGCGATGCCCCCGGAGAGCGGAGGTCACGGTGCGCGTCAAGATCCGTTTATAAGCCAACATTGTGGGAAAATGTCGAGTCAGTTTAACGACGGGACATTTATAAAACCCGCGCAGGTTGTGTTCCACAAGTCATGTCCTCGGAGTACGTCGTCTCAGTGATATGACGTCACACATCCGGGTACTTTGCGACAGTCGCTTTTTTTCTTCTCAATGCACATAAATATATACATTACACGTTTGTTTTAACCACTAAGAAGAGAAAATACAAATCAACGGATTGATTAATTAAAAGTGTGCTAGTGACTATTTTTTGCTCCATCCCAATGCGCGCAGACCGGCGTCGGAGCTCTGCAGCGGAACAATCGATCGGCGTATTGAGCACCCCTGCATTCAAGCATTAAATAGCCGAGAGGTTTTTTCAGCGTGAGGAATTCGATGTGTGGCGGGAGTGCGTGAGATACGACCGAAATGCGTGAGTCTCACGCTCAATGCGTGAGACTTGAGAGCCCTGTAATAGTAATGATGGCTCCGTTCTATTCATGTGTTCCAGTACCCTAAAACTGAAGCAGCTCAAGGGAAGCTATCATCATTGTGTTATTTACACCTGTGCTTTTCCTGCAATAACATGCCATAATATCTTCTGTAAAAAAATTAAATGAAATGCAGTCATTATCTTGTAATTAGTTAGATCTGGTCTTTTTTGTCATTAAAATGTCTGTTGCTATTTCCATACAGGGGAATTCATCAATGTAATCTAATTGTAACTTATTATAAGTTCAACCCAAATATAAAGTAAAGGCTAACCTTTTAGTTCAACCTTACAAATCAGTCTGAACAACAGCACAGACAGCTGGAGCCTTCAGCTCCTGTTAAAGTTCAGGCTGACATTTTTATGGTCGGAACGGGTCTGAATGAGAAGCTTATCTCACTGTGCAGGTTGTAGAGCGTTACATTAATAGAGGCAAAGAAGTAATCAGTGACTGTTGACAGTGGGCTTTGGTCCCTTTTCACTTCAGTCCTGGGCTTTGTTTATACAAAAGAATGATGGGTACAATACAAAGCTGCAGCCAAGGAAGCAACCGTAATGTCAGAAATCATCCTAAAGTGCCGACTAGTGTCAGAATTACTGACGTCAATGCCCTATAAAGACACAATATTACCAGAGAGTCTGAACAGTGTACAGATGCAGAGATGGAAAGCACCGTGTTCCCCACACTGACTTTGATGGTTCTCTTCCTCGCTTGTTCTGCTCAGGAGGATGTGGAAGCTCTATCCTGCCCCGAATCCCAGGAGGGTTTTGACGGCTCGTGCTATGAGTTTGTGAGTCGACAGCAATCCTTCCTCAGTGCCCAGGGCTGGTGTGAGCAAGGTGCAGGACACCTAGCCTTTATCCTGTATGATGAAACACAACAGTTCCTCCAGAGGCACCTGGATCCAGAGAAGGACTGGTGGCTCGGGCTGGCACCCGCCGCTCCAAACCTCACTCTGGAGTCTGCCACTGAGGGTGAGAGGGCATGTGGATGGGGAATGACTGTAGAAACTGCATGACTTGTAATGGCTGAATATAGATTTGTTGTGAGTTTACATGTTTTTTATGTTGTCAGTTTCTCTGAAACCTACTACTTCAGTCACTATCATTTTTAAATCGTATATATCGGTGATCAGGGATTATAGCGAATAATGTCAGAAATTAAAAATGTGCTGCTATCTCATTGGGCAGCTTTCATATCCATTGTATAGATCTGTAATGGGGTTGTTTACTGACATTTGTTCGAAGACAGGCACACTTTGATATCTCTCTCAGGCAGCAGGTGTTCAGAGAGATATTCCTCCTTCATTCAATAGGCTTGCTGTCAAGTGGTCTGGTTTACAAATGTGTTTTTATCTCCCTCCACAGAGAATGACTGCTAATCATTCATTCACCCTGTCACCAGCTCAATCTGTTGCTTTGTTTTTTTTTATCATCCTTAAATTGCATCTTTACGGAAAGAAAAGATAAGGAAAACCACCTTGTCTGAACATCTATGGCTTAAAGAGCAGAATCCAAAATAGAGGATTGATGTAATTAAATGGTGTATTTGTTTTGGTCCTTTCCCAGGTTCCCTTGCATGGCTGGAAGGCTCAGATGTCAGCTATAGTAACTGGTTGAACACACCAGATGCACAAGCAGCCTGTGGACATATACAATAGATAGGCTTTAGGGTAAATATTCATTCAAATGTATTCAGTCTGGGATTAGTTGTGCTGGAGGAGTTCATGGAATGACTAAATAAATAGTTGTGTTCCTGCCTATGGTTAATACACCTCTTTAAAGAGCTATCAGACCCTCACATTAGAGGGTTGAAGAAACACCAGCCAGATTATCTCAATTCAATAGGATGAAAATTGAACAGCGTCATACTTTTTGAACTCACAACAAGGCCTCAGTTATGTTGACAATATTCCAATCCACTCCTTTTCAGGGGAACCTCACATGCACACTAAATGCTGGAGATGGCCACATTATTGATCCATACAGCCCAGCAGAGTGAGTACGACTTTGCATTAAACCAGGCAGCCGGGAGCCAGCGACACACCTCCTAGGTGAACAGACATGCTCAATGGCAGCCATATGTGAAGCTGTGTCTGCTGGAGCCCATTGAAGGCCTCCGAGCCTCGGTGATAGCGGAGGAAGACGTGTGGCGTGTCTACGGATCCTACCACCATTGTTTAGTTGCTGAGCGGAGGGCCTCCCATGAAGGAGCTGATCTTCCTCTCTGAGCCAGCATGAGCCTCTCAGCGAACACTCTCCGAGAACATGAGAGCAGGTACTTACAAAGTGGCAGCTTTCAAGTGCAGCCCACATTCTCCAGGTACCCACTTGAAGCTGTACCCTGTAATGAAGCAATACATTACAATTACCCATAGTGTGTAATACATGTGGGCCACAGTAGCTTCCAATGCTTGGTAAACCTTGTTAAGAAAGCTGGCCTTTGAAGGACGCCACGAGTAACACCGCCCTCTGCCACCTCTGATGTGGACACATGGACTAGAGGAATACATAATTCAGGCTCAGAATTCAGACCACTTCAATCAGATAATGATGGAAATATTAGTATGTTGACAGTATATTTGATCAGTATCAGTATCAAACAATAATGATCTGTGCATATGTTGTGTTTGCTTGTTTCAACACAGTTACTTCTTTGGTTCTCCATCTCCGCTGTGATAGTGTGAGCATCGTGATCAATGCATAAAATAAATAAAGTGCGACACCTCGACACAAGTAGCGCTTCAACTCTGAGTGTGACTGGAACTGAATTGTGGACCAGCAAAAGACTCGCATATGAATGGAAATGTAGTAAGTACCACAATTAATTGACGATTGATCGTTTTTTATTCATAAGTCATAATTGAAGTGATGAATGGGATGAACAGAATTAGAAAAACACAGACAATCCAAAACAGTAACAAGTGAAGCTTTGAATGCTCAGTGTGTCTAACTGGGAGAACATTTCCATAAACATTATGAGTCATGTTGTTATTCTTCATCTCTAGTCTTATCCTGATTTTGATCATTTTCAGGATATGAATTCCACTTTGAACCTGACAGACCGGTTCAGCTCTCTGTGTTCATTATTCTAACAGGTTTCAGATTGCCTGTCTGACTTTGTGTCTTGGCTAAAACTCCCGGGTTGGTCTCTGGCTGCTTGGACAGCTGGATTTGATTTCCCCATCTGATCACCAGTAATGTGGATGATCAGAGGACCAGTACAAGTTATTCAGTGTCCAACCATTGCCCACTTTAGTTTCCTTATAACTGCTGTCAGACTTTAAGTCTCATTTTGGAGTAAATCATCATTACATTCTTACAACTAGAACGGGCACTCGGTAGAGCGCATACCTTCGCATATCACAAGATTGGGCATTGAATTATGAACATTTTGGCATTAGTTGCATGCCAATTGGACACAAAATGTATCGTGCTATGGTAAAAAAAGACCTTTCCATGACCTTGACCTTGACCTTTGACCCGATTGATCCCAAAATCTAATCAAATGGTCCCCGGATAATAACCAATCATCACACCAAATTCCATGTGATTCAAGAAGATTTGACCTGTTCATGACCTTGGACCTTGACCTTTGACCTGATCGATCCCAAAATCTAATCAACTGGTCCCCGGATAATAAACAATCATCCCACCAAATTTCATGCGATTCGGTTCAATACTTTTTGAGTTCTGCGAAAGATTTTGACCTGTTCATGACCTTTGACCTTGACCTTTGACCCGATCGATCCCAAAATCTAATCAACTGGTCCCCGGATAATAAATAATCATCCCACCAAATTGCATGCGATTCGGTTCAATACTTTTTGAGTTTTGCGAATAACACGCATACAAATAAATAAATAAATAAATACACGGCGATCAAAACATAACCTTCCGGCATTTTCAATGCGAAGGTAATGATCACACTGATTAGAAACCAGCCTAATATCGAATGTCTTCACTATTCTGGTTTCTGTTAGCTCATTCCAAATAGCATTTTTTTGGTTTGTACCGATTTCTGCAGACAGGATATGATGTTAACATGTAATCTATAAACACAGAACATCCAAAAGCTCTGATCATAACTGGGACACCAGCTCACACGTGAACGTACTCACAGGTGTTGCTTCAGTTTTCAATTAAATAGTAGTTTCTGAGATTGTATCTAGTGAGGATGTCCTACTGGCTTACATGTTCTTGTTATTGTGTCCATCCCTTGTAAATGAGACTGTGATTCAGGATATTTGTCTCTATAAAATCTTTGTTGTTGGAATGCTATTTTAAAGCTCTGTTTCTGTTTCTTTCCACACAGAAGGAAACTGCAAATGCAGAAACAAAACAAAGGGTGAAACCCATGTTATTGAAAAAGATTGCCTTCCAGATCCCTTTGATATTTTCGAATACACTTTCACTGTGAGGAGAACAACCTGGTTCAGGAAATGGGTGGACTTTGCTTCAGCTTCAAAGTGCATATTAACTGTTGCACCAAAAGAATTCACAGATGTCACCATAAGGTAAATAGGGAAAATTTATTTTAAATATGCTCAATATATTTATCTGCAGGTTTTATAAATACTGGAAAATACATTTATATAACTACTTTTATTCTTGCAGTTGTGTTGATTGTGCCTCAATAAATGTCAACAATCATGTGAAGGTCAGACTGAGCTGTGTGAAGACTTGCCCAGATGTAGTTTGGTATATTGAGGACCCCAAACCGTTGGCGGTAAGACTGGAACAGCAACTTAAACAATGGCGTAAGGGATTAACGTGTCAATTATGAATTGATTTTCTTTTCCCAGGATGACCTGAACACATGTTACTCCAAAGCAGGAAGCAGGCCACTAGTTGAAAGGCAGGATGGCAACACTGACTATGTTGTACCTAGCCTACAACTGAAGGTTTCAAGGGACGTACTGCACAACATTAGTGTGATTGCTTATGGTGCGTTTTCATCCCCTAGTCATGATGTTCTTTTCAGGAATGCAGCATTTTTTTATAGATATATATTATATGTGAACACCACCTAAATTAAGAGTATGGAGTTGGTGGATCCACAAAATGGTTCCTTTTTATGCCAAAATAAGATTTATTCAAACATAAAATAATATATACTTTAATAAATTGGTCTTGGACTCCCAGCCGCTGCATCAAACAATACACTTGCCAGCATCACAATCTACATGCACGCGTAGATCACGCATCCACTTATGCATGAAAATGCTTAAATACACACATCGACAATAACTGCAAAAAATGAACCCAGGTGTGATCAACACATAAGGAGTAATCAAGTCACACTTTATTAGTTGATAAATAGTATTATATAATACTACTTGCTGTTTGGTATTTTTTTAGGATTTTTTGTTCAAAACTACTCAAAATTACCTTTTTTTGTTGCTATAATGCTGAAATGCATCATATAATAACATTCCCAAATATTTACAAAATGTACCTTTTTCTTTTTTTTACAGGCAAGAATGAGCCAGGTTTTGCCAAGTACACTTTACCAATACCCGGTCCTGAGCCAACGGAACCAGCTGCTATCGAGGCCCCTGCAGACGCTCGGGCCCCCTCGTGTAGCATCTCTCCGCCGTCGGGAACAGTTCTCGATGCTTTTGACATCACCTGCGAAACAAGCTCTTTCTGCTCCACCGGCTGTTCTTATTGCTTCAAAACAGACACAGGTGAGAATACGGAGACCGACCTCTTGATTTAATTCACTTAAAATAAAAAGCTTGTTGCAATTTGCATATTCATTGATTTTCGAATTGCCATAAAACTATATGAAGATTTTTTTTTATTCAAAAGAGTCATTTAATAAAAAATAAATCATAAAAACTTGTCTGGGGATGGAGGGTTTGGAGCTTCTTTTTAAAATTGTTAATTGTTGAAATAAATGTTGATTGAGTTTGAAAATGCCCTTTCCTCTAAAAAATAGTTGCCCGTGATTAATGTCAAGGCTGAGGCCATTTAGTAACATGCAAAAACATAATCACTAATACCTTACAACAATTTTACTGAATTGTCCCTTTTGTCTTTAAGGAAAACATCTGCGCTGCAGTCACACAAATGAAGTGAAATCTGTCTTCCTGCCTCTCGGGAATAAGATCAACAATTACAGTTTGTCTGTCGTGGTGACTGTGAAAAATATATATGAGGAAGCCAGCACTACCGTCTCCACTCAGGTTTGTCATCTATCAGTATCTTGAGGAAACAAGATTTTGATTTATTGTCCCAGCTGTAGATTTATTTTCACAATCAGTTCACAGAAACAGACGCGACATTAAATCATCATGGGTCCATTCATCGATCCCAGATCACGACAGTGACAACGGGGCAGATTGTCCTCGCTGTTATTGCAGATGGCAAAAGCCTCTGCTGAACAAACTCTCTACATTTAAGAGCCCTGTATTTCTGACCGGATGGAAGTAATGTGAAGTGTTGATTTAGGGGGCTTAAAAACAGGCTGTCCTTCTGAAAGTCTTTGAATCATTCAGAGTGACTATTTCTGTCCCTCAAGGTACGAAAAAGCAGCTCGAATATATCCGTGGAGGCTCTCCAATCGGCAGTGGAGGACAGTGTGAGTCAGTTAGAGCAGCAGGGTCTTCTCTCTGGTGAGGCCCTCGGACAGATATTTACTTCAGTTTCTGATATGCTGAATACAGACGCCAGCCAAAATCACAAGGAAGCAAGGATGGAGGTAAAGCACGTCGTCAATGTTGAAACTGTTGTGATATATTGCTGTGACATTTGTTGTATTGTTGGCAAGTGCAGTGCACCGTAGTGCTGATCAGCCCTTCCTACCCTCTTTCAGCTAAGAAAGCAAATGTTGACCAAAATGACAACAATTCTGCTGGCCTCACCCACCAACACATCTCAGGGAGTGCAAGTGACGGCCAGAGCTGTGGCCGGACTCACCCGGCGCCCAGACGAGCTCAGTATTGCTGCTCAAGTACAGTAGATCCGCTTGTTTTAAGATGATGTGACAGGAGGCTTCAGTCTTAATTACACTCACAAAACAACAAAGGAATAAATGTTCAGGATGCATCTTTTGAGAAGAACCGAGAAGAATATGAAATGTTTATAAAATTATAAAAATGAGATGTGGATACATATTGATCATTGGAAAGTTGGACAAAGATCAATGTAATCTTTTCTGTTTCTGTGTTATATCCTCTCCAGGAAGAAGCAGGTTCCTTGTTGGTAGACCTTAGCTCCTCCCTCAACACTATCAGTGTTAATCAGGATGATGGAGATGAAGGAGAAGTTGTGCAAGCAGCTACACCAATAATTGAAGCAGCCAGTAATATTTTGAATGTTTCGTCAAATGTAAGACCAAAAATATCACTGATACTGTAGAAAATCAGTTTTTTCAGACAATAAACATCACATCATATCTTTTCCTCAGAAAAAAGTCTCAGATTTTCTCCTTATTGGGATAAGCAATATTCAAAGTGCTTTGCTGAATAATAAAATGCTAGATGGAGACCCTGCCATCATTGATTCTGGTCAGATCAGTGTGTATGTCAACAGGTAAGAAAAGACTGACACTGGCTAGAGCTTGAATTTAAGAACAAACTAGGGTTTACCTGGATTACTGAGATAATTCTGATTGTGCTTCCTGCAGAGTGTCTCCAAAAAAGATCCAAATGCAGGATGTAAATATCCAGAAGATCAGCTCCTCCAGATTTTCCTTCCCCGCACTGCCTGCTCATATCGTCTCTCCAGAGGAGCCAGTTGATGTCAAAGTAAGTGTGCAGTGAAGATGCTGATACAGCCAGATAAATGGTCATCATTACCTTTTTCAAATGTGTTGTATTTGGACATTATATGGTATGATTGATTGATTCAATTAACAGATCTGTAAAACTCAGTTTTTCCACAAAGAATCACAAAAACTCCAGAGATATGCTCTTAAATTTCTTGGAAACAAACTGCCTAGTTGACTAAAGAAATCTGAGTCGACTCAAACCAAGACGATCAACCAGTCCTAGATAGCATCTTCAACTATAGACCCAACAGAAAAAGACTGAAACACAGTGTCTGTAAAGAGTATAGATTAACGCCATATCAGAATTGGTCTGCTTCTTTAAAGAAATCTGAGTCACAGTTTTGCACAATTGAATTGTAACATATAGCAACATATGTTCCCCTCCTTCTAGATGATGAGTTTTGAGAAGAACCCATATTCTTGGAAGGAGGAAAATATCACAGGAACTGTGGGATCCATTTCTCTCTCCAGAGTAAACGGCACTCTCATTTCTGTAAAGGATTTACCCAACGAGATAGAGGTAATGTCTGTTTAAGAGACAGTGTCAGTGTCTTCACTTTGGATAACATTGGTGGATTGTTCAGCTTCATGACTTTTCTGGGTTTTCAGATATTCCTACCCAGGCCTGATGTTGGGCAGGAGAACAGCACGGTCCTGGACCTGGCCAATTTCAGCACATTGATAATTAACATTCCCTCCCCGGATGTAACACTGGTCCTGAAAATTGAGCCGTCTGAAAACATATCCTTCATGCTATTCCTGGGATTTAAAGATTATCCAAATGATGAGAATTATGTAGCCAAGACTCGGATGCCTCTAGAGAACGCCATAGGAGGTAAAATTAAAACTAACATGACTTAAAGTCATATTTACATTATATTCATGTTTATCATGATGGTATAATTAGCCAGATCTGTGTGAGTGAGCCTCCATTTGTGTGTGTTTGTATGAATATATCTGCAATGTTAACACAGAGGAAAAATACACCTGGGTGCTGAGTCCCAAAGACAGAACAGGAGAAGTTGGAGAGCACTACCTTGTGATGAAGCCCATTGTTGAGCCAGGCATCAAATCCATGAACGCCACGGTCAATGTCATCTCCATCGCTGCCCAGTGCAAATACTGGAATGACAATGAGTCTTCTTGGAGTGAAAATGGCTGCAGGGTAAGTTGAAAGCAAACACACACAACTTTAAAAATAAGCTGTGAAGTCTGACCGGCTGGTTTTCTTTTTTGCTTCAGGTTGGTCCATTAACCACGACTCTGGTTACCCACTGCCTCTGTAACCACTTGACTTTCTTTGGCAGCTCCTTCTTTGTCATGCCGAACTTAGTGGATGTGTCACGCACTGCAGAACTTTTTTCTACGTTCAGTAACAATCCAGTGGTGGTGTGTTTTGTGGGGTCTATCTTTGCTGCCTATGTCCTGGTGGTTATATGGGCACACAGGAAAGACATCCAGGACTCAGCAAAGGTGATTCCCAGTGCAGACTGTCACAACTTGATATCGTTGATTCGAAATGCCAGACAATTTGGGAGGTCTGATTCAGATGTTTGTGCTCGCACATATATCATGATAGCCTCAAACTATTAGTATGTGGCAGCATTTAAGACTGTATCTGTATCCTGAAATGCAGCATCCCTCTTCATATCTCTAGTTGGCCTGTTTATGTTCCAACGGGCAATCGAATTCTGTGATGTCATAGTATGTTTTGTGCATTAAATCATGTTTTACAAAGTAATGGGTGACCCTCAGCTACATTTAAAGACATATGAAGTTAAAAAGAATCTCCATAATTAGTGAGATATTACTCATGCAAAGTACTTCAAGTACTATTCAAGGCCAGCTCTGAACCTCCACAAAATGCACTCACATTAAAATACAAAAATAATAGGCCTTTCATTGCTTAATTTATCATAGAATTGTGTCATGTTTACCTTATTTAATTGAATTTACAAATGAGTAAATGTGTCTTTGCGTCACTTGTAGGTCAAGATAACAGTGCTGGAGGATAATGACCCCTTGGCTGAGTATCATTATATTCTGAATATCAGCACAGGTCATCGACATGGTGCATCCACCTCCTCCCAGGTCAGTAATGTCTGTTAAAGCTGAGAGGGGACCCACCTTTTTAAACCGTTCTGCTGCATCTGTTGCAGACGCTGACAACCCTGTCCATCCTGATTGACCTTTTTTGGTTTTAGGTGACGATAACCCTACTGGGCACAGAGGGAGAAAGTGAGCCCCATCACCTGACAGACACTGAGAAGCCAGTGTTTGAGAGGGGTGGGGTGGACATGTTCCTGCTCACGACACACTTTTCCCTTGGAGATCTGCAGAGCATCAGGCTGTGGCACAATAACTCTGGAGCACATCCAGCATGGTACGGGTTAGAGGGCCTTGTGACACCAAAGAGGATTAAACCATGAAGTTGAGCTTTTTCACCATAACTAGTTCATACTGAATGTTACAGGTACGTCAACAAAGTCACGGTGCAAGATCTGGAGAGGGGGCAGAAATGGCACTTCCTGTGTAATTCCTGGCTGGCTGTCGATGTAGGAGAGTGCGCTCTTGACAAGGTCTTCCCAGTAGCCACAGAGATGGACTTGAAGAGGTTTAGGTAAGACCAGCCGTGGATCTGGTAAAACACTTTACCAAGGAATCTGACTTGAGTCTGTGTTTTATTATTCCTTTCTTTCCCTCAATACTTTTTTCAAGTAACCTGTTCTTCATGAAGACAGCCAAGGATTTCAGGGACGGCCACATCTGGTTCTCTGTCATTAGTCGGCCTCCCTGCAGCACTTTCACACGAGTGCAGCGAGTGTCCTGCTGCTTTTCCCTGCTGCTTTGCACCATGCTGACCAGTATCATGTTTTGGGGCATCCCCACCGACCCCTCTGAGCAGACCATGGACCTGGGTAGGTAACAAAACATAAAGATGTAAAACGTTGATTACTTTACTATGCAACCGAATACTTTCAAATTGCTTCTTCAAATCCAACTCAAATTCCCCCCATACACTCACAGAAAAGACTCCTGAAACATCGTGTTTTAATGGCAATGACCTGGGCTATGGAAAGTATAACTGGGACAGTAGCACTGCTGAATGGATGGATTAGTATCAACATATAGTCTCATTGAGAGAGTAATTAAAAGAGCCTGACCTTTAGTCACATGCTTTTAAACTTGATTTAAAGTAACACTTTACTTTGCAGGTCACATCGAGTTCACCATGCAACAAGTTATGATTGGAATTCAAAGTTCAATCATCATGTTTCCCATCAATCTCATTATCGTGAGTATCTTCAGAAACTCTCGGCCCCGAGAGAAGGCCGCCAAAACGGACACGTGTAAACAAGGAAAGACCGGCCGAGTTTCTCCCTCGCAAACATCTTCCCCTCAGAAAACGCTGAAAGACATCTCTCCAGACACTGTGATCAAGGCGAGTTAACAGATATCCATAGCTGGGATTTGGAAGTGATAACTCCCCTGTTCTACACCTCTAAAGGGATTGATGTTTCTTCGTTAGGACATAAAGAGAATTGCTCAGTCTCTCTCAAAGGCCATGAAGAGTCCGCTCCCTCACCTGGAGCTCCGGCCTGGTCAGCCGGCCGACATCAACACGCTGCTGTCTCTGGTGGAGGACATCATCCGACAGCAGAACTGTGCGGCCGGAGACTTCTACACTGACGCCTCCAAGAGGGATCCCTCTATGATCCTCAGTTTAAATGCAGTTAATCTAGAACAAGGTACAAAAGTCCATACTGCTCTATTGGGTGGTCCATTTGGAGGGCCATACATAAAAAGGCAAGAAATGTATATAAGCACCATTTAATACAAAGGAAATATTTAAATAACATACATACACATTTTATCTTCAGGATTTATTTTTATTTAGCAATGTTTATATTGATAAATGTTATCTATGATACAAAGATATACAAATTATTAAGGATAATTATTTTCTTCAACATTGTTTTGTTTGTTTGTTTGCATTTTTTATTCAGTCAATCAAATCAAATACAATACAATATTATCCTATAAAAAAATACAAAAGAGAGAGACTGAAAAGGTATAGGTAGAAGCAAAAAAATGCTTATAAATTCCTATCCTAAATTGAAATCAAAATAAATCAGAAAATTAATATAAAATAAACATCAATTAAAACAATTGGATTATGGGTTTGAGCAAACTGTATCTTTTCTTTTACATACAAATCCTAAAGTTAAGATGATGGTGATGTGATTGGTGACATTATCGGTCGTCTAGATTAGGTCAAACCTTTTTTTGTTTTTTAGCTTGTCTGTGGCCTCATTATTTGGGGTTTTTGTTTCAGAAAACAGTCTGTTGGGGAGCCCTGAGAAGACGTCAGATGATGTTCAGAAGAAGAGCAACAACAGCCGGTACCTGTACAAGCAGCTGCGTCATGTTGAGAAGGAGCTGGGTTTGTTGGGACTTTCTCGTTTTTCAAACCCAGAAAGCTACAACCGAGCCATACAGCAAGTTCAGGGGATGAAGGGTCTTCTGGAGTTCCACCTCCACTCGTCCAGCATGGAGGGAGCCCAGCTGGACCGCAGCCCCAGTCCAGAAGAGAGCGTCAATGAAGAGTCCACCAAGAAGGGCAGTCAAGGCGGGCTGCCGTGGTGGTTTGTGTTTGTCGGTTGGATCCTGGTGATCGCAACCAGCGGTGTGTCAGGATACTTCACCATGATGTATGGGCTGACGTACGGGAAACAGCGCTCCATAAGCTGGCTTATCTCCATGGCAGTCTCCTTCTTTGAGAGCATCCTTATTACTCAACCTCTGAAGGTGAGCAACGTGACGGTACATGTTTAGTAAACATGGATATCATTGCAAATGTTTAGAAATCCATTCATTAAGTGAGCTTGGGCTTCATAGGACATTCCAAATGATAAATTCATGAATTAATTAGGCTGTAAACACATTGTTGTTTGATTTTAATTTGGTTCTTTTTCTTACATTTTAGTATATATATTTTTTTATGATGTCATTCAATGAATTACTTTATAACCATTTGTAAGTCAGTCCAGGTCGTCTGTGTACCTCTCGGTACTTCAGTACATACTGACTGTGTTTATGATACATGGATCAGTATGAGATCCCCTGGTATTGACGTTGTTTTCTGTCATAGGTTCTTGGTTTTGCTGCTTTCTTTGCACTTGTTCTAAAGAAAGTTGACCAAGAGGAGTACGGAGAGCCTCAGATAGATGACAGTCTGAGGAACACAGGTACAACTTTGGAAATGTATGTTGTATTTGTTTTGTGTGAAAAAACAAAACATGTTAACGTACAATATTCCTTTCTCAGATGATCCTGATACAGTGCGGGCAGCAAGAAGAGACAGCACTTGCAGTTTCTACCAGCCTCCTCCTCCCACTGACATCGAGAAGATAAGGAACAACATGATTAAGGAACAGAAGGTCTTCGCTCTAATAAGGGAGATCCTTGGTAGGAGAGCCACATTGATACAATATATGAAGTGATGTCTTACGTCTTGAGATGCTGATGGGAGATGTTTGTTTGTAATGCAGCCTACATGGGATTTATGTGGATGCTGCTCCTGGTGGCGTACGGCCAGAGGGACCCCAATGCTTACTTTCTGACCCAACACATTCGGCAGAGCTTCAGCAGAGGGATTTCTGACAGTATGAGTATTCAGGATATGTTCAACTGGGCAAACGCAACTCTACTGAGCAACATGTTTGGAGAGCACCAAGGTCAGTATGTCGCGATGTTATTAACTGACACACATGAGTGATTTGCATGACCGCATGAATGACCTTTAATATTTGTAAATGAGTTTATGTATTAAAAAAAAGGGAAAACAATTGATAATTTTACAGGTGTTATCATCATTTGTGAAATAGTAATATGTAGCTAATATCAGCTTTTGGTTTATTTTGGCTTTAGTTGCTGTATGGTAACCTGCTCCTTGTATATGTATATTGTTGTGTAATAGTGTTGTTAAATATGATTCGATATTATAAAACTGTGCAATGCCTGAAATTGTACCCTAACTTGTGCATGTTATTACTTTACTTCATATACTACATGATATTAAGACTACATTTTTATCGTAAAGTATAACATTTCCTGTCATTAACCTGTAACTGTGTAAAATAGGCCTTGTGTGCTTAAAAATATGGAGATTGTTGTGACGAAGACTTTATTTATTTGTTTATTTGAGTGTGACACAAACAATTATGTTTTATCTGCCAAACGTTTGACTGCTCTTTTCTTTAAATGTGTTTATTCTTGTTACCTGACAATCTGTCACAGGATTCATCACAGATGGAAACTCCAGGCTGGTGGGTAATGCTCGCCTTCGCCAGGTGAGGGTGCAGCCAAACTCCTGCCACGTGGCTCCCTCCATGCAGCAGCCCGAGACGGACTGTCATGCTCCGTACTCATGGGAGTTGGAAGACGTGGGCTCCTACGGTCCAGGCTGGAGCCGCTCTGAGGGCGATAACACCTCGCTGAAAAGTCAAAGCCCGTGGACGTACCAGTCCCAGGGTCAGCTGAGGGCCTCCCCCATCTGGGGCAGCGTGAAGCTTTACAGAGGAGGAGGGTTTGTGGTGGATTTAGGGCCAGATTTACAGAATTCCAGCAGGTAGGCATGATAAGAAAGATGATGAAAGGGAAACACGAATAACTGATTAATGGAATATGAATGTCAAACATCTGTAGGTTCCAGCTTCTCAAAGGCATCATTTAACATTTTAACCAAAATGGGTTTATTTTTACAAATGATTGTCCACTAAAGAAAACATACTTTTTAATATTATATTCAGTTTCTGCTCCTAAATGCTACACACGGTTCCTGTACGTTTAGGGAATTAAAGATTTTCAACAAAACAATAATTCGATAATGAAAATAATTGTTATTTGCTGCCTTATATGATAGAGAGGGGACACAAGCATATTTTATTGTAAATTAATACTCCATCTTTAGATTTAATAATACATCTTTGAACTTGCACTTAGACTCAAATTAGTGTAGCAATGGCCTCTACATCAGAACTTGCTAGTTCATGACATTTATAAAGTGTGTCGTGTTGTCTCTCCTTGTAGATCGGTTCAGTACCTTTATGACAACACCTGGTTTGACGTGTACACCCAAGCGGTCTTTGTAGAATTCACTGTGTACAATGCCAACGTCAACCTCTTCTGTATCGTCACTCTCATGCTGGAGACCACAGCCATAGGTAAGTGGTCTGTGTCCAGCTATTGTGTGGCAGCTGCCCAGAAACTTTAAATGTTGAAGGAATCATGTTGCCTGTCGCCTCGTGTTTCCTCAGGAGCTTTCCAGTTCCGCAGTGAGCTTCAGAGCGTGCGTCTTTACCAGTCGACCGGAGGCCTTCACATCTTTGTCATGGCCTCCGAATCAATTTACTTCCTCTTCATCATCTATTACATGTTTGTCCAGGTAATGATTCATTATACCGTAAATTACCAACCATCACTGGTTTTAATAATGACTTCCCACACAAACTCCTGTCCTCCTGATAGGGAAAGCTGATGAAGCAGCAGAGATGGTCTTATTTCAAGAGTAAGTTGAACTTGCTCGAGCTGGCAATTATCCTCCTGAGCTGGAGCGCGCTGTCAGTTTTCATCAAGAGGACTTTACTTGGGCAGCGAGACATAGAATACTACCAGACCAACAAAGACCAGTAAGCAGTATGAATAACACAACCTATAAGAGTCCATACACAGGCTACACAGGGGTTTACAGTATCTTAACATTGACATGAACAACAAGTTGTAATCACTATCTAAGTATTTTGTGTATTTTATTCTTTGACTCTGTGCCCCTTGTTGTTAGTTACCAGTACTGCAGAACAGTGGATGCTTTTTTCACAACTTCACCAGTACACTCACTTAAAGCTGAACATTGGTTGATACATAATATATGTGAGAGGAATATTTGAGTTTTTTGCAAACAACCTTTACAGTATATCCTGTGTAAGCTAGTGAAAGATGATGTTTTGCTCAGACCAAATTAGAAGCTGTCTACATTTTATAATTAGCATTGTCTGACAAATACATCATTGAAACCTTTTTAAATGAATTTGTAAACAGAGAAACTGTTATTTTAATTTAATTTAAACTCAATAAATAGGAAAGCATTACGAGGTCAACTTTATGTTTCCTTAGTGTATTCAAACCCCATTTCAATAGATTGTGAAACAAGACTCATGTTCTCCAGATACGCCAGTTTCCATGAGACAGCCAAGGCCGATGCAGTGCTGGGGTATCTGATTGCCTTCCTGGTGCTCTTGGCTACAGTCAAACTGTGGCACCTGCTGAGACTAAACCCGAAGCTGCACATGATCACAGCCACGCTGCAGCGAGCCTGGACTGATATCTCAGGCTTCCTGGTGGTCATGACCATCATGTTCCTGGCCTACTCCATCGCTGTGAGCAGTTTCCCACACTTCAACATCAACATGCTGCTGCACTCACTGCATCTCTTTTGTTCCCATTTTTTCATATTTGTTTTGCACAGAGACTAACTTTCTTTGTTTCAGTCTAACCTGATTTATGGCTGGAAGCTGTACTCCTATCGTACTCTGCTGAATGCTGCACAGACCATGGTCAGCTTGCAGCTGGGCATTTTTAACTATGAAGAGGTTAGTATGAGGCTATTATAGAAGTACCACAGCAGATGATGACGACAACCCTTCTTCAGTGCATGTCTTCCTCCTGATCCCTCAGGTTCTGACTTACAATCCAGTGCTTGGAGCTTTCCTCATCGGCTCCTGCATTGTGTTCATGACCTTTGTGGTGCTGAACCTCTTCATCTCTGTCATTCTGGTGGCATTCAGTCAAGAGCAGATCCATCACAAGGTAACTCACCCACGCTCAGTCTGAAATGTCTTATTGTACACATGTTGTAGAAGAAGGGGATCTTCCCATTACGAATAACTTGTTACTCATTAAGTTATGCACATGTCTCACTGTTCTTACAGCCGTCAGAAGAGGAGGAGATTGTGGACCTGATGCTGATGAAAGTCTTCAGTTTGTTTGGACTCAAATGTAAGAAACAAGCTGGCGACTGCCCAACTGAGAGGCCAGTTGGTTCATCTGCTTCAAATATTGGACCCTCAACGATTTCTTCTGAGAATATTTTTGATGGTTGACATGCTTTCACAAAGTCCTCTGCTTCAGTTTTTGCTAGTGTTGCTTTGTGACTGAATTGCAATGAATTGTATTTTCAAGTCTGTAAATGATTAGCATTTGTCTCTACTGCTACAGATATGTCACTCTTTTAGTAGAAGCTCAACTAATGAGAGAAAGCAGGAACCAAGAATGATCCTTATGTTACGCACTGATGCACTGTATTTAGGCTGCTGTATATTTTGTTAAGCAAATAAATAAAAAATATTCATGGTTACTACTTAAACATTATATGTGCATACAACTGATATTATGAAACAAGACCACACTTTTGGTGTCACTCCCAATGGGTAGTATAACATATATCACACAATTTAGCACTCACACTAATACTATTCAAAGTAATTAATAATATACATTGTACTCCATCAGCCATTTTGTACATGTCATTGCAGGATAAACAGGTGTAATTAATACAATTAATTATGGTCCCATTTAATTTAGTGTGTCTGCATGCATAACACCAGAGCCCTGGCCCACCTAAATGAAAAAGGGAACTAGTGCACAATGCCTTCTCGGTTAGTGCAATATATGAGTATTAATAGTGTTTGTACTCTGAGACAACGTTTGAATGTATTCTAACCAAACCACGGATGTATTCTTACGTATAAATAATCCCTACGTCGTTTTTACGTACTGCGTCATCTGTGTGGGCGTGGCTGCCGATGCAGCTTCGGGTCATCGACGGACTGAGGGGCACTCATGAGCCAAGTGACAGCAGAGACGGTCAACCAGCCACAGCGACCGGCTCAACTTCATCACTGCAGTTGTCCGAACACAAGATTTAAGGTTTTCTGACAGTCAGAGCGCAAATAATATCGCTCAGTGACGGTATTGACGGACTTGAGAGTGTCTGGTTTCCTCACTCAGAGGGAATGCGATGCCCTCTGACTTTATCTCCCTTTTCAGCGGGGACCTCGACCTGAATTCTCCCAGATCCTTCTACTCAAAAGGTACCTACAGCTCCTATTATTACTCCCTCGTGTGTTTTCGCTCTAGTTGTCATGTATGAATATGTGTGTGCGTAACTTCTAACTGTTCATGTGGTGGCGTTCAGTCTCCTCAGACAGCTTTAAACTGCCTTCTGCTGATATTACAGGTAACTTTTTAATCGTTATAGTTAAAGATGCCCATGGCGTCCTTCACTTTGTACTCTTGTATCTTCTTCTTCTTCTGGAAGGGAAGGTGAAGTAGTGTTTTTACTTATCTTCAAGCGGAAGCCCTCAGCAGCAGCGTGCGTACCGGTCAAACCAGTTTACTTTTTACCTATGCTGCCACTTGAAAAGCAGTGCAGTCTATTTAGCTATTTAGCTCGACACCGCCCCTAGTGGACTTTCACAAGTATGGAAACCTTAAGCAGGTGTTGGATATGTATGCGTATTGTAGCACACTTATTCACTGAAAGGTGAGAGAAAAATGTGTTGGATGAGGATATAATCTAACAATGGCTAGCTTGGTTGTCAGTACACAAAGATATATATGTTTTGTTTATCTTGAAATAAAAACTAAACATAAACAAACATGTCCAAATGAGCCCATACATTGAGTTGTTGCTTACTGTTTGTAAACACAACATTCAAAGATGGCCCCTCCTCCCCCAGGCGCATTGGCCCCGTGCCAGGACCCAGCCCAGAGTACCACTTGCAACATTAAATACTGCAAGTGAAACTCCAGATTCAGTCTCAAATTGGGAGAACTTTGTCCTCTTGCTGTATTTGTGTTTCCTCTCGAAAGCATGTCCAATGGCTAAACACCTAGTGCACAAAAGCTTACGCCAGAAAAATCTCAAACTCAGCTAAATAATCATGAAATACATACAGGGGTAAATACAGACACCGCAACACACTTTTAGTAGGCCGTAATTGATGATCGAGAGGGATTTCTTTTATCTAAGTCTACGCATCGTTTTTTTAGGGAAAACCCTGCATAGTGTACCTTTTTTTTATTTTAGTTACTTAAAATGTGTGACCAAGGTACTGTATGTTTCTGAGCAGGGTATATATACTGACATTTATGTTATTCATTCAATATTTCTGCAACTCACAGTATTTATTGATGTATTTAGTTTTACTTGTGACTCATCAGCAAGCCTTTTATACTGTACACTTTGATGATTTCATGTACACGACATAAGTCAGCAGAAATTACTTTGGATCTGAACCAAGGGTAATATTGTTCTTTAGCTTACCGACCTTGTTTACTTACTAATCACACTATTGTGTATTTGTGCTGGCACAGTCAACACGACTGTGTGTGAAATTTTAATTTAGTGTTGCATCTTGCCGACACGACCAACTCTCCCCCAGTTCAAAAAATCCCATTCATCCTGTGATTCATCAAAGTTAGTATTGACAAGTCATACCCCACACCTGGTTCAAGAAGTATTCTCTATTATGGATGTAATATAGAGTGAGTTGCTGCAGCTTTTTGTTTTAACTGCTTTGCTTTGTCAATAAGGCTCTTTTTTAGAAGGCTACATTGAACAGCTACAACCTGATGAGGAATACATATTTTTAGCATGCGAGTAGTTCAGGGAATACCAAGGAAAAGCTGTAACAATGGCACTCAGGATAGGAAGGCTAGTCATACCAACTTTTGTGGTCGGTACGAGACATCGGGTTAACAGACCTCATAAATTGTCTTCCCACCAGTTTCACATCAACGGTGAAGAATGTTATGGCTTTCCCGTAAGTTCTATCGAGCTTGGTTAACAATTGTAAGACCACAGATCTTGACATCGTTTATTTTTTATTTTTTTCATATTGACACCCACCAAAGCCTGGTCAATCATTAACCCTCTGGCTGCCCTGTGTGTAAACCCGGGCTTAAATAGCACTCTATTAATATTGACTCTGCTTTGTTAAGCAAACTTAGTGGCATGCGCTTAAAATTACTTGATTGCCTTGAAAGCTTGTTGATATCTGATGATGAAAGAAAATCTACCGTAGAGGAAAAACATCTGAATAGTAAGGAAATGTGTATTCAGAGTTCATAAATGTGCTGTTACAATAGGTTTTAGTGAGTGTATGTTCTGTCATAAACACACCGACAGATGGACTCTGAACTCAAATCTGTCTTTTAAAACAGAAAACAAAGATATATTTTCTCTTACTGTTTTGAATACTAACATAATCAACTCATGACTCTGTAGTCTTGTGAAGTAGAGATATTTAAAAGTATTATGAGATTCAGTGTTTGGTAGTCAGAGCATGTTTTACCGTGTTCTCGCATGTTTAACATCAACCCAACTTCTTTTTCAGACTTCAGTCAGTTTAGTTGATACTATCTGTCAAAGGCTCTACTCTCAATGTAGATGCGGATAATCGGACCTCACTTCTTAAAATAGTGTGATATTTTAAAAAAACATATTCGCAAATATATAAAAAAATATATTGTTGAACATCCCCAAATTTTCAGAAAAAAAGAATAGTGTCTGACAAAAAAATTGAAAATATCCTGGGGAAAAAACAATAAATTTAAATATTTTACCGCAAATTTGTACGTATATGTACTATCTAGCACGCTTGTGTTTTATGATCTGCAATGAAGTTATCAGCAACCCCACAAATCCTTTACAAGCAGACACTTTGTCCCCTTGGCATATTTTAGGTTAGCAGGTCAATAGCGCTCAGCAGATATTTGCTTTCCCTGAAGCAGCCAACACACTTATCGGCTGTTCAGAGGTATCACTTAGAAAAGGTGGAACAAGAAGCTGTATAACATCTTGCAGACAGTCCGGACTCTGAGTAATTTCTGTGTCAAGCTGGATGGACGTGTTTCAGCGATTCCAACTGTAGTTTCATAGATTTGTAGTTCAGAATAAGATGTATGTGTGTGCATCTGGATATGGTGCTATCCTTGGAGGCCAGAAAATAAAAACTTTCAGATGTAGCTGGTTTAGTGTTGACACAATGTCTGCTGCCTATTTGAAAGGTCGAGTGCAGAAGGCCACCGCGCCTGATGCTTTTACCTCAAA
Organism: Pseudoliparis swirei; assembly: GCF_029220125.1. Lineage (NCBI taxonomy): Eukaryota > Metazoa > Chordata > Actinopteri > Perciformes > Liparidae > Pseudoliparis > Pseudoliparis swirei. The sequence continues at coordinate 12,201,575 of NC_079391.1, read as the reverse complement.
TTATGGCATGGAGGATTTCTCACACGATTCTGCGAAAAACTAAAAGCGCCTGTGAGATCTAACACCCACCGCGAGTGTTTCTCTCCAGAGCAAGATGATTCTGAACTAAGACATTCATCATTAAGTGTGGTGAATCTTGGCTGACGGGACGCTTTCCATTGGCAAATGAGAAGCAGTAGTTTAGGTGTCGGCTCATAAATAGGCTGTAGACACCGTGTTGGACACTGCCAGGATATTTCCTGGCTCAAAAAGAGGGAACGGTGGCACCTCATGTGTGACCTATTGAAGTGTCATTTAATATAATTTGTTATAGGACCAAATAGTTGTCAATATTAAATGCTATGCACATGTATGAGGAAACATTTGCCTACCTGCCAATAGGAAGCCGTGTCTATGAGGTAAATAATCTTGAGATGTTAAACATGTTAAATTGATAAGATAAGTTATGTTGAAAACATAGTGAAATATCAATAGTTCTTAACAGTTTGTTATCTGCACGTCAATATGTTTAATATCACGAGTGGACTCGCTATCAACTCTGTTTGTGTGATCATCACAGAAGAAAAATGCAAAACGCAAAATGTGTGTTTGGAAAATGTAGGAAAAGAGTCGATGGGGATTGTTTTCACTATTGAGTAATCCACAATGACAATCTTCTAAATCCAAGGTAATATTATCATATTTTGATTAAATGTCTGCTGTGCATTTCCTGTTTTCCTGATCACAAAGCAATGGAACCTGATTAAACTTATATCAATTACCTAATTGATTAACCGTCGGACTTTGCAGCTCTGATGGACATCCTTTATCTTTTCAAATACAGCTTCTGATTGGGTCTACGTTTTTATATTGTATTGATTTGATGCGCTTTGGTTTGTAAAAGTGTTCCACTCTGTTGCAGGTTTTTGTAAAGATCTTTACATTGCCGATCCCATGTCAGTTACGCCACCCTAAGAAGAGGAATGAAAAATGCCCTCAACATTCCATGAATGTTTTGAGATGCCGCCTCATGAGCCACAAATCAAGCTGTCTTCACACAGGGAGGTATTTCATCACCTTCAAGAATGCTCAATACCTTTTGACATAGTCTGACTATCCATCCTTCAGCGGATTGTGGTATGTCAATATCCTGTGTTTTCATTTCTTCTTTCTTAGTCATCTGCTGCTTCCTTGGCAGACTGGAAGGGCTGGAACATTTTCCCCTTGCATCCTGTCATTGTTGTTATTCTATCTGTTGTCCTTATTGAAGGGACACTGACAGGTTTGGAAACTAAGAGCGATGCCTGGTAGGGCCGAGGCCAAGAGAAAGGATGACGGATTATCCCAGCAGGAGAATTCTCAGTTGAAGTAGCACCCATCTTTTCTTTGTTAATTTGTCTGGTGATCAACCATCAAGCTGGTACTGTATTGTTTAGAAAAATGAAGGATAATAGTATTGTAAGGATATACATTTTGGAAACCACTAAGATAAATGGACTCATATACGTATGTTTGAAGATGATTACTTGTTAAAATTGGTTTTCCTATTGAACTTGACTAAAACCCTGTCGTAACAGGTAACTCCCGACCTATAAAATTCGTCGGCATGTCATGACTGGTCACATCGCGAGCAGCATGTTGGAGCATTTTTTATTATTATTAAACCGTAAATATATAATCTGCTTAGCTCCTGGCTACATTATGGTTCTTTTTAACCTTGTGCAAAGTTGTCCTGACACGGTGTTATTTAAAATCAAAGGTCACGTTTGCTCCTCGCCCCCACACACAGTGGAATCGCTTGCCTCAGGACATGTTAGGGCAAGTCAAGGTGAACCGGATCTCTCTTTATTGTCGTCCGTTATGTCCCTTTTTAATTTTGTCTGCTAATGTTACTTTTAATTCCTTTCTCTTAATTATTAATCAAATAAAAATTGTATTAATCATTGTATTATAGTAACAACATTACATTATGGCAGTCACATTTTCTTTGTCTCCCTCTTGCAACTCCTAGTTTGCCAAAGTAGTATCAAAGTAGTTTGATGAGTTAAGAGGTCATCATAAGTCTTAATTTGTGAGATCTTGGCAAGCTACAATCTGTTTAAATGAGCAAAAATCTAACTCACCTGATTCTGTTCAGCACTCAAATATACAATATTATACATATTTTTGTAACTTATCTTAATTTCCATAGGGAATCTTGTTTACAAGTTCACCTGGAGGAAAATAAATCAGCATTTAAACCCCATTAAAATGACATACTTATAGGTTAGCTGCTTATAAAAAAATATGTTTTGACTGCAGCAGTGGTGTTTTCAGAAATGGAAGGCACTTCCAACAGGAGTGGTATGGTTACATTTTTACTTGATCTGATAAAAGACTGTAACAGGAATCTCGCCCAAATCTGTCTGTGGCGAACCCAAAATGAGTTGCGTATGTAGTTTTTCCTGCAAAACCGTCCAGAACAACAACTTCATTCAGTTTTGCAGTAGCAGAATTTTCTGATTCTTGACTACTTTTTTTACCAGTCGGATCTGGCTTTAGCTGAGTAATCAGTAGACACTTCAGATCCTTATTTAGACTTTATGCCGACCCCTCTTAAGGAATTAATGTCTAAATCTTGAGGGACACATTTTCCAAAATCTGGAAAATGGCAAGCCTTAAAGAAATAAAACTTGCTAAATGAGGGCAGAAATACTGTAATTAGTACTCTGTTATTAATAGTCAACCACTTTTATCAGAAATCAGTCTGCAAGATTTCCAGATTAAGACCTGTGATGCCCCTGAACATTTAAAAAACATGCTCGCTGTGATTGCAGATGCACTTCAATCGTGATTACCTGCTCAAACGTATAGATTGTATTTCTTGCGTGACAGCAAGAACAGTCACTTGGCCGTTACAGTTGTGTTTGTGAAAGCCTGACACTGACGCGCATACCCAGTCACAAGACTTTTTTTTCCCTTCAGTAATCATCAGCATTTTTCTTTTCATCTTTCTCTCTTGCAGGGAGATCAATGAGAAGACTCCTATCACTCTCATGTCTGCACAGTCAATATAAACATACCTTGTAGCTGAGCACAAAGACTGAACACATTGGGAAACACTGAAGCCTAATTTATTAACACTTCATGTATAGTTTGTTCAAACACCAATTTTATATTTCTCATCATGCTGGACTATTTCTTTGCTCGAAGCAGTAAGTTCACAAAGTCTCAGCTGGTTGCCTGGCAATGGATATACACACAAGATATAACACATGAATTAGGGAGTTTAGGGGACAGAGGCAGGTTAGTTGATTTTATATTTACTGGTGTTTTGTTATAGACAAATAGTATGCATGAAATGGGAATAAAACTAACAAAACATGCGGTTAGATTGTCACCTTGTGGATGAGAGAGTGTGTGTTGTTGCCAAAGGTTCTTCCTGTTGCTGTTTGAGAAACTTCCCGTCACCAGTTGGATGTTTGTGAAAGAGTTTTCTAGAATGTTGGCACCTTCCAGTATCTGCGTGTTAGCAAACCAATTTTTGGTGTATTTGTCGCGAGCATGTGTGTGAGTTTGCGAGTGTGGCGTCTTCTTTAAATACTTTGAATTCCTCTGCTTTTTGAAGTCACGTTCCTGGTCACTTTTGGATGAGCTGACAGAGAGCTGCATGCCACAAAGTCTGAGCCCTGTGTGACACAAACAACTTTCACTTTGTTGAATGACTCTGTAAACAGAATAAAAGACATTACACTTGTGTTGCTGTTGTGATGCTAAAGCTGCTGTACGCTATTCACAGTTACAACTGTGATTTCACACATCCTTTCGACTCAAGTGTTGTAATTCCCGTCTTTCTTCATCCGGGGAACATTTAATCAAATATGATGATGGTCTCATGATCCTTCCTGAATGCAATATTCAATTCAATTCAGTTTATTTGTATAGCCCAATTTCACAAATTACAAATTTGTCTCGGAGTGCTTTACAATCTGTACACATAGACATCCCTGCCCCAAAACCTCACATCGGACCAGGAAAAACTCCCAAATAACCCTTCAGGGGGAAAAAAAGGGAAGAAACCTGGAGGAGAGCAACAGAGGAGGATCCCTCTCCTAGGATGGACAGATGCAATAGATGTAATGTGTACAGAAGGACAGATTTAGAGTTAAAATACATTCAATGAATATGACAGAGTGTATGAATAGTTCATAGTAGGCATATTCCACGATGGAGACCTCCACGATCCATCAGGCAGATGGCGGTGGGGAGGAGGAGTGGGCGGAGTCTCAACAGGACAGTGGCGTAGTCATGAGCAGGAATTCCACGACCCAGACGATCCATCAGGCAGATAGGATCTATGCCGTCTCATAGGGTCCGATGACCCCATGAGACGTAAAGTCAAAAGGACTTCGGGAGAAAGCAGAGTTAGTAAGGTGTGTTTGTGAGATGTGAATTCATCCTTAAGGAGAGTAAAAAGAGGAGATAGCTACTCAGTGCACCCTAAAACGTCCCCTGCCAGCTATAAGCCTATAGCAGCATATCAAGGGGCTGGACCAGGGCAAACCTGATTCAGCCCTAACTATAAGCTCTGTCAAAGAGGAAGGTCTTAAGTCTACTCTTAAACGAGGTGACTGTGTCTGCCTCCCGGACTGAAATTGGAAGCTGGTTCCATAAAGAGGAGCTTGATAACTAAAGGCTCTGGCTCCCATTCTACTTTTTAAGACTCTAGGAACTACAAGTAGTCCGCATTTAGTGAGCGTAGCTCTCTAGTGGGGCAATATGGTACGACAAGCTCCTTAAGATATGATGGAGCATCACCAATCAAGGCTTTGTAGGTTAAGAAGAATTTTAAAAGTGATTCTTGATTTTACTGCTGCCAGTGCAGAGCAGCTAGTGCAGGAGTGATGTGATCTCTTTTCTTAGTTTTAGTGAGAACACGAGCTGCAGCATTCTGGATCAACTGGAGGGACCTAAGAGATTTATTAGAGCAGCCTGCTAATAAGGAGTTGCAGTAATCCAGTCTCAAGTAACGACAGCGTGAACCAATTTTTCTGCATCTTTTGAGACAAGATGTGCCTGATTTTTGAAATATTACGTAGATGAAAGAATGCAGTCCTTGAGATTTGCTTTACGTGGGAGTTAAAGGACAAGTCCCGATCAAAGATAACGCCAAGATTCTTTACAGTGGTGTTGGATGCCAGGGCAATGCCGTCTACAGAATCCACATCACCAGATAATTGATCTCTGAGGTGCTCAGGGCCGATTAAAATTACTTGGTTTTGTCTGAGTTTAACATCAAGAAGTTGCAGGTCATCCATGTTTTATGTCTTTAAGACATGCTTGAATTTTACAGAGTTGGTTGCTCTCCTCTGGTTTTATCGATAAATATAGTTGAGTGTCATCTGCATAACAATGAAAGTTTATGGAGTGTTTCCTGATAATATTGCCCAAAGGAAGCATGTATAAGGTAAATAAAATTGGTCCAAGCACAGAACCTTGTGGAACTCCGTGATTAACGTTGGTGGTTATCGAGGCGTCATCGTTTACAAATACAAACTGAGATCGATCTGATAAATAGGATTTAAACCAAATTAGTGCCGTGCCTGAAATGCCAATCGACTGCTCCAGTCTCTGTAACAGGATGTCATGGTCAATGGTGTCGAATGCAGCACTAAGGTCTAACAAGACCAGGACAGAGAGAGTCCTTTATCTGCTGCCATTAAGAGGTCATTTGTAATTTTCACCAGTGCCGTCTCGGTGCTGTGGTGTTTTCTAAATCCTGATTGAAATTTCTCAAATAAACTATTATGATGTAGAAAGTCGCACAACTGATTTGCGACCACTTTCTCAAGGATCTTGGAGAGGAAGGGAGGTTAGAGATCGGTCTGTAGTTAGCCAATACCTCTGGATCCAGAGTGGGCTTCTTCAGGAGAGGTTTAATAACAGCCACCTTGAAGGGTGTGGTGCGTGGCCTGTTAGCAGAGACACATTGATAATATCTAATAGAGAGCCGCCAATTAAAGGCAAAACGTCTTTAAGCAGCCTCGTCGGGATGGGGTCCAAGAGACAGGTAGGCGTGTTGAAGTAGAAACCGTTGAAAATAATTGGTCACGGTTGATAGGAGAAAATCCTCCAAATATACACCAGGGCATACAGCGGTTTCCAAGGCCATTCCACTTGAGAACAGATTGGCACTGGTTATGGGCAGAGATTATTAATCTTGTCCCTAATAGTTAAAATCTTTTCATTAAAGAAGTTCATAAAGTCATTACCACTAAGGTTTATAGGAATGCTCGGCTCCACAGAGCTGTGACTCTCTGTCAGCCTGGCTACAGTGCTGAAGAGAAACCTGGGGTTGTTCTTATTTTTCTATTACTGATGAGTAATAGGCTGCTCTGGCATTACGGAGGGCCTTCTTATATGTTTTAAGACTATCTCGCCAAACTAAGCGGGATTCTTGAGATTAGTTGAGCGCCATATGCGTTCAAGCTTTCGTGACGTTGCTTCAGTTTGCGGGTCTGAGGGTTATACCAGGAGCAAACCTCCTCTTCCTCACTGTCTTCTTCTTCAGAGGGCTATCGAGTCCAGTGTCATTCTCAGAGAGCCTATGGCACTGTCAACAAGATGATCAATCTGGGACGGACTAAAGTTAGACCAGGAGTCCTCTGTTATATTGAGACGTGGTATCGAATCAAATACAGAAGGAATCGCTTCTTTAAATTTAGCTACAGCACTATCAGTTAGACATCTAGTGTAGAAACTTTTGACTAACGGAGTACACTCCGGTAGTATAAATTCAAAAGTTATGAGGTTGTGGTCTGACAGAAGAGGATTCTGTGGGAAGGCGTTCAAATGCTCAATGTCAACGCCATAAGTAAGAACAAGATCAAGCGTGTGGCCAAAGCTGTGAGTGGGTTTCTGTACTCTCTGACAGAAGCCAATCGAGTCCAACAAGGAGATGAATGCAGCACTAAGGCAATCATTATCAACATCCACATGGATATTAAAATCTCCAACAATAATAACTTTATCGGTTTTAAGAACCAAACTTGATATAAATTCTGAGAATTCAGATATAAACTCTGAATATGGACCTGGTGGCGGTACAGAATCACAAATCGAATTGGCTGTAGTGTTTTCCAGGTTGGATGTGAAAGACTAAGAACAAGGCTTTCAAATGAGGTGTAGTGTAATTTTGGTTGAGGATTAATTAATAGGCTCGATTCAAAGATGGCTGCTACTCCACCTCCTCGACCGGTGCCTCGAGGAATGTGAGTATTAATATGACTTGGAGAGTCGATTCATTCAGGCAGACATATTCTTCATGGCTCAGCCAGGTTTCAGTTAGGCAACATAAATCAATGTGATTATCTGATATTAAATCATTCAGTAACACAGCTTTAGATGACAGAGATCGAATATTTAGGAGACCACATTTAATTCTTCCTGTTACTGTTTGAAAACTTCCGTCACCAGTTGAATGTGAATTCCTCTGCTTTTAAGTCACGTGGTAACTTTTGGATGAGCTGAAGAGCAACTAAAGACATTACACTTGTGTTTGTGATGCTAAAGCTGTTGCACGCTATTCACAACTATGTGGTAAATCTAGATGATGACACTATTGTGCATAACCCTGGAGAGTAACACACATAGGACTTGTATTTCAACATCTTTGAGTCATCATGGCAGATGTAATCATGTGGTATTTATTAGTGACAGGCTCTACAGTCGGTGACCTGGGTTACTCTTGTAGCTGATATGAAACGATGAGTTCTTGTGGAATAAAGAATGTGGATCCAACACTTGAAGCGCTGCAGGAGAACTGCAGTATGTTGGGATATGCAGAGCTCTATTGATGACCACCAAGCAAAATGATAAAAGCATCTATGCTCGCCTCAGATAACCGTATTAAAATATAACTATAATTTTGATCATGATGGTGGTGGAATTTTACAACAGATATTGATCTTTTTAGAGACTGTATGATAAGGGTTCAAAGCTAAATAATGGAACAGTAAATGAATGATCTAGGCGCAGGTCAATATATTATTAATTTATGACAGCTGAGAGGAAATTGCTGGGCTTTCAAACAAAATCAGTTGAAAGCATTGCAGTCAGGTCATGCGGCAATTTACATCTTATTACATTACCTGCAGTTGGCCCACGTGTTTGTCACTGCTGTTACGAGTTGTTGTCACGAGTTGTGGCTTTTCTTGCATGCAACCTTTCCCATCTGTCGCCTGTTACTGAAATGGAAGACAAAAACACCAGCCGAATGTTTTCACTTCATCGCGCTTGTACACTCACCATTCATGTTCATCCTGCTGTCACTCCACTTTTACTATATGCCTATTTTATCACCATGTTTTTACGGCTTGTGAAGTTACTCTCAGTTGCCAGTTTATTCAGTCCACCGAGCAATAAGCCCGAGCTTGGTAAAGTATAATGTTCAGTTTTTTCATTAGGTGTCGATACACATTTGTGGTCATGTGAGGCTGCAGTGTGTGCTGCTGTTGAATTGTACTATGGTACACAGAGATAACTATTAAGTCTACCTTCATTGATACTGTATGTTTAACCAAACTAACCTCAATAGTCAAGTCTGGTGATTTGAATGGCCTTTTGCAGATGAATATTTGTGGTGTTAGGGAGTAGTGAGATAGAAACTTGTAATGTTAATATGCGTTTTTACTTTGTCACTAGGAAAACTTAAATTTTAGTTAGTTTCTAAGATTATAGGTGATATCTACCACATGTGATCATATTTGAGAATTAAAACAAAATGTATAATGATTGATACAATAATGGGTAATGTAAACAACAATTTATAAGGATTCGTTAAAGTGACCAAAAGGACATTTTTCAGTTGTATGATAACATTTTTATAAACATTGTAAAATGTCCTTCATTAGCTTTGCATTAATTAAGCATGAATGTATGTAAAGAGTAGTGCTGTGAAAAATAACGCGTTAACTCAGTTAATTCAATTCCAGGTTTAACTAGTTGTTTTTTTTAACGCATTTAACGCATGCGCAGAATGAGCTTCCAATCCGTCTGTTGTTGGTCGTCGGGACGAAAAAAAAGTCACTTGCAAAATGAGCTTCCAATACACCACTTCAATCTGAACTCTGTCCGCTCTCATGCAGACGGTCTGTTCATCGGTAATGATCCTTCCGCAGGTTCACCTCCGGAAACCTTGTTACGACTTCTACTTCCTGTAGATCAGGGGTCTCAACACGTCGATCGCGACCTGCCAGTCGATCGCGGCGTAGTGTCGGTAGATCGCATGACATTAAAGAGATTGGCCCGCCCCCTGACATGTTCTCTAGAGCACGTCTTTGTTCTTTTATTAAACTAAACGTCTGTTGTTGATCGTATCTCCACAGCAGCATGTCATTTCTGTCTCTTCGCGTTGCGTTAACACTTATCGATCTCCGTCTCGCGCGCCACAGAGCTCCGTGCGCGCGCATCGGGACCGAGCAAAAAAAGTCACTTGTCAATCTGTCCCCGTGTCCGGGCCGGTGAGGTTTCAGCTTTGCAGCGGTGTCCCGCCGTCCCTTTCATCACGGCCCAGTTCATGAAGAAAACCCACAGTCAGTTTGCCTCAGCAGCTGCTAGAGGAAGACTAGAGGCCTTTAGATTGTATCATGGTGGAGTTAATGGTTGACAAACAAGAGAAACATGTTCTGTTTAACCCTCCTGTTACCTTTACATTTACTAACATATTTTACCCTCGGGGTCAATTTGACCCCAGCAATTAAAACCTCCAGAAAATTATTAGAATTAATATTGCTTCCCAAGTTTAAGTGTGAGGTACTTTATGTTTTTTTTGTTGACTACCTAAATAGCCCTTTAAATAAATGAAAAAGTTGATATTTCTTATATGTTTGACACAGTGAAAAACAGCCTGGGGTCAAATTGACCCCAAAGAACACCGACATTAAACATTGACTGGGGTCAAATTGACCCGAAAGGCAACAGGAGGGTTAAACATTCTGTTTAGGATGAAGATGTATTAATGTTCCATATGGAAGAAAACTGCTAAATAACTGCTGAGTTGCAGCACCATTGTATAGAAGAATGTATAAATGTATATATCCGTCTTTTGTCATAAATCTCTATGTTCTCACAAAATATACCGAGAATATCGGTAATATGTGATTAATCATGATTAATCCACAAAAACCTGTGATTAACCCGATTAAAAATTGTAATCGTTTCACAGCCCTAGTAAAGAGTTATTTGGACTATCAGGTGTGTCGAATAAGAAGATATGTGGTGGTGACATTTTTCAGAGACGATGCATATTTCTGCCACACTGTTTTAACGATGTTCATGTAATAGCCTGCCTTGTTCCAGCCCAGTTCCTCAGTCTCTGTTTTGATAATGCTGTTTTCTAGTTTTCTCCACACAATCTCACGAGAGACGCAAAAGCTTCAAAGAGTTGTCCCCTGATTCGTGTTGCTATGGATTCCCTGGCAGCCTTCATGTAGGCTTGGCTGTAAACATTTCAGGGTTGTTGTACATGGTTTGCTGCAGGTGCCAGCCCCTTCACAGTTTTTTTTTTTTTCCTTTGCTGCTTGGGATAATCTCCAAATGTACTGAGCTTTAACCTTAGCATGTTGTCGTCAGTTCCACCAAGTTCAATCAATTTACCTTGGGAATCTGTAGCCTGATTTTTTTTTCAAAGCATACGAAGATTATTCTATTGCTTTCTTTCTGCGTGACAGGATTCTACATGACAATACCACTAACCTGTTGAGCAAGTCCAGAAAGGGGTCTGGGAGCACAGTAAACAAGACAGGGACTAGGAGAGAGGTAGGTGGAGTGGAGGAGGGGGACAGAAGAGGAGGTAAATCGGTCACTCAGCCAAAAAAACACTGCCACACCCCAGGTTCCAGGGCTAGTAAGAGCAAGCAGCAGGAATGTGAGAGAAATGAATGGGAGTGTAAATCATGCCATTCACTTGGTGAGTGTTTTCCTTTTTCACCTGTAGCCTGCGCTACATAACATACACACATATCACAAGGTATGATGATGGTGGGTATAAAGAGTTATGTTGGGTGGCTCCAAAAATATTTCACTTTATGGAGCTGATGTGAAACTTGAATTTGAAGTGTCTGTGATTTGTTAATCCTTCTGTTACATTGAAAGTGAGTGGAAACTAAAATTGTGAAATGTTTAAAGAGCAGAGACACTTTTCAACTCAGTTGTTATTCATCAAAATGTAATGATAGCATGAGTAGGCCTAATTAAAACTGACCGAATGAGCATTGTGTCCGTCAGTGTGAATATGTTTTCCGTCAGGCTTTAATCTGTTATTCTAATGATCCCAGACGGAAAGAAAATGAAAGGTTTTCCTCAGTGGGCTGCACAACATGACTGCAGTCTTAAGTGGAAATCAAAACAACCACGTGCTGTGCCAGTTTATTTCCCAGCTAACAAGGCTGACCTTTTTTAGTTTATTAAATCTACAGTTGTGTGAAAGGGACAGTGTTCTGTCACCTGTAATAAAGAATAGCACTCTGTCTGCGTATGAAGAAACATATATATATACGGCAAAAAAAGAAAAAGATTCTGTCTTTGAAAATGTCAAGAGACTGGAAACACCTTGAACAGGCCAGCCAGTGATTCAAGACCACTGCTCAGAGAGAAGCGTACATATTTTCTCTCTGTGCGGTTGGCAATCTGTTTACTGGAAGTGCTGCTCACTCCGAGCACATGTTGATGCATGTGCAGTCAGTGAGCCACAAGAAGACTTTAAGAGTTAAAGTGTAAATGCAGGGGCAGAGAAAGTATTTTTGTGGAGGTGGTGCGGGGGCATTTGTGTGTGTGTGCGTCTGTGATTTTGTTTGGAGAACTTAGCAAATAACCAGCAAAACCACACTAGAGTCCTGTGTGTGTGTGTGTGTGGTTCAGTTATATGAGTTTGCTGAGTCCAGAATTAAGCTCCCTTTCTGGGAACCAGCATTCCCTGCTCTTCTAAAATGAGCTGTCGGAGACTGGAGGGCTTTTGGAATGAAGAGGCATGTGCGGGTTTCAGTGCGTCCCAGGTTTTGTCTATTGTACACAGCGAGTGGTAACAATAGGATCTGATATACACACCGAACCCTGGGACTCAGCTGCAAGTAATTAAAGCTGGCAGTTGGCAGAGAAGAGAGTCAAGCGACTGTAATGGCCGCTCTAAGTTCAGACCATAATATTTGGATGATGAATCAGGCTGCTAGTAAAAGTGTTGTCATGTTGTTGACCCAAGGCTTTCTCCCCTCCCCATGTCCTGCTGGGCCTGAGGGAGTCCGAGTGGAGCAGAAGGCTTTGAACGACCCTGCAGCGTGTTTTTAATGAGATGTGCTGTTTTCTTAGAATGCTCCAGCTTTTGCTTTGACCTCAATAGTCCCGTCGTTTTGTGCTTTTTCCCCCACTTGGTGTGGTGGTCATCCTCAATGTGAACTCGGAGAGCAAAGACACCATTTTTGCTTTAAAAAAAAAGGACAATCTTGTGCGATTATCTCTTAAAATCAGATTCCTCGTGTCTCTTCCTCGCCTATTCCGCTCGCATCTTCGGTGGAAAATAAATAAAACGTGATGAAAGGAGAAATAAGAAGAGCCAAATATCTCTGTTTCTGATGCATCAATGTTGATCCATTTTCCTTTGCATTGTGCGCCTGACTAGCTCTCTTTTAGGACTATCATTAGGCAGAAGGTCATTGTTGTTTTAAAGGACTGAGTTGTATAATCTAGTGGCATCTAGTGGTACGGTTACAGATTGCAATCAATTGAATATCCCTCAACTCACCCCTACCTTTCCAATCGTGAAGAGAAGCTACGATGGATTAAAAGTGGGGTAAAACACACTATGCCCCAAATAGCCAGTGCTTGTTTTGTCCATTCTGGGCTATTGTAGCAACATGAAAGACTGGGGAAGGGACCTGCTCCCTATATAGAGATATCGTCTCGGGACTACAGATGAAAAATAGCCTCTTGGCTAACTCTGGCGCATTTACAGAAATGTTTTTATAAATGTGCACTGTCATTTTATCAAATAAACCAAAAATTAAAAAGGACTCATTCCACGTTATCGAAAACACGATAATTCTTAGTGTCAGGTGATTCTACGAAAACGTAGTTAGGAATATAATTTTCCATTTCTTCCAATAAATCATCCTAAATGCTACACACTGTTCATTTAACTAGTGAATATATTTATACCCACTAGAAAGACATATATACATATTCTAATGTCGGAGTCTACTGAGAAACTAATCGTGCGCTGGGCTCATGTTTCCTTAAATTATTGACACCATCTTGGAGAGGACAGACAACAGTGATTCTTTCATGTGTAGCCTGCGGCCGAGTTTTGTAGTAACAAAGGTCAGCTAACGAAGTTGAGCATCAGATCTGAGGCTACAATTATCCAGCATTGTTAGCATAGATTTAGCCCTGTATAATTTCCTTGTCATTTATCAGGTGTGTCGACAACCAGGTGGCATGCAGGCCTTTGTTCTTAACATTGCGTTAGAGTTGTGCTGTACCGTAGTGTGTAATTGTAACTGTGATTGCGACATCAACGACAGAAACAATAGACTAATTTTATGAAAAAAGTCATCTAAGTTGTAGGTTCCATGTCTTGGTCATTGAGCTGACGAGTTTAAACAATGATTCTCAATTGTGGTTAGGGATGGGTATCGTTTGGGATTTTTCCGATACCGGTGCTAAACCGGTACTTTAAAAACGATACCGGTGCCTAAACGGTGCCTGAACCGATACTTTTTTTTTAAAACGCACAATAAGGACATTAAAAACCTCTTTGGCCATATTCCCTGTAGAAGCCGTTATCATGGAGCACTGACAAACAACGGATATCAGACTGTTAACATACACAACACATGTTCTCCCTTATATGATGTGATATGTATTGTCATGTGCAGACCTTATAGGGTTAATCCTGTCACTGTGTTGATGGGCAAAGAGAACAACCAATCAGAGGTGCTGAAGATGACACGTGACAAATAAAGTTTTGCTTCTGACAGCGAGAGTTACACTGAAACAAAGTGATGCCCCACGGTCTTCATTCCTCCGTCATTATATTCCCGGTAACACCGGGTATACAGCCGGGACCGCTGTATCAACACATCTGCTAGCAGACTGTCACGCTCGTAGCTAGCGCTAGCTACGAGCTAGCTTAAACATGGTTATAATGGCTAATTTATTATTTCTTGGGCTACTTTTATGAATGCAAGACTTGCAGTCAACGTTACGGTACTAATCTGAGTTAAGGCTGCTCGTCATCATCGGTCTCCACGTGTTCAGGGGACCGGTGACGGTCTCCCCATCGCGCCCAGCCTGACGCTGGTGTGCTCCACACGGGCTCAGTCACACACGGCCACGCCTCCGCTGTCAGAGTTAAATATGATAGGCTATCGTAACCTGCTGACAAGGCGGAGTCACCAGAGAAGTTCACTACAATAGTTTTTTTCAATTTCAATCGGCTCAGGCACCGGAAAGAAGCACCGAAATGTGCGTTGCGTTTCGGTCCGGGTAGCACCGGTTGTATTGTAACCGGTACCACATTGGCACTGGTTTCTGGTACCCAACCCTCATTGTCGTACAAAAAGTTGTAGAGTTCCTGTTTAATACGTCACCTGATCATCTCTTTCATGTATTCCCGCCTCTGAACAGAATCAGCGTATGACCTTCTTCCCAGAGAGCTACAGCTGCCTTCCTCCACTCAGCAGAGCCTAAAGGTCATGAGTCAAAAGAGCGGCGGAGAGGCAGGGTCTCCCCCTTCAGCTGCTCTAGCATCAGGTAGGATCATGCTCCTTTTATCTTGATTTCTCCTCTGTGAGCAGGACTGATTAAACTCCACCTAAAAAAACACACGCACATCTTAGCGGTCAGTACCTGGTGGCAAACAAACACTTGCAACCAACAGGAAAGCATGTCAGGCAACCATCCTGCTGCTCTGTGATTATTACGACAAACAAACAAACAAACAACTGCTTAAAAGGGATCATTGTCAATCTATCGGTACCTACTTGTAAAATATTTGCTCAAGAGGATTGTGATCTGCTGTATGTTGTGGTTTCTTACAGCAACACAGTGTTGAAAAAGGGGTCATGTATTGCATATGTATATAGTATTAGACCTCTCTCCCTTTTTCCTTTTGTCATACTGACTATAACATGGAAAGGGTAACTCACAATGTTTAATATACTTTGGTTTGGTGCATTTTAGAAGAACCACATATATTTTGTTGAATGTGTCACAATAAGACAGTATATCATTTCAATATATATTTTACAAATCATCTGAACAAGTTGACATTCCACTAAACTGAGCTGTTTACATTTGTCAGCTTTCATTCTGACATTAAACATGGCAAAAGAACACACGAGTGCATCCAGACCAGAGGACATACAGGTTTGGAGCACATTTAAAGAATAATTAGTAAATGAAGTGTATGCTTCTGTAAGGATTTTCCTTTGATCCTTCACATTTTCATTGTGCATTCTCTTGATACATAGAGTTGTTAGATAAAACATTGACAACAGTTGCAAATAAATAGAAAAACATGAAATGTTAAGGGTAGTGGATTAGATATACCGTTAAAAATCACTTAAAGAAGTATAGAAAAAAGAGTTATAGAAAAAAATGTCCCAATCCTTGTCTTAAAATTTTCAAAACGCTGTCAAAAGAGTTTCAATAAATTCTCAGACGGTTCCATTATAGGCATTTGCAGCACTCTGACCTCGTGCAAAGAATGTGCTTGTAATAGGAGGACGGTGAAGTTTATTTTTACTTTAAATAAAACTCCAAGTTTGATTGAAAACTACCAATAACATTATCTGGCTTTTATTTATTTAAAAAAAAATAAGTTTCTTTAAAACTGAAGCGTGGGACTCACACAAGGCCGATGGAGCCGAGTGCCGCCAGAGAGGGCTCTCTGTATTTCACATTATACCGGAGATGTGGTGTCTGCGGTGACATTCCCTCACTGCATGTATACCTGCAGGTGAGCAGGTGCTCTCCTCAAGTCTCCCCATGAATTAAAAAAACGAATACTTTTTAATCCTTGAATGCAGTTTTATTTATTGGTCTGGAGCATCCACTCCAGAAACCTTTCTGGGATGTTTCTTAGGATTTTCCTCCGTACTGTCCGCCATCCTCCTAGCTGCCATTCTCCCACATTATCTTTACTCTCACTATCGGAGGGGGGGACAAAACTTCTGCATTCCAGTTTTAAACTGACCTCATACTTAATTCTAGTGTTTAGCAGAACAGTAATTTCAGATAAAAAAATAAAAGTCCAGCAGTATAATATGTTACTATATTATAGAGAATAATGATGGAAAACACTTATAACCCATCTCTCAACAACTGTAATAGCATTGGACATCTGACGGTATTTGTTCATACATTTGGATTGTTATTGTATGTTTTGGGTTTGTGACACTACCTCCATACTGTGTATGTGCCTCTTTTTCTTTCTGACTGTGAAACTAATGGGTCGCCACACAATCCAGAATGTGCACAGCAGTTTAACTCCTTTTTACCATCTGCAACGTAACCAGACTTTTCCCCACTCTTCATCTAGTTCATTGTAACTATTTGAATGCTTTTGAAATTACAGTGTATGTCAGCATGCTGGAGCAACGTTTTTTTTGACAAACAAAATAACCTGTGTTATTTTTCCTTCTAAAAAAATCTGAATACATTTTTACTGCTCAGCTCTTATTGCTCATTCGCTGTCTCATTTTTATATTCCAGGAAGTTCCCTCTGAAGCAGGGAGTGTCTGCATATAAAATGGTCTGCAGTTCTCTGCTTCATAGGTCAGAAGCTTGTTTATTTTGTCTCTGTGGCTATGTTCAGTCCCAACTAAATGAACATTTGTAGCAACAAAAAAATTAATAATTGAAAGGAAAAGCTCCAATAATCGGCATGCATCATATTATACATATTAGTGGTTTAACCTTCCCTTTCCATTTCATCATTTAGGCCAATTTTGCAATTGAACATGAACAAAACGCTAAAAATAATGCTAAATTCATTCTTTATTCTTTTTTTCACAATATTTTTAGGTCTCCATTAATGTTTTTTTAATAAAGGGGACTGCTCACCTCGCATCTCTTCTTTAGCCACACCTATATTGTACATTTACCTCAGATATCATCAGCTTCACAGACTCACAAACACACACACACAGATCCAATGAAAAGGGGGAAATCTTAATTGGATGAATAAAATATAAATAAAAAAAGCTAACCAAAAGCATCAAGAAATGTGTTGCTTAAATGGGACTGCTAGCCAGCACTGGTTGAGAGGCCTTTATTCACTGTCTAATTTTTGCACTGTAGATGCCATGTCCTCCTCTATGACCATGGAAGGCCCCCGCAGTGCTTTTCCAAGCTCGTCCAGCCCCACCATGCATTCCAGTGCTTCAGCCAGTGACCAGAAATCAGTCCACGGCAGCATTGTTGACCCGGAGGACGCCAGGAGCAGCCGAGTGGTTCCAGAGGTTGTTGGAGCAGAAAGTGGCAATGGTAACGGCAGGAGTAGCGGTGAGCTAGCAGGAGTAAGAGGCGTAACATCCCAGGAGGCACAGCCACATCATCAGATGACCCCATCGAAGCGCCGGACTGTACTAAACATCTCTCCACCTCCACAAGACTTGTTGGATAACAGCCAGATGTCTTGCCAGGATGAAACATCCCTGGACTCGGAGCAGAGTAACAGCATCTGGATGGAAGACTCTCTCTCCAACTTCAGCATCATGAGCTCCGTCTCTTACAATGACAACACAGAGGTGCCACGAAAGTCCCGAAAACGTACACCTCGGCAGAGGCCTGGCCCTAAATCTGCAGGACGCGGGGAAGCCAGCATGGACATGTTTGATGCGGACAGTGCCAAAGGTCCACACTTTGTCCTGTCACAGCTCGGCCTCGACAACAAGACTGGATCCAAAGGAAGGTGTGTGTCTCCTATATATATATACAGTGCATCCGGAAAGTATTCACAGCGCTTTACTTTTTCCACATTTTGTTATGTTACAGCCTTATTCCAAAATGGATTAAATTCATTATTTTCCTCAACATTCTACACACAACAACCCATAATGACAAAGTGAAAACAGTTTTTTGCTAATTTTTGCACATTTATTAAAAATAAAGAACGAAAAAATAACATGTGCATAAGTATTCACAGCCTTTGCTCAATACTTTGTTGAAGCACCTTTGGCAGCAATTACAGCCTCAAGTCTTCTTGGGTCTGATGCCACAAGCGTGGCACACCTATTTCTGGGCAGTTTCTCCCATTCTTCTTTGCAGAACCTCTCAAGTTCCATCAGGTTGGATGGGGAGCGTCGGTGCACAGCCATTTTCAGATCTCTCCAGAGATGTTCAATCGGGTTCAAGTCAGGGCTCTGGCTGGGCCACTCCAGGACATTCACAGAGTCGTCCCGAAGCCACTCCTTTGTTATCTTGGCTGTGTGCTTTGGGTCGTTGTCCTGTTGGAAGATGAACCGTCGCCCCAGTCTGAGGTCCAGAGCGCTTTGGAGCATGTTTTCATCCAGGATGTCTTTGTACATTGCTGCATTCATCTTTCCCTCAATCCTGACTCGTCTCCCAGTTCCTCCCGCTGAAAAACATCCCCACAGCATGATGGTGCCACCACCATGCTTCACTGTAGGGATAGTATTGGCCAGGTGATGAGCAGTGCCTGGTTTCCTCCAGACATGACGCTGGGCATTCACGCCAAAGAGTTCAATCTTTGTTTCATCAGACCAGAGAATTTTGTTTCTCATGGTCTGAGAGTCCTTCAGGTGCTTTTTGCAAACTCTAGGCGGGCTGTCATGTGCTTTTTACTGAGGAGTGGCTTCCGTCTGGCCACTCTACCAAACAGGCCTGATTTGTGGAGTGCTGCAGAGATGGTTGTCCTTCTGGAAGGTTCTCCTCTCTTCATAGAACAACGCTGGAGCTCTGTCAGAGTGACCATCGGGTTCCTGGTCACCTCCCTGACTAAGGCCCTTCTCCCCCGATCGCTCAGTCTGGCTGGGCGGCTCTAGGAAGAGTCCTGGTGGTTCCAAACTTCTTCCATGTCCGGATGATGGAGGCCACTGTGCTCATTGGGACTTTCAATGCTGCAGAAATCTTTCTGTACCCTTCGCCAGATCTGAGCCTCGATACAATTCTGTCTCGGAGGTCTATAGATAATTCCTTGAACTTCATGGCTTGGTTTATGCTCTGATATGCACTGTCAACTGTGATACCTTATATAGACAGGTGTGTGCCTTTCTCAATCATGTCCAATCAAATGAATTTAGCACAGGTGGACTCCAATCAAACATCTCAAGGATGATCAGTGGAAACAGGATGCACCTGAGCTAAATTTTGAGTGTCATGGCAAAGGCTGTGAATACTTATGTACAGGTTATGTTTTCGTTCTTTATTTTTAACAGATTTGCAAAAAACAGTTTTCACTTTGTCATTATGGGTTGTTGTGTGTAGAATGTTGAGGAAAATAATGAATTTAATCCATTTTGGAATAAGGCTGTAACATAACAAAATGTGGAAAAAGTGAAGCGCTGTGAATACTTTCCGGATGCACTGTATATATCTATATATATATTTATTGTTCAATACAACCGAGTTTGACCTGTTGGACCCTAATGTCCAAGCCATTCTCCTATACATCTCAGAAAGTTGTCAAAAGAGGATAAGATTAGCTCGTTAATTAATCGATTGTCCGGTTGAGTGAAAAATTCATTCATTTAAAAACAAAAATGTTTGACATTTTGTTGTTCCAGCTTCTCAAATGTGAGGATTTGCTGTTTTTGAAGTCAGTTAAAAACATTTGACAATTTGACAACTTAAACATTCTAAATGGGCGACTTTGTATTTCCCATTTCAATGTTTGCTAATGCGGGAGCTGACATGAACAAAGCTGTTGCCCTTGGAACAGAATGGCAATGCAAAGGTTTATATATTCACACCCATCAAACCATTCATTGAAGCCTTGCCCTGTATCGAAGCATCTGCATTTGTTCTTTTGATTTACTCATTTACTTGTGTTTTTCCTGTCGTGTCACCCAAAAGTGACCAAAGTCAACAACGATCCCACTAATTGTAGGATTTACTGACTTTTTATTCATTTATTATTCATCTGGTGGTAGTTGCACTCTTGTTAAATAGGTACTTCATTCTGTGTTACCATTGTCTGTGTTACCATTGTCTGAAAGGTCCTTGTGAATACTCTCATATGGCACTCATCATGACTAACAGAATAGGCATAACTAGGAAATCACACATTGCACAACAGATGTAAGTTTTGAACAAATGACTCTGGCTGTGAATTCCCCATCATGCTTTGCCTAAAGAAGAGCAGTTAGATCAGAGGAGAGGGAGGGGCTGAAGACTGAAGTACAGACACTGGTCAGCCACGGTGGATCAGAGCCTCTATTAAAGACCTATGATAAGCAGAGCAGATTAAATAGACTGATAACTCTCAATGCTTTAAGAGCAAAGGATAGAATATGCTTGGTTGATGGAGGGTGTGTCAACTTTGCATTGCTCAGAGATCATGTGAGATGGAGGGAAAGGCTGTGCTTTTTCCACCACAATACCAGAAGATGCCAGCTAGGTTGTACCAACTAAAATAACATTGCTGTCAAATGTTAGAATTAGAAGTAATCTGCTGGTGTCTCTGTCAAACTGGTCTTTGTAGCAGCTCTAATGATCCTCAGACAACGAGCCACAAAGGAGGAATTCTTTCAACGCAATACCCACAGAAGAGTGAGGGGAAGGAGGTGAAGATCCTCGTCCAGCCTGAAACTCAGCACCGAGCCCGCTATCTGACTGAAGGCAGCAGAGGGTCAGTGAAGGACCGCACCCAGCAGGGCTTTCCCACTGTAAAGGTAACTGTTAAAACCCTGAAACAGCCTCTTTGATCAACTATGTCGTACATGTTTTTACTTTTCTGCCATAGTGTGCCCATGTTTACGGTTAAGTTAATGATTTGATTTTTGATGGAGGCTAGAGCTTTGCTATTCTAAGAGCCTGAGGTGCAGTAGGGCAAAGATATGTAAAATATGTGTGAAGTGGAAGAATTCCGGTCACATTGAGTCAAAATGTAGAAAGAGTCTTTTCTGCAGACATAATATACTCATTTTGAATGACGAAATTAAGTTTTATTCCCCCCCGAATGAACAGGTAATACTATCTAAATCTAGCGTTTGATCATTAATCCGGTCACTTTGTCGGCCATGAGGTGATCATCCGGAGATGAATCGGGGTGCAGAGAGGTGTGACTTCTACTTGATTAGCTACTCATCGGGCATTTGCTCCCAGATTCAAATAGCAAGCACAGAAGTTAGAAATAAAAGTTATCAGCAGAAGATAAGAAACACAGGTTGGCTTTCAAAAGGCCGACTTGATTGCACAACAAGATATAAACAAGCAAAGATTTCAGGACCAATAAAGCTTAAGTGCCCGATGAGAAGATGCCAAAATGCACTTTGGCAGCACTCTGAGATAATCTGCTGGACGGGTGGAGAAGCATCTATAAACAACTTGTGTTATAATGTATATATGGCTTTCTTTTGTGTTTATTTCCACAGCTGGAGGGAGTGAATGAGCCAGTGGTCCTGCAGGTGTTTGTGGGTAACGACAGTGGGCGTGTCAAGCCTCATGGTTTTTATCAAGCTTGCAGGGTGACTGGCCGCAACACCACCGCCTGCAAAGAAGTGGACATTGATGGCACAACTGTTATCCAGGTGTCCCTTGATCTGAGCACCAACATGGCACTAGCGTATGTACTTGGGTTGTCTTTGTGATCAATACTACTCCAATGAATTTAACTTGAATACATTCCCCAAACAGAAAGAGTGTACCTTGTATGTGCCCAGTTGTATACGGATAATTTAAAACAATCTTCTGATTAAAGAGATTGCATAATGGATAAATACATTATTACTGGTATAAAAAATCAGTTATTAGAATAACACATTGTAGTATTTGTGTTGTAAAGAGCTGCTAGTTTAGCAAACGCTGTAATGTTGTTGTGTAAGTTTTCCTGGCTAACATGTTCTCTCTGTGCAGGGTGGACTGTGTTGGGATCTTGAAGCTCCGTAATGCCGATGTCGAGGCTCGTATCGGCGTGGCAGGATCGAAGAAGAAGAGCACACGCGCTCGACTGGTGTTTCGGGTCAACATCCCCCGTCCAGATGGATCAGTGCTCACACTACAGATTCCCTCTTCCCCAATCTTGTGCAGTAAGTCAGTATTCTTGTGTTTGACTCTGTGGAAATGCTATTATAAATGCAGAAAATCCTGGTATTTTATTTCACTATAATATACCAAGTTTCCCTAGAATTACGAGAAGCAGAATCTGTGATTTACATGTTAATAATTACCATTTTAAATTGAATTATTTGCTCCTCTCTAACATGAGAGACGCTGCTTCTGCAATCAAGCCTGTGGGCAGGACAATGTTGTCTTTTTTTGTCCACACTTGGTGACAGTGTGGAAGGATCCCCTCGGGTTCAAGTGTTATTTGATAATGTGTAAAGCATGACGAGTGTGCTTGCTGTCGTAAACAGGAAACACGTTTAATGCTGCGTTCACACCAAAAGCGTTGATCCCATGCAAAGTCAACGTAGACGCGTGTGGTTGTGATAGATGCGGAATTCCGCCAGGCAGCGTTTTGGGCGTTATTACATTTCGCCTCTAACTTGCGAAAACTTCGCAACTCGGCCCAATCAGCCTCTATTGTTTACATAGTTAGCATGCAATCCTGGGAAATATCTTTCCACAAACACCAATAAATAGTAATCCCCCTTGGCATCTGCACTTGTGTGCGAAGTGAAAAAGATTAGCAAAATATGTGAGAGGAAACGGGGGCTTGTTGTTGCAATTTTAGAGGCTAATAAGAAATATCCAGTATTTCTAATTCTAAAAACGTCACGTCTTTGGTCAGCAAACATGGATCACTTGAAAAAATCGTTCAAAGTATTTTATTTATTTGCCTTAGAAGGAATTAAAATGTCTTCAAATGTTTTCTTATTAGATTGCAAGCTGTCGGGAAACGTATTATTAATGCATACTACAAATGGGAGCGTTGCGACAATGGATTGTGCTGCAGGAGGCTGTTTAACCCTTTGTTGTGAAATTATAGTCTGATTTTGTAAATACCATTTCCAGCACAAACTTTCTGTAGTTTAACCATTTAGCATTCAAATCAATTACTTTACTTTTCAGCTCAACCTGCAGGAGTGCCTGAAATCCTGAAGAAGTCACTACACGGTTGTTCAGTGAGAGGTGGAGAAGAGGTCTTCATCATCGGCAAAAACTTTCTGAAAGACACCAAAGTCATATTTCAGGAGAATGTCACTGGTAAAAAAATATTATTTTTAAGAATATGATTTTCTCTGAATATTTTAGGTCCATGCATTATAATTGTTCTCCATGAAACATGCCGTATCTTTTCTGTCTATTCCAGATGATAAATCGTGGAAGGCAGAGGCTGAAATTGACATGGATTTGTTTCACCAGGTAAAATGTGAATGCTCTTGTGGTATTTTTAGTACTGACTGATTAAAGAGATGGTAGGATTATTTAAAGTGGGGTTGTACTTATCCACAGTCGATGTATTATCTACTGTAGATGGCTGTCAGAATGTCCCTAGTTTGGAGAAACAGACAGGAGTACCTGTACATAAGCAAAGCTTCTGCTGTGGACGTGGGTAGCTGCAAAATACCGTCCAATAAAAGTCCCACCCAAACAGATCAATATCAGTATAAGTATACGCTATATTTAAGATGTTTTTTCTGCTTTATCTTGCTGCCTTTTCCAATGAGGAACTGAGGCCGTTATCCACACCTTCTTCAAAGCCACAAGACTCCTTCAAAAGAAGGCATTAGTATTACCTCTCAGAACACTGAAGTTCCAAAACTACCACTTTGTCTGTCGTTTTTTTGTTTTATCATGTGATTTTGGTGTTTTAAAGGTGTCACACAGTAACACAAACTAACTCACCGATTGAGGCAGCGGTAGACCAGGTACTACCGTCTTCTGCAAGATAAAATTATTTGTGTCAAAGAAGTCTTGTGGCTTAGAGAAGAGTGTCGATAACACCTTGAGTTCCTCGCTGGAAAGTTATGTTTCACAGCAAGATGAAGCATTGAAAACATCTTAAATACAGCATACACTTAAACCGATATAGATATTTTAGATTTTCTTGGCTTAAATAGAATTAGCTGCTGCCTCCGTCCACAGCAGTTCATTGGTTATAGTTTCCGAGCTGGTACTCCCGTCTGTTCCTCTAAACTGGGAGCGCGTCTCCCGCCATCTACTGTATGTAATGCTGACTGACTACAGATGAGTTCCTCATACCGCACTTGAAAATTCTGAACTATCCCTTCAATGCCAATTACTAATCAGCTGAGTAGAAAGAAGCAGCCTTTTCAGATTTGTATGGGGCTTGAGATGTAATCATATTAAATGACTGCTGGGTCATAAGTGTTAGTCTCATTGTGTTCTGACCTAATTACCCTCAGTCTCAAAAGCTGTACTGAGTGAGTCTCAACAGTCCAGTTTAAACCTTTGCCCTTGTCAACAAAATGGTCAGAAGTAGATGATTTGATGCATCTGCAGCTAATCAAAAAAGTCTTTTTTTGGATGTCATTTTGTGTTGTCTTTGGGGTACACTGTGGAGTTGTGTTCATTCATGACTTCTGACTGATACACATGTGTTTTTGCAAAGCCTAACAAATATATTGAATGCATTGCCTCATTTCTAACTATCATTACATTTGAAAGTGCTTCTTTTTAAACCAGCACTGTTGAAGTTTGCTCGTTATCTTTTGCTCTTTTATCTGGCAATGCTACATTTTTCAAAACATTACTGCCACCAGCTGTTTATAGGTGGTATTTAATTATATCAAACAAAGTGATTTAGAGATTACCCCTTTTAGATATGAAGTGGAAATGTCCTTGAGTTATGAATAACATCAGGAGCATTATAATGATAAATATTTTCAAGAACCAAAAGTGTAAAAATAAATGAGCATGTTTTATGCTCAGACCTGATATATTTCCCTGTAAATGTATAAGACAAATCATCATAATGAATGCAGTCATCTCTGTATAGATCAAAACTACCTCCAATCCAGTCCACATGTTATATTACAACCTCCATTAGTCACAGTAATGTGTATCACATCACCCCGTGCTCAGGATGTGTCCATCGGGCAAAAGATACAGACAATGTGATTAATATTTTTACACTAAGTACTAATCAACTCACCCTTTGACTCAGAGGAGAGGAATGCTGTTGGACCTACTGTGTTATTCATTCTTTCCCCTGACTTTCTTTGGATGATCCCCGCTCTAGAATCACGTGATCGTAAAGGTTCCTGCGTACCAGAACCAAGCCATCACCTCTTCAGTGTGTGTGGGAATCTATGTGATAACGAACGCTGGGAGATCCCATGATGTTCAGCCCTTTACCTACACTCCACATTCAGGTATAGTCCTGTTTCAGTTCATTTACTAAATCACACAAAGTTTCTCTTCATCGGTCTCTTTACAATCAACTAATGGGACAAGCTGGTTCGAACACTTGCACATTTTTGATGACGTGGTGATTATATACAAAGTACTTTTTATGATTACTGGCTGGCACTACCGCTGGCTCACCACCGACAGTTAAGAAGGATCTGAGAAATAATTAGCAATCAGTTGAAATATAGGAGCACAATAAACAGCCCATGTCTCAACTCAGAAATCAGTTGCTCATCCACATTCAGTACTCTCTTTCATTATCACATTTCGTATATGTAAGGTCCTTAGTGTGCCCTTAATACAAAGAAAATCAAGCTGTAATTGTGTTGTAGGTTTACATTGATTTTCTAATTGTGTGAGCTCATAGAGATAACAATCCTTTGATGTTTGCCCTTTTAGCAAAAGATGATGTTCCCGTGAAGAAAGAGGCGTCCTCTCCGGTGAAGATTTGTCCATTTGATGAACAAATTAAAGGTTATTTTCCATTTTATTAACTATGTTTTGTAACCATGAGTGTTGCTTCCCATTTGAAATCTGTTCATTTCTAATGATGCTCATTTCTACTGCAGCTCACAGTTGACTCCCACTTCTTTAAATAGTTTAACTTAAAGCAAAACCACACATTTTAAGAATAAGACGTGTTCCTTGGTGTCGCTCCTACAGTTCTAGATGGTGCCTTGATGCCTTCGATATCGCCGTTAGTGAAGAGAGAAGATGTAACTCCGATGGAGGTCACCAGCAACCGCCAATCTTCTGGTGTATTTAAGGTGATATATTGATCTGTAATCTATTTAAAGGCCTCAGTAATAACCTTTTTATATTCAAATCACATAAACATTCAGAAAAATAAAAGTGTTCATACTTAATTATCTAATCTTTAAGAGACGTGTTATATGTGGACAGTTTTTACAATAAAGATAACACAATAAAACTGACAACAAAATCTAAAGGCAAAATAAAGCAGATCTTTTATCTTTAATGTTGTGTTTTCCGCAGACTGGTGACTTGTGTACAGTCCAGCAGAACCCAGACATGACTGCAGGCCATCTTAATAAAAACAGATCATTCTCCAACAACCTGTCTCCGCCTGTGGGCGAAGCTGACAAGGGCCAGGCTCCTGTTTTCCCCAACACAGAGCCCTTAGGCACTATTCAGAAGCAGGACATTGCAGCCACCAGCTCCTTTTCTGTGCCTGCCGAGTCAGTGCTCCAGCAGGGATCACAGCAGTTCCTCCTGGAGCCCAGAGAGGGCCTCGGGCAGGAGAGGTCCGGCAGCGGCTCTGGAGCCGTGGGGAGGCTGTGTGGAGAACCCGCACCTCAACAGCAACAACTGCCTCTTTTCCCCCCAGACGAAGTAGCCCAATTGGAGGAGGCAGTGAGGCAGCTTAAAGCCAAAGGGTACTGCAGCTTACCACTTCAGACGGACAACTCGATGGCCAAACAGCAGCAGCAACACATACAGCACCAACAACACATCCAAAAACAGCAAATTCAGCAACAACAACAACAGCAACAGCAGCTTCAACAGCAGCAGGTTTTGGAGAATTTACAGCAGCAGCTTTTTCAGTCACAGATTCAAATGCAGTGTGGCATGTTTCAGGATGCCCCTCAGGCCAAGAATGCAGAGCAGCAGGGCTCAGCACAGGGGCCACTGGTGCCAAACCAGGGGACTCTTTTCCAGCAGCAGCAGCAGCAGCAACAACAAGCAGCTCTCTTTCAGCAGGCGAATGACCTGCTCTCAATTCAGACCAACTTCCTCCAGCAGACACCATCACACCCATCACCACCCATGTTCCACAATCCCAGTTCTTTGGCTGAAGCACAAGATCCACAGGGAACGCTGTTCCAGAAAGCGTCTCAGGAGCAGGTCCAGGCCGCTCTCTTCCAAAACACCATGACAGTACTACAGTCTCCGGACCAACAGCCTTCAACCCCTGGACTTTTCCTCCCTCCGACATCCCTGTCCTCTCAGCTTGCAACTAGTAGTGCTCAACAACAACAACAACAGCAGCAGCAGCAGCTGGCCTTCCTCAGTGCTTTACAAACGCCTGCCCCTAAACCACAATCATTATTTCAAGCTCAAACCCAGCTCGCTCCCATCCAACAGAGAAGCCCCATGGAGCAGCAGCAGCCCTCTCAGCCTCAGCCCCACACGCAGCCAGCCCAGCAGTCTTCCCTGTTTCAGAACATCTCCCCACATCTGTCTGCAAACACACTTCCTCCAGTCCAGCAGCAGCAAACGCAGTCCGGCCTACTGTTCTGCAACAACCCCCTGTCTACTCCGGATCAGGGCTCCAGCCTCCTGTTCAGCAGCCAGGGTCAGATGCCACCGCTGACCAGCAGCAGTTTAGTTTCCCAAGAGCCTCCAAACCCCTCTCTGCTCTTTTCCCAAGCCAGCATGGTGACAGTAAACCTGCAGGATCGCTCTGAGCCCATGGCCTTAGGGAACCCCAACGATCCACGACAGCAAGTCATATTTCAGGAGCAACAGCCGATGCAGCTGGGCAGCAGCTCAAACAACCAGCAGGAGCAGCCTGTGGGTCTCTTTATGCCTCAGTCTAACATGGCCTCTCTGCAGGGGGCACTGGCTACTCAGGAGCTCGCACAGTCAGCCATGTTTGCCTCACAGAACGGCGTGGCCAACATCCAAACGACCACCTCCTCCCCTGTTCAACAGCCAGGGAATCCGTTTCAGACTGCTGACAGTGGGAGCATCAATCAGCCCAGCCAGCCTCAACAACCTGGCCTCTTCCTTTTCGGCATTCAGAACGGTAAGAAATTGATAACACATCCTGTAGTATAAATGACTGTCAACAAGTGCAGATAAAAATGTTCTATAAATCACCTCTAAATTGTCTAATGGCCAACGTTTTTGTTAATTCCATCAAAGTGACATTGTTTGACAAGGTCCTAGCACTCATATACAAGATAGTCGAGTTGTCAAATGGTGAAAAAAGTAAACGGGAAACCAAATGGGAAATCTATGTGCAACCTGAAAAAAAGTTGGAGATATGTGTATGTGTGTGTATAGTAATGTATCGTATGTGTAATTTGTGTTAGTGTTTTCCCTTCTTTATTGTTCACTTAAATATAAATTTGCTAAATTGTTAAAAACAACCATAACACTATCAGTTGTCAACATTGATAACCATGCAAACAAAATGAATAAAATAGAAAGGGCATTTTTATATGTTGATAATGCAATTAATTTATTAAAGTATTTGTACTTAAGACATACTACATTTTGAAAGAATCTGATTGCATTTCAATAAACTTCAAACAAATGTCATCATATTTTTACCACCTAAACTACAATTGAACATGAAAGTATGTGTATGTGTGTGTGTGTGTGTGTGTGTGTGTGTGTGTGTGTGTGTGTGTGTGTGTGTGTGTGTGTGTGTGTGTGTGTGTGTGTGTGTGTGTGTGTGTGTGTGTGTATGTGTGTGTGTGTGTGTGTGTGTGTGTGTGTGTTTTAAAAGAGTAAAGAGACTTTAAACATGCTGTACAAACCTCCACCGTAATGTGTGAGGTTAGTAAAATCATTGTGTTCCTTCCCTGCAGAATGTGACCAGCTGATGAATACTCCTGGAACCACGCTGTCGGATCAGATCATAGCCATCAGCCAGTCGGGTCAGAACCAAAGAGAGAGTGACGCGCACATCCAGTCTCTGCTCAACCAGTCCCTGTCTCAGTCTGGGCCCGTGCAGAACAGCATGAATGTCTCTCAGAACATGGAGAAGATGGATGACCTGCTGGTCAGCCTGCAGGAGTCCGGCAGCAACTTAACCCGCTCATACTAACTTCCTCATTTAATTTTTAGATGTAGACAAATTATAAAATGTTAAAGAAATCGACAAAACACAACTAAATGCAGTAAAATAGTTATGAATTACCCCTGCATCATGAAATTTGAGACCTAAATCTGAACTTGTAGTATTTTATTTTTTTTCATCACACATTATCCGATTTACTTCAGGACTGAAGATATATCAGTGAGAGCAGTGGCGATGCTGCTTTGTGCAGTATTAGATGGACTCCAGGCGAGAACAGACACATTGTCATTACTTGGAGAAAAACACAATTTGGTGCTTTTTTTTCTTCAACTTTTCCTCCAGACGGTCAGTAACTTAGTGGTCGTTTTATTCATCTAACTTGTAAAGTTTAGTGTGTATCTGTAGATAGATTGTCGGTGATGTCATCTGCAGCGTCTTCTGGGTCTTGTGCTGTTTTCTAAAGTCTCCAGAGTGTCTTGTGGTTTCCATGAATGGAGTTCCCTTTTGATAATTGTTTTGTATTGTTGTTGCACAGACGGGGGAGTGTGCGGTGTAGCAGCGGGGTTTAGACAGATTGTGGCATGTGTGGTTGAATACATCGATGATGTAGAAAGTAGTCGACGTGGGTTGAAATTATTTTCACCCGGCAGTGCAGAAAGTTTGTTGAAAGAAGATTTGAGGTGAGACAGAGAATTGAGAGGTAGGAGAAAGTGGAAGAGTGTTCTACACTTATCGGATGTGTAGTCCTCTTATGTGTCGGTGCTGATTGTTTAAATGTTGTAGCAGCTGGCTTGCACTTGATAATATGAATACATCCAGTCACGCAAAGTGACATTGGTTTTCATTAATCATGTAGAAAGAAGCTGTGTTCAGCAGGTGTGTGACTAAAGTAGCATTGTGTTGCTGTCTATAAGAAGATGCATTAGATCTAGTCTTGTCTCTGCCGGTTTGGTGCTGTGATAACTGGAAATAATATTTGAAGTTCAGCTGTCAGTGTGGCTCTGCAGTGAAGGTCACCTCCAGCTGTGAAACATCTTTCAGTATGACATACTTTACCATCTCTATAGCACTTTGTGATGGAGATGAGCGTTTTCAGGCTAACATTTAGTCTATTCATTGAAACCAAACTGTGTTTCAGTTTGCTGCTTTTTAGAGCATATTCTCCTTTTAATACATTACAAAGAGAGGGATCTTTTAAGAACATGTGGTGGTAGAAATATGACACAGAAATAGAAACAAAAATAACCAAATATTGGCTGAGACTTTTCTTTTGACATGTACGTTCAGTTCTTTGTGACCGCGTTACTCAGCGAGGGTACGGTACAGTCCCACAGTGGTGGTGTGGGCGTTGTTGTCAGCTGCCTCTTCCTCGTAGTTTACAATGAAGAAGTTACATTTTGAAACATGCTGTTACAACTTTTAACTATTCATTCCCAAAACATATACATTATTTATTCATCAAAACCAGTAAAAAATGCATATCGAGACAATTTATTATTATTCAAATAATCTCATCTCTGTTGACATATAACTCAAACACATCTATGGTAGAGAGAGTAGAATGTAATATTGTATATCATTATTAATATTATGTACTTTCGTATCATTTTATTGGCATCATTCTGCGTCAGGCACGCATGAACTGGAATAGTATTCTTAAACCAGCGAGAAAAAGAGCCTTTTTTTTTACCAGTTTTATGAATGTGATGTGGTTACGGTGTTAACATGCAGGAACAGAGCCCGTTTGACTTGTTTCTTGTAAATGCAGTCGTCGAGTCGGCCAATGGCCTCAGGACCAAAGTTTGACTGGAATCTTGCTTTGCATAAATCCTGATGACAGGCCAGTTTTATGGCTGGTGAGCTTTTATTTTAAACATAGACATAGATGCTTTCCTTATTAGGCACGATGTCCTGCTGCCACACTTCTTAGCGTTTGTTTGTTGTGTTGTTTTGGTAAAATAACAAACACATGTTTGTGTTTCACTGTAAATGTGTGCGTGAGCGAGGGGCTGGTCTCTGATGATGACAGAATTTGCTCAGTTTTACGCCTCAGCCGTTGCCTTGTTTTCTACGTAGAGATTGGTAGAAAACACATACACACGTTACATTTTATACACTTTAAAGTGAGAAACCGCTGTTTTATGATGGAGATTATGTAAATTTGACTAATGTGAGTTTGAATGGTAGTGAGTGGTTTTTAAAGGGACCCTACTCCTGAAGGAAACCCGATGTTGGAGAAAAGAGCCATCTGTGATCGGCTTTCCTCAATTTGTGAAATAGAAGAGCTAAGATCTTCCAGTGTTGAGTATTTATGATTTTATTTCTTTTTGATTGTTTTACAAAGTTTAGATCCTTTTTATTTCTTATTTTAATCTATGTAGTACCAGTCCCTCTCTTCGGAGAAGCATATCTAATTTATTTGTGTGTTGTTTATTATCTGAATTGTTTTCCTTAATCAGTTGTGTTCAGATATTTTCTGTATCGATAACAGCAAAGTCACTTGGCCCCCCACAACAGCTGATCACTGGCACCTTGGGAAGATGGCAGAGATGTCTTTAAAAGAGATTGTAGAATATGAATAACATGTACATTCCTGTCCACAGTTATCTTTCGGGGGGATTTTGTCATCATACACACCTAATTGTACTCATCAGGTGAATGTTGAAGGCTTGTGATTGGACCAGGGCCTTGTAGTCCCTCTTGACCCTCTTTAACAGGTTTTAATCCCTCGAAATAGTACCGACAAATTTCAGTATTTTTACTATGAATATAGAACTGAATGTGATTGGGCAGCCTGTCTGTAGATGTCTCACTAAGAATATTCTTTTATACACATAGTGTGGAGGTAATTACTTTTTGAAATTACAGTTTCCTCATTTGTGTATTTACAAAGTAACTGGAGATCAGACATATATTAAAGAGTGACTCTTTATACAGTCACTACTCACTCTGAAAACAGTGGGATTGTTGATAAAATGTCTCATATTTCCTGAAGATGGTACAAACTAACTCTCTGTTTCTTGCAATTGAACAAGTGTTTGTTTTTTAACATTACCCGTTCATTTAATTTGATCCGCCATCAGAGAAAATGTCCCTTTAGACACAAGTAGATATCGTACATATGCCTTGAGGAGGTGATGTCGTAGCAACCAGATGTTTTGCCTGTTTAACTCCTTGCTGGTTCTGCCAATGATAATTAACAAGAATGTTTTAAGCCATAAGACTTTAAATGTACTTTAAATGCTCAACAGTGACCAGATAACAGTTTTTCTGGTTGATATGAATGTGTAGTACAATTTCCGTTATGCATCTAACTTGTTTGTACTGAAGTATCCATTGCATTTATGTTATACAACGTAGATGCAGACACATTTCCCCTGAAACTGCTATGCAGCTAATATACTGTAAATGTAGATCTGTTAGTTTTTGAATATATATTTTTCTAAATAGCCTCTTCTGTTTTCAGCATAGAGGAGAAACCAAAGTAGATGTTCTTTCTATTATTTATGTTGCTTGTTGAAAATTTCTTTTCTTTGATTGTTGCCTGAAACAAATCTTTTTTTTAAATACTTTAGTCAGTTAAAATGCAAATGTACTTCTCAACAACCATCTCGGTCATGTTTGTGTGTGTGTGTGAAACGAGGGTCGCTCATTACTTGTCAGTCATCTTCATTGCCTTCTTGCTTTTAGGGTTTCTGTGGATCCAGGCTTAGTGTTTACTGGTTCAGTGGCTCCTAATATTTAATTCTCACAGTAAAAGTCAATCCATATTAGATTTGTTTTGTCTTGAATTATTATACATTCTGCAAAACATGTGTCCCTGATTTGCTCACCGTCTGTTTTTATTATTTTCCTAAATCCATGAACTTACTCAACATTTCCGTATCTCTTAAGTATCTTCACTCCCAACATAAGTGAACCACTCTTCTAGTAAACAGCCTATTCGGTCTTGGAAATGGCAAAGGGGGGGGGAGCTTGCCATTCTGTTCCTAATTATATGAACAACAATCAAATAATCAGCCGAGGGGCGTGGTGGGGGCAAAGCTTTCCTAATATTTGGCTTTTGTTGGGATGTTTTTAATTATCTTGCAAATCTATTTCTGTAAACTTGCTGCTATCTATATTAAACATATATCCTTTAAATAGGAGGCCCCTGAGCTTTTATTTAATGTGTTTGGTGTCAGCTGCTGCAGAAGAATGTGTGGCTGTGGGATGAGGAGACTCATCGATTCAGAAATATGTGATTTTAGTTGATTTAGCGTTCCTGCTCTGACACAGCTAAAGAGACCATGGCTGGTGGGCTTTTTCATGTCGTCTTCACAGAAATTCACACGCTCATACGTCATATCTTCGAAGAGACATCACACAATGTGAAATTGACTCACTTCATTGCTTGTGTATAGCTCTTTTTATTTTGGATGCATAGTCTTAAAGCAAATCATTGTCCTTGATGGGCAGTTTTGCAGCAAGTGTCCCTTGTCCCATTACGTGTTATCCCTTTGACTCTTCTTGGTTTTAAAACCACAAATAGCTTTCAGCATTCAATATATTCCTTTGTAAAGGCTTCTGTGAACATTTTGCAGACAACTATTTAAAAGAAGTCATCCCTGGTCCATTCTAGTCATCCATAGAATCATGGTTTTACGGTAACATGTTTGGTTGTTGCCAAATGTTCCCTCCTCTCACCGACTGTGTCACATAAATAATTAGAAAGCTTGGGATTTCGATTTTATTTTATTTATCAATGATTGCAATCGTCCATGAATATGCAATATACAGGGAATATTACTTTTTTTTACCACGCACTTTAGTTTTTACACTTACTGTAAATTACAGAAAATGTAGCTAACATTAGTTGTAATTGTTTGATATGAGTTTTGAGGTCTATCTGTTTCAAATTAATCATTTGAGTTACATCGGTTGAGAAACCCTATTGTTTATGTTGGATTTGAGGTTGTGACTTACACATTTAAACTAGTTTAGGCCTTTTGAACCACATTGATTGCCCACCTGGCTATCGTATAATAGAAGTGTTATTACAGTTGAATTGTAGGTCTTTACAAAAGCTGAAGTTACAATCAAACAACACAAGTAAACTCAGTCTATAACTAGGCTTCAGTTCATTAATGTTGCTGTATGTAGAAGGGGGCCAGGCTACTGCTCGACTGAGTCCCGGCTGTTATTTCATTATGGAACAAACACCCCACTCGCATCAGGAAAACTCATCGATTCAGACTACACCTTGAACCATAAAATAATACTTTTAACCCTTGTGTTGCCTTAGGGTCATTTTGACCCGAACCAATATTACACCCTCCCCCCGCCTTAGGATTAATTTGACCCCATTCAATGTTTAATGTCGGTGTTCTTTCGGTAGTCAACAAACAAACATAAAGTGCCTCACACTTAAACTTGGAAAACAATATTAATTCTAATAATTTTCTGGAGGTTTTAATTGCTGGCGTCAAATTGAACCCAAAGGGTAAAATATGTTAGTAAATATAAAGGTAACAGGAGGGTGAAACATTGAATCGGATCAAAATGACCCAAAGGCGGGGGGAGGGTGTAATATTGATTCGGGTCAAAATGACCCTAAGGCAACACAAGGGTTAAAGAAGAAAGAAAAAAATAATCGTTTAACACCTTGTATTACCTCGTGGCATGCGTGCCACTTGAAGATCAGCATGAATCAAGTTGTTGTACTGCCATGATGTGTCACTGTTGGGGTTGTACCTTCATGGTTGAGTGCACTTATTAAAAGTCGATTTGGATGAAAGGTTTAACTAAATGAATGTAATGTAGAAAGGTAAATTATGTATTGATTTAAATGAACACCTTTTTTATTATTCATTAAAAAAAATGCTGAATTTGAAACTGTTACTTACCTTAATATTTTATTAGCACTACTTCTGGTCCAGATTACCTGTTGACAGGTATGTTTTTATAGTTGTAAACAAAAACAAAAATCCAGAATATATATTTGTTGTGTTACTTGTAATACTGTAATTACTGATTTCCGACTGTCACCTAAACGCACCATCTAGTTCTCGCGTTTTTGCGGCGCCTGCGCGTTATTTGATCTTTTTTAGCACAACATGGCTGACGTGGAGGCTTTGGACGGAGAGAACCTCAGCAAAAAGTGAGCCTATTCTTCTCTCTAATCGCATGTTAACTATTCTCGGCCCTTAACGCGGTGTCGTTTCCACCGAATCCTTTTTTGTTTTAGCAGTTAAGAGCGTTTCAGTTCGGCGAGGCAGTTGTATTGAGTGTTGCATCAGTTCATAAGATGATAGCGAAGTGAGGGTTGAATCCATGCTGCATATGGTGGCGCGCCACGTGCCTACACATCCCAGGATGCAGTTCGTCTGTGTCTCTGGTAGTTGTAGTCCTGAAAATGAGCTGAAGCCGAGCTCGGTAGTGCCTGTTACTCATCGGTAAAACTACAAGATCCACAGTACAATCAAAGAAACCACACATTGGTCGTGAAATCTTTTAGTTTCTTTTTCTTGTCCTCGATAATAATCTTAAAGTACGGTATATGTAATAATTTTATTCTGGCAGAGCACTTTGTTATTTTGTCATTCAGGGGTAAATAAGCGGGTAGACGATTCTTAAATTAAGCTGACTCCGTTGTCCTTCATCCTTCGTGACGTCCTGTCACGTTACTTGCTAGCAGTAGTCAATGGTTCGGTATTTCTGGCACTCCCGGGCTAAAAGTGTGTCAAAGACAGCTCTGTTGTATGTACGCTACAGTGTATGTACGCTACATTGTCTGTCTATTTCCTCAGGTTTGTCCGCTGACTGGTAGCTCAGCATGCTGTGTCTGGTCAGGGCAGCCAGGCAGCAGCTGTGCCAAGCCTTTGGGGTCAGGGGGCAGTGGTTAAAATGTGCTGCCCCATGTACAGATGCAGTCTCTGCTCAAATATACGGCATACGCTGGAGAGGTGACAAAAGGTTGGTGGATTTGCATTCCAATGAGAAAATCAAACAACCTTTTGTCATCGGAGAAATGTGGTGCCCGTTCCCTGTATTTGTGTCTGTTATTAGTGAATTGTGATGTGGCCTTATTTGTTTTTTATTTCCAACCCCGGAATAACAAAACGGCACACAAATATATGATTTCCCTCACAACCACACAGTTATTTCTTCTTAACAGTTTGAACAGACATGCAATTTCGTTTGTAGTTGCATCATTGACCGCAATCTACAATATCACTCATCTTTAATTACTCTTATTAGTGAGCTGAAGAGGCGGATGAAATCTGAGAAGAAGACGGCTGAGAAAGAAGCCAAGGTCAAAGAGCAGTTGGACCAAAAGAAAGAATCCAATGAAGGAGCTCAAAATGCCTCTGGGTTGGATGAGGAAACGCTTGACCCAAATGTGAGAACTTTCTCTGTTGATCATAAACCTTACTCTTATTATACCTTTTTAATGATTTATTTATTGTTTTATAATGATAATTTGTTTCCCTTTGGAAATAGCAATACTTCAAGATCCGCTCCCAGGCCATTCAGGAACTGAAGGGCACAGCAGAGGACCCGTATCCTCACAAGTATCACGTAGACTTGTCACTCACCGAGTTCATCGAGACATACAGTACTCTACAGCCTGGAGATCAGCTGACTGATGTAGTTCTCAATGTGTCAGGTACCAGGAATATTTTTTAAATTGTATATGTTGATTGTGCACTCTGTACCCAATGTTAGGTTCCTTGTTAATCATGGTATGTGATTTACAGGCCGCGTCCATGCCAAGAGGGCTTCTGGTGCCAAGCTAATTTTCTACGACCTGCGGGGCGAAGGCGTCAAGTTGCAAGTCATGGCGACCTCAAGGTACAGACTGATGGCCACCGTCAAAATATATAGTTTTTAAGGCATTATGAGTGCAGGCAGATGAAGAGTCAAACAGGGCTGCATGCATTAGTAAACAGTCTGTGTTCAAGTTGAAACGGAAAGATGTTAGTTGTATGCTGTCACACACTGATGTAGTGCTTGTTATTGAAACAAATGTTCGTACTGTTACTAGGGAAACTCATCGGCTGCTTACAGCCAAAAACTGCGTAACCACTCAACTCTCCGAGAAGATTTCTTGAACGATTATTCATATCGTCACATTGTTGTGCTGTGAAATGTTATACAGCAGATCAGTACACCTCGTTCTTTTCTCTGTGGATGATTTAGAGTGCAGGGATTTCATTTCTGCATATTTTCTTTATGTCAGAAATTACAAGTCTGAGGACGCCTTTGTGGCCATCAACAACAAACTGCGCCGCGGAGACATCATCGGTGTCCGTGGTAATCCAGGGAAGACAAAAAAGGGGGAGTTGAGCATCATTCCCACAGAAATGACGCTGCTAGCGCCATGTTTGCACATGTTGCCCCACCTCCACTTTGGCCTCAAAGACAAGGTAATGCCCATTGTGATTGGACACTCATTTTGTGAGAGATGCACTGCACCCTGGCCTTTTTCTCAAAAAGACACAAAAGCACACATTTCTGCAAATACCACATTTAAAAAGTGAGACTGGGCGACACAAAACAGAAGCATTAGTTCTTATGTAGCACTATTTTCATTGCATTTAGGGCAGTGGCTAGTGAGACTAAAACGCCATCACGTAGACGAGTGTGCCATCGCCTTTTCACGAAAAAGCCTGCTGATGGGAAGAGGACAAGGCATTCAATACAACAGCAATGTTGGAAGCATTTTTTTTGACCACCGTGTAATCTTTCCTTCAAAGGAAACACGATTCCGCCAGCGCTACTTGGATCTGATTCTCAATGACTACGTGAGACAAAAGTTCATAACCCGCTCCAAAATCATCACATACCTGCGCAGTTTCCTGGACCAGATGGGATTTTTGGAGGTAAGAGTTGGTGTCCGTAGTGTATTGAGAGTATTCCTTTCCCACATTTTAAGGAACATATAATTAGTCAGTGCAGCTTTGCTGAATCCTGTTTGCTGTTTCTTTAGATTGAGACACCAATGATGAACATTATTCCTGGTGGAGCAGTAGCCCGTCCATTTGTGACGTACCACAAAGAGCTGGATATGAACCTGTACATGAGGATTGCACCTGAGCTCTACCACAAGGTAATATGCTTTTCTTAAGTCTTCCATCACTTTCAAGGACCGTCCTTCTCAGTAATCAATTACTTCCATATATTTGTTGTAAAAATGTTGTGCAGAAATATATTCATTCTTTGTCAAGTTGTTTAGTACATGTGTCCAATGTTTGAATATTAACACTGCATATCAAACTTCCCACAGATGCTCGTGGTTGGAGGAATGGACAGAGTGTATGAGATTGGTCGTCAGTTCAGGAATGAAGGCATCGATCTTACTCACAATCCAGAGTTCACCACCTGTGAATTCTACATGGCATATGCCGATTACCATGACTTGATTGATATCACAGAGAAACTACTCTCAGGTAAGTAAAACATAGATAGTTGGCAAAGTGAGAAATAGAGAAACTGGCGAACATATACCAATGTAAGAAAAGAAACAGCAGTAATTAGCAAAAAACTAACAGCCTTGCTAATATCTGACTTGATGTGTTTAGATTGCCTTTGTTACGATGTTTCTTTTAAACCTGCTCCACAGACTGACAGCCCTTCCATCTAAACTGACATTTCTTGTCTTTATAATCGCATGCCATGAGCGTAGCCTCATCACTCCACTGAATACATGGGAAAACAACTCTAGTTAACTCTTTGTTACCCTCTTTGCTTCAGGAATGGTGAAACACATCACTGGAGGATACAAGGTGACTTATCACCCCGATGGCCCGGAGGGAGAGGCCCATGAGATTGACTTCACGCCACCT
Organism: Pseudoliparis swirei; assembly: GCF_029220125.1. Lineage (NCBI taxonomy): Eukaryota > Metazoa > Chordata > Actinopteri > Perciformes > Liparidae > Pseudoliparis > Pseudoliparis swirei. Next base: position 12,162,464 of record NC_079391.1, on the reverse strand, counting down.
TTCAGAAGAGTGAGCATGACACACGACCTAGAGAAGATTATGGGAGTGAAGTTCCCTCCTCCTGACAGCTACGAAAGTGATGGTGAGATGGACTTTATGTGAGAAGATGACTGCCTCTGAAATGTGGGAGTAGTTTTTGTTTCTGTGACATTATCTCTTTCACAAATAAAGGGGTTGGTCTTCATGTCATTTTCTATCAGCAGATTTCTCTTCATGTTTCTCTATCACTCTTTTGTCTTCAGAGACACGTAAATTCTTTGACGACCTGTGTGCACAGAAAGGAGTTGATTGTCCTCCACCCAGAACCACTGCCCGACTCCTTGACAAGGTGCTCCATTGATGAACATTAGCATTGGTTGTACAGTTGTTGTTGTTGTTGTTGTTAACTATGAGTTCTTTACTCATATTTCTCCCCACAGATGGTTGGTGATTTCCTTGAAGTCACCTGTATCAACCCGACATTCATCTGTGAACATCCTCAAATCATGAGTCCCTTAGCAAAATGGTGAGAATCGCCTCGTTTCAGCTTCATATTTATCCTTTAAAGATGTGACGTTCAGGTTCACACTGACTCCATTTTTACAGGCACAGAACACAGAAAGGCCTAACGGAGCGTTTTGAGCTCTTTGTGATGAAGAAGGAAATCTGCAATGCTTACACTGAGTTGAATGATCCGGTTAGACAGAGGCAGCTTTTCGAGCAACAGTCCCAGGTGTGTATAGAAGTATTCTTTTGTTTTTCCTGCTACATGGTTTCAATATATAGGTCATGGATACGTATTGTTAAAGTGTGAGTCTAAATATTGCTGCATGTTAAGTTTTATGGTGGATCTTTTTCAGGCCAAAGCAGAAGGCGATGATGAGGCCATGTTCATTGACGAGACCTTCTGCACAGCTCTGGAATATGGACTGCCACCAACTGCCGGCTGGGGGATGGGCATCGATCGTCTCGCCATGTTCCTCACAGACTCCAACAACATCAAGGTAAAGCTGTCGTATGATTTAGTCATTTCTAAATCCTTTTACCACAATGACAAAATACATCAGATTTATTTTGAGAATTTAAGGTGAACTGTGGTATTCCGACCGCTAGAACAACTCAGGAGCTGTTTTTCATGAATGGGTCCCCCTTTTGTTTGTCTCGTACTCCTGCATGAGAACTTGCATGCAAACAAGTGCCAATGGCTTCAAACTGATCAACAGTTGGTGGGAATTTGCTGACATAGATTTAATATGTGAACAGCAGAATGCCACAAAATACCAGAATGTCCCACTGCATCTGGTCGCTTTTTGCAGTGTGAATACAGGATTTTTTACAATCTGATGCATTGTAGCTTGCAAATGCATTATGCAGAAGGCTAAAAACACACTGCTTTTTGGTGAGTAACACAGAATGTAAAATGTTTTTGTTTTCACTGCTGTGATTGTTAACATAGCTGATTTTAAGCTTTGTTCAGACTCGAGAACAACAGATGAACACATGATTAATGGGACACAAAGAACAATGGGTTAAAGAGATGTCTTCAAGAAATCACATTTCTTGCAAACATTCCAGCTGCCAACATCTGTCAGAAAGTGTTCCTCTTTTATGCAAGTTAAAATCCCTCAGGTGACAGCTTTGTTCTCTCACAGGAGGTGTTGCTCTTCCCAGCTATGAAGCCCGACGACAACAAGACATCAGCACCCAAAGAAGGCACCTCCGTCTTAACGACGCAACGCTCCTCCTGCGACCAGAGCTGTGCAGGAGTCCCTATGGAGTAGGAGCGTTTACCTCACTGTGGTCATCAGTGAGGCCTGCGGAATTTTTGTTTTATCAATGTTGGTCTGTCAAAGATTTGATTGGTGCTGTGGTTAAGGGAAATAATCTTGTCTCACTTACAGGTTTGACTGGTAAACGATGACAAATGCTTCTTTCTTTCCTTTTGTATTTGTTACACTTTTGCAATCATATTCGCTGCGAAAACCTCGAGTGATTGTTCGGAGACGTTTTAATCCTCATTGTCGTCCAGACGGTAAACGGATGGTATTTGATCAGGAAGTCATGTATGATCGGCTGGTGTTTCCATACTTGTCTGAAATATGTTGATATACTTTTGAGAGATTTCACAGGGTGCTTGATTCTGGCTACCAAATAGAGTATATGCACCACATAATAAAGCTCCAGCACCTGTGCTCTCAAAATATTCATTTGTTTTACCAGGTCTGCTTGTGAAGCCTTTTTCAAGCTTGTCTCCACAAATTCAATATTCCTCTGCCAAGAAGTTGAAAAAGACCTATGTCAAAATAAAGAATGAATCGACATAGTTTGCTTTCGTGATGTTTTTGTTCTGTTTGCAGAACAACATTCAATGTATTTTAAGAGTTATGGGGAACTGAATATAGGAGTTTTGTGGCTTTGAGGCTCATTGATTTCAAAATCCTGCGCGTAGTAATTATCACCATCTTTTCTGTACATGAGAATTAAAGACTGATACTGTATTTAGTGCTTGAGTGCAGAGCATAGGGCCTGGAATCTGAATAAATAGCTTAAATCAACATTGCATTAAGTGATGCAAGAAAAATAATTAAGCATACAATTATAATGAAATGCCTTAGGCAATATTTTTTTAATAAAGTTGTCTTTAGTTATCATTTTTAAATGAAATTAGAAAGAAAAAAAGTGTTGGGCTTCGGGATGCGGTATTTAAAGCAAGTTTTAAAATGTGCACATATTTATTAGATGCACATTTCATCCTCAGATGTATTTGCCCCACCATCTCGTTATCCAAGCCATCTTTTTGCAACGGAGGAGATAACAGTACATTTACTCATTTACTTTAGGCACTACTTTAATTGATTATTTTGATTTTCTTCACTACATTTCAGAGGAAAACATTGTAGCATACTTATGACACAGTTACTTTACATATACATGGAAAAAAAGGTCAAGATGAATCGATGTGTGTAAACATACTTGGTATTAGCTCTTCCTCGACCACCCACGACATTAACATGCTTCTTACATGTAAATGCATTCATAACAATAATGCAATATAACAATTAAAAAGTCTGAAAGGGGCATTTATTTAATTGTTTAAAGTAGCCATTTTTGACTGTTACTCAATTTCAATCTTGAATGCAAAAGCATTACTTTTACTACGCCTGTTTTTACAGGTACTTTTACTAAAGTAGAATATCCCACCGTGTTCATGTCCTACGATGAATGTGTAAAAACGGTTGCAATTATTTCAACGCAACGTTGGTTTTGATTTGGAATGAAACGAAAAAACGAAATAACATTACGTACACGGACCTATTCCGTTTTTCCGTTTTTGGTTTTCAAACGGAAAACGAAAAAACCACGTGATTTCCGTATTCCGTATTTGGAATGAAACGAAAAAACGAAATAACATTACGTACACGGACCCCGCAAACAGTGGGATGGTGCGCGCTCCCGCAGTCAAACGTGAGTGTGCACCGGAGTCGGACAGACACACGGTCCGTGTACGTTTTGTTAGTTTGTTTTTTCGTTTCATTCCAAATACGGAATACGGAAATCACGTGGTTTTTTCGTTTTCCGTTTGAAAACCAAAAACGGAAAAACGGAATACCACCTCCGTATTTCGTTTCTGCTGTCTGAAACCAAAAACGACAGAACGGAAGTGCTTAAAATTAAGTCAAAATAAAAGCCAGTGATACATATTCGTATTAACCTTAGAAGAATATTAATTAATCAATATAAAGAATAAGTAATTAAACGGGGATATTTTAACGATGCAAACACATAGCAGGGTAACGTTAGAAGAATATTAACTTGTCAATATAAAGAATAAATAATTAAACCTGGATATGTTAGCGACAGTGGTGACGACGGGAAGTTTAATATTCATGTAGCCTACACAGCAAGAATCACCTTCTCACTTAATCGTTGCCTTGTTTGATGCAACACAGTTCCTAATATAGATTAATCAAAGTAATGTTTCTGTGCAGAGACTATATTTCCACCGCAGAGTAAACGGTTCACCTTTATACCGCTAGATGGCAGTATACCTGTTATTGATACATATGTATTTAATGCCGTTTATTTCCTCTGATATTTATGTTCATGGTTAATTTCCAGCATAGTTGTATACATCATGTATTTACTTGTTTTATTTGGGTCATTTTGGAACTAAACATTCCCACATGGAAGAGTGAGGATATGATGACCACGAGGCAATACATATTGACAATTGAAAAATAAAGAGACAGTTGAGTTTTTCTTATTAAGCAGCGTTCAGTTAGCACCCAGTCACAGCACTACCTGTGCTTCACCTGTAACCTTCATTACTACATCATCATTACATCAACGGTTAATGGGGACAAGTTTTTTGTTTTGTTTTTCGTTTTATGTTTATATGCATGTGTGTGTATGTATAGAGTGTGTGTTTATATGTATATATGTGTGTGTATATGTATGTATATGTATACGTATGTATGTGTGTATATATATATATGATTCTTTGAAATAAGTTTTTTCGAGAAATCATAGGTTAGGGCACTTATAAGCTCGTTAGCTTCAGCCTCGACCCTTACGGTCAGCCACTTTCTTCTTTTGTTGAATTATGATTGTTGTATATTTTGCTGATCGAAATAAACTAACTCATCATAAACATGTAACCTGTTCTGTTGTGACTCTGCTGTCAGTGTCTTTACTCCTCTGACTACATCACATCATCATCATGTCGTACTTTGGTCTCCAGAAGGATGGAGCTCTGTGTTGTGTGTGAACATGTTTTGAGGAGCTGACTACATGAGTTATTGTATCAGAGTGAAACATGGAGAGCACAGCTCCTCACATCTCTAACATGTCTCACATAGATTTAGATAAGCCATATTCATTGGATTTGTACACACTTAAAGCTGATTCTGGTGGGGGGGCTTTATGAGTCCTTATACCAAGATCGGAAAGCTACAAACAAATACTTGAGAGTATTATGGTTAACTAGTTAGGGTCTCCAAACTAGATAACCATAATATCCTTTTCTCTTCTTTTTTCCCCTAACATGTAATATTTCTCCAGAGCAGCAAGTCATGACCTTGTTTAGCTAATAGCAACAGGTTTAGCTCAGAGCAACAGGTCGTGGCCTTGTTTAGCTCAGAGCAGCAGCTCACATGTACTTATATCTGATCCAATGACATCTGCACACTTCTAGATTCGTAAAGAAAGACAATCTTTGGTATTTTCTAATTATTTATGTCAAGCACAAGTTAACTACTCCCCTAAAAGAGGGAGCCTTCAGAATTAGTGGTAGCATTGCATTAGGATTACATTCTTGTATTTGAATTGTATTGCTGGATCTCAATTCCTCTGATTCTTCCATCTGCAGTCAATCTGCTCGCATGATTTACATCATCAAAGTTTTGCCTTCCAAGAGCTGTTCCAAATGAAAAGTGAATGTCAGATGTATGAACCGTCCTGACTGAGCTTCACTGAAGCTTTATACCTGCTACAAGCTCAGGTCAAAATGGTGTTTAGTATTATGTGATTTACGAGGTTGGCTCAGATTGTTTATCATTGATGTTTGTTCCTGCTGTTTGATTGTAGTGCTCAGACATCAGCTGTGTTCTTAGTAAAGCAATAGGTGTCAGATTGACATCCAAACTGAGGGTGTCAGGGTCCTTAAGCTGCCCTTCATAAACAAGCGAGGTTCCCAACCACATAGGTGTCCTCCTCCAGTGGGAAATCTTCACACTGGGTCCAAATCTGTGATGTCCGGCTGTCGGGGAGACCGATTTATGAGCCTGAAACAAGTGATACAATGGTGGCTAATGTATGAAGTTATCATGGCTTCACCGCCCTAAACCGGCTGCAACCGTCTTGTGTGTGTATATTTTGGGGTGTACGTTAGTTACCTAGGTCAGAGGTCACTGAACAAGCTATCTTCCAGTGCCTTACTCACACTGGCAGGGGGTCAACACACCGTGTCACTATCAATAGTTGGTGTTACAGGTCCAGACTTTCCCATTACAGATTAAAAATGAAATTCGTGCCAGACTTTGAAGACAACAGAAGTGTTAATTCAAAAAGAAAATATTTCTCCCTTTAGACCCCCAACATTTGAAGAAAAGAAAAAAACATTCCGTCAGTTGAACCAATTAAAAAGCACAGACAATAACAACTTAGACACACACAAAAACATCAGCGTTGGCAATTTCTCCTTGAGATGTCGATGAGGCCTTTGAGTCCATCTTTGAACGGTTGTGGCAGATTATTCACTGCATTGTCCAGCAGGACACTTGTATCAGGGCACTGCAGAGCAAATTCCCTCACTGCAGCTTCCTGGTCCTGTAAACTTGGAAATGGGTTGGTGCCAAAGTCTGACACTCGTGTCAGTGACCCCACTTCCTGGTCGTACCAGTCTGCAGCCACAGATGCATTTGGCAAAAGGTCTGTCGACAGCTTCTTTGGGCATCCATCTCTGGCCAAGTCATTTGGTATCCCCCTCCCTGTAATAATAATTCAATGTGGCTGTCACAACCATGCCATGTATTGCAACATGCTCCTTCTAGTATTTGATTAAACATGTTTAAGAAACATTCAAGAGTAAAACATTTTGAAAATAATTATTCACATTAAAAAAGGCTTGAAAGACCAACCCGAAGACATACCAGGAATCCTGTGTGCATTCCATGCTTGCACAGTTCGGTTAACACCGATCTGGGCCAACTGGCATGTCAAAGATGACACACAGAACCGAGTCATCTGGTCCTCCATGTCCAGCTCCTCCTGATCCACCAGTTGGACCAATGCAGCTTTCAACTCGGTTGTTAATTTCTGGCCAGATTCTCTCGATTCTGTGATTCTGTCATTGCAAAATAGAGACATTTTCAGATTCTTGATAAACAAATATTTTCCCCGCCCCCCCAGACTAACTTACTTTCACACATTTCAATATCTTCAGTTAACCATTCTGAATAATTAATGAAAGTGTGAAATAGTTATTTAATTACATGTTGATTAACTGTGTTGCATCAAACAATACAACGATGAAGTGAGAAGGTGATTCTTGCTGTGTACATGAATATTAAACTTCCCGTCGTCACCACTGTCGCTAACATATCCAGGTTTAATTCTTTATTCTTTATATTGACAAATTAATATTCTTCTAACGTTACCCTGCTATGTGTTTGCATCGTTAAAATATCCCCGTTTAATTCTTTATTCTTTATATTGATTAATTAATATTCTTCTAAGGTCAATACGAATATGTATCACTGGCTTTTATTTTGACTTCATTTTAAGCATTTCCGTTCTGTTGTTTTTGGTTTCAGACAGCAGAAACGAAATACGGAGGTGGTATTCCGTTTTTCCGTTTTTGGTTTTCAAACGGAAAACGAAAAAACCACGTGATTTCCGTATTCCGTATTTGGAATGAAACGAAAAAACAAACTAACAAAACGTACACGGACCACACACGCACACACGCACTGACAGAAGATGGCGATGAGAGTGGCTCTGCGGCGCCTCTCTGCAAACTTTTCCCCCAGATTGCCTCGCCTCTCGTCGGCAGCGCCGGTTTCCGCTCGGTTGCTGTGGAGGAGCGACTCTCCGCGGACGCTGAGCTCGACCTCGGTCCTGTCCACAGGTAAAAACCGGAGAAGAACCGCGTTGACATGGCTGCGGATGTTACGTAGTCACATGCGGGCGGCTGGTCGCTCGCAGTCCGGGCTGTCTGCAATGGACGAAACAACTCACGCACTTTGTCTTACTTTCCCACAGCGAAGAAGAGGAGGAGCAGGGAGGGCGGATACAAGTTACTTTGTTTTTAATTCAGAAGAACTTTAGAAGCCGCATGTTATGTTGTCCAAACCATGCAACAATATAGTTTATTTGTATCTCTATTTGATGAAATTGGAAAACGGCCAAATCACGAGCTTCAAATTGGGATGTTAATTAATAACCGGAAACAACAAATTACCGATGCTTGGCCTGTCTCGTGCACCAACTCAAAGCTTATTAATCACCCATGATCCTGAATATATACCACACATAGCTGTGGGATGATGCATTGACTGTTTGGTTCTACATGGGATCTAAAAGTAATTATTATTTCAGCCTGTGTAATGTTGCTGCTTTTAAATGCTCTTATCATAATATTGAGAGAGTTGACCGGAGCCCTTTACAGCAGAAATATTCAGCTCTCAGGACTGACTCCCCTGTCATGCATCAGCGTCTTGCACAGTTCACAATCTGGTTCAAACCTGTATTTTTATGCATGGTCTGGTACCAACACTGGACATTGTGGAGGCATTGTGATTATTCTTCAGGGTGTTTTAACGATGACAGGAGGAGCTTTGAATCAAAATGCTCTAACTCCAGTTTTCTTTTTTTCTACCAGATACTTTTTTTCAGTCTAATGATGATCAGGATCCAAAACGGCACCTGCGGAACACTCATTAATTTAGGAGATGTGCTTTAAAAAAAATGTTGTTTCATTGCAAACTGTAAACTACAGATTCGTTATTTCAAATTGAAAGCACATGGTGTTGCATAAGAAACGGCCTTCTCTTCCACGTTGGTCCATAGTACAGTAAAATGTTCTTTGGACATCCGCATGATGCACTTCCACTCTGGTGGGCTCATTTTATGACCTTTGTCAGGGCTGTGCCATATTCACTATTCATAGCTTAATGTTGTATTTGAAAGGTGGTATATACATGCATATACTATCATGTTGTTGACTCGCACTAATGAATTAATCTGTGCCGAGCTAAATTATTCCCTTGTTCTCTCCGCAGCCCTAAAGTTCACAGAAAAGCACGAGTGGGTACGAGTGGAAGGTGGAATTGGCACAATTGGCATCAGCACGTATGCTCAGGTAGGTTGTTGGGTATTGTTAATAATCTTTAATTTATGACCCATTTGGTTCAGAGGTCCATTGATGGCAATCTAAAAATAATGATATGCTAATGTATGCACTTCAGAACTGCACTTTGTCCTCACCTGCAGCGACTCTAATCTGACAAACTAATCTCCTGCTTTATGACTATTGTTTGAGACAATTGATTACCACCAAAATGCAGTGGTGTGCAGAAAGTCTCAAGGACGCGCAACACTTTGAATGCCTGCCAGTGAATGTTAGTCTGTGGCTTGAATGTAGCTTTTAGAGAAATGGTTGCTCTACTTGGAGGCGTTATATATTCATATGTTGAGTTTTAGCAGCTAGTCTGACAGGGGGCACTACTCGGGTCTCCCCCCCCCCCCCCCAGCGATTTAAATTAAAAGTGTAAATGATTTAATCTCTGCTGCTGAGCATTAAATTTGATGCAAGATGGTGTTTGTTGTTGCTTATTTCTCAAGGGACACTGCACATGTAATATCTGCAGAGGAAACTATCTGTACGGTTAAACATTGAAAGTCTATCTTGGATCCAGACCGGCCCGGTGCCTCATCTATTGATTCCCTCAATATCAAGGAAATGGCTTCAAGCTACTCGTATGTTTTCTCAGGGTGTTGTAAAACTAAAGTATAAGAAAGTTAGTGCTCCTGCAGTTCCCGAAAACTTTTTAATCCTGTTTAGACTTCAACTAATAACTAGTCTCTATATAGTTTCCTTCTCTTAGATTGCTCCCTGCGGAAGCCAGAATGGTTTCCTTCGGTCTCTAAAGGGAACATTTAGACTCTAATGGGCTATTTGGGACTCGGCGTGCTCGGGCAGATTAATCCAAACACATTCCTATCACCGAGTAGAGAATGTTGCGCTAGCCCCCACATTTGAGTCGTATATGAGCTTCAAATAACAAAATCAGTTATGCTATTTCCCACTTGTTGAGTTACATGGATATATATATAAAAGTATAGCAGACAACGTTGAACTGCAGCCAGTTAATCCTGTGGTTACCATTACTTGTAACACAGCATCCAATTGGTCGATTTTACCTGCCTTGTAATGCTGCCCAAAATTAATTAGATAAACATACATTCTTAATAGAAAGCTCATTTCAGATGGCCAGAGACTATGTATTCAGTCACTGTCAACATATTAAACACTCTTGTTTTAAGATGAAAGGCAAAACTGAAATTGTGACTTTATCCCCAAATATAGCAATTCCAGTTTATTGTGTATACAGGACTGTCTCAGAAAATTAGAATATTGTGATAAAGTTCTTTATTTTCTGTAATGCAATTAAAAAAACAAATGTCATGCATTCTGGATTCATTACAAATCAACTGAAATATTGCAAGCCTTTTATTCTTTTAATATTGCTGATTATGGCTTACAGCTTAAGAAAACTCTAAAATCCTATCTCATAAAATTTTAATATTTCCTCAGACCAAGTAAAAAAAAAGATTTATAACAGCTGAGTGTTTGTCAAGGCTCAGGAAACCCTTGCAGGTGTTTCGAGTTAATTAGACAATTCAAGTGATTTGTTTAATACCCTACTAGTATACTTTTTCATGATATTCTAATATTTAGAGATAGGATATTGCAATATTTCAGTTGATTTGTAATGAATCCAGAATGCATGACATTTTTGTTTTTTAAATTGCATTACAGAAAATAAAGAACTTCATCACAATATTCTACTTTTCTGAGACAGTCCTGTATATGTGTGGGAGAGCCTTCTACATCTTTGTGACGTCAACAGTTTGGGTTCAGTGTCTCTGCTTCAAAAGTATTGATCAGGTGGATTAGCTGCAATAAAAGTACAAACAGAAAGGTTCTCTCTGCCAGTAATCTCTGTAGATCGTGTCAATAATGTAACAGTTTGCAGGACGAACTGATCTCCAAATTAGTCTGATTTCTGTTTGCTAATTTTATCTTCATTGATGGCCCTGCAAATCTGTCTCTACTGCCTTTTTCAAGTATGTGTATGTATGTATGTAAATGTGTAAAAAGAGGAACACCATTAAACTGGGTGACATTTCACTGTCCAGCTGCTATAAATATTATATTTTATTTGATTGTATTGTATATATTTTTTAACTGTTTTGCTGCTGCTTCAAGAAATTTCCCTCTGGGAATGAATACAATCTAATCTAATACTCCCTACAGCACCAAATGTGAATTAAGATGTGGTTAAAAATAATCTCCAACAAATGGCTTATTTACTCCTGAGTGATATTTGCTAAAGATCTACAGTGACGATGTTTCAACTATTATTGCTTTTGTTTTTTTTAATTTAAGTTTAAAACTGAACTGTACATCTTCAGTAGAAATAATCTTATCCTGTTTAAAGTGCATAATTGTTTCTAAGACATTCTTGGGTTACTGCCTTTACTCACGTGATATATGTTGCGTAAATAAAAGTTTTGTTCTCTCATGTTAGGAAGCTTTAGGTGACGTGGTATACTGCGGACTCCCTGAAGTCGGCCAAAGACTTGAACAGTTGGGTAAGAGCCTGGAATACACGACTCATTTCTGAAAGTAATTCCAGCAGTGTGATAATAAGTATCTTGTCGTGTTTGTGTGTGTGTGTGTGTGTGTGTAGAGGAGTATGGTGCCTTGGAAAGCGTAAAGGCTGCTAGTGAGCTCTACTCACCACTGGCAGGAGAAGTGACTGAAATCAACACAGCGCTGGCAGAGAATCCCGGACTCGTGAATAAAGCCTGCTATGCAGAGGGTAAGCGTCTCGCAGCCTCCGTTGGTCTTTGCTCGTACATTTGTTGCCAAGATGGATGAAAAGTTGCCAAACCAGAACAAGGTAACCGCGTGTTCATGAGAACGTTCTTTTTAATTTTTTTTATTTTTCAGGGTGGCTTATCAAGATGACGATCGAAAAGTCTGAAGAACTCGACGGCCTCATGGATCAAGCTGCATACGAGTCATTTATAAAGTCACTTGAAGAATAAATGGATAAACTCCACTGTGCTGTTTTTATAATGTAAACACAATCAAAGATGCGTAGGCAGGGTTACTAACATCTTGTCTGGCACTCTTTATTTATTTTGATACTGAAATTGTGCTATCAAAATAATAATAAAAGTCCTCACTCGCGTATAAGGTTAGGTTTTGTTTAGCTACTAGCAAAACAAAAGGGCTCTTAATATCAAGATATGTCGTACACTGGTTTCTAATGCTTTGCTCCATGTTAACAAATGTGGGAAGAGCCTGGAAAGTGATTGTAGGAGCCGTGTCACATTTGTTTAATAAAATTAGTTCCTTTCACCCTTGTTTGTTTATTCCTTTTCCTTCCTTCGTATGTCTGTAAACTCACATACAACTTTTTAAATTAAAACCATGTCTTGTGATGCCTTTGGTGTCAAGATGTCACACTGCAACAAGGACAATGTCACTTCAACTTTAAGAGAAGCTCTTGCAGAGTTTGGGATGAGCTGTTGCCATTTTCATATCATGTTGCTCTACATGTGTTTCTTCTTTTTTCTTGATATAGTTCCACACACCTCGACTTTTGCACCGTGTAAAGAAGGGAAGAGATTGCAGTTGATCAATGATTCATGAAGTTGTGAACAAAAAACTGCACTCAAGCTAACAACTAGAAAATAAGAGCAGGAATTTGTATTCTTAGCTAAAACTGACTAATTGAAATATTTTATTGCGAAAATCAAGTTAATTTCATCATATAACATTCTTATTAAATCATTTATAAATAAAACAGTTTTACATGTTTTCATTTATTAATCAAATGTCCGTACAATAGAGGTTGATTGTGCTGACGTAATTGTGTGCCATCCAGGTCTGCCATTCAAAATTATTTAAACTTGACCTGTCGCCACTTGATATCCTGCTCCAAAATAATAAACAATTAGGCTGGTCTGATCCATTTAACAAACATATTTCCAAGTAATCTTGTGCTTCAGTAATTTAAGGAATCACTAAACTGATATTGTTTTCATTTTAATCTCACGACTATGGCACAGTTCACGCTCACTGCAATAGCATTCTAAAGGAGTTTAATGTGATCTTGGCCTATAATTATCTTTTTAAATGTCTTAATGAACCTCTATTGTGTTGACAGGATCAATTGATTATGGGACATGCATAGAGACCGGGTCGAGCGTACAGAAAATGCAACATAAAAAATGTCTTTAACATATTGACGTCATCAGATTTGGGATTAGTAAGAAAGAAGAACATATTCTCATTAGACGGCCTTTATTAAATCTTTCTACAGATATTGCTGTGTGCTTTATCATTAAAAGTCAATGCATTTGATAAGACAGTCGTGTGGTGCACAGCACCACTCTGCCACGGTGTGCTGAAGGTTACACATGAAGCACAAAATGAAAAAGTCCTTTCCCGAATGAGTGCTATATACTTCAACATCACCCAACATGTCGACTTTCCCACCCATAAAAAAGGACACATACTTACGCTTGGGCTGCACCTGCGGCATTACCATCCACAATCTAACCAGCATCGACCTCACCATCGCTGACCTGGCTATGACCTTGGACATGGACATCCCCACCTCACACCATAACATTACGGAACATCAAGTCCATCAACCTCCCCTCGCTCTCCTCCACCTTGGCTGCCACCGTCTCTGCCTCTGCCTCTACTAGTTAATTACTATAATGATGCACTCTTCTCCTGTCTTGACGTCATCGCCCAAGAAAATCCAAACTCGTATCCTTCACACACTCTGCCCCCTAATACACTGACCAACTTCGCCACCTCAAAGTGCACGGCTGTCAACTGGAACGTCTTGCCAATAAAACTGGAATCACTGTTCACCTTGATGCCTTCAAACGTCACCAACAACAACATAAAGAAGATGCCCTCGACACCGTTCGCTCCTCTCACTATTCCTCCATCATCCAATCTGGTTCCAACAACCCCAAAATGCTTTTTTCTCCACCATCAACAAACTCCTCAAGCCCATGGACACCATCTCCACCTCCTTCACCACCAGCAAATGCAACTCATTTCCATCCTTTTTAAATAACAAAATCATCACAATACACAACCAGCGGGCCCCAAGGTTCTGTGATTGGTCTCCTACTCTTGATCATTTACATCCTTCCCCTTGGACGAATCATCCGTCGTCATGGTCTCGACTTCCACTGCTATGCTGACGACACCCGACTCTACTTCTCCTCCAAGACCATCACCTCAGTCACCCGCTCCACTCTCACCACCTGTCTCACTGATCCTAGACCCCACCCTCTATTTCTTTCCACACGCCAACCACATCACCAAAACTGCCTTCTCTTACCTCAGGAACATTGCGGCTGCCGGCTTCCCTGTTCTCTGCCACCACTGAAATTATCATCGATGATCTCATAATCTCCAGACTTGACTACTACTGCGACAGCATCCTCTTTGGCTCTCCCAGCAAAATCCTCAATAAACTTCAGTATGTTCAGAACTCTGCCGCTCGACTGCTCACCTGCCGCTATGAACACCTCACCCCGGTCCTACGCAGCCTTCACTGGGTCCCGGTCAAATTCAAGAAAGACTTTAAAATGGTACTCACCACCTACAAAGCCCTAAACAACCTGGCCCCTCCATACCTTTCAGACCTCCTCCCACTCCAAGCCCAAACCCGTTGCCTCAGGTCCGCCAGTGCAAACACTCTGAAGACCATCAGGACCAAGTTCCCAGACCTGGGGTGACAGGGCCTTCTCAGCTGCTGCACCCCACCCTCTGGAACGCCCTCCTTTTTACCCGAAATGTTCTGTTTGTTTGTTTTGTTTGCTCCCGTCTTTGTATTTAGTTTTATGGTTTATGTAAAGCGTCTTAGAGTGTCTAGAAAAGTGCTATATAAATTAAAAGTATTATTATTATTATTAGATTGGATTGGATTGGATTGGATTCAATCTATTGTCATTGCTAGAGTACAGGTACAGAGGCAACGGTTTATAAATCTCAACACCAAATATATATTAGTATGTCTTCGTTATATCGACAAATTTCCCCTTGGGGATTAATAAAGTATATATCTATCTATCTATCTATATCAATTTGCAGAGCAGTTTCCATTACACTGTTGTCTGGGCCTTCAACACGTGGGGTTGCAAGCTTTGTCTTCATATTAGGAGGGGTTTTGTTGTTACTGCTTCATGTATGGATTATGAGACAATGGGTCATAGACGTGTACATCCTTCCCACTTCTACCTTCCAGAAAACAACCATAATAACATGTAACATAAATAAATATTAAATCAGATGTAAACTATTATTTCTCAATATGAAAGGACTAAGAGCAAGAGCAAAAAAAGAAGAAAGTATCAGGTCATCGCGACGGTAACCTTGAAACCCAGTGATGAAAACTAATAGTTGTTGTAGACTGGAAAATACATTTTTTGTGTCTAAAAAACGCTTTACAAATGCACATATCTCTATTTTTAAGAGGCTTTAAAGGCTCCTATCCAATCTTTGGTGGAAAAGTAGAAGTTCATAAATCATAGAATTAATAAATCACCACTTTTTTGGGAAATCCACTTCTATTTAAAAACGCAACACATATCTATTTCCAAACCTTAATGCAGACTCATTAACTGCTGGGATATTGGAAATATTTTCAGAGCAAAAAAATATTGATAAATAATAATAATAAATTGATGTTGCTATATTAACATACACACACATGCATTTTAAATGTCCCTGCATCAATAGAAAGATGAGTAAAGTGTGATGTATGGATGCATACTTATCCTTCTGTGCACTGTTTAAACGTAAGTTCACGTTTTATCCGTAGACAGTATATGAGAAGTCTTTGTCCATATCCGTTAATGTACCGACACAATATGTATCGCACAGGGAAAATCGAAAGACGTAATTTGGATGTTTACAGTATATATGTTTCGTTTTAGCGGAAGTGCTTCGTGGAGATAACGCTCCTCTATTTACTCTTTGATCACGTCTGTTCAGCTATTGGCTGTTTGACGCATATCCCACAATCCACCGCGCGACGACTTCCTTTTTCCTTTCGGCCATTTCCCTCCCTAGTAGGTAAGATATTGTTTCTCTACATTTTCAGAAATAATCTACTGTAATCCTTGTTATTTCCTATATATTTGTTGATTTAAATTACAACCTGCGGTAGAGCGTTTCCTCACCTTTAAAATAAGGTGATTATTGTTTTAAACTTTCTTTTGTAAATTGCTAAAAACATCTATTAGTTTCCGCGGTCGAGTAGCGTTTGCGTGTGACTGTTAGCACGCACCGTTTTAGGCCGAACTATAGTGCCATGTTTTAATAATGGACCATGAAATAAAAGACAGCATACGTAACGTATGCCGAAATAACCAGGCCGAGTTATTACTCCTCGTAGCAGCCGCGTGCAGGAATTACCTAACGCATCGGCCAGTAACCTCGTTAACCTGCTAGCTTAGCATCGCACTTGTAGCCTCTGGTAATCGTGGTGTGCCGGCATGGCAGTGTGCTCATGTCCGCGTGTCATGCTGCTTTGCAGGGAAGAAGTAGGCAGCCATGGCCCCCAGCCGGAATGGAATGATCTTGAACCCTCACTTCCACAAAGACTGGCAGAAAAGAGTCCGCACCTGGTTCAACCAGCCAGCCAGAAAGATCCGCAGGTGAGAACCGATGTAAAGCTTTTGCACTGCACGGTCCCAACTTGGTTAGCAATGGGGACTACAATACGATTATAACTTATTTGGTCAAATTAAACGTATTCTTGATCCGTATAATGTTTGCATCGACTTAATTGTAATGATAATAACCTACACGTGGACTCTACAAACATTAAATAACGTGGGGGTGCCATCTTTAGTGTTTTTTTGGTCAAAGCAGTCAGATGATGATAAAACTCCGGAATCTCTGTATTTTCTTGATGAAAACTGAACCCTTTTATCTGATGACTGCTTTTAATCGCTCAAAATGGAAAATAAAATCGGCATCTTTTTATGTTCAACTTGTGAGGGTGAGATGCCTGTAAACGCACATGCTTTTGATAACATGCAGTGTGGACACTACCCCCACGATAAAAGCACCACCATGTATGTAACAATTAGTGAATGTCTGGCAACATGAAAGTGTGAAAAAATAATTGCACGTGAGACCTCAACAACATATTAATTGGCAATTGTGCGATACTAACCCCCCATTCTATTTGCATTGTTGGGATGGTGGGAAGAGAACGCAAAATAGACAGTACATTTCTTATGGCTTGGTTTCCTGGACCAAAAGTCGCCTTTTGTTACTGGTTTTAATTGAGACACCTCTTTTAGGCGAAAGGCTCGTCAGACTAAGGCCCGTCTTATTGCTCCGCGTCCTGTTGCTGGACCTTTGAGGCCGCAGGTCAGGTGTCCCACAATCCGTTACCACACCAAGGTTCGTGCTGGACGTGGCTTCACCCTGGAGGAACTCAAGGTAATATCTTCTCGTTGTTGGTTGACAGTTTTACATGCCAGAATAATGATTAAAAATGTTACTTTTAACAGTTGTTTTCCAATACTGACAGTTTGATAACCGTCAAATAATTTAATCCATCCACACCAAAGTGAAATATAAAGCCTTAAAGCAACTGATTGTATTGTGTAGTTGGATAGAAACAGTTTTTTCAGAATTAACTAAACTAATTCCTGGCCAATTTTATTGACCACTGCTGTGGATGCAAACTACAATATACTCTCCTTTTCTGTGATTAATCATGCATCCCAACCAAAAAACACCAGTAGCTGTAAAATACAAAGGGCTGCTCAAAGACATGATTTTCTTGCCACCTGTCATTCCTCCCCTAAACTTGCTGGCTGTGGAAAAAGCTAAGTGATGTACAGCCTGTGTTTTTCTTTTGTCAAAGCAGTCAGATGATGATAAAACTCCGGAATCTCTGTATTTTCTTGATGAAAACTGAACCCTTTTATCTGATGACTGCTTTTAATTACTCAAAATGGAAAATAAAATCGGCGTTTTATTTTTTGTTAAACTTGTGTTTAACTTATTGTGCTGTGTTCCCCTCTACAGGCAGCTGGCATCCACAAAAAGACAGCTCGCACCATCGGCATCGCAGTCGATTCTCGCCGTCGCAACAGGTCCACAGAATCTCTTCAGGCCAACGTGCAGCGCCTGAAGGAGTACCGCTCCAAGCTCATCCTGTTCCCCAGGAAGGCTTCTGCGCCCAAGAAGGGAGACAGCACTGTAAGTTTCTTTTTCACGTTGTATGGAACGTAACAAAATTCCCATCGTCTTAAAAGCATGTGTCAAACTGTTGTCATTAATAAAAAACAAATGCTGGTTTGATTGGTAATTTTCCTGTGAAACAAGTGCTAAAACATTCATCCAAGGCATGTGGTTTGTGGGAGTGAGTCACTTAAAATTTGAAAAGAGCAATTTGGGAACTCAATTGTTTACTATTGCTCCATTTTATGAAATGAATCAGTTTTTACAGAAGCTTTTAACAGTAATAACCAAAGAACGCTGTGTAAAATTTTAAGATTTGTGTATCTTTAAATGATTAACTTTATTTATTCACCACCAATAACACAAGTGTAGAGATTTGTCTTTGAAGGAGTGCACATTTGTAGCCTTAATTTGTATCTTTAGTGAAAGGTCATGATTTGCATTAATGTCATTTTATTGGTTTGTTGGATTAGCTGCATCACATGTTTTTATTTCAAATGGGATTTTGAGGGTACATCATGAAAATGAGGAAACGCTACTTTAACTTTTCATATTAATTTAAATGTTACTAATTCTTCTGTCAGGATCAATTGGAGAAAAAAAACGTGTTAGAAACCTCTGTAAAGTCAACGCAACAATGGAGACTGAAACTGAAACACTGCATCCTTGCTGACAAACTCGTTTTCCTGCACAACCAATAATTGAGTCAATGCTCATTAGGATGTAGTCTTGCTTGCACATGTTGCCATTTTTATTTATTCTGACTTCCTTTTTGACTAATTTCACAACACACAAATGCTGATGACGGCTAAATGTTAATCTGCCTTACTGTGTAATGTGAATGTTTTTCATTGCAATGATTAACTTGGTTATCTTTTCAGGAGGAGGAGCTCAAGATGGCCACTCAGTTAGCTGGTCCAGTCATGCCCATCAAACATGTAAGTCTTCATTCCTTAAAGATTCCACCAGGGCCCAAAATATCCAACAGTATATTTGTATAGATTACAATGAGATCTGTTTTAGCAGATAATTTGCAACAATGATATCCTTGAAGTTGTTCACAATAAGCTGGCAGTATTTTTGCCATCATGTAAACAGTGATAACTTCAGAAATAAAACGTTAAATCATTTTTATTAAGTTTTTTGCCTCGCAGCAGTCAGATGATGATAAATCTCCGGAATCGCTGTATTTCTTTGATGATACTTGAAGCTATTTTCTGATGACTGTTTCTTAATATCAAGCTGGAAAAGCAGATGGGTTGGGTCAAACTATTGATGGCACAACATTGAGCATCTATTTGCATCAGCAGAGATTACATTTGCTGGATTTGAATGAATATAGAAATGTGACTAATTGAAAAATGTTTGGTGTGGTTGTCTGTCTTCTCCCAGGTGCACAAGACGGAGAAGGCTCGGGTTATCTCTGAGGATGAGAAGAACTTCAAGGCGTTCGCCAGCCTGCGTATGGCCCGCGCCAACGCTCGTCTCTTTGGCATCCGTGCCAAGAGAGCCAAGGACGCTGCTGACCAGGATGTGGAGAAGAAAAAGTGATAATGGAACTTTGCTAAATAAAGAGTTGGAAAAAGATCAACAGCAGACTGTCATGATTATGATCTCCTTTTAGATTCTGCATGGTGCAGTCATGTATTGGGCGTTGATGTGTATCCCACAACTTGTGAAGATATCAACGGGTGTGGCGTATAGATATCAAATGTGTTGATGTAACCGTTGGCTTCAGATTGCACAGCTATGGCCAGAAGTTAAGCTAATGAAACTGAAATATTACTTTATTTCAGCCATAACATTATTTCTATTTTGGGATCAGCGGAAAGGAGATGAACACGGATACGTTACAGATGGTTAGGAGTAAAGCTGATGGCAAAATAAAATCCTAATATACCTGCAAACTTGTCACCTTTCGGTGAAATTCACCGTTTTGAACTCTAAATGAGTATACCTTTATCCCAGTGACCTTTTGAGGAGCCCAGGTGTTAATGATTGCTCTGCTGTACTCTGCAGGAAGACATGACTAGAAAACTACTTCAGTTGAATCATAAGACCTTCAATTGTGTTTTCTGCGGTCACGCTTCTACATGATCAAATCTTATGGACATAACTGTCGATGGGTGAAATCTCACTGGTTGGCGTTAAAGATGCATGTAGTTCACATTTGCAGCAGTAGGTGGCACTAGAGGCACAACATGTAGGTCATTAAACTTAGAGCCACGTTTAAGGATTGTAAATCCCTTTTAAAAATGGAAGATTTTGAGATCGACTTATCGCCGTACAATTAAACTTTTTACCAGATTATTTTGGTCTAGCTTTGCAGTTACAATAGGTAGCGTGTTGCAGAAAATGATACTGTTTTAATAAAACATAAGTATAAACATTTAAATGCATGTACAATACGTAGTGCATTAGTTAGAGCACAGGTCATAGAAGTGTGGAAGAGCGACAGCCGTCTAGAGGTGGAAAGCGAGAACAAAATCTCTTTCCACTGGGACAATATTACACAGGCTTCTGTGTGGGGGGTTACTGTCCATACAGGAGGTTATAAGCTTGCAGACATGAGCCAAAACATACATTGCCTTGACAACCGAGAATCTGGACATTTCTAAACTGCGATCTGATCAACGAATAAATACAAAGTTAAGAAACGAGACACAACATAAGTGCAGAGAAACTCCCATAAAATTGCATCAGTCAATTCCATTATAAAATATCCACTTCCAAAAATGATCCCCAGTCAACATAGACTAAAAAATTAGGATAGTGTGAGACATAATGTCCTTGGCTGTTTCTCCCTGTGTTCTATCTGCCTGAACGCAAATAAATAATTCAGTTAATGAAGGTGAGTGGACAGTTGAGACATTTTGGACCAGCGCTGAAATGGAAACTCAAATGGATGGTTCTAGATATCCTGGGGATATGGTTCTGCAAAATAATCTGTGGACTAAGACACATCACATCACAACAGGACACTGGATTTAAAAAACCGATTCCTCTTACTACCTTTCCTAAATGTGTTGTTTAAAGCCAAATTAACAACAACTCCATTTCATTTTTCGCCAGATGAGAACTCCATATAAATACCAATATCAATATCAATCAATATTACTTGATACAAGATGTGTTGTAAATGTTTTAATTCCTTAGTTTTGATGAGTAAACAGGATGAGGAAAGGGTTAATTCAATGAATATGATACAAGACTTAGTCAGTTAATCAAGGAGTTTATTGGCAGAAATTGAATGGGCAACACATTTGATAATAGATCATTTGAGTCTTTCATCATACATTAAACATTGTCTGGTTATTGCTTCTCAACTATTCCAACTGGAATCAATAATGTTGCATGTCTGCAGTATCGGCTTTATTCCTTTGACGTATTGTGTCTATCACGTTTAATATGTATAGGAGATCTTTGTATTTGTCAGAAGGGCCAATACAATAAGATGTTACTCAAAGTCCACTGGAACACCACCAGCTCCGAGATCGATGACCATGAACAGAGAAGCGGATGCTGGCCTCACCAAGCACGACTTCAGAATGGAAAGTGTCTTTGAAGATATCCCAAAAAATGGGTCCACAAATACCCCCACTCCAGGGAAAACTGGAGGATGTTACACCAACACAATGGAGCTATTTGACTGAAAATGTGAGCGTGTCAGGCCATGGAGAGATCTCCCTCTTTGGGTTATTGTACATGCAATGTGGTCAGTGACATGGAGAGAGGCAGCGGGGGGGAATCTGAGTCGATAATCCATGTGTGAACACAGGGAGAACGTCCTGTGAGGTGCAGCAGCAGCAGCAGATGGCCGTTGTTTGGCGCTGTGTGTCACGGGGTTCAGGTGTGAGCCTCAAAGCAGACGCTTCCTTCTTCCTCTGAATACCCAAGAAGAAGCAGTGGGGGTGAACAATCTGCAGGACTTACATGACTTTAGGGGAAAGCAGCCAGTTGTTCATGTTAAACACAATGTGTGCAGATCCAGGCACGGATCTGATACTTTTGTCGAAAGTGTAACTGATCTGTTCAGCGTGGTCTTTGTGTGGTTTGGTGTGCACGTTTCATGGTTGCTGAACAAAATAGATCATATGTTAAAAAATGTTTTATTGTTCAAGTTGTCTGCATCATTTTATTGACCTGGCTGTCTGCACACAACTTTATTTTGCCAGCTGAAAGCTCCTGAGTGGCTCAACTCAAAAAATTAGACGTATGCTCTTGAAATAAAAAATCAGTCATAATGCAAAGCTTGAATGAGAAAAAATAAGTTTTTTATGTTTGAAGGACATGAAGGAATCATGAACTTTCAAAGCCTTCGGGCATAAAATGCTTCAACAGCTGAAGCCTACATATTTCTATTATCTTAAAGTGCACCGTAATCACTGAAGGCACATTTTAAATCAAACAAACATTTTTATCTGTTCTGTGTTTCACTGCATGCTGATGAGACCTGATTTGATAATGTAGTTTATTTCTTGAGTTGCTTTGGCTTTTGTGGCCTTTGCTTTTGTTTTGCAGGAACTGGAGGGCTGATGTTTTGTCAGTGCAATCTGAAAATCTATAAACGTTATGTAATATCTAGAAATACATTCAAGAATATAATACACTTGTGGGTGGACTGTGAAAAGTTTCAAGCAAAAACGTTGTGTATAGAAACAATACTTACGTAACATACATTGCTGTCAAAAAATCTGGACTATTAATCAGCTCCTGATCCTAATATGAGTGAGCACATGTGATGGAGACCAGCGAGCAGGCGGGTCCTCGGCTGTCTGGAGATCTGATTGTGATGTGCTGCTGCAGGACAATCAATGTATGTAAGTTCCTGTTGTTTTGCTGTGAATTGTCTCACATTTGTTCCTGCAATTATTATTTCTTATCATGCGGCGTGACAAAACCTGCCAGGACCAGTCGATTTAGACATCAGTTGCCTTCTTTTTTGATTGCAAATTGACAAATCTATAGATCTGAGCGAGATGCTTGGATCCAATCATATTGGAGCCCGTATGTCTTATTTTAGATTGTGAGCAAAATGTTGGCACATTTGTCTATTAAGTGTCAAATGCATACTAACATAATGCAGAACTTTTGCCATGTGTGTTAACATGTAAACATGAACAAAGTGACAATGCACATATATGAACATATATGTATGTCCAGTGTGACACATTAATCACATGACTGAAGCTGGTATTTCCCTATTGCCTTTATTGATATAAAACCCTCTATTGAACTATCTGCACACATTTTCCGGATGTATCTCAGGCTGTCACTCAAATCCTTAAATTCCCCTCGAAAAACATTTCAGTCTCACAGTTGCTCGATTTTGAAGTGAACTCTCACTAACCGAGTCCCAGCGACAGTCTCTCCCATCAGCATCTCTCTCTCTCTCCACTCCCCATCTCTCCACAAGCAGAGCCGACTCCCTCCTCACCACGACAACCAATCAGTGTCGGCGGAGAAGGGAGAACAAAAAAACTAAACAAATAATCAAGCAGTGTGTTACGAGAGAGGATTAAAACAAGTGTGTGTTAGGAGCAAAGAACCACGACAGGTAGGAAGTGAGTTGTTGCGCTTTTAACTTGATGCTCGGCAGTTTTTCGGGTGTGATGAAGGGGTTAAGTGCGGATGTGTGGATGTAAGGCTTCTTCTCGGAAGTGAGCCGCACAATGACACACGGCGTTATCAAAGTGGACGTTTCTTGTGCGGCGCTTTCCTTGCTAATTGTGTTCGATACCTGACGCTGTAGGTCGTCATGACGTCACCCTGATCGTTCATTTGGATTTTTTAAAGGATTACCAGATGTTATAGCTGAGTTGATTTATTGTGCTACATGATTAAGACGCCGTTTGGGAGCGTTTCCTGTATCGCCTTTCTTATTAAGTTGTTGGGTTGAACCGGTCGAGAGGACGTGTTGTTTTACCGAGAGGTGCTTTATTCCTCTCCCCTTTTTTTTACATGATAACTTTTGCTTGGCTTGTGATTCATAGCTACCGAATCTGATTGTGTTTCGAGTTTTATTGTGTTAAGTTTGAGATGGATGCTTTCGGGTAACATCTGGTTTCCAGACTCAAAGCCCGCAAACAAAAAAACAAAAAAACAAAAGCCAAAACATGGGCGCTGTCCCCGGTGCTGGAAGCCAGCCGCTGACACCTTCCAGCGGAGAATGCTGGAAGAGAAATGAAACCCTCAGACTTTATTCCCCTTAAAATCAGTTGAGCCGGCTCAGACAGACAGCCTTCACTCAAGGACACTTCAGCAAGGTGGATGCTTGACACACAGGGTTAATGTCAATCAATGTCCTTTTCTTAGTTTATCCTCTGGGCAATAAAGCCAATCAGCCAGTATGTCCGCTTGATTCCTGATTTGATCTGCCTCCTTCACTTTTTCAACCCTTTGAGTAAGGGAGAATATCATTTTTTTTTATCAAAAAAATTGTTTGTTATTTCAACAGGAACGGGAAACAAGATCAACAACGGCACGGAACAAAATATTAATATCAAGTCTATTTCTTTGTATATATTTTTGTAAATAGCGCTGTCATTGTGTCACTTTTTTTCATGTAATTAAGAGCATTAAAAAAAAAGTGAAGCACAAGATTTGACCATTTGAAACACCTTCTTCCAGGGATCTGATCGGGGCTCCTGAAAGAAACAACCCCACCACCTCCATGTCCTGTCTGTCGTCATTACCGAGGTGAGGTGAAAGTCCTCACAAGGGGATAGCTCTGACAGGCAGTCATAACAGATTGGGTTTGCTTGGCTCTCCGGGGCCTCAACAGGAATCTCTGTTCTTTTTCATGGCATCTGTACCAAGTCAAAAGAGCCTGTCTCCTGTGAGCGTGCCACGTCTTTACTGAAATCCCTTGACCCAGCACTACCTTTTCCCATCCCTCGGAGCTCCCACATCGCACTGCTTTGCTGGTTGGCAGCTCCTCTCTCCGTGAGCCAGGATGAATGATGTTCTGGAGGCCATCTCCCCTGCGACCAGCCTCAGCGGTCCAGCGACCTGCGTCTCCAAAGTAGAGCTGCGTGTGTCTTGCAAAGCCCTGCTGGACCGAGACACGCTGAATAAGTCAGACCCATGTGTCCTTCTGATGGTGCAGACCAACGGACAGTGGACAGAGGTGAGCACCCCCACCTTTTTATACTTAAATCAAATACAGAGTTAGACCAAGTGTGAAGCTGCTAATCACCATATTGGCAGCAGTATGTATTAAACAAATGAATCCACCATGATCTCCATATCAAAGTCCTGAACTACATTATTTATTGTGTAAAGAATCATGACTTGAATGGTTACACTGACATGCTGTGCAGAGAGAA